>NC_052159.1:25117622-26389060 GCF_902713615.1 Scyliorhinus canicula
TAGGCTGAGCTACCAACTTCTCAGCCAATCGTCGGGAGTCACATGACCAGCAGAGAGGCACATGACTTGCCTGGGCCAGTGGGCAGCGAGGCTGCTGTACCAATGGCAGCCTGGTTCTCCGGTAATATGATCCTCTAGCCATACTACCACAATCATAATGCTTCTCTTTCCCTCCCCCCCCCCCCCCCCAAACCCCCCACCACCTCATATTTTGCTCTCTTGACTGACTCTGGGCCACATTTGCATAGTTACCAGCAAATAGCTCAGCAAGGGCCCTGCTTCCTGGTGAGCTGCAAGATTCCTCTTCAAATCAAAATTGTGATCTGTTTCTTCTCCTTTTAAAATTGTCAAGGTGATCATTTTACAATTGAGATCCCATGTATTTAGGCTGTTCCCTCAACTCTGGCGTCTCGGCAACCTCTAGTTTTAGAATAGTGTTTATTCTTTCAAGTACTCTCAAAATGCCTTCATTTGGACTAATCTTTGGTTCATGAATTTTAAACTATATGTCTGGTATAATGCAGAAACGGTATGTAATTTAACTGACTTCTGCGTGATGGGATTTTAACTTTGCTGCTGTTGAGGTTGTGACCCTTTCAGTGTAGCTCGTCTTAGAACTGCTGTTTTAAAAATTGGATCTTGGGGCAATCCGCTGTCCCGTTTTGGGACTCCCAGGCTGCGGCATTTTACTATAAGCCTTGGGCTGAACTCATTGTGACCCTTGTTGGCTGCGGCTGAGCATGGTAGCACTCTGGCCTCCGGTGAGAAGTTTCTGGGGTTGAAGCTGACCCTCTGGAGCCTCTGTGTCTTTCAGAGAAGGGGTTAAACCGAAGTCCCATTTTGTCAGCTCTGGTGAACGTAGTGAAAGATCTCATGGTGCTATTTTGAAGAGGAACAGTATATCTGGGGGGGGGTGGGGGGCAGCACGGTGGGGTAGTGGTTAACACTGCTGCCCACGATGCCGAGGTTCCAGGTTCGATTCCAGCTTTGGGTCTCTCTCTATGTGGAGTTAGCACATTCTCCCCGTGCTTGCGTGGGTTTCGCGCCCCCCCCCCCCCCCCCCCATATCCCCAAGATGTGCAGTTGGGTGGATTGGCCATGCTAAATTGCCCCTTAATTGGACAAAAATGAATTGGGTACTTAAAATTTAGGTTTTTAAAAAAAACGAACAGTATACCGTGCCGTTGACCCTTGCTGCTTGCGGGAGCTTGCTGTTCACCAATTGGCTGCCACGTTCCCTACATTCCAACACCAATGGGCTGCAAAGCACTATGGGACATCAGAGAGTTGTCATTGGCGCTATATGAAGGCAAGATGTCGTCTTTATTTGTTGTGGGCATTAGCTGCCGATGTTGGTGTTGTTTACCCGATATGCCAGTGCTGGATGGACTGTTTGCATGTGCCTGAGACGTGTGAATGTGGGTGGGGAGTGCATTTTGTCCAGATCCCATTTTCTGGCACTTGGTTCAGGCAGGATGCATCCAACACCTCGGGGTGATAAATGTCTTTTAATCTCCGCCAGTCTTTGAAGCAAAGCTTTTTTAAAAATCAGTCAAGGCAAGTCAGGCCCCAACAGGCTGCAAAATGGAGCTTGAGGCCTGTTTAGGACAGTTTGTGGTTTTTTTTTTAAGTTAAATAAAAGGCCCACCAAATTGTACTTGACGTACACCACGTTCTGCTTGTTTGAGGCACAATGGAACGAAGCTGCTTCCGGAGAGAATCAAAACAAATGGTGCCAGTGTTGGGAGACATTGATTGTTTGGGGAGAGTGGAAAATGTTTTCCTCCGAGCAGAGAAAGTTAAGAAGATATTGAGGATATTTACGGTTGACGTTTCCCCAATATCCCAGGGATTTTGGTCGAATAAAGCAGGGATCTGTTTCCTCTGGCAGGAAGGCTGGTTGCAAGAGGAACACCGATGTGACGTAATTAACGCCCACAAGACCCGGACGGGAGAAACTGTTTCACGCAGTGTGTCATAATGGTCTGGAGTGCACTGCCTGGAATGGTGGAAGCAGATCATGGAAAAAGGAAATTGGATATGTGCTGGAAATGAAGAGCTTTGGGGGACGAGCAGGGGAGTGCGACTAATTGGATGGCTTTCTCAAAGAGCCAGCACAAGCACGATGGGCCGAGCGTCTGTCTGCTGTGCTGAATATTTCGGTGAAGGATCATTTTCCAATGAGTTTTGTCTCCGATCCCCTCAGGGGAATTTAAAGGCTGGCACTTGTGCAAGACTCTGCGATCCGGTTAGGGACTAGTTACATTTTGTTTAAAGTAGACAAATCTTCTTTGAGATTGAAAGCACTTGAATAAGCCCAAAATAAGTTCCATGGATTATTCAGCAGCCCAGCCAGACTTCAGTAAACACTGACAACAAATCGGACTGAAATGCCTTCCTCACAAGGGTTTCTAATCTTCCATTTTTGACGATCCCGCCTTGTACTTTGCTCCAAATCTCGCTCCATCTCTTTGTTTATAAATGTTTTTTTATTGGGTTTTTGAGCAAAGTATATTTACGGTTATGTACACAGAATAAGATATATATATTATATATATATATATAGAAGAGAAGGGCACACACACACGCACCAAAAATTGTTATCGTTTCCCGTATCCTCCTTCCGGCTGTCATTTCCCTGCCCCCCACCTCCCTGGTTCTCCTCTCTTGTTCCCTGTCTCTTCCCTCTTTCCCCCATCCCTGTGGTTCGCCTGTCTTTCTTCTTAGGTTTAGCTGTCCCCCTCTCTCCCGGTCTATCTCTCCCTCTCATGTTTTGGCTACTTTCCCCTGATTCTTGGCTACCTTTGTTTTCAAAACGCATTTTATTCAAACTTGTATCAAAGTAGGTCACAGCAAATTAACACCCCGGGAAAAATTCTTCCCAACAATCAACAATACAGTTTGTACAGATTTTTCTCCTTTTTCACCCCCCCCCCCCCCCCCCCCCCCCCCCCCACCCCCCTGGTGGTGGAGTTGACCCTATGCAGTGCTTCGCTCCAGAGTCCCCACCCTATTTCAATCCCCATATCCTCCTCCAATTTCTGTCTTGTTGCGTCCAGTACGGTGTTGTCGGCCCTTTCTACCAGTCGGTCATACATGTCGCTACAGTTTCTTTTATCTAGTATGCTTGCGTCCAGTAACTCTTCCAGTAATGTATGTCGTGGCGGTTATGGGTACTTCCTAGTCTCCTTTCGTAGGAAGTTTGAGTTGTGATACCTTAGCTTGTTCCCCCTGGCTAGCTGGAATTTCTCTGTCAGTTCGTCCAGTGTTGCGCTCCTGCCGTCCGTGTATAGGTCCCTGACTGTCAGTGTCCCTCCGTCCTGTCCCCACCTTTTGAAGGTGGTGTTAGTCAGTGCTGATGTGAACCTATGGTTGTTGCAGATGGGAGCCTTGTCCGACATTTTGGTCAGGCCAAATTGCTGCCGTAGTTGGTTCCAGGACTGGAGGGTGGCTATCACCACCGGGCTGCTGGAGTGTTTTTTGGGTGGGGATGGGAGTGCTGCCGTTGCAAGGGCCCGGAGAGAGGTCCCCATGCAGGAGGCCCCTTCCCCACGCACCCGCTCGTCTTCTGGTCCTTGATCCATCCCCTTATTCGCTCGGCCGTCGCCGCCCAGTCATAGAATTGCAGGTTTGGGAGGGCCAGGCCTTCTTCGGAGAGCATTCTCAAAAAGTTTGTTCCCATCAATCCTTTTTCTAATTGGGGCCGGTTTTTCTGCTCCTTTTCTTTCTCCTTAACAGGGATTTGTTTCAGTCCCCTGTCTCTGTCCACTACCTGGGAATTCATGTGCCTCTCCGTGCCCTATCTCTGTATCCCTTGCCCTTCCCGCCCATCCCTGGCACTCTGCACCCGGTCATCTGACTCTTTTTGTTTTGAGCTCTTTAATTTTGATGCGCGTGCACGAAGTCTATCCTGACCCAAGAAACCTAAAAGTGCAGAACCGAACGAGTGCAGCCCCCCCCCCCCCCGTTGGTTGCAAGGAAGGTTCATTTGTTCTAACTTCAGGGTTATGGTGCATCGCAAGAGGAATCCACTTCAGGAAAGGAGCCAATTGGACTGCTGAAAAGAGCTTGATGCTGAATAGATACCTGCAACAGACCCAAACCCATAAACGGGGTTTGCAATTCTCGTCTTGGGGAAATCCATTTTAGTGTTTTTTATTCAATGCAAGCACTTTGTGAACATAAAGGATTTCCATTTCTACACTGCCGTTCACTACAGGGCAGTCAAAAACGTCTTGTCGCAAATTTAAGTACTGGTGACGTGTAGTGTTTGCTCATGCAGGAGAATAGCGAGTGGATTCTTTGCTTTCCTTTATTTAGGGCTGGATTCTCCTGCCCTGCCCGCCGTAGGAATGCTGTGTGCGAGTCGCATACAATGAAGAACTCCATTGACTTCGGGCGGGATTTTCTGGTCGCCAAGGGGGCGTGGCCGGTGAATCCAACCCAGTTGGGATGCACAGGAGCCACGTTTTTATGAGCCTTTAGTTCCTGATTTGCCATGTCGGACGTCGTTGGGAGAACAACGTGCAGGCTGTTATTTTTCACCCATTCCAAGCCCACAAATTCTGACTGAGCAAAAACAGACACAAGGCAAAGATATTCCAGAGCAGGAGTGGCTGAAATGAGCAGGTGCTGATGAGGGAGTGGAGTTTGTATTAATACTTGTGCCTAGTGTAAGTTGGGAATTCCCAAGTTAGCCAGAATCTGTGTTTCCCTCTCCTGATGTGTCATATCAGCCGTTCAGCAGGAACCTGGTGGTATCTGCGTGCAGTATAATTCCTTTCTTTTCACTTCCTTTCAAACAAACAATATAAAATCTATGGGAGTGAACTGGTGACTCAGGGATCATCTTTCTTCAACATGAAAGCTCCCATTTACAGTCGCTCACTTCCAGTGTTTCCTCTGAGCTTGGCAATTGGATATTGTTGTTTTTGGCACTTGATCGTGAGTATGATACGAGGAAAGCCATTGAATAAGAGATGCCAGACCGAGAGACTTGTAACAGTAAAGCAGTGACAGGAGTGAAGTTTATGCAGGACTGAGAGAGAACGGTGCCCATTCGCCGCCGGTGGGATCTCCGCCGAAATCGTTGGTGGCCATGTACCTTGCTGGCTGGCTGCGCCGCCGGGAAACCTGTTGCGGTGGGGGTTGCCTTCGGCATGACTGGATAATCCCACCAGGGGAAGGTCAGAATCCCTTCCAGAGACTGTAGAGGGGCAGTAGTGCACCACGACCATGAGTGTTACTTGACGTATAATCGTAGAATCTCTCGAATGCAGAAGTAGGCCGTTCCGCCCATTGAGTCCACACCAACCCTCTGAAAGAGAACCCTACCTAGGCCCTCTCCACCGCGTTATTCCTGTAACCCCCCCAAACTGCACATCTTTGAACTGTGGAAGGAATTCAGAGCACCGGGGAGGATACCATGCAGACACTGGGAGAATGTGCGAACCCCACACAGACCAGGCTAGAATTGAACCCAGGTCCCTAGCACGGTGAGGCAGCAGTGCTAACCACTGTGTCACTGTGCTTGGTTTAGCTCAGTTGGCTGGACAGCTGGTTTGCGATGCAGAGCGAGGCCAGATGTGTGGGTTCGATTCCCGTACCGGCTGAGATTATTGATGAAGGCCCACCTTCTCAACCTTGTCCCTCGCCGGAGGTGTGACAACCCTAGAGTTAAATCACCACCAGTCAGCTCTCCCCCTCAAAAAGGGAAAGCAGCCTCTGGTCATCGGGCACTATGGTGACTTTACTTGCTACCATGTGGCGGCACAGCACAGTGGCTAGCACTGTTGCTTCAGAGTGCCAGGGACCCGGGTTCGATTCCCAGCTTGGGTCACTGTCTGTGCGGAGTCTGCATGTTCTCCCCGTGTGTGCTCCGTTTCCTCCTGGTGCTCCGGTTTCCTCCCGCAGTTCAAAGATGTGCAGGTTGGTGGATTGGTCATGCTACATTGCCCGTAGTATCCAAAGGTTAGGCGGGGTTACTGGGTTACGGTTGGTGGTGTGGGCTTGGGTGGGGCGTTCTTTCAAGGGCCGGTGTACACTCGATGGGCTGAATGGTCTACTGCCCTGTAACTTCCGTGATCTATGATAATACATGAGCAGTTACTGGGGAATAACATTTGCATTCTGAAGCGCACACAAGGCTGAGATAAATCATTGCTGCTGAGGTAGACGTTGTAGTCGGCGATCTTGAAATCATCGGTTGGTTTGGATGTTTTAGAATCTGCCTACAATTAGATCTAGTGGGTTGCAAAAATTCTTCTGGAGAGTCACTGTCAATTGCCTAATCTCCACTAGTTTAACACTCATTAGTAAGATGCAACCCACTCGATTTTCCTTCCCATTGTCTTCAGTTTTGCCCTTTGCTGTTTTGCTGCCCATGAAGCAAGTACCTCATGTCTTTTGTTCCTATAGCTACCCCTGGGCCTACATAGTACTTGGGATTGTATGAACATCAGTGGAAGAGTCTATGAGAAGAGAACTGAAACCTGTACGTGGCTGAGTGATGCTGCGGTTGACCTTTTCATGTGAGAGAGCTGCAGGATATCTGTAAGAGGGCTGCCTTTCAAACCGATTGGTCGGAGGGGCTTGAGGGTATTTCTGGCGCAAGATCAAGTTTATACAGGGCGGCTGTGAAGCCAAGAATTAACAGGATCTTGGCTCAAACTGGAGAAATTGTACACACACTTGATTTAGATTTTAAAGAAAATGCTTTGTTATACAAACAGTCAAAAGTGCTTCAGGTTACTGGAACGTGTACGTTTAAAAGATCAGTGAGCCACCTGTCAGATCTGGATTATTATCTTTGCAATGGATTGAAGCCTTAAGGGCAGCCAGCACCTTTAAATCTATGGGCTGTCAGTTTGTTACTACCAGGTGTAATGCCGTCAAATAATTTTGCCCAATAAGCCCCTTTTATTGTAACTGGAAGTGTGTGTGTGTAAGTGTGTGTGTGTGTGCCTCACCTCGCTAGGTGGCGGGGTTCAATTCCGGCCTCTGATGACTGTCTGTGTGGAGTTTGCACTCTCTCCCTGTGTCTGCGTGGATTTCCTTCTGTTTCCTTCAACAGTCCAAAGATGTACAGCTTAAGTGGGGTTGCGGGGATAGGACGGGGGCCTGGGTAGGATGCACTTTCAGAAGGTCGGTGCAGACCCAATGGGCCGAATGGCTTTCCTCTGCACTGTGTAGGCATTCTGTGATCTCCCAGTTTGCATTTAAACCAAATGCAAATGGGGGCATCGGGACCTTTTGATCATTGCGGCTGGAAGGAGAAAGGGTGGGGCTGCACCCACACTTCTCCACATTGATGACATAAATCAAAGCCCAATCTTCGCTGTAATAAAGTTTTTCAAAGGTGTTGGTCAATACGTGAAAAAGAGATTGAACTCTGCCGCCTCAATCGTTGCTCTATAAAATGTTAAGAAATTCACTAGCTTTTATCTTGAAAGCTTCTGAAGATTAGATGGCAGGAAAATATCCCAGCCATCCTCGCCTGGACTGGTCCGCCAAGCATTAGCAACATGCGGAGGCAGTCTTAACTGGGTTGGCAGGTGAAGTAGCCAAGTGTCTGGCACTCACTCGGCAAGTCTTTCTGGAGAGCTCGAGTCTGGGTTGTGTCAAAAGGGAGGATATACTGATGCAAGAACAGAGGACACTGGAAATACTCATCAGGTCTGCCCGCAGCATCTGTCAGGAGAGGAGTAGAGATACGTTTCGAGTCATAGTCGGAACTGAAAGGAGGAACAGGGAAAGGAGAAGGGGAATGGTACTCTGAAGGCTTCGTTAGGAGTTCTAACACAGAGTCCTCAGAGAATCGCGTCGCCCCCAGGCCAACAGCAAATGAAAATAATGGTGCTGCCTCTTGGCAAAAAGCAGCACATAGCAGAGGCTGGGAGAAAATACAAGCCAGCAACGATCAAAAACTCCCATTGTCTGCGCATCCTGTCCTATTTGCCTTAGAACATTCCGGACGCAGATCGGCCGGGGCAACCTTCGCAGCCACCGAGCACCCAGAAGATCAACATGATCAACTTTGGACTTGACAGAAGAGCAACATTAAAAAGTGCTAACGTACAATAAATATAATCGCTTATTGTCACAAGTAGTGCTTCAATTAAGTTACTGTGAAAAGCCCCTAGGCGCCACATTCCGGCACCTGTTTGGGGAGGCCCGTAACGGGAACAAAGTGGTTTTGTTGCATGTTGCGATGTTAAAGTAGCTTCAATTGTTTAAAATTTCAATAGTGTCACAGTACAGTGATTGGTGTTTAACATACCCGCTTGCCTTTTGAGTTACAGTTCAAACCACACTGGAGTAATTAGTCCAAGATCAGTGCTGTACAGAGAGTTTTCTGTCCTTTGAATAGACTTTGAACTGTAGTCTGCTGGTTCAGACAGGCATAAGAAACAATCCCAGTGCATTTTTCAGGGGACGGATGTTCTTCTGAATGGTGTACAGCATTCCTCTTTTAGCTAACGATGCAAAAATCTGATTTTGTTGGGACGCCCATCTTGTGCTTGAATGAAAATGAAATCGCTTATTGTCAGAAGTAGGCTTCAAATGAAGTTAGTGTGAAAAGCCCCTAGTCGCCACATTTCGGCGCCTGGTTCGGGGAGGCTGTGTACGGGTAATTGAACCGCCTAGCCTTGGTCCTGGCTTTCAAAGCCAGCGATTTAGCCCTGTGCTTAAACCAGCCCCTAAACCCAGAGCTTCCGCTCTTGCCCAAAATGACTGCCGTGTTGCAACAGGTAGCAGCTGTACCGTGGGAACAGGACTGCCTCCGAGCTTCTCTCCCAAGTTGTAAATCGCCCTGCACTTGGCTAGGAGCCCCTAATCCCTCACATCGCTGGGTTAAACACTGTGATACTTGAACCGGGGATCCAGGGATAGTAATTGGGAGTAGAAACCTGTGGCAATCCTCCTGAACCCTGCAGCAGCCAAGCTCGATTGGGACAGCCTCTTAACCAGCAGCTTGACTGAAGTCAAATAAACCAGATGAGATGAGGGATTGAAACTGGACCCTTCGTGATCTATGTGGCTCAGTCAGTAAATACCCGAAGCACGGGGAGGCACAAGGGATGTTTGTAATAAATGATGTGGGAATGCTTTATAAATTTCACGTTGGTATTCTACAATTGTAATCCTGAAATGTGGCCCAGTAGACGTTCCTTGTAATCTGCTGGTGCTTGCATTGTTACAGATGGCAGCACTCCCTAAAATGAGACGCATTCTTTTAAATGCCACACTTTACCTTCTCTTCTCCGGCCATTTACGCATCCCTTTTCTAGATTAAATGAAAGATTGTACGCAGAATTGGTGCTGGGCGAGGTGAGGGAGGAATGTGACCTTTATATGTTCCCGAATATTCATGTTCCTGAATATTTTGCCTGACCGGAAACCGATTTTTCTTTCCCCACCCCACCTTCTTGCAGAACAACATCGATTGCAAATATTCAAGCTGTTAATTGTGTTATGGACACCGGTCCCAAACTTTTAAAGCGGGTCAGGAAATCGGCAGAGCGAGTTATACTGCGGGACGCCACCCCTCACAGTGCGCTCTGTGCCGTCTCCCACATGGACCGGCCTGACCACCGGCATAGTGGAGATTCTCACTGGACGAGATTTAAATGTTGCGAGATTATTCAGGAGCAGTGCTTCCTTCATAATAAAGATTTGCATTTATGTAGCATCTTTCGGTGCGTGTCTGTTTCTGCCGCTGACTCTTGAGTCGGGAATGGTACCCGCTGAGCCAGCACTGACACATTGTTCACAACATTTCATGTAAGCTTATTAATTTTCCATTAAATCGCCTGACCTTAATGGTGAAGTTATGCCACACCTGCCAAAAGGTTACCTAATTAAGGTGGTGACAGCTGTTGGGTTCGTGGGAGTCAGAATGTCAACTTAATTCTTTGTTATTCTAAGACTTCCGCTTAATTGCACAAATATTGTAATAAGGGACCCATTATGTGCTTGGATGCATGATTTCACACCAGGTATTTTGTACTCGTTTTACTAGCAGAGAATTGTGCGATGGTTCAGTCCAGAAACAGGCCCATCGACCGTAACACTGCAAAATACTGCAGATGCTGGAAACCGGAATTAAAAGCAGGAAATTCTGGTAATGTTCAGTCAGTCTGGCAGCATCTGTGGTGTGAGGAGGGGAATTACGGGGTGGAATTTGGAGCCCGCATTAGCGGTAACCAGGGACACGTCCCAAAATCCCACGAGAGTCGGGAAACCAGATTCTCACCGGCAAGATCTCTTTTCCCGATTTATCCCACCCCTCCTCGCTGGTGATGGAATGCCATTTCAATACATTTTAATATATTAAATATCGCTAAAGAGTTTCCCAGCCATATGACACCCCCTCTCCCGCCCCTCACTGAGTGTTCATACCTTGCTGACATGATGGGTGTGCAACAGGTATATAAAAACGTGAATCAGTCGAGGGGAACCCGCTGGGGACACCAATGTATGTATAACCCCTGGGGGAGAGGAATTATGCTCTGGCACTGCCCCCTGGCAGGCTGACTGTGGCAGTGGCAGGGTCTCTGGGGAGTCCCACTTGGAGAGGGTTCGCTTTATGTGTGGTGAGGGGGGGGTGCCATGACGCATTTTTGGTGGGGAGGGGGTTTCCCCGATGCGTGTGTGTGGTTTTCCAGTGTCCTTGGGTGAGTGGGGTGAGGTTATTTTTATTGCAGATCGGGGTGCACTTTAAAGATGGCGCCCAAACTCTGTTGAGCCAGTCTTGCCGGCTCTATTAGCCTCTGCCCCGTTACAGTGATGGGGATCGCGCCCAGATCTTTTTGCACAGGGAGGGAGGTATGTGAGGGCCCTTCCTGTTCATTCCTATTGGTCCATGGATCATTAATGGAGAAGTACCTTTCAGTTCAGCAGAGGAAATGTCAACATAGTACACAGTGTTACAAAGTTTTGTATTTTGGGCAGAAGAACCCAGACTTTATGACGCCCAAGAGATTGGAGGGGCTTGTTTCGATTTGGTTGGCTGGTAGCCAATGGTCTGCCTGGCAACCAACAGCAATTGGTTCCTGTCAGGTGGGGTTTTTTCGAAGAGAACCCAGGAGAAGCCGCTGGACCCTCAAGGTGGAAGCAGCTCCCTCTCTCTGTTCTGCTGGCCACTGTCTGAATTTCAGGCAGAAGTTTCTCGACCCTAAAGAAGATGCTGTATCTCTCTCTATCGAATGCTGGCTGCCTGCTATTTCTGTGAGTTTACAGTGAAAACTATTACAAGCTGAAAGAAAAGATAACTTCCATTTGCAAACCTAGACTAAAGGAATAGAGTATAAAAGTAGAGGGAGTGTTGCTGCAACTGTAGAAGGCATTAATGAGACCCCACCTGGAGTACTGTGTACAATTTTGGTCCCCTTACTTGAGGGGGGGATGTAGTTGCATTCGAGGCAATTCAGAGGAGGTTCACTAGATTGATTCCAGAGATGAGGGGTTTGTCTGATGAGGAGAGATTGAGCTGTTTGGCCCTATACTCCCTCGAGTTTGGAAGAATGAGAGGAGATCTAATTGAGGTATATAAGATGATAAAAGGTATCGACATATGTAAGGGTTCTTCCCCTATTTCACCTTTTTGTTTTTGCCATTCTTATTTTGATCCATGGATAATTAATGGACATGTCTCTTTAAGGCAAGCAGCCTGCGTCTTTAATTCAAGATTGCAGAAGATACAGGGGAGATCACTTTACTAGTCTGTGTTCAACAGGAGGCCACAGAATTGTGGGCATCAGTGAAAGAGAGAGATGGATTGGGACTCTGTTTGATTGATTGGCTGGGGGGGTCAATGAATTAGGCTAAAAGGCCGCACTCTGGCTGGTAGCAGGTGGTGATTGGATTATATCCCAGTGGAATGCTTTTTAGAGTTCCAAGGAGTTTCTCACTCCCGCGCTCTCTTGCTTTCTCTCTCGCATTCTCTCACGCGTGTGCCCTTGTGTTCTTGCTTTCTATCTCTCACACGTGCTCTCTGTAAACCCCCCCCTCCACCGCCGCCAGACCTATCATTATTTTCACTTGTTTTCTTTTACTTCATCCACCTAATCTCTCTTTCGGTCAATGCCCATGGCCTTTATTATTCCCAATTTCAAGCACCTCTTTTCAACTTTAGTAACAAGCTGCGGCAGTTAACTCTACACTCTAACTGCATTCTGTGTGAGGAAACACTTTCCTTTTGTGGTACCTTAAATGTTAATGCTTGCTCATCATCTTCTCGCTGACCGGCGGAAAGCCGGTCACTATTTGCCTCCTGTGTAACCCTTGACAGAAGGAACTTGCATTTATCTGATACAGTCCCCAAAGCACAATAAGATCCAGTGACGATGTCTTGAAGTCTCAACCCGTTGCTTGACCCATGACCCTGGGTGGCGAACACTACCCCTAAGTCTCTTCGTCTTTGATGTAAAAGTAATGCTAACAACTTTCCATTGCTTTCATACCTATAGACCAGCATTGGGGTATGGTGTACCAACATTTTGTATGGGTTCAACTGTACCTCGTTTATTCTGCTGAGAAAAGACTTCAAACGCACACATTTCCCTCCTCACTGCCGAATCGACATTGTTTTTAATTCCACAATCTCTGCAAAATCAACCATGCCTCCAATTACTGACCCCAGGACCTACAGGTGAGACAGGCCATTCCTGCAGTTGCAGTGTTTGTAAGAGATCTGCCTCCACCTAATAATCTACCTCACATCTTTGTCAGTCCTTGCGTGAAAGGCTTCCTTGATGCAGGTGCAGAGTTTTCTACCTGCGGTACCTTTTTTAGTTGTATTGTTAAGCTTCAATGTGAGTAATGTTAAGGATTTCAAGCCTACTTTTGGGAATTCTTGGGCCACTGCTGTGTGTGGACGAAAGTCAGCAGCGAACGGCTTCACCTGGAGGCAGCCATTGAGGGGAAAAATCTGAATCTCATTACGTTGTAGTTTCATTCTGCTTCCCGGGTGGAAAAAGGACCTCGCCGTAAAGTTTTGTCTTCCGACTGACAGGAAACGTATCTGTAAAGTAATTGATGAGGACATCATGGTTTATAACATAAGCATCATCCTGCAATAGAATTCACGGGACTGCTGCAAAGAGCCATTACCTCCAAGCCAAGGAGCATTGTGTTGACGACTTGTAATTTGTGGTAATTGCCTGCGCTTCCTGCAAAGGCAGCAAATCACCCACCTCGCATTCTTTCGCACATTTTAACCTTTGTTCGATGAAGAGGCGAAGGGTTGTGAGGAAACGGCAGTTAAAAGTTCAGGTGACTGATGACCTGGGATCATTTGCTATTAATAGCATTTCCCTTGGTTGTGTTTCGCTGCTGGAGTTGTGCTCATTCATGTATCAGCCACTGGAAAGCGTGGGCAAAAATGAACATCGGCAAGGTGGCCCAGTGGTTAGCACTGCTGCCATCGAAGCCCCAGGGTCCCAGGTTTGATTCCGACCTCGGGTGGCTGTGCGGAGTCTGCACGTTCTCCCCGTGTGTGCGTGGGTTTCCTCCGGGTGCTTCGGTTTGCTCCCACAGTCCAAAGATGTACAGATTGGGTGGGTTGGCCTTCCTAATTTGCCTCCTGGTGTCCAAAGATGCGCAGGTTAGGTTACGAGGTTAGAGTGGGGTGTGGGCCTAGGTGTAGAGTGCTCTTTCGACAGGTTGTTGCAGACTTGATGGGCCGAATGGCCACCTCCTGCACTGTACGGATTCTATCTGTGTAATTTTCTCCTTTGTCAGTTCTTTGATTATTCTAACTGTGCTATGACCAAGACAAAACAGACCCCCCCCCCCCCCCCCCCCCCCCCAAAGGATAGCTACATTCCAGGCAGTCAGGCAGCTCAGCAGACAATCCACAAAACATTTACTGTGTAATTTATACAAAAATAAGCACACGATCATGGTCCTTCCGTGAAGTGTAGATTATTTGAAAACCTGAACTAAAATCTTGTCATAAAATTAAATATAGTAATTTTGAAATGCCGACTGAATCAACGCTGAGATATTCATGGCCTCATTATCCTTCATCACCCCACGCTCCTTTCTTTTCTTTCCCTCTGCCCAACGTTCCTTCCGGCCATTGCAGAACAAGGCCAGCAGCGCGGGTTCAATTCCCGTACCAGCTTACTTGAACAGGCGCCGGAATGTGGCGACTAGGGGCTTTTCACAGTAACTTCTTACTTGTGACAATAAACGGTTATTATTATTATTCCTTCCACCCATCCTCCCCTTGTAATTTTGTTTGTGGGTTGGGGGTTGTTGGCGTTGGGCAGCCAATCTGTTTGTGGGTTAATTCAAGCCCTTTAGTGGGTGGAGGATCCCGTGGTTCCCCTTTCCTGGCCTTACCACTCCAACCCCATTACTGGGTTCTGGCTAGCTGAACTCTCTCCCTCTCTGTTTTCCTCTATCGCTCCTCCCCTTCCTACCATCGACAATTTGCACCACTCTAAGCGTAGCTAACCTTGTTTAAGGCTCGAGCCTCATCTCTTTAGCCCCGGCAGTACATGCCCAACTCTTGTGGTCGAAACGATTCATTTAAGTTTCTTAATTCCGTAGAAGCCTCGTACATATATAACTCGTTGCCGTGACTCTTTGAAATTAGTTTTCTAAAAATGTTGGCTCTCCAATTAAGAAATGAAAAGCTTGCTGAAATCTGGAGCAATTCTTTCAGAACTCTTTGGTGAATGTGTTCTCGGCATGGAATGTTGCATTGAGTCTGTGGTAAAAGTTCAATTATATCAAACGTTCTAATAACTTAAATTAATTGAAAATAATATTATTTGACTGGCAGTTTAATTATGTGTGTGTCATCACTTGCCAGAAATGTTTGTGTACAATAACATCTGTGTAATAAATATTAGATACTATTGATGTATAAATATTGGAGAGACTGAAGCCATTGCTTTTGGTCCCTGTCCACCCGTTTTCAGCCTTGCTGATTGAATGTCTTAGGCTTAGACCGTTTGCTACCTTGGAGTTGAGGCTTTCGCCGCTTACCAGCACCATTACCAGGCCGATTTACTCCATCTCCGTGACATCGCTCGAGTCAGACCTAACCTCCGCTCACCTGAAACCCTCATTCATGCCTTTTGTTAACTCTAGACTTAACCATCCTAAAGCTCTCCTTGCCAGCTTCCACCTTCCATAAACCTCTGCTCATCCAAATCTCTGCTGCCTCTACCTTAACTTGCTCCAAATCTCTTTCACCCCTATGCTTGCTGAGCTTTTATTGGCTCTACGTCTGGCAACCCCTCGGTTTCAAACCCCTCATCCTTCCTTTCAGTAGATGTGTTCGCGGACGTCTTCAACTTCTCCCTACTCCGTTCAAAGGTCGCCACCTGCTTCAAGAAGACCACCATGATACCGGTGCCAAAGAAGAACCAGGCAATGTGCCTACTGTCATAAACTACTGTCCGGTGGCCTTAGCATCTATCATTATGAAGTGTTTAGAGAGGTTGGTCATGAGACACATCAACACCATTCTCCCAGAATGCCTGGTTCCATTGCAATTCACATACGGCTGCAACCGGTTCAGGGTAGATGCCATCTCCCTGGCCCGACACTTATCCCTGGATCTCGACAACAAGGATTCCTACATCAGACTCCTATCCATTGACTAAAGCTCCGCCTTCAACACCATAATCTCAGCCAAGCTCATATCAAAACTCCAAAACTTAAGAGTTGGCTCCTCCCTCTGTAACTGGATCCTCTACTTCTTGACCCACAGACCACAATCAGTAAGGATAAACAGCAACACCTCCTTCACGATAGTCCTCAGTACCAGGGCCCTTCAAGGCTACGCACTTGGTCCCTTACTATACTCCCTATACACACACGACTGTGGAAAAATGTGGCTCCAACTCCATTTACAAGTTTGCTGATGACAGGACCGTAGTGGGTCAGATCTCGAACAACGATGAGTCAGAGTACAGGAGGGAGATGGAGAACCTAGAGGCGTGGTGTAACGACAACAATCTCTCCCTCAATATCAGCAAAACTAAGGAGCTGGTCATTGATTTCAGGAAGCGAAGTATCGTACACACCCCTGTCTGCATCAGTGGTGCCAAGGTGGAGATGGTTGACAGCTTCAAATTTCTAAGTGTGCACATCACAAACAATCTGTCCTGCTCTACCCACGTTGCCCTCCATGACCAAGAAACCACAACAGTGCCTATACTTCCTCAGGAAACTAAGGAAATCCGGCATGTCCACATTGACTCTTACCAGTTTTTGCAGATGTACCATAGAAAGCATCCTATCTTGCTGCATCACAGCCTGGTATGGCAACTGCTCGGCCCAAGACCGTAAGAAACTAGAGAGTAATGAACACTGTCCAATCCGTCACATAAACCACCTCTCATCCATTGTCTCTGTCTACACCTCCCGCTGCCTTGAGAAAGCGGACAGCATAATCAAGACCCCTCACGGCGCTGAGGACCCGGGTTCAATTCCAGCCTTGGGTCACTGTCTGCGTGGAGTCCGCACATTCTACCCCTATTTGCGTGGTTCACACTCCTACAATCCAAAGATGAGCAGGCTAGTTGGATTGGTCACGCTAAATTATCCCTTGATTGGAAAAAAAGAGAATAATTGGGTACTCTAAATTTATTTTTTTTAAACGTGACAAAATGGTCTCCAATTCATTCTATTTCCCCCCCCCCCCCCCCCCCCCCCTCTTCCCAAACCACCTTCTTTAGTTAGTTTTTGTTCCCTTCTGCATCAGCTTATCTTGGATTAAATGCACGATGTATTAAACATAAACTCAGTAGCCAGCCTTGCTGACAAGAGTCATCCAGACTCGGAACGTTAGCTCCCTTTTCTCTCCACAGATGCTGTCAGACCTGCTGAGATTGGCCAAAGTTTTCTGTCTTCACTGTTGTTGTCGTTGGATCAACATTTGTTCTGAATGCAGTCTGGAACTCCAGAACACCCCCCCCCCCCCCCCCCCCCCCCCCTCCGCCTCATGCCTCTGTGAACATGTTGCATGATGTGGAGATGCCGGTGTTGGACTGGGGTGAGCACAGTAAGAAGTCTTACAACACCAGGTTAAAGTCCAACAGGTTTGATTCAAACACGAGCTTTCGGAGCACAGCTCCTTCCTCAGGTGAATGGCGAGGTATGTTCCAGAAACATTTATATAGACAAAGTCAGAGATGCTGGACAATGCTTGGAATGCAGGCATTTGCAGGTAATCAAATCGATTTGATTACCTGCAAATGCCTGCATTCCAAGCATTGTCCAGCATCTCTGACTTTGTCTATATAAATGTTTTTGGAACATACCTCGCCATTCACCTGAGGAAGGAGCTGTGCTCCGAAAGCTCGTGTTTGAATCAAACCTGTTGGACTTTAACCTGGTGTTGTAAGACTTCTTAACATGTTGCATTGGCATTGCAACAGTTTTGGGATGTTGCCTTTATCGTAGCACATCACGGAACTGTAGACAGTAAGCATTGCCTTTTGTATTTCTCAACCCGTGTATTAAGCTACAATATCAAACCATTTCACCTGAGGTTGAATACCCTTCTGCATCAGCTGCAGGACTTTCTCATAAGAAGCTGCAGACAGGAATCTGTTTCAATCGAGCTGGAAATTTGGTCCCGGGTCTCCACATGTAGAGCCCCATGTAGAGGGTGGCACGCTAGCACAGCGGTTAGCACTGTTGCCTCACAGCGCCAGGGATCGAGTTCGATTCTCGGCTTGGGTCACTGCCTGTGCAGAGTTTGCATGTTCTCCCAGTGTGCGTGGGTTTCCACCTGATGCTCCGGTTTCTTCCCACAAGTCCCGAAAGACGTGCTTGCTAGGTGAATTGGACTTTCTGAATTGTCCCTCTGTGTACCCGAACAGGCGTCTAGTGTGGCAACTAGGGGATTTTCACAGTAACTTCATTGCAGTGTTAATGTAAGCCTACTTGTGACACTAATAAAGATTATTATTTTTTCACAATCGGCTTGCTCTTCACTTTTTGTGCAAAAGTATGCAGGATCTTCGCGTGTGATTTGCCACTCCCTTTCACCACAGGAGAGTGTACCCATCCTCCATTCCTGACAACCGAGAACTCGGCATGGGGGAAAGCTTAAAAGAAGGACTGTTTCTCTTGAGGATGCCCGTGTGGATAATTTACCCCAGCACTTTGATGTTCTTGAACATGAGTTGCGCTGTTTGCATTTCTTTGTCTGACCCGTTCTAAAGCAATGCCAATTTTTCATTTTTCATTTTCATTTATAAAAAAAACAAGTTGCCATATGTGATAAATATTACAAAAGGTTGAACATTTTGCAATAAATAATGCATCCACTAAAATATTTTTTAGCGTGACAGAAGGACAATAGTTTGTGGTTAAAATAATGCACCCGCAGAACTAATGTGTGATGAGTTGGTTATATCTCCAGTCCTCAAGTGTTGGTGTAGAAAAAGCTGACAACACAGTGATGATTGGTTACGTTGTGGTTGTGATATTGTTCTGTGGTGTACCTCCGCTGATGCATGAACTGCATGTGTTGACCTCTAATGTATTACTGGATCTTTGATTTGACAGATTTTATTTTAAAAGAAAGGCAAAGGGCGATGTGGTTACAAGCTAAAGTGACTTCAAGACAAAATAAATCCCTCCGTTTCTTCTCTCTTGCTGAAAGAAATGGTGTCAGGAGTTCACTTAATAATAACCCAGAGGCTGGAGTGATACTTGCAGGGGATACCCTGAGCTCCCACACGGCAACCCGCGAGATTTAAATTCAATTAAGAGCTAAAGCCAGAACATAATGCTAGTCCCAGTCGGGCTCTCAGTTGGGATGACCATGAAACTACTGGATTGTTGCAAATATCAATTTGGTTCACTGATATTCTTTAGGGGGAGGAAATCTGCTACTGTTACCCGATCTGGCCTACGTGTGACCCCTGACCCATCACCGTGTGGTTGACTCTGAACTGCCTTGAATGGCTCACCAAGCTACTCAGTTGTATCAAAATCATTCTGGAAGGACCATATAAGGATAAAATTAAATAGGCCGCCCGGCTTTACCCTGGACACCAGAAACAACAAAGGCATGCCCTGCCTGAAAAGTCTTCCTTCCCAACGTCTGGGGATTTAGGCCAAAATTGGCATTGATGTTCCACTATCAGTCCAACAACAACGTGACAGTGGTCATACACGCGGAATCATGCCTTGTGAGCAATGTCCCAGACTCCTCCCTTGGGTCTTCCCGGCCATTGGGACTGTACAAGCTGGGCTAGGGCTGATAGCTGGAAAATGCCACACGTAAATAAGTGGGAATCTAAACAGCATCCCTTGACACTCAATGGTATTACAGTCACTAAATCCCTCGCTATCAACATCCTGGGAGGATTGCCTGTGACCAGAAATTTAACTGGAGCTTATCTATAAGAGCAGGTCTGAGGCTGGGAATTCTGCGGTGAATAACTCGCCTACTGATTCCCCAAAGCATGTCCGCCATCTACAAGGCATAAGTCAGGAGTGTGATGGAATACTCCCCACTTGCCTGGACAAGTGCACTCGAGAGGCTCGACATCATCCAGGACAAAATCAGCCCCGCTTGATTGGCACCCCATCCACCACCTTCATCAGCCACTTCCTCCACCAGTGGCAGCAGCGTGTAACATCGCCAAAGTGCACTGCAGCCACTCACAAAGCTTCCTTCCACAGCACCTTCCAACGCTGCGAACTCTGCCACTTAGAATGCCATGGGCAGGAGATGCATGGGAACTCCACCACCTACACCTTCCCCGCTAAGCCCCCCCTCCCCCCCCCCCCCCCCCCCCCCACACACACACACACTGATTTTTCTGCTCCAGAAGGGTATTCAACCTCAGATGAAATGATTTGATATTGTAGCCTAATATGCAGTTTTTCTGCTGCAACATTCCTTTGAAGTCATAGAATCAGAGAATTTGCAGTGCAGAAGGAGGCCATTTGGCCCATCGAGTCTGCACCGGCTCTTGGAAAGAGCACCCTACCCAAGCCCACACCACCCTATCCCCATAACCCAGTAACCCCACTCAACCAACACTAAGGGCAATTTTGGACACTCAGGGCAATTTATCATGGCCAATCCACCTAACCTGCACATCTTTGGACTGTGGGAGGAAACCGGAGCACCCGGAGGAAACACACGCACACACGGGGAGAACGTGCAGACTCCGCACTGACAGTGACCCAGCCGGGAATCAAACCTGGGACCCTGGAGCTGTGAATCAATTGTGCTAACCACTATGCTACTGTGCTGCCCAAAGTCCTTGGGGGTATTTTATTACGTTTGAGGTACTATATAAATACGGGTTGTTGCTGTGACAGGCAATCTGCTAATGCAGGGGTGGGCAAACTACGGCCCGCGGGCCGCATGCGGCCCGCCAAAGGTATTTCTGCGGCCCACCAAGTCATTAAAAAAAAAAAAAAAAAAAATTTTTTTTTAAAAAAAAATTTTTATTTTTTTTTTAAATTTTTTTTTTGAAGGTTAATGGGTGGGGGGGCTGTTGGGTTACTTACTGGTATAGGGTGGATACGTTGACTTGAGTAGGGTGATCATTGCTTGGCACAACGTCGAGGGCCGAAGGGCCTGTTCTGTGCTGTACTGTTCTATGTTCTATATGAGGCGCCCAGAATCATAACCGGGTGACGTAATTATTTTACTTAATATACTATGCGGCCCTTTGTGAATTGTGAATTTCTGAATGCGGCCCTTGCACGGAAAAGTTTGCCCACCCCTGTGCTAATGGCTAGCTCCCATAAACAGTAACGGATAATTGTTTGTAGATGTTGCTTGAGGGTAAATGATAAATATTGACCAGGACAACTATATCCATGTATACTAAATAAATGATCCTACTTTTTCTTGCCATATATAAGTCTGTTGCCGGTAGCTTATCTACAAATACTGTGAACAGTAGCTCTTTAATAGTTATATCGATAGTTCTAATCTTCCCCCCAGTGCTGTCTGATCATTGTTGAACTAGGGAGAACAGCTTGTAACACGTCCAGTGAATCATTAAATGCACAATATTATCATTTAAATCCATTTAGCTTTAATTTATCCCGATTTCTTTTCTTTCAGAAGGCAGTGCGGAGGTAGAGTTTTCTGGGAAATAGTAGCCCTGTTAACCCACACAATGGCGATTCTTCAGATGTGATCTTGGACATTGTGTTAGTCATAGAAATCCTACTGTGCAGAAGGAGGCCATTCGGCCCATCGCGTCCGCACTATTTCCTTCAAATAAGCACACTACCCATGTCCACTCCCCTATCCACTGCACCCTATTTCTGTAACCTAACCTGCATATCCCTGGGCACTAAGGGGCAAATTTAGCATGGCCGCTCCACCTAACCCGCACATCTTTGGATTGTGGGAGGAAACCGGAGCACCCGGAGGAACCCAACACACACACTGGGAGGAAGTGCAAACTTCATATCCAAGGCTGCATTTGAACCAGGAACCCTGACACTGTTAGGCAGCGGTGCTAACCACTGTGCCACTGTGCTCATTGAACAATGTTGGCTTCTGGAATAGAGGCACCTACGATTTAAAAATGGTCATCCCTGTGTTCAAACTCCTGTGCTTTCTGGGCTCCGGAATTCCCTCCTTAAAGCTTTCCCGCATGCCCTCTTTGATACCTTTTCACTTGATCGCCTGCCCTCACGCTTGCATGTCTCGCTGGCAATTGTGCTTCTGTGAAGGGGGTGCCTTCAAGGAGCTTTACAAATGCAAGTTGCTATTGGCTAGAGAAGGTTAAAAAAGAAAGCCAAGCCTATTGCCATCACTTCCCATCCACACATACTGTGCCGTCCAGCACACTGCTGGGTAGAGATTAGGAGCAGGAACCTTGTCCAGAATTTTTCATCGTTAATCGATTCAGGAATGCTGAGATCAGTTGTTGCCCTCGGCTGCATTGGCGGGGATCAATGGAGTCACTGCCTGTTTGGACACTGACAAATCTACCGCTGAAACTCTTGCTCAGCTGGACAGCTAAGTGTTAAGCAGCCTCGTCCGGTTTATTGGTGTCTCTTTTTAAAATGATAAATGATAAACACACAAGTTTAGTTTGTTTTTTGCTCGGGCACAAAAATCAACAGCAACTTTCTTGTACTGTGCTGCACTGTCAGAGGTGCCGTCTTTCGGATTACACAAACCCAAGAAGCTAGCTGGAAGGAAAACATAGGTTTTAGCCAAGGGCACGCAAGGTCTGAGCACGGCAACCAGCTATTTACATAGCACAGCCCCTTTGGGGCAACCAACATGCCGGGCCCAGAGTTCAAATTTGACCATATGCTGTGGTGGGACTCAATCCCGGGCCTCCTCCCACTCAGCGGGGAAGCTCATGTCCCACGGGGCGATCAATCAGCATATTCTCATGGGAGTTATTACACAGATGAGATGTTAAACTGGGGCACATCTTCCTGCTCGGATGGGTGTAAAAGCCCCCATGGGACTATTTTTGAAGAATATCAATGAGGTTATCCTCGGTTCCACGGCCAATCATTCTGGTGGGAGTGTGCTGTGCACAAATTGACTGCCGCATTTCCCGTTTTACAACAGTGACTATACTTCAGAAGAACGTCTTTGGCTATATATCACTTTGAGACGTCTAGTGGTGAGAAAAAAGGCGCTATCGATGCAAGTCTTTTTCCTTCCTTTTCATGGAAAATTGAGATTGCTCTCCCTATCGATGATTTGGTAGGCGCAGCACGAGGCTATAACTGAATGATGCTTCCCCGCCACCCTCCACCCCGTCCCTTGGGTCAGCACCCAAGACTTGGATTTGCTGAGAAGCTGGTGCCATTTGTCAGTGGTCACTCCCTAAAGGCTGATTTTCCATGGACAATGTCTGTCCGTCACCCATAACGTTATGCATAAGTAATTCTGAATGTCAGCATGTTAGACCTCCAACCAGCAGGTGGCAGTACAACTACACCATGTGACAGTGCAACCTCGTAGAGCCTGAGTGGGGAGTCGTTGTGGACAGTCGTGTTTTGTATTAGAAATAGAAATAGAGAAATACAGCACAGAACAGGCCCTTCGGCCCACGATGTTGTTCCGAACTTTTGTCCTAGGTTAATCATAGAACTTTGGACACTAAGGGCAATTTATCATAGCCAATCCACCCAACCTGCACATCTTTGGACTGTGGGAGGAAACCGGAGCACCCGGAGGAAACCTACGCACACACGGGGAGGATGTGCAGACTCCACACAGACAGTGACCCAAGTTGAAATCGAACTTGGGACCCTGGAGCTGTGAAGCAATTGTGCTATCCACAATGCTACCATGCTGCCCTTAAGAAGAAATTAATCTACACTCCATTATTCTACCCTAATCCATGTACCTATCCAGTAGCCGCTTGAAGGTCCCTAACGTTTCCGACTCAATTACTTCCACAGGCAGTGCATTCCTCTCTGGGTAAAGAATCTACTTCTGACATCCATATCGATGGTGGCATTTGACTGTTGACTATTAGCTCTCATATTCTAGTTGGTAACAGTTTATAGTTCATTAGTAGTAATAGTATTGTTTTCTACCCGCTATTATTAATAAATTTACCTAGTCAAGAGCTAGATGCTCTTTGGTGCACTGACTCAATCATTGGAACGCACAAGAACGCAACATCCCCCACCCCTCCTGGCTGTCTCCATCTGCGAGGAGGCGCGGGGGGGGGGGGGGGGGGGGGTGGGAGGAGGAGTATTTGTCAACCTTGAACCAGACCGCCTCGTGAAAATTGCCCCTTCGATTTGTGACTAACGGGCGATGGTTTATGAATTCCATTTTTATGAAAAGTTGTGAGGAATTCACTTGTGTTTTGCTGGGGCGTTTTTCGGTTTGCGTTTTGGCAGCGTGTCGGAGCCCCTGCCATTTGTATTTAAAGTTGATCTTTTTTGATTGATAGTATTAGATGTGGATAGGAGTTTTTCCACCTGTTACGTTTTCCTTTGGTGCGAGCAATGGTGGCATTTGACCGTTGAACGGAAGAGCCTTTTCTGTTGCCCATTGAAATTATTTATCTAGCAGAGAAGCTCTGGTCTTTGAATACTGTGGTGGACGTCCTGCATCAGATACAAATAGAGACAAATTGCATTTGGGTATTAGTCATCCCACTGGAGGGCAGAGAAACGTGTATCCATTCCAAAGTGCCCAATGTTGCACAACTCTTTCCTCTCGGTGTGGTAATGCCACTCATTATGTGTGTGGTTATGGCATATTGACAATTTGTTTCGAAATACAGTAGTCCGATGCTGTCCAGTATATTTTTGTGGAATTCCCCTGTTTTGTCCCGTGCAGTTGTTTAAAAGCTGGGTTGCAGTGAAATTGCAGAATTGTTATGCTGCAGCAGGAGGGAGGGGGGGGGGGGGGGGGTGGGAGCTGTTGGCTGAGCGTGCAAACACAGGCTGTCCGAATGAGCAACGGGTTATCGCTGCAGGTGACCTCGGTGCTGGAAGGCGTGGAATAGCTGAACAGCAATGCATCGTTCCTTTCAAATCCTGAGGCCGGTTCAGGGTGGGGAGGGAAACATCTAGCTAGAAACCAGATTGCTTGCAGGATTTTATAGCTTTTTCCTTTTACGTGAAGTTGTGTGGTGACATCTGTATTCCTATTATCTGTTTTTTTTTAAAAGAAGTGAACTTCATTCAGGAGTCCAGTGGCTACCCAGTGCCTCATTTTTAAATTATCATTCTCGAATTTAAATCCCTCGGACTGAGTGGAATTTTTTTGACAATTATCTTATATTTGCGCTGAAAAGCGACGCAACAAATCCCACGTGGTTTTGACTGAAATGTTACTAATTTAAACTACTCTTGGACAAATAGCCTTTTAATCCTCACAAAATATCTCTGGTGTCGCATCATCACCTGCTGTGGATTTTATTTGAGTTTCGAAAACAGCATCCATGAGGCTCAGCATCGTGTTTCTGCCTCTGTTGTGTCTTGGATGCTCAGCTTTCCCCTCTATTTTTGACATCGTCTTAAGTCCAAAACTTGCCTCTTTGACCCAATTCCTTGTTCCCTCTGTAGAAGGGTGCTTGTTGCCAAGCCTTGACAAACCATTACAAACCGGATGGTCTACAGCCGGGCAGGACTGGAACCAATGTCCTAGGGGGTGCTTTTGCTAACACTGTTGGGGAGGTTTTAAACTAATGTGGCAGGGGGATGGGAACCAGATTAGGAAGTTCGAGGTCAGTAAAGAAGCAGCAACTAAAGCCAGTAAGGTACTGGATAATAAACTCAATGTGACTAAGGGGAAGAGTAGACAGGGAAGAGATGATGAACGCAAAGGTGGTCTGAGGTGCATTTGTTTTAATGCGAGAAGTGTAGCAGGTAAGGCAGATGAACTTAGGGCTTGGATCAGTACCTGGGAATATGATGCTATTGGTATTACTGAGACTTGGTTGAGGGAAGGGCAGGACTGGCAACTGAATATCCCAGGGTATAGATGCTTCAGGAGGGATAGAGAGGGAGGTAGAAGGGGTGGAGGAGTTGCATTACTCGTCAGAGATGATATCACAGCTGTGATTAAGGAGGGCATGATGGAGGATTCGAGCACCGAGGCAATATGGGTGGAGCTGAGAAATAGGAAGGGTGCAGTAACATTGTTGGGACTTTACTACAGGCCTCCCAAAAGCGAGCATGAAGTAGAGGTACAACTATGCAGACAGATTATAGAAAAATGTAGGAGCAATAGGGTGGTTGTGATGGGAGATTTTAACTTCCCCAACATTGAATGGGATTCGTGTAGTGTTGGAGGCGTAGATGGAGCAGATTTTGTAAGGAGCATCCAGGAGAGTTTTTTTAGAGCAGTATGTAAATAGTCCAACTCGGGAAGGGGCCATACTGGACCTGGTATTAGGGAATGATCCCGGCCAGGTGGTTGATGTTTCAGTCGGTGATTACTTTGGGAATAGCGATCACAATTCCATAAGTTTTAGAATACTCATGGACAAGTACAAGAGGGGTCCAAAAGGAAGAGTACTAAATTGGGGAAAGGCAGAGTATAACAAAATTTGGCAGGAGCTAGGGAATGTGGATTGGGAGCAGCTGTTTAAGGGTAAATCCACATTTGAAATGTGGGAGTCTTTTAAGGAAAGGTTGATTAGAGTGCAGGACAGACATGTTCCTGTGAAAATGAAAGATAGAAATGGCAAGATTAGGGAACCATGGATGACGGGTGAAATTGTGAGACTAGCTAAAATGAAAAAGGAAGCATACATAGGATCGAGGCAACTCAAAACTATGAAGCTTTGGAGGAATATCGGGAAAGTAGGACGAATCTCAAACGTGCAATAAAGAGGGCTAAAAGAGGTCATGAAATATCTTTGGCTAACAGGGTTAAGGAAAATCCCAAAGCATTTTATTCATATGTAAGGAGCAAGAGGGTAACTAGAGAAAGGATTGGCCCACTGAAAGACAAAAGAGGGAATTTATGCGTGGACTCAGACGAAATGGGTGAGATTCTTAATGAGTACTTCGCATCGGTATTCACAAAGGAGAGGGACAAGACGGATGTTGAGGCTAGGGATGGATGTTTAAATACTCTCGGTCAAGTTGTCATACGGAAGGGGAAAGTTTTGGGTATTCTAAAAGACATTAAGGTGGACAAGTCCCCAGGACTGGATGGGATCTATCCCAGGTTACTGAGGGAAGCGCGGGTCGAAATAGCTGGGGCCTTAACAGATATCTTTGCAGCATCCTTGAGCACGGGTGAGGTCCCGGAGGACTGGAGAATTGCTAATGTTGTCTCTTTGTTTAAGAAGGGTAGCAGGGATAATCCAGGGAATTATAGACCTGTGAGCTTGACGTCAGTGGTAGGCAAACTGTTGGAGAAGATACTGAGGGATAGGATCTATTCGCATCTGGAAGAAAATAGACTTATCAGTGATAGGCAGCATGGTTTTGTGCAGGGAAGGTCATGCCTTACAAACCTAATAGAATTCTTTGAGGAAGTGACAAAGTTAATTGATGAGGGAAGGGCTGTAGATGTCGTATACATGGACTTTAGTAAGGCGTTTGATAAGGTTTCCCATGACAGGTTGATGGAAAAAGTGAAGTCGTATGGGGTTCAGGGTGTACTAGCTAGATGGATAAAGAACTGGCTGGGCAACAGGAGACAGGAAGGGAGTGTCTCAAAATGGAGAAGGGTGACTAGTGGTGTTCCACAGGGATCCGTGCTCGGACCACTGCTGTTTGTGATCTACATAAATGACCTGGAGGAAGGTATAGGTGGTCTGATTAGCAAGTTTGCAGATGATACTAAGATTGATGGAGTTGCAGATAGCGAGGAGGACTGTCAGAGAATACAACAAAATATAGATAGATTGGAGAGTTGGGCAGAGAAATGGCAGATGGAGTTCAATCCAGGCAAATGCGAGGTGATGCATTTTGGAAGATCAAATTCAAGAGCGGACTATATGGTCAATGGAAGGGTCTTGGGGAAAATTGATGTGCAGAGAGATCTGGGAGTTCAGGTCCATTGTACCCTGAAGGTGGCAACGCAGGTTGATACGAGTGGTCAATAAGGCATACAGCATGCTTGCCTTCATCGGACGGAGTATTGAGTACAAGAGTTGGCAGGTCATGTTACAGTTGTATAGGACTTTGGTTCGGCCACATTTGGAATACTGCGTGCAGTTCTGGTCGCCACATTACCAGAAGGATGTGGATGCCTTGGAGAGGGTGCAGAGGAGGTTCACCAGGATGTTGCCTGGTATGGAGGGTGCTAGCTATGAAGAAAGGTTGAGTAGATTAGGATTGTTTTTGTTGGAAAGACGGAGGTTGAGGGGGGGACCTGATTGAGGTCTACAAAATTGAGAGGTATGGACAGGGTGGACAGCAACAAGATTTTCCCAAGAGTGGGGGTGTCAGTTACAAGGGGTCACGATTTCAAGGTGAGAGGGGGAAAGTTTAAGGGAGATGTGCATGGAAAGTTTTTTACGCAGAGGGTGGTGGGTGCCTGGAACGCTTTACCAGCGGAGGTGGTAGAGGCGGGCACGATAGCATCATTTAAGAAGCATCTAGACAGGTATATGAATGGGCGGGAACAGAGGGAAGTAGACCTTGGAAAATAGGAGACAGGTTTAGATAAAGGATCTGGATCGGCGCAGGCTGGGAGGGCCGAAGGGCCTGTTCCTGTGCTGTAATTTTCTTTGTTCTTTGAGCCACCTATGGTCAAGGCTAATAGTTGAGAATAAATCTGGAATGAAATCCGCCCCCAAAGCAGTACCCGGCGAATGGAAAAGACCAGCGAGTCATTGGAACATAGGGACAGGAGCGTAGGCCATTCAGCCCATCTTGCCTGCTCCGCCATTCAATACGATCATGGCTGATCAGAGACGTCAATGCCTTTTACCCCATAACCCTTTATGCTATTATTGATCAGAAATCTAACAATCTCTGTTTTAAACATTCACAATGGCTGAACGTCCACAGCCCTCTGGGGTAGAGAATTCCAAAGATTCACAATCGTCTGTGTAAAGAAATTCCTCCTCATTTTGGTCCTAAGTGGTTTCCCCTTATTTTGAAATTGTGCCCCCTGTTTCTAGACCCCCCCCCCCCCCCCCTCTAAAATGAAGGAAACATCTCACCTGCATCTACCCTGTCTATCCCTATAAGTCCTCTGTAGGTTCCAATGAAACCACCATTCAAGCTTCGAAACTCTGGACAATACGGGCCTAGTTTGCCCAAACTCTTTTCATAAGACAGTGCCGCCTTCCTCGGAACAAGTCAGGTGAATCTTCGTTGCACTCCTCCTATGACAATAGTATCATTTCCCTGAGATAAGGGGACAAAAATTGCACACAGTACTGCTGGTGCCGTCTAATCAAACTTTGAATTGATGTACAATTGAAGCAAGATCCTGGGCCACCTAACGTGATGGGTGATCAGTGGTGCTACTTTGCCCAGAGAAAGTGGATTGCGCTGTAAATGAGCCAAGCTGTCAACCTGCCATTTATAGAGGCTTCAGAAAGTGATTGAAGGTCTCTTCGTGGACTGCCCACTGCAGTCGATTAAGGGCAATTTTTCAATTAAGGAGCAGTTTAGCATGCAGTGTCCTATTGGGGCCACTTCCACCAACACGCCGACTCCCTCCCCACCGTCCTCCTTTCCCCTCTCTCCCCACCCATTCCTTTCCCTTCTGTTGGTTCAGAGGTGAGGGTATCTGGTCTCTCCAGCGCAAAGTTTAGTGCTTGTACCATATGTTTTTTTGTAGAAACGTGTTGTGAACTGTTTTAATAATCAGCGTATCCGCTCCCCCCTTTCCCCGTACATTGGTACTGAGGGGAGGGTACCCCGTTGCTCCAACACAAAATTACTGTTTGTACCGTTTGGCCTTGTATATATTTTTTACTGTTTTAATAAAAAGATATGGCCAATCCACCTACCCTGCACATCTTTGGGCTGTGACCCACACAGACGCGAGGAGAATGTGCAAACTCCACAAAGTCAGTGATCCGGGATCGAACCCGTGTCTTTGGCGCTGTAGGCAGTGGCTAACCACTGCGCCACCGTGCCGCCCTTAACTGATGTAATTAAAATCTAAAATTGAATTCTCACAAGGTCCGAAGCACATGCTTTCTGAATGTTCACTCCACTCCTTATTTCATTTCTCAGATGAATTTGGGGGGGGGGGAACAGTTGAGAGACGAAGGACAAGTTAGGTCATGAATAAATAATTACTTAATTGTTGAAGATAAATTTACTTGTAAACCAGCTTATTCTGAACCCACAACTGTATAAAACCTCAAGCCCATTCCCTGTGAATTCAGGATGACTCCTGTGGGGGCTAAATAAAGCATTTTGTTTAAAGGCTTACTATCTCTGTTGGCTTCCTCCTGAGAGAGCAGACACGGACTCATCGTCCAAACGATAGCGGTGGGATTTGTCTGCCAGAGAATGCAGCCCAGCACCTCTGACGGTGTTGCACTCCCTCGGACTAAGCTGCAGCCAGTCTACATTCTCGCAATTACCATTCAAACAAGTCTTCGCACCAAAGATGTTCAGTCGTTTGTTCAGTGAATCAGGTTTTCTTTCCCCCGTATCCTTTTAAATAGGCAGCAATGCTAACCACTGTGCCACCGTGCTGCCCCTGTGTGAGTGTAAGACATGTGGAATGCCCAGTATTTTGCATTCAACCTGGCAAGTGGCCACTTGGGCAAGATAATGAAAGGCCCCCGGTTCACTACAGAATCCAGTACTGTTCAGGAGGAGAAGGGGGAGGGGGGGGAAGTGGGTGGATGTGATGAATGTAGAAATTGTTATAATTTGTATTTTAAATCTGTTGCAGTAAGGTTTTTAAAAGCCTGGGTTAAGGTATACATTTGTTGCAGTAATACTATTTTAAATAAACCTTGGTTTAAAATACATACAGGCTGTATTGTAAAAGGTGAGGCCATGATTCATTCCAGCCACTTATTGATTACAGATAAGGGTCAAAGAGAATATTGTTATGATTGCTCGAGATTCCCTGGAGAGTAGATAATTTATGAGGAAGAGCTATTTATCCATAACTAATCAGGTCATGTGAAATATTAGTGGGATACAGATGATGTAATTAATGGTAGAAGCAAGAGCTGTCTGTAGTTTTGCAGTGTGCCATAGGATTGGTGTCTGCTTGAGCAGAAGTGTACTGAATCTTCTCTCCCAAATTCTCTACACAGCTAAGCAAGTAATCTGTTAGTTAACTTTATTTATAAGTGGCATTTGAACTGTATTGGGTTACTTAATTGGAGTTCGTAACAGGTATAGATAGTCGGTTTAAGTTTTCTTTTATTTTAGAACTCCTTCACTGATTGGTAAATTGTAAAGCTGTGCATTTGATAATATGGTTAATTCCGTGTTGAAATTGAAGTTTTTTTTTAACATTCTGGCCGGAGCCATCATTCCTGGATTCCTGAAGTATCCTTTCCTCACAATTTTACAAATTAATAAAGAATGTTTAGGGCTCTCGTCCAGTACCTAACAAATGTTAGGGTCTTGTGTCTTGTCCGGTATCCCAACAGGAGAAAATGGTTGCATAAAGTAACAGGACTATACATTGACCATTTGTCCTGTATCATTTTACATCAGTATGTTCAGTCGACATTGGAGTGTTACAGTGGTTAACTTAAATCAAGTACACCATTAATTGCGTAATGTTATAATAACGGCGCACCCTCCTGGACGAGTAAAGTGTTCCATTTACTCAGTCATTTCTCTTCAATAAATACAGTGTCACAGAACTGCTTATGTACAATTATATGTGTTAACCATTCAGAGACTGCTGTGGTTTACTACGCATTCCTTCGTCTACATTTGTAGATTTGATAGCTTACAGTCTTAAATCGGGAAGGGGAGCGGTTATTTTATAAGCAAGTGTTCCTCCTCTTTGCCACAGCAAACCTTTTGGTTGCAGTTTTGAAGGTCTTTATATTCAGGATGTAGCAATGTTTATTAAAATGACTCAATGGGGCATTGACATTTTTCTTTCCAGTTCTGTCTGGATCTTGCTGTTTGGTGGAATATTTGGCTTGTGCCATAATATATTCAGATTTTTCATTCATAATTTTCACTCATGCCTTTGTTACCTCTGGTTTCGACTATTCTAATGTACCCCTGGATGATCTCCCACGTTCTACCCTCTATAAACTGAAGTCGTCAAAGACTCTCCTGGCCACGCCTTAACGAGCAGCCAGTTCCCCCCACCCATCTCCCCCTTGGGATAGAGGATGACTTGCTCGGGTTTGATCGGTCCTGAGACGAGTGATCTGCAGCCTGTGCCGCGTGTGGGGCAGGTGGTGATTGAAGGGTTGGGTGGATGAGGTATTTGTAGATTTGTGCATTCGTGCCGATGCATCGACATCCTCCCTGCGTGTTCCCAACGATATCTCTCGCCTTCCCAAATGAACCTTCTCCATTTTGGTCTTGCCCCTCCCTCCCTTTAATAATAATACTCTTTTATTAGTGTCACAAGTCGGCTTACGTGAAGTTACTGTGAAATGCCCCTCGTCGCCACACTCTGCGCCTGGTCGGGTACACTGAGGGAGAATTCAGAATGTCCAGTTCACCTAACGGGCACGTCTTTCGGGAATTGTGGGAGGAAACCGGAGCACCCGGAGGAAACCCACGCAGACACGGGGAGAACGTGCGGACTCTGCACAGACAGCGACTCAAGCCGGGAATCGAACCTGGGACCCAGGCGCTGTGAAGCAACAGTGCTAACCACTGTGTTACTGTGCCGCCCTTTGCTCACCATTGGGTCCCAGGCAAACAGCCCCTTGGTTTTCAAATCCTCATCCTAGCTTTCAAATGCTTTGCCCATCCCGATCTCTCTCACCTCCTTTGGCCCACAACCTTTACGAGGAACTGGCATTTTGGTGCATTCCCGGTTTACTTCACCATTGGTGGCCATAGCTTCAGTTGGCTGGGCTCCAAGCTCTGGAATATCCTCCTTGCACTGCTCCGCCTGTCTACTTTCCTCCTTTCGGACACTCCTTAAAACACTGCTTCTTTGACCAGGCTTTTGGACATTTGACCGAGTATCCCATTATGTGGCGTTTTGTTCGATAATGCTCCTGTGAAGCTGGATGTTTTAAGAGGTGGAAGGTGCTATACAAATATCCATTATTTCTGGTGAAAAATACACCCCAATCTTTTGAAGTTAATGCAACTTATAAATCTTGGTGGGTGCCGTACCTAATGTGTTTGTGAATATGAGCAGTGTGCCCCCCACAATCATACATTAAAACCCATGCATGAATGTTTGTTTACATAAGTTTGGACAATTCAGAGTAACTAACTTTCTAATTAGAACTTTGGCATCGCTACTCAGCTTAGAACAGTGTGTGCCAAAAGCAATGACAGTCCAGACATTTTTTAAACAAATATTTAGGGTTTAGTCCCAGTGGACGCTTGGGATTGTTTTAAATTTTCAGTGCAAGTCCGCAATTAACTACAGGTGAAGCCACAGTGATGCATGAAGCACAAGAGCTGTGGTGCTCGCCGTGTCGCAATGGATATCACTTTCACCTCTGAATCAGCGGGTTGTGGGTTCAAGTCCCACCCCGAACGCTTCAGGACAGTAATCAAGACTGACTGCAGCTTGACCCTGAGGGAGTGCAACACTGTCAGAGGTGCTGGGCTGCATTTTCCAGCCCTTTCCACCGGTGTGATCGTCCGGTCCCAGTGGTGGTGACACCGCCTCCAACCCCACTGCTGCCTTTTTGCCCTCTCCACTGCTGCCTTACCCCCTCCACTACTGCCTTCCCCGTCCTCCATTGCCTTTTGCGCCACCTCACCGATTTGGCAGTGAAATGAGAAAAGAATGTAGTAACAGCATCTCGAAGTCTGTACTTTTCGGGAGCTGACAAGAGATGAAATGTTGAGCTGCGCTGGTTATGACTGAGCCTCCTTATCATTCTCCATGGAACACACACACGGTGCCGTCTGACCTAGAGGGAGCGGTAGTTCTGGCTATGTTGCAATAGCTGGCTGCCTTTGTAATCTTATTACATGTTTTCCTACCAGCCGCAAGAGAGTTTCCAGAAGCACTGACGTGGCAGCATGTACAGCAGACTTTGAAATTAGTTGTAATTGGTATAACCGGACTGGTTAACTAACTACAATTGAGTTAATTCAGATGGTCACGTTTTTTTTTAGATGTTGAGCTGGACAAATAAACAGGAGCATTCCGTATTCCTGTGTCGTGTTTAAGCTTTTTAATCGGGACTTGGTGGAAGTTAACTGATCTTTCCATTAAAACCACGTTCTTGCCGTCCCTCAAATAAATTCTTTCCATAAAGTAGCAAAGTTATTTGAAGCCTTCCTATTGAGCGAAGCTCTGGTGCGCAGGATCCTATCTATTCAATTTGAGTTTGAGGGAGAAGTTGACTGAAGTTGCATTCTCTATGACTGATCACCCACCTTTCGCCGTGGTCACAGGAAATTTCTCTGTCCTCTTTTTCTAAACCAGGCCGAGTGTTCCGGTTCTGGGAATCGGCGCGGGCGGGCATGACTGGAAAATTTGGATAGCGGCCAAAAGTCCATTGACTTTCTGTGTGGTTTTCCAGTCCCAATGTTTTTAACACATTTATCGGAATACGTAGTTCATATTGCAGAGCATTGTTTCAAACCAAAGAAGACAACTTTGGAATAATATCAGAACAAATCGCAACTGTCGCTGGGTCAAAATCCTGAGACTCCCTTCCTAAGAGCCCAGTGACTGTACCTACATCACATGGACTGCAGTGGTTCAAGAAGGGTAGCCCACTCCACCTTCTCAAGGGCAATACATACATAGATACATAGAAGATAGGAGCAGGAGGCGGCCTTTTGGCCCTTCGAGCCTGCTCCGCCATTCATCATGATCATGGCTGATCATCCAACTCAATAGCCTAATCCTGCTATCTCCCCATAGCTTTTGATCCCATTCGCCCCAAGTGCTATATCTAGCCACCTCTTGATTATATTCAATGCTTTAGCATCAACCGATGCCTGGGGTAATGAATTCCACAGGCTCACCACTCTTTGGATCAAGAAATGTCTCCTCATCTCTGTCCGAAATCTTCCCTGCATCTACCCTGTCTAGTCCTGTTAGAATTTTATGTTTCTATGAGATTCTCCCTCATTCTTTTGAATTCCAGCGAGAACAATCCTAACCTAGTCACTCTCTCCTCATATGACCGTCCCGCCATCCCTGGAATCAGTCTGGTAAACCTTCGCTGCACTCCCTCGAGAGCAAGAAAAGTGTTGCTGCAATTATACAAGGCCCTGTATAATTGCAGCAACACATCCCTGCTTCTGTACTTGAAAGCTCTCGCGATGAAGGCCAACATACCATTAGCCTTCTATACCGCCTGCTGTACCTGCATGCTTACGTGTTTTCCTGGTGTGGGATGTGTCCACATTTAGATGACTGACTGCTCTGTTTAATTCCTTTGTTCAAGGAATGAGAAAAAGTATGTGGAAAAATACTGGAAAGAAGTTCAAGTTGGGGACTTTGTTCGCCTGCGATGCAATGAAATCATTCCAGCTGACATCCTGCTGCTGTACTCCAGTGATCCTGATGGACTCTGCCATATTGAGACTGCCAATCTGGATGGAGAGACCAACCTCAAGCAACGACAAGTCATTAAGGGTTTCACCGAGCTGGTAAGCAATTTTTCGAACAGTTTGAATGGTCACAATGCCAAAGGGACATAGGAATTAGGAGCAGACGTTGGCAATTCAGCCCTTCAAGACTGCTTCGCCATTCAATCTGATCATGGCTGATCTCCTCCTGGTCTCCACCTCCACGCCTGTTTTTTTTATTTAATAACTTGGATTCCACCGCACTACGGGGCAGCGAGTTCCACAAATTCACCACCCTCTACGAGAAGTAGTTCCTTCTCGTCTCTTAGAATCCTATTGCACAGGAGGAAGACCATTCTGCCTACCTAGTTTATGTTGGATCTTTGACTAAGCTGTCTAATCGATCCCACTCATCAACTCTGCTCTCACAGCAGTGCAATATTCACCCCCTCCCCCCACCCGCCCAACCCCTCAAGTGACAGGTCATAATGACGACGGACATGAATTGCTTTGAGATGATGTGCTTAAGAAAGTAAAGTGAATGGTAGGAAGCTGGAATCAGCCTCAGAAATACTGGAAGCATGCTCGGAGAGTGAGGCAGAATAAGAAAGAGGAAGGAACATTCACTGGGATCTGTAAGCAAAACTATTTCAGTCAGATAACAGAGCCCCTCCTCTATTGTGCTGAATGATATTTAATGAGTGGCAGACACACCGGGTAAATATCAAAGCCAAAGAACCCTGGCTTTCAAGATGATTTGTTGCATTGCCATTTTGGAGATTTGATCCAACTTTCCAAACATCCTTCCCGCCCATAGCCTCACCTCTGAAAACCTCCTTCGGCTGAAATATCAATCGGTATGGAAGGAATCTTGCCCGTGTTGGCTGTTTGCAGGAGCTACATCCAGAAATCTTTGGTGCTTTGTTTACAAGATTTCCCCACCTATTCGCTGGCTGGACCAAACCTAAAAGATCCGTCTCTCCATGGCGATTGACATTCACTCTTCTTGGTCTTTTCCAGAGCCATTCACGTTCATCACACATAGGAGCAGAATCAGGCCATTCAGCCCACCGAGTCTGCTCCACCATTCAGTCATGGTTGATGTCTTTCTCATCCCCATGCTCCTGCCTTCTCCCATTGCCCCTGATCCCCTTATTGATCATAGAATCATGGAATTTACAGTGCAGAAGGAGGCCATTCGGCCCATCGAGTCTGAACTGGTTCTTGGAAAGAGCACCCTACTCAAGCCCATGCCTCCACCCTATCCCCTCACCCCAGCTAATCTCTCTTGGACACTTAAGGGCAATCTATCATGACCAATCCATCTAACCTACACGTCTTTGTTGGAGGAAACCGGAGCAAGGGTGGGGGAACGTGCAGACTCCGCACAGACAGTGACCCAAGCTGGGAATCGAACCTGCAACGCTGGAGCTATGAAGCAACTGTGCTAAACAAACTGAACCTGCATATTAACCTTAAAAGAATCCCGAACTAGGATTCCCAAGTCTCTTTGAGATTCTGATTTTCGACGCCTTTTCCCATTTAGAAAATAGTCTATGACTCTAATCTTCCGTCCAAAGTGCATAACCTCATACTTTTCATTGTATCCCATCTGCCACTTCTTTGCCCACTCTCCTGGCCTGTCCAGGTCCTTCTGTAGCCTTCCTGCTTCCTCAACACAACCTGCCCCTCTAAGTATCTTTGTATCATCTGCAAATTTAGCAACAATGCCCTCAGTTCCTTCTCCCAGATCTGGATCTTCCAGATCCAATTGAGATTTCTGCTTTTCGCCAGAAGTGTGGAAAGTTAAACTGTTTCCCCCTTTGTATCGCTTTACAAGCTTCTTGGGAATTACCATAACCAAGCTTCCTTCTGTTTCAACCTGAGTTGTTAAAGCAGTTGTTGGCTTTGACAGTTTTGTGGGGAGGCAGTGGGCCAGTGGTATTATCACTGGACTAGCAATCCAGAGACCCAGGGTAATGCTCAATCCTGCCATGCCCGATGGTGAAATTTGAATTCAATACAAATCTGGAATTAAAATTCTAATGGTGACCATGAAACTATTGTCAATTGTTGTAAAAACCCATCTGGTTCGCTAATGTCCTCTCGGGAAGAAAATTTGCCATCCTTGCCTGGTCTGCTCAAGACCCACAGCAATGTGATTTACAGTCAGTTCAAGGGCAATAAATGCTGACCCCCGCCAATCTGCCGAGATCCCCCTGAATTAATTTTTTAAAAGTATACTCTTGGTGCCAGCTTTTGATCGAAAGGAACTGTTGGTTCTTGGAGCCTTTTCTCTCGATGTTGAATGTCTCCAGAATTGTACTTTTGCTCTCTCTTCGGTTTTTTACGAAATTCATTAGACTGGTTTAAAACGCGACTGCCCAAATCACCTAAGACAAGTTTTTATCTCGATGTATCAGCATTTTCAACAAAATTTCTAATGCACAGATCCCTTTTTGGAAAACAAAAAGTGACCTTTTGGGTGGTACGGTGACACAGGAGGTAGCACTGCTGCATCGCACGCTGGGGACCTGGTTTCGATTCCGGTTTTGGGTGACTGTCTGTGTGGAGTTTGCATATCCTCCCTATGTCTGCATGTTTGGCGTCCGGGTGCTCCGGTTTCCTCTCACAGTCCAAAGATGTGCAGGTTAGGTGGATTGGCCATGACCAATGCACAGGGTTATGGGGCGAGGAAGTGGATCTAGGTAGGGTGGTCTTTCAGAGGGCCATTGCAGGCTCAATGGGCCGAATGGCTCCCTCCTGCACTGTAGGGTTTCTATGGAGATTCTATTCGCTGTTCTATAAGTTTGCCAGTTAATAGTATTTGAGTCACTTTGGCCCTGTGGTCCCAGCTCCGATGCAACCTGGATTAAGAAGGTCCGTTTTCCATATCCAAATATTTGCTCCCATGACAGGATACGGCATTCTATCAATTTGGGTTGAGTTTCAAATTTGGGTGATAGATGACGATGCTGAGGGAACTTTGATAGATTAAGGCGCTGTTACCGTTGAGATGCGAATGACTGAAAATGTATATTTTTTCATCTAGGAATCAAATCTTTGTAGCTTTGGGGTAAACGCTGTGGTTTTTGGTTAGTCCCTTGAAGGTCTGGACAACAACTGCATCATATTTGAAGCTTTGAATTATTTCCCGCATTGTATGAGAGACCAATAAATATGGGACAGTTGGTTTTGAACAGTTCTATGAGCAGGAAATATTGAAACAGTGGTCGGCCCAGCCAACTCTTAAGAGAAAAAGACAGGTTAATGATTTGAGTGCAGACGCAGAAATGGATACAGATCGATAACTTATTTATTCTTTTGTGCAGCCCCGGAGAGGGAGTCAGTATGTTGGTTCAAAGGTTTTATTTTATGTTGCAGCTTATTTAGTTTCTGAAAGGTAGCTGCTGACTGCTATCCTTCCTGAATTATTTCTGAATGATTTTGATTGTTCCTGCAGACAGGAATGAGATGACATTTGGAAGCTTTTTTAAAAACAAATCAGTTCATTTTTAGTTCCATACTAAAAATAGAAAATGTCTCCCTGTAACTTTTTCCATGTTTAAGTAAACATGCCTTGAAAATCCCTGAGCCCATTTAATGTGCAACACACATTTGTTAATAGATGCATCAATTAAAAAATGTTTTTTAAGTGCTCAATTATTTATTTTCTTCCAATTAAAGGGTAATTTAGCACGGCCAATCCACCTACCCTGCACATCTTTGGGTTGTGGGGGGAGAATGTGCAAACTCCACGCGGACTGTGTCCCGGGGCCATGGTCGAACCTGGGTCCTTGGCGCCGTGAGGCAGCAATGCTAACCGCTGCGCCACCATGCCGCCCAATAGATGCATAAATAACAAATTTGCTCAGAATAGCTGGACGGCTGGTTCATGATGCAGAGCACGGGTTTGATTCCTGTACTGGCTGTGGTTATTCATGAAGGCCTCTCCTTCTTAACCGTGCCCCTCGCCTGAGGTGTGGTCAGGTTAAATAAGCACCAGTCAACTCTCTGAGCAGTCCTGGGACTGTGACGACATTTAGATTTTCTACTATAAAGGACATCCATTTGATTTTTGTTAGATCTTGCTCAGGGTGGAATGCAATATGACCATTACCCGATTTTGTGACAGATCAATTAGCCAATTAAAATAAATCAAACGATCTGAGGGACAAATTAAAGGGGCAGCCTCTTAAAGGGATACTGCCGGAACTAGATAGCAAATCACAAACAAAATTTAAAACCAGAAATGAAAACGTGATTAAGCGGTCGGTAAGGCACCCCAGTTATCGCAGTGCCCACTGGACATGGAAGGCCTCAACGGTGCCGCTAGACACCGTGTGCTCCCTCGCTAAGCACACCTGGCCATGGATGTTGCAGAGGAGCAAACAGTTGTAGCATGTGAAAACCGTTAAGTTAAACAATATCACTGAGGAAATCCAGCCAGCTAATTTGCAGGAGCCGCAGGAAATTGGGTTCCTCCTCTTAATCACCAGCCCAAGTGACACCCAAGCAGCATATCGTCCGGTTGAGCAGTGCGAGTGCAATCGTCCGTAGGAGCCAAACTTTGAGCCTGTCATATTACAGTGAGGCAAAGAGTATTGCTACCCATCAGTGGGCTTGGCTAGAGTTGATGGGGCCTGCCTTTTACCCTGAACACTGGTCCATGGCATCAGAGCTCGGAGTCGAAAAAGGCAGTCAGATTGGCACAGCGGCTTTTGGGTAAGGAGGTGTTTCCGTTTTACAATTGAATGACCAACTCTGGAAAATGCAGTGGGGAACGGGTTGTGCGCGTAGCGTTTAGATCAGAAACTTGACAATTTAGCTGATCGGGTCGGGATTATAAACTCTGATGGGTTGACTATACCCAGCATCTAGGACAGGGGTGGGCAAACTTTTCCGTGCAAGGGCCACATTCAGAAATTTACAATTTTAAAGGGCCGCATAGTATATTAAGTAAAATAATTACTTCACCCGGTTATGATTCTGGGCGTCTCATATAGAACATAGAACAGTACAGCACAGAACAGGCCCTTCTGGCCGTAGTTTGCCCACCCCTGATCTAGGATGTTCAAAGGTCTTGTTTATTGGAACACGCTGTCCTAGAAATGATTCGAGACAAAAGATGCTATTGCCCAGTCTCTTATTTAAGAGGGAGTTTTCGCATTAATTTTCCATTTTAGAAATCAGACTCCCTAATCAAAGGTCTAGGCTTTCCACATGTCATGGAATCTTTCTTCAACCTAAATGTATCAGCAGGAATGATGCAGAGCTCCGTTCATCTACACAACCGCAATGATTCTCTTTTGACATCCATTTGATTTCCTAATTTAAGTTTCGTTTTAGTAGTGTCTGTGGTGACCTTATTGAGCAAACCAGATTATTTAAAGGATTGAGCTGAATTAAGTACATGCGCACTCACACAACTACACTCCCGAATTGACTGCAATTATTGAAGAAATCTTCAATGGGCACCCGAGTTATGAACTGTATCTGTTTTTACTTCAGCATGGGCCTTGCAGTCCCACTTCAAAATTCTTCCAAATTATATAATCCAACATTCTTTTTCAAATCAAGCAGACTTTATTTTTGTTCTGTTCTTTCATATGGTGCGCGTTTAGCTCACCAGCATTTGTTGTCGGTCATTGATTGTCCCGAGAAGACAGTGGTGAGCTCGTTTCTTGAGCTGCTGAAGTCCATGTGGTATCTAACTCAAATTAGACCCGTTTTGTTGGAATTTAGAAGGTTAAAGGATGATCTAATCAAAGGATTCAAGATATTAACAGGGAAAGACAGGGTAGATGAGCTATTTCCACTGGTTTGAGATTCTATAACAAGGGGTCATAGTCTAAACATTTAGGGCTAGACCGTTGAGAGACGTTGGGAAGAACTTATTCGCTCAAAGGGTGGGAGAGAACTCTCTCCCACAAACAGCAGGTGAAGCTCGAACTGTAGTTAATTTTAAATCTCAGTTGGATAGATTTTTGTTAAAGGAGGATATGGGCCAAAGACGGGCATATGGAGTTAGGTCACAGATCAGCCATGATCTCATTGAATGGTGGGACATGCTCGAGGGGCTGGATGGCCTTACTGTTCCCTGCAGAGTTGTCAGAGAGGGACTTTACTGGATTTTGACCCAGCGATAGTGAAGGGAGACTCCCTGAGGCTATTTTGACGCCACATTGCAAGCCTCAATCACACCCCCAATGGGCAGCAGGTGCATGGGAACACCACTACTTGCAAGTTGCCCTCCAAGCCATGCACCATCCTGACTTGGAACTATATTGCCACCCCTTCACTGTTGCAATGTTAAAATCTTGGAACTTCCCAACAGCACGTGGGTGTGCTTGCAACAGATGGACTGCAGCCGTTCAAGAAGTTGGCTTGTCACCACTTCCTCAAGGATAGTTCAGGACAAGCAGCAAGTGCTGACCTTCCCAGCAACACGCATTTCCCATGTAAATTATAAAGAAAGTATAGACTGCTATCACTGGCAGTGGAGGAAGTGCCTGTTTTAAAGTGTTAGACTGGGTATCGAACAAGGGGACTGCTTTGTCTTGGGTGGTGTCGAGCTTCATGAGTGTTGTTGGAGCTGCACTCATCCAGGCAAGTGGAGAGTATTCCATTACACTCCTGACTTGTGTGGTGTCGATGGTGGACAGTAGGTGAGTTACTTATCACAGAATTCCCTGTCTACAACCTGCTTTTATACCCAATCATTTTTTTTTCAATTAAGGGGCAACTTAGTGTGGCCAATCCGCCTACCAGGCACATCTTTGAGTTTAGGGGGTGAGACTCAAGCAGACACTGGGAGAATGTGCACACTCCACACGGACCGTGGGCCGGGATCGAACCCAGGTCTTCAGCACCGTGAGGCAGCAGTGCTAACCACTGCACCACCGTGTCGCCCGCAACATGCTCTTGTAACCTCAGTGTTTATATGGCGGATCCCGGTCAGTTTCTATCAAATGGTTCCTGTTGCTATTGTTGTTCAGGCCTATTATTAGTCGGTGTAGTGGTCTGATTGGTGTGTCGCAGTAGTCACAACAATGGAAAAGCTGCTGGAGCTGAGATTAACTCATGCCATTATCATTCAAGAGCTGCCTTTTAGTTCCAAGATGGTCTGTGAGCGCATGTTCTATCTGGAGGCAGTTAATGAATTTGAGAATTGAGTTAGACAGGGATATTTAACTGTGGAACATTGAATGTACCTGGCATCTCATTTTATAGCAGTCCTGATGAAAGGTCATCAACCTGAAATGTTGTGTGGAATCCTCCAGCGCACCATGCCCAGCCCCCAGCGCAGCCGTGTCGGGGAATTACCTCAAAACCCATTCCGTTTGCAGAGAGTTTGTAATCTTACAAGCCACTACTCCCAGGGAGCAGCATTGAGCTCCCGTGTCCGGTGCTGTCAGACCTATGACCTCCTCCATTTCCCACACTGCTGAAAGATTCCAGCAATCTTACCAGTCAGCGGGAACTTGGGATGAACCAAAAGCGATCCCGTTACAAAGACCAAAGACAGGAAGTCCCATTTACGGGTGGGCACAGAGGCGGGCAAGCCTGTGAATTCACACTGCCGGCTGGTGTACAGGTGTGCGAGCAACATCCCCAGGCCAGAGGCAGGATTGAAGGGGGGAGGGATAGCTGCCCACAAGCAGCTGGTAGATGATTCAGGTAAGGTATGGCAATTAATTCAGAGGGATCTGGTGTCCTGGTACCTGAATCATCACGGTGTGGAGAGAGTCGGGGAAGGAGGAGGACCTCCTCGTGAATCTGAGCCTAACCAAACTTGCCATCAACGATAAGGCCTTCCAACCAGACTATCTGCCCCTCTATCTCAGCTCCATTCGCGGCAGTTGTCCCTGGAGAGAGAGCATACTGTGTCTACCTGCAGCATGTAGGCCATCCGTGCCCACTGGGCACCTCAGGGACTGGGGGTCCCTTCTTGACCCTCTTAATCAGCCTCGTTTGATGTTTCATTTGTGATTTTCTTTTTGTTTAAGGCAGTATCCCTTTAAGGGGCTGACCCTTTAACTTGTACTTCAGGTTGTTTGATTTATTTTAATTGTTTTTTTTAACCCAAAATAGGATACTTGAAACATAAAGTTAGTACTCAAGTGCAGCAAGTGATTAGGAAGTAAAATGGAACATTGTCATTTATTGCAAGAGGAACTTTAATGTCATTTATTGCAAGAGGAATTAATAAAGTAAGGATGTTTTGCGGCACTAGCAGGACATTTTTGAGCACGTTGGGGAGACCACATCTGGCATACAATATATAAGGTAATTTTTAAGGCCGAGGGAGATAGTGTCTTGGCTAACATGGGAGTGAAAGGATATTGTAACAGAGTTCACCCTCCACCATTGCAGCCTGGTTGCTGTAGCCATTTTTCTTACTGCGGAAGTTTAAAAGTGACCTCTGGCCACGCTGTAAGATAGACGTTCCCTGTCCCTCACTTCTTTCACTTACACTCGCCCTCTCACCCTTAATTTCACTGACATTCTTTCCGTGCTGGACGGTCTCCTCTTTGCTGTCCTGCCTTGAGACCACACTCACTGTCTTTAATTGAATGGCAGTCCTACCCTCTGGTGACTGTCCAATTCAGGGAAAAGCAGTGCAGCTGATTCAGTGCGGGGCCGGGTCCCCCACTTGACCCAAATACCATGGTCCCAACACAAAACCTAACTTCCTGCCCCAGATGTGACACTTAATGACCAGAATATTCTTTTTTGTGTCTTTTCTCGGATTTATTTCTTTTAACATGATGTGAAAATTGAAAGCAAGTGATTAACTCAAGATCTTCTTTATTGCCGTTGTTTGTGTTTAGGAGACGGAGTTTGACCCCATGAAGTTTAACAGTGTGATAGAATGTGAAAAGCCACACAACGATCTGAACAGATTTCGAGGATATATGTAAGTACTGCACAGTCCTGTGCAGCTTGCCTACCTAGGAAGGACTGCCTCTGACCTGTCACTGAGCGGCTGTTGTTGTTACCACTAGCTCTAGTTAGCAGCCTTGAGCCCCATGCAGGTGGATGAACTGATGCATCTCCGCCTGTCTTGCAATGCTCTCAAATCTCTGAAGTTCCTGTACAATAATTTACCATCACTCAAGTGTCGAGATGAAAAGGTCATTCTTTTTCGGTTAATCTTCACTGAATTGGCGATGTACTCAAACACAATAAAGTGTAGATCAACAGTTAACAACAGGGTGCTATTTAATCATTACTGAGAATCAGTCTGCTCTTTTGCTAATTTACTCCCAACTTTGTCTCTTGCACATTGTTGCACATTTTTCTTTCTTCTTCCGTCTCCTCTTCTACAGACTCTGACTTCTGCTGGACTGCAGTTCCGTGGCATGTCGACAGATCGCGCGCACCTTCCCGTTGTGGCTGTAAGCTCGAGCATTGAGTGTCACGAGATTTAAAAGTAGGGCTTTCCAAACTGTGGGTTGCACACACGCGCGTGCACACACTCTGATTCAATAATCTTGTACCTCCAAACTTTGACATTGTGATCATGGGAGGCCTGGGGCATTAAAATGGGTCACACTAAGAGTTTGAGAAGCATTGTTTTAGATCAAGGATGAGCACCACTTGTTGAGCTAATCTTAGATATTAAGCTCAACGCTGTCCACCATCTACAAAGCTCAGGTCACCAGTATGCCGGAATACTCTGCGGCCTGAATGAGTGCAGCTCCAAGAACACTCAAGAAGCTCAACATCCAGAACACAGCAGACCATTTGTTTGGCATCCCATCAACCATCTTTAACATTCATCACTGACGCACAGTGGTAACAGTGTGAGTCATCTACAACAGTGGGCTCCATCCTTTTTAAGCACATCACTTTGAAAATCAAAATACAACACAAGATCCACTTAATTTAAATTTAATAAATTTTCACTTTATGAAAATCAAAAAAAATGTACGCTATGCATTACACTCTCAGTGAGACACCGAGCTTGCACATTGTCTGTGAGGGTCGTAGCTTGAGACGGCCAGTCTCACACAGATGGCCATCTTGTGAGACGAGTGCGATAACTGGACTTGATCATTTTCCAGCTGGAGTATTGGGTGCAGTTCTGGAATCCACATTATAGGAGGGATGTGATCGCACTAGCAAGGGTGCAGAGGAGATTTCCAGGATATTGCCTGGGTTGGAGAGTTTTAGCTATGAAGAGAGGTTGGATTGACCGGGGTTCTTTAACTTGGAGCAGAGGAGGGACATGATTGAGATGTATAAAATTAAGGGGCAAAGAGAGAGTAGACAGGAAGAAACTTTTCCCCTTGGTGGAGGCATCATTGACCAGGGGACATAAAGGGGATGTGAGGAAAAACCTTTTCACCCAGAGGGTGGTGCGAGTCTGGAACCCACTGTCTGAAAGGATGGTGGGGGCAGAGACCCTCATAACATTTAAGATGTATCTAGATGTGCACTTCTGATGCCAGGGCCTACAAGGCTATGGGCCAAGTGCTGGAAAATGGGATTAGAAAAGTTAGGTGTTTGTTTTTGACTACCGCAGACGTGATGGACCAAAGGGCTTTTTCTGTACTGTAGACCTGATTCTAGCCAGGAAAAATACAGCTGAGGTATGTGGAACCAAAGTAGGCCTTCACCTTGAGTGCTGAGGATATCAATAGAAGGAACTTCTCTCGGTCTACAAATCCCCCAAAGTATTTGTCTTTTGATCATAGCTTTCAGCTTTATGTCATTTTTCAAGGTGATGATTTCCATGTCAAGTCCATTGCTATGTTCAAGCATCTGCTGAAATTGTGCTGTCACTTCTCCATTGCCCACTTGAAGTAAAGGGTTTGAGACAGACATCCTCGCCTCTTGTCCTCCCTTTGAGTGGCAAAAGAGTGAGAAAGCCCTCCTTTGTTGCTGAGATTTGAATATCATGTGGTCATTCAATCTCTAGGCCAGATCCGTCCTGTCTACTGATTCACCAAACTGCAGTGAGAAACATTCACAGCCTGGTGTATTTACTGAGACACATCTTCGGGTTATAATCCCATCCTTCTGGCTACTGTTAAAGGGCCGAGCGGCATGCTCTTGATGGCTGTTATAATTTCATCTTTGTTTTTTTTTTGTTTTTTTTTTTTTAATTTCTTTTTTCTTAGGGGCAATTTAGCATGGCCAATCCACCTACTCTGCACATTTTTGGGTTGTGGAGGCGAAACCCACGCAGACACGGGGAGAATGTGCAAACTCCACACGGACAGTGACCCAGAGCCGGGATCGAACCTGGGACCTCAGCGCCGTGAGGCGGTTGTGCTAACCACTAGGCCACCGTGCTGCCCTTCATCTTTGTTTTTAAAGATTTGAACAAAGTGTTGGCAGCAACCATCCCATCAGAGCCTCCTTGATAAATTTGCCATTGGTGAATTGTTTCTTATGCTTCGTTAGCAGATAGCTACTGCAAAACAACACCTCTTAGTTATCCCAGAATCATAGAATTTACAGTGCAGAGGAGGCCATTCGAGTCTGCACTGGTCCTTGGAAAGAGCACCCCACTTAAGCCCATGCCTCCACCCTATCCCCGCAGCCCGTAACCCCATCTAACCTTTTTGGACACTAAGGGGCAATTTAGCATGGTCAGTCTACCTAACCTGCACATCTTTGGACTGTGGGAGGATGGTAGCATGGTAGAGGGTAGCATGGTGGTTAGCATAAATGCTTCACAGCTCCAGGGTCCCAGGTCCCAGGTTCGATTCCCGGCTGGGTCACTGTCTGTGTGGAGTCTGCACGTCCTCCCCGTGTGTGCGTGGGTTTCCTCCGGGTGCTCCGGTTTCCTCCCACAGTCCAAAGATGTGCGGGTTAGGTGGATTGGCCATGCTAAATTGCCCGTAGTGTCCTAAAAAGTAAGGATAAGGGGGGGTTTTTGGGTTACGGGTATCGGGCGGATACGTGGGTTTGAGTAGGGTGATCATTGCTCGGCACAACATCGAGGGCCGAAGGGCCTGTTCTGTGCTGTACTGTTCTATGTTCTAAACCAGAGCACCCGGAGGAAACCCATGCAGCCACGGGGAGAAGGTGCAGACTCGACACAGACAGTGACCCAAGCCGGGAATCGAAGTTGAGATCCTAGAGCTGTGAAGCAACTGTGCTAACCACTGTGCTACCGTGCTACAGTGTTATTCTTGCCTCTTGCCACTGGTTTTGCAAAGCGTGACCGTTGGACTTTCAAAATTCTCTTTAACCCCCCCCCCAACTTTCTTCGTCCCAATCACGCTGTTTCAAGGGAACTTTTCTTGAAATTATATATGCATTGTGTTGTGGTGCTGTTGCAAATCACCTCTTTTACTCGAGGCCACACTCTGCTCATGAATGATACAAATGGTCTTCCCTTTGACATTCATAAAAATAAATCGATTTTTCCTGTTTCTAGTGAAGCAGGTAGATTTTTGACCTTTTGGTGGTCCCTAGCTCCTCGCTCAATTTTATCTTTAACCAGCATTTTCCAAGGTTTGGCACCTGCCAGAATCTCTTTGCCTGAATCATGCGGATTTTTGGTGCGTTGCAGCAGCCTATGAGCTGATTGGCTGGTAGGCTGTCAGCATAGCACACCAGATACTGAAGGGCACCGTGATTTGTTGGGGCGATAAATTTCAAACAAAAATATATTTGTTTCAGTTTAACAGCTTAGATTTGGTGGCCAACAAATTGCGCTGATGGTGCAATGCTCCGTCTGATAAAGGGACCTGAGGAATGATCAGCGTTCCTACAATTCCAGAACCACACTTGGAAGCTGGAGTTGAAGCCTTACATAGTGTTACCAGTAACTATTAGCCTATTAGCATAGTAATGGGCCTGTTTCCTTTTTAAACGTATGAGCATGTTGTGCTTCAGACTGAGAAGATTGTGAGTTGAGGGAAAAGGCTGCACCATTGACCAACTCTTAAAGATTCTGAGCCACAAAATTCAACCCTGTGTTGTGTTTGTGGCCTCTCTCAAGACCAGGAAGATAAAATAAATCCACCATCTGTCTTGCCGGCACCAGGCAATGGCAATCGACTGTTCGCGATCTCGCCATTCATTATGGACTATTTGGTGACCACTGATCTATAAGATGCACTGCAAGAACTCCCCAAGGCTCCTTTGGCAGCATCTTCCACAGATACATGGATACATAGAAGATAGGAGCAGGAGGAGGCTTTTTGACCCTTCAAGCCTGCTCCGCCATTTATCACGATCATAGCTGATCATCCAACTCAATAGCCTAATCCTGCTTTCTCCCCATAACCTTTGATCCCATTCACCCCAAGTGCTGTATCTAGCCACCTCTTGAATATATTCAATGTTTTAGCATCAACTATTTCCTCTGCTAACAAATTCCACAGTCTCACCACACTTTGGGTGAAGAAATGTCTCTGCATCTCTGCCTGAAATGGTTTACCCTGAATCCTCAGACTGTGACCCCTGTTTCTGGATACATCGACCATTGGGAACATCTTGCCCGAATCTACCCTGTTTACTCCTGTTAGAATTTTATACGTCTCAATGAGATCCCCCCTCTCATTCGTCTGAACTCCAGCGAGAACATTCCCAACCTAGTCACTCTCTCCTCATATGACAGTCCCGTCATCCCTGGGATCAGTCTGGTAAACCTTCGCTGCACTCCCTTGAGAGCAAGAACATCCTTCCTCAGAAAAGGAGACCAAATGGCACACAATATTCCAGGTGTGGCCTCACCAAGGCCCTGTATAATGAACAACACATCCCTGCTCCTGTACTCGAAACATACCATTCGCCTTCTTTACTGCCTACTGCACCTGCAAACTTTACCATCTAGAAGGACAAGGGCAGCAAACGCATGGTGGCAACACCTTCACCTGGAGGTTCCACCTCCAAGCCATTCATCATCCTGACTTGGAAAATATATCGCCGTTCCTTCACAGTCGCTGGGTATAAATCCTGGAACTCTCTCCCTAACAGCGCTGTTTGTGCGTACACCACATCGACTGCAGCAGTTCAAGAAGGCGACTCACCACCACCATGTCCAGGGCAATTAGGGATGGGCAATGAATGCTGGCCTGGTCAGCAACGGCCACATCCCGTGAAAGAGTTTTTAAAAAAAGAATCCGGAGCTCTACTTGAGCAACTCCTTCTTTCACTCCCCCACCCACCTCACACCCAGTTCAGAGTTACTAACAACTTCAGCAGATCAGTTGGGGCACCAGTTGAAGTTAGCTGGCTGAGGGGAACCAATTGTTTTGAACCCAGCCTGTTGGTTCAACGCTATATGTAGGGTGGCGCAGCCACGCACCAGGTTCGGGGGAAGGAGGGAAACAATGAATTTACTTCAAATTTAAGAAAGCAATGCTTGTTTTCTTCCCATCGAGGCCAGATTCCGGTCTAGCTATCAAACAAGGGAGCGATAACCGAAAACGCTGGAACAGCTCAGCAGGTCAGGCAGCATCTTGGAGAGGGAAACAGAGTTAGTGTTTCAGAGCATCCCCAAGGAAACGTTGTACGGATTTGAAATTCCAACTCTGGGTGTGATTCTCCAGCCGCATTGCGTTCAAGGGAGAGCACAACACGGCTGGTGAATGCCGGGAGAGGCTTCCAGCGAGGCCCCTGACAGCCTCTGCGCCTCGTGGGATTCTCCAAAGTCCTGGCCCTCCCTCTGGAACATGGGCACCTTGGCACTGCCCAGTTGACACCTTGGCATTGCCACCCTGGCACTGTTGGGGTTCCCAGATGGCACTGTCAAGCCAGCAGGAGCACTGCCAGGGTGGTAGTCCATAAAATAAGGGTGGAGGGAGGGTTTGAAGGATGGGAGAGTGCAGGTTAGGTAAGAAGTGGCCTCTGAGAGGTTGGAGGGCTGATGGATGTGGGTCCTGGAAAGGAGGGGGTGCTGTAAGGGGCCTTGGGGCGGGGGGAGGGGGGACGAAGAGGGATGGCCCCTCGGGACCCCATGGTGGGGTGTCCTCACGTGGGGGGTGTGGGGTAGTGTCCATGTATGTGGGGGAGTGACATTGCTCATGGGTGGAGGGTGTGGGGGACCCACAAGCTCACTTAGAGATTGTGGCACCCTTTCAAAATGGCGGCCTGATCTTGGCGTTCAGCTCTCCAGTGCTAAAAAAAAAGTTCTAAGTGTGGGCTAAATGGGTGCGAAACTCCCCAGGGTGCAGAAAAGTGACTTAAGCGTCATTGAATAGCGGTGGGGAACTCACTGGCAGAGCTGGCGGGAAACTCCCTGAAAAACCCGCCATAAATTAACTTGGGAGAATCGCGCCCTCTGTTTCTCTCACCACAGGTGCTGCCAGATCTGCTGGTTTTTCCCACCATTTTCTGTTCTTATTTCCAGCATCCACAGTATTTTTGCTTTGGTGAGACAAAGGAGTGTGTTTCCTCGTCTATTTTCGGAAGCTACCTGCTGCGCAGTTCTTAATCACATCTGCTCATCTCAGCTGTGCGAGATTGAGAGGCAGTCACGTGTCAGTTATGTAAAAGTAATCAGTTGGACAGAAGGATCATTAGAGCCGACAAGCTTGGACTGTAAAAAGGCCAAGATCAGTAGATTTAACTCAAATTAATCTGACATGTGTTTCATGTTATTGAAGGAGCAGATGTTCCTTTCACTCTATTAGTCTGGTGGAGCCTGGTTACTTCAGAGTGTAGCCTGTATTACGTGTGGAATTGTTCTTTTAATGGGTTCTGAGCTTGGCTTATTAACATTTAAAACTTGCATGTGTCTTTATTTCTCATTTGAAGTTGCGCTGTGTAATAGTAATGAGTGCGCCAACAGATTTCCATGTTTTGAAGAAACCTGTACAGTGACAGCAGTGTGCATTATATACAAGATATACTGCAGCAACTCCCCAAGGCTCCTTCGAAAGCACCTTCCAAACCGGGGGCCTGTACCACCTGGCAGGACAAGGGCAGTAGACACCACCACCTGCAAGTTTCCTTCCAAGCCTACACCATCCTGAATTGGAACAGTATCCCTGTTCCCTAAGTGCGAGTGTATCTACATCGTCACCCGGGCTGCAGTGGTTCATGATGGTGTCACTCCACCTGCTTAGAATCCATAGAATCCCTGCAGTGCAGAAGGAGGCCATTTGGCCCATCACGTCTGCACCGACACTCTGAAAGAGGACTCTTACTTAGGCCCACTCCCCTGCCCTATCCTCGTAACCTTGTGCATTGATCATGACCAATCCACCTAACCTGCATATCTGTGGACTGATTTTGATTTGATTTATTGTCACATATATCGAGTTACAGTGGAAGGTATTTTTCTGCGGTCAAGGGAACGTGGACAATACGTACATAGTCGACAAAAAAAGCCCCATAAAAAACTGGGGGGGAAACCGGAGCACTCGGAGGAAACCCACACAGACACGGGGAGAAAGTCCAAACTCCACACAGTCACCCAAGGTCGGATTGGAACCCGGGTCCCTGGCCCTCTGACTCAGCAGTGCTAACCACGGTGCCACCGTGCTCCAAGTGGGCAGCACGGTAGCATTGTGGATAGCACAACTGCTTCACAGCTCCAGGGTCCCATGTTCGATTCTGGCTTGGGTCACTGTCTGTGCGGAGTCTGCACATCCTCCCCGTGTGTGCGTGGGTTTCCTCCGGGTGATCCGGTTTCCTCCAACAGTCCAAAGATGTGCAGGTTAGGTGGATTGGCCATGATAAATTGCCCTTAGTGTCCAAAATTGCCCTTAGTGTTGGGTGGGGTTTCTGGGTTATGGGGATGGGGTGAAGGTGTTGACCTTGGGTCGGGTGCTCTTTCCAAGAGCCGGTGCAGACTCGATGGGACGAATGGCCTCCTTCTGCGCTGTAAATTCTATGAAGTGTTCCCACACCTCGAGGGCAATTAGGAATGGGCAATAAATCCTGGTCTGGCCAGTGATGCTCGTATTCAATGAAATAATTTTAAAAAGTGAATGCTGCAGCTTCATTCAATGGGAGAGTGGAACTTCAGCAATTTGTCCGGGACTGAACCCTGGGATTATTTTGCTGCTGCACGCTTGCAGTATGTGTGATTTGAATATTTGTTTTGAATCTCTGCTGGCGCTGCTTTATTTATTTTTCCCCATGGACGCTGAGCAATGGCTCGGGATTTGACAAAGGTTTGGTTATTGAGGTAGAGTACTGCGAGATTTGGCAGCTTTATGATTGTTTTTTTTCCAAATGAGTTGAAACGAAATCCCTTTCTGCGTGTACACATTGCTGCTCGGTAGCTGTTTCGAGGCAACTGACTGAGATGATTTTTAACGTCGTGCTTTTTCACCGTGCTGTGTAATGAAGCAGCTTAATAACTTGTATCTGGCCTTGTCTGACCACGTATTTGTTTAGTCTGTCTTCGGGATGGTTAAATAAGCACGTGTGTGAGACAAGTCTCGTTCAGTTTACAAGGGGGATATTGTTGCCCCCCCACCCAGCCACCACTCCAGTCAGAATACAGGAAGGAAATAGAGAACCTAGTGGAGAGGTGTAACGACAGCAACTCTCCCTCAATGTCAGCAAAACTAAACAGCTGGTCATTGACTTCAGGAAGCAAAGTGCTGTACACACCCCTATCAGCATCAACGGGGCCAAGGTGGAGATGGTTGACAGCTTCAAATTCCTAGGTGTGCACATGACCACCAATCTGTCCTGGTCCACCCACATCGGCACTACGACACAACAACGCCTATACTTCCTCCGGAAGCTAAGGAAATTCAGCATGTCCACATTGACTCTTACCAGCATTTACAGATGCACTATAGAAAGCAGCCTGGTATGGCAACTGCTCAGCCCAAGACCGCAAGAAACTTTAGAGAGTCGTGAACACAGCCCAGTCCATCACACAAACCCACCTCCCATCCATTGACTCTATTTACACCTCCCGCTGCCTTGGGAAAACGGGCAGCATAATCAAAGACCCCTCCCACCCGGCTTATTCTCTCTTCCAACTTCTTCCATCGGGCAGGAGATACAAAAGTTTGAGAACATGCACAAACAGACTCAAAAACCGCTTCTTCCTCGCTGTTACCAGACTCCTAAACAATCCTCTTGAAATGAAAATTGAAATGAAAATCGCTTATTGTCACGAGTAGGCTTCAATGAAGTTACTGTGAAAAGCCCCTAGTCGCCACATTCCGGCGCCTGTCCGGGGAGGCTGGTACGGGAATCGAACCGTGCTGCTGGCCTGCTTGGTCTGCTTTAAAAGCCAGCGATTTAGCTCAGTGAGCTAAACCAGCCCCTTATGGATTGATCTGACTAATACTACACTCCTGTGTGCTTCACCCGATGTCATTGTGTACCTTGCGGTGCCCTAATAGATTGGTTTTTTTCATGTACTAAATTGTCTGTTTGAGCTTCACGCAGAAAAAATACTTTCACTGTACCTTGGTACACGTGACAAACAAATCCAAATCCCCGGAATTATGCAGTAGTCTAGTCAAATCTATCATAGAATCTCCACAGGGCAGAAGGAGGCCATTCGGCCCATTGAGTCTTCACCGACCTTCGGAGGAGCAGTAGGGCAATGTGGTCAGCAGGAAACATAAACGGGCTGCTTGTGGGAGCAGCAGCTGATTGTCTCCAACCCCGACCCCCACCCCACCATCCATTTGTTAAATGGCCTGTGGGGCAAAACACGGCAGCTGGTGCCAGGAAATTGCACCACCTCCTCTGATCCAGCCTCTGCCCCTGTTTTAAAAAAAAAAATAATTGGCCCGATAGGTCAGTGCAGGTCCTGCTTTCCCCTTCGCTGACGGGTGGAAAATCCAAGATGTTGGCCTCTGATTAGCTGAGAACTAGCTTCAAAGGCCAACGTCAGTGTTGCGAGAGGCAAGGTTGGCCTGAGCACTCCGCGGGTATGAAAGTGTCAGTCTTGTGGATGTGCTAAAAAAATTTGGTCGGGGAAAGCCGCCTGGGGAAAGTAGCTGCTCGCAAATGAGCTAATTCATCCGTGATGCGGTGAGGATTCCTCTGCAGTTCACATGGCCAGTACTCATCCTCGGAAGTGTAGCTGACCTATTTCAGTATTAGATTAGTCACGGTAACAGCAATAGCTGTTCAAGCTCGAGCCTGCTGCACAGTTTAGATTTTCCCAATTAGTTTTTATAGGTTTACCGTTTCACTGATTAATTCATAGAATTCACAGTGCAGAAGGAGGCTATTCGGCCCATTGAGTCTGGACTGGCCCTTGGAAAGAGCACCCTACCCAAGCCCAACCCCCACCCTGGCCCAGTAACCCAACCCAACTCAACCTTTTTGGCCATTAAGGGCAATTTAGCATGGTCAATCCACCTAACCTGCACATTTTTGGACTGTGGGTGGAAACCGGAGCACCCGGAGGAAACCAACACAGACACGGGGAGAACATGCAGACTCCACACAGACAATGGCCCAAGCCAGGAATCAAACATGAGACTCTGGAGCTGTGAAGCAACCGTGTTAACCACTATGCTTGATCGTTAACAGCTCTGAAATTTCACGCACAAACACCGAAAAAGAGTGTGACAGGCTCTCATTGTAGCTCAGACCGTTTTTCATACTTTTTATGAGGTTTCCAGGTAGCCTTCCAGGTGCGGAAGAGTCCATCATTCATTGTCTGATTGGCTAACAGATTGGGCCGGACGTTAACACGGAAGGAGGGTGGGCTGAGGAGGGACTGCTTTGGGATCGGGAAATCTGGATAAAGGAGGGTGGAAAACAAGGCCCATGTCCTGTTGAATTTACAGCATGACCTGCTTTGCACTGAACAGCGATTCTGGGGAGCCACATTCACTGTCGCACCACAGTCGCGTGCCGAGTGATCAGTCTGCCAACCAGAAGCGCGTGCAGCAGAAAGTACACTCAGATGATGCTCCAGCATTTTCAGCCTCATGTCCGATCACTCTTAACCTATGGGAGCCAGACGCCATGGGGGCGATTCTCCGAGCCCGCGCTGGGCCGGAGAATCGGCGCAACTGCGCCCCGATGCTGGCGCGCGATTCTCCGAGGTGTGGAGAATCGAGCCATTTACGCTGGCATGGTTGATGTGGCGCGGGGCGCGGAAATCGGCGGGCCGCCGATTCTCCGGCCTGGATGGGCCGAGCGGCCACGCAGAAATTACAGATTCCAGCCGGCAGCGACCAGGGGTGAACGGCACCGGCGGGAACTCTGCGCGACGGGTTGGGGGGTGGCCTGTGGGGGGGGAGGGGGTGCTCCACACCCAGGGGGAGACCTCCAAAGGAGTCTGGCCCGCGATCGGGGCACAACGATCGGCGGGCCGTCCCCCCCGGGCCTACTATCCTGCGCGGCCGGCCCCTGAACACCGACGCCATGTTGAGTCGGGGCCGGCATGTGTAAGACGTCCCCCGCGCATGCGCAGGTTGGCGCGGTCCAACTGCGCATGCATGCGAGGGTTGGTGTGCCGCCCATTTGGCGCCGGGAAGGGAGCCTGGGGCGGTGTGAACTGCTCCAGCGCCGTGCTGGCCCCCTGTGGGGGCCAGAATCGGTTGTCTCCGTGCCCGTTTCGTGCCGTCGTGAAATGTGACGGCGTTCACGACGGCGCAAACACTTGTGCTCCATTTGGGAGAATCGCGCCCCATAACACCATCCCGTCTTGTGTTGAAATTGCAGTTTTTCCCCAATGCTCTGCATGGCTGCCTCCTGTCGGATTCCGAGCTCACTTGCTGAAAAGAACAGGTTAAAATTCCAATCAGCGGGAATGCTGTGGCATCGCAGCAGTCAACGTTGCCATGCTGATTTTTATCTGACCACTCGAGTTCCACCAGTGGAAGCAACCGTGACACTTTTGAGTTCAGGCAGGGGCCCCATGGATGTGTGCCATTTCTTGTGGCGGTCCGAGGAAGTGCGTCAACCTTTGCCGCACATCATTTAGAAAACCTTGGCACTAAAACAGAAAAAAAGCAAATGATCCATTCCAAGCAAAAAAGGGTTAACTTTTCTTTCTACCGAACGATCACGTTACTTCAGGACTTTGCTCGTTAAAAATTCCTAGGTTGCGGAATATTCACTGGGTTTATTTTTTGGACTGCTGCCCATTTTTCCTTTCTGCTGTTTTGAGTTTAGTTCAGTGATTATATATGAAAACCTGGCTGCACGTCCTGTCTAAATTACATAATTCTGTTAAGCAGCTGAGAGTTGCAGCATTGCAGTCTAACAAAATGATTAATTATTCCCCATTCAATATAAAGATTTATGTATTTTTCACCCAAAGGGGTTTCATTTTTCTGACGGTCAGCTTTTTAAAACGAGAGAGAAATATTGCACGTTGATGTTTAGGATCTCTGGGTGTGGTGTTATGTTAAAACACTGAAATATGTCTGCAATTCGCCACTGCAAATAAATGCCTGAGTGAAGCAGTTTACTGTAAATACATGGTTGGCTTCACCTCAGCAATGTTTTTTCACCTGTGGAGTCAGATATTTGCTTTATCTGATTTGCTCCATTATTTGTTGGCGACTTAACCTGTGGCAAACTTCACAATGTTGAATCCACGGAGATGGGCTAAAAACCTCATTTGAATGAGCTTGGCAACTTCACCAGCTGAGGCAGAAAGGGGTCAGAAAGTGTTTGTTATTATTCCCTTGTGGTTTTTCTAGGAATGATCGTATTTGCATTGAGTTTCCCATTGCTCCCGTTGACTTGCTCCTTTTCCTCACAGCTGCACAGTGTTTTCTGGCGGCTCATTCGAATGATCCTTTCTCATGCAGACACCAGGAAGGCAAATTGTGGCTATAGATTGAGGGCGGGGGGGGGGGGGGGAGATGTGCAGCAAGTCCTCATCCACCAGTTGCTGAAGGCAGAGCATGAGAGTGCAGCAGGTGGTGAAGAAGGTAACTAGGGGGCAGCACGGTGGCGCAGTGGTTAGCACTGGGACTGCAGCGCTGAGGGCCCGGGTTCGAATCCCGGCCCTGGGTCACTGTCCGTGTGGAGTTTGCACGTTCTCCCCGTGTCTGTGTGGGTTTCGCGCCCACAACCCAAAAATATGTGCAGGTTAGGTGGATTGGCCAGGCTAAAAAATTACCCCTTAATTGGGGGAAAAAAAATAATTGGGTGCTCTAAATTTAAAAAAAAGAAGGCGACTAGTATGTTGGCCTTCGTAGCGAGAGGATTCAATAACAGGAGCAGGGATATCTTGTTGCAATTATACAGGGCCGAGGTGAGACCTCACCTGGAATGTTGTGTGCAGTTTTGTTCCCCTTTATCTGAGGAAGGATGTTCTTGTTATGGAGGGATTGCAGCGAAGGTCTACCGGACTGATTCCTGGGATGCCGGGGCTGACGTATGAGGAGAGATTGAATCGGTCAGGATTATATTCGCCAGAGGTTAGAAAAATCAGGAGGGAATCTCACAGCAACCTATAAAATTCTAACCGGACTAGACAGGGTCGATGCACATAGGATGTTCCAGATGGCGGGGGAGTCCTGAATCAGGACCCACAGTCTTAAGGATTCAGGGTAAACCATTTAGGACTGAGATGCAGAGAAATGTCTTCACCCACAGAAAGTAGTTGAGGTCAAACCATCATGTTTTTAAGAAGGAGTATAACTCTTGGGGCAAAAGGGTATGAGGGGAAAGCGGGCAAAGGTTACTAAGTTGGATGATCGTAATGAATGACAGAGCAGGCTGGAAGGCCTGAATGGCCTTCTCCTGCACCTATTTTCTATGTTTCTGTGCATGGATAAGTTATTCTTCAGGGTGGGGAATCACTGCCTCCCCAATCTGACATCGCACATGTTCCGTTTTCCAGTCAGGGTCACAACGTTCTGATCAGATGTGAGAGCTGAGTCTGATTAGGAACAAAAGAACAAAGGAAATTACAGCACAGGAAGAGGCCCTTTGGCCCTCCAAGCCTGCACCGACCATGCTACCCATCTGAACTAAAACCCCCTACCCTTCCGGGGACCTTGGGCTGGATTCTCAGTCCCACCGCGCCAGATTTCTGGTTCAGCACGCCGGCGAGATGCTCCGTTACACCGGCCGGTCAAGGGGGTTTCCCATTGTGGGGCAGCCCCATGCCATCGGCAAACCCACAGGCTGCTGGTAAAACGGAGCATCTCGACGGTGGAGAATCCAGCCTCATATCCCTCTATTCCCATCCTGTTCCTATATCTGTCAAGATGCACTTTAAAGTCACTATCGTATCTGCTTCCACTATCTCCCCCGGCAGCGAGTTCCAGGCTCCCACTACCTTCTGTGTAAAAAAAACTTGCCTCATGCATCTCCCTTAAACCTTGCCCCTTGCACCTTAAACCTATGCCCCTAGTAATTGACTCTTCCCTCACCCATGAATATAAAGACCAACTGTGGTACCCCTCCTGTGGGCTCAGATGAATTTCTTTGTGGTAATTAAGCAGCATTTAAGTTTTTCTTTAATTAATTAATGGAATATGCTAGTTGAACCGTGTGGAGGTGTGTGCATGTGACGTGTTCCGATCAGTCATCAGAAGACAAAGAATAACTGGTTCTCACCCTATCCAAGCACATACTTGGTGTGCATTCTCCGTGACTCAATTTAGCTTGTCTTTGGAGTCCCTTAATGACCACTGTTAGCGGGTGTTAAATGCAAACTGTGACATGATAAAATTGCGCTGCTTGCTATTTGAGTGTTTAGGAGCCTCTTGCCAGTCGTTACGTGAATTGCCGTACTCTGCCTTGTGTACGTTATCCTGAGAATAGAAATGGGAAGGTGTCCATCTTCACCTCATTGAAAGTAGATTTGGAGTTTAATCTTCAGCGTTTATGTCTGTCAATGTTTCCTTATAGTTGTTTTAAATGACTGCAGAGAATTAAAGAATCATGAGATTCAAATGACATATTTTATGAAATGATCAGATTGGTTCATGATATTTAATTGATTTAGAACATGACAAAGATCCATATAAAAGATAGTGTGCTCCCGATATTTTTTTTTTCGTTCATGGGATGTGGGCTTCACTGCCCAGGCCAGGATTTTCTGCCCATTCTGAATTGCCCCTGAGAAGATGATGGTGAGCTGCCTTCTTGAACCGCTGTAGACCATCTGCTATAGGTACACCCAGCTTGCTGTTAGGGAGGGAATTCTAGGAATTTGATCATCCAGCGAGGAACATTAAGGAACGATTATATATTTCCGAGTGCAGACTCGATGGGCTAAATGGCCTCCTGTAGGGATTCTATGATGTCAGGGTGGTGTGAGCCTTTGAGGGAAGCTTGCAGGTGATGGTGTTCCCGTGCACCTGCTGCATTTGTCCTTTGAGGTGGTAGAGAAGGCGGGTTTGGAAAGTGCTGTTGAAGAAACCGCGGTGAGTTGATAAGGTACATCTTTAGATGGTGCACACTGCCATTCATCGGTGGTGGAATGGCAGGATGTTCAAGATGGTGGGTGGGGTGCCAATCAAATGGGCTGCTTTTTCCTGTTTGGTGCTGAGTTTCTTGAGTGTTATGAGAGCTATACTCATTCAGGCAACTGGAGAGTATTCCGTCGCACTCATGATTTGTTCCTTGTAGATGGTGGACTGGCTTTGGGAGTCAGGAGGTGAGTTATTTTCAGAATTCCCAGTCTCTGCCTTGCTGTTGTCGCCTCAGTATTTATATGGCTGGTCCACTTTATTTCTGGTCAATGGTAAACCCCCAGGATATTGATAGTGGGGGATTCATGCTGGTAATGCCATTTTCTGTGAAGGGAATACGGTTGGATTCTCTAGTTTTGGAGATGGTCATTGCCTGGCACTTGTATGGCACAAATGTAACTTGCCACTTATCAGCTCAAGCCTGTATATTGTCCAGCTCTTGCTGCAAATGGATATGGACTCTTTAGTACCTTGAGGAGTCACAAATGGTACTGAACATTATGCAATCATCAATGAACAATGACCGTTGCGAGGGAAGCAAGGTCATTGATGAAGCAGTTGAAGATGGCTGGGCCTAGGACACTATCCTGAGAAACTCCTGCAGTGATGTCCTGGAGCTGAGACGATTGACCTCCAACCACCACAACTAACTTCTGTGCTGGATATTGGGCGGAATTCTCCGCAACGGACGACGCCGTCGTGAAACCCGGAGTGTTTTACGACGGCGTTGGAGGCTGCTCCTCGCCCCCTATTCCTAGGAGCGGCGTTTCGTGAGACTCGGCTGCCGGGCCTCGACGCTGGCGTCAATATGGCGCTGATAATGACGTGGCCAGCGGCGCCTTAGTGACGTCAGCCGCGTATGAGTGTGTCTCTTAGAGACGCTGGCCCGACGATCAGTGGGCACCATCTACAAGGGCCAGTCCCCTCCCAAGCTCGGCCGTGGTGCTCGATCCCCTCTCCGCCCCCCACAGGCCCCAAAATTACGTTCTGCGCTATGTTCACGCCGGCGGCAACCACACCTGGTCTCTGCCGGCGTGAACAGGTCGGGAACGGCAGGCTGCTCGGCCCATTCGGGCCGGAGAATCGCGGGGAAAAACGGCGACCCGCGATTCTCCGAGCAGCGTGTCGCAAAACGCGACACACCATTTTGTGGGGGGGTGGGAGAATCGCGGGGGTGCCAGAGCGGCCCTCCCGCGATTCTCCCACCCGGCCTGGGGAGCGGAGAATCGCGCCCATTGACTCCAGTATTGCAAGGGCTCCTTTTTTTAAAAATAAATTTAGTGTACCCAATTAATTTTTTCCAATTAAGTGGGCAATTTAGCGTGGCCAATCCACCTACCCTGCAAAACCCACGCAAACATAGGGAGAATGTGCAAACTCCACACGGGCAGTGACCCAGAGCCGGGATCGAACCTGGGACCTCGGCGCCGTGAGGCACAGGGCTAACCCACTGCGCCAGTGTGCTGCCCACTTACAAAGGGCTCTTTGACGCCACACTTGGTCAGGTGCTGCCTTGACGTTAAGGGCAGTCACTCCTCTCACCTCTTGAGTTCAGCTCTTTTGTTCATGTTTAGATCAAGGCTGCAATGAGGCCAGGAGCTGAGCGACCCTGACGGAACCCATACTGAGCACCACTGAGCTGGTTATTGCTGAGTAAGTAGCACTATCATCGGCCCCTTCCATCACTCTACCAATGATCCGGAATAGATTGATGGGGAGGTAATTGGCTGGGTTGGATTTATCCCGCTTTTGTAGATGGAACGTGGGCAATTTTCCACATTGCTGACAAGATGTCAGTGTTAAAGCTGTACTGGAGCAACTTGACCTGTGCATGGCTCATTCAGGAGAATAAGCCGGAATGATTTCAGGGCCCATAGCATTTGCAGTTCCAGTGCATTCAGCTGTTTCTTAATAAACGGAGTGAATCAAATTAACTGAAGACTGGCTTCTGAAATGCTAGGGACGCCCAGAGGAAGCCAAAGTGGATCATCCACCAGCACTTCTGATTGAAGATGGTTGCAAATGCCTTGTCTTGAGGGTAGAGATATTTGTGGAGCCTCTTCCAATTTGTTGTTTAATCGCCCACCATTATGACGACTGGATGCGGCAGGACTGAAGAGCTTGTATCTGATTTGTTGGTTGTGGGGTAGCTTGTCGCCATCTATCACTTGCCACTTATGCTGTTTGGCACACAAAAGTTGTACTGATCCTGAGTTGTAGCTTCACCAAGTCAACACTTCATTTTTAGATATGCCTCGTGCTGCTCCTGGCATGCTCTCCCGCACACTTATTTGAACTAGGATTGGTGGTAATGGCAGAGCAGGGGATATGCCGGGCCATGAGGTTGAGTACAGTTGTGCTGCTGCAGTTGGCCCACAGCTCCTCTTGGATGCCCAGTTTTGAGTTGCTAGATCTGTTCAAAACCTGTTCGGCATTGCATAGTGTTAGTGGCACACAACACAACGGAGGGTATCCTCAATGTGAAAGCTTTCTCGCCAAAAGGACTGTGCGGTGGTCATCTCAAATACTGCCATGGACAGATGTGTCTGCGACAGGTGGATTGGGCAAGTAGGTTTTTTCCCTTCTTGTTAGTTGCCTCGCCACCGGCCGCAGACCCAGTCTAGCAGCTATGTTCCTATAGGGCTCGGCCAGGAGCGGCGCTAGGCAATAAATACTGGCCTTGCCAGGAATGCCCTCATCCCACAGATGAATGAAAACTTTTTATCTTGTCCGAATCTGCATGCTAGGCATGAAAATTTAAATATCTAAATCTGTCCAACTGCGAGAGATGTAGCTCCAATGTAATTACGGCTACAGTTTATTACTCATTTCCGTGTAGGCTTCACTCAAACTACACACTGAAGTAAAGCTTGGACCCTTTCTTTCGAAATCTATTAGCTTTCTGAACCCTTCTGGCATTGAGTCAGTGTTGATATCATGTGTCGTCATTAGTTTGATGACATACAGTTGACGAGCAGAATGACTTCCCAATCAGGAAATCATTTCAGTTTGCATAGAGAGACACTGTCCAGGATAATTATATTTTATAACACTATTTGCTTTTGATTAAATTCTTCAATAAAATATAAAAACAAAGTTTTGCAAAATTGTATTGGAGAGTGTATCCTGTGCCGTTTTGGTTTGCAGTATAATTGGCTATGACATTCCTATTTTCTTCCAAGAGCGATTAAGATCAGTCATTTTAGAATTAAAAAAGTTGATCTTACAGAAGCCTTTTTAGTTTTTGCAAAGCTATTTCTGTGTGTGTGTGGGGTGCACGCGTGAGCACTGTGGGCGCGAATGTGTGTGTGTGCTCAACCATTTATAGTTTACGGTTTCAATATCATTTATAGGGGTGAAGGCTTCCTTTGTGGACACTGTTGTATAGTTCTGCGGGCCACACTATCGGAGGGATGTGAATGCATTGGAGAGAGTTGTTATGGGCCAGGGTTCAGAGAACCCCAAAGTGTATCATGGAGTTCACCTGACCCACAACTTTTAATAGATTGTGGTTATGGGGAGCACATGGGCCTACTTTGCAGGTGAGGTGAATCAGAGAGTTAAAGTACTTTTACATTAAAACACAATGTTTATTTATGAAACCAGTTAACACTTTATAAACCCACAGTAAACAGCTTAACAACTATCAACACCAATCATCCCCACAGATACAATATTCTATAAGTAACCATTAATTTTCCCTTGAAACATCCATAAGACAAAAGACCCTTTTTAACACCGAGATCCGGTTTAAATTCTCTACTGAGAGCAGTTATCACTTTGAAATCACAAAAATGATCTGGAGACAGTCGTTAGATTGCAGAGTAATCCTTTTATAGCTGCTTGCTTTGCCTGCAGCTATCCAGCTCTCAAAACGAAACTATAAAACACCCTGTAGCAGACAGCCTAAAGCGAAAGTCAAAGCAGACAGACAGCCCAGCTACATCCACTCTCTGACATCACTGATAAACATCCTTTCTTAAAGGTACATCCATTACAGCCATTTTCTAAACACCTATTTCTTAAAGGTACTCTCACATGACCTAGTGCAGAAGAGGTTTACAAGAGTGGATGAGAAACGTCAGAGATTGGTGAGGTTTGTATTGTTTTCCTTGGAGAGAAGATGGCTCAGAGGAGATTTGATAGAGATGTTCAGAATCTTGAAGAAGCCGGGACAGAATAGATGGGGAGAAACTGTTCCCACTGGGAAAAGGATCAAGAACGAAAAGGCACAGATTTAAAGTGATTTGCAAATGTGATGTGAGAGAAAGCTTTTTTTCACACAAGGAAGGAGTGGTTGAGGCATGGAATGCGCTGCCTGGAAGTGTGGTGGGGGCAGGTTCAATCGAAGCATTCAAGAGGGCATTAGATGTTTAAAATAACGTGCAGGGTTACGGGTAAAAGGCAGGAGAATGGCACCAAGTCATGATGCTGGTTTGGAACAAGGTGCAGACACGATGGGCCAAATGGCGGCCTCCTGCGCCATAACAATTCTGTGATTACAAAATCATTAAGCTGACATATGATTTTACTAAACGCTTTGAAAAGATTTCCCAAGCCCCAGAAGATTTGGGTCTGGTTGAAGAGTTAAATTGTATTGAAGGGCAGTTTTAGAGACTTTTTATACACTCCAAATGCTGTGTGCAAACTATGTACCTTCACCGTTACGGAAATTCCACCCTTTTATCCTCATCATATCAGCTCTATCTGTTTGGGAAATTTAGCCAATGTCTTGTCATCAACCACCACATTTTCTGGCAGTCCGTTCTAGCTGGTGGTAACCCTGTGCTCAAAGAAAATATGTTAACATTTGAAACACAAGCATTTACAATTCCTATGGGAAAAAGCAGGGAGGTTTGATTGATTGGATAACTCCCACAAAGAGATGCCACAGGCATGATGGGCCGTAGGACTGCCTTCTGTGATGTTTGTTTGATTTTATTGTCATAAATCTCCATTTGCCTCTTGAGTTGTTCGACATCCAGTGTTGGATGAATAGCAATGTCCTCCAATTGCACACTGGGAAGACCGAAGCCAGTGAGTTCAGTTTCCGCTTCGTACTCTGTTCCTTTGCTGTTGACACCGTTCCTCTCTCCAGCAATTCTCCTGAGGCTGAATCGGACTATTGACAAACTCAATGTCACACCTGACGGCTAACTGAGCTTGACTCCCATGTGCAGAGTTCTCCCATCTGAGACTAAGTCCCATAGTTTGAGTGGGAATGTGACGTGTTCGCCGTTGTGGAGGCCGCCGAGCAACCACGCCATAGCTTCTGGCCCCGACTTCATAAATTATGCGCCTGGGGATTTAAGCCGTATCCCGTGCTGAATCCTGCCATCCTACCTGGGTGCCATGCTGAAAATCTGCCAAACCAACATCGCCGATCCACCATTTGAAGAAAGAAGATGGATCGCCAACAAAACTCTGAGGCTCTGTGGTGGACCTCCTCGATGACAACGTACCTGGAAGATCCGCCTGTAGATGCCTCCCCCTCCCCCCACTAACCCATGGGATTCAGGATGGCAGGCGGGCTTCATCACGAACTCCAGAGGCAGCCTCCAGGTCTTGTTCAGGTGAGGCCCGAGTTCAGCACGCCACGTTTTGCCAGGCTAATGTTCCCATTAGCCGGATGCAAGTCAGTTTCACGCCAGCCTCCAGTGGGTTTCCCGATCTACCCTAGCGGGCACCCATGGAAGATCCTGTGGTAATTTCATGCTGATCTGTAGCTGATTTCTGGACTCGTGCCGAAATCCTCCCATTCACCATTGAACCCGCCACAGGGTTCAGGGACAATTCTGCCCCATATCTTTCTTCAATCTCTGTACCATCTTGACACAGCCTCAACCCATCTTCTGCAGAATCTCCTTCCTTTGTTACATCTAGACTCGACTATTCTGATGCCTCCTGGCTAACCTCGTGCCTTGCATCCTGCTCCACTGCCTATAAATTTGAATATGTCCCAAAACTCGGCTGTCCAACTTCTAACTCTCATTGTGGATGGAATCTTGTGAAACTTTCGGAACCTCTGGGAAATGAGGAGGGTGGGGATGCTTAATTGAGCGGGAGACAAAGTGTCAGCTTCACAGCAGTGGCATGGGAGTTGGTTATTCAGTTGGTGGCATGTTTTGCTTCCCAATGATCAGCAGCAGGAACCTATTTGTAATACATTAGCATGTGATGCTTGCTTATTAAAACAGAATAGTGCCATAAATAGTGGGCGGGATTCTCCAATCCCGCGGCAGAGTGTCCACGGCGACGTAAACGCCGTCGCATTTTACGATGGCGTGAACGGGCCACTCCCATGAATAATTCTGGCCCCTATAGGGGGCCAGCACGGCGCTGGAGTGGATCGCGCCGCTCCAACTGCAGATCCCGGTGCGAAGTGTGCAGCGCGGGATCAGCGCATGCGCAGTTGTGCTGGTGCCAACGAGGACATGCACAGTGGCGCCGGCGCCAACGCGCGCAAGCGCAGTGGCTTCCTTCAACGTGCCGGCCCCGACGCAACATGGCGCAGGACAACAGGGGCCGGCGGGTAAGAAAGGAGTCCCCAAGCACAGAGGCCGGCCGCTGATCGGTGGGCCCCGATCGCAGGCCAGACCCCCCCCCCCCCCCGAGGTCACGCCGGCCCAGAGCAGGTTAGAACGGCGCCGGCAGGACTCGGCTCTTTTCTTACAGCCGCCGCTCGGCCCATGAGGGCCGGAGAATCGGTGGGTCAGCAGCGTCGAGCGACCCGCGACTGGCGCCACACCAACCACAATGGCGCCGATTCTCCGCTCTGCAGAGAATCACACGCCGGCGTCAGGGCGGTGTAGCGCTCGCGGGGATTCTCTGGCCTGGCCCAGGGCTGGGAGAATCCCACCCAGTAGATTTTGTGATTAAGTTAGCAGTGTACAAGCAGAAGAGGTAGTCTTCCTGGTGTCAGGAATCGGGATGAATTGGTCATTTTCGGGTTGGCAAACTATTACTATTGGAGTGCCACAGGGGTGGCACGGTGGCGCAGTGGTTAGCACTGCTGCCTCACAGCGCTGAAGACCCGGCCTCGATCCCGGCCCTGGATCACTGTCCGTGTGGAGTTTGCACATTCTCCCCGTGCCTGCGTGGGTTTCACCCCCACACCCCAAAGATGTGCAGAGCAGGTGGATTGGCCACGCTAAATTGCCCCTTAATTGGAAGCTATTGGAGTGCCACATAAATTAGTGCTGGTGTCCCAACTATTTGTAAACTGTATCGCTGGCTCTGATGATTCTTAGCTAGATTTTTTTGCGTGACAAAGACAGGTGAGAAAGCAAATTTTTGAGAGGACGGCAGTCAGATTAAGTGAGTGAACAAATATTTGGCAGATGGAATCTGGGAAAATGTGAACCTGTCCAGGTTGGCATGAAGGGACTAAAGCAGTGCAGTGAAGTATTTGTTATCCAGCAAGATCGGGGAATGGGTGGGTACCAGTTGTTCAAAAATGCTGTCAAGGGGGTGTTAAATTACTCCAGACAGCAGACCAGATGCTGTACATCTTTGATCAGACACAATACCCAAAACTAACCCAATAATTTAATAATTGTAATGTAAAACCCAAGAGCAATTTTGCAGATTTAAAAACCTATTGTCATTTAAATTTTTTGAAAGAACACAGACCTTTGACTCTGTGAGGTAACGGCGGGCCTGGCGTGGCCCTGCCTGTCTCCACCACATGACTGACATGGCCCTGCCCGTCTCCACCACATGACTGACATGGCCCTTGCCTCTACATATTTAATTGACTGGCCGCCACACGATTGCACTTGGCCAGTTGCTCCGCCTGCAGCTCGAGGTGCCACGCACATTCGCTTCTGCCATTCGGGCCCTCGACATGAGAAGAATATTTCTCTTTCTCTCTCTTCCCGCCTCCCACCCCCACCCCAGGTTCCACTCACCCTTGACCTACATTGCTCCTCTTTTGGCAATGCTTCAATTTCAAAATTCTCTTCCTAATCTCCCCAATGTCTCTCTCCATCTCTATTTTAGTAACCACCTTCAAGTCCACAAACCTCCAGCATATCTGCGCTCCTCCAATTCTGGTTTTCGCCCATCCCCAATTTTAATCCCTGCATTATTAGTGGCCATACCTTCCCCTACCAAAGCCCTGAGGTCTGGAATTCTCCCCCTAAATGTTGTCGCTGCCTCTCTGCTTTTGACGCCCTTTAAAATCCACCTCTTTTGTCTGTGTCTCCTTAAGCTGAATATTTGACAAAGCCCTGTGATGTGTGGAGGAAAGTTGTACTATATTAAAGGCACCAATATAACTGATGTTGTTGCCTTTTGTGGACCTCTCCATTATTCCTTAGCCATAAATATTTTCTCAATTGGGTTTTAAAAGTAGGTTCAAATGCATATGTGACACTAAATTCTAAACTTCTGCTTATGCAGTCACGGGGCGTAATTGTAGAGCCCTTAAGTTCCTCCATGTAATGTAGCAGAAGCTGATCAGAATTACAGGACCACTTAAAGGTGTATTCAATAGGACTGGAAGAGCTTGTGTGAGAGAAAAGCTTTGGCTAAATTAAATTTTCTCTTGTTACAGAGTGTATAAAAATGATAAGAGAGCTGGACTTTCTAAAGACAACCTCTTACTTCGAGGCTGTACAATCAGAAATACAGAAGAAGTCGTGGGGATCGTAATCTATGCAGGTACTTGTTTGTGCGCGTGTGCGGGTTTGTGTGCGTGTGCGGGTTTGTGAGCGTGTGCGGGTTTGTGCGCGTGTGCGGGTTTGTGCGCGTGTGCGGGTTTGTGCGCGTGTGCGGGTTTGTGCGCGTGTGCGGGTTTGTGTGCGTGTGCGGATTTGTGTGCGTGTGCGGGTTTGTGCGCGTGTACGGGTTTGTGTGCATGTACGGTGTGTACATAGATGTCTGAAAATGTGTGTGCATGCATATACAGGTGTGTGTGTGCATGGATTTGCGTGCATGCAAGTATGTATTCACAAGCACATTCTGTTTAAGGGCCAGGATGTTTCTCATTTTGTGTCCCATCCTCATTCAAGCACATAATTTGCTGTTAATGTACTTGCAGCTACCCTGAGAGTCTGTATCTCCATTGCTTCTAAAGCATTAGTCAATATAATATCCTCTGGTTTCATCTCTGCCACGCACAGTGGCACAGTAGTGTGGGGAAGGTGGTGTAGTCCGGTTGGGGGGTGGGTAGTTTGATTGTGGAAGTGTTTGGGGTTGAGGATGCTAATTGAGGTTGTGGGGGTTGAGTAGTCGGGTCAGGTAGGGGTGGGCAGTAGGATTGGCGTGTGAGTGGGGCGGGTTGTGGTTGTGGGTTGGGTTGTGCTGTTAATCACCGAGTTACACCAGAGATAAAGAAGTGCAACAATTCTGGGACAAGTGCCCATATCTAGCCAAGCCACGGACTCAGCATAGCAGATACTCGGGCAGAGATTGGAAATTTTAACTTCCTGGGCAGTTTGAGTGTACGTGTGCACATCAGGATTACCTCAGGGTCCCAACGGGTACCAGCAAAACAAGTTCAATGCTTCGCTGTTCCTGGTACCAGGGGATCTGGCCCATATCTTTTTACTTCTTTAATTTTCCTTTTTTTTTTTCTTTTGTTCCTTCTCTCCTTTTTGTTTCCCCCTCTCTCTCTCTTTCACTTTCACCCTCGTATCCCCCTCTTCCCCCAGTTTCTTCACAGGGTAGACTATTGAAAGATTGTTATAGTTTGCTGGTATTAAATCCATAGAATGCCTGCAACGCAGAAGGAGGCCATTCGGCCCATCAGTTCTGCATCAAACCTCTGAAAGAGCACTTGGCCTAGGCCCCACTCCCTACCTCATCCCCGCAACCCCACCTAACTGGCACAGTTTCACAATTGTCCCAAACATGGTTGTACATGTCCAATGTGCATTTCCATTTCCCATTTTCAGGCATCTATGTGCTTGAACCCTATTGCTGCAGTTCATGCCACGATCATGGTTTTGATAAGGTAGCAGAGCTTGCTGCTTTCAAGCTTAAAATTAGATGTCTTTAAACTTGTGTTTATTCTGAATTCAGACTTCGGAAGGCAAAGGACCATCATATTTTGGCGTTACTTCCCGAGTAAAACTATAAGGTGCTGTTTGCTCTTATGTTTCTTCTTTGTGTGAAGTCATCAGCCGAGAGTCCACCTCCCCCCCCCCCCCCCCCCAGTGGGGTTTCCAGAGGTGGGGGCAGCCTCCCATTGGCTACCAACGGGATCTTCCAGTCCCACCAAAGTCGACAGCCGTTTGTGTTGCTCGCAGGGCTATGTCGCTGGCAGGGAGGGGGTGTGAGGGACGGGACAGGACAGGAAGACGGTGGCGGCGGGTAGGGCCGGAAAATTCCGCTCCTGGTTTGAGCCTAGCGATCTAGGCCGAAGTTCTCTTTCCCCGCTGACGGCGCGCTCCCACTCGCGGGTTTTCTAGCCGCGTGGGGTGGCTTCAATGAGAAATCCCATTGACGCACAAAAAATTGGCCAGAAAATCTGCTCTGTTAAATGAAGCAATGGGAAATAGAACAAGCTCCGAATGTGTTATGAGAAATCCATGAGTGTTATAAATTTGAAATAAAAACCTGAAATGTTGGACTTTTAGATTGACAGCATGTAAGAGAGATTAAGTTTGAATGTGTGAAGGGCACCACGTTGGCGCATTGTTTAGTACTGCTGCCTGGAACCGAGGTCCCCGGTTCAATTCTGGGTCGTGTGGAGTTTGCACATTCTCCATGTGTTTGCGTGGGTTTCTCCCCACAACCCAAAAGATGTGCAGGTTAGCTGGATTGTCCACACTAAATTGCCCCTTAATTGGGAAAAAATGAATTGGGTGCTCTAAATTTATTTTTTTAAAGTTTGAATGAGTGAATTTATAAGACTGGCTTTCTGTATATTTCTGCCCTTTTCTATTTCTGTTTATGGCTGAATCGTGCCCCTTTGGTGCCAGTGGTTGTATGGTGCTAGTGGTTGTATGGTGCTAGTGGTTGTATGGTGCTAGCAGGTAGAAGAGAGTCACATATTTTGTACCAGTCCGGAGTTGCAAGAGGTGAGGTTGCACTCTGCTCGAGAGTGCTCCTGCTCACTTCAACATGCAAAACGGTTCTTCTCAAATCAGCAGGAAGAGCAGCTGACTGCTCGATAAGCGCCCTTCAGTCATTAAAATGCAAACGGTGACACATCAGGTAACCAGGGGGCTTTTTGCAACTCATGCCCTTCCAGCAGGCTTTGCACCAAGTGCCACTAAGCTGCTGATGAGGCGACTTACTGCCCCTGCCTGTTACAGGCAATCCGGCTGAATTCAAGGGTTAGAAATAAACTCGTCTTTGCGCATTTGAGTCTACGCCCAAATGCATGAGGCTTTGGCAGAACAGTGGTATAAAATCAGCTTAATTTAAATACTGGAGATCGTCAGCACGGTTGCTAGGCGAGTCTCTTTTGCTAAAGGCATTTGATCAAACTCTGGTAGCAAAAGTGTGAACACATCTTGTTGGAGGTAACTATATAGGCTGGTAATTAGTTGTGAGGTAGGAGACTGAGTAGCAGTGAAGGGTTTATTATCTCACTGGGGTGTGATAAGTGGCATTCTCCAGGGAAGCTGTATTTGGGCCTCACTCCTCCATTTCTTTTTAATGTGGTAGCAGTAACCCACAAAATATTTGTGCTGAAATTTGCATCTTTATTGCATCAGTTAGAATCCTTGCAGTGCAGAAGGAGGCCATTCTGCCCATCGAATCTGCACCGAAACCCTGAAAGATCATGCAACCGAGGTCTGTTGCCTCACTCTATCCCCGTAACCCAGCACATTGATCATGGCCAATCCACCTAACCTGCATGTCTTTTGGACTGTGGGAGGAAACCGGAGCACCCGGAGGAAACTCACGCAGACACATGGGGAGAAAGTACGAATTTCACACAGTCACCCGAGGCCGGAATCGAACCCAGGTCCCTGGTGTCGTGAGGTAGCAGCGCTAACCTCTGTGCCACCGTGCCGTGAGGGCACTAACAAGTCTTCTCTACTTTAATGCCACAGCAGAACCAAAAAGAAAATGTTGTTTTGAAATTAAAAACCTATGTGTGAAGACAGTGTCCTAGCACAAAAGGCCATTGACATTAAAGAGTGGCTGAGGAGATGAAGTAAATGGAGAAATGGTCAGCTGCCAATGAGAAACCTGGTTGCACAATTAATGGAAATGTTAACAAAGAGAATGGGGGTGGGGGGGGGGGGGGGGGGGGGGGCACGGGATTGCGGCGCTGAGGAGCCCCGGGTTCGAATCTCACCCCTGGGTTACTGTCCGTGGAGATTGCACATTCTCCCCATGTCTGTGTGGGTTTCACCCCCATAACCCAAAGATGTGCAGGTTAAGTAGATTGGCCACGCTAAATTACCCCTTCATTGGGAAAAAAAATTATTGGGTATTTTTGGGTAGAGGGCAGCACGGTAGCATGGTGGTTAGCATCAATGCTTCACAGCTCCAGGGTCCCAGGTTCGATTCCCGGCTGGGTCACTGTCTGTGTGGAGTCTGCACGTCCTCCCCGTGTGTGCGTGGGTTTCCTCCGGGTGCTCCGGTTTCCTCCCACAGTCCAAAGATGTGCGGATTAGGTGGATTGGCCATGATAAATTGCCCGTAGTGTCCTAAAAAAAAGCAAGGTTAAGGGGTTGGGTTGTTGGGTTACGGGTATAGGGTGGATACGTGGGTTTGAGTAGGGTGATCATTGCTCGGCACAACATTGAGGGCCGAAGGGCCTGTTCTGTGCTGTACTGTTCTATGCTCTATGGTACTCAATTTATTTTTAAAAAACTAAGAGGTGGGTGTAGATGGTGGTGCTTCCCCTCTTTGAGGCCCCAGCAGCTCCACTTGCAGGCAGCACGGTATCACAGTGGTTAGCACAGTTGCTTCACAGAACCAGTGTCCCAGGTTCGATTGCCGGCTTTAGTCACTGTCTGTGCGGAGTCTGCACGTTCTTCCCGTGTCTGCGTGGGCTTCCTCCGGGTACTCCGGTTTCCTCCCACAGTCCAAAGATGTGCAGGTTAGGTGGATTGGCCATGATAAATTGCCTTTGGTGTCCAAAAAAGGTTGGGTGGGGATACAGGTTTGCGGGGGATGTGGAGCAGGTGTGGGCTTGGGTAGGATGATCTTTCTGGGGGCTGGTGCAGACTTGATGGGCCGGGTGGCCTCCTTCTGCACTGTGGATTATATGATTCTGAAAGTCAGAAGTTCAATATTGTAAAGGAGGAGAAGAAAACACTGGGTGGATAGAAGGCTGTGAAAGTATTTGTGCCAAAGAAGATTGGCATGAGCCAGGTAACTTGGCATGAAATCGATGCATGTTATATATTCTGTAAATCCTGTATTAATTCATATCTACTGTGAGTGATTGAGATGGATAACTACAATGACATTTATGGGTGAAATTTTAATTCTGAGACGCAGGCCTTGAAAGGCTTCTGTTTCCATCTTGATAAATATTGAAATAATTTTAGGTGCACGCGAGTGACAACGTTTGTACGATTCTGGAATGGACTTGCCAGCAGTCAAAACACCCATTACAAGAGCTTTCTAGCAAGAGCCTAATGCTAGTCCAGTGTCCTTGGTCCTCAGCTATCTTTCTCTAATCTTTTTTAGGTCATGAGACTAAAGCTATGTTAAACAACAACGGACCACGCTATAAACGTAGCAAGCTGGAGAGGCAGATGAATGTAGATGTCTTCTGGTGTGTGATCATACTTTTTGTGATGTGCCTTTTCTCAGCCATTGGTAAGTTGTGATATGTTGTATCAGTTTAGGCCAAATTAGTCAAATCTCTTGGAATCAAGAGTGGGCCTAACAGATCCATAAATAGCGCTGATAAACCACTCTGGGGAGGCGGGGGAGACTGTTCTGCCATGTTTGAGTTTGATCAAGCGGACCAATCTGGGTAGCCTTTCCTTAAGGATGCTATTGAAAGATTTACATATATGCCTGACCGGAGAAGCAAAAAGACCACATACACTCAGAATCATGTACACAAAGTGCTGTTTGCTTCTGAAACCCCTGTGGTATGCACCACTGCCCTGGCTCCTCCTCCTGCCTCCTCCATCTTGCTCATTGAGAGCTTTGCAGTGGACACTTTTTAATCATGCCTCTGGTCAATCTCTGGCCTCTTGCCCTTCTCCAATCTTTGGATATTGTACATCTCTCCGGCTGTAGCTTCCCCCTTCTATCCTATCTGGTTTCTTTCTCGCTTTCTGTGCTTGTTTGCATCTCCCTTTCTCATTCGCTTCCCTCTTAGTCTATTTCTGGCTAAGGTTCCCGCCGCTTAATTGGTAATAGCAACTCCTAAAGATCGTTTGGATTGTGATCTCATTGCCGCCTCGCTTCGCAGAATGTTTATTGCAAATGATCAAAGTGGTTCGGGATGCTGGAATTGTGAGCTTTGCTGTGAAGCTTAATTTTGGCCCAGTATTTCCTGTACGAGGGGAACGAAATGAGAAAGAGGAGCTCCTGATGGCCTGTGAAGAACTGCAGTCAACTCCACAATGCAAGGATGAAAATAGATCCGTAACAACACCTGTCTCAGAGAAAGGATTCAGACAGTCTGAAGGAATATGAGGTGCTGGCCTCAGCAAATGGGAAGCAGATTAAGTGAAGAGTTTGAAATTGGCGCTTGCAAGTGAAGGAAGAGTTTGGCGGAGCAGTGTCAGGAAAGCAGGAAGTGCTGGGATAAGGTCTGGCTGCATCTGTGGCGAGGGAAGCAGAGTTAACGTTCTGAGTCCCAAAATGACCCTTCGACACAACTGTTCCAAAGAAGAGTCATATTGGACTTGAAACGCTAACTCTGGTTTCTCTCTCCACAGATGCTGCCAGACTTGCTGGGCGTTCCCATCGCTTTGTTTTTATTTCAGATCTTCAGCAGCTGCAGCATTTTTACTTTTATTTCAGTGTCAGAAAACGAACGAGCAGAATGGACAATGCCCAGGAAGAAAGCTCAGTGATTAACAGACCCAGTTTTCAATGGAAATTGGAACTGGTCCACTTGAGGATCTCCCGATTGGCCAGTTTGGCAGCTCCCGATTGGCCAGTGGGGCAGCTCCCGATTGGTCAGTGAGCCGGCTCCCGATTGGCCAGTGTGGCAGCTCCCGATTGGCCAGTGGAGCGGCGCCCTGTTGGCCAGCTGAATTGTGTCCGGTTGTTAAGTCTAGGGGCTGGTTTAGCACACTGGGCTAAATCACTGGCTTTTAAAGCAGACCAAGGCAGGCCAGCAGCACGGTTCAATTCCCGTACCAGCCTCCCCGAACAGGCGCCGGAATGTGGCGACTAGGGGCTTTTCACAGTAACTTCATTCGAGGCCTACTTGTCATAATAAGCGATTTTCATTTTTCATTTTTCAAGTTGAGCCCTGAAGACAGGGAAGTTGTTGATGGGAGATTAATTGCTTTCAGTCAAAGAAATTCCTTCAAAAACATGCCGCTGAAAAATTTGCAGTCCAACGTTTGGGACATTTTTAAAATTAAAATAATTCTGTTCGGTGTTAATATTGGAAATTTGATGTCCTGGAGTTAATTTTTAAAAAGAAGATGTCCGTCAAGATATTGGCCTTCACTTCGGTTTCAAGATCAGGTGAATTTATACACCGCAAAGCTACAAAACATCGCTGTGGCTGCAGGGTGTACCTCCTTCAGGGTGAACTGCAGTGCCTCGCCAATGTTTCTTCGAAACCTCTTTTTAAACCAGTGACTTTTATCACCTAGAAAGTTCAAGAGCAACAGGAACATGGTAGCATCAGCACTTAAGGTGCCTCTTCAAGCCACACACCATCCTGTCTTGAACATTGCATTGCCATTTCTATACCATAAAGGCAAAAAAACCATAATGGGAGTTATGTACAGACCTCCTAACAGTGGTCAGGACCAGGGGCGCAACATGTACCGGGAAATAGAAAAGGCATGTCAGAAAGGCAAGGTCACGGTGATCATGGGGGACTTCAATATGCAGGTGGATTGGGTAAATAACGTAGCCAGTGGATCCAAAGAAAAGGAATTCATGGAATGCTTACAAGATGGCTTTTTGGAACAGCTTGTCATGGAGCCCACAAGGGAGCAGGCTATTCTGGACCTAGTGCTATGTAATGAACCAGACTTTATAAAAGATCTTAAAGTAAGGGAACACTTAGGAAGCAGTGATCATAATATGGTTGAGTTCAGTCTGCAGTTTGAAAGAGAGAAGGCAAAATCGGATGTAATGGTGTTACAGTTAAATAAAGGTAATTACGAGGGCATGAGAGAGGAACTGGCGAAAATCGACTGGAAGCAGACCCTAGTGGGGAAGACAGCAGAGCAAAAATGGCAGGAGTTTGTATGCATAATTGAGGACACTGTACAGAGGTTCATCCCCAAGAAAAGAAAGATTATCCGGGGAGGGATTAGACAGCCATGGCTGACAAAGGAGGTCAGGAAATGTATCAAAGAAAAAGAGAGATCCTATAAAGTGGCCAAAAGCACTGGGAAATCAGAAGATTGGGAAGGCTACAAAAACAAACAGAGGTTAACAAAGAGACAAATAAGGAAGGAGAGGATCAAATATGAAGGCAGGCTAGCCAGTAATATAAGAAATGATAGTAAAAGTTTCTTTCAATACATAAGAAACAAACGACAGGCCAAAGTAGACATTGGGCCAATTCAAACTGATTCCGGAAGGCTAGTGATGGGAAGCGAGGAAATGACTGGAGAACTTAATAAGTACTTTGCGTCTGTCTTCACAGTGGAAGACATGAGTAATATCCCAAAAATGATAGAGGGTCAGGGGGCTGAGTTGAGTATGGTTGCCATTACAAAAGAGATGGTGCTAAAAAAGCTAAAAGGTCTTAAAATTGACAAATCTCCTGGCCCCGATGGCTACACCCTAGAGTTCTGAGGGAGGTGGCTGAAGAAATAGCGGAAGCGTTGGTTGAGATCTTTCAAAAATCACTGGAGTCAGGGAAAGTCCCGAACGATTGGAAGATCGCTGTTGTAACCCCCTTGTTCAAGAAAGGATCAAGACAAAAGATGGAAAATTATAGGCCAATTAGCCTAACCTCGGTTGTTGGTAAAATTCTAGAATCGATCGTTAAGGATGAGATTTCTAAATTCTTGGAAGAGCAGGGTCGGATTAGAACAAGTCAACATGGATTTAGTAAGGGGAGGTCGTGCCTGACGAACCTGTTAGAATTCTTTGAGGAGGTGACAAGTAGGTTAGACCAGGGAAACCCAGTGGATGTGGTCTATCTGGATTTCCAAAAGGCCTTTGATAAGGTGCCACACAGGAGGCTGCTGAGTAAGGCGAGGGCCCATGGTGTTCGAGGTGAGCTACTGGCATGGGTTGAGGATTGGCTGTCTGACAGAAGGCAGAGAGTTGGGATAAAAGGTTCTTTTTCGGAATGGCAGCCGGTGACCAGCGGTGTCCCACAGGGTTCAGTGTTGGGGCCGCAGCTGTTCACCATATATATTAATGATCTGGGTGAAGGGACTGGGGGCATTCTAGCGAAGTTTGCCGATGATACAAAGTTAGGTGGTCAGGCAGGTAGTGCTGAGGAAGTGGGGAGGCTGCAGAAGGATCTAGACAGTTTGGGAGAGTGGTGCAGGAAATGGCTGATGCAATTCAACGTGAGGAAATGTGAGGTCTTGCACTTTGGAAAAAAGAATCCAAGCATAGACTACTTTCTAAACGGTGAGAAAATTCATAATGCCAAAGTACAAAGGGATCTGGGAGTGCTAGTCGAGGATTCCCTAAAGGTAAACATGCAGGTTGAATCTGTGATTAAGAAAGCGAATGCAATGTTGTCATTTATCTCAAGAGGGTTGGAATATAAAAGCAGCGATGTGCTACTGAGCCTTTATAAGGCTCTGGTTAGGCCCCATTTGGAGTACTGTGTCCAGTTTTGGGCCCCACATCTCAGGAAGGACATACTGGCACTGGAGCGTGTCCAGCGGAGATTCACACGGATGATCCCTGGAATGGCGGGTCTAACATATGATGAACGGCTGAGGATCCTGGGATTGTATTCATTGGAGTTTAGAAGGTTAAGGGGAGATCTAATAGAAACTTACAAGATAATACATGGCTTAGAAAGGGTGGACGCAAAGAAACTGTTTCCGTTAGGCGAGGAGACGAGGACCCGTGGGCACAGCCTTAGAATTAGAGGGGGTAAATTCAGAACAGAAATGCAGAGACATTTCTTCAGCCAGAGAGTGGTGGGCCTGTGGAATTCATTGCCGCGGAGTGCAGTGGAGGCCGGGACGCTAAATGGCTTCAAGGCAGAGATAGATAAATTCTTGATGTCGCGAGGAATTAAGGGCTACGGGGAGAATGCTGGTAGGTGGAGTTGAAATGCCCATCAGCCATGATTGAATGGCGGAGTGGACTCGATGGGCCGAATGGCCTTGCTTCCACTCCTATGTCTTATGGTCTATATCATCACTGGGTTAAGAATTGCGGAACTCCCTGAATAATACTGTTGTGGGAGCTTCAACCGTTCAAGAAGAAAACCCACCACCACCTTTTCAAGGAGAGTTCAAGGTGGACAATAAATGCCGGCCTTGCTACCATCACCTCAAGAATTAATAATTTGGGGAGGAGAAAGTTGACGTCAAACAAATCTTGGTGACAGATAGATATGAGCAGACTTAATATTCCGCAATAGCTAATTGGGAAATGTACTATTTTACCTTGATTTTGTTAGCAGTGTTTCTTCACATCATTTTTTTTTTCTGTTGCAACATGTAGGCCACGGACTCTGGGTAGCTAAGTACGGTGATGAGCGACCGGTGTTTGACGTTCTCGGCAGTGATGGCAACTCCTTATCTCCTGCTTTATCTGGACTATATTTGTTCTTTACGATGATAATTGTCCTACAGGTAACACAGCTGAATCATTTTAATTGCACAACAGTTTCCTTTATAAAATAGGATATTATTCTTCCTAATCGGGCAACAGAATTCTAGTGCTGATGTCTTGCCTTATTTCAGAAGCCAGTGATCCAGTGGAATGAAGCTTTTGATCCCAAAAAGGAATTGCAACTTCCCCAATTACTTTCACTCCAGTCTTGGTGACCTTAACTTTAGCCGTCCGCCCCCCCTAAACATTGGAATTTATAACCTTGAACATATTGCCTACCTCTTTAAACAAGGTTTTACTCATCCATCTTGATATCTCCTTACGCGGCATAGTGACAAATTGAGCCAGGCAACGCACCTGAGAAACTCTTTGGGACATTTTTCTTCATTAAAGAGGCTTAATAAATGCAAGTTGTTGTAATTTATGGCCTAGACTTTTCAGATGATGGCGCCTGATTTCCCACCATCCGAATCCCTGCCGACCCCCGAGTGCTCCCGCAGCCATTGCCGGCTCAAATGAAGCCGGCCAATCGGCTTGGCAGTCGTGAAGGGACTTCCGGAGGGATTGAGGCTGGGCCGGCAACCACAACTGGGGAAAGGGTGCCCTGCCTATCCGAGGCCTTGCCCACGTCAAATGGCTGCTTTGTCGGGGAGGACAGGAACCCAGAGGGAGTCCTGTTCCTGCAATTTCATCCCCGCCACCCCCCCTCCACCTAAAAGCCCGCCAGCGAGTGGGCAGAGGTTTCTGGCCTACATCACATTGTATTACATTTGTCTTTGTATAGATAATATCTTTACAATATAAATATTTTACCCAAATTAAGGGACTTTCAATGATCTGCTAGTTTCTATTCTCCACTTGGTAGGAGGTGGAGGTCTGTCGTCATCAGCAAACCGCATTCTTTATTGCGATGACTGAGATTGAAAAGCAAGGTGTTTCAGTGAATAAGAATACATTTCTCCCTGTTAAAATGCTGCTGCGGCCCAATTGTTTTAACTTGCAGATTTCAGACCTCTCCAGCTTCAGATCTCCAGCACTTGTGGCACTTTGCTTTTCATTTTAATTTGCTCTCATCTGATCAACACCTGCTTACGTCATTCGCCACCAGTTTTCTGCCCGCCCCTGCAGACTGAGGCCTGCTGGATATGGTTCCACGGGCTGTCAGCTTCCAGTGCTGCCTGAGGTAGAGGTGCCCCAGGTTTGTGCCTTGATAGGGAATGTCAGCAGTCTATCTGGCTGAGAAAGGTACTGTACGCAAGCCCACCCAATATTCACAGCTCCAGCACTAAACTGCTGCTTCACTAAAATGCTCATTTGGGATTAGCCGGAGGAATTGATCAAAGTAAGGATCAGCCATGGAAATGGCACTCAAGTTGAAGCCGGAGGAATAAGAGTTTTTGTGCGCATTCTTGTGAATCAGAGAGATGTACCAATGCCACTCCAAAGATAATAATCTAGGCAGACGCTCCGGCACTGAGGGAGTGCTACACTGTTGCAGGTGCCGTCTATCTGATGAGATGTTAAGCTAAGACGCCCTTCTGCCTTCCCGGCGGATCTAAAAGATGGAAGAAGAACAGGGACGTTACTCCGACAGTGCATTGGCCAATATTTATCAATCAATCCGTGTCACAAAAAACAGAGTACATGGTCATTATCACAATGCTGTTTATTGTGTACAAATAAATATCTGCCGTGTTTCCTGCATTGCAACAGTGATCACCTTTCAAAAAGTACTGCATTGGCTGTAAAGTGCTTTGTGGTCCTGAAAGGTGCTATACAAATGCAAGTTTTCTTCTAAAAGTTGATCTATACACTCTGATTGAACTTTGGTGTCTTTCATTAACCTTCGGTTAGCCGCATGCAGCAACACAGCTGAGGTGGGAAGAACGTGGGTTTCTGATCTTCTGGCAGTGGGATTGCTTTGTGGCGGGAACATGGTCACTGTTATAATGCTACTTTTTTTTAATGCAGGTGTTGATTCCAATCTCACTCTACGTTTCCATTGAGATCATTAAAATTTGCCAAGTATTTTTCATCCATCAAGACACCGACCTGTATGATGAAGAGACGGATTCCCGGCTGCAGTGCCGAGCATTAAACATCACAGAAGATCTGGGGCAAATACAGTACATTTTCTCTGATAAAACTGGAACACTGACAGAAAATAAAATGGTGTTCAGAAGATGCACTGTGGCCGGGGTTGAGTACTCGCATGATGCTAATGGTAAGTCAGGTTTGCTGATACATGCTTTAGCAAAGTGAAACCTCTATGGCGAACCCCCTGACACCCTGGGTGGAATTCTCCGCTCCCCACGCTGGGTGGGAGAATCGCGGGAGGGCCGGGCGACTCACGACACGTCCCATGGCGCCCCCCGCGATTCTCCCACCCTCCGCTCGGAAGAATCGGCGCTCGCTGTTTTTCACGCCGACCGGCGATTCTCCGGCCCGGATGGGCCGAGCGGCCTGACGTTCCCGACCGGTTCACGACGGCGGCAACCACACCTGGTCGCTGCCGCCGTGGACATGGGGCGCCAAATGCTGGTTTGAGGCTTGTGGGGGGCGGAGAGTGGAGTGAGCACCACGGCCGTGCTCGGGAGGGGACTGGCCCGCAATCGGTGCCCACCGATCGTTGGGTCGGCCTCTCAAAGTGACGCACTCTTTCGGCTCCGCCACCCCACAAGATCAAGCCGCCATGTCTTGCGGGGCAGCGGAGGGGAAGACTGCAACCGCGCATGCGCGGGTTTGAGCCGCCCAACCTGCGCACGCGCGGCTGACGTCACTTAGGCGCCGCCGTTGCGTCATTCTCGGCGCGCCGCCTTGACGCAAGCGTCCAGGCCCGGCGGCCGAGAGTTACGGAGCGCCGCTCCTAGCTCCCCGGGTGGGGGTGAATGAGGTGAGAGGAGCGGCCTTCAAGGCCGTCGTGAAACTCGGCCGAGTTCACGACGGCCTTCCCGATTTATCGTGGGAGTGGAGAATTCCGCCCCATGTGTAACCCCAGAACCATGTCCACCGCAGACATATGCAAGTCAGGGAGGCTGTGATCCTTGAGCTGTTCTGAATAAGTTGATGTCAGCGCGGGATAACAATGGGGTTACATGCAAATGAATGAGAGGTGGCAGGAGTGTAGGGGAATAAATACTGTTAACGTCAGGTATGCCCTCTGCCGATGTGCATCTCTGTATGGTATTAAACTACTGATGGGCAACCTCGGCTAGTGAGTGGGCTACATGAGTGACCCTCCTTCATCTCTGGGCCGCAAGATTGAAATCCGGCTTGTTCACTAACCATGACCCTTGAATAAGATTAAATACATTTAATATACGCCAATATTTCATAACGAGTTATGGAAAATGCTTAACCATTCATATATTGATCGAACTACCATCAACTTTAAATGGTAAAATTAAAATAAATATTTACTCTTTGTTTGGACACAGAAGGAGCACACGGATCTCACAGTCAGTGTGAGCAATCCGCGTGCATCTCACTCCACTTGCTTTACGTGTGAATCACTTCAGTTGTACCGGTAGGAAGAAAGCTCCAGGGACGGGAATCAGCGGAATGAGGCGACTCTGCACGTGGGCAACAGCCAACACAATGCCTCCTGAGCCGCACTGGAACCCTGATGGGCCACAGGTTGTCCACCACTGTGCTAAACCCACATGGAACATAATTCATTTGTCCAATTTGTCTCCATTCAGATTTGTTTTGATAAGTTTATTTTTCCATAAGTCAGTGCATTCTGCACATTGACATAGACGTAGACTGCAGAAGGAGGTCATTCAGCCCATCGAGTCTGCACCGACCCTCCGACCAAGCACTCTAACGAGGCCCACTCCCCTGCTCTATCCCTGTAACCCCGCGCATTGATCATTGCCAATTCACCTAACCTGCGCATCTGTAGCAAGTCGTGACTGCTCAACCCCTGGCTTAAACGGATCGAATATATTTTGTCATCGGCCGCCATGTTGTAGAACCTCTTGTGGGCACCTTTATCACCTCATTGAAACAACTTGTAAGAGGCATTACTCAGGAATCGAATTACCTGATAATTTTCCCCCACCATCAGTGAAAGGAGGAAGATTAATAGAGCGGCAGTGAATGTCCATCTAGCACAGAGCCCACTGCAAAATAGACAGGGTGAGAAGTGGTGAAAAGTGAATTTAATGGTTCCTGTTGGACTTCAATTTACCTTTAACCTTTTGAGCAAGCAGCTCCGAGTTACTAACAATCCGACAATATCAATTCTCATTGAGTAAAATTTATAGAGAATATTCAGGACTAGCTGGTTATAACTTTAAAAATCGGACGTTCCCTGCAGTCCTGTAATCTTTTCCATTCTGGACCCAACATCCATTTCCTACACAGAGAATATATATCTGACTGCAACATGTGGAAGAAGGGAATGTGCATATTTTGAATGTAAATTTTGTTTGAATTTGGGGGCGATTTGAACTCCATTCCTTTGTGCAGGTGATCAGGTTGAAGCTGCACAGTGGTGCGCTGATCAGATTACTACGCTCTGGTGGCCGTGGCATAATGCGCCCACTCGGCCTCTGTCCATACTGTGGAGAAGAGCAAAAAAACTGCCGTCCTCTGATAGAGGGATAAGCGATGAGAAATGACTTGATAAACTGAGACTCTATCCAACCTCCTTAAACCTATCTGTGTCGAGGGTGCAAGATCCATAATGGAATGAGGAAAGTGATCCTGGAACAATTCTTTCCCAGGAGACAAAGCTACAGAGGTTCTCATATGCATATTTTTGAGGGTGCTAAGGCTGTTTTTTTTTACATTTAGAGTACCCAATTTTTAAAATCCAATTAAGGGGCAATTTAGTGTGGCCAATCCACCTAGCCTGCACATCTTTGGGTTGTGGGGCTGAAACCCACGCAGACACGGGGAGAAAGTGCAAACTCCACACAGACAGTGACCCGGGTCTGGGATCGAACCCAGGTCCTCAGTGCCGTAAGCAGCAGTGCTAACCACTGGGCCACTGTGCTGTGCTGCCCTGCTAAGGTTTTTTTTTTAAAAAAACGAATGGGATCCCGAATCACACAAAAGAAAGAAATTTATCAATCACAGAATAGGTCTCCATTGGAGTATTGTGTGCAATTATGGGCCTCACACTTTGAAAGGACGTTAGAGGTGATTTACTGTATCGATACAGTTGAAGGATTTCAGTTACGCGGAGATGCTAGAAAATCTGAAATTGTTCTTCTTAAAGCACCGACGGTGAAGGGGAGATTTAAGATCTTGTACCCAGGATGGGAGCAGTGTGCATTTGGACTAGCCCCATTCCTCCGCAAGTGGTACCATTAGTTTAAAAGTTTGGTTCACTCACAAACATTACCAATTTTTTATCTTTGTGAACAAAAGAGACTTTAACCAGATTTCTTTCAATAAACAGCAAACCTATTAGTCTATTATAGTGGGGGGGGGGGTGCAAGAAATGAGAAATTCCGTTGATTCTGATCCTGTTGCTGGCCAATGGCAGGTTGCCTCTGTCGGCAGGGGGGCGGAGAGGAGGTGCTTGAAAAATCCCGCCCATTTGTTCAATGGACAAGGAAAGATAATAGAGTTCTTGAAATGGTGTCCGGGTTACGCAGTTGTTCTCGGCGAAACAGTCAATGACTCTTGCCCTGCTTTTCTGGCAAGTTCTTGGAACAAGTACATGGGACAACTTAGCGCAGCTTATCTTTGCATTTTCAAAAGCAGTTGGTTCCCCTTCTTTCCAAAGCAAACCAAAACCAACTTTTTAACCACCATGTGACCCCTCCCCTTTTGTATACAGTCCGCCAGGGTCAAGATTTTTCCAGCTTTAAAACTGCTTAATAACCTTTTCTTGCAAAAGGATGTTTTTCCCAGGTGTAATTCTTTAATTTAGTTTAATTAACCCTTTTAAGAAACAGTGTCTTTTAAAACACACATTCTTCCAGAATGTTCGTAGTCATGAAGATGAACCACTTTCTGTGATTAAAGTGATCATGACGAAGAGACGTTCAAAATAATGAGAGGTCTTGCTGGCGTAGTTGAAGAAGAAATTGTTTCCGTTTGGAATGAAGGGCGATAACCAGAGTTACACAGATTTAAAGTCAATAACAGAAACAATCCGGGCAGGAAATTAGAATTTTTTTCATGCAATTATTTGTTATAGAACATACAGCAGGAGGCCATTCGGCCTATCGAGTCTGCACCGACTCACTTAAGCCCTCACTTCCACCCTATCCCCGTAACCCTGGTCACTAAAGGCAATTTATCATGGCCAATCCACCTAACCAGCACATCTTTGGACTGTGGGAGGAAACTGGAGCACCCAGAGAAAACCCACGCAGACACTGGGAGAACGTGCTGACTCCGCACAGACAGTGACCCAGCAGGGAATCGAACCTGGGACCCTGGCGCTGTGAAGCCACAGTGCTAGCCACTTGTGCTGCCCTGGATTGCACGATCTGAAATAGTGGCAGAATTGGATTCAGTAGCAACTTTCAAATGGGAATTGGATAGCGTTGCAAGACAATGATGAAAAAGCAACGGTTTTGAACGAATTGGATTGTTCCTTCAGAGAGCCGGTACAGGCATAATGGGCCGAATTAGCTTTGGTTTTTGGTGCTGTATGATTCTACGAGTGGAATTTTACTTGGAGGCACTTGCCCCACCCACCATCTGGAATGTCGAGGGCATTCCCGCCTCTAACTCCACCTCTGCCTTCCCTGGAAGTCCCAACTCCATTTTACATTGTTTAGGTATGGCTCATGTGCTCCCCCACAGCCAAATGGGCGGGCAAGCAGCCCCTCAGTGCCATCAGCATCACCTGGCACTGCAGCAATCCTGGGACAGGCCCGGAAGAGAGGTAACCTGGGTCAGAGAATCGCCAGGGCGAATCGGGCTCACTCGGCAACCCTCCGTGGAGCAGATGGCATGTGACCAGGTGCCCCACTCACTTATTACTGATGGTGATGAAGGAAGTTGTGGAATAATATTGCAAATGTCCTCAACTCTGTTTCCTGTTGGAGATGAGACTGGGACAAAGAGGGGATTGGGAAAACGGCAGCAAATTGGGATTCAACACTGTTCAATATTTTGGTTTTTATGTCTTTGATATTTTAATGTGCAGTTAATGTAAATACATTATTCCTTGAACAGCGAAGAGATTAGCCATGTACCAAGAGCCTGATTCGGAAGAGGAGGAATGTACGTCTAAATCAGGAACTATACCAAGGTGTGATAGCACGTCTAGTCACCAGAGTGCCAAAATTGTTCACCGAACGCAAAGCACTAAATCTCATCGGAGGACAGGCAGTAGGGCTGAGGCTAAGAGAGCCAGCATCCTCTCCAAACACACCGCTTTCAGCAGCCCTATGGTTAGTATGTACACCACGTTGGACGGGATTCAATATTAAAGCATGCCTGAAACTCAGAAGCTTATGGGTTCAGCCTGCGCTGGAGGACCTAATCTAGGATCTAGGCTAATCTTTAGTGCAGTGCTGAAGGAGTGCTGTGTTGTCAGGGGAAGGATCTTTTTGATGCAGTGCTAAAACTGGGGACCAGTTAGCCTCTTCAAGTGCTAAGAGATGACCCCAAGACACTATTCGAAGGAATACTCCTCTTAACATCACCAATTACACCTCCTCTGCATGGACCCCCTGTGGACATCTCATGTCCCCCAGTTTCTATTCTTCGCAGATTTACACTGATGCGTTGCGTTATGAACCAATTCAAAATTGTCAGCCACGTCTTTGTCCGGTCTAGCCGTTTTAACTCTGTGCTCTCCCACATGAATTTTTCACCACTGCTGGAAGTGAATCATTGAATTCCTCCAAAACAATTCTTTCCCTACTAAACATTTGACTGGGAAGTGATTCTCCTTCCTCTGGAACATCCACAGCTCCTGCCTTTAACTTCAAATAAGTTGTTGCTCTCTTTGCAATGCTATTTTCCGAAGCTCAAATCCTCTCTTTTTCTTTTGCTTCTGCCAATGCTCATCTCTCTTTGTTTTCTTTTCCTGCCTATTTTTCCCTTTCCATTTCTCTTCCCTTCTCCATTTCTCCCAGCTTTTGCTGCCTTTCCAATTCTTTCATTTTTAATTTTGATTCGAGCTAATTCTGGTGTGTTAGACTGTGTTGCTGGTAAGTTTAAATATTCAGCTATGGTATGTATTACCTTTCATTGCCCCTTTTGGCAGAGCTAACTGCAGGTCCTCTGCCAAAGTCACAAGCTTTGCATTTTCAAATTCCTCCCGAGTGATTTCCTCCAATCCCAGGATATCTTTTAAATTGTTAGAGCCATTTCCAGTCAATCCCAATCAATATTTCAAACCTGGAAAGAATGCAATCATTCCACACACACTCACTATCTTTTAAATTTGAAAGTCCTGGCTATGACCCCCAGTTTGTTACGGACGCCGATTCAGACCTCAGAAAACGTTACGATACTGAGCGAGCAGGCAGCAAAGTGGCACACTGGTTAGCATTGATGCCTACGGCGCTGAGGACCCGGGTTCGAATCCCGGCCCTGGGTCACTGTCTGTGTGGAGTTTGCACGTTCTCCCCGTGTCTGCGTGGGTTTCGCCCCCACAACCCAAAAGATGTGCAGGTTAGGTGGATTGGCCATGCTAAATTGCCCCTTAATTGGAAAATAAAAAAATAATAATAATTGGGTACTCTAAATTTTAAAAAAAGATACTGAACGAGACGCGTAACGTCTTCAAGAAGACTGTGCAGAAAAAACAGATTTGTTCCGGGAGGGACAATATAAGAAATTGAGCATTGTTATTTTTATAAACAAAGCTTTGTTAAAACAAAAAAAACACTATTTAACTTTTAGTCTTCATAGTTCGAACAGTACCAGATTATACACAATTTAGCTTCAACACAAGTTCCCATTAAAAAACATTTGGCCTTAAACTCCGCTCTCATTCCACTTACTCAGCCAGGCAAAGGCAGCACTTTGATTTGTGAAGCAAGCTTCCTTCTGTTAGGCATATCTCATTCAGAAACCTTTGTCAAACCTTTCTCTCTCTGGATCTTCTCGAAATCTGGTCCATGGCTGCCTTGCATCTTTTGCTTGCAGATTTTCTGACCAGATAGGCTGCCCTCTACATGTTTCTCTGTAACTATATTCTGACCACCTGGTCATGACTTCCTTCTCTAGATCTTTGCCATGGCCTCTTTCCACTGGCTACCTACCTGCTTCTCTCTCTTTGTTCCCAAACATGACCTCTCTCTCTCACTCTAAGCTCTGCCCAGCCCTTCAAACAAAGCTTCACCCTTGAGTTGGTCAAACCGGAATCTATTCCCATTATTTGGCTGATAGCATCTTCCCGTCTACACAAATGGGCAGAGATAGCCCAATCTTGTGCCACCAGATTTCCATTATTAGACCATTAGGTCCTCGGAATCTGTTGATGGGAGGGCGTCTGGTCATACGGGAATGTCCTGAAGAACAATGGGCCACATTATGCATTCCCTAATGAGTGTAGTTGGGAATGGAAGCCTGTGACTCAGCTAGGTATGGGTGTATCCCTTTGCCTCTGTTGCTAGCAGGTTTCCATTTTGTTTAAACCTTGTAAATTGCTTCATTTTTGGACCCTATTTCTGAACCCATATTTCTAATATCTCTCTATCATGACATTTGACACATAAAGTAACATTTTTAAATTTTAGTTGTGTGGCATGGACGATATGAAAGTTTAGCCGCATGTTTCCCTAGGGGCGGGACTACTTACATTTGGGGTGCAACCTATCAGCACAGTACAGACATTTGCTTTGTTTTCCGGAGTGTTCCATGCCATGTGTTATTTATCTCTAGGAAAAGGACATCACGCCTGACCCTCAACTATTGGAAAAGGTGAATGAATGTGCTGGTCAGTTGGAGGTTTTGAGACAACATGGCCAACCGTTGAGCCACTTGACCCCTGAATTATCTGACATCATTGACTTTTTCATAGCACTGACTGTTTGCAACACTGTGGTAGTTTCATCTCCAAATCAGCCACGGCACAAGGTATGTGTTACCCATTCCTCCTGCTTCCAACCCAACTCTTCACTTTCTGACTACTGCATTGTTGCATTTACGGTTTTGCATCCTGTAGTCGAGCTGGTGGAATGTGTGATTATGGGAACATAGGAGACGGAGCTAAAGGGCTTTCAGTATGTCGGACCTAGTCTGCCATTTTTATTAGGCACGGTAAGCACATCGCAGCTGAGAGAATCTGAGCAGTCAGTGTACACTAGCAAAAACCAAGCCGCAGGATATGTAGCGCGATTACGACGGAGCTTTTACCCTTCTTATTTCACGTAGCAAATTATTTTGGACTGGTATGTCGAAGTGAACTAAGAAGCTTGTGTTAAGCTTTCAGTTCAAATGTGAAAAAACATAGGCCAGTCGTTTGCCATCCGCGCCGCCAGGGAATCCATCGGCCAATGATGACTCACCTCCACGCTGGAAAACCCACCGCGAGGAGGGCACCGGAAAATTACCGGCCATTACTATCCGATTTCACTTTTGCTGGCTAGGAGATGTTTGCAAAATCTTGAGTGTTTGCTGCGATTACTTTGTAAAGCAATTTCTCCTGGACAAATTCACACAGTAGGGTTGTTTAAAGGTCTCTCAAGCTCCAGCTGTTCAAGTGTGCTTCAGATTCCACACATTTAGCCAACGTTTTTGAAGTGATCTCTGGCTCTTTTTTTTTAAAAAAAAGGGAAAAACTCAAGTATTGACTTTTTTCCTTTTTCTGACGGATTTCTCCCTCGAGATTCCTTGCAGTTGTTCAGATGTTATTTATCCTACAGCTCCCCAGCCTGCCAGTTCTCCCCGCCGCCCAAACCAATTCTTATTTCATTATCTCCCCCTCCCTAGCTCTGGGCTGCCCAAAAGCCCTCTGATGTTATTCTGCCTGAGAATAGCAAATTCAACGCAAAGCCAGAGATTAAACCTGAAACCTACATGGCGTTTCTGTCTTAACCAGATTTATCAGTGTTGGAGGAGATGGGGGTGGAGGGATGCTTTTCGTCTTGCTGCGTAGCTTAAAGAGAAGTGGAGAGTTGGAAGATAGTGAGGCAAGATTGGTTCAAATCTCAACACAAACATACAAAGAATTGTTCAATCTAATGGTTCTGGAATGAAAAAGATATAAAATGAGGTTATTTCATTCAACTTACATATGTTCTGTTTTTAATTCTGAAAGTGGCATTAACAGCATTTTTCCTCGTCTCAAAGTTCCTATGACGTAGCACTATACACTATTGTAATGTACCTGTTAACTTTAAAGCAAAGACAAGCACGTACACATTATATAGGTTTAACAACATTTCCTCTTCTGAAGATGCTTGTGTTAATTTTCCGAAGGTTCGGGTCCGCTTTGAGCTGAAGTCCCCAGTCAAGACATTGGAAGATTTCATCAAAAGGTTTACTCCCAGTCGCCTGACTTCGGGCTCCAACAGCAGTAGCTCGTCCAGTATTTCTACAAGTAAATCACTCTACAGGGTCTCATCCAGTGCCTTGCCCTCGCCTTCAGGAGATGTTACCTTACTGAAGGTGGGTGAAGAGCTAGGCAGGTCTCCGCAGAGGGAAAAGATTGAAAGTTTCTTTCAGCCGGGAGCGGTACGAGACGAAGGGAAGGACGGCGAGCTCCGCTATGAGGCAGAGAGTCCAGACGAGGCCGCTCTTGTTTATGCAGCCAGGGCCTACAACTGTGCACTGGTCGAGAGACTTCCAGAGCAGGTGACTGTGGAGCTGCCCCATGTGGGAAAGTTGGCCTTTGAACTCTTGCACACCTTGGGGTTTGATTCCACCAGGAAGCGGATGTCCGTGGTGGTTAGGCACCCACTCACGGACGAGATCGTTGTTTATACCAAAGGAGCAGATTCTGTCATTATGGACCTCCTTCACCAGCCTTCCGCAGGTAGGCAGACATTTCCTCTTCTGAGAAACATTTGTTCAACACTGTAACTATTTTGCTCAGCAATGGAATGGGTGAAATACAGAAGCTCTCCCCCCACCATGGGGATGCCTATAGCTTTTCCATGTGCTGAGCTCTTTGTTTCAGAAGAGTTAGGGGATTGATTGATATTTATTGTCACATGTACCGGAATACAGTGAAAAGTATTTTTATGCGGCTAATGGAACCTATACAGTACGTTCATAGCAGACAAAAAAATAATCGACAGAGTACATTAACTTTTTTTTTAATTTTAGAGTACCCAATTATTTTTCGCAATTAAGGGGCAATTTATTGTGGCCAATCCACCTACCCTGCACATCTTTGGGGTTGTGGGGGTGAAACTCACGCAGAAACGGGGAGAATGTGCAAACTCCACACGGACGGTGACCCAGGGCCGGGATTCGAACCCGGGTCCTCAGCGCCGTAGGCGACAATGTTGACCACTGTGCCACCGTGCTGCCCTTAACCTTTTTTTTAAACAAACAATTTTAGTGAGGTTTTTTTGGCATTGTAAACAGTTACAGATTACAGAAATATGCAAACAACAATGGAAAACCAACACTTCAACCGAACCATAGTGCACATAACTGCTCCTCTCCCATAAACACTACCCGCCTTTATCCCTCCTACTCTACTCTAAATTCCCCCCCCCCCCCCACTTTTCAACCTCTTTCGTGAACCATGGTTCCCTCACAGTCCAAAGACGCGCAGGTTAGGTGGGTTGGCCATGCTAAATTGCCCCTTAGTGTCCAAAGAAAAAGGTTTGGAGGGGTTACTGGGTTACAGGGATAGGGTGGAAGTGAGGGCTTAAGTGGGTCAGTGCAGAATCGACGGGCCGAATGGCCTCCTTCTGCACTGCATTTTCTATGTTCTTCACGTGGGAGCTTTTATTGATCTTTCAGTGGCTAGTTGTCTCTGGAAAATCTTTTGCTCCTGCTGCTGTGCCTTCCTAATTTAGTGTGCTAGAAATTCTGACGGGCGTTTTCAGGTGCTGCCAAATGCAGGAAAATTACTGGTGCCGGCCATTTTGAATAATGTGGGTTTGATGCTGGCGGGGCTGCTCTTCCCCCGTCTGATGGATAGCTCATTATAGCTCACTTAAAATAGACAGACTGAGAGCTTCCCGCACAGGCTGAGGACAGTTTGGATGCCTGGATGTGGGCAGCAGGCTGGGGCGGGGGAGGTGGCAACATTTCAGACAGGCCAAGAGGCCCTGGCTGCCTGCATGCGAGTGCAGCCCTATGCTGCTTTGTAGAGGCGATACTCAAGCCCTCTTCCCCTACCACTGTAGAGTTGTGTTAAGAAACCAGTTGATGTTAAATGCAAGGGTATTCCAAATCCCAGAAGGGAAACTTGGAGTCCCGTGTCCGATCTATATTTTTTGAAATTTAGTATAGTGTGAGGAAAGATGTGAGGACTAGCGAGAAAGGTACCAGGCTTGTTGTAATAACCAAACAAAATAAATGTTTATTAAACATTAAAACACACAAGAAAGACAACTACAAAACATACACTTAATATTGTGTGTATCCATTATTGTAGTTAAATTGACCCAGTTCAAAACCCCTCTATTTTCCTAAACAACATCCCATAGGTTTTAAAACTAAATCCAGCAACAGTTACCATATTTGGCACCTATATATCTTTTGGGATTGCTTCTGGTTTAGAATAGAAACAGCTTCCCCATGTCTGCGTGGATCTCACCCCAACAACCCAAAAAGATGTGCAAGATGTCAATAAAAGCTTCCACGTAAAGCATTAAGTGTGATATAAAATCTGTGATCCAAGTACTGCAATTGGGGAGAATGGTTTGGTTATGTAATGCAACATTGGTGAAGATGCAAATTAGTTAGGAGTAGGCTGCCAGTCAATAAGATCATCGCTGATGTGCAGGGTAGGTGGATTATCCACACAAAATTTCCCCTTAATTGGAAAATAAACATTTGGGTACACTAAATTTATTTAAAAGAAAGAATAGAAACAGGCGATGGTTGAAATAGGATTTCCCAGGCTCTCGCTTGTTTGGAGTGAACACACATTCCTCCAGTGTGTGTGGCTGGAGGCTATGATCGTGGACCAACTCAACTCAGCTTTTGATCTTTGCTTATTTGAATTACTTGTTTTCGAGGTCCCTTTTTTGAATAAGTGTGAAATTCACCCTCATCACTTTTGAACTTCTACCATCACTTCTTTAATTCCTTAAATTCTATGCCCTGTTATTATCCATTCCATTTCCTTGGGTATATAACTGTACGTAAGAAGTAGGAGTAGGAAATTCAATCCCTCCGGCCTACTCCGCCATTCAATACGATCATGGCTGATCTCATCTCAGACTTATTTCCACCTTCCTGCTCACTCTCCATAACCCTTCATCCTGCTACGAATTAAAAACCTATCTATCTCCTCAAATTTGTTCAGTGTTCCGGCATCCACTGTACTTTGGATTCACGAACCTTTGAGTGGAGTAACTCCTCCTCATTTTCTGGTTTAAATCTCCCACCCCATGGCCTAAAACTATGGCCTCTCCTTCCCAACAAGGGGAAACATCTGCTCCAAGTCTACCCTGTCAATCCCCTTCAGCATCCTATAAACCTCCATTAGATCTCCCCTCATTCTTCTAAATGCCAGCGAGTATAGGCCTAAAATGTTGCTTGGCTAATCCGTTTATCAAAGACCTCAGTCAATCTGTCTTCCTTGGGCAGCACGTTAGCACAAGTGGCTTCACAGCGCCAGGGTCGATTCCCGGCTTGGGTCACTGTCTGTGCGGAGTCTGCACGTTCTCCCTGAGTCTACGTGGGTTTCCTCCGGGTGCTCCCGTTTCCTCCCACAGCCCAAACTCGTGCAGGTTAGGTGGACTGGCCATAATAAATTGCCCTTGATGACCATAAAGCTTAGGAGGAGTTATTGGGTTACGGGGATAGGGTGGAAGTGAGAGTGTAAATGGGTTGAGGCAGACACGATTGCCCGAATGGCCTCCTTCTGCACAGTATGTTCTAACCAGGGGTGGCATTCTCCCCTACCCGGCGAGACGGAGGGTGCCGAGCGGCCTGACGAACCCAACCAGTTCACGCCGGCGCCAACCACACCTGGTCGCTGCCGTCGTGAACAGCGCGCGACAGGTAAGTGTGGGGCCTGCGGGGGGCAGAGGGAGGATCGAGCACCACGGGCGAGCTCATGAGGTGACTGGCCAGTGATCGGTGCCCACCGAAATTTGGGCCGGCGTCTCTAAGAGCCGCACTCTTTTCCCTCCGCCGCCCCGCAAGATCAAGCCGCCATGTCTTCCGGGGGCAGCAGAGGGGAAGACTGCAACTGTGCATGCGCGGGTTGGAGCCAGCCAACCTGCGCATGCGCGGCTGACGTCACTTCGGCGGCGCCGGCCGCGTCATTCCCGGCGCGCCACTTTGACGCAAGCGTCAAGGCCGGGCGTTCGGGATTCACGAACCGCCGCTCCTGGCCCCCTGGATGGGGGGGAGAATAGGGTGCGAGGAGCGGCCTCCGGCGCGGAGTGAAACACTCCGGTTTCACTCCGGCGTCGGCACTCAGTCTCCTTTTGGGAGAATCGCGCCACACATTCCTGATTATTAGATTCCATAGTTTTCATTTTATCACAACATCCTGACTACTGCTTCTTTCAAGCTGGCAGGCCCTCCAATTATTAGGAGTCCCCCTGCCATGGACAAGGAACCTCCCAACAAATGATTGTTGCCCCTGGGATTGGGATCTTCCTCTTGCACTCTGTTTTAATCATTGATCCACAGGCTTTGATTCTAGACACAGCTACTGGAAACCGACACTTTCTGTCTGCAAAAAAAACCCAAAATGCTGCAGATGTAGGAAATCTGAAATAGAAATAGAAAACACAGGAAATGCTCAGCACGTTAGGCTGCATCTGGGGCGAGCGAAAAGGAATTAATGCTTCAGGTCGATGACCCCTCACCAGCACAGCTCTGACAAACGCTCATCGACCCGAAATGTTAACTTTGCTTCCCCCTCTCCTCTTTTTCTGCCAGTCTTCATAGACTCACAGAACCCCTGCAGTGCGGAAGGAAGCCATTCAGCCCATCGAGTCTGCACCGACCCTCTGAAAGAGCACCCTAACCTAGGCCGAATCCCCACCCTATCCTTGTAACCCCCACCTCAGGGAAATTTCGAATATCCAGTCCACCTAACCTGCTCGTCTTTGGACTGTGGGAGGAAACTGGCGCACCCGGAGGAAACCCACGCAGACGTGGGAAGAATGTGCAAACTCCGCACAGACAGTGACCCAAGGTCGGAATTAAACCCGGGACCCTGATGTTGTGAGGCAGCAGTGCTAACCACTGTGCCACCATGCACTGGAGTGTGGTGACTAGGGGCTTTTCACAGTAACTTAATTGCAGTGTTAATGTAAGCCTACTTGTGACAATAATAAAGATTATATTATTTATTAATTGATTTAGTCTTGTCCCATCCCTTCATAATTTAAAGCCCCAAAATTGCCCCTTCAGTATTTTCTTCATTCCATTATTGATCCCAGCGAATGTATTCTGCTGCAATGAATGGGGTTCTGGTGTTCACCAAATTCCTTCATGGTCATTTGTTTTTTCACCTCCTGTTGGTGGATATTAATATTTGTATAAATTGGTTGCCTTATTTGCTTACATAACAAGACTTTGGATTCTATAAGTGATGCGACCATCAATTCAACCAGAGACACGAGTTGGAGTAAACTGTGGCTTTAATCGGCTTACAACTGAGCCTGCCTGCGACTATGCTGAACTGAAGGTGGACTCGCAGCACCGCAGCACTTATACTTCCTGAAGGGGGTGGAGCTGGGGGCGGAGCCCTGTATATGCTCCTCATCTCCCCCTGTGGGCAGAGCCGTGCAACGGCTCACAGATGGAGCCCACAGGGACACAGTAATGTACAGTGTGAATTATAGTGGTTACACATTCACTACAATAAGATTCTCCGGGGGCTTGACGGGGGAGATGCTGAGAGGTTGTTTCCCCTTGTGGGAGAGTCTAGGACCAGAGGGCATAATCTCAGAGTAAGAGGTCGCCCGTTTAAGACAGAAATGAGGAGGAATTTCTTCTTTCCCAGGGTAGTGAATCTGTGGAATTCTTCACCGCAGAGGGCTGTAGCGATTGGGTCGTTAAGTATGTTCAAGGCTGAGAGACAGATTTTTAATCAGTAAGAGAATCAAAGGGCATGGGGATAAGGCAGGAAAGTGGAGTTGTGAATTATCATTTCAGATCAGTCATGATCTCGTTGAATGGCAGAGCAGACTAAATGGGCCGAATGGCCAACTTCTGCTCCCGCATCTTATGGTCTTAAGAAAGTAATAAAGTGTTAGATAAATGCAAAAATGTCCCCCTTTTCTTCCTTTCTATAGACCATATAAAAAGATTATTCTCATTTTACGAAATTCAGGTAGTAACATTCACACAGTTTTGGCGCTACATGCTAGGGATGAGTGCATTAATAAATAGAACATGCATCAGACTATACAGTACAACTGCTGATTATTTCCAGTGGACTCTCAGCTTGAAGGAATTACATTGATTCGTAGAAGGCTTCTATTAATAATAATAATCGCTTATTGTCACAAGTAGGCTTCAATTAAGTTACTGTGAAAAGCCCCTAGTCGCCACATTCCGGCACCTGTTCGGGGAGGCTGGTACGGGCAATTCTATTGCCACTGCAACAGGAAATACTTAGTGATCTATCTCGGCCCGAACTGATACTTAAATTCAGAGAAAAGCCAGGTCATTTCCGTACCAGCGTGGTTGACTGAGGAACCAGTCACAATTGGCAACATTTTACCAGAGTTGCGATGAGGGCCGGGATTCTCCCCTACCCGGCGGGGTGGGGGTGTCCCGGCGGGACGGAGTGGCGTGAACCACTCCGGCGTCGGGCCTCCCCAAAGATGCAGAATTCTCCGCACCTTTAGGGGCTAGGCCCGCGCCAGAGTGGTTGCCGCTCCGCCGGCCGGCTTGGACGGCCTTTGGCACCCCGCCAGCCGGGGCCAAAAGGCCTCCGCCGGCTGGCGGAAGTCCGCGCATGCACCGGTGCGTCAGCGGCTGCTGATGTCATACCTGCGCTGGGGAGGGGGTATCTTCCACCTCCGCTATGGTGAAGGCCATGGTGGGGCGGAGGAAAAAGAGTGCCCCCACAGCACAGGCCCGCCCGCTGATCAGTGGGTCCCGATCGCGGGCCAGGCCATAGTGGGGGCACGCTCCGGGGTCAGATCGACCCGCGCGCCCTCCCCCCCCCCCCCCCCCCCCAGGACCCCGGAACCCGCCCGCGCCGGCAATCCCGCCGTTACCAGAGGTGGTTTAAACCACGCCGGCGGGAAAGGCCTGTCAGCGGCGGGACTTCAGCCCATCGTGGGCCGGAGAATCGCCGCGGGGGGCCCGCTGCCCGGCGCGGCACAATTCCCGCCCCGTGCCGAATCGCGGGGGGCGGAGAATTCGGGACGCGGCGGGTCGGGATTGATGCCGGCCCCGGGCGATTCTCCGACCCCCCAGGGAGTCGGAGAATTCGGCCCGAGATCTCTGAAGCACCTCTCAGAATTAGAGGTGGGAAAGTATCAAGTATAAGGGTCACGCAACATCCATAACTGCAAGGCTGAAACTTCTTCAGCGAGGTTATCAGAAATGTGTGTATCTGATGCCGTTTTTTGTTTTAAATTTGAAATGAAATGAAAAAATTAAATTGCTTATTGTCACAAGTAGGCTTCAAATGAAGTGACTGTGAAAAGCCCCTAGTCGCCACATTCCGGCGCCTGTTCGGGGAGGCTGGAACGGGAATTTGAATAATAATGTGACATCTGCCCGCTCCTTTACCTTGCCACGTAGCAGGGAGGCAAGTTTTGCTGAAGGGAGAGAAGTTTTGCTGAAGACTCTCTTGAAGGAAAGAGCATTTTTGACTGAAATTGTTATTTTTGCCAAGATAACATGCCAGCTATCTGAATTCTTATCCAGCAGATTGAATGAATTAGTTGCAGATCAGAAATGAATGTTCAGCTGCTATAGACCAGGAACATTCTTTAATTTTATCATGCAGATAATAGTGGCTGTTCTTTTTGTGTGGATGGTTTGCTGATGAGAAGTAGCCTTGATGAGGATTAGACTATTCCTTCAACCTCCCTTCATTTTTCACTCAAACAAATGTGGTCATGAGCTGGTTGAATGTTACATTTCTTTCAGCAGCCCCAATCCTGCCCTGAAAGTCCTCCGTGACCCAACCTGATCGTCTTGAAAGACTTCCTTAATGCAAGCTTTTGGTCACCCTCCATCCCCTCCATGTTCGCTTTTCATAGAATCAGAGGAATTCATGGTGCAGAAGGAGGCCATTTGGCCCATTGTGTGCCTGCCTCCTCGTCCACGTCTCCTGGTGCTCAGATGTGGTGATCCTGGCGACCTACTGCTCCCCGGATCTGGAATGCCTGACTGTAAAATGCCACCTGTACTATCTTCCATGAGAGTTCGCTTCTGCCATCATCGTAGTGGTCTACATCCCACCCCAGACAGAAGTGAAGAAGGCGCTTGATGGATTGTACACTGCTATAAACAACAGTGAAACAGAATACCCGGAGGCCTTGTTCATCCTGGCCGGGGACTTCAACCAGGCCAACCTCAAAAGTGTACTCCCAAAATTCCACCAATATATCTCCTGCCCCAACATCCTTGACCACTGCTACACAAACATCAAAGGCACCTACCGATCCATCTCCCGACCGTACTTCGGAAAATTGGACGAGAAGACCGGTGCTCCTTCTCCCAGCATATAAGGGGGAGAATCAGGTTAAGAAGGTCACGCAGTGCTGGTCCGATGCAACAGAAGAGCTCCAATGTGACTGCTTGGAGTCAGTAGACTGGTCCATATTCAAAATCTCAGTGACCCACCGAGATGAGTATGTCACCCCGTCACAGACTTCATCAGTTAAGTGTGTCGACAGTTGCATGCCAAAGAAGGTAGTACATGCATTCGCCAAACGTAAACCATGATTAAACAGAAAGATTCACTCCCTACTGAAGTCCAGATCTGTTGCGTTCAAGACAGGTGACCCTGAACTATACAAGAAATCTAGATACGACCTCTGCCAAGCCATCAGGAACACCAAGAGACGATACCAGACTAAGCTAGTGTCACAGACTAACGCCACACACTCTCGTCGGTTGTGGCAAGGCTTAAACCGTATAACGTCTATAAAGCAAAGCTGAGTTAAATCTATGACATTAGAGCACCCCTCCCCGATTAACTCAATGCATTCTATGCTCGCTTTGAGCAGGAACCTAACAAACCATCGTCAACTGCCCCGGCAGCCTCTGAAACACCCATATTACCGTCACAGCTTCAGAAGTCAAATGGACTTCTTAAAAGTGAACCCATGGAAAGCAACAGGCCCTGACGGAGTCGCAGGTCGTGCACTCAGAGTCTGCACGGACCAACTGGCGGATGTGTTCGCAGACATCTTCGACCTCTCCCTCCTCCGTTCCGAGGTTACCACCTGCTTCAAGAAGACCACTGTCAATTGTAAAAAAAATTAAAGTGCCCAATTCTTTTTTTCCAATTTAGCGTGGCCAATCCACCTAGCCTGCATATCTTTGGGTTCTGGGGCGAAACCCAAGCAAACACTGGGAGAATGTGTAAACTCCACATGGACAGTGACCCAGGAGCGGGATCAAACCCGGGTCCTCAGCGCCGTAAGACAGCAGTGTTAAACCAGTGCTCCACCGTGCTACCCCAGACGACTATTGTCATACCAGTGCCAAAAAATAACCAGGCAACGTGCTTCAATGAGTAGTCAGGTGGCCTTGACATCTATCTGTATGAAGTGCTTCGAGAGGTTGGTCATGAGACACACCAACTCCATACTCCCAGGATGCCTTGATTCACTGCTATTCGCATACCGCCACAAGCGGTCTACGGCAGTTGCCATCTCCCTGGCCCTTCACTCATCCCTGGAGCATCTCAACAATAAAGGCTCCTACGTTGCACTGCTATCCATTGACTACAACTCCGCCTCCAACACCAATCCCAACCAAGCTCATATCCAAACTCCAAAACCTAGGACTTGGCTCCTGCCTCTGCAACTGGATCCTCAACTTTCTGACCTATAGACCACAATCAGTCAGGATAAACAAAGCCACCTCGTCCACGATAGTCCTCAATACCGGGGCCCCTCAAAGCTGTGTACTTAACCCCCTACTCCCGATTCTCACACGTCTGTGGTCAAATTTGGCTCCACTCCATAGACAAGTTTACTGATGACAGGACCGTAGTGAGTCAGAACACAGGAGGGAGATAGAGAACCTAGTGGAGTGGTGTAACGGCAACAATCTCTCCCTCAATGTCAGCAGAACTAAGGAGCTGGTCATTGACTTCAGGAAGCGAAGTATCGTACACACCCCTGTCTGCATCAGGTGGAGGTGGTTGACGGTCAGATCAAAGAATCTTTTCTGTGATACATGGGGCTCCCAATAATGGTGGTTGGGGTTTGAAACAAGAATCCACCTGGCCTTGAGATTGAGAAACAGGAATCTACCTGACTGATAATGGGTGGGTATGAATGTAAGCTATCTGGAAAGACACAAAATTGGATGTAAAAGATCTCGTGTTATAATTTCAAAAACGAGCCATGGTGCCCTGGCCAATATCAAATGGTCATTGGATAGGCATATGGACTATAAGGGAATAGTGTAGAAGGACTTTAGAGGGGTTTCACAGGATGGCGCAACATCGAGGGCTGAAGGGCCTGTACTGCGCTGTTATGTTCTATATCCATATGGGAAAACCGGCCATGTCTGTGGGAGTTTACAGTGTACAAATTGGCGTGCTTGCACATATGATAATGCCTACATCATCACATCATATCTGAAAGCACTTCACTGGATATGAAGTGCTTTGGGATGTCCTGTGGTCATGAAAGCCGCTATATCAATGCAAGCCTTTTATTTTCAATCGTATGCTTCCAGTGTATAAATGCTGATCGTTCTAAAAGGCGGAGGAAAGTGTGCCACAAATGTTTCCTGATCGTACAAATCACGCATTTAAGGAAGGGTTGCCCTTGCAATGATGAATGCGACACGTCTGAGTAAATACATCATCTGGTTGCTGTAACGTTTTAATATATGTACAGTTGGAAACGGCCAACATTTTAAGCAGGGTTAATGTATCCATTAAGATAATTCAGGGTGGAGCTGACAGATAACGAACTTTAATACCTATTTTCTAAGTGCTGCGACAGACTGGGGTTACAGTGCATGTACTTAGTATGAGCTAGGAAACCAGTGTTTGCATTTATTCTGGATACCAAAGGGAAAGGACTGAAAGGGGTCCAGTATTTAATAGGATGACAAATATCTTTGTAATAACTATACCCGCAGTGATCAGCGTACAATAAGCTTCCAATTCTAATTGCTTTAAATATTATAATAAGGCATTCACTCATTTTTGTGCACCATTTCAATCTGTGTGCCAAGTGCCAGCAAAGCATTTAACACCCTGGTGTGCAAGCTACTTCTTCGAGTTCGCAAACTTCAGAAAGCATCGTGTAGGTGTGATTTGTGACGTCTGTTTTACAGCAGCTCAGTCACAGCTGTAAGACTCCCAAAACCTTTGCAGCCTTAACGGACGTAAACTTTCATGGCCAGAAATGACCTTCTGCGGAAGGGAACCGGTACCTCTGGTGGGGGACGTGATCATTGTGAACCCCTGGTGGCTGAGAGGCAAACGTGCGATGTTGTGATGACACCCTTAGGTTTTTAAATGAAGGATCCCGATGATGTGCAATGTAATACAAGCAGCAATTAGAGCAGTGGGCATATTTTTCTTTTAAATTCAATATTGTTGCTTTGGAAATTACATTGCATTTACATGTTAATGAGCCATGAGAACAATGAGCCATAGAATCCGAAAACGATTGCCATGAGAGAAGAAATTCTGGCTGTGCTCTGATCCCCAGCCTGCCTGCTCACTGCCTAAGACCAGCGTCCTGTATGCGTTAGCTCTCCTCATTAATCAACTTTTTTGTTCCTCTGAGAAATCAATATCAATCTTGTGTTGAGCAAATAGATTGTAAAAAAAATCCCTAGCCAGGTATCTTGGAATCTTGATTGATAGCATTTTAAGAGTGCCCCCCCCCACCCCCAAACATGTCTCCGTATCATCATTCCTCCTTTGAATGTCACTCATTGAACGCCAGCATTTAATGTTGCACCCAAGTGATTTCCAATGTTGTTACTGCCCACTGAACACCCTACTCTTTGTTTAAGATTTGCAGTCTGCATCCAAATAGCATTGGGCCCATTGGAGACGCATAGAATTTACAGCATAGAAGAAGGCCATTTGGCCCATTGTGCTGAAAGTGCAGTCCAATTTGGTCCGATCCCCAGCTTTATCCCCATAACCATTTTTTGAGGCTTTTTTTTTGTTGCAAATTCATCGCCGTTCCTTTAGTGTCAGTTTCTTGTAACTCGTTCCCTAACAGCACTGTGGGTGTATCTACACCTCGGGGACTGCAGCGGTTTAAGAAAGCAACTAACCACGGCCTTCTGGAGGGCAATTAGGGGTGGGCAATAAATGCTAGCCTAGCCATCCAAGCTACATCCTGTTAAAACAAACAACTTTGCAGAATAGTCCTTTTCAAATACATATCCAATTGCGGGCATGGTGGTTAGCACTGCTACCTCATAGCACCAGGGACCCAGATTCGATTCTGACCTCCTCGGGTGACTGTCTTTGTGGAGTTTGTGTGTTCTCCCCGTGTCTGCATGGATTTCCTCCGGGTCCTCCAGTGTCCTCCCACAGTTAGATGGACTGGCCATGTTAAATTGCCCCTTCAAGTCCCAACAGTTAGGTGGGATTACAGGGATAGGGCCTTGGTAATGTGCTCTTTTGGAGGGTCGGTGCAGAATTGATGGGCAGAATGGCTCTGCACTGTTTGGATTCTACGATTCTATTCTGCTCCAGTTCTTAACCCCCCTATGGGAAGGGGGGGGCACGTTCCTAACTTCACTGTCACTGAGTCAGAATCCTGGAGCTCCCTCCCTAACAGCACTGAGATTGTATCTACACCATTGAAACTGCAGAGGTTCAAGAAGGCTACTCACTACATTCGCACAGACGACTAGGGATGGGCAATAAATGCTGGGCTAGTCAGTGACGCCCACATCCTGTATATGAATTTAAACATTTTCACCTATTGTCACTCAGTAGAAGGAGGTCCCCCTTTTACAATTGTTAACCGTGCTGAGCATGGGGGAGGAGTTGGATGGCTGGAACATGCCTCCCTAATATCAATAATGTACCAAATGTGGCCGGAGCATCTGACACCAGCTATTGATGATATATTACCTAATTTAAACAAAAATATTTAGTACCAAACATGTTAAAGTCTTTGTTTGAAATCCGTCAAGGCATTTGCTCTTCTGATCTGTACGTGGGAATATGGCTTTTAAATAGTAAATGGCTTTCATTTGCAGTACAGTGAAGAGAGTATGGGATGTGAGAGCAGTAATGGAAGGAGAGATGAGCAGTCATTTAATTCAATCTCACTTGTCACCTTCATTCAGAGCACCTCAATCGGGTTACATTGTGATATCCGCTGAGCCCATTCTGAATTTTCTTTTCACTTGGCTTACCGATTCTCCACAGCCTCGAATGCATAGAATCCGTACAGTGCAGAAGGAGGCCATTCGGCCCATCGAGTCGGCACCAACCCTCTGAAAGAGCACCCTACCTAGGCCCATTCCCCCGTCCTATCCAAATAACCTCACCCCTTGGACACTAAGGGGCAATTTAGCATGGCCAATCCACCTATCCTGTACATCTTTTTGGGTTGTGGGGGTGAAACCCACGCAGACACGGGGAGAATGTGCAAACTCCAAACAGGCAGTGACCCGGGGCCGGGATCGAACCCGCGTCCTCAGCAGCAGTGCTAACCACTGCGCCACCATGCTGCCCCAATCCACTTAAACTGCACATCTTTGGACTGTGGGAGGAAACCAGAGCACCTGGAGGGACCTGTGCATGCAATAGTTATTTTGATGTTTTATTTGAATGTGTCCCAGTGCATCATCTTGAGGTGGGGAAGACAGCAGAATGAAAGGTAGGGTGTGGTTGGATATCAAGTGTAGTCGTTGCCCTGGAGCAGGTTGGTTGACAGATCTGGCATCATCTCTGTGCAGTAATTTGTGGTTAACCACAGAATTATGGCCTCATCAGATCTGAATGCAAACTGACTATAATCTAAAGGTCTTGCAGTTTCAGTGTGCCTGCTTTTAGTGCACTATATTGTACAGCAAGGTCCCACTGCTCGCGCCTTCCATGTTTGCATTTTCAGTTACCCACGCTTTGTAATTTGCACGCCGCATCACCCATCCGTGAGCGATATTAGCTTATCGTGCTGAGGCGCCCTCTCTTTCTCCATCACGTATTGCCACTTCCCACCTCGACCAGAGGGGCTGCAGATATGTCAGGGAAGGGTGGGAGGGCCTCCCTTTAGCCTGCCAGTCTAAGCATCACCATGCAGACCATGAACTGTCCAGGCCCTTTATAAATCTGGGTGGGCATACCTGAGACAAGGCGTGTGAGGATGGGACCTGGAACTGAGTTATCATAGTTTATCGGAAGCTGCATCTGTGGCATCAGACCCAAGAGCTGTATAAGCAACATTAAAAAAACAAATTCCTTTTATGACAACACTTGAAGCTGAAAAACAACTTTCTAATCGGACATAGTCCAAATGGCTGCATTCACCTCCTGACAAGGCGGATGGGATTTTTTCCTTACCGGTGCTGACAACACTTCCAGCCGCACGTTAAATAATAGAAAACATGTGTCATTTGAAAAAAGGGAAGAATCTCCAATGTTGTAGGAGCTACCAAATATGGCAATCCTTTGTGTCTGCTTGGGATTCCTCGGGGTGCACTGAATTCCTCCCACGGTCCAAAGATGTGCAGGTTGGGTGGGTTGCGGGTATAGGGCGTGGAAGTGAGTCTAGGTGGGGTGCTCTTTCAGAGAGTCGGTGCTGAATCAATGGGCCGAATGGCCCCCTTCTGCACTGTAGGGAATCTATGGACTGGAACTGGTGTGAAATATTGGTACCGCTGCATTAATTACAATTGAGCAGTATGCGCCATACTTCATGGGCCTGGCAGGGGGAGCGTCTCACCTTGGCTCATGTTTGAATTACATCTCTTTGTTAAGTGAGAACATTATGTTCTCGATTGGGATTGCTGGATTGAAGCATTGCCCTCGGGTGAGAGCAGAGGACAAATTGACTGAGGCAACCGCATCCCTAAAAACGTGCTTCCCGCGGAACAAGCGTGCATTGAAGGGCATCGAAAACTGCCTGTGCCCCAGACTGTGATAATGCTCGAGACTGGAGGCAAAGGGCAGGTAACTTAATTAGATTGAAGGGTGCAGAGGGTGCAAGAAGGAAGTATTTTCATTTGTTCACTTGTGGAGTATTATCATGCGGAATTATTTTTTTTTTTACTATGACCTATCCAAACACCGGATTTTTTTTTTCCCGCTTGTTTTCTCGGCAAATGTGCTGATGAATTTTCCTTACAAATTTAATTGGCTTCTCTTTTTTCCCCCCTTTTTGACTCCTAAAGAGAACAGCTCCGGCAAGCGCACGAGGAAAATCCGGCACAAAACGCAGAATTACCTAAACCAGTATGCCACGGACGGACTCCGGACACTGTGTATAGCTAAGAGGGTGCGTATTAGCTTCTAAGCTCTACAGCACTAGTTTAAAAGTTATGATTTATCCTGTGACTGGTTCATAATTGCCGTGCTTATAGCAGCTACAGCTTTCATTTGTGTTTGTGATGAGGCTTCAGCAACTTGTGTCTATACTTGCATCTTTCTTCTTTTAACCCATATTTATAACCGTCCACTGCTTTCAGGAAATCTAATTTACTGATGCAATTTTGGGGTCCATTAAGTAAAGCCATCGAGTGTAAAGTGTGAAATGAGAATGACCTTCTCCCCATCACAAACCTCGGATGGTCTCCCCTATCATTTAGTCTATTCACCTACTTTAATGGCTGACAAAGGCCTTGCTTAAGAACTGCCTGATATCTAGGTAAGCTCGGGTAAAATCTGATTCAACCATTCAACCTGGTCTGCTGCTGCCCTCCCAAGAATCATAGCATCCCTACAGTTCCGAAGGAGGCCATTTGGCCCATCGGGTCTGCACTGGCCCCTGCTCCAATAGAGCACCCTACCTAGGCCCAATCCTCCGCCCTATCGCTGTAACCCCACCTAACCTTTGGATACTAGGGGGCAATTTAGCATGGCCAATCCACCTAACCTGCACGTATTGGATTGTGGGAGGAAACCCACGGGGAGAGCATGCAAACTCCACACAGACAGTCACCCGAGGTCAAAATCGAACCCAGGTCCCTGGAGCAGTCGGGAAGCAGTGCCAACCACTGTGCCACCGTGCTGCTTACTGATCCACTGACCTATAGCAAAGAAATGTTTGGGTCTGACGCAGGGTCTTATACTGCAGGGTTTTCCTATACAGAAATACTGCTGTCAGCAGTGGCCCTGCAATATGAATAATTTGATGCCGTCGTTTTGAATGCGGCAGAATCCTCCTGGAAAAGGCTTTCCATTGACTGCCCTGGCTGTACAGGGCTTTGGTGAGACCCCGCCTGGAGTATTGTGCGCAGTTTTGGTCTCCTTAGCTAAGAAAGGATATATTTGCCAGAGAGAGAGAGTGCAGCGAAGGTTCACCAGCCTGATTCCTGGGATGGCAGGATTGTCGCATAGGGAGAGATTGGGCCGAATGGGCCTGTATTCACTGAAATTTAGAAGTATGAGAGGGGATCTAACCTCTGATGAGGTTGAACAGACTGGATCCGGGGAAGTTGTTTCCTCTGGCTGGGGGGTGTCCACAACAAGGTGCCACAGTCGCAGGGTACGGAGTAGGCCGTTTAGGAATATTCAGGAGAATTTCTTCACTGGTGAACCTGTGGAGTTCTCTACCTCTGATAGCTGTGGAGGCCAAATCACTGAATGTATTTCAGACGAAAATAGATTTCTAGACTCTTAACGGTGTTGAGGGGTATGGGGAGTGCGCGGGAGTATCGTTGAGATGGAGGACCAGCCATGGCGAAGGCTGAATGGCGGAGCAGGCTCGAAGGACTGAACGAGGTTAGGTGAGATTATGGAGATAAGGTGTGGGCTTGGGCCTAGTTAGGGTGCTCATTCAGAGGGTCGGTGCAGACTCGATAGGCTGAATGGCCTCCTCCTCCACGGGGATTCTATGATTTGGGTGCCGGGAGTAAATTTGTCACCAGGTGGCAAGAAAGAACATTTCTCGTGAAGCGACTTCAAAAATATTTTTGTGTTTAGTTCTGTTCAACAACAAACTGAAGAAGGAACTGTTGAGATTAAAATTCAAAACTGCCCGAGGGGACAGCCATAATCCGAGGGGAAAGGAAAGCATGATTGTGAGAGAAACAATTAAGAAAGGGGATAGAGATGAGGAGCCAAAAAAACAGTTTAAATTAGTGGTTGTTTTTTTAAGTTAATCAGGAATATTCACTCACTGGGCAGCATGGTAGCATTGTGGATAGCACAATTGCTTCACAACTCCTGGGTCCCAGGTTCGATTCCGGCTTGGGTCTTTATCTGTGTGGAGTCTGCACATCCTCCCCGTGTGTGCGTGGGTTTCCTCCCGGGTGCTCCGGTTTCCTCCCACAGTCCAAAGATGTGCAGGTTAATTGGATTGGCCATGATAAATTGCCCTTAGTGTCCAAAATTGCCCTTAGTGTTGGGATGGGCTACTGTGTTGTGGGGATAGGGTGGAGGTGTTGACCTTGGATAGGGTGCTCGTTCCAAGAGCCGGTGCTGACTCGATGGGCCGAATGGCCTCCTTCTGCACTGTAAATTCTATGATACACTTCTTTTTGCCTTTCAATCGGAAACCTTTCTTTCCCCTATCCCCGTAACTGCTCTAAAAACTGTGAATTGTTAAAATCACCACAGAAGAAAGGATTTAAAAAAAAAAAAAGATATTTTGTTTGGAAACCTGGCCCAAGAGTGGCTCGGTTCCAGAGCATTTCTGTCATGGAAAATTCCTTTGCATGTAGCTTTATTCTGCTGTCCAGAATCAATCAAGAGAGAATGAATGAGTTGCTTTGCTTCCCAAGGTTGTGATTCATAAGGGAAAGTCCCTAAAAAGCCGAACCTGGATCTTCCAAACAAGCGGAATGTTCACTGCACAGACTGCAGCAAGCCCATCGCCACCTTCTTGAGAGCAACTAAGGGCAGACACTAAAAGTCTGGCCTTGCTAATCTTGTGCACATACCCTGATAATTCAACTTTTAATATTGCATAAATAAACTGATGTACTGACGGCACGCAAATCATCCAGAAACGCTAAGATATCTGTGGTCCTCTCATTCTGGGCCTCTGGAGCATCCCCGATTTTTAATTGCCCACCTTTTGCTGGACATTCGTTCAGCTCTAGAATTTCCTCCCTCGACCTCTCTGTTGAAGTGCGGCCGCTGTTTTTATTGTGTTAATTGAAATGAAATTAGAATCGCTTATTATCACGAGTAGGCTTCAATTAAGTTACTGTGAAAAGCCCCTAGTCGCCACGTTCCGGCGCCTGTTCGGGGAGGCTGGTACAGGAATTGAACCGTGCTGCTGGCCTGCCCTGGTCTGCTTTAAAAGCCAGCGATTTAGCCCAGTGTGCTAAACCAGACCTTAAACACTGCTGGTCCGCAGCATTGTCCCATAAGTGGCATTGCGATAATGACTGGTTAACCTGCCTTAACGATACCGGCCGGTGTTTAAATTCTCACCACGACAGCGGGAGACTCCCCAGTTGTTCTTCGGCTGCAAAGTGCAAAGAGAAGGAGAATTTTTAAACACGCTATTCCTGTACCGCCTTTCACAACAGCAGGGCATCCCAAAGCGCTCTACAGCCAAGCCATAGCAACCCTACAGCGTAGAAGGAGGCCCATCGAGTCTGCACTGACCCTCTGAATATCCTAACTAGGTCCAAGCCCCCACCTTATCCCCATAGGCTCACCTAACCTTTTGGACACTAAGGGGCAATTTAGCATGGCCAGTCCACCTAACCTGCACATCTTTGGGAGGAAACCAGAGCACCCGGAAGAAACCCACGAGGACACGGGGAGAAAGTGCGCAAACTCCACACACAGTCACTCGAGGCTGGAATTGAACCTGGGACCCTGGAGCTGTGAGGCAACTGTGCTAACCACTGTGCCACCATGCTGCCCTATGTTCTAAACTCTGGCTAAGAAATGGTAGGAATCTAGTCTGGCGTCAACATTATTCTAACAATTTCAAACTTCACACCTACAGGATAAACAGTGTCCTTAGATGTTTTTAAGTGTGTTTTACATTTTAGATTTAGAACAGTACAGCACCGAACAGGCCCTTCGGCCCTCGATGTTGTGCCGAGCAATGATCACCCCACTCAAACCCACATATTCACCCCATGCCCTTAACCCAACAACCCCCCCCACGGTTAACCTTATTCTTTAGGACACTAAGGGCAATTTATCATGGCCAATCCACCTCACCCGCACATCTTTGGACTGTGGGAGGAAACCGGAGCACCCGGAGGAAACCCACGCACACACGGGGAGGACGTGCAGAGTCCACACAGACAGTGACCCAGCCGGGAATCGAACCTGGGACCCTGGAGCTGTGAAGCATTTATGCTAACCACCATGCTACCGTGCTGCCCCTAAATTTGATTCCTGTTGCGTTGCTATATGTTGGCCAGTTGCACTATTTTGAAGTCTGAACTATAATTTATGAGTATGGCTTGTTTTAAAAAGAGCTTAAATAATTTGTGGGGCTTCATTGTGTGTTTTTTTAAACCTGGCCTCGTTATTTCAGGTCTTGCGTAAGGAAGAATACGCACGTTGGCTGGAAGATCACTTGGAAGCAGAGTCTTCGGTCGAAAACAGAGATGAATTGCTGTTCCAGTCAGCCGTGCGACTGGAGACTGACCTTCAGCTGTTAGGTATGGACTAACCCTCGGGTGGTATCAAAGGCCTTAGATAAGCACATCTGTGCTGTGATGCATTGGGTCCTAAAAACAAGCAGTTGGCAAAAACTACCACATGTTTATCTTTGAAATGTTGCATCTCTGGAGAAACTATAATGTATGGGGCTTTTCCACCAAGTTGACTATCATTAATAGCGCTTCAGAGAAAAGGGTAACCTCTAGATAATAAACTACATCAATTAGGTAAAAGCAGATGTTTGCACAGCACACAGAAATAAATTCATTCTTACTGGGTGCATTAAGACCATTATTTGCCCAGCTGTGTTGACACTGCACTGTCACTGCTTGAGCAATAGAGACAAGGTGATTGTACTGAAGTGTAGCTCAGACACTGCGCTTTCCCATGTCAGAGTCAACCCCACAGGTTTGTAGTTAGCACCTTTTTACAGAATTCAGTACATTTGTGTCACTGGACTTTCATTTAACAAGTGTGCAGACTCTGGCAGTTTGGCCTAATTTTCATAAACTTTCAAATTTTACGAGCAGATTGTAACTTCGTGTTACTAAACTGAGCTTGCGTCTTTCCGGCTTTTAAAGAAAAATCAAATCTGTGCACCGCAGCACGGAGCCACGGCAGCACGGAAAGGAGTCCATTCAGCCCGTGAATTATGACACTATACTGGCCGCTTGCATCAAGCTGACAGCTAAACATAAAATAACGTTAAAAGGTTGACAGTAGATCAAAGTGAGTTGTTGATCTTTGTACCCCAAGGAAATCATGAGCGGCATGGTAGCATATTGGTTAGCACTGTTGCTTCACAGCGCCTGGGTCCCAGGTTCAATTCCCGCTTGGGTCACTGTGCGGAGCCTGCACGTTCTTCCCGTGTCTGTGTGGGTTTCCTCCGGGTGCTCTGGTTTCCTCCCGCAAGTCCCGAAAGACGTGCCGGTAGGTGAAACTGGACATTCTGAATTCTCCCTCTGTGTACCCGAACAGGTGCCGGAGTGCGGTGACTTGGATGCTTTTCACAGTAACTTCATTGCAGTGTTATTGCAAGCTTATGTGTGACAATAATAATAATTACTATTAGCTGGAAAATGCAGCTTTTTTTTGATTGGTTTTGCAATTGGTACAGGTTAATGTGTAATGATGACAAACTCGTGGAGTGATAGTCCGGGATGAAGTACATCATCACTGCACAATATGGAGAAATATTTGTGACTTTGTTCACACAATGTAGCTGGGAATCTCTTAAATTGCACAGCCAGCTGACTTTTCTTGAAAAATCAATTAATTTAAAAAGGACTTTCCTACAATCTGGAACTTGTGGGTGCTCCGTTGTAAACTAAGTCAAGCGTGAGCTGTTATTGGTACTTGAATTAGGAAGTTAACGTATTTCAATAGTGCCTATAAAATATATTTAAGCTTAATCTGTAGTAGCCCGACAAGGGAATGGCGAGGGTTTATACAGTTACCATAAGCTATTAGTGTTTTTAGTAAAATGTTCCTTCCCTTTAACACCACAGTCCTTTTTTTTTTAAGTATCATCACATCAGATGGTTATATGATAAATCGCATCTGCCATGATGTTGGTAGGTGGTTGTGATAAGGAGAATTTAGCATCCGTAATGTAATTTAGGAATTCCAGTGGGAAAATTCAACCTTTGTTGAAGCTGAAGATGGATGAGAGTGTGGTCAAGGTTAGAACTACACTCTTGGGTTTGGGTGACGGTATGAATTTGAAAGCTTTGTCCTTGGAATTCATAATTTTGTCTGACCCCTCTGCATCAGACCTGTAAGTACTAATCTGACCTTTTGCGTAGCACTGTTAAGTGCCAACTCGGGCAAAAACAACTGCTCTTCTCGGTGCATCAGATATGGTGCGTACCTTCCAAAACTGAGTTTATGTCAAGTCTGAGTGTACAGCTTGCCCAGTGTTTTTGCATCGATCAGGGTGTGCGTTTTACCTTCCACATCCTCAGGGCTCACAGTAACACAAGTGACACCTAATTTCCTCAGGTTTCAGCCATCTGTCGATTCCCAGAACAGTCCACGCGGATTGTAAGTTAGGAACAATAACCCTGCCTTTCGAGAAGGGGGGAGCGAGGAACCGGGTGGAGGTGTAGGCCAGTTAGCCTGATATCACTAATAATAATCTTTATTAGTGTCACAAATAGGCTTACATCAGTACTGCAATGAAGAAAATCCCCTCGTCGCCACACTCACTCGCCTGTTAGGGTACACTGAGGGAGAATTCTGAATGCCCAATTCATCTAACGTCTTTCGGGACCTCTGCCAGGTAACTGGAGCACCCGGAGGAAACCCACACAGACACGGGGAGAACGTGCAGACTCCACACCGAGTGTGACCCATGCCGGGAATCGAACCAGAGTCCCTGGCGCTGTGAAGCGACAGTACTATCCACTGTGCTACAGCAATAGGGCAAATATATAAAACAAAAAAGAGTGGCTAAGGTAAATATTGGTCCTTGAGAGGATGAGAAGGGAGTTTTAATAATAGGAAATGAGGAAATGGCTGAGGAACTGAACAGGTATTTTGGGTTGGTCTTCACAGTGGAAGACACAAATAACATGCCAGCGACTGATAGAAATGAGTCTATGACAGGTGAGGACCTTGAGAGGATTGTTATCACTAAGGAGGGAGTGATGGGCAAGCTAATGGGGCTAAAGGTAGACAAGTCTCCTGGCCCTGATTGAATGCATCCCAGAGTGCTAAAAGAGATGGCTAGGGAAATTGCAGATGCACTAGTGATAATTTACCAAAATTCACTAGACTCTGGGGTGGTCCCGGTGGATTGGAAATTAGCAAACGTGACACCACTGTTTAAAAAAGGAGGTAGGCAGAAAGCAGGAAATTATAGGCCAGTGAGCTTAACTTCAGTAGTAGGGAAGATGCTGGTATCTATCATCAAGGAAGAAATAGCGAGGCATCTGGATAGAAATTGTCCCATTGGGCAGACGCAGCATGGGTTCATAAAGGGCAGGTCATGCCTAACTAATTTAGTGGAATTTTTTGAGGACATTACCAGTGCAGTAGATAACGGGGAGCCGATGGATGTGGTATATCTGGATTTCCAGAAAGCCTTTGACAAAGTGCCACACAAAAGGTTGCTGCATAAGATAAAGATGCATGGCATTAAGGGTAAAGTAGTAGCATGGATAGAGGATTGGTTAATTAATAGAAAGCAAAGAGTGGGGAATAATGGGTGTTTCTCTGGTTGGCAATCAGTAGCTAGTGGTGTCCCTCAGGGATCCGTGTTGGGCCCACAATTGTTCACAATTTACATAGATGATTTGGAGTTGGGGACCAAGGGCAATGTGTCCAAGTTTGCAGATGACACTAAGATGAGTGGTAAAGCGAAAAGTGCAGAGGATACTGGAAGTCTGCAGAGGGTTTTGGATAGGTTAAGTGAATGGGCTAGGGTCTGGCAGATGGAATACAATGTTGACAAATGTGAGGTTATCCATTTTGGTAGGAATAACAGCAAACAGGATTATTATTTAAACAATAAAATATTAAAGCATGCCGCTGTGCAGAGAGACTTGGGTGTGCTAGTGCATGAGTCACAGAGGTTGGTTTACAGGTGCAACAGGTGATTAAGAAGGCAGATGGAATTTTGTCCTTCATTGCTAGAGGGATGGAGTTTAAGACTAGGGAGGTTATGTTGCAATTGTATAAGGTGTTAGTGAGGCGACACCTGGAGTATTGTGTTCAGTTTTGGTCTCCTTACTTGAGAAAGGACGTACTGGCACTGGAGGGTGTGCAGAGGAGATTCACTAGGTTAATCCCAGAGCTGAAGGGGTTGGATTATGAGGAGAGGTTGAGTAGACTGGGACTGTACTCGTTGGAATTTAGAAGGATGAGGGGGGATCTTATAGAAACATTTAAAATTATGAAGGGAATAGATAGAATAGATGCGGGCAGGTTGTTTCCACTGGCAGGTGAAAGCAGAACTAGGGGACATAGCCTCAAAATAAGGGGAAGTAGATTTGGGACTGAGTTTAGGAGGAACTTCTTCACCCAAAGGGTTGTGAATCTATGGAATTCCTTGCCCAGTGAAGCAGTTGAGGCTCCTTCATTACATGTTTTTAGGTAAAGATAGATAGTTTTTTGAAGAATAAAGGGATTAAGGGTTATGGTGTTCGGGCCGGAAAGTGGAGCTGAGTCCACAAAAGATCAGCCATGATCTCATTGAATGGCGGAGCAGGATCGAGGGGCCAGATGGCCTACTCCTGCTCCTAGTTCTTATGTTCTAAATGCCGGTATATGTTATTAGGAAGGTGGTAATAGAGGACTTAATGTGTGATATGAATAAGCAGATTTGTGAAAGGATTTGATGGATGTTAGAGGATGTAATTGGCACCGAAAATTTGAGGGTAATATATCAATGTGAATCAAGGATTGGTTAATGGACAGAAAACAGAATAAATGGGTATTTTTCCGATTTGCAGTTTGGAACGAGCTGTGCACTGGTGGGCGGGCAAGAACATGGCTGGTGGAGTATAATATGGTGAAGTGTGAACTGGCCACCTCTGAAGAGGAATAGAAAAGCAGAATTGTTGTTTTGAATGGTGAGAAAGAAATGGGGAGTGGTACTTGGAGGGATCTGGGTGTTAGTGCACACATCATATGCAGATACAGCAAACAATTAAGAAAGTGAATGGTCTGACTGCCTTTATTGCAAAGTGATTGAAGTATACGAGTGAAGAAGCCTTACTGGAGTTGAATAGGGCCTTGTGAGGCACATCTCAAGTACTGTGTACAGTTTGGTCTCCTTACCTAAGGAAGGACATAGTTGTCCCCAGCGTGACTACAACAAAGATTCACTAGATTAATTTGGGGGGACATTGAGCAGGCGAGGCAGATATGCCTCAAGTTTAAAAGAATGAGAGGTGATCTCATTGATAGCTACAAAATTCTTGAGGGACTTGATCTACTTGAGTAGATGTATGGTCACAATCTCAGAAAAATGTAGGACTCCAATTAGGAGACCTTTCCACTCGGGGTCGTAGAACTTTGGAATTCTCTACCTCAGAGGCTTGTGAGCGTATTCAAGACGAGATGGATAGATTTTTGGATACTATAAAGGAATTGAAGGATACGGGAATAGTGCAGGAAGTTAGAATATCAACCATGTTGATATCGAGTGGCAGAGCAGACTTGAAAGGCCATACGGCCTATTCATAGGTCTGTAGAATCCCTGCAATGCAGAAGACAGCCATTCGGCCCGATCGGGTCTGCACCGACGCTCCGAAAGAGCACTCTACCGATCTTTAAAAAAACAAAGCAGCCCACCCTGGCAGCGTGGGACCCGCACCTTCAAGTTTTTTGCGCTATGTTCCTGACAATACGGTGGAGAAAACCGCCTTTTGATTCCAGTGGCTTCTACACTGCTTTTCCTGCCCGCTGCCACACTCGTTTGCAGGGGGGGATGGCAAAATTCCACCCTGTAACTTTAACCAAGTGGAAAGAAATGCTTCAGTCGGCTTCATATAGAATAGTAATGAGGGAAGCTTCAAACGAATGACCATTTTCTGAGACTTTGCGGTGTGCACATTCTCCAGTGGTACAGACTCCACGGACTACCTGGGTCACGCACCTGGAACTTCTGTATGATTACGGGTCAGTTTTGATCCCGTTTTACTGCCACGATTGTGTGAATCCTCTCACTTTTCTATCCTCCTTCAATCTGTTTAGGAGCAACGGGCATCGAAGACCGTTTGCAGGACGGGGTCCCCGAAACGATAGCAAATCTGCGAAAAGCTGCTTTACAGATATGGGTTCTCACCGGCGATAAGCAGGAGACAGCAATCAATATCGCTCACTCCTGCAAACTCCTCGGGCGAGACGAGGAGATCCTTACCTTGAATGCAGAATCTCAGGTGAGCACGATTCTAGTGAGCAGAGCCTGAAATGGATTTTCCGGCGGGTTTATAACCTCAAGAGCACCATCTCATCAAACCAAAATCTGAAAAGCTGTGCCGGAAAATGAAAGCTAATGTCTCCTCTGTTTATTATGAATGCACCAGTTTGGCAGTGTTGCAATTTTTTTTTTTAAAAGAATCATCTGCATTGTGAGCGATGGCAGCTTTTCACTGTCATGGGTGAAAAATCTTAACGGGCGAGAGAAATTGCAAACCTGCCTGATTCCCTACGACCCGTTCATTTTTATTTGCAACCCCCAAAATTCACGGGATGTGTGTATTGGAAAGGTTGTCAGGTGAAGGTTGCCTGGATGTGGGGAAGGTTTTCTGACATCAGTTAAGTAGTGATTTGCGTTTGGTAACGATTGAAGTGTAAAATTCAGATTTCTTTTCAGCGAAAGGAAAGGCTTGTCCTCGGAAGCATCACTTGGATCAGTATGTGGTGGGATTACATAAAAGTCATGCAGAACTGGTAGTTTAGTAAATAAATTTGCAAGATTTTCGATTTGTGGTCTTGAAGTGCTGCAGATGTTAAGATGTGCGCACCCTCCTTCTTCCAGGGCAGGTCCTCAGCGTCTAGGATGAAATGTCCCGAAAGGCAAGCTGTTAGGTGAATTCTCTCTCTGTATCTGAACAGGCGCCGGAATGTGGCAACTAGGGGAATTTCACAGTAACTGCATTGCAGTGTTAATGTATGCCAACTTGTGACACTAATAAAAATTATTATTATGATTATTATTACTTGCTTCCAGTCCGGGGAGGTGGGTTCTGTGGTGACTGCTATTGGGGTTGTCCATTAGGGCCTTGACATTCCAAGTCCCGAAATTCATTTGCGTGGGGTGGGCAGGTTAGGATGGGGGTGGAAGATGCCTGTGCGTGGATTCTTTTAACGTGGGGTCCCTGGTCCCGGCGGAGCGAGGTCTTGGCACAGTTACAGGGAAATCCGAGACGACTGGAGACCAGGCTTTGCTGTCGGACAGGGCCTAACACACACTCATCATCGTCCGCTCACCTGCCTGTCAGTGAGATCACATTTAAAGGGTGACATGAGGGGTGGCGCAGTGGTTGGCATTGCTGGCTCATGCCGTCGAGATCCCGGGCCTGGGTCACTGTCTCTGTGGAGTTTGTACATTCTCCCCGTATCAGTGTGGGTCTCTCACTCTCACTCTCTCTCTCTCTCTCTCTCTCTCTCTCCCCCACCCCCACCACCCCACAACCCAATGGTGTGCAGGATAGGTGGATTGGCCACACTAAATTGCCCCTTAAATGGAAACAATGAATTGAGTACTCTAAATTTATTTTAAAAAGAGGTGACATCATTTTCATTTGCCCTCATCCCCCCGCTGCTGCCCCCCTCGCCCCGCTGCTGCCCCCCTCGCCCCGCTGCTGCCCCCCATACCCCCCGCTGCTGCCCCCCATACCCCCCGCTGCTGCCCCCCATACCCCCCGCTGCTGCCCCCATACCCCCCGCTGCTGCCCCCCATACCCCCCGCTGCTGCCCCCCATGCCCCGCTGCTGCCCCCCCTCGCCCCGCTGCTGCCCCCCATACCCCCCGCTGCTGCCCACAATACTCCCCGCTGCTGCCCCCCATACCCCCCGCTGCTGCCCCCCATACCCCCCGCTGCTGCCCCCCATGCCCCGCTGCTGCCCCCCTCACCCCGCAGCTGCCCCCCTCGCCCCGCTGCTGCCCCCTCGCCCCGCTGCTGCCCCCCATACCCCCCGCTGCTGCCCCCCCTCGCCCCGCTGCTGCCCCCCTCGCCCCGCTGCTGCCCCCCCTCGCCCCGCTGCTGCCCCCCCTCGCCCCGCTGCTGCCCCCCCTCGCCCCGCTGCTGCCCCCCCTCGCCCCGCTGCTGCCCCCCTCGCCCCGCTGCTGCCCCCCCTCGCCCCGCTGCTGCCCCCTGCCCCTCACCCCGCTGCTGCCCCCTGCCCCTCACCCCGCTGCTGCCCCTCGCCCCGCTGCTGCCCCCCTCGCTCCGCAGCTGCCCCCTCACCCTGCTGCTGCCCCCTCGCCTCGCTGTTGCCCCCCTCGCCCAGCTGCTGCTCCCTCCCCCAGCTGCTGCCCCCTCGCCCCGCTGCTGCCCCCTCCCCCAGCTGCTGCCCCCCTCGCCCCGCTGCTGCCCCCCTCGCCCCGCTGCTGCCCCCCTCGCCCCGCTGCTGCCCCCCTCGCCCCGCTGCTGCCCCCCTCGCCCCGCTGCTGCCCCCCTCGCCCCGCTGCTGCCCCCCTCGCCCCGCTGCTGCCCCCCTCGCCCCGCTGCTGCCCCCCTCGCCCCGCTGCTGCCCCCCCTCGCCCCGCTGCTGCCCCCCTCGCCCCGCTGCTGCCCCCCTCGCCCCGCTGCTGCCCCCCTCGCCCCGCTGCTTTCCCCCTCGCCCCGCTGCTGCCCCCCTCGCCCCGCTGCTGCCCCCCTCGCCCCGCTGCTGCACCCCTCGCCCCGCTGCTGCCCCCCCTCGCCCCGCTGCTGCCCCCCTCGCCCCGCTGCTGCCCCCCTCGCCCCGCTGCTGCCCCCCTCGCCCCGCTGCTGCCCCCTCGCCCCGCTGCTGCCCCCCTCGCCCCGCTGCTTCCCCCCTCGCCCCGCTGCTTCCCCCCTCGCCCCGCTGCTTCCCCCCTCGCCCCGCTGCTGCCCCCCTCGCCCCGCTGCTGCCCCCCTCGCCCCGCTGCTGCCCCCTCGCCCCGCTGCTGCCCCCCCTTGCCCCGCTGCTGCCCCCCTCGCCCCGCTGCTGCCCCCTCGCCCATCTGCTGCCCCCCCTTGCCCCGCTGCTGCCACCTCACCCCGCTGCTGCCCCCCTCGCCTCGCTGTTGCCCCCCTCGCCCGGCTGCTGCTCCCTCCCCCAGCTGCTGCCCCCCCTCGCCCCGCTGCTGCCCCCTCCCCCAGCTGCTGCCCCTCGCCCCGCTGCTGCCCCCCTCGCCCCGCTGCTGCCCCCCATACCCCCGCTGCTGCCCCCCTCGCCCCGCTGCTGCCCCCCATACCCCCCGCTGCTGCCCCCCATACCCCCCGCTGCTGCCCCCCATACCCCCCGCTGCTGCCCCCCTCGCCCCGCTGCTGCCCCCCTCGCCCCGCTGCTGCCCCCCCCCTCGCCCCGCTGCTGCCCCCCTCGCCCCGCTGCTGCCCCCCTCGCCCCGCTGCTGCCCCCCTCGCCCCGCTGCTGCCCCCCTCGCCCCGCTGCTGCCCCCCTCGCCCCGCTGCTGCCCCCCCTCGCCCCGCTGCTGCCCCCCTCGCCCCGCTGCTGCCCCCCTCGCCCAGCTGCTGCCCCCCTCGCCCAGCTGCTGCCCCCCTCGCCCCGCTGCTGCCCCCCTCCCCCCGCTGCTGCCCCCCCTCCCCCTGTTGCTGCCCCCCCCTCCCCCTGTTGCTGCCCCCGCTCCCCCAGCTGCTGCCCCTAGTCCCGCTGCTGCCCCCCATACCCCCCGCTGCTGCCCCCTCGCCCCGCTGCTGCCCCCCTCCCCCCGCTGCTGCCCCCTCCCCCCGCTGCTCCCCCTCGCCCCGCTGCTGCCCCCTCCCCCGCTGCTGCCCCCCCTCGCCCCGCTGCTGCCCCCCCTCGCCCCGCTGCTGCCCCCCTGCCCCGCTGCTGCCCCCCTCGCCCCCGCTGCTGCCCCCCTTCGGCCCCGCTGCTGCTGCGCCCCCTCGCCCCGCTGCTGCCCCCCCCTCGCCCCGCTGCTGCCCCCGCCCCCTCGCCCCGCTGCTGCCCCTGCCCCTCGCCCCGCTGCTGCCCCCCTCGCCCCGCTGCTGCCCCCCTCGCCCGCTGCTGCCCCCCTCGCCCCGCTGCTGCCCCCTGCCTCACCCGCTGCTGCCCCCTCGCCCCGCTGCTGCCCCCCTCGCCCCGCTGCTGCCCCCCTCGCCCCGCTGCCCCCCCTCGCCCGCAGCTGCCCCCTCACCCCGCTGCTGCCCCCTCGCCTCGCTGTTGCCCCCCTCGCCTCGCTGTTGCCCCCCTCGCCCGCTGCTGCCCCCTCGCCCCGCTGCTGCCCCTTGCCCCGCTGCTGCCCCCCTCGCCCGCTGCTGCCCCCCCCCAGCTGCTGCCCCCCTCGCCCCGCTGCTGCCCCCTTGCCCCGCTGCTGCCCCCTCGCCCCGCTGCTGCCCCCGTCGCCCCGCTGCTGCCCCCCTCGCCCCGCTGCTGCCCCCTCGCCCCGCTGCAGCCATCTCGCCCCGCTGCTGCCCCCCTTGCCCCGCTGCTGCCCCCCTCGCCCCGCTGCAGCCATCTCGCCCCGCTGCAGCCATCTCGCCCCGCTGCTGCCCCCCTTGCCCCGCTGCTGCCCGCCTCGCCCCGCTGCTGCCCCCCCTAGTCCCGCTGCTGCCCCCCTCGCCCCGCTGCAGCCATCTCGCCCCGCTGCAGCCATCTCGCCCCGCTGCTGCCCCCTCGCCCCGCTGCTGCCCCCTCCCCCCGCTGCTGCCCCCCCTCGCCCCGCTGCTGCCCCCCTCGCCCCGCTGCTGCCCCCTCGCCCGCTGCTGCCCCTGCCCCTCACCCCGCTGCTGCCCCCTCGCCCCGCTGCAGCCATCGCGCCCCGCTGCTGCCCCCCTCGCCCCGCTGCTGCCCCTGCCCCCCTTGCCCCGCTGCTGCCCCCCTCGCCCCGCTGCTCCCCCCTTGCCCCGCTGCTGCCCCCCTCACCCCGCTGCTGCCCCCCTCCCCCCGCTGCTGCCCCCCTCGCCCCGCTGCTGCCCCCCTCGCCCCGCTGCTGCCCCCCTCGCCCCGCTGCTGCCCCCTCGCCCCGCTGCTGCCCCCTCGCCCCGCTGCTGCCCCCCTCCCCTGATGCTGCCCCCCCCTCCCCCCGCTGCTGCCCCCCCTCGCCCCGCTGCTGCCCCCCTCGCCCCGCTGCTGCCCCCCTTCGCCTCGCTGCTGCCCCCCTCGCCCCGCTGCTGCCCCCCTCGCCCTCGCTGCTGCCCCCCTCGCCCTCGCTGCTGCCCCCCCTCGCCCTTGCTGCTGCCCCCCCTCGCCCTCGCTGCTGCCCCCCTCGCCCCGCTGCTGCCCCCCTTGTCCCGCTGCTGCCCCCCTTGCCCCGCAGCTGCCCCCCTCGGCCCGCTGCTGCCCCCTCGCCCCGCTGCTGCCCCGCACAAGTATACGTTACAGCAATTAATAGCTTTAATCTGATGCAAGACGCCAACTCCCATTGATCCGATTTGCAAACATTGATAGCGCAAGAGTGAATAATCAAGGCTGGACTGTAAATTGCTGCAGATGGATTCTGTCTTTGCAGGATCCTAACTAACAGCATTTTTTAAGACTTGCAGAATTTGACAGTCAATAAATAAATGTGTTGAGTGTTCCTCTGTGGGGCTGTCACTGATCTATAAACCACTGTGAAATCACATATGGAAGACTTTGTCCAATTTTGAATTTTTTTGTTCTTTCACATTGGCATATATATCAAAACAATTACTGACAAAAATGTCAGATGTTAGGAATTCAAAAGCGGGCAAGATAAATTATTATTGTTGGCCTGGAGTCAGGGAACTATAAAGTGCAGTGAAGGTACCCAAAATCTGTTCTCGTTGAAAAGAATAAAGTGGGTCATGCATACCTTTTAAAATTATGTTTAAAAAGGCGTTCGTAGACGGATGTTGAAAAGATCTGCGCTAAATCAGGCGATGATAGCTATTGCTTACAATTTGAATACAAGGTATTCTCCAGTCTGAATATGACAGGTAGAGTTGGTAAACTATGGAATAGACTGTTCCCCTGCTCAGAAAGTTGGCCAATAAGCATTGAAAACCAAATACAATAAGATCTTTGAGCACACGGGGCCTGTAGGGTAAATGTGAGCTGTGTTCTTCCTGTATATAGACCCTAAAGAATCAAAGATTTGTTTGTTTAAGGGGATGAGTAGATTTTTCTTGATTGTATCAACTTGTGTCAAACATTTATGTAGACAAAGTCAAAGATGCAAGACGATACTTTGAGAGCAGTATCAAAGTATTCAAGAACTCTTAATAGGCCGAGGTTTTCTTGAATACTTTGATACTGCTCTCAAAGAATCGTATTGCATCTTTGACTTTGTCTACATATATGTTTCTGGAACCTAACTCTTCATTCACCTGAGGAAGGAGCAGTGCTCCGAAAGCTAGTGATTCGAAACAAAGCTGTTGGACTTTAACCTGGTGTTGTAAGACTTCTTACTGAACTCAAAATAGTCCAGGCGATGGAACTTAATGCAGAAGCTGATGTTGGGCGCAAAGTATCACTATCATTATTGACATTATATTTGACCTGTGCCTCATCACACTGCAATGTTTCTATGCCTTGTTTTTTGTTCGGCAGGAGGCCTGTGCTGCTTTGCTGGAGCAGTGCTTGAACTACATTGATTCAAAGAGTCCTCCAAACACACGTTTCAGTCTTGCAGAAAATCCCTCGGTTGACTTTATCCCTTCAAACGGGACTTCAGGGACCTCGCCAACTCTGCGGCCCAACTTCAGCTTGGTCGTCGATGGGAAGACTCTGAGCTTTGCGTTGGAAAAGATGCTAGAGGACAAGTTTCTTGCATTAGCACAAAGGTGCCGGTCAGTGTTGTGCTGCCGTTCCACGCCGTTGCAAAAAAGTATGGTGGTCAAGCTGGTCCGGGATAAGCTAAAGGTCATGACCTTGGCAATTGGCAAGTATATATTTCTTTCCCCCACCATAGCCGCATGCTATTACATGTTAACTCAGCGCACAACTTCTCCAAACTTTGGCAACAATACATTAAGATACTAAAACACCAACAGAATAAGCCTATTTCCAATAAGCACAGACAAGGAAGATGAGTAGGAAGAAACTGAAAATGCTGGAAATACTTCTGCCTCCATCTGAGAAAGTTAACCTTTCAGGTCAATGCATCCCCAGCCTACAGGTTCTGCATCTTAACTCTGTTTACCTGTCATGGTTCCATACCTCCGTGTGCCTTAATACCTCTGCCGATCAAAAATCTTCTCAATCTCCATTTTGGCATTTTCAGCTGACCCTCAATCTCAGTGTTTGTTTGCAGGGAGGGGGTTGCAGATTTCCAATAGCTGTTGTGTGACAAAACTTCTGACGTCACCCCTAAACGGCATGGCTTTCCCGTTTAGTTTTCGCTCTGGACACTCCCACCAGAGGAATTTTTTTCTGTTATTTGTTCACGGGATGTGAGTGCCGTTAGCTAGGCCAGCGTTTATTGCCCATCCCTAATTGCCCTTGAGAAGGTGGGGGGGGTGCTGTCTCTCTGTCTGTCATCCCTCTGTCTCTCTTGGTAAAACCTTCAATCGTCTTAAATGCCCTATTGGAAACTTCTTAATCTTCCAGACTCAGTGGAATGCAAGGCTCCTCCTTGTAATTTAAAGTAAAGGTAAAGTAGGCATAGTCCCAGATGACCATAGGCTGCTTTCCCCTTTGAGGGGGAGAGCTGACTGATGGTGATTTAACATGAGGATCACCACACCTTAGGCAACGGAACAAGGTTGAGAAGGCGGGGGGCCCTCATGAATAGCCTCAGCCGGCAGGGGAATTGAACCCACGTTGCTGTCTTCGCTCTGCATCACAAACTAGCTGTCTAGCCAACTGAGCTAAACTGCAACCCCACGCCCCCCTGTAATTTAACACTTCCTTTTATCCCCAGCATCATCCTGGTATGGTGATTAGTAAGATCATCCTGTACCAGAAAGGATGTTCAGTAGCATTTCTACCACACAGCCTTTGAACTGCAATGAAATTCTCAATGGAAACCGTCACTCGTTTTTCATGAATCACAGAAATAGAGGGATACGGACCGAGTGAGGGCGGAATGTTTTGTTTTTAGTTGGGGCATCATGATCGGCACAGGCTTGGCGGGCCGAAGGGCCTGTTCCTTTGCTGTACTGTTCTTTATTCTATTCCTGACCTTCGCAGACTATCAATCCTCTCCTGGGCTCCTTTCATCCTGCTGCATAGCCAACAGGTTGTGGGGCAACATTTGATTGGCCGGCTTCCCCAGTAACAGTGGCCAATCGAAACATTTCCTGGAAAACATCCCGATTGGCTGCGACTTTGACTACTTTATTGGAAGGTTGCCAGAACATCCAGATCGCCACCTGACTTGATGTAGGGAGCCATGCCTGGATCCAGGGTGCTGATCATGGACTCCATAGAATGTTTGGTATTTTCTGCAGGTAGTTAGTGCCTGAAATTTAGAAACACTTTGAAGAGAGTGACAAACCAACCTGTTGTCTCACCTCTCTGACACAAAGTGTTCATAATGGCCCAGAATTTGCTGCCAAAATAATTGATTTGAAAGAAATAGCAGAAATTCTCCAATGCTTTGCTGCATCACATAGCCTAACCCCGTACATTACCCAATAGCTGCAAGGACTTCAGAACTATTGGGCCAACGTCCAGCCCTTGCAAACTCCACTCGAGATTTAAGTTGTGATCGGGCCGATTATCTCTGTAAAGCGCCAAGTTAAGCGGTATATTTTTCTTTTTAACAATCTGCTGAAGTGCAAATCACCTCCATAGTATCGGGCCTCAATCTGCTGCACTTCACTATCTGTTGGTTCCAACTCCCGGTTCTCTCTCAACTTGCATTCATGAGCACAATAGCTGAGGTGAGGTGAAAGTGACTGCCCTTAACATCACAACAGCTTTTGACTCAGTGTGACGTCAAGAAGCCCTGCAAAAACTGGAGTCAGTGGGAATCGTGGGGGGTGGGAATCTCCTCTGGTTGGGGGATAACCAAACACAAAGGGACATGGTTGTGGTTGTTGGAGCTTAATCATCTCAGTCCCAGATCATGACGATGAGTTTGTCAGGGTGGTGTCTTCAGCCCAATCACTGATATTCAGCACCATTCGCAATACCTCAGATACTGAGGCATCTTATCCAAATGCAGCAAGAGTTGGGTAACATTCAGCTTGGGCTAGGGTAATAAGTGGAAAGTAACACTGCCTGGCATTTGTGTGGTGTCAATGACCCTCTCCAGCAGGAGAGAATCTTACCATCTCTCCTTGACGGTCAATGGTATTACCATTGCTGAGTCCCCCCACTATCAACAACCATTGATCAGAAACTGAACTGGACTAGCCATATAAATACTGTGGCTACAAAAGCAGGTCAGAGGCTGGGAACTCTGAAGAAAGTAACTCGCCCTTCTGACTTCCCAAAACCCACAAGTCAGGAGTGTGATGGGATACTCTCCACTGGCCTAGGTGAGTGCAGCTCCAACAACTCGAGAAGCTGGAGATCCGGGACAAAGCAGCCCACTTGATGAACATTCAACACTTTCAACGTGCACTCCCTTCCATTACTGATGCATAGTGGCAGCTGTGTGTACCATCTACAAGATGTACTGCAATAATTCACCAAGTCTCCTCCAACAACACCTTCCAAACCCACAGCTCCTACCTTCTAGAAGGACGTGGGCAGCAGACACATAGGAATGCCACCACCTGCAAATTCCCCTCCGAGCCACACACCACCCTATCTCAGAAATATCTCGCAGTTCCTTCATTCTTGCTGGGTCAAAATCCTGAAACTCCCTCCCCTAGCAGCACTGCTGATGTATCTACACCACATGGACTGCAGTGGTTCAAGGAGGAGGCTCACCACCACTTTCTCGTGGGCAATTAGGGATGGGCAACGGATGTTGGCCTTCCCAGTGACGCCCACATCCCATGAAAGAATTTTTTAAAATGTGGCTGTTTAGCTGAAAGTTGGAAAGCAAACACATGGTCACGTTATGTTTTTCATTAACTGTAGGAGATGGGGCTAATGACGTGAGCATGATCCAGGTTGCTGATGTTGGAGTGGGAATCTCTGGCCAGGAAGGGATGCAGGTAATTATTACACTTTCTGTAAATCTGCCTCTGACATACTCAAATAGAACAAAAAACAGTACAGCACAGGAACAGGCCCTCCAAGCTTGACCATGATGTCTGTCTAAACTAAAACCTTCTACGCTCCGGGGTCCATATCCCTCTATTCCCATCCTATTCTTTCGGCAAGATGCCTTTTCACAATTGTGCCTGATTCACTACCTTCTCCGGCAGCGGGCTCCAGGTACTAACCACCCTCTGTGTAAAAAAAACAAAAAATTGCCTCACACATCTGCTCTAAATTTTGCTCCTTGCACATTAAACCTATGTTCCTTGTAATTGACACCCTGGGGAAAAAGCGTCTGACTGTCCACTCTGTCCATGCCACTCATAATTTTGTAAACTTCTATCAGGCCACCCCTCTAGCTCCGTTCGTGTTTATCCAACCTCTCCTCATAGCTAATACTCTCCAGACCAGGCAGCATCCTGGCAAACCTCTTCTCCAAAGCCTCCATATCCTTCTGGTAGTGTGGTGACCAGAATTGTACACGATATTCCAAATGTGCTGTAACTTTAAGATTCTGTACAGCTGCAGCATGACTTGCCAATTTTTATACTCAATTCCCTGACCCATGAAGGCAAGCATGCCGTATGCCTTCTTGATGATCCGATGGGTTTTGTTTTGGTGGAGGACTGTTTTTTGTTTAATAAACAATTTTAATGAGGTACCTTTGGCATTACAAACAGCAACAGTATAAAAACAGTGTGCAAAGAACAATAAACATAGTGCAATCACCGACTCCCATCCCGCCAAGACCCGCCTAATTGATCCCCTATTCTACACTAAGGCGAACTTAGTCTTATCTAGGCCGAGAAAGCTAGCCATGTCAGTTAGCCAGGTCTCCGACTTCGGGGCCTTTGAGTCCCTCCAAGCTAGCAGTATCCGTCTCAAGGCTACCAGGGAAGCAAAGGCCAGAACATCTGCCTCTTCTGGATTCCCTGTTATTCCGACACCCCAAAAATCGCCACCCCTGGACTCATTGCTACCATTGTTTTCAAAACTCTGGACATGATGGCCGCAAACCCCTGCCAATGTCCCGTACGTTTTGGACACGCCCAGAACACGTGGACATGGTTCGCTGGTCCTCCCGCACATTTTACACACCTGTCCTCCACCCCAAAGAATCTACTCATTCGGGCCACTGTCATGTGAGCCCAGTGGACCACCTTGAATTGGATCAAGCTGAGCCTGGCGCAAGTCGCGGTTGCGTTGACCCTGCTCAACGCGTCCGCCCATAAGCCATCCTCCCTCCATCTCACCACCTAGCTCCTCCTCCCATTTACGCTTCAGCTCCTCGGTCTGTGTCTCCTCTGCCCTCATGAGTTCTTTGTAGATGTCCGAGACGCTCCCCTCTCCCACCCATCCCCTAGACATTACCTTACCCTGAATCCCCCCTTAGTGGCAGGTGTGGGAAGGATGATACCTGCCTGCGCAGAAAGTCCCACACCTGTAAATATCTAAATTCGTTCCCTCTTGCCAACCCAAACTTCTCCTCCAGCGCCCTCAAGCTAGGGAATCTCCCCACTACAAACAGGAACCCAATCCTCTCAATTCCCGCCTTCGCCATACTCTGAACCCCCCCATCCAAGCTCCCCGGGTTAAACCGGTGAATGTCATTGGTAGAGGACTGTTAATTTGTGCAGTGGCGAGGGGGCATTTTAAAGGTACCCATCAGTCCTGGTATAAATCTCCTATTTTATTCAATGCATGTTTGTTTTCTTTCCCCCTGCTCCTGCACGCACTTTGCTGGGATACTGTCCCAGAACCACTGGCAGCACTCGCTCCTTTGCCCAAGTCACACCTTGCAATTATATAACAGCTTTAACATGGTAAAGCAGCCCGAGCCACTTCACAGGAGTGTTATCAGGCAAAATGTGACGTTGAGCCGCATGAACTATTAGGACAGGTGACTAAAAGCTTTAGCAAAGGGGTGGATTTTACAGGTGGGGATAGAGACCGAGAGGGTTAAAAAAGGTATTAAAGAGCTAAGGGCCAAGGCAGTTGAAGGCACGGCTAACAGTGTGTGAGCCTTGAGAGTGAACATCATTATGCTATTTAGCAAAGGGGCACATCATGACCAAGTCAACTCTCCTACACACACTACAACCTCCACAGCTGGTGGCCAAGCTCCCGCGTGGACCACGGGCAGTGAAATCCATTGTAATGCGCTTTCTGAAACCCTGGCTCAGGTCAAGTTATTCCACACGGGACCACATCTGGATGTTTTTGGTCTGTGTAGCTCAAGGCCACACCGGGCGCTGCATTTACCAACCCATTCTTTCATCATCGGGGCAGCTGCAGAGCTAACCTCGACCAACAGTTTCGACCCAACTGGTCTCTGCTTTTTACAATAACGCGATCTTCGTTTCAGAACTTTACTCACTGAAAAGATCTCGCCTGGTAGAAATAATTAAAGTAAATTGTATACAGCTCTGCATTCTTCATACATCTACCCATTGACAGTTTAATTAACATGTCAGAATATAAATATGATTTCATTAAGTGGAGGAGGTCAGACGGCATACCGCGATATTTTCACGCTGATTACAGTGTCAGTGCGTTGGTCATTTTGTAACCAGAGAGGGAACTTCATTTGCCTGGTGTCCAGTTTCTTTTGACACGAGCAGCTTTTTATTTAAAAGAAAATATGTTTAAGTTTGCACCCGGGCAACCTTTTACAAGCAGGCCTGGATTTAAAGGGTTAGTGTTTGAGATGTGGCCTGATAGAGGTTTACACGATTATGAGGGGCATGGATAGAGTGGATGGGTAGACACTCTTTCCAAAGGTGGAGGGGTCAGTCACCAGGGGGCAGAGGTTTAAGGTTTGTGGGGCAAAGTTTAGAGGAGACGTGCGAGGCAGGTCTTTTACGCAGAGGGTGGTGAGTGCCTGGAATGCGTTGCCAGGGGAGGTTGTGGAAGCAGATACATTAACGGCGTTCAAAAGGCATCTTGGCAAACGCATGGATAGGATGGGTATAGAGGGATACGGCACAAGGAAGTGCTGAGGGTTTTAGCAAAGGTTGGTATCGTGACCCGTACAGCTTGGAGGACTGAAGGACCTGTGCTGTATTGTTCTTTGTTGCCACCCCAAACAGACAGGAGTCTCCTTAAGACTGAGTTTTGAACAGCTTGGGCAGCAGTGATTAAGGGGCAAACGAACGGTTTTACAGAGTGTTACTGTGTGTGAGGGCTGAGCAGTCCTGCCTGCCAGGTACCTGCCTCAGAATCGGCTCCCTCACCTTTTAATAGCACCTCAGCTTTACGCCACTGGACGTCCTATTTTACTACTCGCCCCAGTCACCAGCACTAATTCTGCTGGCTGGCTCGCAGTGCGTATGAAGGTGAAATGAATGAAAATGAAAATCGCTTATTGTCACGAGTAGGCTTCAATGAAGTTACTGTGAAAAGCCCCTAGTCGCCACATTCCGGCGCCTATCCGGGGAGGCTGGTACGGGAATCGAACCGTGCTGCTGGCCTGCTTGGTCTGCTTTAAAAGCCAGCGATTTAGCCTTGTGAGCTAAACCAGCCCCAGGTGGAGCACGGTTACAGGAATTAAGTGGCAATATTGTCCTCAAATACTTGAAGGCAAAACTAAATCAGGGCTATGGGGAGGTGTGGTCAAAAAACTTGGGAGTGGGACTAAATGGATTGCTTTTCAAAAGAGCCAGCCCAGAATTGATGGCCAAGTAACCACCCCTGTACTATTCTACATCCACTTCTATGGGTAATCCGTTCCAATTCTGTGACCATTCGGAGCTTCTCGGGCTTATTCTTTCATAACCAGGGCCAGTGTTCCCATCCCTGTACCCTTCGAGTCCCCAAAGGATTTGTCCATGCTTTTCATCATCTACATATTGTCTCTTAGTGACATGCATTCCTCTGTACCAACCAGGTTAGCTTCCACGTTTAAGTTGCGAACACTCAGCTGAATTGGATTGGATTTGTTTATTGTCACGTGTACCGAGGTACAGTGAAAAGTATTGTTCTGCGTGCAGTTCAGACAGATCATTCCATACATTAAAAGAAAATGCATCGAGCAAACATAAAACACACAATGTAAATTTGTAGACACAGGCATCAGGTGAAGCATACAGGAGTGTAGTACCACTCAGTAGAGAAGATGTGTGAAGAGATCAGCTCAGTCCATAAGAGGGTCTTTCAGGAGTCTGGTAATAGAAACTGTTTTTGAGTCTGTTCATGCGTATTCTCAGACTTTTGAATCTCCTGCCCGATGGAAGAAGTTGGAAGAGTGAGTAAGCCGGGTGGGAGTGTTCTTTGATTATGCTGCCCGCTTTCCCCAGGCAGCAGGAGGTGTAGACAGTCAATGGATGGGAGGCGGGTTCCTGTGATGGACTGGGCTGTATTCACGACTCTTTGTACTTTCTTCCGGTCTTTGGCCGAGCAGTGCTATACCAGGCTGTGATGCAGCCAGATAGGATGCTTTCTGTGGTACGTAGGTAAAAATTGGTAAGAGTCAACGTGGACATGCCGAATTTCCTTAGTTTCCTGAGGGAGAATAGGCGCTGTTGTGCTTTCTTGGTCGTAGCTGTATCTCCCCATCGCCTCCTTCAGCCCCTCCACTGCCGCTATAGACTGCGTATCTGACCATCCAGTTATGGATGAACTGCAGTTGAATGAAATTCGACATTGGGGTGACAGAGGCCGTCAACTTTAGCCTTCCCTTCGCACTCGGTCCTCCTGTCACCCAGTCCATCCCCCTCCCCAGCCACTGACTCGGGTTGAACCAGATTATTTTCAGCCCAAGTATTCTATTCAACCCAAGCGGAGCTTCAGCTTATCCATCACAAATACTATCGCTGTCCCATCTCTCGGTGAAGCTATCATCAGTGCTTTTGCTACCACTTGGCCCAACTACTTCAAAATCCTCATGGCCAGTCCCCCTCCTCCATAAACATCATCTCATCCAAACTCCTGCCATCCCATCGTATCCTACAGAAGTCCTGCTCACCCATCATCCCTATCCTCAATTAACTACATTGGCTCCCAAACCCTAAACACATAAAATGCCCCTTTTTTGTTTAAATTCAGTCATGGCCTCACCCTTCCCTATTTCTATAGTGTACTACAACCCTCTCTCTATTTCTTTTTGACTTGGGCATTCACGCTTTCCTCTACTCCCCACCTGAAGCACCCAGAGCCCTCCATTTTGGAATTCCTTACTTACATAATTCCTCGTTCGATGATTTCAAAGGGAAGTTAGATGGGCACTGAATGGAAATGAGGTGGCAGGGCTGCGGGGATAGAGCAGCAAGGGGGAGGGAGGATGGGGCTGGATTTCTCCACGCAGAGAGCTGGCATAGATTCGATGGGCCGAATGACCACCTTCAGTGCCAAATTGACACTAAACACGCCATCTTTCCGTGGTGCTTTAGAGAACTCATTACAGTCCACTCTTCCTAATCGCCCCTTCCTTGACACAGTGTCGTTTTTTGTTACTAATCTGTGAAGCACCTTGGGTCATTGGGTTATGTGCAAAGTTTGGCTGTTGTTTCTGGTTCAATATTAATCATTTTACTATGGCTTAGTAAATGAAGATCTGGTGGTATGCGGGACCCACATGTAATTGTTTATTTTCAATTTTTCTTTCCAGGCAGTGATGGCGAGTGACTTTGCCATTGCACGGTTTCGACACTTACAAAGACTCTTACTGGTTCATGGTCACTGGTGTTACTCCAGGCTTGCCAACATGGTGCTCTATTTTTTCTATAAAAATGCAGTAAGTTGTTTTCTATCGCCTTCCTTTAAGCATAATACTCACCCTGTCAGTCTGAAACCAGCTAATAATAATCTTTATTGTCACAAGTAGGCTTCCCTTAACACTGCAATGAAGTTACTGTGAAAATCCCCTCATCGCCACCTTCCGGCTCCTGTTTGGGTGCACTGAGGGAGAATTCAGAATGTCCAACTCACCTAACCAGCACGTCTTTCGGGACTTGTGGGAGGAAACCGGAGCACCCGGAGGAAACCCACGCAGACACGGGGAGAACGTGCAGACTCGGCACAGACATTGACCCCAGGCGGGAATCAAATCCGGGTCCCTGGCGCTGTGAACCAACAGTGCTAACCACTGTGCTACCGTGCCGCCCATAATAAGCTGATGCTACATTGGCATGACGGCGATAAAATGCTCCAAAATGTTGCTTAAGGACCCACATTGTGCCCCCTGAGTGTCAACGTCATCAGCAATATTTTAGCTTTAAGCAGATTCCTATAAGTCGGCTGGCCACATGCATGAACACAAACATCTGATGAGGTATATCAGCAGGTCCGAGATACCACCAGACAGGTGAGACTGTGAGGCAGGTTAGAAAAATAGATCCAATTTGCACATATTTCATTGAATGGGATACCCTGAACTTTAATAATAACAATCTTTATTAGTGTCACAAGTAGACTTACATTAACACTGCAATGAAGTTACAGATACTCGCTCGCTTACATGTTTCATCAGCCAACCTGGGTGTAAAACGTCTGCAGCAGTAATAAAAACCCATATAGACCTGTCCAGCAAGAATATAACTGTATTCACGAGGGAAATACCAGACGGTATTAGAAATGCACAGCTGATTGACTAGCATTAGCTCAAGGTGAACTGATTTTAGCCAAAACCTTTTACCAGTAAAATTTCTAATCTGTGCATCTTCTATTTTTATCTTGGATTTCCAGTATTGCCGCTCTATCCTGTGTCCGCAAAGAGTTGATGATTAGGGCAGCATGTTGGCGCAGTGGGTAGCACTGCAGCTCACGGCGCCGAGGTCACAGGTTCTATCCCAGCTCTGGGTCACTGTCCGTGTGGAGTTTGCACATTCTCCCCGTGTGTGCGTGGGTTTCGCCCCTACAACCCAAAGAAGTTCAGGGTCGGTGGATTGGCCATGTTAAATTGCCTCTGAATTGGGAAAAAATGACTTGGGTACTCTAAATTTATATTTAAAAAAAAGAGTTGATGATTTGTCCTTCAAGCTACTAATGAAAAATACTGAAATATCTGAGACAGTGAGACTAATAAGTCCCAGCCGTGTCTCCTGCAGTTTTCTGTATCTTTTTAGCAGCATGTGCAAGCCACTCTCCGACTGTTTTCGTTTTCATCCTGACCTGGTGCCAAACCCATATTCCTAACCTTGCTGTTGAATCTGGAATCTGTACATTGCATTTTGGAGTGGCTCATCCAAGTTTCTTTCCACCAGCTACGTGGCAACATGTTCCATGAATCAACAATCTCGATGTGAAGCAAGTGCTCCTCGAGTTGCCTTTCAGCTTGTGTTTTCTTTAACATTGGTGAGACTGCATCTCGAATATTGTGTGGCAACTTTGGTCTCCTTATTAAAGGAAGGGCATAAATGCGTTGGAGGAGGTTTACTAGATTAATACCTGGAGTGAGCTGGGTTGTCGAACCATAGAATCCCTACAGTGCAGAAGGAGGTCATTCAGCCCATCAGGTCTGGACCGATCCTCTGACCCAGGCCAACTCCCCTGCCCCAACCCCACAACCCCACCTAACCTGCACATCCCTGGACACTTAAGGGGCAATTTATCATGGTCAATCTGCCTAGCCTGCTAATCTTCGGACAGTTGAGAGGAAACTGGAGCAGCCGGAGGAAACCCACGCAGACAGGGAGAGAATGTGCAGACTCCACGCAAGCAGTCACCTAAGGCTGGAATTGAACCCGGGTTCCAGATGCTGTGAGGCAGCAATGCTAACTACAGTGCCAATGTGCCACTCCTGCAGTTTACAGACCAGTAAGGGGTTACTTGATTCACGTATATAAAATCCAGAACCGGCTTGACAAAGTGGACATTGAAAGGGTATTTTCTCTTGTGGGTGTGTCCAAGGAAGCACTGTTTTAAAATTAAGGGTCACATTTTTAGGGAAGAAATGAGGAATAATTTTTAGTGAATCCCTATAGTGCAGATGAAGGCCATTCAACCCATCAAATCTGCACCAACCCTCTGAAAGAGTACCCTACCTAGGCCAAATCCCGCACCCTATCCCGGCAACCCCAGCTCGGGGCAATTTATCATGGCCAATCCACCTAACCTGCACATCTTTGGACTGTGGGAGGAAACTGGATCATCCGGAGGAAACCCACGCACACACGGGAAGAACGTGAAAACTTCACACAGGCAGTGACCCGAGGTCTGAATCGAACCTGGGTCTCTGGCGCTGTGAGGCAGCAGTGCTAACCACTGTGCAAATTTGGAACACAAAGGTTCATCCGGACTCGCAACCTTTGCTATTTTCTCTCCTTACAAATGCTGCCAGACCTGCTGAGATTTTCCAGCATTTTTCTCTTTTGGTCACTGAATATTGTTAATTTGGCAAGTGAATCAAGGTTATCGGGGGTCGATGGGAACGTAGCACATAGTGGAGCAGGCTCAAGGGGCATAATATCCTATGTCCATTGTTATTTTGCATGTTGGTATGTGATTCTGCCCCGTCTCCGTGTCCACCTCACTGGTCCAGTGCATGACGTTTTTGATTGTGGGAAAACTAGGATCTTTTGTTCAAGAATTCATTCGGGTGCAATTATATTGTTTGTTTTATGTATGGGAAGCAGCACCATAGCCAAGCAACATACACATGGGAATAGAAAAGACCATTTAGGCCCTTAAGCCTCTTCCAGCATTCTTGGCAGATCTGTCTTCAGTGGCAGCTGTCCTTCAATTCTAGGATGACTTCAACTCAAGGTCACAGATTTTCTGCCCTGCCTGAACAGACCGACTCTCGGTCCACAGATCTTTGGGCACATGGGGCAGGATGTCCTACGAGCTAGTGCGATGGGCAGGGCGGTATTTTCTTCCCTCTCTTTCCTTCTCTGCCGCCGCTGTGTCTCAACACCAAGACTTTGGGACTCAATGCATGACACACCTCGATGAACAAGCTGTCGCCATTTTGAATGAGCAGCCATTAATGTAAATGTTGCTGTTCATCAAGGAGAGCTTTGGAATGTCCTTGAAACATTTTCTTTCTCCTGACACAGAACGTTGCCCACTTGAGAGTTGAGAGAAGAGGACCCAATGGGGCAGGTGGTTTTTGGCCATTGGGCAATATGTCCAAAGAACAATGCAGCACAGGAACAGGCCTCTGGACCCTTCAGGCCTGTCCCGGTTATAATACTACCCTTGGCCAAAACCTAGTGCCGCATGCCTCTATACCCATCCTAGCCATGTATTTGTCAAGATGTTTTTTGACGTTTTACAGACACAATGGGCTGAATGGCCTCGCATGCTGAACCAGTTCTGGGATTGAACTGCTGTTTGCGGAAGAGAGCTCCAAATTTCACCCGCCTTTCTGCAGATTAAATTAATTTCCAATTTAACTCCGTTTAGACTATGCCCAATAGCCTTAGACTCCCCAACCTGGGGGAATGGTTCCACTGAATCCACCCCCTCTCTTCCCCTTTACTATCTTGAAAACCTCAATTAAGTCATCTGTAATTTTCCAAATTGCAGGTAATGCAAAGCTTGTTTCTGTAACTGCTTCTTGTGACTTGACCCTTGGAGTCTATCATTCTGATAAATCGACACTGCATTCCTTCTTAGACCTACAAGAGGCAGGGTGCCCAGAACATAAGAAATAGGTGCAGGAGTAAACCACTCGGCCCATTGAGCCTGCTCCACCATTCACTAAGATCATGGCTGAAGTGGACTGAACTCCAAGGCGGGATTCTCTGACCCCCGCCGGGTCGGAGAATGAAATGACAATCGCTTATTGTCACGTGTAGGCTTCAATGAAGTTACTGTGAAAAGCCCCTAGTCGCCACATTCCGGTGCCTGTCTGGGGAGGCTGGTACGGGAATCGAACCGTGCTGCTGGTCTGCTTTAAAAGCCAGCGATTTAGCCTGGTGAGCTAAACCAGCCCGGTGAGCTAAACCAGCCCGGGGGGCGGCGCGAATCCTGCCCCGACGCCGGCTGCCGTATTCTCCTGCCCTGTTTTTTGGGCGGGGGTGGAATTCACGCCACGCCGGTCGGAGGCCGTTGGCAGCGACCTCCCCGGCGATGCTCTGGGCCCCGAAGGACCGAGCAGCCGTCCATTTTTGGCCAGTTCCGCTGGCCTGGGTTACGCATGGTCCCACACGGCAGGACTTGGCGGGTAGGTCGGCGGGGGCAGTCCTCTGGGGGGTGGCACGGGGAGGGGCCCCCACGGTGGCCTGCCACGATTGAGGCCCACCGATCTGCGGGCGGGTCTGTTCCATAGGACACTTCCTCCTTCCGTGCCAGCCCCTGTAGGGCTCCGCCATGGCCGGCGCGGAGAAGAGAACCCCCTGCGCTTGCGGCTAAATACGGCGCCCGGTCTGCCCATGCGCGGGATCACGCCGACCGTTCCGCGCATGCGCAAGATCACGACGGCCGTTCCGGCAATGCACAAGCTCGCGCATTTGTTTCGCCGCCAGCAGGAGTGGCGCCAACCCCTCCGGAGTCCACCCAGCCCCCGAGACAGTTGAGAATTCCTCACCTTGGGGGCCCGTTGACGCCAGAGCCGTTGGCGCCGGTTTTCCCGCCAGCGTGGGGTCTTAGTCCCCGGGAGGGAGAATCCCGCTGCACATTCCTGTCACCACCACACACCCCCAACCCTTGTATCAAACTCCTTTTGGAATATACTCAATAGCCCAACCTTACTGCTCCCTGGGGAAGAGAATTCCAAAGACTAACAACCCTCAGAGAAAAGAAAATCCTCCTCATCTCCATCTTAAATGAGAGACCGCTTATTTTAAAACTTTGATTGAATTGCTGTTTGCGGAAGAGAGCCCCTAGTTCTAGATTCCTCTTGAGAGGAAACATCCTCTCAGCATCTACCCTGTCAAGCCCCCTCAGAAATGTTTTTGTTTCAAACAGTTCACCTCTCATTCTTCTAAACCCCAATGAGTACAGGCTCAACAAAACCTCATAATGCAACCCCTTCACCCCAGGAATCATTTCTGCCAATGAAAGTATATTCGTTTGCCAAACCAAAAATGACTTAGTATCCCAACGGTCAGAACTTTCCTGATTCGCTTACACTGTGTTAGCATTTTACTATTAAATGCAGCAAGCACAAATCACAAGCTTTGTTTTTTTTCTTATTTTCAGATGTTTGTTGCCCTTCTTTTCTGGTATCAATTCTTCTGTGGATTCTCAGGATCAGCGATGATAGACCAGTGGTATCTTATCTTCTTTAACCTCCTGTTTTCATCGATCCCTCAACTCATCACTGGAATATTTGATAAAGATGTTTCAGCAGAAACGTTGGTGGCCTTACCTCAACTTTACAAAGGTGGACAACAATCTGAGGTAATGGGCCTTTGAGGAGCAAACTGCTCAATATTTACGTGGAGGAATGCGGCACACCCTTTTTTTAAAAGATATTTTATCCAAGGCATTTTCATATGAACAAACAAAAGCAGAACAACCGAACAACATAACAAAACAACCACTCCCTCCCTGCGTCTCTAATACCACCCCTTTCTAACATCCCGCCTTCCCCATTTTAACCCCCGTACCTCCATTCTCTCTTCCCCCCCCCCACCCCCCCCTCCGCGCTGACCTCCCAACCCTCCTTTAAAAAATCAACTAATGGCTTCCACTTCCGGGTGAGCCCATCCACTGACCCCCTCAAGACGAACTTGACCTTCTCCAGCCGCAGGAATTCCACCGGGTCGTTCACCCACCCCCTCCCCCCGCTTTGGGCGGCTCCGAGTCCTGCCACCCGAGCAAAATCCGTCTCCGGGCTATCGGAGGCAAAGGCCAAACCATCAGCCTCTCTCAGTCACTGGACAACTGACCTTCCAACACCCTGAATAACGCCAACTCTGGACTACCTCCATCCCCAACACCTCGGGCGGAGCCCCTCCCAGAACCCCTTCAACCTTGGGCATCCCCAGAACATATGGATGTGATTCGGGGGCCCTCCCTGCACACTGCCCACACCTATGCTCCACCCCCTCAAAGAACCTACTCATCAGCACACCCTTGACCACAATATTTGTGTCAGTATAATATCGGCAGACCAATCACAGGCAATTCTTCTGCAGTCCGGATATAGTTTCAAATGATAGATGCTTCTCAGCATTGAAGTTTTCCAGATTCTGTCAAGCAGAGTGTTCAGGTAGTTTCAGATTTAATGTTTGGAATGGAGCGAGTTTTATACGGTGCTCACTGCAGTCAGTCCCTGATTTGTGATGAGTTACCTGCTTTTCAGCCAGGACCTCAGGAGGTGTCAATGACTCCGAGTGAGGCAGTGCCAACCAGACTTTCAGCTACAGATCGCACAGTAGTAATTGTTCTTGAGGAGTGTACATCTGTTGTCTGCTCGTGTGAGTGTGCTGCTGATCCTTGGAGCCGCATTCTACTGAAGGATCATTTGCCAGTGAAATTGTTCTAATCGAATGGCAGCACAGGTTTGTGGGGCTGAATGGCCCACTCTTGTTTCTGTCTTTCAAAGAAAAGGTGACGTTGTTTCTTCAGGTTGACGTCCTAGTAGCCTTGGAACGACCTGTGGTTGGATTCTCCCAAAATGGGGCTATGTCCCTGTGCCGGCTTACAAACGCTGGCGTTTCACTCCCAAGTTTCCAATAAAAAAGATCAGTTGATTCACTCACCTGCAGGGGGCTAGCAGGGGCCCCAAGTGATTCACGCAGCTTTAGCTGCGGATAAGGGCCCCCCCATTTCCAGTCTGGCGTCCGCGCATGCGCACGACTGCGGCCTCCAGCGGCCGGACCGATCGTCATGGCGGACTCGGACCGTCGAGGCAGCTTCGAAATGTAGGCCCCCCACCTCCCGATCGCCCGCGCGGCCAAAGATCCGACTGGCCTGACCTCTCCCCCGGCCACACACACAGCCCCTCCCCCCCGGCGTTCCTGATTTCCTCTCTTCTCCCCCCCACCCCCACGCGAGAATCCCGACCGAACATAGCATGTTAGTTCCACGCCATCGGGAACTCGGCCGGTCAGGAGCAGAGGATCGCTGGCCGGGCCTATGGCAACGGCCCCCCCAGCCGTGCCTATGGCAACGGCCCCCCCAGCCGTGCTGAGTACTCCGCACACGAGCTGATTTCTGGGTCCCGGAGAATCGCCGGACCGGTGCCCGGCCCGATTTCGGCGCCACATTGGATTCTCCGCCCCCACGCCAAATGAGCTTTCGGGGTGGGGCTGCGGAGAATCCAGCCCCCGGTGCAATGAAGTTTTCAATCGACTAATTAGTGATTTATGTTTTTAAGGAATGCCATGTTCTGTATTGGAGTACGGTTTGAGTGATTTTATTTCTCATAATTTTGTTGAATACAGTCGAGCTACTGTGCTTAGCTGTCAATTTAGAGTTTGTCCACATTCTTGTCATCCCAACACTGGCCCTCGAGGACAGACAATAAAACCTGCAAGATCTTTTGACCTGATGATGCTCTGAATCCCCTCCCACCGTCTACTAGGTCAGCGCCAAAATAAATTGTACACCAGTTCATATGGTCTGGGCACCTTCCTAGGCTCACATTAAACTCTTATTCATCCTGTTACTTTTGGGGGAGATGGTGGCGTCGTGGTAATGTCATTGAACAAGTAATCCAGAGGCCCAGGGATGTGGATGGAAATCCCCTCCATGGCAGCTGGTGAAATTTTAATTGAATTAATGAATCCATACAATCCCTAGAGTGCAGAAGAAGGCAATTCGGCCCATCCAATCTGCACTGACCCTGAAATAGAGCGCACTGTCTAGGCTCACAGCCCTACCCCATCCCGCAACCCCACCTAACCTGCACATCTTACCGAGCAGCACGGTAGCACAAGTAGCTAGCACTGTGGCTTCACAGCACTAGAGTCCCAGGTTCGATTCCCCGCTGGGTCACTGTCTGTGCGGAGTCTGCATGTTCTCCCCGTGTCTGCGAGGGTTTCCTCTGGCTGCTCCGGTTTCCTCCCACACTCCAGAGACATGCAGGTTAGGTGGGTTGGCCATGCTAAATTGCCCTTAGTGTCCAAAAAAAAAAGATTAGGAGGGGTTATTGGGTTACGGGGATAAGGTGGAAATGAGGACTTAAGTCGGTCAGTGCAGACTCGATGGGCCGAATGGCCTCCTTCTGCACTGTATGTTCTATGTATCTTTAGACATTAAATTTTAGCATGGCCAATCCACCTAACCTGCACGTCTTTGTGACTGGAATCTGGAGTTAAAAATTAGCCTCATTAATGGTGATCATGAAACATCATCAGTTGTCGTTCGGAACCCATTTAGTTCATTAAAGCCCCTTTAGGGAATGAAATATCAGCCACCCTTGCCCAGCCTGGCCCACATATGGCTCCAAACCCACAGCCATGCGGCTAACTCTTAACTTCCGCTCTCTGAAATGGCCGAACAAGCCACTCAGTTCAAGGGCACTTGGGAATGGGCAACAAAAGCTGGACCTGCCAGCGACGCCTGTACGTTGCTGCTAAACTTCATCTTCGGTTAGTGAGGTAGGCTGGTTTGGTCCTCAGATTTTGCAAATCACATCCTAGCTGTGGGACACGGCACATTTGAAGGCCGAGGACATCCAGTATTTTAGTTTCTCTTCCTTGGCCCTGGGACCTGAGCTTGTTGGCTGTGATATGAGGACTTAACATGAGGCAAGCTATGAAGAACCTTTCTGAATTTTTCAGTCTAGCACCGGTGAAACATTTTCCCGATCATTTTCACCTATTCCACTATTCTACCTCATAAACTTTGTACTCAACACAAAACCACATATGCTGTTTGGTTGAGTACCCATGACAATTGCCTTCAAATATTTAGGGAAAACGAATTTGAAATGGTTCTACTCTCTGTAAGCCATCACGGGAAAACTCATTTAAAATAATATGTGCTAAATTTCCTGCAAGTGTGTTGGAGTCTAGATATTTCAGTGACTGTTCAGTTAGTGATCAATGTAGCTTTCCAAAGCCAGAACAAATTACACCAACTGAACTTAAAAAGAACAGATTTCTCTGCAGACTGAGCTGCCACACAACTAATCGAATTACCGTGTATTGTTTGCAGTTGTGTGAACAACGATTGCAAATTCTGCATAAAACTAACCTTCTAATTACCCCGCTCTTCTAGGAATACAAGCCATACATGTTCTGGATGAATATGATTGATGCTCTATACCAAAGCCTGGTCTGCTTCTTCTTTCCATATTTGGTATGTCTTATTTTTCTGACTGAATTAAAATTGTTACTATGCAAGCGAAAGTCATGGCTGGCTTTGAAATGTTTTTGTGCTTCTTGATTGCAGGCTTACCAAGATTCTGATGTCGATGTTTTTGCCTGGGGAACACCCATCACCACTCTGGCTCTATTCACCATCTTAATGCACTTGTGCATCGAAACTAAAACCTGGGTAATGAGAAGCTTCTTAGCTGCGTTGTCCTTTTTAGATTTGACCTGCAGATCAATGTTTCTTGCGAAAGCTGCGCAATGTTTTCCCCCTTCTCTCTGCGCTGCCCTTGCGATCACTCCCTGTAGGGAAACACAGCGCATCGGGGATTTCCATAGGAAAAAAAAAATTTGACTTTGCAGCGCTAGTGACAGGGCCATTTGTGAGCTGGGAACCAGCTGATTTACCTGAGTTTATAATAGAATAGTTTTCTCGGGTAAGCAAAAAAAGACTGCAGATGGTCAAAATCTGAATTCTTGAAAAAGAAACTGCTGGATACACTCAGCCCGTCTCCGCACGGTTCTGCTGAATGTTTCCAGCCTTTGTTTCACAAGAGATACAGGATGGGTTTTATCAGCAAAACATGCCAAATAATTGTGCTATATTGTAGGTCACATCAATCACATTCTTCCACAATCGGGAAAAAAATTATAGAATCCCTACAGTGCAGAGGGAGGCAATTCGGCCCATCGAGTCTGCACCGGCCCTTCGAATGAGCACTCTACCCTTGCCCACTACAACTTATCCCCATAATCTAACCTGCACATCCCTAGACACTAGGGGGCAATTTAGTGTGGCTAAATGTATCTTACCCACACTACAACGTCTCGAGTTTGAACGGTGTAGGAGACCCGTCCTGCATGTGCTAATATCATGGCAGGTATCCACTTCTCACTGGTGGCATAGCTCCTTACCAATACTTCCTGACCTTTCCGAAAAACACGTCGCGAAACCTGACTTTTCTGTTTCCTCTCAACAATTGTTCTTGTCTGAGATGGCTTCAGCAACGCTGTGCGTAACTGATGGTTTACCATGAGTAATGCAGGAGACCTTTGGGCTGTGGAATGTGTTTTAGTCCTGTATGTCATCAGGAATTGGCTCAGTCGTTTTGACAACGATCCTTACTCCCCAGTTACCTTCAATGAGTGCTTCATTGTCTGAACAAAACTTTCCGCCAGCCCATTTGTGTCTCTCCGAGGACGTAGTTTCGTAAAGGCCACTTCAGCCTATTTTGAGTGCAGAGCTACTGCAATGAAAAACCTTCGCCCTTCAAATGGTCTGGCATAATTTATATGAAATCTTTGCCATGGCTCTTCTGGCCATTCCCATGTATGTAATGGCACTTAGTGGCCGTTCCCATTTTGCCGTTGTCATTTTTGATCCGGGGTGATTAATGGACACAAATCATTAAGTCAAGCAGCAGAGAGAATGAGGAAGTCTGAAGTTACAGGAGAGAACACTCTGCTAGTTTGAACAGGAACTTCAGACTCCAGAAATACCTCCAGTACCTCTAGAAAGCCCCCCCCCCCCCAATTCTCATCTATATGCAGCTGTTTAGTGAGGCATAGCTTCAGGCATGGAATCCACGTGTCTAGAATTCCCACTTTGAACCCTTCTGCCCTTTGCACTCTTCATTTAAGAACCTCCTTGAAAACCCACCTCGTTGACCAAACTCTTAGTTCATCATCTTCTTTGTCTTGGTGTTCATTTGACCCTCGTCCCGATGAAGGGCATGAGGAAAACTTCGACATTGCAGCTGCTACGCAGATGCAAAGGATCATTTCTGTGCGAGATTTGGGAGCAGTTATCATAATGGGTACATTTCTGATAAGTGATCGGATTGAAGCATGGGACAAGATTCTACCTCCCTGAAAACCGATTCGCGGAGCTAAATTGGGTCCAGAGAGCGGGAAAGCTGGAACTAAGCTTTGAGACCCATGAAAACTATACAAGCTCCCTGTCCCATGTAACCTTAAGTCAGGGTGAGTTTGAAAATGGGGCCTTTGGACTTGCATATTATACAATAAATAAGATGACTTTTATAGGTTTAGCACATTGGGCTAAACAGCTGGCTTGTAATGCAGAACACAGCAGCAGCGGGGGTTCAATTCCCGTACCAGCCTCCCGAACAGGCGTCGGAATGTGGCGACTAGGGCCTTTTCACAGTAATTTCATTGAACCTACTTGTGACAATAAGCGAGTATTATTATTACAATAACAAAATAGAACTAATGTACTTAGAGTCACCGTTCTGTGTGCTATCAAATTTCAAAATGTTCTGCTTTGCATGAACTGACTGAATCTGAATCAGCTGCTTGTGACTGAAATAATTTGGCGATGCAAGTTTTATTCCAACTTGTTTTCTTTTATGTTTTCAGACTTGGATGCATCTTGCCTCCATTACTTTCAGCATCCTCCTCTTCTTCACTGTTGCCCTAAGTTACAATGCAGCCTGCCCTACCTGCTACCCTCCATCCAATCCTTACTGGACTATACAGAGCTTGATGGTTGATCCAAAGTTCTATCTGATATGTATTCTTACACCAGTGGCAGCCTTGCTACCAAGGTAACTGAAATGTGCATTGTGGTGAGGGTATCCGATTAAAATTGCATGGTGAGGGAGCGGTCCTAACAAAATCCTACTGAGCATGCTTTGTTCCTGTCCGTGTGGGTGCGAGGTTGGGGTGGAACAGCTGGGAAAAGAGGATCAGCAAGCGGCATGGGCAGCTGCGTTGACTCCTTTGGGGACCTACCACTGGAGCGGGCCAGGCTGCATGTTGGCTGCCCGCTCCACTGAGGCAGACCGCCAATCTAAATTGGGGGCTTCAATTAGGGACAAGTCAGGCTGTCCATGAATTTTGCCGGTGGGGAGGCGGCCAGCCCAACAGAGGCGGGCTGTAGGGGTGGCCATCAGAGCCGAAGGCTTCGTGCCTCAAGAAGGAAAGGACACTCAATTGAGGAGGAAGGCACCTAGGAGGAATTCTAATAAAATCAGTGTTGGAAGTCATTGATCTAATGTTTCCAGTGCAAAAATAAATAGCTGCGGAGTGTGCGACCTTCCAGTGCAGCGCGGTACGTTTGTGCAATCAGGTGGAACAATAGATGTATCCGCAGTTCTATAAATAGTACATTTTCCACCGAAATAACAGTAGGTCACTCTTGCAGAGCTCCTAACAACATTTACTGAGCAGCATTGGTTGTGGCCTCCGACTCTGTCAACTCCAAGCTTCTGACAAACTATGGTACCTGCCGAGAAACCGAGTGGCTACGGCTAAATAAACACTAGTGAACCTGCCATGCCCATTCCTGAGCAAAATATAGTTGAAGTTTGGAAATTGCATTTGCAGTGCCTGCTTTGTTAAGATCTTCCTTGTCCCATTTGCATAGAGTGATGATTCCAGCAAGTGGCAATAATAGGATGCTCAATTCCTTCCAGATGAAGCTTTACACCAGGTTGTGTAAGGAGCTCTATTAACTTATAAGTAAGTTAGCGACTAAAGCTGCTGTCCACTGCTCATAGCTCTTCCTTCTTCCCCTTTTGATACCGAGCCTCCCAGTTTATATACAAGTTTTTCCATGTTTTTCCCCAACCTCCCTCTCCCATTTCCCTTCAGATGAAGAGACCCCATCATCTCACACGCCTATCCTCATAGATACCTAGAAGATAGGATCAGGAGGAGGCCTTTTGGCCCGTCGAGCCTTCTCCGCCATTCACCACGATAATAGCTGATCATCCAACTCAATAGCCTAATCCTGCTTTCTCCCCATGACCTTTGATCCCAATCGCCCCAAGTGCCATATCTAGCCGCCTCTTGAATGTATTCAATGTTTTAGCATCAACTACTTCCTGTGATAATAAATTCCACAGGCTAACCACTCTTTGGGTAAAGAAATGTTTCCGCATCTCTGTCTGAAATGGTTTACCCTGAATCCTCAGACTGTGGACACACCCACCATTGGGAACATCCTCCCTGCATCTACCCTGTCTAGTCCTGTTAGAATTTTATAAGTCTCTATGAGATTCTCCTCTCATTCGTTTGAACTCCAGCGAGAGCAATCCTAACATAGTCAATCTCTCCTCATATGACAGTCCCACCATCCCTGGAATCAGTCTGGTAAACCTTCTCTGCACTCCCTCGAGAGCAAGAATACCCTTCCTCAGAAAAGGAGATCAAAACTGCACGCAATATTCTAGGTGCGGCCTCATCAAGGCCTTGTATGATTGCAACAACACATCACTGCTTCTGTACTCGAAACCTCTCGCAATGAAGGCCAACATACCATAATCCTTCTTTACAGCCTGCTGCACCTGAATGCTTACCTTCAGCGATTGGTGCACAAGGACACCCAGGTCCCGCTGCACACTCCCCTATCCCAATTTACAACATTCAGGCAGTAATCTAACTTCCTATTTTTGCTTCCAAAGTAAATAACCTCACATGTATCCAAATTATATTGCATCTGCCATTGATTTGCCCACTCTCCCAACCTGCCCAGATCATGCTGTAGGATCTCTGCATCCTCTGCACAGCTCACCCTTCCACCCAACTTGGTATCATCTGCAAACTTTGAGATGTTATATTTTGTTTCCTCATCCAAATCATTAATATATATTGTGAATAGCTGGGGTCCCAGCACCGATCCCTGTGGCAACCCACTAGCTACTGCCTGTCAATTTGAAAAGGACCCATTAATTCCTACTCTTTGTTTCCTCTCTGCCAACCAGTTTTCTATGCACCTCAATACACTTCCCCCAATCCCATGTGCTTTAATTTTGCACAATAATCTCTTATGTGGGACTTTATCAAACGCCTTCTGAAAGTCGAAATATACCACAATGGATGGCACCCCTTTGTCAACTGTACTGGTTACATCTTCAAAGAATTCCAACAGATTTCCCCTTCGTAAATCCATGCTGGCTCTGACTGATCTTGCCACTGCTTTCTAAATGTTCCACTATAAAGTCCTTGATAAATGGATTCAAGAATTTTCACCACTACCGATATTAGGCTTAATGGTCTATAATTCTCTGTTTTCTCTCTAATTCCCATTTTGAATATTAAAGTGACATTAGCTACCCTCCAGTCTGCCGGAAATGTCCCGGAAGATGACCACCAATGCATCCACTACTTCCAGAGCCACTCTTTAAGCACTCTGGGATGCAGATTATCAGGCCCTGGGAATTTATCCACCTTCAAACCCATCAACTTTCCCAGCACCATTTTTCTACGAATATTGACCTCCCTCAGTTCTTCCCTTTCACTAAACCTTTCATTCTCGAACATTTCTGGTACCTGATTTGTGTCTTCTTTTGTGAAGACAGAACCAAAGTATGTATTCAATTGCTTAGCCATTTCTTTGTCCCTTATTATGCATTCCCGTTTCTGTCTGTCGGGGGCCTACATTTGTCTTTACCAATCTCTTTCTCTTCACATAGCTATAGAAACTCTTAGTGTCAGTCTTTATGTTCCCTGCAAGCTTACCTTAGTACTATATTTTCCCCTTCTTAATCAATCCCTTGGTCCTTCTTTGCTGAATTCTAAACTGCTCCCAATCCTTAGACCTATTATTTTTCTTGGCCAATCTGTATGCTTCTTCCTTGGATCGGATACTATTTCTATTTTTCCTTTATAGGCCATGGATTGGCCCTGTTACCCATTTTGCTTTTGTGCCAGACAGGAATGAACAGTTGCTGCAGTTCCCCCATAAGTTCCTTGAATGTTTGCCATTGCCTATCCACTGTCATCCCTTTAAGTAACTCTCGCCAATCTATCAGGGCCAACTCATGCCTCATATCTTCATTGTTTCCTTTATTAAGATTCAGGACCCTAGTTTCCGAATCAACTACTTCACTCTCCATCTTGATAAAAAATTCTATCATGTTATGGTCACTCATCCGCAAGGGGTCTCGCACAGCCAGATTGGCAATGATTCCCTTCTCATTACGCAGTACCCAGTCTAAGATGGCTGGCTCTCTCGTTGGTTCCTCCACATATTGGTCAAGAAACCCATCCCGTATACACTCCAGGAATAATTCTTCTGCAGCATTGTGGCTAATTTGATTTGCCCAATCTATGTGCAGATTAAAATCACCCATGATCACTAATATTCCCTTATTACATGCATCTCTAATTTTGTGTTTAATGCCATTCCCAATTTGGTAAGAAGTCTTACAACACCAGGTTAAAGTCCAACAGGTTTGTTTCAAATCACTAGCTTTCGGTGCACTGCTCCTTCCTCAGGTGAATGAGGAGGTAGGTTCCAGAAACATATATATATAGACAAAGTCAAAGATGCCAGATGATACTTTGAATGCTAGCATTTGCAGGTAATTAAGTCTTTACAGATCCAGAGAGAGGGGTAATCCCAGGTTAAAGAGGTGTGAATTGTCTCAAACCAGGACAGTTGGTAGGATTTTGCAAGCCCAGGCCAAGTGGTGGGGGGTGAATGTCATGCGACATAAATCCAAGGTCCCATTTGAGGTCGTACCCATGGCCAACAGTCAGGACCAACTGTCGCATTCAAAGTATAGTCTTGCACCTTTGACTTTTTCTCTATATATGTTTCTGGAACCTACCTCTTCATTCATCTGAGGAAGGAGCAGTGCACCGAAAGCTAGCGATTTGAAACAAACCTGTTTCCTTTAACCTGGTGTTGTAAGACTGCTTACTGTGCTCACCCCAGTCCAACGCCAGCATCTCCACATCATGATTCCCAACATCACTACTGCAGTTTGGGGGTCTATATATGACACCCACTAACTCTACCCATACATACTCCACATTGTCAGAGCTAATATCCTTTCTCACTATTGTGTTAATTTCTTCTTTAACCAGCAGTGTCACGCCACCATCTTTTCTTTTATGCCTATCCTTCCTAAATACTGAATACCCTGAGACATTCAGTTCCCATGCTTGGTCACCCTGCAGCCATGTCTTCGTAATCCCAATTATATTGTACCCGTTTATATCTATCTGCGTGATTAGTTCATCTACTTTATTGCAAATGCTTCGTGCATTAAGGCACAGAGCCTTTGAGTTTGTCCTTTTCACATTGGTTGTCTTGCTCCCAATATTTTTCTCTCTTGCCCTGTTTGAATTTTGCCCTTGGTTTCTCCGCCTATCAATTTTCTTGTTCTCTTTTCTACCTTTTGTTTTTGTCCTTGCTCCCTCCTTCTCTGACTCCTTGCATAGGTTCCCACCCCCTGGCATATTAGTTTAAACCCTCCCCAGCCTCACTAGCAAATAGCCCCCCCTAGCACATCAGTCCCAGTCCTGCCCAGGTTTAACCCGTCCAGTTTGTACAGGTCCCACCTCCCCCAGAACCGGTCCCAATGCCCCAGGAATCTGAAACCCTCCCCCTGACACCATGAGGTTTGGAAGTTGACTGAAGGCAAATAACTTTGCCCTTTTATTTGTCCCTCTTTCAAAAGTTGCATCTTTTGCTAAAAATTATGGACCAGGATTAAAGATCATTGAAATGCGAAGGCTTATACAATGGTGCCTGATGATTAGTGAGAGACAAAGACAAACTGAAGATGGAAGGTCCTGCTATTTTTCCAGTAATTGGTAATAAGTACATGAGCATTTTGATATCAGCCAGGCAAGTGTGAATTGTAGTCCACTTCATTTTGTTGTATGGTAGTCAGTACAAAGCATTTTCATGATAGACGAATGAATCATCTGTGGGTAATGGAAGAATTTCAGTTATTCACTTAGAATGTCCCAAAATCTCAATTTTTTTTCTCTTTATTTGAAAACAATTTTCTCTAGGTACCTGTACCGGATCTTTCAAGGCACCTTGTTCCCCACTCCGATCCAGCAAGGTCGCCAGCTGGACAGACTCCATCCTGAGGCTTGTAGTCGTGTTAATCGATGGAACGCCCAAAGCAATTGGTCAGCCATACCAAAACCTGGCTTGGTGATGCCGCTTTCGAAGGACTCTGGGATTGGGGTTGATGAATCCTCATCCAGCACTAGCCAAAGTGTCCACTTGGATGCAAACCAAATCTCTACAGGACCATTAAATAAACAACAAGCAGCCGAGTTACGAGGCACCAATTCGTCAACATTGGAGTTGGCAGAAGGTGCAAAATACTCTCTTCCAAATGGTAACTCATCATCTGTTTCCATCCGAGATGCTCAGTCGCACTTGCACAGGTTTCAGAGGTCTGAGTTAGTGACAGAGTTGCCTATCACAGAGGATGGAGTTCGATTGAACACTCATTCTGGGGTGGAACCATCAAATATGCATTTCCTAAACTGGACGACACTGACACCATCTACTGATGACACAATGTGTCTTTTCCATTCCGCGCCACATTGTGGTTTAAAGACACAGGCAGTGGAAGGTGAACAATCTGTGCCAGGTAATACAGAGTCGGAGGGTTTAAAACATTCTGAGGAAGTGTTTCCAGGCACTTCCCACATCTCAACCCGCATGGTCCCCAGAATCTCATTGGAGGAGAGTTCTCTGGAAATGACTCCATTTTGACCGAGAACTGGCCATCTAACGAGCCTTTCTCCTGAATTTTGCACAGTTTTGAAATTTTAGTCTTTCTTATAAAATTTTATATTTAAATATTAGATCATCTTTTCGTGAATCCTAAATTGGAGCAAAATGATGTATTTTATAATTTGCACAGATGGAATTTAGAAAAGGTTGTGCAGAATTTAATATATAACTATCTGAAATAGGGCTGTTACTAAAATGCAGCTTGCGTTGCCAAGTCAAGTTCTGTATGTCTGAACTAAGCGTTGCATCCCATCCTCCTCTTTCTCCAAATCCCTGAGGGAGAGAAACAAAGCCCACACAGCTTTTTTCTTCCCCCCCCCCCCCCCCCCCCCCATGTGCCACGCCGACTGGACAACGTTGTAACATTTTTTTTGTTGTTGTCTTTGTTGTATTGTTTATGATTCAAGGACCAAAGAGAAGATGTTCACAATGTTAGAGATAGCAGAAACCCAGCAGAAAACGTCACGACATGATGAAGTCAGAAACCTATTGAGAACAGATGCACCCTGTCCTAAAAGGACCCATTTATATGTTATACATTGTAATACATACACAGAACCACAAAACCCCAAATCATGTGTGGTGTGTGTGTGTGTGTATCAACTGTTGTATGTCCAAATCCATAATGGAAACAGCCCTTAGCAAAGTTGTCACACCTCTCACCACCTCTTCCCCCCCCCCCACCCCCCCCCACCACCACCAGAAGGTGCGGCAGTGCTATCCATCTCTTGTGAGAAGCTGTCACTACAGCATAATAAGTTTACAGAAGATCCAGAGAAGGCAGTTTGCCCCCTCAACCCTGTTCTGCAAAGCCATGGGCTGATCTGTATTCTAGCTTCATCCACCTGCCCTGATTCCTTTACTGCCCGTATTTTCCATTTAGCCCACCTTGGCTAACAAAAGCCTCTGATGGTTAACTGAGCCATCAGCCGCATTGTGTGGGAAATAGTTCCACCTTTTTGCAAGTCTATGCTAACTTCTGCGCTGAATGGCCTGACTCTGACCTTTAGGTTATGCACCTTGCCCTCGACTCCCCCACCAGTGGGGGAAAAAGTTCCCCTCTATTCACACCAGCCACATAGGCCTTTCCTTTACAGATGAGGACATGGAAATTTAGAATGGAAAATTAAGCTCTGAAGATACACTCTTTAAACTGAGGACTCTGCTAAATCTACAAACTCAGCTCTCGTAATCTAACAGCTACTAATCCAGCATCGCCTCAAGACCACACTTGGCCTTGACACTCACGTTCAAGGTAAAGCAACTAATTAGAATGTACAGCCAAAAATATACCACTCTGCCCATCTGGTTCCCACTGGTGTCACAGGCCCTCGTTATCTAACCCTATCAACAAAACCTATCTCCTTCAGGCATTAATCAAGCTTTCCCCTTAGAGGCAACCAGTGTTGAATTTTTCAGTTAGATTTATTTTAAAAAGATAAACTTTGAAGGATATTATTTTCAACTGCCCTGAACTCTGGTTGGGGAGCGGTGTGCGCAGGGAGAACAGACAGAGAGGTAGCGGGAATCCAGATGGAACAATTCCCAAACTATCAGCAGTAATTCCCAGGATAGCAGAGTGGCTTGTTTTAAACGGAAGAGAGCATTGTCAGAAACGGGTTGAGACTTGGGAATTGAGTTTTTTTCGTAATCAGCTGGAAGACATTGATTACCACCCCCCCCCCATGTGCCACACCGACGACTAGACAACGTTGTAACATTTAATCCTCCTCACACGAACGCTAACCCCCCCCCCAAAAGAGCAGCTGAATCCATGATGCAAAGCGATCCCTTTGAAAACTGATGGCAGTGGACTTGATAGAAAGCAGCAAATTGCTACTTGATTGATTGTGGGAATCACAATGAGGCAACAAAGATATGGGACGGGATTCTCTGACCCCCCCCCCCCCCCCCCCCCCCCCCCCCCGCCGGGTCAGAGAATTGCCGGGGGGCAGCATGAATCCCGCCCCCGCCGGCTGCCGAATTCTCCGGCGCCTCGCCGGGCATTTGGTGGGGGCGGGAATCGCGCCAGTCAGGAGCCATTGGCAGCACCCCCCCCCCCCCGGTGATTCTCCGGCCCGCGATGGGCCGAGAGGCCGTCCGTTTTCGGCCTGGCCGGTCCCGCCGGCGTAAATTACAACAGGTACTTACCGGCGGGACCTGGCTCCACGGGCGGCCACCGGGGTCCTCGGGGGGGGGGTTATCTGGCCCCGGGAGATGCCCCCACGGTTGCCTGGCCCACGATCGGGGCCCACTGATCCGCGGGCGGGCCTGTGCCATGGGGGCACTCTATTCCTCCGCGTCGGCCGCTGAAACAGTCCGTGATGGCCGACGCAGAGATGAGCCCCCCTGCGCATGCACTGGGATGACGCCAGCACACGCTGGCGCTCCTGCGCATGTGCCAACCCGTGCCGGCCGGCGGAGGCCCTTTGGCGCTGGTTGGCGTGGAGCCAAGCCCCTTCGGTGCCGGCTGGCACGGCGCAAACCACTCCGGGGCCGCCCTAGCCCCTGAAGGTACGAAGGATTCCACACCTTTGGGCGGCCCAACGCCGGAGTGGTTCACGCCACTCCCTGCCGGAGTTGCCCGCCCTGCCGGTTTTCACAGAATCCCGCCGCCCATGGTTCGGGATTCTCCAGCCGCGTGTTTCTCCCAATGTGAAGCACGCGGCTGGGAGGGCGGAGAGTCCCGTCCCCTCATGATTTATAACCAGTAATGTGTGAGCAACATAGTCACAAGTGATAATCAGTGTAAGTGGGATGTTGATTGTATCTCACAACTCCTCTCATTCACCCTACTTCTAAGCATACTAGGGTAATAAAGTATATTGAAATTATAAAATTAGGTGTAAATTTAAGTAGAGATAAGGGTGGTATTTACCGTCAGCGGAGGTGGCCCGCCAGTGGGATCTACCGGTCCCGCCGTTGTCAACGGGATTTCCCATTGACTGCACCCCTCACCGCAGGGAAACCCGTGCGCCGGCGTAGGACCGAATATAATAGGGTCGCCTACCCATTATTACTAGTATTTTGGGCCTATGAAGGCCCATACGTGATCAATTAGTGGTCACTTAAAGGCCTCCTTCTCCCGCTCTGATACTTTACCAGAAATGGGGATTATCCACACCATTGAACTGCTTCCTCCGGTTCCTCCCAGTCAGGCAGCCCTGTACCAAAAGGAGGATTTCTCCCAAACTCAGGCCTAGGCCCACAACTACAACCCCCTCCCGCCCCCGACTCAGGCTTCGGCCCACAACTACTCTCCCTTGCCCCCCCCACCTCCCCCCAACTCAGGCCTAGACCCACAACTACAACCCCCCCCCCCCGACTCAGGCTTAGGCCCACAACTACTCTCCCTCGCCCCCCCCCCACCTCCCCCCAATTCAGGCCTAGGCCCACAACTACACCCCCCCCCCCCCCCCCCCCCCCCAACTCAGGCTTAGGCCCACAACTACCCACCTCCCAACTCAGGCCTAGGCCCACAACTACTCCCCCCCCCCCCGGTCCCCATTAGTGGATCGGCTGCAGCCACCTCATCAGGGCCTGGCACTCCCAGTGGTGCTGGGATGTGACAGCTACCAGCTATCAGAGGCAAGGCTGAGTGGAAGTCTCGCCCTCGGCCTATTAAGAGCCCAAGGTTGTAAAGCCAGCTCTGAGGTGCACAAAGAAGCCGAGGCAGGCACTCCCGGGATTTTAAGCTGGTTTCACCTCCATGTAAAATTCCATCCCTGATGCCAATTCGGGCTGACACATCCCAGTTGCTCTCCTGTTCCTTGCCCAGTCTTTAACTTGTTGAAATTTGAGCATCTCAGTGTGAATTGACCCTGCAATTTGGAGTGATGCTAATTTAAAATAAGTAAATGGTCAAAAATGATTTTTAACGATCAAGAATGAAGAATTGGTAGCAGTTGGCCAGCTAAACAAATCACTAAATTTGCACAAGCATGCCCAATTGTGCAATCGTACAGTGAATTTAACAAACTTCTGACTGGATGGTTCAGAAAGAGAGTTCATGGAACCCACAGCTCTCGAAGCACAGACCACGTACCATAAAGTGAATCAGCGGCGAAAGGTGACATGCCACAGGTCCATGACCTGGGCCGGGATTCTCCCCTACCCGGCAGGCAGGGGGCCCCGGCGGGACGCAGTGGCGTGAATGACTCCGGCATCGGGCCTCCCCAAAGGTGCGGACCTTTAGGAGCCAAGCCCTCACATTGAGGGGCTAGGCCCACGCCGGAGTGGCTCCCGCTCCGCCGGCCAGCGCGAACGGCCTTTGGCGTCCCGCCAGCCGGGGCCGAAAGGCTTTCGCCAGCCGGCGGACGTCCGCGCATGCGCCATTGCGTCAGCGGCTGCTGATGTCATACCGGCGCATGCGCAGGGGAGGGGGTCTCTTCCGCCCCGCCATGGTGAAGGCCATGGCGGAGGCAGAAGAAAAAGAGTGCCCCCACGGCGCAGGCCCGCCCGCCAATCGGTGGGTCCCGATCGTAGGCCAGGCCACTGTGGGGGCACCCCCCCCCCCGGGGTCAGATCGCCCCACGGCCAATCCCGCCGGTACTAGAGGTGGTTTAAACCACGCCGCTGGGAAAGGCTTGTCAGCGGCGGGACTTCAGCCCATCGCGGGCCGGAGAATCGCCGCGGGGGGCCCGCCGACCGGCTCGCCGCAATTCCAACCCCCGTCGAATCTCGGGTGGCGGAGAATTCAGAACACGGCGGGAGCGGGATTGACTCTGGCCCCGGGCGATTATCCGACCCCCCGGGGGGTCGGAGAATTCCGCCCCTGGTTCAAACCTCTGAAAACCTCAAGCTCAGTAAAAGGCCTCCAAAAAACTGTGACCTTTTCGAGATCATTTTAACGTGTATGTTCCAGGCATGACGGAGGAATATCTGATTTGCTTGCAATACTTCAGCTGAGAATAACCAGGCTTGATGGGTAGGCCAAATGGCCTTTTCGAACTGTGTACCTTATTCTTTAAAACCAGACTTGACAAATTAGAAATCTGGCCGTAAAATGCTGGTACCACTATTGAAGCTAGAATCCAGCAAAGGAATAGGCCTGATGGGCCGATTGGCATCCCTCTGTGTCATAATGAGTCTGAATGCATGTGTTATAGATATATATGCATTTTCCCCCATTAGTAAAGAGCTTTCTCTGCCCATTTTGCTTGTTTGCTGATTACAAGGTGTGCCATCAATGTGCATGAGTCTCATTTGCAATGATTACTGGTATTGTATTAATTAGCACATCATCCGTTGACATGGAAATTAATCACCCTTTGCAAAAGGGCGCAACTTGTGCCTTTTGTTCTTCTCTGACCATGGTATTCACACCAGCAGATGTCTGCAGAATATTTCATGCCTTTCCTCATTCCCTCCTTTGTTTTTCACGTGCCGATTATCCTTTGCTCCTGCCACACCTCTCCGCTACCACCCTTCATGCTTACGGGCTTCACTGAGAGCTGCTGATGCTCGTCCAGAGACATCTTACCGTTTCCTCTTCCCTTTATTAATGGCAACACAACCACTACCTCCCTAGAGACCCTGTAACTCTGTCAGGGTGCTGAAAAACCACATTGAACCGGCAGTCTACTTCACACTGCCGATTGTTCTCAAAATGACTGGAAAATTGCTTGCCAAGTAAAGCTCAAATTGACGCCAGTCAACCCAACCAGTTTGTGCCGGCAGTTCATGACGCCAGTCAACCCAACCAGTTTATTCTGCACTCTTGCCAACATTCCCAATCAGGTTTACGCAGGTTTAAGCATTCCCATATTGCTTCCTCCTCATTTTCCTCTGGAAGTGGATTCCAGAGGTTCGCAACTCCCTGTGCAAAGAAGCTGCTCCCTATCTCTGTTCAAAGTCTCTCACAAATGATTTTATGCTGGTGACCCTTCTAGACATCGCATCTAACTGGAAATAGTCTTTCTTCCATCTGCCCCGCCACATCCTTACACGATTGGAAACACTTACTGTTGCATCACCCTGCATTGTTCTGATGAAAACAGGCTCAATTTTTGCCAGGTTTTCTCTGTGGTTGGATTTTCTTTTCCAAGGTAGAATTTGGACTATGTTTCCCCTCTCCTCCTCCTCCAGGGAGAATCCTGGGTTATTCGAGGATCACCAAACCACAGTTTGACTTTTCTCCAGGGCAGGGCAAGGAGGCGGGTCCCAAGGCTACCTCTGTTAGAATGGGAGTTGAACCCTGCGTTGATTTTATTCTGAAATACACGCTAGCCAACTGAGCTAATCAGCCCCCTTTACCTGTCTTTCTCTCTCCCCTGCCCCTCCCAGCCTGGTCCAAAGCCTCAATAAACTTGATATAATCTGGGATTTTCCAGTCCCGTCCCCCCCCAACACCGTTGCATGTTCTGCCACAGCATAGGTTACTCAGCATTGGCCACAGGTGGGATCTTCTGGTCCTGCCAAAGTCTAAGGCGTTTTGCAAGGCTCGCCCCCCCCCACCCCCACCGCAGGGGGTACTGGCCGATTCCGCCGCCAGGAAGTGCCGGAGAATTCCACCCACAGTGAGGAGTTCAGTTCTGAGGCTGACGGTTTTGCAAAATGAAATTGGAAAGTTAAGTGCCGAATTTAGGGGACGATTCTCCAATATTGGGCCCAAGAGTTCCCGCCGTCATGAACGCCGTCGCATTTCACGACGGCGCGAACCAGGCCCGGTTACGTACGATTCTGGCCCCCATAGGGGGCCAGCACGGCGCTGGAGCGGTTCACGCCGCTCCAGCCTCCTTACGGGCGCTGCACCAACCCACGCATGCGCAGTTGGGCAGCGCCAACCGGCGCATGCGCGGGGGACATCTTTTGCGCGCTGGCCGTGACCAACGCGGGGTCGGTGTTCAGGGGTCGGCCGCGCCAGGAAGTAGGCCCGGGGGGGAAGAAGCCGGCCCGCCAATTGGTGGGCCCCGATCGCAGGCCAGACACCATCGGTGCCCCCTCCCTCCCCCACAGGCTACCCCCCGACCGTTCCCGCCGACAGCGACCAGGGGTGAACGGCGCTGGCAGGACTCTGTCATATCGGCGCGGCCACCTGGCCCATCTGGGTCGGAGAATCGGCGGCCCCGCCAATTACAGCGGCGCCGCGCCAAACGCGCTGGCGTAAATGCCGCTGATTTTCCGCACCTCAGAGAATCGTGCTCTGGCCTCGTGGCGCGGTTGTTGGGATTCTCCGGCGCAGGCAGTGCTCGGAGAATCACCCACTTTAACATTGCTTTCCGTTGTGTTTCCACGGAAGAGTTTGAAAAACGAATTTAGAAAATGCAGCCTCGATTAATGAATGGCAACACTTCAGGTCGAGTTGCCTCAAACCAAATTATTGTGGGCTGATCTTGCTTCTTTGTGTTTAAATCAAGACTCGTTACATGGCCTTCAATCATGACTGATTAGAGCCCCAAAGCTGTGCAACACCTTTACCTCTTGTGTATTGCTTTTCTACTGCATGCTTAAAGTGCCTAAAATAATCAGGAATTGAACTTATTTCTCTCCTTTCCAATTTAATACCTGCACTGTGGGCCTTCGCTCTTTCTCAATTTACAAAAGATCCTCTGTCCATGGAAATTGTGTGTTGGGCTTGTAATCATGTTGTTTAAATCCAATAATTCTCGATTCATACATGCCTAACATTTTTTCGTCTTTGACAGTCACCCTGACATATTTCTTTTTAGCTTACGCCTCATTAGAATTTCTGTTCTGTCAAACCACCTGGGTTCTAACTCTGCACTACAGTTCCTAATTGCCTTGTTGAGGCATCTCTTACATTGACTGGAGTCTTCTAACTCTTTTAGCTGTCTCTCACAGTGAGAGAACTGACAGCAGAACAGCATCAGCAAAAATGAAGACAATGTGAATATTCTCCTTTTTCACGTTGTGAGATTTTAAGACCGAAAGCAAAAATGATGCACTCCTTTGTGGAGGTTGGGATTATACAGGTTTGAACTCTGGCCTGGTCTTTTTGATGTGGGCCTTCGAACAACATCACTGTTAGTGGCACTGTCGGTGGAATGTTGCTTTTGGACTAACTAGCAAGGGCAATCTAATGAGGGCTTCGGGAGATGGACATCAAGTGCTGCAGCATTTGTGCGTATTGCTGTATCTTCACATGGAGCCTGAAAGTTTCAGCAGTGTCAAACCGTGGTCACTACTGTAAACAATTGTGGAAGTGAAACCAGTCAGTAGAGAAAGATACAATAAGCCCCATACCTCACCAACAACACCTTGAAATTATACAGCACCTAAACCATAGCAAAACGTCCCATGCTAAATACCGTGTGTGTGTGTGGTGGGGGGGGGGGGGGGGGGGGGGGGTGTCATGACCAGGACTGGAAGACCATGCCTCAGTTCTCAGCTAGGTCTTGAGTAGTTTTGCATTGTGGAGGGAGGAATGTCTAACCTCAGTGGAGGACCATTCTCTAATAGACAAATTCCCAGGGGGGGGAAGAAAAGCAAATTACCTTCTGTTCCAAAATGAAGCGCTCAGCCTTTGAGCGCAGAGTTCTTTTTCAGCTTGGGTACGTGGTGTCACTATGTTAATGGACTATTTGACGGTGGGAAGTGATGTTAGGCACGGTAGCACAGTGGATAGCAGTGTTGCTTCACAGCGCCAGAGTCCCAGGTTCGATTCCCGGCTTGGGTCACTGTCTGTGCGGAGTCTGCACATTCTCCCTGTGACTGCGTGGGTTTCCTCCGGGTGCTTCGGTTTCCTCCCACAAGTCCTGAAAGACGTGCGTGTTAGGTGAATTGCCGTTCTGAATTCTCCCTCTGTGTACCCAAACTAGGCATCTTGGGGATTTGCATAGTTTTAATGTAAGCCTACTTGTGACCCTAATAAAGATTATTATTATTATTATTGGATCTAGAATTCACTGCCTGAGAAAGTGGAAGAGAGGCAGATTCAATTGTGGCTTTCAAAAGGGAACCGGGTAATTAGAGTGTTAGTGTTGCAGAGAGCCGGCACAGAGATGACTGGCTGAATGGCCGCCCCCTTTGCAGTAACCAGGTTGTAGTCCTAGCGAGCCTTCATTTATGTGCGCGAGGGAAGATTCATTTCACCTTCCATGATCTACTTTCTGCTGGACATTCACCAAAACTTGACCTCAGTTCACTATTGGTACCAACTCCTCTATTTTCTTTGGAAGTACATTTGAAGGGAAATCTTTATGATGTTGCTTGCCACATTATTTCAGAGACTATTTGTCGCAGCATTTATCAATCGCTGTAAATAGCGTTCATTGTATTTAAGTTATGCGAGCAAGAGTTGTTGAAAATTAAGCCAACTAAACCAAAATTTATTTTCATCTCAAACGGAATTTCTTCACTTGATGTTTACATGGTTTAAAAATAAACTTAATTTACTTGAATTTTGTTTTGAAAAGAATTTAGTTCTCCCATTTGTTAAAACACTGCTCCAGCGAGAGATGAGACTTGTTGTTCGTAAGCGTAAAATGGTGATTTTAAAAGCGAAGCCCAATCAAATCTCTTATATTGTTCATTTCTGGTACTTGTACCTTGGTAATATGACAGCACAAGAATATCGGTGAGCTAAAATTACAGCATGGAATGTAATTCCTCTCCCGGCTCTTCATTGGAAATGTTGATTTTTTTTTAAAGAGAGAAGGAACTTGCATTTATAAAGCGCCTTTCAGAACCTCACCACGTCCAAAAGCACTTTGCAGCCAATGCAGCACGATGAACGTGTAGTCATTGCTGAAGGGAAATAAAGTAGATCAGGCAACACTTCTGATAAAGAGAATTTCAGACATAGCGTTCCACAAAATAATCTCCAGCTAGACTTTAGTGCGAATAATTTTACAGGTAGTTGAAAGGTGAGCCCTGGCTTATGTTTACAGACTATTAACCACAACTGTATTTCTCTCTCAATCAACCAAATACTCTACCTGTGAGCAGCAAGTGCCTCCTCTCATTCACAAGTTAATCCGTCACCCTGTGCAACTGAGAACATGGGTGGGATTCTCCAGTTCCCCCAGCCGCGTGTTTCTCAACGGCGTGCCGTTCACTGGCGGCAGGATTCTCTCTTCCCGCCACTTGTCAATGGGATTTCCCATTCATGCCACCCCCGTACAGCCGGGAAACCTGCGGGCAGGGCGTGCTCTGCCAGCGAGAATGGAGAATTCAGGCCCATGTTATGCAGCAAACTTAAGAAAAATGTCAAGACTATTTTAACATGGGAGTTGGTAATTATTGGAATATATCAGATACATATGGAATTTTTTTGCTGTTGTTTCCCAGGTTTTGCAGTGCTCTGTGCTTGGAATATGTTTTAGACTTCATGTTGCTTGACTTTTCTCGGGTACTGGCTACCCGAGTTCCCTGAAGTAATCTTTGTTCTTCACTGCCCAATAAGTCTGATCTTTTTGGGCCGGTGTTTCACAGGCGGCCAGTCTAAATATGGAGGGTACCCTGTGAGCTATTTGACTGCGGAGTTCACACAGCCCAGCCTGAGTGTGCTCTCATCTGATGTCCTGTTGAGTGAGAGAGGTTGGGCTCTTGGCTCATTTCGCTCTTCCCTATGTGAGGGCATGTGTGGAGCCTGTGGTTACAACCTTCCCTGTGATCAGTTAACTAGTTTGGAAACGGACTGGAAGCCTCACCTTAGTCCGCCTGCTCTCCACAGCTTGCTCCGTTACTACAATGGCATGGTTTTGATGATGTTGTCTGGCCTAATGGCAGATTTACTTAAAAAAAAGGGAATTTATTGCAGGATGGTGCATAAATAACACAAAAAAAAACCTTTCGGTGGGTTGTTTCTGTTTTCAATTTATTTTTTGGAGGCACTTCATAGGCAACACCAGAAAAACAAGTCTGTGAAACAGTTATGTGGCTGGGTTGAATTCCTTAACAGAACTGTTTTTGTTGCTATACAAGATTTGACTTTGTAAAAAGCATCTTTTAAGAAAGAACTAGTATTCATTCTTTGAAGATTTTTTTTATCTACTCCGGGAAAATCCTGACATATTTGCCATCAAGTAAGACACATCTCCTTTTATTTGGTTGCAGAAAGCATCCCTGCAGAAAATGAAGAATTTTATTTTAAACTATATTTTCCCAGGCTACATGGCAACAGTAAGATTTAAAAACGCAATGAGTACCTGATACCGTAGTAATAAACGTAAGATAAGGGGCCGCATGTGGCGCAGTGGTTAGCACTGGGATTGCGGCGCTGAGGACCCGGGTTCGAATCCCGGCCCTGGGTCACTGTCCGTGTGGAGTTTGCACATTCTCCCCATGTCTGTGTGGGCTTCACCCCCACGGCCCAAAAGATGTGCAGGGTAGGTGGATTGGTCACGCTAAATGGCCCCTTAATTTGAAAAACAATAATTGGGTTCTCTAAATGTATTTTAAAAAATAAAAGTAAGATAAAGTCACCATAGTCCCAGATGACCACAGGCTGCTTTCCCCTTTGAGGTGGAGAGCTGACTGGTGGTGGTTTAATGGAGGGTCACCACACCTCGGGCGAGGGGCAAGGTTGAGAAGGCCTTGATGAATAACCTCAGCCGGTACAGGAATTGAACCCGTGCTGTTGGCCTCGCTCTGCATCACGAACACAGCTGTCCAGCCAACTGAGCTAAACCAGCAGCAGGGCAACATTGGTCGCAATAGAGCCAATGAGACGTGGTTTCTCTTCACAGTAGAGCTACGTTTTCGGGATGAAATCTGTGGACAGAGGTGGATTGGCACTTGTGTTTTTACTCTCTCCTAAGTTTCCGCAGTGTTGGGAGAAATCTCCAACAGGCCCAAATCCAGAATCCGAGCCATCATTTATATAAACTGCTGGGAATCTCACCAAATCTTCAACCACGTGGCCACCAGAAACCCGGCTGAAATCTCGGATATCAGCCAGTGAACAGGCTCCACGCCAAAGTTGCGGTTGCCAATCAGGACATTTCTGGTGTTCATGTTTAACAGAAAGCACTTTGTGACGAGATTAATGGTTATTGTATGAACACCACCACCAAAGCAGAAGCGTTTAGTGTGGAAATTCCATTGTATGGCCAAGTGGTGAGTCAGTGGCTCGAAATGTTTTTAAAAGCTTAACTTTGGTTTCCTTGCATCGTACCATGGCTGCTGTCCCTTGGCAAGTTCTTCCCTGCTGAATGCAGGACAGAAGGATTTTGAATTGTGTTTATGTAGGATACACATTACTGTCTCAGGACTATTAATATTCAAGTAATTATGATTTGAAAGCAAAGAATGCAAGTGTTATGCTCTGGGTTAAGTCAAAGTTTTGTGACCTAAACACTGAAATTTAATAAAGGGATTTGAGCGTTATTTTCAGATTTTGAGAGCATGGTCACAGCCTGTTCTGATGTAGTAGGGGATGAAATTAAATAGGCATGTCACCGCCAGACAGGCGGTGTAATTGGTCTTACTTAATTCTATAATCAAAGGTGCAATCTACTTTATGGCCTAGCTGACAAATGTTACAATTCAGAACTATACCTCTGTTCATATCTCAGGAGCTGCCCAATACATTTTAAAAGCTCAATTTCAAGGTTAAATGGAGAATCTGCCTTTTCCAGCATAGCCACTTCTTTTCAGTTGACGGGTGGCACAGTGATTAAGCGCTGCTGCCTCACCACCAGAGACCCGGGTTCAATTTCAACCGTGGGTAGCTTGTGGAGTTTGCATATTTCTCCCTGTGTGTGTCTGTGCGTTCCGGTTTCCTCCCACACCAAAAGATTTGCAGCTTAGGTGGATTCGCCGTGCTAAATTGCCCCTCAATGTCCAAATTTGGTTGGGGTTATGAGGATGGGGTGGAGAAGTGGGCATAGTTGGCTGCTCTTTCAGAGGGACGTGCAGACCCGATGGGCCGAGTGGCCTCCAATGATTCTATGACCTGATTGTCCATTGGGAAAGGGTATCAACTCCTGATCGAAGATTTGAGCTTTGTCATTCAGTGGTTCAGCCACGTGTTGAATTTTGGAGAACTTCATGTAACAGTTGCAGTGTGGCAAAAAATATGTTATCACCCATCAACGTACTGTACAAGAGCGTTAACATAAGCATAGAATTTATAGATGAGCCAATCTGCCTAACTGGTCCACGCCAACTTCTCTGCCCCATATAAGTCACCGGCCAGCTAAAGGGGAGCATGTCTGAATCAGAAGGCAGAAAGGATAGATTTAAATTGTGTTCACATTGAATGCAAATGACTGCCCCCACACAATGAAAATTCAAGTGATTATGATTTGAAAGCGGATGCCTATAATCTATGTAAAGAATGTTGCTGAAAAAAGAGACAAGCTATTGAAGCTTTCATCTTGCACTCATCACGACATGTGCAAGAATACCATTAGGAAAGGCAACCAATCGGGGATGGTTTAGCACAGGGCTAAATCGCTGGCTTTGCAAGCAGATCAAGGCAGGCCAGCAGCGCGGGTTCAATTCCCGTACCAGCCTCCCCGAACAGGTGCTGGAATGTGGTGACTAGGGGCTTTTCACAGTAACTTCATTTGAAGCCTACTTGTGACAATAAGCGATTTTCATTTCATTTTTCAACAACAATTTGTACTACATGAGAAGAGAGTGTTGACAATCGGCATTCTCCTCTCTTGCAGTATAACTTCTTGTTCCCTTGACTGTTGGTAATCTTGTGATCTGTCCTGTTGTGTGAAAGGTGAAAACTTTTGACAACATTTCTCTTTCAGCAATGCTCAAGTTCCAGTTCCGTATCACCAAATGACTAAATGTAAAGAATCTTCTGAGTTAGGAAATTTAAATTTTGTGGGTAAAATTTTTGTGATGAAACACTGAGAATTGATAAAGGGATTCAGAGTTATTTTCGGATTTTGCTTTAAAGATCACACTTCTGATTTTACAGTGATGTCATTTAAATTGAATCTTTTGACGACACTTGTGTTTCCAGGTCAACACAATCTTTGGTAGAAAACTGCCCATTGCCGTAAATCTGATCATAAGGGATTTGTTTTGGTTACCCAGGCCATCCTCCTGACACCGGTATCTTACTGGACAAGCCAAAGAAATTTGCTACTGTGTCACTTGCCTTTCCCGCTCCCTCTTATTGCCAAAGATAGTGATGCAAAGAGTTTCAGCAACTTCAGCCTGCAAATTGTATGTGTATCCCTACAGCAGGAAGAATGTTGAATTTGCTTTGTATTATGGTATAAGTTCAACACTTATAAATTGTACAGTTAAAGTGAAATATTTATTGTGGGATATGTTAATTTTTGACCTGTGCTGTTAATTAGACAATTTGAAAATGATATAAATGGAATGTTCTGAAATACTATATTTATATTGATGTTTATTTCTGTTGCCTAATTAAACCAACACACCATCCATTTGTGGAAAATATGTGGACAATATAGCTACCGTCTTATCATTTCCATTTGTGATTAAGATTTATCTTCTATTCGTCAAACTTTACAGAGTACCACAGTTTCAGTTATTATGTTGGGTGGAAAATTGTATTCCACAGTTACTGCATTGTGTTGGGTTGCTATTGATGCAATGCCTGTACCCTGGTCCATTACAGTCATTCGGGGCTGGTTTAGCACAGTGGGCTAAACAGCTGGCTTGTAATGCAGAACATGGCCAGCAGCGCGGGTTCAATTCCCGTACCGGCCTCCCTGAACAGGCGCCGGAAATGTGGTGACTAGGGGCTTTTCACAGCAGCTTCATTCACTTGTGGCAATAAGCGATTTATTATTATTACAACATGATGGCTACCAGATGGAGCTTAATCACTGCTGATCTAGTCCATGCCAACTTAAGCAAGCTTTACCCAAGATCACCACATTGGAGCTGTAATACCCTCACGAAACCTATGGGAATACCTCAATCTATCTCAGTGTGGGACCCGTGAAATACGAGCTCCGCCTCGAGTGGGCAGAGTCTTGCCCAGCTGGGGCTCATAAATCTGCCGTATAAAAGCAGGCCCGGACTGGGATCGGCATGATGGGTAGTCCTAGTTGGGAACTTGGAGCTGTAAGTCTCGTTGCGGCCTTTATGGTGGTTTATTAAAGCCTACTTGTGACAACAATAAATACTGTTTAACTCATCTCCCCTAGCTCAGCTTTTATAGAAGAGGATTTCACCATTTAGCCACTCGAGCCTGTTCTGTCCTTCGGCAACTGATCTGGGGGAACGTCAGGTGCTTGGCATCACTAAAACCAACCATCATCCTTATTCAAAGGTGAACCCCCAGATGCAGAATCCAAATGGGGAAAAAAACAGGTGAAAGGAATATGGGGAACAAGCAGGGAGTCGAGGAAGAGATCAGCCATGACCTGATGGATGGCAAAGCAGACTTGAAGGGCTGAGTTGCCTACTTCTGCTCCTATGTTCAAGACCATTGGCCTTCAATTATGCTTTTCCGACCTTAGATTAAATTGCTTGGCTCCAACTCCACAATTCATCACGTGAGCACCAATAGCCAAACCCTTGTCTGCAAAAAAGAATGACATGGAATCAAGCGTTGTCCATTGAGTGGAAAGCTCGGTAAGGCTCCACGGCATTGATACTGACAGGCCCTAGTTGGCTTCCTTTCCCGAGCTTCTGTCAAGATTTACTGCTGTTCATGGTTTAATTTATTTTTATAAAGCAAGCTTCATAATCCGAGCACTGGTAAAATTGGCCATCTATCTTCGACGTCAATTTGAAAAATGGAAAACAGAAATTGGCGAGCAATTCCTCAAAACTGGCTCCACCTATCTATTTGGCAATACCTGGTCCTTAGTGTAAGGATTATATCTGGTAGTCACCCCTCTGGAGCATGAGGAGCAGGAACAGGAGTGCTGCACTAACTCTGTATTTTGAAGTTAGCACTGACTGGGCCACGAGGAAATGTGGGGAGGGCAGCGAAGGTGGTGATACTTAACTACGTATGATTTGTCTATTCAATCACGTTGTAAGTGTTGTTAGTTATTTTTAAGGGTGACAACAGGTCTGATTTTAGGAATTAACATTCCCAGTGCAGGTTTCCACATTTTGGGAAATTGAGTGAAGAGATTATGGTTCTCACACTGTACAATGCATTAAAATTAATGGATGGGATGTTCTGAACCCAAATTGTCTACAATTGGCTTGTTCGAGCTATGCATCAGAAGCGATAAATGTTAATTCCCCAAAACAAGTGGGTTGGGATTGTGTCAGAGGTGAAGATTGAAAAAAGTCTGAACCAGGAACCTAATTCACCTAACTTCCAGTTTGAATGGAGGTCAGTCGGATCTGCGGGAGCTAGATTGGTGATTTGAATGTTATAATGAAGCTGCATGCCTTCATTTCCAGCCATTCTATTTTCAACATATGTTGGTCTGGTTTTCCTGGTCTCCAGAAATGCAGTGAAAGGAGGCAAGAAGGATTGGATCCACTGGAGCTAGGGGCCTTTACAGCATTGCTTGTAAGCCAGGAGGAGTGTTTCCAACAGTGAAGCAATGCTCACCCCCAAAATCCCAACTGTGATCAGGCCCACCCTCCCACAATCAGACCCTGCTAACCCTCGACACCAGACCTAACTGCTCTGCTTGATTGTGGTCTTCTGCTGCAGGATACTTGCACTGCAGGTCTGCAGCCTCTCAATCAGGCTGCCAATGGGCAGGAAAACAAGAGAAAAAAAAACATTAAAGGATTTCTGATTCTTGATCTCCATATAAACCCCTGCATGAAACGTTCTTCCAGATTCCAGCACCAAAATCTATACTCAATTGTGTGAAATTGGAATGTTCGAAAAATTAGATTGGTATTTTATCATTGGCGTCAAGGATTTTGTATGTGATAGCATTGAGGTCAGATGTCATTCTATATCAGCCAACTCAAATAAAGTAACGGTCTCAGCCAGTGATTGATGAGAAAATAAAGCAGGGCTGCAAAGATTTATTCACAGTTCATTCCACATCTCGAGGCCTTGACACGAAATGCAAAGCACTTTCAATGTCTTGTCGTCATTCGTCCTTCGATGTCGAAGAAGACAGTCATTCTATCATCCCATTTTTGCTTTGAGTTCGTTGGGTGAGTGATGAGACCAATTTTAGCTCTGAATATATGTCCAAAAGATTAAACTGGCTCCCAAGTTGTGAATCTTGAGTTTTCAAGTGAGAATTCATCATCTGACATTTAAATTCCGAATTTGAAGTACGACCAACATTTCCTTTATTGAACTATAACTGTAAAGGTACAATTAACACTATTATAAAATACCAGCACGGTAGCATTATGGATAGCACAATTGCTTCACAGCTCCAGGGTCCCAGGTTCGATTCCAGCTTGGGTCACTGTCTGTGCGGAGTCTGCACATCCTCCCCGTGTGTGCGTGGGTTTCCTCTGGGTGCTCAGGTTTCCTCACACAGTCCAAAGATGTGCAGGTTAGGTAGATTGGTAATTTGCCCTTAGTGTCCAAAATTGCCCTTAGTGTTGGGTGGGGTTACTGGGTTATGAGGATAGGGTGGAGGTGTTGACCTTGGATAGGGTGCTCTTTCCAAAAGCCGGTGCAGACTCGATGGGCCGAATGGCCTCCTTCTGCACTGTAAATTCTATGATCTATGATATACAACATTCCATTAAAGTGAGTGCATGGTGCACAGAATGAAACATCGCTACATTAGTTTGTTTCAATGTGCAGTAAGAGTAATCTTCAATGTTACTGGCAGAGATCAAAGTGGCACTAATATTTTCAGATTTCATCTCAAACATTTTTAATTACCAAAGGATGCAAAAGGATTTTATGTTGCGGTAATTTCATTCGATTTGCGGATGTATTGATTTGGGATTCCTTTAATTCTTCTTGCATTCCCTAGCTGATGATCTGCTTCGGATTTTCCTCAAACCTTTTCACCAAAATTCTTCCAAAAGGTCTTTGGTGTTTGTGTGAATGATCTTTGACCTTCAATATTACAAAGGAATGCAATTGAATCGTTGAAAAGGCCTAGCAGATCACTCAGTGCCAAAACCACTATGAAGAAGCAGAATGAGAATAAAGCTGAATAGATTCAGGGTGAGGTAGCCAATTGGATACAAGATTGGCTTGACGACAGATGACAAAGGGTGGTTATCGAGGGTAGTTTTTCAAACGGGAGGCCTGAGACCAGCGAAGTGCCTCAGGGATCGGTGCTGGGTCCACTGTTATTTGTTATTTATCTCAATGATTTGGATGAGAATTTAGAGCATGGTTAGTAAGTTTGCAGATGCCACCAAGATTGGTGCCATAGTGGACAGTGAAGAAGATTATCTAGGATTGCAACTGGATCTTGATCAACTGGGCCAGTGAGCCGATGAATGGCAGATGAAGTTTAATTTAATCGGGGCAGGACTGACTCAGTTAATGGTAGGGTGTTGGGGAGAGTTACAGAACAAAGATCTAGGAGTACAGGTTCATAGCTCCTTGAAAGTGGAATCACAGATGGATAGGGTGGTGAAGAAGGCATTCGGCATGCTTGGTTTCATTGGCCAGAACATTGAATACAGGAGTTGGGACGTCTTGCTGAAGTTAGAACATAGAACATTACAGCACAGTACAGGCCCTTCGGCCCTCGATGTTGTGCCAACCTGTCAAACCCCTCTAAAGCCCATCTACACTATTCCCTTACCGTCCATATGCCTATCCAATTACCATTTGAACGCGTTTAGTGTTGGCGAGTCCACTACTGTTGCAGGCAGGGCATTCCACGCCCTTACTACTCTCTGAGTAAAGAACCTACCTCTGACATATGTCCTATATCTATCTCCCCTCAATTTAAAGCTATGTCCCCTTGTGCTAGACATCACCATCCGAGGAAAAAGGCTCTCAATGTCCACCCTATCTAATCCTTTGATCATCTTGTATGCCTCAGTGAAGTCACCTCTTAACCGTCTTCTCTCTAATGAAAACAGCCTCAAGTCCCTCAGCCTTTCCTCGTAAGATCTTCCCTCCATACCAGTCAACATCCTGGTAAATCTCCTCTGTACCCTTTCCAATGCTTCCATATCCTTCCTATAATGCGGCGACCAGAACTGCACGCAATAGTCCAAATGCGGCCGCACCAGAGTTTTGTACAGCTGCAACATGACCTCATGGCTCCGAAACTCAATTCCTCTACCAATAAAAGCTAACACACCGTACGCCTTCTTAACAACCCTCTCAACCTGGGTGGCAACTTTCAGGGATCTATGGACATGGACACCGAGATCTCTCTGCTCATCCACACTCCCAAGAATCTTACCATTAGCCCAGTACTTTGTCTTCCTGTTATTCCTTCCAAAATGAATCACCTCACACTTTTCTGCATTAAACTCCATTTGCCACCTCTCAGCCCAGCTCTGCAGCTTATCTATGTCCCTCTGTAACTTGTAACATTCTTCTGCACTGTCCACAACTCCACCGACTTTAGTGTCATCTGCAAATTTACTCACCCATCCTTCTACGCCCTCCTCCAGGTCATTTATAAAAATGACAAACAGCAGTGGCCCCAAAACAGATCCTTGTGTTACACCGCTAGTAACTGGACACCAGTCTGAACATTTCCCATCAACCACCACCCTTTGTCTTCTTCCAGCTAGCCAATTTCTGATCCCAACTGCTAAATCACCCTGAATCCCATGCCTCTGTATTTTCTGCGATAGCCTACCGTGGGGAACCGCTTTACTGAAATCCATATACACCACATCAACTGCTTTACCCTCATCCACCTATTTGGGCACCTTCTCAAAGAACTCGAAAAGGTTTGTGATGCATGACCTACCCTTCACAAAACCATGTTGACTATCTCTAATCAAATTATTCCTTTCCAGATGATTATACATCCTATCTCTTATAAACCTTTCCAAGACTTTACCCACAATACAAGTAAGGCTCACTGGTCTATGGTTACTGGGGTTGTCTCTACTCCCCTTCTTGAACAAGGGAACAGCATTTGCTATCCTCCAGTCTTCTGGCACTATTCCTGAAGACAAAGATGACTTAAAGATCAAAGCCAAAGGCTCAGCAATCTCCTCTCTAGCTTCCCAGAGAATCCTAGGATAAATCCCATCCGGCCTCGGGGACTTATCTATTTGAACACTTTCCAGAATCGCTAACACCTCCTCCTTATGTACCTCAAGCCCTTCTAGTGTAGTAGCCCGTATCTCAGTATTCTCCTCGACAACATTATCTTTTTCCTGTGTGAATACGGACGAAAAATACTCATTTAGCACCTCTCCTATCTCCTCGGACTCCACGCACAACTTCCCACTACTGTCCTTGACTGGCCCTCCTCTTTTACCCTAGTTGTCCAAGACATTCGTAAAGCCATACTTGGAAAACTGTGTACAGTTCTGATCATCCTATTATAGAAAGGATATTATTAAACTAGAAAGAGTGCAGAAAAGATTTACTAGGATGCTACCATGACTTGATGGTTTGAGTAATATGGATAGGCTGGGGGCTGGATTCTCCGCAGCCCGATGCCGAAATCGCAGCCAGCGCAGAAGCGGAGAATCCAGTTTGGCACCGTAATCGGGGCTGGCGCCGGTTCGGCAATTCTCTGGGCACCAAAAATCTGCGTCACCGGGGAGTATGCCCGCCGCTGGGGGGCCATTGCCAGAGACCCGCTCAGCAATCCTCCGCCCCTGACCGGCCGAGTTCCCAATGGCGTGGAACTAACCTGTTATTGCCGGTAGAGATGCTCGCGTGGCGACTGCGGACCAGGAGGGCCTTGTAGCTGGCCAAGGAATTAATGTGCGGGGTTTGAGGGTCGGCCGCACGACTGATCCGGGTGTCTCTTTCTTGAGTCTGACTCCGTGGTCCAATTCCGCCATGGAGCACGGTGCGGCCGCTTGAGGCCACCGCCGTGCGCATGCGCGGCCTCTGACCCGGAAGTGCGGGGGCCCGTTTCCTCAGCAAAAGCTTCGAGATTCACTCCGGGTCCCTGCTAGCCCCCTGCAGGGCTATGAATTTGTTTCACTTCACGTTGACTTAAGCATTGGATTTGGATTCTACAGCTCTGTTGATCCTGCAGAGTCCTCTTTGGTAACAATTGGGACCTGTGCAAAAACTGGGAGAGCTGTCGCGCAACAGCTTGGTAATAGGTTGGCGCAGTTATATTAATCAAGTCATACCATGCAGTTAATGCCCCAGACTCCACAATCATTATCCTGTTCACTCTGCCAGGACAGACCCACCAGAGCACTGCGCTATACAGTCTGGAGAAATTGACACTGGGAGTTGTCAACATTCATTCCGTGCCCTATGATGTTACACGGAATCGAGTCAAACATGGCCGAGCTGTTTTTGTTGATGTTGATTGAGCGATGAATATTGGCCAGGACAACAGGGATTGTCTACTTTGAATTAGTGCCATGAAATCTTTTACATCGATAGACTTCATGAAGTGCAGAAGCAGGTCATTCGGCCACTGAGTCCGTACTGACCCTCCCAAAGAACACTCCCCCATCCTATCCCCATAACCCCTGTGCACTGATCATGGCTAATCCACGTAACCTGCACCTCATTGCACTGTGGGGAGGAAGCCCACGCTGACATGGGGAGACACCCCAGCAGGCAGATGGAGTCCTCAACGTCACATTCGAGAGGCAGCATACTTCAGTACTGCCCTGGAATGTCAGTTTTGATTGTTGTATTCAAGCCCAAGAGTAGAACTTTTTTTTAAAGAAAACATTTTATTGAGGCATTTATAATTTTTTAAAATAAATTTAGTGTACCCAATTAATTTTTTCAAATTAAGAGGCAATTTAGCGTGGCCAATCCACCTATCTTGCACATCTTTGGGTTGTGGGGGCAAAACCCACGCAAACACGGGGAGAATGTGCAAACTCCACACGGACAGTGACCCAGAGCCGGGATCGAACCTGGGACCTTGGCGTGTGAGGCAGCAGGGCTAACCCACTGTCCCATCATGCTGCACGAGGCATTTATAGTTTTAACATTTTAAACAGAGAGATCCAACACATGCAAGACCCCTGTAATAACACACCAAACCCCCCATCCCTAAACCTTAACTACCCATAGATTCCCTGCCCTTATCCGTCCCTTCCATGCCTCCATTTTTTCCGGCCCCTGCTGACAAGTCAATTTTCGTTGAAGAAGTCGATGAACGGCTGCGACCTCCGAGCGAACCCTGTAACAAGCACCTTAAGGCAAACTTAATTTTCTCTAGCTTCAGGAACCCTGCCATGTCACTGATCCAAACCCTCGACTTTGGAGGCTCCGAGTCCCTCCATCCCAGCAAAATCCGTCTCCGGGCCACCAGGGAGGCAAAGGCCAAAATGTCGACCTCTCTCCCGCACTGGGCTTCCGGATCTTCCGACGCTCCAAATATTGCCATCTGTGGACTCGGAGTCATCCTCCCTTCCAGGACCTCTGACATGACTTCTGAAAATCCCTGCCAGAATTCCCTCCGCTTCGGACACGCTCAGAACATGTGTACATGATTCGCAGGATTTCCTCCACACCGACCACACTTGCCCTACACCACCTCATCCGGACCACTCGTAGGAGCCCTGTGGACCACCTTGAACTGGATCAGGCTAAGCCTGGCACACAACGAAGATGTATTTACTCTCCTTCGGGCCTTCTCCCATAGCCCGACCTCTAACTCTCCTCCCAGTTCTTCCTCCTATTTCCTCTTCACCTCCCCGATTGGGACCCCTTCCCACTCCATCAGTTCCTTGTATATTTCCGAGACCCTCCCCTCCCCAACCCCTATTTTAGACAATACCTTATCCTGTAGCCCCCTTGGTGGGAGGTGAAGAAAGCTCGGAACCAGCCTCCGAACAAAATCCCATGCCTACAGGTACCGAAACCCATTCCCACCCGGTAACTCAAACTCCTCCTCTAACTCATCCAGGCTCGGGGTGCCCTCCTCAATGAAGAGGTCCCCAAATCTCTCCATCCCTGCCCGCTGCTACCTCCTGAAGCCGCGTCCAGCACCCCCGAAATAAACCGGTGGCTATTACAGATCGGTGACCACACCGATGCCCCCTCCAGTCTCATGTGCTGCCTCCATTGCCCCCACACTCTTAGGGCTGCCTCTACCACTAGGCTTGTGGAGTAATGAGCCGGCGAGAATGGCAGAGGTGCTGTTAACAGAGCCTTCAGACTTGTGCCCTTGCAAGATGCCACTCGCTCCCACACTGACCCCTCCCCCACTACCCATTTCCTAACCATCGATATATTAGCTGCCCAGTAGTAATTCGGAAGGGCTAAGCCCTCCTCCACGCGCCCCCGCTCAAGAAGGACCTTTTTCACCCTCGGGGCTTTCTCGGCCCATATAAAACCCAAAATTGTCGCATTCATCTTCCTAACCAATGTCTAGGGGATGAAGATTAGGAGACCTGAAACACGAACCGGAATCTCGGTGATGTACTATCAATCATGCAAAGACGAGAGTTGGATGTAATCGAGGCTTTATTACACTGAGATGTGTGGCCTCCTACAGCAGCTGACGAAATGGCTGCTGTATGGGGAGCACACATATTTATACTCCGCCTACTGGGCGGAGCGAGCAGGCAGGGATCTACCCCCGTACCTATAATACAGGGGTCTTACCGTAAAGCACCTATAACAGCATCCTCTATATACAATATATACCTCAGTGGTGACTACCACATTCAATGTGGCGGTGTGTTGGGAACCAGGTGGTGCCAGGTTGCTGAGGGAGACTGTGTCTTGGCGGCCATCAGGGCACGCTATGTAAGCATACTGTGGGTTGGCGTGAAGTAGCTGTACCCTCTCAACCAACGGGTCCACCTTGTGGAGTTGAATGTGTCTACGGAGGAGAACGGGTCCTGGAGCTGCCAGCCACGTTGGGAGCGATACCCTGGAGTGTGGACTTCCTGGGGAAGGCAAAGAGACGTTCATGGGGGGGTTTCATTAGTCGCGGTGCACAGGAGCAACCAAATGGAGTGGAGTACATCGGGTAAGACCTCCTGCCAGCGGGAGGCCGGGAGATTTATGGACCGTAGGGCCAGCTGGACGGTCCTCCAGACCGTCCCGTTCTCCCTCTCTACCTGCCCGTTCCCCTATGGTTGTAGCTGGTCGTCCTGCTTGAGGCAATGTCCCTGTTGAGCAGGTACTGGTGCAGCTCATCGCTCATGAATGAGGATCCCCGGTCGCTGTGGAGGTAGGCAGGGAAACCGAACAGAGCGAAGATGGTGTTGAGGTATTTGATGACTGTGGCAGATGTCATGTCGGGGCATGGGATGGCAAAGGGGAATCGGGAATATTCATCGACCACACTGAGAAAGTACGTGTTGCGGACAGTGGAGGGGAGGGGCCCTTTGAAGTCCACGCTGAGGCGTTCAAAGGGGCGGGAGGCCTTCACCAGGCGCACACAGTCTGGCCGGTTGAAGTGCGGTTTACACTCCGCGCAGACCTGGCAGTCTCTGGTGATAGCCTTGACTTCCTCGATGGAGTAGGGCAGGTTGCGGGCCTTGATGAAATGGTAAAAATGGGTGACCCCTGGGTGACAGAGGTTTTCGTGCAGGGTCCGGAGTTAGTCCACTTGTGCGCTGGCACATGTACCTCGGGGTAGGGCATCGGGGGGCTCGTTGAGCTTGCCGGGGCGATACAAAATCTCGTAGTTGTAGGCGGAGAGCTCGACCCTCCACCTCAAGATTTTATCATTTTTGATCTTGCCCCGCTGTGTGTTGTTAAACATGAAGGCAACCGGCCGTTGGTCAGTGAGGAGAGTGAATCTCCTGCCGGCCAGGTAATGCCTCCAATGCCGCACAGCTTCAACGATGGCTTGGGCCTCCTTTTCGACGAAGGAGTGCCGAATTTTGGAGGCATGGAGGGTGCGGGAAAAGAATGCCATGGGCCTGCCTGCCTGGCTGAGGGTGACATCCAGAGCGACGTCTGATGCATCGCTCTCCACTTGGAATGGTAACATCTTGTCGACCGCGTGCATCGCGGCCTTGGCAATGTCGTTCTTGATACGGTTGAAGGCCTGGTGAGCCTCGGCCGTCAGTGGGAAAACGGAGGATTGGAACCCACTGGGCGTAATACGAAAAGAACCCCAGACACTGTTTGTGGGGGAGGGGGAGTTCCATGAGGGGGCACATGCGATTGGGGTCGGGCCCCAGAACTCCGTTCTGGACCACATAGCCGAGGATGGCTGAGCGGTTCGTGCTGAACACGCACTTCTCCTTGTTATAGGTGCTCGTGATCCATGCCGGGATCGAACATGGGACCTCGGCGCTGTGAGGCAGCAGTGCTAACCACTGTCCCACCATGCTGCCCGACTCAGTCCTATTTTACCATGCATTTTCAAGTGCTCCGCAATCTCGTCCTTATTAATGGAATGAAATCTTACCATCAACTGAAGTCCGGCTAACTGGCCTATAATTTTCTGTCTTCTGCCTCCCTCCCTTCTTAAACATGGTTGTTACATTAACCACTTTACAGTCCTCTGGGACCCTCCCTGACTCCAGTGATACCTGAAAAATCACCACCAATGCCTCCACACTCTCCTCAGCTGTCTCCTTCCTGGGGTGTAGTCCATCTGGTCCAGGTGATTTATCCCCCTTCAAACCTTTCAGCTTCCCCAGCAGCTTCTCCTTAGTGATGGCCACTACACTCTCTTCAAAGTAATTAATGTAACTAATTTATTCAAAAAGGGAGGGAGACAGAAAACAAGAAATCAGTTAGCTGAACATTTGTTAAAGGAAAAATGTTAGAACCATAGAATCCCTACAGTGCAGAAGGAAATAACGCGGTCCATCAAGTCCGCACCAACCACGAAAGTGCAGCCCGTCTAGGTCCACTCCCCCACCCCATCCCAGAACCCCATCTAACTTGCACATCTTTGAACACTAAGGGACAATTTGTATGGCCAATTCACCTAACCTGAACATCTTTGAACTGTGGGAGGAAACCAGATCATCTAAAGGAAACCCACGCAGATACGGGGAGAATGTACAAACTGAACATGAAAGCTATTTTAGAGCTGTTTTTACAGGACCCTTAGATAAATTTACGGTAATCAGGCAGAGTCACAAGGTTTTGTGAGAGGGAAATCACGTTTAACCGATTTATTGGGAGTTCTCTGAAGAAGTAACAGGTGTTATGGATAAAGGGGAAGCAGTGGATGTACTGTACCTAGATTTACAGCAGGCATTTAATAAATTGCCGCATCAAAGGTTATTGTTCATAAATAGGTCATTTTCTGGTTCCAAGATGTGACCAGTGAAATGCCACATGTCTCAGTGCAGGAGCCTCAATTCTTTACAATTTATATAAATGATTTTAATGAAGTGATAGATGGTATGGCTGATAAGTTTGCTGAATACCCAAAGATAGTCGGAATGTAAGTTGTGAAGTGTACATACAGTGCACCAAAATGAAATAGATTAGTTAAGTGAGTGGGAAAAAATCTGGCAAATTGAGTAAAATGTGAGGTTCTTTATTTTGGCATGACGAATAAAAAAAAACATATTATCTAAATGGTGAGAGATTGCAGAGCTCTGAGTTGCAGAGGGATCTGGGTGTTCTAGTTTATTCATCACAAAAGGTAGGGACAGCGAGTAATTAGCAATACTAATAGAATGTTATTGTTTCTGGTAAGGGCAATTGAATGCAAATGTAGGGAGGCTATAATTCAACATAACGGGGCATTGTTGTGAGTACAATTGGAGGGCTGCGCGCAGTATTATTCTCCTTATTTACGGAAAGATGTAAATGCATTGGAAGCAGTTCTGAGAACGTTTACTAGACTAATAATTGCAGGATGTGCAGGGTAAAAGGCAAAACAGGTTTATTCTCCAACACAAATAAGATCAGAGCCACGGAGTACAAAACAAACATCCCAGCTCAGGACTATGGGGAGCTCCGGGTCTGTGTCTGAGGGGGGGGTCAATATTTAAGGCCCCACTGGTGAGCCCCTATTAGGAAGGCCTCCGTCTTGCTCAACATGAGATAGTTGAGCAAGACTTCATGCGAGTTAAGACATGCACAGGTGGTACAGATATGATGGGCTGTTCCACAAGTAGGTGGGATAAAACAAGGGAGGCCGACCAGGCAAGCATTGGAATCCAGTCCGGAGGTAGCGAAAGCGCAGATGAGGGTGTCAACAGCAGATAAGATGAGGCAAGTGCAGGATAAGGTAATGGTACGAGTTGCAAATAGATAGTCTGAGCGATGGTGCAGATATGTTGTCGAAAACTCATCTTGGGTTATGAAACAAAATAAAACTACCTTACACGGAGGCCACAGTTGTAGAAGTAAGGACTCTCTGGGGAGGCAGTTACTTTACCAATTGCAGCTGGGGTTCAAAGCTGCATATATCTGGTGACTAGATCCCATCTGACTGTCTAACAGTAGGCCAAGGCCCCCGAGAGCCTGTCACAATGTACAATGAAAGTTCCGACCAATTAGCATTTGATGGACCATCTCCACCAGACAATGGACTGGTACTTGAGCGACCGGTACAGTCCGAGACATTTCGGCACCACTCCCTGTACTAGGGAAGCGTAAACAACAGGGTCAGTGACCGCTTGGGACACGCCCAGCCATCCAGGCACCCGCCCATTTATTGGTTCGAATCGAACATAGTGATCAGGGATCACCCAATTAGTGGGGTCCAAACTGAAGGACCGCCCAAAAGAGCGCGAAAAGCTCCAAGCATAAGAAGAAGAGTGCACCATGTGTTCATCCTCTTTTGGACCAGGCACCCTGGCGATGACCATCTCCAATCGCAGTATCACCAGAAGCAAGTCCAAGTTCAACGCCCGCTACCAGTCGGATGAGCCTAGCTGAGCAGCAGTTACTTCTACAGACCCGATGGATCCAAAATCGAACAATGGCCACTGTTTCTCTGACCTAAGCCGGGTGCCTGAAGTTAAGTACAGGTTGTTTTAGTCGATAGATGTAGTTTAACTAGTGGTGTTTATGGCGCATGATTAATTGTGTGTGCAAATAAAGTACCCTTGACCTTGAACTAACTAACTGGTGTTTGGCTCTTTGATCGATAGCCGGTTGAACCTTGTGCTGGTACATTTGATACCTGCCAACTCTGAGCAATAGAGTATTGATATCCAAAGGAAGGAGGGCACCCTCACTGACTATCATATTTACAGCAGATCCAAAAAGGCAACACCCAGTAATAGAACAATAAATTGGGGAGGGCCAAGCTCCCCAACTGTCTGTCCATTTGTAGCAGAACGCTGCGGATTCTAGGATTCTTACCCACCTAAATAAAAGAGGATATCAATTTATTGGCCTTGTTAAAAAAAGACTTGGGGAGAAAAATGGGAAGGCATTGAAAGAAAAAGAAAAACCTCGGGAGCACGTTCATTTTAATAGTCTGAACCCGACCCACCAAGGATAGAGGAAGGCCAATTCACCTCTGCAAATCTGTTTTGATACTATTAACCAAACTCGTGTCGTTCAACCTAGAAGTGAGGCCCTGCTGTGGGCCACCCATGCTCCCAGATAGCGATAGCTTGTCTTCGAAAGGCAAAAAGGTAATGTCCTCAATTGGGCTCACCTCCCCGGATGTGAGGGTTAACCAGGAAACATTCACTCTTGCCCAAGTTCAATTTATACCCCGGGAAGGAGCTGAAGGTGTTAAGTAACTTTGTCATGCTGTCAATGGAGGTGGCTGGATCTGTAATATAAAGAAGTAGGTCATCTGCATGGAGAGACAACCAATGCGCAACCCCATCCCGGAAAATACAAATACCCTTCCACTGACTTGAGGACCTCAGCGCTATAGAGATCGGCTTTATTGCCAGAGTCGATAGGAACAGGCGTGGAGAAAGCAGGCAGGCCTGCCCAGTGCCCCGATTCAAGGGAAAATAGTCAGGGTTCAGAGTGTTCCTACGAACACTGGCGGTAGGGGCATTGCCAAACAGGCGAATCCAGGATGTAAATATGACCAAATCCACACCTTCTAAGAATCTCAAATAAATATTCCCACTCCGCTCTCCCAAATGCCTTTCCAGCATCTAGAGAAACTATCACCTCCAGCTCAAATACTGAGGAAGGGGAAAGGATAACATTGAACAGGCAACGTATCTTTTGCCTGCATTCTTAAATGATTCAAAATTTACTAGTTAGGCAGGGCTCGACGAGGGCAGGATGTCTGCTGGTCCCGTATTAACACTAACGTAAGAAAATATAACAAGAGAAGCAGTTTAAAAAAAAGGAAACTGGTATCAGTAAAAGTAAGCTTGAAGCTGTCGGATCATTGTTAAAAACCAAACTGGTTCACTATTATACCATCAGGGAAGGAAACCTGCCTTCTCCTGCTAAACTGGCCTATATATGGCTCCAGTCTCACACCAATGTGCTGAACCCTTAACAATCCTGTAAGTTGTAGGGTTTTGAGGTATAAAGTCCTTCTAATTAAAACAAAATCTAAGGTCCATATTTCTAATTTCTCACACTAGGATCCTCAGTTGTTGTTGGCCTACAAGGTACGAATGATTAGTGTTTGTGAATTAAGCAGCATTTATTAAGTACAATGTAAATGTACCTAACAAAAAGTAGCGAAGACAGAACAAATTATACGTTTCCTCTTGACACCAAACAGTCAGAATTAAAGCCCAATTTCTTATCAACATATTTTAACCCAAGCCCCTAACCAAAGCTATTAAAATCAATTCTTAAGACCATTTCCTATCCTGGTATCAGAGAATAAAGACTTCCTACTGGTACAGATCAATTAAAGCAATGTTTAAACATGTTGGGGTGAATTCTCCGCCTTCCCAGCTGCGTGTTTCCCAGCAGAGCATGTCGCTGGCAGCGGGATTCTCCGTTCCCACCTCTGGCCAATAGGATTTCCCATTGTAGGCACCCCACGCTGCTGGGAAACCCGTGGGCCGGGGTGCACTGCCAGCGGAACAGAGGAACTCACAGGCGGAGAATTCACCCCAGTGTCGTTTCAAGTTCATCACGCTTTTAGCCATTCCTTAAAAAACAACAGGTGCTGGTATTTTGGCCATTAAGACATCTTCAGCTCAAGACTCAAATGAGCACCATTATAAAACAAGAAAACATGTTTGTTTCTTCACAAACATCTATTGTTCCTGTTTCTCCATTACCTTGACTGTTTTTTGCCTAACAGAAATTCAATATTTCCATTTTAAAAGTGGCCACGTCCAAGTTCCCCTCCAAGTTACATGTCACCCTGATTTTGAACTATATCAACTGTCACTCTATTCTATATTCACTCTATTCACTGTCACTTGGTCAACATCCTGGAACTCTCTCCCTAACATCACTGTAAATGTTACTACAACACATGGACTGCAGCGGTTCAAGGAGGCAGCTCACCACCACCCTCTCAAAGGCATTAAGGGATAGGCAATAAATGCTGGCCTAGCCAACGACATCCGCACCCCATCAACTAAGATAAAAAAAAGTAAACTTCGGCACACGGGCAATAAATGCCAGCCTAGACAAAGAGGTGTATGTTTCGAAAGAAACGGAAAAATAAGTTACTAATTGCGCTTTGTTCTCAACTGCTTATAGAATCTGTCCAGCAGCGTATTAAAACCTACAGTTCAAATTTTTAATGTTTATTTACAATTCAATGGCTTTCAATGGGTTATCTTGCCTATTCCTGGAAATGTGTTGTGTTTTCTGCTCTGTATTTTTCAGTTTTCAACTCCACCATTACCATGTTCTTTTGGACAAAGTCAGTCTTGTTTACTAAACAGTATTGACCTTGTCTCAAATAGTTAATGCCTCCTCGCATAAGGCTGGCCTGTCTCTGTTCTTGCTGTGATGGCTGTGTTTTGCTTTTCCTCCTTCAGCACAGACGATGACTCGGGTGGCACGGTGGCACAATGGTTCACACTGCTGCCTCACAGCACCAGGGACCCGGGTTTGATTCCGGCCTTGGGTGACTTGCCTGTGTGGAGTTTTCACTTCCTCCCCGTGTCTGCGTGTGTTTCCTCGGGGTGCCCCGGTTTCCTCCCACAGTCCAAAGATGTGCAGGTTAGGTGGATTGGGCGTGCTAAATTGTCCCTAGTTGTCCCAACCAAAAAGGTTAGGTGGGGTTACAGGGATAGGGTGGAGTCATGGGATTATGTAGGGTGCTTTTCCCAAGAGTCAGTGCTGACTCAATGGGCTGAATGGCCTCCTTCTGCACTGTAAATTCTATGATAACTTAATAAAGCAGTTTTGACGTACAGCATTTTCTGAGCTCAGAGAGGAGCTGTTGCTCTCTTAAAACATTAAAGAAAATTGAACTATAAAAGTGCCATTGGACATGAGTTCTTTTTATACTTGACTTTATATCACCACAACTTGGTGTTCGTTTGAAAGTCCTGGCTATGAAGCAGTCTGTGAAATGACTTTGACAGTCCGTCCAGATAATCATCCTCTTTTCCCCTCAGGGCTTCCAGGGTGTTTCATGTATAGCTGCAGGCGTAAAATTCTGTGTGTTGCAGGAACACTGCGGAGTTCAGGTCAGCGTCATAGAATGGTCATCAGTGTGTTTTCCAATCCACACTTTAACCTTCTTCCGACTTTGATTCAATGATCCATATTAGATATCTGACCATGTACGCAAGAGTCATTTTGTTCCGTAAGCTGCGTTACAAGCTTTGTAAACTTACCAACACAAAAATAAGTTCTTGTTCCCTCCTCACCTCGCACATAATAAAATATATTCATTATAAGGTGTATTGTTTTCGGTATTTGTGATCCCAGTCACCAGATATCACCGCTGGGAGAGAATGCAACCATTAGCGCGGTGCTATCTGAACACATGTCAGCAGAGGGATTTAGCTTCAGCACATCAGGGATGTCTAATTGAAGCCAGTGCTGGCGTTTACAGTACTTTGCCCGCTAGTTCACCTCTTGTATGCATTCTAACAGAAGCCCAGCAGGCAAAGATGGATGATCCCGCTGCCTGAAATCCCTATGGTGGGTCCCCACAAAGCAGGTGCACAATATGTGGTCTGAAATCTATATATTTTTGAAATGCTGTTATTAATGAATTGTCACCTGGGGGCTGCTGATGCGAACACAAGCTATTAACTTTGTAAGATGCTGATGCTGTAATCAGCAGAGTTGCACTGACAGAGCTGACCTGCAGCACACATTGCTCCTTACTTTCAGCACTGTGCCATTCATTTTTATAATTAATCTCAGAATTAATAAAAGAGCATGGCTGGAAGCTGAACAAGTCAATTCTAACGCGACTGTTATATATCCCAATGGATTTACCGGTTAAGGCTTAACAATCTCTATGTAAACTGAGGTTAAGGCTCAACCTGCCTACCATTGGTCCCCAGGCCTATTGGACTAAAATAATGGACGGCATTCTCCATCCAGCAATGCTGGAATCACGATCACGCGGAGAATTGGGCATCAGCCGAAAATCGAGGTTGGCGCCGGGCACGATCGGATTAACATGCCTCGATAGCGGCGTTAATGCGTTCCATGCCACGCAATGGCATGGGCATGCAAATTGTACAGTAACGGCCATTAGCATATCATTAACCTGCCCGAACCGGTCGTCTCTGGCCTCTCGTGATGCTCCGCCTGTGACAGGTGGAAGTGACGATGGCGAGGTTCACTTTTGGTATTTAAAATCGGGAACAGGGGCTGTGGCTGATGAGCTTGAGAGCGGAGCTAGGACAAGTTTCTAAAGAGCTCCCAGTTGTGCCATTAGCTGGGGGCATCTGCCAAGGCCAGGGGAGCAGTGGGGCGACCAGGAGATAGGCCATGTGGTCAGGCTCCCCATCCTGCCACCATGTGCCAATTGGGCACCCCCGCACTGCCCCCCCCCTCCCTCTCACATCCCATGAAAGAGTAAAAAATAAAATAAATAAATTTAGACAAAGAGGCCGAAGGTAATTGATTCAAATTTGCCGACCATACAAAGGGAAGTGAGAATGTAAGCCGTGAGATCTTAAAGAGGTTGCAAAGGGATGTAGATGGATTAAGTGGGAGGCAACAGGCTAGCACCGCTCCTAGTTACTAACCTGGAAATCCAGCCAGTGGGAGAGCATTTTGGGTTCAGCGGCCATAATTCCATACTTCCATAAGATTTCGAGTAGTCATGGATAAGGACGTGGCCCGCGGATCAGGGTGCGTAATTGTGCGTGGGCCAATTACATCCAAATTAGACAGGAACTGGGGAATGAGGATTGGGAACGGCGAGTTGAGGGCAAGTCCACATCTGGCCTGTGGGAGGCTTTAAAGGGCCAGGGAATTGAAGTACAGGACAGGCATGTCCCCTTAAAAATAAAGGATAGAAATGGCAGGATTCGGGAACCATGGATGTCTAGGGAAATTGTAAGCTTAGTCATAAGGAAAAAGGAAGCGCACGACAGGTCTAAGCACCGGAAAACTGACAAAGCCCTTGAGGAGTACAATGAAAGTAGGGAGGAACTTAAATGTGGAATTCGGAGGGTTAAAAGGGCCGTGAAATGTCTTTAGCAAACATGGTCACGGAGAGTCCCAAGGATTTTAATGCATATATTAAGAGCAAGAGCATAGCAAGAGTAGGCCCACTAAAGGAGAATGGAAGGAAGTTATGTGTGGAACCACAGGAAGTGGGTGAAATTCTTAATGAGTACTTAGTATCAATATTCACCAGGGAGAAGAACATGAAAGATCTTGAGGTCAGGGACAGGTGCATGAACTGTCTTGAGAACATCACTATATCAAAGGAGGAAGTGTTGAGTACCCTAAATTGCATTAAGATAGACAAGTCCTGGGGCCGGGTGGGATTTATTCCAGGTTACTGCGGGAGGCAAGGGGAGAAATAGCTGGGGCCTTAACAGATATCTTCACATCCTCTTTGATCACAGGCGAGATTCCAGACAACTGGAGAATAGCCAATGCTATTCCCTTGTTTAAGAATGGAAGCAGAGACAATCCAGCAAATTATAGGCCACTGAGCCTGACATCAGTGGTGGGGAAGCTTTTGGAAAAGATGGAGGAGGAAAATGGACAGGTAGCATAGTTTTGTATGGGGAACGTCATGTCTCACCAACTTGATTGTGTTTTTTGAAGAGGTGACAAAGACAATTGATGAGGGAAGGGCTGTGGATGTAGTTTATTTGGACTTTAGTAAGTTTGACAAGGTCCCACATGGCAGACTGGTACAAAAATTAAAATCACATGGGATTTGGGGTGGGCTGGCTAGATGGATACAGAACTGGCTTAGTTATAGAAGACAGAGTAGCGGTAGAAGGGTGTTTTTCAAATGGAGATCTGTATCTAGTAATGTTCCGCAGGGATCAGTGCTGGGACCTCTGTTGTTTGTAGTGTATATAAATGATCTGGAGGAAAATGTGGGTGGTTTGATTAGTAAGTTTGTGGATGACACGAAGATTGGCGGAGTCGCTGATAGTGCCGAGGATTGTCAGAGGATACAACAGGATATATATATAGAATGGACACAGAAGTGGCAGATGCAGTTTAATCCGGACAAATGTGAGGTGATGCATTTTGGAGGATCAAGTCTAAGTATGAATTACACTGAAAATGGCCCTTAGGAACATTGACATACAGAGGGATCTGGGTTGAAGCTGTATACAACCTTTGTTAGGCCGCATTTGGAGTATTGCATGCAGTTCTGGTCACCACATTATCAGAAGGACGTGGAAGCTTTGGAGAGAGTGCAAAGAAGGTTCACCAGGATGTTGCCTGGTCTCGAGGGTGTTGGCTATGAGGAGAGGTTGAATGAACTAAGGATTGTTTTCACTGGAAAGATGGAGGCTGAGGGGAAACCTGATAGAGACCTACAAAATTATGAGAGGCATAGACAGGGTGGATAGTCAGAGGCTTTTTCCAAGGGTGGAAGTTGTCAGTTACAAGGGAGCACAGGTTCAAGGTGAGAGGGGGAAAGTTTAAAGCAGATGTGCGGGGTAGGTGCCGGAGGATCAGGAGGAAGCAGCCACATTAGCAACATTAAGAGGCATCTGGAGGAAATAGAGGGATACGGACCAAGTAAGGACAGAAGGGTTTTTTTTTTTAGTTAGGGGATCATGATCGGCACAGGCTTGGAGGGCCGAAGGGCCTGTTCTTATGCTGTAATTTTCTTTGTTCTTTATTCTTATCCAACTCAGACACATGACAACTGTGCCGTGCTGCACATCCCTGTGACCTTCAGTCAAGGGCAGGAGATAAGGAAACCACACTTTTTTTTTACAGCTCTAGCTGTTATAAAGCAAGTAAGTTTAAAGGTCCACTCACTTTCAGAAACCAGGATTAAAGTAAGTTTATAAGGTAAATGATTAGTATTGGGGGGGGGGGGGGGGGGGGGGTGGCACGTCTGTTGGTTAGGGGCTGGTTGGGTGCTCATTGGGGAGAATGAGGGTCAGGTGGTCAGTGGGGAGGCTTAATGGGGCTGGTTTAGCACAGGGCGAAAGAGCTGGCTTCTGAAAGCAGCCCAAGGCAGGCCAGCAGCACGGTTCAATTCCCGTACCAGCCTTCACGAGCAGGCGCCGGAATGTGGCGACTAGGGGCTTTTCACAGTAACTTCATTTGAAGCCTCCTTGTGACAATAAGCGATTTTTATTTCATTTGCTCCGGGGGAGGTTGGTTAGTCAGTGGAGGGGTGGGGTCAGATGGTCTGTAAGGGTGGGAGTTGGTTGGGTGAGTGTACTCATTAGCTCAGTGGGGGCAGGAGTGGGGGTGGGGTGATCAGTTGGAGCTTGATGGGAGCCGGTTGGTTGGGGGAGGCGGGTGTTCAGTGGGAGTCAGATGGTTAGTTGGGAGGGGAAGGTTCCGGGTGGCGTCGGGTGGAGTGCAAGGGCGTCAAAGTGCCAGGGTGACACTTCCAAGGGTCAGGGAGCAACGTGGGCCAAGTTCATGAAATGAGTGTGGACGGGAAGGTTTGAAGGGTGGGGGTGTGCAGGGCAGGTAAGTAGGGACCTCCGGGAGGTTGGGTGGGTGATACGTGGGGGTCCTAGAATGAAAGAGGTGCTGTAAGGGGGATTAGGGGGTCCTGAAGACCGGGATTCCATCACTTGGGGGTGTTGTATTACAGAGATGTAATATATATATTTCTCATTTGTCTTCCAAGTTGTATTTAATTTGATGATAGACAGTCAAAGTCTTCCGGTTGATGACAAATTATTTATTGAGGAACAAAATAATATACTTGTGAGTTTGTTTACTTTAATACTTTGACTAGTAATAGAATTAACTAAGATTAGATTAAATTAACAAATAATATAATACACTGCATTCTGAGCTGGTCACTTCTATCCTCTAGCTGCAATACACACACACTAACACGAAGAAAGAGCGAGAAACTCCTTATATAGTTTCTATTAGTGTTACCATCTAGTGATCATCTGACTGTACTGACTGCACATTAATTAATCATGTATTAACATATACAGAGACCACTACTGTAGCTAGTGCACGTGCATGTGGTGGGTGACATTGTCCATGGGTGGGGGGGTGAAGCTCACTTAGAGATCAGGGCATCCTTTAAAAATGGCGGCCAGATCTCTGAGTTCAGCTCCCCAGTACTAAAACAAAATTCTATGTGTGGGCAAAACCGGTGAGAAACTTCCCAGGGCCAAAAAGATGAATAGTGGTGGGGAAAACGGCGGCAGAGACGGCGGTAAACTCTGTGAAAAACCAGCCACAAATTAACTTTGAAATTTTTTGTGTGAATCGCGCACACTGTTTCCCCTGTCAGAGGAATCTAGAACGCCGGACACAGATCATTTAGTACTGGGGTGTGGAGAAATCTCTTCACTCAAAGGGTTGTGAATCTTTGGAATTCTCTATCACAGAGGGTTGTGAATGGTTCATTGTTACTTGTATTTATGGCCAAGATAGAAAGATTTTTGATTTTTCAGGGGATGCATGTGTCGTTGGCTGGGCCAGAGTTTGTTCCCACAGCTCATTGCCCTTGAATTGGGTGGCTTGCTGGGCCATTTCAGAGGCATTTAAGAGTCCACCACGTTGTTGTGGGTCTGGAGTCACATGTAGGCCAGACCAGGTAAGGACGGCAGATTTCCTTCTCTAAACCAGATGGATTTTTACGACAATCGACAATGGTCATCATTAGGCCTTTAATTCCAGATATTTATTGAATTCAAATTTCACCATCTGCCCTGGTGAGATTGAAACCCGGACCCCAGAGCTTTACCCTGGGTCTCTGGATTACTAGTCCAGTGACAATACCGCTATGCCACCGCCTGAAGAGCAAGTACAAAGTGGAATTGAGGCATGTTGAATTCTGGTCTACCTCTGCTCCTATTTCTCCTGTTCTTCTATTCTTATTCAGTGCCTTTGCCTAGCTTCACCTTTGTGTTGTTCCACACATCCAGGGACACATTGAAGCTCAACCATTGCCAAGAATATCTCCATTGCTTTTCCTGGGTATACTTAAAATCTTGAGAATGTGATCATTCTCAAAAGAACCAGGAAACACTAAGAGATCCAAATTCAATTCAATTGCCATGTCAGCTACCCCTCACCCAGTCCTAGTTACCTGGTGTAATTGTTTCCCTGCCCAATATCTCTACTGATTAGAATTATGTTCTCACAGCACTCAATAATTTCTCTTTCCTTACTTGTCAAGGTGAGTGATCTTGGTCAAAAACAGAAAAGTGTTGGATAAACCCAACAGGTCTGGCTGTATCTGTGGGGAGAGAAAATAGAGTAAAAATTTCGAGAGTGTATGATTTTTTAAAAATTATCTTGGTAATGGGGGAGTAAACCTTTCCCATTTCAGGCACCCACTGATAGCATCAAGTATTCCAACTCAGTTATAGCACAGTGAGATGCAGAGTAAAGTTGCCTCTACTCTGTCCCCAAACCCCCCCCCCCAACTCAGGAAAACAGGCCTCAATTGCACCTGTGTCACTATTTTCCATTTCTCAAATCAGCCATCCCATAACTTCGCTTAGCTAGGTTACCAACTTGCGCAGATCCAGAAACTGAATTCATGCCGTAGGCTTTGTGCTCTTCGAGAACCGGATTGATAGCCTTCCAGACAGCAAATAGAGGAGACGTCCGCCTCATCAATCTCAGTTCGATTTGAGACCAGAACCTAGGGTCTGCAAGATCAGTGTCTAAACCAACTTCACCAATCACAAGAATTCTGAAGGAACAAATAATTATTTCTGTGTGGATACCTGATCAAAACGCTTTTATATTCCTGTTCAAATCCTCAATTTGAACATGGTCATGGAAAATTCATTCCCCTCCTGCCAGATGACACTGCGCCAACATTCTGAAGGTGAACAGCCTGTGCAACTTTCATTTAATTGATTTCTTATGCATGAAAACATGTTGGAGCATAAGCACAAATATTCCTAACTCTGTTTTGAAATGTGCAGTGACCCTAGATATACCCAGGTCCTCCATTAAAATCAACTGCACCTCCACTGTTGTACCAACTTCAGTTCCCTTAATATGCTCCTTCTCCAAAGAAGTCTCCAGTCAATCTTGAAATAAGGAGCAACCAGTGGGGAACTCACCATGGGGGAACGCGTTGGAGGGGGGGGGGGGGGGGGGGGGGGGAGTTCTGCCTGATTACTTTTCATGTGCCTTACAGATTCCCGGTGTTGTATACAGGATGTGTACACTTATCGTCATGGTCTACACTAGCCTGAAACCTGGAACCAGATGCAAAGTTTGATTCCAGGTTTCTGTCTGTACATTTCTAGTCGTTGGTAAATTGAGTTTGATATTCTGGTTTGAAGAATTGGCCACAAGTGAGCCAACAGGACTGGAAACAACCATTTCCAACCCATTTGGCCCCAAGGGTGCACATGGAACAAAGAATTCAATTGAAAATACAAATAGGATGAGTGGCCAGGTTTTAAGGGGTGGACTGTCTTAGCCTGAGATTCACATATAACCCAAGGGCCACTTGCATGATACCTGAGGGGGGTTCGGGTGTGAGTCCTTCACAGATACTTTCTCTTCATTGGATTTGGGTGCCGCTACCAAGACTTGCATTTAGTGCTCATCTTTAGTTGCCCAGAATCAAATCTGGAGATGCATCTAAGCAGCCTTCACAGGGCCTCGTGGGATGGCCCTGCTGTCCAGCTGTTTGTTCTGGGCCTTGACTTAGCCTTAATCCTGCTTGCACCACTTCTGACTCTTCTTGCCTGCTGTTATGCTTCTTGAAAGAATGCTCGAAGTCGTCTTTAGGTTAAAGGATGATTTATTGTGTCCCACAATAAATTACAGAATTGCACTTAAGAATATGCTGCTCTTCAGTATTCTGCAACTAGGCCCAAAAGACTTGCAGCCCAGAGTTAACTTCCACGCCCTGCCTCCTCAACCCTCCGGTTCAAGTGGCCCCAGGGCGGGCCTTTGGCGTTCCTCTTATATGTCCCCGCTCTGCCCCCTGGTGGTACTTCCATGTCCCATCAGCCCCTTCTGTACACACTCAGGCGAGGATCACCACATCCCCCTTTTTCACTCCTTTTTTTTCGTAGTTGCAGAGCTGTAACAAAACACAAATGTAAACAGTTAGGTTTATATACACACGACAAGACAGGGCATTGCAATTGTCAGTCCATGTTCACAGGTTCAGACGGTCGGGTGCACGTCTGATCCGGGTAGACCTCCTGAGTGGGCATGGAGATCCAGGGTGTTCTGTGTCCATTTGGACATCTGTTGCTGGAGTTTCAGGATGATGTATGACAGCGTCCTGTAGATCCAGTGTGTCCTGCAGATCGAGTGTCGGAAAGACCCGTTGACGAGGTGTAACTTTCAGAAGGTCTCGCCGATTTCGTCGAACCATTGTTCCATCGTCCGACTGCACGATGTAGGATCGTGGCGATATTTGGCGGAGGACCACCACCATTTTGTACCAGCCCCCAGCTGGGTGTCGCAACCTCACCGTGTCGTTGATGGCCAACGGTTGCAGTACTTTTGCCTGCTGGTCATAGTGCTGCTTTTGCACTTGACGTTGGTAACGCATTTTATCCAGGACAGGCGAGTGATCGGGATTGGTGAATTGTAGCGCCGGTAATGTTGTCCACATATCCCTGTTGAAAAGCATCTGAGCTGGTGATAGTCCCGAGCTCAAAGGTGACGATCGGTACGACAAGAGGGCCAAGTGTACGTCGGATTTTGAGTCTGCAGCCTTGCTGATGAGTTGTTTAATTATGTGGACACCTTTCTCCACCCTGCCATTTGATTGCAGAAGTGTGGACTCGACGTTATATGCTTGAAATTGTAGTTCTTGGCGAAGTCCGTCCACTCCCAGCTGGCAAAACAAGGACCATTGTCGGACATGACCGTCCGTGGGATGCCATGCCTGGAGAAAGTTTCTCTGCAGGCCTTGATGACTGCTGCGGCTGTGAGATCCGGGAGTTGCAGGACTTCCGGAAAGTTGGAGTAGTAGTCGATGAGCAGAACATAGTTGCGGCCCATGGCGTGGAACAAGTCAATGCCCACTTTGTCCCACGGTGACGTGGCCATCTCATGCTGCTGCAGTGGCTCCTTGCATTGTGCCGGTCGATGTCTTTGGCACATGTCACAAGTGAGCACCATGTTTGTAATGTCCTCGTTAATCCCTGGCCAGTAAACAGATTGTCGTGCTCTCCTTTTGCACTTTTCGGCACCAAGGTGCCCCTCGTGAATCCTGTGGAGGATGTCCGCCCGGAGCGCCATTGGGATGACGATCCTGTCGTTTCGCAGTATAATGCCATCAACCACGGATAGTTCAGTCCTGACGTTTTGGAACTGTGGGCACCGCCCCTTTGGCCAGCCATGTTGAAGGTTGTGTAGGACTTGAAGGAGGGTGGCATCCTCCTGTGTCGCCTGACGAATTTGCTGTAGCCTTTCGTCCGTTGCCGGGAGCGTCTCCTTGTACCACTGTGCATGAGCTTCCACATCGTTGATGGAAGCCAGTGGCGGGTTGTCAGCGTCCATGGCTCGTGATAATGTGTCAGCTATCACAAGGTCCTTGCCAGGGGTGTAGACCAGCGTGAAGTCGTACCTTCGCAACTTCATCATCATGCGTTGTAGGCACGGTGTCATATCATTTAGGTCCTTGTCGATGATATTGACCAGCGGCCTATGATCAGTTTCCACGAGAAAAGTGGGGAGACCGTACACATAGTGGTGGAATTTGGTCACCCCTGTGATTAGCCCTAGGCACTCCTTTTCTATCTGTGCATACCTGCACTCTGTGGCAGTCATCGCTCGTGAAGCGTAAGCCACTGGAACCCAGTCCGACTGGTCATCCTGTTGCAGTAGCACAGCACCAATTCCATGTTGACTGGCGTCAGTGGAGATCTTGGTAGGTTTTGCCGGGTCAAAAAATGCGAGCGTTGGAGCTGCCATCAACTGGTGTCTCAGATCATCCCATTCAGCTTGGTGAGCTTGGGTCCAGGCAAACTCCGTGTCCTTCCTTGTCACGTTCCTCAACGCCGTCGTCCGTGCTGCTAGGTTCGGTATGAATTTACCGAGGAAGTTGACGAATCCCAGGAACCTTAGAACCGCTTTCTTGTCCTGTGGTCGCTGCATGCTCTGAATTGCAGCGATCTTCTCGGCGTCCGGCTTCACCCCGTGCTCTGATATTGTGTCGCCGAGGAAGGTCAGAGAGGACTGTGCGAAAGTGCACTTGGCTTGGTTGAGCTTCAGTCCAAAGTGGTGGATCCGCTGGAAGACTTGCTTCACCCTCGCAATATGGTCGTCCTCTGTCGTTGACCATATGATGATGTCATCCACATAGACACGGACGCCTTCGATGCCTTCTACCATCTGCTCCATGATTCTGTGAAATATTTCGGATGCAGATATAATGCCGAAGGGCATCCGATTATAGCAATACCTTCCAAATGGCGTGTTGAAGGTGCACAGCAGGCGGCTGGACTCATCGAGCTGCATTTGCCAGAAACCCTGTGAGGCATCCAGTTTGGTGAAGATGCGAGCTTGTGCCATTTCGCTCGTTATCTCCTCGCACTTGGGGATAGGGTAGTGTTCCCTGCGAATGTTCTTATTCAGGTCTTTGGGATCTAGACAGATCCGAAGTTCACCAGACGGCTTCTTGACGCACACCAGCGAGCTGACCCAGTCAGTCGGCTGTGTGACTCGTGAGATGACGCCTTGAGTTTGGAGACGTTGAAGTTCGGCTTTTAGTTTGTCCCGCAATGGAGCTGGCACCCTCCGTGGGGCATGAATGACCGGTCTGCCAGTCTCTTTGAGCAGGATTTTGTATGTGTAGGGTAGTGTACCCATGCCCGAGAAGACGTCGGGGTAGTTGCTGAGTAGCAGCTGTATGTCCTCGGCAATGCGTGATGATGCAGCCGTGTGCATTAAGATCCGTTGAATTAGCCGCAAATCCTTGCAGGCTTGAGCACCTAGCAGTGAGGATCTGTTGTCATCTACAATTTCAAATCGGAGTCCTGTTACGACTGTTTTGTTGGCAACTTGTAGGTGGCAGGATCCCTTTGAGATGATCTGGTTTCCGTTGTAGTCAGTGAGCTTGCATGCTGCAGGTAACACCTCGTGCGTCCCTGGGACAGATGCGAGATCTTTGCTCATCAGCAAGTTTGCTGAGGCTCCCGTGTCCAGTTTGAACGTGATGGGGAAGTCATTTACGTGCACCGTAGCAGTCCATTCGCTTGCAGAGTTGATGGCATGCACGTGTCGAGGTTTTGGCGTCAGCTCCTGTGGTTCCGCTGTGGCATTAATAATTCCAATGCTGTATGTGTGCTCCCAGGAGTTGAATTCTTCATGGTCGGAAAAATTGTCTTCGGGTGCCTGAGTGTTCATGACATCAACTGTGCGGACCTTCAGGTTTCCGTGCCGTTGCATTGATGAGTGATATTTGGCTGTGGACTGACATTGGGAGGCGAAGTGATTCATTTTTGAACACTTTCTGCACCTTTTTCCTTGAGCAGGACATTGCCCTTTTAAGTGGGTGGAGCCGCAATAATGACATGTCATGACGTCATGCGTATGTTGCGTTCGCGCATGCGCAGTGCGGTTTTCAGTCCAGGGCCGGTATTGCGAGTAGTGCGCATGCGCGTACCGATCACTTCCGGGATCGCGTCTTTCAGAATGATGCGCATGCGCAGACGGGCCGGAGAACGGAAGAGACGGCCTGGAGAACGGAAGAGACGACCTGTGAGGGGAAGCCACCATCTTTATATCTGCCTCGTGGTGAGTGTTTTGCAAGGAATGTTTTTCAAATAGCTCCTGTACCTGCTGCTTTTTCTGCTCCTGTAGCAAGCATTTATCTATGGTAGTTTTAAGTGTTAAATCGTTTTGTATTATTGGTGATTCTCTTAGATTTCCGTCGGCAAGACCATAGATTAGCTGATCTCTGATGAGTGAGTTTGTTAAATCACCAAAGTTGCAGCCTTGTGCTATCAAACGTAGGTCTGTCACAAAGTGGGAGATAGTCTCCCCGTTTTTTTGGAGTCTGTGACGCAGGGTGAATCTTTCAATGATCTCATTGGATTGAGATTTACAGTGTTCATCAAATTTCGCGATTATCACGTGATACTTAGTTTTGTCTTCAGTATCAGCATATGTGAAAGAGTTATAGATGTCTACCCCTTGCTGGCCAGCCGATCCGATTAAAATTGCAAGTTTTTTTTCATCGGTGGCTGTCTGGAAGTCCTGAGCTAACAAGTACATCTCAAACTGTTGTTTAAACATTTTCCAATTGTAATTTAAATTACCTGTAGTTCTCAGTGGCCCTGGAAGTAGCGTGCGTTCCATTGTTTCAGAAAGTCGTCTGGAGTGAAGAGTCTGCAAAGTCTGGTGGCCTGCCTGTTGCTTTTGCTGGTAGCGCTGGTTCCTTCTGTTCAGAGAAGCCACTCCTGTACCATGTTATGCTTCTTGAAAGAATGCTCGAAGTCGTCTTTAGGTTAAAGGATGATTTATTGTGTCCCACAATAAATTACAGAATTGCACTTGAGAATATGCTGCTCTTCAGTATTCTGCAACTAGGCCCAAAAGACTTGCAGCCCAGAGTTAACTTCCACGCCCTGCCTCCTCAACCCTCCAGTTCAAGTGGCCCCAGGGCGGGCCTTCGGCGTTCCTCTTATATGTCCCCGCTCTGCCCCCTGGTGGTACTTCCATGTCCCATCAGCCCCTTCTGTACACACTCAGGCGAGGCTCACCACACCTGCAATGTTGCACTTCTTTACTCCTTTGATGGGGCAAATTAGCATTGGATCAAAGTGGTGTCAACCTGAGGGGCAGCCGCCTCACCGGAGCCTCTTTCTGCCCTGACACCATTGTCTAGAATATTCTCTCAGGATAACTAGATATCTGTGTAAGTAGCTGAAAATTTGCCATCACTGAGGAGTGTAAAGCCCTCCCAATTAGATTCTCCATACCTTGGTTGATCCAGAACTGAGCGTCACCTCCAAATTTCAGTCCCAAGAATCCATCAGATGTATTCCAAGATATGAAAGAAAGAACATCTTGTACTTGGACTCATTCGCAGGGAGCTCCCCTGTAATTGCCACCTCCTTCATTGTAGGCTGCAGGCCTTTGAATTCCTCACACATTACTACACTTTTTCATGTTCCCCAACATACGTGCAGGATGCTGTGGCCTTAATGAGATGTTCCTGCTCAATAATGAGCTCTCTGCCCTAGAATCCCCCCTGAAGATGAGAACCCCCTAGCTCAGGAACATATGGACTGGGCATTCATCCAGCTGACTCCTGCCAACTTGCTATTTAGCTGGCACCTTTACTGACTCCCCTCTATTTGTTCTCCAGATGTTCTTTCCTGATGTTGTTTTAATCGCCAGGTATGGTTTTATCAGAGCTTAATGTCTGCGTTTGTTGTTCTTGAGATGAGGTGAGCTTCCGCACTGTCCCTTGTTATCCAGTGTGTTACAATAGGGAGGGGGGTGTATATTACCAGGGCACTTGTACGGTCGGAGGTGGTTATGTGAATATTTTTATTCATTCACTGGCTGACAATCAGTAGCACAATGGTTAGCACTGTTGCCTCACAGAGCCAGGGTCCCAGTTTCAATGCCCGGCTTGGGTCACTGTCAATGTGGAGTCTAAACATTCTCCCCGTGTCTGCGTGGGTTTCCTCCGGGTGCTCCAGTTTCCTCCCACAAGTCCCGAAATACATGCTTGTTAGGTAATTTGGCACCAGAGGTGTTTTGATTTCCGCCGGCGGGAGAGGCCTGTCAGCGGCGGGACCTTGACCCATCGGGGGCCGGAGAATCGCCGCGGGGGGCCTGCCGACCGGCGCGGCGCGATACCCACCCCCGCTGATTCCTGGGTGGTAGAGAATTTGGGCCACGGCGGGGGCGGGATTGAAGCCAGCCCGGGCGATTCCCCGACCCCCCGGGGCGTCGGAGAATTCCGCCCAGTATTTTTTCTTGAAGGAAACTAATGTTTCTGAAGGACATTATAGCATTAGGTGGCACAACCATTAGCACTGCTGCCTCATAGCGCTAGGGACCCGGCTTCAATTTCGACCTTGGATGACAGTCTGTGCGGAGTCTGCACCATCTCCCAGAGTCTGCGTGGGTTTCTTCTGGGTGCTCCGGTTTCCTCCCACAGTCCAAAGATCTGCAGGTTAGGTGGGTTGGTCATGATCATTGTGAAGGGCTACAGGGATAGGGGGGTTGGGTCTAGGCAGGGTGCTCTTTCAGAGGGTTGGTGCAGACTTAATGGGCCAAATTGCCTTTTTCTACACTGTAGGGCAGGCTTTGTCAAACCCGGGGGCGCAACCCGCGGGTGGGTCGCGGGCGGGTGACGGGAGAGTCGCGGAACCGTCCGTCGCGGCGCTCCTGGTCGTGCAAACCTGCGTGAAATAGCCGCAGCAGCCGGCTGTTAATAACGCCGGCTGCAAGTGGCCTTCAAAATTGGCCTTCAGGGGCTGGTTTAGCTCACCAGGCTAAACCGCTGGCTTTTAAAGCAGACCAAGCAGGCCAGCAGCATGGTTCGATTCCCGTACCAGCCTCCCCGGACAGGCGCCGGAATGTGGCGACTAGGGGCTTTTCACAGTAACTTCATTGAAGCCTACTCGTGACAATAAGCGATTTTCATTTCATTTTTTCATTTCAAATTGCCACAAAGATATAAAATAAAAGCGGCCGCACTGCGCATGCGTGCCAGATCATTGGCTTGCATGCGTGCCGATGATCGGGCACGCATGCGCAGTGCGGCCGCTTTTTAAAAATTGGTCGCAATTTTTTGTTTTACAGGTTCGGGGGGGGTTTTATCATTTTATTCATTTATTTAATTCATTTTATTTTTATTTTTTTCATTTCTTTAATTCATTTTTTTTACAAGTTCGGGAGGGGGGTTTTATTTGATAAAACTTTACAGGAAAAAATGCAGAAATTTGGACAGATGGAGACTCCATACTTTCCGACACCGGAAGGCTTCACCTTCATCCAACAGGTTCCATTGGAGGAGAGTGTACGAGGGCCAAAGGGACCCAAAACCATTTCCTCCATTTTTGTCAGCAACAAACAAGGTAAGAGAAAATGGTGGGCCGTGCAGGTCAGCCAGCGCAGGCCGTAAAGGCCGGCTGGCGTGGGTAGCAAAGAATGGCTGGCGTGGGCCACGACGGTCGGCTGGCGTGGGTCGCGAAGGTCGGCCGGGTTGGGTCCCGAAGATTGGCCGGTTGGTAAAATGGGTCACTGCAAAAAAAGTTTGAAAATCTCTGTTGTAGGGATCCTAAGGAACCAGTTGGATTTTTACAAGAATCCAATAGTCTCATGGCCACCATCATTAATACTAGCTTTTCATTCCAAATGTATTTAATTCCGTTTGAATTCTCCAGTTACCAGGGTAGAATTTGAACTCATGGCTGCGATCTACAGACCGCGTTACGCTCGAGTGAGAGCGTGGGCTTCCCGGCAGGCTTAAGGCTTCACCAGATCTACCCAGATCTATCTCGCAAGGCTTCAGTATCAGAACCCCAAAACGGGCATGACCAAATGGTGCGGACGTAAGTAGGTTTTAAACCTTACTCTGTATCTACCGGCCTCCTGGGATCTACCGGCCTCCCCAGGGAGGCTGCAGCTGGGCGCTATTCAATACTGGTTCAAGCAAACATGTACCAGGTGGAATGGCATCTGGGGGGTCTCTCAGGCCATCGTAGGTCCCGGGATGGCCAGGGATAGTGCAGGGTGGCCCTCTGGCCACCTTCGCCTGGAACATGGGCACCTTGGCACTGTCTGGCTGGCACCCTGGCACTGCAACCCTGGCATGCCAAGGTGCCTGTATGGCACTTCCAAGCTGGCAGGAGCCCTGCCAGGGTGGAAGTGCCAGCCAGACAGTGCCAAGGTGCCCATGTTCCAGGCGAAGGTGGCCAGAGGGCCACCCTGCACTATCCCTGGCCATCCCGGGACCTCCGATGGCCTGAGTGCCAGTGCCAGGATGCCAAGGGGGCACTGCCAAGGGTCAAGGCCTATGGGCGACCATGCCAATGAAAGGAGGGTAGAGGAGTGTATGAAGGGTGGGGGCTGCAGAGCAGGTTAAGTAACGGCCTGTGGGATGGGTGGGGCCTGAAGTGAGCAGACCCCATAGCTGGTGACCTCAGTTAGGGGGAGTGTGGGGTAATGTGGGAGGTGAGATTGATCATGGCTGGAATGTGTGGGGGACCCACAAGCTCACTTCGAGTTCATGGTACCCTTTCAAAATGTCGGCCTGATCTCGGAGTTCAGCTCCACAGTGTTGAAAGAAATACCGGTGAGAAATGCCCCAGGGCCCAAAAATGTAACCAATGGCGGGATATACTGACCAACCTGCATGTGCTTTTCAGTGGTGGAGGTGGCCCGCCAGTGGGATCTACCGGTCCCACTGTTGTCAATGGCAATTTCCCATTGACAGCATCCCTCGTCGCCAAGAAACCCGTGCGTTGGCGTGGGACCGGAATATCATGCCCTATGTCTCTGAGTCTTTAGTCCCAGTCCTCTGGATTACCTGTCCATTAACATAGCCACCATGCTCCTGTATCCTCGTAATACAAAATCAACTTGTTATGCATAGCCTGTGTGAGCCTGAGTAAATGAATGCATTTGAAAGGGGGTACAAGAAGGTTAAGTACTAGGAGCAAGAGTAGGCCACTCAACTCCTCAAACCTGTCCCACCATTCAGTCAGATTATGGCTGATCTGATTGTAACCTCAACCCCACATTCCTGCCTACCTCCAATAACCATTGACCCCCTTGTTGATCAAAGTTTATCGAGCTCAGCCTTAAAGATATTCATCGGGTCCATTTTTCCCAAATTGCACAGAGTGTTGGAGCAGGTGAGAAAAGCTACCCTTTAAACATATGCAAAATTATGTTAAAGTATTGAAATCAGGGGCTGGATTCTCCGAGCCTCCACGCCGAAATCGCATTTGGCGCAGGGGTGGAGAATGGACGCTCGTGCGGGAATTGTGGCCAGCGCCGCTGAAGCGATTCTCCGGCTGAGTTCCCAACAGCGTTCCTAACCACGTATCGGCCGTCGGGAACCTCGGGTGGCGGCTGCGGACTCAGTCCACGGTCGCCCTGGTGGAGGGGCGGGGGGATCATTCACTGGGGTGGCCTCATGGATGGCCAAGCAAGTGATCAGGCGGCACTGATCCTCGGGCGCGCGCGATCTCGGACCTACTTCTTCCATCACGGTCCGCAGTGCGGAAAGCAGGAAAGTCCAGAGTGAAACTCCAGCGTTTGACGCTGGCATGGGGAGATAGCCCCATTTTTGGAGAATCCAGCCCCATGTACACACCTTTTCTTGGTTATGTCACTGACGGGGGGCCGAGGAAGATCTCAAGCTGAGATCTTGTCGGCGCAAATCCCGTATTTGGCCACTCGTGAGATTTTCTGGCATCATTGGATTTGCGCACTCAGCTAATGGGACCCTCGATCGTGAGACTTTCAGAGTCTCAAGGTCCCCTGAGAGAAATAAATTCTCCTCATCTCTGTTTTAAATGAATGACCCCTTTATTTTAAACAGTGACTCCTAGGTCTAGATACTCCGACAGGAGGAAACATCCTCTCGATGCCGACCCCTCAGGTTTTGATCGAGCCTCCCCTCATTCTTCTAAACTCTGGTGGATACAAACCTTGGGCCGGATTCTCCAATAATGGAGCTATGCCCCCACGCCAGCGTCAAAACCAATTTGCAGGGGGCTAGCAGGGACCCAGAGTGTTTGCCGCAGCTCTGGCTGTGGAAATGGGGCCCTGCACTTCCGGTCGGCATGGCGTACTCAGCTCGCAGAGCGGCACCAGGATGTAGGTCCACCCGAGATCGCACACGCCCGTGGATCGATGCCACCTGATCGCTTGCCTGGCCGTCTGTGATGCCCCCAGTGAAGGATCCTCCCGCCCCCTACCACCAAGGCGGCCGCAGACTGAGTCCGCAGTCGCCACCGGCCGTTCCTGACAGGCAAAACGTGGTTAGAACCACGCCATGGGGAACTCGGCTCGTTGTCCTTGGAGAATCGCCGCGGAGGCCTCTGACAATGGCCGGCTACCCGCGCCGCTTAGACCGTGCAAGCGCGATTTGCGCCAATTCTCTGGGGACCAGAGAATCACGAGAGCGGCATTGCGCCGGGTTTCGGCGTCAACGCCCATATTCCGCCTCTGCGCCAATCGCGATTTTGGCGTGGAGACTAGGAGAATCCCGCCCCTTACCTCTTCAACCTTTCTTCCTAGTTCAGCCTGCCCAGCCCATTCCTGGTATTAATCTAATGAACCTTCTTTGAACGTCTTCTCATGCATTTCCATATTTCCTTAAAGAAAGTGACCACAAAGTGAAAGTGGGCACCAGACTTGCTGGGATGGTGCTGTGCTGACCTCAATCCAAAGATTTTCACGGCTGTTCTCTTTGGGGAGAACTTTACTAGCCTACATGAGGTGGAGAAAAGGTGGTGGGGGGGGGGGGGGGGGGGGAGGGGCTGGTACAAATTGCGGGACCTATGGCGGATCAGCTCCCCAATCACGTGGTGCTATCAGCGATTTTACCAATGGTGAACAAGGGAGAAAATGTGAAGTCTGATTAAGGGCCATTTTACCAGACTGTTGCTATTTTGATGACGGTGAATTGACTGCCCCCCTGCCAGATGGGAAGTGGCAAGCTAAATTGAGGAGACTCCCAGTGGCTGCTGCGGGGGTGGGGGGTTGTTCCAATCAGAGAAGGGGCCATGGGGTGATAAGGCAGCCCCGCACTCCCAGCACTTTCCTTGGAGGTATTTCCACTCCACCAGGGGTGGGTGATGGTGCAGTGGGATGTCACTAGATTGACGATCCCGAAGTCCAGGCTAATATGCTGGGGCATGGGTCCAAATCCCACCATGGCAGCTAATGGAATTAAAATACAATTAATTAAAATCTGCCATCCAAAAACTAGTCTCAGTCATGGTGACTTTATAAATTATTATCAATTGTCATAAAAACCCATTTGGTTGATTAATATTCTTAAGGGGGGAACTTTGCTGTCCTCACCTGGTCTGGCCTACATGTGACTCCAGATCGACAGCAATGTGGTTGACTCTTAAATGTCCTCAAAAATCACCGAGAAAGCCAGTTCAAGGACAATTAGGAATGGGCAGCAAATATTGGCCTTGCCAATGATGCTCACATCCCATGAAACAATAAAGAAGAAAGGGGGGAATTTACTAAGCTTTGACCTACCTTCTGCAGACTGCAAGCCTCCTTTCTTCCTCAGCCATGGCCACCATTCCTGGTGGCGTTGTTCAAGCTCTTGAGCTTTAGATCTCTGAGGCAGGACTTCCTCCCAGATGAGGGGCAGAAGTCCTGTCTCCAGTCAATTCACGCACCACAGAATGTTAAATGGCTTCAGGGCTGCCATCGGTGGTAGGACAGGGAACCCGCTCTCTGAAAAGTACAACCCTTTCTGTAAATTGAACTTTCTCCCGCAGGGGAGGTCGCTACTTAAAGGCTAGAGTCCTTTAAGAGCTTATCATCCGTCCTGCCAATCACAGATAGTGTGGCCAATGTGCAGGGAGCTGTTGCAATTATGTTAAGTTATATCAATGAGGCACTCTCAATTACGATGCAAAAGTTAGGTCAGTAATCAAAGGCTTTAATAAGCATTGAACAATGACAGCATCCAAGAGAAGTGTGCTCGCAAAATGGAGTCTCATCTTAAATACTGTTTCCCAGGGGGCGTAGCCAGAGGCGGAGTCCCCCAGGGTTCCAAGCCTCTTAAAGGGGCAAGGTATTCCGATCATCACAATCAACCTTGTCCAGATGGATGAGGTCAGTTAATCACATTCTTATGGAGCGAGGTTCTGCCCAGGGATCCTGGGGCCATTTCAGTGACAATTACTGAATAGGTTCTTGTCTCGTGAGAACATTCAAATGAACATCCAATTGAATTAAGAAGCAGGAATACTGCACCCAGACTGAACAATTCACACTCATTTAAGTGAACTTACTACATTGGGTTGACCCTTACAATGAGTTTTCTTTTGGAAATGAATAAATCTCTTTTCTGCCAGAGAATTGTAATTTACCTCACAGCAACTAATGGGATAAGATTGGCGGTTTTGGTGTGCAATTATTTATTTGTTTTGAATTTGCAGTGGAAGCCTGGATCGGGGTGCACCAGGAGGACATGGAGCATTTTAATCTCTTCCATCTCTGGGATAATTATTCATCCTGACATTCTTCTGCCACCAGACAATTCTGGCGTGCTTCACCCACCAGCTATCACGCAGGGTGGATGCAGGATTGTTAATGCCGCCATTCTACCGCTGTTTTCAAATTTAAAAATACAATCAGATGGAATGCAAGAAGCAATGGAGTCACATTCCAAGCTGCAGATTTGATGGGTCTGGGCAGACTTCAAGACGACGTTCCACTCACAACGAAACCTGTTCTGCCAGCATCCCCATCAGGTGGAAAGCATTATCAGAGACTCACTATGGCATCTCGCGCAGCAAGCCATCTGCGGGAATGCTGGAGCAGCAGAGTTGTGAACTTACTCCATCCATTCCTTCCAAAAAAAAACCCCAGAAAATAACTTCTGTAGAAATGAGATACAGACAAATTTAACCCAAAGCTGCCCTTTAAATCAGCCCAATTGTTCAGCAAGTAAAGAAGAAATTCTTTCGAACCTGTCTGAAAATGATGCACGTGGGAATAACGTCTGAATGCAGAATTTCTAAGCAATTCTGGCAGCTTTTCACGCAGGTAAGAGTGACAGCTTTTAAAAATAAAATCTCGTTGTTACATTTATTGCCCATCCCTAGTTTTCCTAAGAAGGTGGTGGTTTTGATAAATAACTGGATAACTTGCTAGACTAATTCAGAGCAGAGTTAAGCATCAACTACTTTTCGTAGTTGAACATCTTGGCCAGACCAGGTAAGGGTGACTGGTCTCCTTCCCTGAATGACATTAGAACATAGGACATACAGTGCAGGAGGCCATTTGGCCCATCAAGTCTGCCCTGACCCACTTAAGCCCTCACTTCCACCTTATCCCCATAACACAATAACCCCTCCTAATCTTTCTGGTCACTAAGGGCAATTTGTCATGGCCAATCCACATCTTTGGACTGTGGGAGGAAACCGGAGCACCCGGAGGAAATCCACGCAGACACGGGGAGAATGTGCAGACTCCGCACAGACAGTGACCCAGCGGGGAATTGAACCTGGGACCCTGGCGCTGTGAAGCCACAGTGCTATCAATTTGTGCTACCATGCTGCCCGAGTGAACCAGTTGGGTTTTTATGACAACCTGACAGCCTCGTCGCGAGTTTGTTATTTCCAAAACATTTTAAGCTGGGGTCAATTCCTCAAACTGTCAAATTGGGATTTGAACTTACATCCTATGAAATCTTAGTCCGGGCTTCTGGGCTTATTCAGCTACAGTGGGAGTATTGGTCCGGTTCTGGGCACCATACCTTAGGAAGGACATGAAGGCATTGGAGAGAGCGCAGAAAAGATTCACAAGAATAATTCCAGGGATGGGGAACTTTGGTTAAGTGGATGGACTGGAGAAGTTGGAGTTGCTCACCTTGGAGAAGAGGAAATTGAACGAGGGTTTGACAGAGTTTTTAAAAATCTGAGCAGAGAAGATAGGGAATATCTATCATCACCAGCAGGGGGATCCAGAAGAGAGGACACCGATTTAAGGTGATTGGCAAAAAGAGCAATGACAACACTAGAAAAAAATGTTTCTGTGTAGGATATGGAGTGCACTGCCTGAGAACCCGGGTGTTATGAGAATATACTCATCCTGGTGATGTGTCGTGTGGTGTGTGGTGACGTCAGCCGGGCTTTGGGCTTTGAGAAAATCACCATCTTTATTGTATGTGCAACACCATTAATAAACCTCTCATCATGTTTTACAAGAATCCAGCGTGTGGATTTTCTCTTTGGGGCAACAAAGAAAATATAACAGAAGAGAAAACTGGCGACGAGGAGTGAGGCAGAAAAATCGTTGGAAAGAAAAGAGTTTCAGTGACTAACAGTGAGACAGCATCGGGAGAAATGAAGGATTCTTGGGGCGGCGTGGTGAGACAGTGGTTAGCACTGCTGCCTCATAGCACCAGGGATCCAGGTTAAATTCCGACTTGGGTGACTACCTGTGTGGAGTTTGTGCATTCTCCCTGTGTCTGCGTGGGTTTCCTCCAAGTGCTCTGGTTTCCTCCCACAGCCCAAAGATGTGCAGGTTAGGTGGATTGGCCACGCTAAATTGCCTCTTATTGTCCAAAAGCTAGGTAGGGTTACGGGGATAGGGCGGGGGTGTGGGCCGAGGTAGGGTACCCTTTCAAAGGGTCAATGCTGACTCACTGGGTTGAATGGCCTCCTTCTGCACTGTAGGGATTCTATGCTTCCATGACCACACACATGCACACACATGTCAGACAAAGCACTGGCATGAATGTGAAAGTTTAACAAATTTTTCAAAACCAATTGTGAGCAAGAAGACTGACAATCGGGGAAGACTTGCTTGCGTTGAAGTGAGTGGGTTCTTGGCCGCAGGGACTATACGCATGGCAAAACTATCCGGGCTGCAGGGAAAGGGGATTTTGAAAACTGTCGACTCTGCATGGGCTCCCGACTTGGGGGCAAAAGCCAAACTACAGACAGTCAATGAGAGAACAAATTGCTAGTTTCTAGTAAAAGGGATTGTTTATGTCCTACGTTCTATCAAAAATTGAAAGGGAGCAAGTGGGAAGAGGAGCTTGGTGGGGAGTTGGAGGGAGGCGTGGGGAAATGCTCTGAGGAACATAAATACGACCGATCCATGTGCCAGGCTCGGTCTGATTCAGTTCAAGGTAGTTCACCGGGCCCACATGACGGTGGCTCGGATGAGCAAATTCTTTGAGCTGGAGGACGTGTGCTAGATGTGGGGGAGGACCAGCGAACCATGTCCACATGTTCTGGGCGTGTCCAAAACTCAGGGAATACTGGCAGGGATTTGCGGATGTCATATCCCGGGTACTGAAAACAAGGGTGGCGATGAGTCCAGAGGTGGCGATCTTTGGGGTGTCGGAAGACCCGGGAGTCCAGGAGGGGATAGAGGCCGACGTTGTGGCCTTTGCTTCCCTGATAGCCCGGCGACGAATACTGTTGGCCTGGAGGGACTCAAAGCCCCCAAAGACCGAAGTATGGCTGTCGGATATGGCAAGCTTTCTCGGCTTAGAAAAAATCAAGGTCGTCTTACGAAGATCACTATCGGGGTTCGCCCGGAGGTGGCAACCATTCATCGACTTCTTCGCAGGGAACTAATCGTCAGCGGGCGGGGGGTAGAATAGTGTAGAGTAGGGGGGAAGAATAGGCGGGGCTATTTGCAAGAGTGGTACTGTTATTTGCACTATGTTTTTTGTAATTGGTATCTGCACACTAATGTATATTGTTACTGTTTACAATGCCAAAAAATACCTCAATAAAATTGTCAGTTAAAAAAAAATTGAAAGGGAGGAAATGTAAACCTGAAGAACTGGGATACAAAAATGGCGGGAAAAACGGGCGTCCTGGACACATTTGATGGGAATTTTGAGACATGGAATTCATATGAGGGAACATTCCAATTATTTCTAAATCAATCACCGGAGGACCTAAAGGCCACAACATTTCTCAGCTCAGTAAGGTGTAAAACCTTTATGCTGCTGCACACTCTAGTTCACCCAGGAGAAAGGTCCCATACTGAATGAATGAAAATCTTAGAGGGACATTTCTCTGCTAAACCGTTTATGATTTCAGAAAGGTTTTGGTTGCACTGCCATCGTCAGGAAGAAGGTGATAGCATTTTCCTGTTCATTGTGTCTTCAAGAAGATTAGCTGCATATTGTGAATTTGGTATAACACTTGATGATACTCTTCGAGACAGGCTGGTTTGTGGACTCCGCAGTGAAGCAATTGAGAGGAAGCTGTTCATTGTCAGTGATTAACCATAATCTGTGGAGGTTGCCACAGCTGTGGAGCCTGCAACAAGAGAAGCTTCGCAGATAGGGGCTGGAGCAAAGATCCATAAATTAGATACATCAAGGAACAAAGCTGGAAACGTGCCACCTTGTCACCATTGTACACAGGTTGGAGCCTCTGCGGAGGAATGCTGGAGTACATGAAAGAACTGTAGCAAGAAGGGCCACATTGGCAATGCATGTTGGGCTCAGAAAACATTTCCTACATCAAGATGGTGCCAAAAGAAAAATAGTCAAACAATTTAATTTAACGTTTTTGGGTATATCCAAAACTTGAAGATCATGAAATTAAAATGGAAGTGGATACAGGTACAGCAGTGTCACTAATATAGGAGACAATTTATCAACAAAAGCTGAAGCAGCTGCCTTTAAAACCATCAATTGTGGATCCTAAGGATGTATACCGAAGAGGCTGTAACATAAAAGGGTGCATCTTGCTAAAGTAGAAGCAAATAGACAGATGACAAAGTTGCCTCTTCATGATGTCCATGGAAACTTTCCTGCTCTATTTGGCAGAGTATGATTGGCTAAGATTAGGCTCAACTGGGAAACAGTCAATCAATTATTGGATTCAAAGAGCAACAGTTTCTGAAGAAGTACAAGAAGGTGTTTGAAGATTCGCTAAGCTCTATGACTGGAGTTGAGTAAACCTAAAGATCAAGCCGGACAACACACCCAAATGCCTCAAATCTAGAACTGTACCATACGCCATCAGGCTGAAAGTTGAAGATCAGTACAGATGCAACAGAGACGGAGAAACTGGGAGAATAGAATGCACTCCTTACAGGAAGCAAGATGTGAGGATGGGTAGTTGAAGTAACTGTGGGGATTACTAGGTTTAGGATGAATATTTGTTGATAGACTACTCCCATAAATAAAGACAGCCAAGTTGGCATGTGAAGATTAATTACCTTAATTGGCTGCCCAAGTCAGGATGGCTCATGGCTTGGAGGGAAACCTCCAGGTGGTGGTGTTTCCATGTGTCTGCTGTTGTTGTCCTCCTAGATACTAGAGGTCATGGGTTTGGATGGTGCTGCCGAAGGAGCCTTGAGTTTGTAGCCCGAGAAGGCCCCGAACTCTAAGGAGCCTTGGTGAGTTTCTACAGTGCATCTTGTAGGCGGTACATAATGCCACCGCTGTTCATTGGTGGTGGAGGGTTTGAATGTTTGTGGCAGGGGTGCCAGTCAAGGGCTGCTTTGTCCTGGATCATGTGAAGCTTCTTAAGTATTGATGGAGCTGGACTCATCCAGGCAAGTGGAGAGTATTCCATCGCACTCCTGACTTGTGCCTTGTGGATGGTGGACAGGTTTTTGGGGGGCAGTAAGTGAATTACTTCCTGCGGATTCTCAATGTCTGGCCTGCTTTTGTAGCCTCAGTATTTATATGGCAGGTCCAGTTCAGTTTCTGGTATATGGTAACCCTCAGGATGTTGATAATGGGCGATTCAGCAATGGTAATGCCATTGAATGTCAAGGGTGGATGGCTTAATGCTCTCTTATTGGAGATGGCCACTGCCTCGCACCTTTGGCGCAGATGTTACTTGCCACTTGTCAGCCCAAGCCTGGATATTGCCCAGGTCGTGCTGCATTTGGAGAAGGTCTGCTTCAGTATTGGAGGAATCACGAATGATGCTGAATGTTGTGCAATCATCAGCGAACACCCCACTTCTGACCACATAACCTCCCCACACAGGTGGGAAACCCAAACTTAGCCGAGACATCTAAAATTGATGTTGAGTTGAAACAGATCCATTTTTGCTGTTCCAAGGACCTGAACCCATAGTTTGGCAATCATAAACACATGTGAAGGGTAGATAAGATCTGTTAAAGTATCAAGGTCTGAAGTTATTGATATGCTTGGCCCTTTAAACATTAAGAAAACAGGCTGAAGCTGTTAGAGTTAAAAAAAAGAAACAACCTCTGCCAAATTACTTTGATTGACAGGCCATCAGATTGACAGGCTAGAACAAAAACATTACCATCTGATCCCGCAGGTTCCACAGAGTTCATTGTAGACATTTCCAAAGGATTGTTATTACAGCTGATGCTATTATGAATGCTTAGTTGCATTTCAAAAGCCATAAATGTACTTCACTTGGCAGGGAGCGCTCAGTTCACAGTTTGATTGACAGTCTAAAGAGACTATTTAAGTGTTAGCTGTATATGATGTGGTACGGTATTGAACTTTGTTTTTATAACAGATTGAACACTTGAGGACATTTTAAATCATTGAATGGCTTTCACGATTGGGTGTTTTTTTTCAGTATCAAGTGTGTATGAGTGAGAGCTTTGTTGGACTGTCATGATTTTTTTCGATTTGGCAGAGTGACTATGAGTTTGCATGGAGGTGGGGTGAGGGGCATGGTGGATATGTTGGCATCAGTTGGTATGAATTGTCATGGAAGGACCATAGGGTTGGGTGGAGGGGGTGAGATGTTGTGGGGGTGGGGGCTAGAAGGCCGAGTGGCATCCAAATGGTTGTTGCCTGGGCTGAAGCATTTCAGCCTTGAAGAGAGTCTGGATAGGCTGTGGTTGCTTGCCTTAGAGCAGAGAAAGCTGAGGGGGGACCTGATAAAGAGGTACAAAATTATGAGCAATATAGGTAGGGCAGGTAGGAAGAAACCTTTCCCCTTGGTAACCAGGGAGTATAGATTTAAGACGAGGGGCAGGAGATTTAGAAGAGATGTGAGGAAAACGTTTTTCAACCAGAGCAGGGGGGGAATCTGGACCTCACTGCCTATAAGGGTGGTAGAGGCAGGAACCCTCACAGCATTTAAGAAGCACTTAGATGCACAATTGAAACACCATAGCATTCAAGGCTATGAACCAAGTACTGGAAAGTGAGATTAGAATAGATAGGTGTTTGATGGCCTGCACAGACATGATGAAGGGCCTCTTTCTGTATAAAACTATATGACTCTAAAATTACTGAGATAAAATCTGGGCACTCGCCTGGTTCAATGATCCCAATCTGCTTCTGGAGTGAAGGTTGGGTGTAACGGGGCCCTTCATGTTGAGAGGGTTCGGCCAAGTCGAGACATTTAACTACCTGCCTCCCTAGAACATAGAACATACAGTGCAGAAGGAGGCCATTCGGCCCATCGAATCTGCACCAACCCACTTAAGCCCTCACTTCCACCCTAACCCCATAACCCAATAACCCCTCCTAACGTTTTTTGGACACTAAGGGCAATTTAGCCTGGCCAATCCACCTAACATGCAAGTCTTTGTACTGTGGGAGGAAACCGGAGCACCCGGAGGAAACCCACGCAGACACGGGGAGAACTTGTAGACTCCGCACAGACAGTGACCTAAGCCGGGAATCGAACCTGGGGCCCTGGCGCTGTGAAGCCAATGTGCTAACCATTTGTGCTACCGTGCTGCCCACTAATCAGGTTAAATCTTGTAGCAGGAATCTGTTTGGATGTATGTGGAGAGGCCACAAAGCACTCAAAATAATCAGCAGTATAAAGAAATGAAATTAAACAATAAAATATTCTACCTTAGGAAATCACTTCTCTTCTAATCTAATCATGTTTTCCTTTACCTTGTGAGTGAATTGACTTGTGAGCACTTGCAGGTTCTGGTGGAAAGCATCAGTTGTAGCTATAGATTCAAGGGGAAAAATAGACCAAGATGGAATATTATAAATATTTATTTTAAATGATAAACAAGTGTTATGGGGGTGCAGACAGGAAGTGAAGTTGAGGGATTACCATATCAGATCAGTCATGATCTCATTGAATGGCAGAGCAGATGGGCTGAAAGGCCTACTTAGAGTCATAGAGATTTACAGCATCAAAACAGGCCCTTCAGCCCAATTTGTCCAGGCCACCCAGTTTTTACCACTAGGCTAGCCCCAATTGCCGCATTTGGTCCATTAGGCCCTCTTCTGCTCCTATCCTTATGGTCTTACGAAGTTGACACCACAATTAGACCAGCTACAGTCATGTCAAAGGGAGCAGGCTCGAAGGGCCAGGTGGCCTACGTCTGCTTCAAAGTCCCTTGTTCTGGCATGAGCCAGTTTCAAGAACTGCAATACTGCTCCCGATGATTCTGGAATGTTGACGTTATTATATAGAGCATTAAAAGGCAATATACAGAGACGTCTGCTGCATTACATTCTCTTATTATTTTTACCCTTCATAGGAAATTGCACATCCAGCAGGAACACTTGCCCTCGAGAGGACAGATAAGAAGAAAAAGCTGAACAAAATTCACGCAGCATTTATCATGGTCAAATCCCTGACACCTATCGGGCGATGTTTCACCAAGTGTCCTGTCTTACTGACTTTCCTGCAGAGGGCCATCTTCTGCCTTTACTAAGTTGCCGGGGAGAAAGCACAGCTGCCCATCCACTATTCTGCTATCAATTGTGCACAATAATCTTTGACAGATGTGAGGCAATTCCACCTCGCTCTTTGAGGCAAAATGGAAGCGCGTCTACCGTTCATTTTAACAGAAATCAACCCGACTATAAAAACAATTAGCATATTGCGAAAGTCATTAAAGGTTGTAAAAAACACTTTCAGTAAGCGTGGAATTTGATCTTGAAGGTGCCATGGCCCGAATGAATCATTAAGAGGGTAACTTGAATGTTTGTCCAAGGACCAAATAGACATTTCCTTTAACAATGATTGAGGGCAAGTTCCCAAGAGCTTCCCACTGATGTTGCATTGATATTTCCCCCATGGGTCCTTTCTGGGTGCGGGAGAGAGACGTGAGTTGTGCTAAGCCAGCGCACAGGAGTATTCACTGTTCAGCACAATCCATTGTTTCAACAAGAGCAAAAGAGCCCTCTACTGTCAGAATAAAGTATTAGTTATGCTCAGCGTAAACAAATGAAAATAGAGACGGGTAGAAAATTTAAACCTTGAGTGAATCAGCTGCCCGTTTTATATCTGTCTTGAATTTTAAGTGAAGTCATCCAACAATTCCCCATCTCTAGGCCGGTGGAGTGTTGGGACACCCAGGGGTCCCCCGGTCTGGTAGAAGGGGAGCGAAGGAGTTGGGCTGTTCGTGTTCAGGGATGAAGGGTGGAACCTGGTTTGTCAGTGGCCCAGGCTCCAGTGATAAAAAGTTGAACATTTACCCCACTCTCTTTATTTTAGCAAGACGAATGTATTGAAAGCATTTCCCCTGGCCACTCTTGCTGCTACGGATGTTTCCTCCACCATTACATCTTACCCAGTAGTGGGGGACAACAAACGGAACCAGGATTATATTGGGTGATGCAGCAATGGACTATGGCAAGTCTCAGTTGATTGAACGTGGTTCAAGGTGATCATATGCTGCCATTCTTCCGTGAAGGGTATATCTCAGGAAGTAGACAATACAATAATGCCATGGAATATTGTTTAACTGCCATCTAAACCAAGAAGGGTGTTGTGAATGCACTGGTTTTCCTGCTGCCTCCATCAAAATAATTTTTCACAAACATAACATTCTTTCTTCAAGCGACCAGACTGAGGGGGGCAGGATTTTCCCTTTGGGAATGGGATTGTGCCCGGGTCCAAAACCCACCCCTGGGCCCTGATTTTCACAGAGGCAGCCAATTAGTGGCCAGAGGGTGGGCTTGCTGTCCAATTAAGGATGATGGATGGGCTTTTGAAACTGGAGTTCCAATTGGTGACCTTCCAACTCGATAGCAGCAATGGGATGCAATCGTAGAAAAGTGTGGGAGATGGTGGTCAAAAGGAGGTGGCTTCTCCCCAATGGGGTTGCACGGTGGCACAGTGGTTGGCATTGCTGCATCACAGCTCCAGGGGCCCAGGCTCAATTCCGGCCTCAGGTGACTGTCTGTAAGGAGTTTGCACTTCCTCCCCGTGTCTGCGTGGGTTTCCTCCGGGTGCTCCGGTTTCCTCCCACCGTCTAAAGATGTGCATGTTAGATGGATTGACCGTGCTAAATTGCCCCTGAGTGTCCAAAGGTTAGGCGGGGTTACGGGGATATGGTGGTGATGTGGACTTAATTAGGGTACTCTTTCAAGGGCCAGTGCTGACTCAATGGGCTGAATGGCCTCCTTCTGCACTGTAAATTCTATAAACTCTTTTTAGCAAATTTAAAAATAGATTTTGAAAACAGCTCTACTTTGGGGGGTGGTTGGGGGTAGAGGGGCCTATCTACAAGATGGTGTGCATCTGTTCTGTACACAGTTAGGTAGCAAGAGTCTCTAGGCCTGCCTAGAGTACTGCCATCCCCGCGGTCTGCCATTGAGGGGCTGCATCCAGGCAATTAACATGGCCTCCGCAGCCTGTGGGGACCTGGATGCCGATTGGAAAATCCCAGTAGGCCTCCTTTTCGACTTTAATTTGTCTCCATAAGCTCTCAATGAGCCTTGCCTCTAAAAAATGGCTTCGGGCCAGAAAGGAGCAGGGGAACAGGGACACTGGTTTATTTTTACCAAATGCCCTCTTCCGATCTGGGGCAGGCTCAAGTTCCAGTCCTGGGTGTCACCGGGGCAGTTTTTCTTTGTTCTGGCAGTTCTGGCAAAAGCTGAAGAAGTTGTGGGAATTGTATGAGTGGGTCTGGTCGGCCTGGTCAGAATTCCTCAATCAACCAATACCACCAGAAGTGGGATCATTTGGTCATTCATTCTTGTGTTCCTTTGGGGGATGTTGCTGCGTACAATTGGCGGCCATACTTACCAACATGACAACTGAGTCTCATTCCAAAACTTATCCGGTCGGAAAGTGCTTTGAGTTATCCTCAGGATGTGATGGGGCTATATAAATGCAAATTTTTTTTCTTTCATATCTATAATGGAAAAAGATGAATTGCGACTCTCATGATTGCATCCTTTGAGATGTCAATGAGGATCACAATTCACCTCAAGTCCAATATTTTGGATGATGCCAAAGCAGATTTTGTGTGTTTTATTTCAATCAAGAATGATTCGAACCGGCATGAATGATTCTTTGGGGTGACACAGTATTGACTTCAGATTTTTAAATGGTTGCTACTCACGGTAAATTGACTTCCTCATGACTAGCTATATTGGTAAAACGTCTGATACAGAAACATGATGAAGAAAGCGTAGTGGCACAACAACAATGTTTTTATAGAACACTTACGGTGCAGAAGGAGGCCATTCGGCCCATAGTGTCTGCACCAACCTTGTGAAAGAGCAGCCTATCTAGCCCCACTCTCTGCCCTATGAATGAATGAATGAATGAATGAAAATCCTATCCCTGTAACCCCATAACCAGACCTAACCTTTGAACATTAAGGGACAATTTAGCAAGGCTAATCCACCTAACCTGCACACCTTTGGACTGTGGGAGGAAACTGGAGCAACCTGAGGAAACCCACGCAGACACAGGGAGAAAGTGCAAACTCGACAAAGACAGTCACCCAAGGATTGAATTGAACCTGGGTCCTGGTGCTGTGCGGCAGCAGTGTTAACCACTGTGCTGCCCTGTATTTATATAACCTCTGCAATGTAGTTGAATGCTTCACAGATGTATTGTCAAACCAAACCTGTCACTAAGCCATCGGGGCTAAAGATTAAACGTTTGGTCAAAGAGGTAGCTTTTAAGATCTATCTTAAAAGAGTAAAGAGAACTGGAAAGGCAGTAAGTTTTTCTCTCAGGATGCAGGTTGGGGGGGAGGGGGGGGGAGGATTCAGGGAGGTGGGGACCTGGAACACACTGCCTGAAAGAGTGGGAGATGCCAAAACCCTTCTAACATTTACAAAAGTACTTTGATATCTGCAGTAACCTATAAGGATAAAGAGCGAGAGCCAGAAAGTGGGATTGGGCTGGTAGGAGCCTTCTTGGCCGACATGGGCATGATGGGCTGAAAGGCCTCCTTTGTTGCTGTATATTTCCATGATTATATGAGTCAAGAACACAAGATTGGTGTTAGCCAACTGTTGAGCACGTTGCAATAGCTGCAGCCCAGCTTGCAACCTGAAGCAGGAGGCAACTAATTGAAGTTTGATTTAATAACCAAGTAAATGTTACATATGTTTAATTCTTTGTAGCACTGAATTGGTACTTTGGAGACATAATGCATTGTTCATTAAACATTTATACAGGTTAAATGGCGCAGTGGTTGGCACTGCTGCCTCACGGCACCGAGGACCTGGGTTTGATCCCAGCCCTGGGTCACCGTCCGTGCAGAATTTGCACATTCTCCCTGTGTCTGCGTGCGTTTCACCCCCACAACCCAAAAACATATGCAGGTAGGTGGATTGGCCACAATAAATTGCCCCTTAATTGGGAAAAAAAAGAGTTGGGTACTCTAAATTTATTTAAAACTGTGTAGCGTATATTTTAAGTATTTCATAATGCAAATTATCTCTGATTAAAAAAACATCAACGTTGTGACATCCACAGATGGGAACAGACGAAAGGCAAAGATATTCAGCATCTTACCCTTTTCTTTCTGTCTCTTAAAGTCCTCCTTTACTGGTCTTTAAAGCCCCACATCTTCTTACTTAGTGTGGTGTCCTACCTTCTTTCACTCCTTCGCCTGTTCACTGTTTCAACCTATGTTTCAAATTTCCAGCCTCCTGTTTTCTGACTCCTCCACCTTCCTGTTCTCAATCAATCATATGTTCCATATAAACCCACCTCCTCAGCTTTGTCATCTGGTTGGTTTAGCTCACTGGGCTAAATCGCTGGCTTTTAAAGCAGACCAAGCAGGCCAGCAGCACGGTTCGATTCCCGTACCAGCCTCCCCGGACAGGCGCCGGAATGTGGCGACTAGGGGCTTTTCACAGTAACTTCATTGAAGCCTACTCGTGACAATAAGCGATTTTCATTTTCATTTCATTTCTCGCCTCCTCTCGGCAAGTGAAGCCTCAATTGTGGTCCTGGAAATCTCCGACCCCTTTTTATGTTCATCTCCCAATCCCATTATTAACGCTTGTGATCTAGCTCCCTCCCAAACTTCCTCACAAATTCAGGATAACCTTATTTTTGGCACAACCCTGTTATCATTGCAATCTCTTCTAGCCTTTCTCTGCTTCTGATTCCCCTTCTTTGCCCCACCAATGATGGTAGAGACCTCTGCCTTCTCTGAGCCCTCATCACTCCACTTCTAAGAATCTCCCAAAAACTCACCTCTTTCATCTGCTTTTGGTTACCAATCCTGTTCTCCCCATTCCTAACAAACCAAGGGTTTCCTCCCCAACGTTTGTGGCAAGTCTTTCAATGTTTTTTCTTTCAAACTAAGTTTATTATTATTCAGTGATTTAAGGAAAGGTCAAATGCTATGATGGCCGTGGTCTTGATGATGGGCTGAGAAGCCACTTTGGGGAACTCAGGCTGAATTCTATGCCAATCTTGCAGCTAATGTGCTGCCATCATGGGTTTCAACACCTTAAAGGATGACAGCTCACCTACAAGAGCTGCCACCCTAGTCTGAGAACAGTTTCAGGGCAGCACGGTAGCATTGTGGATAGCACAACTGCTTCACAGCTCCAGGGTCCCAGGTTCGATTCTGGCTTGGGTCACTGTCTGTGCGGAGTCTGCACATCCTCCCCGTGTGTGCGTGGATTTCCTCCGGGTACTCCGGTTTCCTCCCACAGTCCAAAGATGTGCAGGTTAGGTGGATTAGCCATGATAAATTGCCCTTAGTGTCCAAAATTGCCCTTAGTGTTGGGTGGGGTTACTGGGTTATGGGGATAGGGTGGAGGTGTTGACCTCGGGTAGGGCGCTCTTTCCAAGAGCCGGTGCAGACTCAATGGGCCGAATGGCCTCCTTCTGCACTGTAAATTCTATGAATACAGATCTTAACCTACGGTCAATCATTACATACCACGACAGGATGTGATGTAGTAGGCACATGACTTGAAGTTAGTCAGCAAACAGCAGTGGTCATGGCCAGAGATGTGTCTCCCAGTGAACATTGCCAGTACATATACAGTCTTATCTTCAAATAAAGAAGCCACCTTTTTGTTTCACCAATCCTTGTGTACAATTGGTATGTAGCTATTGAATGGAAGAAGAATATAATGACTCCGAGCCCACAGGGAGGCCGTCAAGTTTCACCAAGCCGTCTCCCCATGTGGTGGAGCATCATCGTGCCACAGGAAGAGGCCTTTAATTGGCCTCTTAAGTGATGCACTCGTCCATTTTTCACATTACCTGCCCCTGAAAAATTGCCACGGTGGCTGGCACCCCCACTCTCCACCACGCACTCCCTCACAATCTTTCATTCATTGTAACCCACCCATTAAACTTCAGCCCCCCCTCCCCCATGGCTTTACAACACAATAATACGTTGGAGATAATTCAAAGTGAATGCTCTAAGCTGTGACTTGATGATAGCATTCTTTCCTCTGAGTTAAAGAGTTGTGAGTTTGACTCCTGCTTCAGAGTCTTGGAAAAATAATCTGGACGGACACTGTTGAGGTAATTGTGGTGATATGCATCACTGCAAATATACAAGGGATTAATGTCGATACACTAGGACACTGTAAATACACAAGGGGTTAATGTGAACACTACACCTAGCTAGACACTAGAGGGAGCACCAGAGACATGACACACAGACATTCAACCAATAGGCCAGTAAGATAGGACACGACCAATGGGCATTCAAGACACACACAGAGGTGACACTACCACAGGAGGGCATTACACCAACCCATATATAAGGACACAGCACGCACAATCTTCCTCTTTCCAGTAGAGACACTTAGTGAGTACACAGTGTTGATTGAACACATCACACCCACCACGTGGATTGTAGCAGACTGGTTAGATAGTCTGAGTAGCTATAGCAGGATTAACCGGAGAGTCGAAGCCAAGTAGGAGAATTGTTAACAGTTTAATAAATGTGTTAAAGCTATCTCCAAGTCTGAACCTTCCTTTGTCAGCGTGCACATCAAGGAAGCAGCTTATGCTACGTCAAGAACATAACAAGACAGTAACGGACACGGTTGGAGAGGTTAAAGCTGAGGCAGTTTGGCCTCATGGCGCAATTTTGATAAAGAGCAGGGTCATCTTGAGCAATATTGATCCCTTAGCCAACATCATTACGACAAAACATTTGGTCAATATCTCACTGTCATTTGTGACAATTTGCTGAGTGCAAATTGGCAGCCATGTTTCCTATTGTGACTACACTTCAGAAACATGCTTAATTAGTTGGAATTGGGAAATCCTGAGGCTGTGAGAAGTGGTTAATGGGTGTAAATCTTTCTTTTTGCTTCTTCCATATATCCCATTATAATTCAGATATGAATGGAGATGAACTAATGCACGCATTGTGATACCTACCAAGCGTGTGATTGTTATTCTCAACAGTTAATGAAGAGGCCACAGAGTGAGATGACCTCCATGTCTCATGGCCGGCCCAGATCATGGCCTTGATGCTGGTGCTCTTGGCTCCTTCATGGACGCTGATGTTAGTACAACTGTTCTCCCAGCTGATGCAGAGAATCCATCTCAGGCAACTGGCGCGATATACCGGCCGTATTGCACCCAAATGGGAGCGTGATGTGGATGGTAGATGCAGGGAGAGGCCAACTATGGGCTTCCCGACAGCCAGTGCGCCTCATGAAATCTACCCAGAAAAGGAAGCCGGCCTTTGACAGGGTCTTCCATAGAATTTCCCAATTAATGGAGTCAAATGCCTTGGCCAGATTGATGAAGGCCATGTATAGTGGTTGACATTGCTGCTGGACTATCTCTTGAAGTTGTTGAGCAGTGAAAACCATATCCACTGTTCCACGGTTTGGTCTGAAGCCGCACTGGCTTTCCAGAAGGATTTCTTCAGAGACCGGGAAACGCAGCGAGTGAGGATTCAGGCGATGATCTTCCTGTCGATGGAGAGTAGGGAAATTCCTCAATAGTTCTATAATCCGCTTTGTCTCTTTCTTGAATATTGAGTGATGACCTTCATGGCGATGGAGAAGAGGGAGATTCCTCGGTAGTCCCAACAGTCTGCTTTGATCCTTTCTTGAAGATGGCGATGACGGCATCCCTGAGCTTCTCTGTCCCAGATTTTGAGGAGCTGCTTATGGGGATGACCGGTGATCGCTTCTCCTCCAAGTTTGAAAATCTCACCTGGAATCTTGTCCACTCCTGCGGCTTTTCCATTCTTCTCGTGTTTAATGACAGCTTCGTCTTCGTCCATGCTTTGTGGGAATCCAAGATCATCTTTGAGGGGGAGTTGGGGTATTTCCTCATCTTTGATTGTATCATTGTTTACGAGTTCTTTAAAGTGTTCTCTCTTTCAAAGGCCAATGTTTCCTCTGCCTTTCAAGAGGGTTGTATCCTTACTCCACACCGGGTTGAGGCCTAGGGTGTTGGGTGTATATATTGCCTTGGTGGCACTGAAGAAGACCTGGTTTTCATGCTTGCCAGTGAGGAGTCACAGCTGCTCAGCTTTCTCAGTCCACCATTGGTTCTTTATTTCCCTAGTTCTTTGTAACTCTGCCTTTACTCATTGAGGAGCTCTCCCCATTATCTTGCTGGTTATGTCGTTTTCCCAGGCACGGAGAGCTTTCCTCTTCTTGACAACGAGGCCTTGGATGTTGTGGTCTACCTCGTTGACCAGTCTTGGTGTTTCCTGGCCTTGAGCCGATGGTTTCTTCACAGCTTGAGATGATGACTGTCTTCAGCTCTTTCCAGTTTTTCTCCACTCCATTGGAATGAACACTTTGGAGAGGTTGGAGAAGACATTGTTGGACATTCTCTGGCATGCTTGGCTCTTCAAGACGTTCAATTTCTATCTTTTGTATGAGCGATTTCTTCACCTTGTGCTGCTTCTGGTGGTGTTTCTTTGACAGAGAGGAGCAGATGAGCTGGTGGTCTATCCAGCAGTCATCTGCATTGGTCACTGCTTTGGTGATGAGGGCATCATTTTGATCTCTGGATAGGACGATGATGAAGTTGATCATGTGCCAGTGCTTTGATCGTGGATGTCTCCTAGAAGTCTTGAACTTGTGTTTTTGGCAGAACAATGTGTCAGTGATGACAAGCTGGTGTTCTGTGCATTTAGTGAGCAGGAGAATCCAGTTGGAGTTGCAATTCCCAACTCCTTCCTTTCTGATGGCGTCTTCCCTGACTTGGGGGTCATTTCCAACTCTGGCATTGAAGTCCCCAACGAGGATGATCTTATCTTCCTAAGGAATGTTGGAGTATGGTGTCCAGGGTGGAGTAGAAACCTTCTTTGGACTCATGATTGGCATCAAGGTTTGGGCTGTAAGCACTCATGACCATTGCCTGTTGGTTCTTGGCATGCTGTTGTAAGGGAATAATGCTGGAATCCATTATGAAGGAAGTTTCATATACACACAGAAAATCATAGCACGATCAGACATAGTAACATAGAGCGAGATTCTCCGCACTCCCGACGGTGCGGAGAATAGCGTGGCTCGTAAAATTTTACGGCCACGCTGTTCCGACGCCCTCCCGCTATTCTCCCCCCCCCCCCCCCCCCCCCCCCCCCCACCCCACGACCAACTCCCAACACGAATCGCTGCCGCCGTTTTTTTACGGCCGGCAGCGATTCACAGCTGATAGATGGGCCGAGTTCCCAGCCCTTTACGGCTGTTTTTACGAACGGCAAACACACCTGGTCTGGCCGTTCATAGAAACGGCCGTAAACACTCGCATTTTATAACCATGGCACCGATTGGCACGGCAGTACCACGGCCGTGCCAAGGGTGCCATGGGCCCGCGATCGGTGGGCACCGATCGCGGGCAGCGGACCCGATGCCCGCGCACTATTTGTCCTTCCGCCGCCCCGCAGTATCCATTCGCGGGGCGGCTGAGGGGTATCCCGGCCCGCGCATGCGCGGGTTTCGCGCAAATACGCGATGATGTCATCCGCGCATGCGCGGGTTGGAGTCTTCCGATCCGCGCATGCGCGGCTGACGTCATATGACGCGTCAGCCGGCGCTAACTCGGGCAAGTGGGCTTAACGAAATTCCTTAAGCCCGTGATGCCGGAGCTTACGGCGTCGGGCTGCTAGCCCCGACCGGGGACCAGAATCGGTTCCCGGTCGGGAAGGGGGGGGGCTGGCGTCAAACCCGCCCGGATTTGACGCCAGCCTTACGATTTCTCCCCATATGGGAGAATCTCGCCCATAGTTTTGTGAATGGGAAATTATGTTTGACAAATTATTAGAGCGTTTAAAAGATGTGGTAGATAAAGGAGATCCCATAGATGTAGTACATTTGATTTTTCAAAAGGCATTTGATAAGATTCCCTGCAAAAGGTTAATAAGCAAGATTAAGGCTCATGGATGGGGGCTTGATTAACGGACAAGAAGCAGATAGTAGGGATAATTGCTAAATTTTCAAGTCGGCAAGTTGTAACTAGCGGAGTGTTGCAAGAATCAGCTATTCACGATCTATATTAATGATTTCGACAAAAAGACGAAGAGTAATATATTCAAAATTACTGATGATACAAATCTAAGTGGGAATGGTGGCAAAGAGATATGGACAGGTTTAGTAAATGGGCAGCAAGCTGTCAGAGGGAGTATAATGTGGGGAGTGTGGTGTTATTCACTTCAGTATAAGAATAGAAGTTCAGAGTATTTTTAAAGGTATGAAACTTTTAAATATTGATGTTGAAAGGGGATTGAATTTACAGGAGCAAAAAACACAAAGTTAGTATGCAGGCACAGCAAACAATTCGGAAGGGAAATGAATGTCGTGCTAGCCTTAATTACAAGGGTTTTTTTGTATTCATTCATGGGATGTGGGTAAATTGCCCTTCCCTAATTGCTCTTGAGGAGGTGGTGGTGAGCCGTCTTCTTGAACCTCTGCAATCCATGTGGTGCTGTTAGGAAGGGAGTTCTAGGAGTTTAATCCAGCAACAGTGAAGGACTGGCGATATATTTCCAAGTCATGATGGAGTGGAACTAACAGGTGGTGGGGTTCCCAGGTATCTGTTGCTCTTGTCCTTCCTGATGGTAGTGGTTGTGGGTTTGGAAATTGCTGTCTAAGCAGTCTTGGTGTGTTCCTGCAGTACAGGAACTGGAATACAAGAATAAAAAAATCTTGCTACAATTATATTGGACATTGGCGAGACCAGGCCAAGAATCATGGGCGGGATTCTGTCGTAAACGGCGGGGCGGGCAACTCCGGCGGGAAGGAGTGGCGTGAACCACTCCGGCGTCGGGCCGCCCCAAAGGTGCGGAATCCTCCGCAACTTCAGGGGCTAGGCCGGCCCTGGAGTAGTTTGCGCCGCGTCAGCCAGCGGCGAAGGGGCTTGGCGCCACGCCAACCGGTGCTGAAGGGCCACCGCCGGCCGGGACGAGTTGGCACATGCGCGGGAGCGCCAGCGTGTGCTGGCGACATCCCAGCGCATGCGCAGAGGGCTTCATCTCCGCACAGACAATGGCGGACCGCTACAGCCGCCGGTGCAGACGAATAGAGTGCCACCACGGAACAGGCCCGCCCGCGGATCGGTGGGCCCCGATCGCAGGCCAGGCCACCATGGGGGCACCTCCCGGGGCCAGATCCCCCCGCGCCCCGCCGAGAACCCCGAAGGCCACCCGCACCGCCAGGTCCGACTGGTAAGGACCTACTCTAATTTATGCCGGTGGGACCGGCATAAAATGGGCGGCCATTCAGCCCATCGCGGGCCGGAGAATCGCCGGGGGGGGTTCCGCTGCCAGCGGCCGCCGACCGGCGTGGTGCGATTCCCACCCCCACCAAATCCCCAGTGCTGGAGAATTTGCAGCCGGTGGGGGCGGGATTCGCGCCGCCCCCCAGCGATTCTCCAACCCGGCGGGGGGGTCAGAGAATCCCGCCCCTCATGTGCAGTTTTGAAATTAAAAATTAAAAATGAAAATTGCTTATTGTCGCAAGTAGGATTCAATGAAGTTACTGTGAAAAGCCCCTAGTCGCCACATTCCGGCGCCTGTTCGGGGAGGCTGATGCGGGAATCGAACCATGCTGCTGGCCTGCTTGGTCTGCTTTAAAAGCCAGCGATTTAACTCAGTGAGCTATACCAGCCCAGCTAAGCCAGATTTGATCTCTATATCTGAGGAAAGATATACTTGTAGTGGAGGCAGTAGAGCAAAGGTTCATTCGACTGATTCCCAGGGTAAGAGGGTTGTCCTATGATGAAGGCTAAGCAAATTGGGCCTGCACTCTTTGTAGATTCAAAGAATGAGAGGTAATCTCATTAAAGCATACAGGATGATGAAGGGACTTGACTGTTTAGACCAGGCTTGGCCAAGGTTTTCGCTCGATGAGGGGGGAAGGCCATATTTACATATTGTTCTCACTCAAGACGCTACAAGCAGATTCTCAAAAAAATATGATTTTGCACAAGAAAAAACTGAACTGCCAAATATAGTTGGGGTTCTGAGGAAAGAAACAACTGCAGAACAAAATTACAGCAATGTCATAGCAATAAATTGTTAAGTTAAAATAGAATAAGTAATAAATAATGACCGGTCAGTGTTTGGTATATGTTGGTGTGTGGTGATGAAAATGAGTGAGAAACTTCAGACTGGACTTAAGACAAACTCACACTCACCCCCTCCACACACCCACTCAATCTCTTGCACTCACACCCACTCACTCACTCTCTCACACTCACACTAACTCACTCACTCAGTCTCTTCCACTCACCCCCCACACACTCACTCTGTGTCTCGCACTCACCCCTACTCACTCACTCAGTCTCTCCCACTCATCCTCACATACACACTCTCCCACTCACCACCACACACTCAGTCAGTTAATTTGCCCCACTCACTTACCCAGTCTCTCGCGCCCGCCAACTCACTCTCACTCCCACACACATTTAGTCAGTCTATTACTCCTGGGCTTGCCAAAGCTTCACCCTTCCAGGTCTGACACAACCTCGCTTTCCCTGGTCCATCAAAATTGTGCGCTCTCCATGTTCGATGTACCTGGCTCCCACAGACTCTCCCACTCCCACATATTCACCATGACATCTCTTCCCAGCCCACCAAAACTTTTCCATCCCTAGACCCAATGCAGCATCACCCTACCCAGGTCCAACGCGATCTCTCCCTCCTGGGCTCTGGGCCAAACATACCTCACTCCCTGGGTTCCCAGCTTCGTTGTGGCTTCATTTCACTTGACCCAACGGCCCTCAGCACACTCACCAATGCCTGTGGGCACTGCCTCTCCAATCAGGTGCTGTTCTCTCCATGACTTACTGCTGATAGGCTCACTAATCCACCTATCAGAGTCCAGCTATCAGTAGTAAAAATGGGAGGGAAATGGCCTGTGATTGGAGGAGCAACTCCATGGAAAACCTTCCATTGATTCTCGCCTCTTTGACCGGGATTTTGAAAACTGTTGCTGGGGGCCACATGGAGGGGTGGCTTGGGCCAGTTCCAGCTCACAGGCCTCGTTGAGACACTGAGGGTTGTTTCTCTTGTGGGCACAGTGCCAGGATAAAGGGCTGACCAATTAGGATTAAAATGAGGAGACCTTCCTTCAGTCAGAAAGTAATGAATCTTTGCAACATAAGCCATGATCGTACTGATTGGTGGAGCATGCTTGGGGAGGCATATGCTCTATTCCTGCTCCTACCTTTTATGTTCACTGATGTTTTTATTATGGATTGGAATGTGGAAAAAGATGCAAAGAAGTGCTATGAATGCTTAAAATCTCAAATTAGTAGAAGTTTATCGGCCCCCTAATAGCAGTTACACTGTAAGATATGGTATAAATCAAGAAGTAATAGAGGCTTGTAATAATGGAACTACAATAATCATGGCTGATTTTTATCTTCATATAGATTGGATAAATCAAAGGTAGCCCGATTAATTCATGGAATGTGTTCAGAATAGTTTCTTAGAACAATACATTCTGGTACAAATCAGGGAACAGGCTATTTTAGCCCTGGTAATGTTGGATGAGACAGAAATAATGAGTTCATAGTGAAAGATTGACATGGGGTCGGGCTGGGGGGGTCAGACTGGAAGGGCGGGGGGGGGGGTTGGAAATTTAAGATGTCAATAGGGAGGAATGTCTCCTCTCAGAGGGTAGTCTTTAGAATATTTTATACTTAGAATCAAGGGTGTTGCCAGAGGACTAAAGAATTAAAAATGTTACACTTTTCTTAAAAAATAGTGTAAAGGTAAGCCCTGTAACTAGAGCTTTTGGAGGTTATTCGGGAGGCCCAATTCATCGCAAGGAGGAGGAAGCATGCCAAGAGCAGGACGAGGCAACCATAGCTGACAAGGGATGTCAAGGACAGCATAAAAGGAAAAGAAAAAGCATACAAAGTGGCGAGGATTAGTGGGAAGCTCGAGGATTGGGAAGCCTTTATAGGTAACCAGAGGACAACTAAAACAAAAATAAGGGGGGGGGGGGAGAAGATGAAATAAGAGTGTAAGCTAGTTGTAATATAAAAGAAGATTGCAAGAGTTTTTTTCGATATATAAAAGGTAAGAGAGAGGCAAGAATGGATATTGGTCCATTGGAAAATGAAGCTGGAGAATTAGTAAGGGGGAATAAAGAAATGGCAGAGGAAGTGAATAGGTACTTTGCATCCGTCTTCACAATGGAAGATACCAGCGGCATACCAGAATTTCAAGAGAGTCAGGGGGCTGAGGTGAGTGTAGTGGCTGTCACTAAGGAGAAGACGCTGGAGAAACTGAAAGGTCTGAAGGTGGATAAATCACCTGGACCAGATGGACCACAACCCAGAGCTCTGAAAGAGATAGCTAAGGAGATTGTGGAGGCATTGGTGGTGATAATAATAATAATAATCATTATTGTCACATGTAGGCTGGCATAAACACCGCAATGAAGTTACTGTGAAAAGCCCCTTGTCGCCACATTCCGGCGCCTGTTCGGGTACACAGAAGGAGAATCCAGAATGTCCAAATTACCTAATCTTTCAGGAGTCACTGGAGTCTTCCAGACACTGGATTTACGGTTGCACCAGGAACTCCAGCGGCATGAGAATCCAGCCCGATGTAATCACCCACTGCTAAATCTAAAGGCGCATGGCAACAACTAATAGCAAACAGATTAATAGTGTGCATGTTTATCTGCAGGACTGGCAGTGTCAAGGTCATGTTACAAAGTGTAAATGATTTATACATTTATACAGTGCCTCCTTTCAATTTCTAACATCTCAACCAGTTAACCAGGTTAACCTCAACCAGGTTCGCAGTGCAGTTTGCTGGAGGACTGTGGGTGTGAAGATGGGCCGATTAGAAAGCAACATGGCGCCCCAGCTCCTAACACTTTGAAAGGACGCCAACACCTCACTCACCACCTCCCTCATCCACCAACCAGTTAACTTCGATAGTGGGGATGTTTCTGGAAATGAGAAATTGGCACAAAATTAATAGTCACTTAGGAAGATGAAGGTTAATTAAGGAAAGCCTGTACTGGTTAATTAAGGGCTGTTTTAAGAACAGAGGGGGTTAATGAGGGTAATGCTGTTGATGTGGCGTACACGGACTTCCAAAAGGTATTTGGGAAAGTGCCGCATCATAGACTTGTGAACAAAATTAGAGCTTATGGAATAAAAGTGATAGGAAATTGGCTAAGTGACAGAAAACAGAGTGTCGTGGAAAATAATTGATTTTCAGACTGGAGGCAGGTTTATGGTGGATTTCTCCAGGGTATAAGGACCCCTGCCCTTTTCGATATATTAATGACCTGGGCCAAATCTTACTCTGGGCTCAGGAAAATCTTACCTGTTCACTTCCACAGCTCGCAGACTGCATACCCAGCCCACGTGCGACTTCACACGCCATTTTAACTTTTGCTCAGGGGCCAGGTTCGCAGTGCAGTTTGCTGGAGGACTGTGGGTGTGAAGATGGGCCGATTAGAAAGCCCACCTTGATTCTCCAACATGGTGCCCCAGCTCCCAACACTTTGAAAGGACGCCAACACCTCACTCATCACCTCTCTCATCCACCAGCCTTGCCAGCCCTTGCACCTCAGATCACCCATACAACTCCTCCATCTATCCTTCATGCCCTCTCAGATGACCCCTTCCACCTATTCCACCCAAATGCCTCACAGGTACCCTCCATCTCCTCTCAGGTTCCCTCATGCCACCTCTATACACTCCATGCATCCTCTCTCTCCCCCCACCCCTCCCTCGGATCACCCTTGCCACCTTTATGTCCTTTGAAGACATTCACCATGTACAGTCCTCAGGTGCCAACCGATATCAGTGGAAAATACCTCATCATCTAAAAAAATTCGCAATATCATTGAGGAAAAGAAATGGTCATCTGTCCTTCCAGTAAGCAGCCTTTTAATTGGCAACTCCTAAGGTACTGCTGTCCACCTGCTCAAGCTCGGGGTCTGCGCTTGGTTACGGTGGAGGGGGGGGGAATTCACTCTTGCAGATAAAATTTTGACCCGTGTCTCGCTTACCCAAAGCCCGGGTCTGAGATATGCCCGCAGTGGAGAGGGCCGGCTGCGTTCCACAGCGGCCCATTCACATTTGTTCTCAATTTGCAGCTGTTCTAAGATTAGTCGAAGGAAGCAAGGTTGGAACCATCACCAAAGCCCTGGAACAGTTTCAAGAAATTCTCTGTGATGGAGAAGCACACCAGAAGGATCAAAACACAACAGCGGCCTGAAGCACAGGCTGACTACTTGATCTGTAAACACGGCTGTGAAACAGCAGCACAACATTAACATGAGCATTAACATAGTTTAGCTGCCATCCGTTCATTAAGGAGCACGAATTACAGTTCTTATGACAGCTTTTGATCATGAATCATGATTTTATTTTTATAAATCATTGACAATGTTTTTTTTCCATCAGAGGGTGTTGATAACTGTTTCATTTTCATTTGCCGGGCTTCACTACATACAGGAGGATGACGTTGTGTTCCTCTTAATTGTAGCCCAGTCTACGCGTCTCAAAGGGGCTCCGGAAGATTAATTAAAACAAACAGCAGATGTTATCTTTCTTTTGATCTTCACTCTGACAAGCTCCAGGCAAATACCCAACATTCCTTAATTATTTGACGGAGATGCTTTTACATTGGTGCTAGTTTAGTTCAAATGGTAGGCCGCTGATGTCCTTCAGCCAGCTGCTCACGTTTACCCGCCTAGGCCCACCACTCTCATCAGGTGGAGGGCTTGCCATCTCTGGCACCTGCAGCACTGCTGCACTATGAACAAAACCAGTACCAATGAGTAATGGGCCTCAATTAATTATTAATTAATAACAATGAATCGAGGACCAGATGGTATAATCTCAGAGTAAGGGGTCGCCATTAAAGACAGAGATGAGGAGGATACTGCTCTCACTGAGGGTAGTGAATCTGTGGAATTCTTTACCGCAGAGAGCTGTAGTAGAGGACCAGTCAGTAGGCTTGTTCAAGGTGTCATGATAAGCAAACATGCAGCTAATGAACACTTAGAATAGGACACGACCAATGAGCAGTCAGGACACTCAGGGGTGGTATCTCACTATAAAAGGGATGAGGCACTCACACCCCACCCCTTTCTACAGACCAACATCTACAGAGTGAGACAGCGTGTATCCTCAGCGTCACACCCCAGCACGTGGCTTAGAGCAAGGCTGGTTCAGTTAGACTGACTTACTACAATTAGATTAGCAGAGAGTCAAACTCATTGAGAACTGTGGTAATAGTTCAACAAACACTAATTTCAAAGTCTGGAGCATCTTTTTCTTAAAACTGCACCAAGAGGCAGCCTGTGTTATTCCAAATTACATAACACAACACAAGGCTGAGATAGACAGATTTCTAATCAGTGAGGGAATCAAGGGTTGTGGGGATAAGATGGGAAAGTGGAGTTGAGGATTATCACATCCGATCAGCCATGATCTCACCGAATGGCGCAGCAGACACAGTGGGCTGAAGAATTTACTTCTGCTCCTATCTCTTACGGTTTGGTGGATTTTCTTCTGGAGAGCGCGATGGATGAACATGCAAAATTTGCACTGTTCGCACACCACTTATAGAACATAGAACATAGAATGATACAGCGCAGTACAGGCCCTTCGGCCCTCGATGTTGCACCGACATGGAAAAAAACTAAAGGCCATCTAACCTACACTATGCCCTTATCATCCATATGCTTATCCAATAAACTTTTAAATGCCCTCAATGTTGGCGAGTTCACTACTGTTGCAGGTAGGGCATTCCACGGCCTCACCACTCTTTGCGTAAAAAACCCACCTCTGACCTCTGTCCTATATCTATTACCCCTCAATTTAAGGCTATGTCCCCTCGTGCTAGCCACCCCCATCCGCGGGAGAAGGCTCTCGCTGTCCACCCTATCTAACCCTCTGATCATTTTGTATGCCTCTATTAAGTCACCTCTTAACATTCTTCTCTCTAACGAAAACAACCTCAAGTCCATCAGCCTTTCCTCATAAGATTTTCGCTCCATACCAGGCAACATCCTGGTAAATCTCCTCTGCACCCGTTCCAAAGCTTCCACGTCCTTCCTATAATGAGGCGACCAGAACTGTACGCAATACTCCAAATGCGGCCGTACTAGAGTTTTATACAACTGCAACATGACCTCATGGCTCCGGAACTCAATCCCTCTACCAATAAAGGCCAACACACCATAGGCCTTCTTCACAACCCTATCAACCAAACTTATGCATCTGCAAGGAGCATGTCGAATCTCGTGGCAGGGCAGGCAGGAAGTAACCCGCCCTGCCGTTACCCCATAGGTTCCAACATCCGGGTACCACATTAAAATAGCACCCAGACAGCCATTCACTCTGCCACTCTGACCCCCCCCCGCCCCCACCGCACCCCGCCCCCCCACCCTGTTGCAGTGCCACCCCTCCCTTGTGCCCAGCCATGATGCAGTGTGTGCTACACAGACAGAGGATATTTCTCAGTGACGGTGGGAAAGGAAGGTGAGCTGAAAGTCCAGGGGGGCGTCGGCCTCGCCAAGTGCACCCCACTTATGTACAGTCATGAAATGTTCAGAATGTTCTAAATTCCCACTGGCCGGGAGATTAATTTGGAGAGGGGAACAAGCTTCAGGTGTTCTGACCTTTCAATAAGCATACATGAGATTAAAATAACATTGCTCCGGGGGATAATTGACCCACCTTTAAGCCATTGTAAAAGTCGGGAGAAAAAGATTCCAAACTGATTTCCCGATGTCGAGAAACCGATTCTTGGCCTCCTGCCATAGCCTGCTCCCCTATCCGCCATCACGGCTACTGCTGGTTGGAGCGGTGGAATCTGGCCAAAATGTTATACTGTTAACTCCCCTCTAATTGTTTTGCTCACAGTGACAATCTGGAAATGAATCTTTCAGAAAGATTTGTATTTCACAACTGCAGGATGTTCCAAATCATTGTATTTTTAAAAATTATTTCATAGCATGTGGGCGCTGCTGCCAGGGCGTCACGGTGGCACAGTGGTTAGCACTGCTGCCTCATGCCGCCAAGGACGCGGGTTCGATCCCATCCCCGGGTCACTGTCCGTGTGCAGTTTGCACTTTCTTCCCGTGTCTGCGTGGGTCTCACCCCCACAACCCAATAAGATGTGCAGGTAGGTGAATTGGCCATGTTCAATTGCCACTTTAATTGGAAAAAGAGAATTGGGTAGTCTAAAGTTATTTTTTTTTTAAAATGTGGGCGCCACTGTCATGGTCAGCCTTTGTTGCCAATCCCTAATAGCCTTTGAACCGACTGGGTTGCGAAGACATTTCAGAAGGCAGTTGCTTCTGGCATAGTGTCATGTGAGAGTAAGAGTTAAGAAATGGATGTTTAAGCAATGTACCTTTAAGAAATGAAGCAGCTCATATTACTGAAGTGATGTCAGAGGGTGGGGGGTAGCTGAGTTGAGCACACTTCTGCTTTTAGTTTCAGTTTGAGAGAGCAGCTGAAAAGTGCCTGGCTGGTTTTCTGAGAGCAGCATGAAGAAAAAGAGCTTGGGTGTGTCTGTGTTTGCAGTGAGCTGGATCTGCTGTGATCTCTGCCAGGAAAGATTATCTCTGAATCATTTGGGTGATTTAATCTCATAATAGTAATGTATTTAACCTGATGTGTTTCTGTTTAAAGGTGTTAAGTCTTTTGGAGGTTTGAAGGAACATTTTGAGGGATTATTTAGTGTTGTATTATTTTCGGAGTTATCTTTGAAGTAAGGGGTGTTAAGGGATCCAATGTTTATTTAAACAGGTTAAGTTGAATTCATGGAATAAACATTGTTTTGTGTTTATAAATCCACGTGTCCATAACTGTAATACCACACCTGGAGACCAAGCTGTGTGCTTCAAAAGCAACAAGACCTTAAAGGGAGAGGTTGGTTGAACTCCATGATACATTTTGGGGTTCTGAAAACACCGCTCCCATAACAATAGCAAAAATATAAGAAAGGAGAAATAAGGGAAAAAACAGGGAGCAAACAGGAGGAACCCTTACACGAGGAAGCAAATTCCAAACTAATGCCCTCTGAAATCAATAGCTTCTCCTCACCTCCACCTTAAACGAGAGATACCTTATTTTTAAACTGTCTCTCGTTATAGTTTCACCCACAAGTGGAAGAATCCCCCCCCGAATAGTCATCCCAGCCCCCTCAGGATCCGATATATTTCTTGTCTTCTCCAATCAGTGCAGGCCCAACATAATCAACCTTTCCTCATAAGATGACACCTTGGTCCCAGGAATCAAACTGCTGAGCCTTCTCTGCATCGCTTCAAATGCAACTCTATCCTTTCCCCACAAGGAGGGAGCAAAACTGAGATTCAGTTCTCAGAGATCCAGTCATACTGGAAGTGGTGCTTGTGGTACAAAGACTGGGGCCCCTTGCTGAGTCGTGCAGACATCCAGCAGTCCATTTTGTAGTGGCGGCATACAGCTATCATGCAAATCAGCAGAGAGAACAAAGCTCGCCCACTGCCTACATGAGAAGCAAAAGGCATGAGGTTAATTACGCATTGTGATATCCGTCCCTGTTTTCAGACCCTGTCCAATTTCTTGCTGTCAAAGTCTCCTGGCTTGACAGCTCATGCAGTTAACTTGTCCCTCATTGCTATAACTCAGCTGGAGTCAAGTTTAATTCTGGTGTAAATGGTGAAATTTCTGAGACAGCCACTTCCATCTAATTAACTTGTCATTTGCAGGCAGGCACGACTTTGGGAGTAAGCAGCTTTATAGCCAGTAGTCACATTGAGTAAATTTCATGAGAAATCCCTCGTCACTCCTGCTGGAACTAGGATGTCGAATATACCAGAAATGCAACTGGTCACTGGACACATTGGATTATTTCAGCTTCAGGGACTGAATTTTTTCATGGGTAAGACCACATCTGCTTGAGCAGCTCATGCTTCAGATTTTAATGTCCATTAGGCTATGGATTGGTTTGAGGCGGGACCTCCGCCTCCATCAGGAGGAAATGGAGCACACTGTCAGATAATGGGGTTGTGAGAATTCCTATGTTGAATGTGTGAATTCCTGGCTCATCTATTCCAACCGGAATTTATGTACTAATTCTGTGGCTCCTTCAGTGACATTTACAGATCATAGAATTTACAGTGCAGAAGGAGGCCATTCGGCCCATCGAGTCTGCACTGGCCCTTGTAAAGAGCACCCTACCCAAGCCCACACCATCACTCTACACCCGTAACCCAGTAACCCCACCCAACCTTTTTTGGTCACTAAGGGCAATTTAGCGTGGCCAACCCACCTAACCTGCACATCTTTGGACTGTGGGAGGAAACCGGAACACCCGGAGGAAACCCATGCAGACAAGGGGAGAATGTGCAGACTCCGCACAGTGACCCAAGCCGGGAATCGAACCTGGGACCCTGGCGCTGTGAAGAAACTGTGCTAACCACTATGCTACCGTGCTGCCCCAAGTAATTGGGGGCAGCTGTTGTAAGTAATTGTGTTTATGCCACAGAAACCTTTAGTAGATTAGGATTGTTTCTGTCATCAGAACGACCAATCAGAGCCGATTCAGGAGAGAATGCTCTTGGATTTGGCTTGTTCCTGGACCTGCAATTTGATTGGTTGACAGATTTGTATTCCCTGGTTTGTGCTGTCTGATTGTTAAGTATTCCTGGCAGTTTTGACGTTTTACATTCGATAGGCAGGACTTTTAGATCCACCATTTTGGTTTTGCCAAGATCCCATCTGAAACTTTAACAGTTTGGACTGGGTACCTGTGCTAGCCATGATGCAACAAGCAATGGAAATGGCAACATTTCAGGAAGGAGACTTGTCACTGTGAGGGTGGGAAGGGTGGGTGGTGATCGAGAAAAATCAAATGGTCTGGTCAAATGGCTGGTTTAGCTCACTGGGCTAAATCGTTGGCTTTTAAAGCAGACCAAGCAGGCCAGCAGCACGGTTTGATTCCCGTACCAGCCTCCCCGGACAGGCGCCGGAATGTGGCAACTAGGGGCTTTTCACAGTAACTTCACTGAAGCCTACTCGTGACAATAAGCGATTTTCATTTTTCATTTTCAAATGCCCAGTCTGACTAAAGATCCACGGATGGTAACAAGCTACTGCGCAGCTGTGGTCTTTCTGGTAAGTCTCCAAATCGAATGGCCAATAGACCTTTCTGGGATTGGTGGCCATTTGCTTCTACTCTGATGGAGTCCAAAATATGTCTTCTTTCTGCAGGGGTCAGGAAAGCTGGGTCTCTATGACAATGTACACCAGCTACACATGTTGCACCATCTGCAAGATGCACTGCAAGACCTCGCCAAGGCTCCTTAGGCAGCACCATTCAAACCCACAACTACCACCATCTAGAAGGGCAAGAGCAGCAGACATATATATTCCCTCTCAAGGGAAATTAGGGATGGACAATAAATGCTGGCTTAGCCAGTGAAGCCCACAATCTGCAAAGGAATGGAAAAAAAAACTTGGCAGGGTTTCCAGGCAAGCTTGGAACAAGGCCCTAGCTTTGCTCCCAAACTGAAGCAAGATAGGGAGAAGAGAAACGGTGAAAGGGCCTTCCTCCCCTCCATCAGAAAGTGCCACAGCAGCAGACTGACAAAGCCCAGTTTGATTGATTTCAGCCATTCCCTCATCCCCCGCACCTCTTACCATTCCATGATGCTACAGGTCGCCTCTATCCAATAGGCAACCACCCAGAAAGCTGGAGATGCTAATCTGAGCCTCTGATCTGCTCAGAAGACGCCAGCTTTGATCAGGATTTCCAAAACGTTACACGACTGAAATTATTTCTTCAGCTCAATGCATTTAAATTGGGAGACCCTTCCCCTGCTTCCTCAAGTGGGTTTTGAAACATAGTGGATATTATGAGGCAGTGACGGCAGTTACTGCAGGGCTGCCTAACACCTTTAAAGAAAGGTTTGGTGCACATCTGGATGTTTGGATTTGTTTATTGTCACATGTACCAAGGTACAGTGAAAAGTATTTTTCTGCGAGCAGCTCAACAGATCATTAAGTACATGAAAAGAAAAGAAAATACATAATAGGACTGTCGTGTTAAGCACACTTAGACAACACGGGCTGCAACTGGATGCAGCTATAACTGAAAGATACTCCAGACCTTGAAGTTAGTTCAATTTGATTTATTAAACCTGTCACACAGTTGACTTAGTTCTCTGTGAGTTCAACTGTCTGCTAACCTAAGTGTGATTACTCTGTCTGACTGAACCAGACTAGCTCTTAGCCATGTGCTGTAGGTGTTATGTGATATATACACCCGACTCACTCTGTAGATGTCCCAGTGGAAAGAGGCGGGATATGAGTGCCTTGCGCCTTTTATAGTGGGAAACCACCCCCAAGTGTTCTGCCTGCTGATTGGTTATGTCCTGTTCTTTGTGTTCATTAGCTGCCTGTCTGTATCTCATTATGTGCATGTCTGCATATCATGATATAAACACCGGCATCGGGTGAAGCATAGAGGGGTGTAGTGTTAATGAGGTCAGTCCTTAAGAGAGTCGTTGAAATTAAATGAAATGAAAATCGCTTATTGTCACAAGAAGGCTTCAAATGAAGTTACTGTGAAAAGCCCCTTGTCGCCACATTCTGACGCCTGTTCGGGGGGCTGGTACAAGAATTGAACCGTGCTGTTGGCCTGCCTTGGTTTCTTTAAAAGCGAGCTCTTTATCCCTGTGCTAAACCAGCCCCAAGTCAATGAGGAGTCTGGTAACAGCGGGGAAGAAGCTGTTTTTGAGTCTGTTCGTGCATGTTCTCAGAGTTTTGTATCTCCTGCCCAATGGAAGAAGTTGGAAGAGTGAGCAAGGATTAGGAAGATAAGAACAAACTTAAATAACTGGATATTAGAGGGAACATGTTGTATCCCAATTCATGCCAGAGTGAGGGCAGTACGGTGGCGCATTGCTGCCTCACGGCGCTGAGGTCCCAGGTTCGATTCTGAGTCACTGCCCATGTGGAGTTTGCACATTCTCCCCGTGTTTGCATGGTTTTCACCCCCACAACCCAAAAGATGTGCAGGATGTGCCACACTAAATTGCTCCTCAATTGGAAAAAATGAATTGGGTACTCTAAAAAATTTTTTAAAATTCAAGCCAGAGTGGAAAGCCGACCTGGTGTAAGGACTGAGGGCAGATACTTTGAAATTTCTTTGATTTACTTTTGAGAAAGCAGGATTAGGCTATTGATTTGGATGATCAACCATGATCGTGATGAATGGTGGAGCAGGCTTGAAGGGCCAAAAGGCCTCCTCCTGCTCCTCTCTTCCGTGTATCTATGTATCTTTCAGGGGTGATGGAAAGTGCATTTGCAGAGCTATATGGAATTATATAGGGCTCATGATAAAGTGGTCCATATGGTATCTATGTATTGATAGGCCAAAGAGCCATTCCTGTTTTTGTTATGGGATTGATAAATTGTTTCTGGCATAAACTCAACATTGGATACTTCACTGCCAACAACAGTAATTAAAGGATATCACTCTTCTAATTCCTTAAAGGCGCCTATTAGTACCGATAGGCCATTCATTTTAATGAGATTCCTAATCAGCTTGGGCCTTAGCACGCAAGACCCGAGTTTATTTGTAAGGCAGGCATTAGATGTTGAAGGACTAAGGAGACTTCCCTACAAGTCAATATATTCAGTCGCCAAGGTTACGTTACAGAAAATGGAGGTGAATGGCATGAGCAAACGAGGCACTTTAATTAGTTGTTGCGCAATGTGTGTCCTTCCTCGTTTTGAAGTCACATGCTGATGGGTTGCTGAGAGTCAGCGTCTTAAATCCGTCATTACTTGTAAAATTTCAGACCACTCATCAATGTTAAATGCCGATGGCATGCCAGCAACCTCTGAAAAATTGATGTTCAGCTCCATTATAGCAGCAGTTTGAAGTGATGATACTTGGAGCTGTGAGGTTGCTGTATAAAGACGAAACATATACCTTATGCTTTGAATTTAATGCCTTTGATTTACAATTAAACCATTTTTGACATTTTTGTTTAATTGCAGCAGAGGTTTTTCTGTGGAATGTATTGATTTTACCCTCCTGGGGGGTGGGTGGGTGGGGGGGGGGGGGGGGGGATTGGCTGTACTGCATGTTGTAATAATTTTCCATCTCCTTCCCCATTCCTGGGTTTCTCCTAGTCATTGAAATACCCGCTCACATCATTGGGACCAGAAGATCTGGCCAGCATGAAGTGCTGGAAAATCCTAGCCTAAAGGTGTGGGAGGGATGGTGTGTAATGATGGAGGGGAGTGGAGGGGGGGGATTGATGACAAGGGTGGGGTTGGAACAGAGAACATTCACCAAAGATTTAGTTAGCTTTTAGACCTAAATTACAGTGCTTTGTGGAACATTTCTCTATTTAAATTATGAAAGTAAGCTTATACAGTAGAGTTAGGACACGATGGCACAGTGACACAGTGGTTGGCACTATTGCCTCACAGCACCAAGGCCCTGGATTCGATTCCTGCCTTAGGTGACTATCTATGTGGAGTTTGCATATTCTCCCCGTATCTGCGTAGGTTTCCTCCGGGTGCTCTGGTTTCCCACAACAATCCAAAGTGTGCAGATTAGGTGGGGTTATGGGGATAGGGTGGGAGAGTGGGCCTAGGTAGGGTGCTCTTTCTGAGGGTCAGTGCAGACCCGATGAGCAGAATGGCCTCCTTCTGCACTGTAGGGATTCAATAGGCATTCGGCTCCTCGAGCTTGCTCTGCTGTTGAATTAGAGCATAGCGAATCTATTTCTTAACTCCATCTTCCTGCCGTGGTCCTCTATGCCTCAATTCCCTTGGCAGGCAAAATGCATATCGGTTCCAAAAATCTTAAATTGATCCTTGCCGCAATAGTATTTTTGGAAGAGAGTAGCTTTTTTGTGAGGAAGTGCTTGCAGACACCAGTACTCCAAATGGGGTCTAGCCAGAGCTCCATGCAGCTATAACATAGGGTGGTACAGTGGTTAGCACTGCTGCCGCACATCGCAAGAGACCCGGGTTTGATTCCAACCTCGGGAGACTGTCTGTGCGGAGTCTGCACATTCTCCCTGTGTCTGCGTGGGTTCCCTCCAGGTGCTCCAGTTTCCTCCCACAGTCCAAAGATGTGCAGGTTAGGTGGATGGATCATGCTAAATTGTCCCTTTGGGTGGAGTTCCAGGAATAGAGCGGGGGATTGGGTAGGCTGGTCTTTCAAAGGGTAGGTGCAGACTTGATGAGCCGCCTGGCTTCCTTCTGCACTGTAGGGATTCTATGAACATCCATCACATTGTGTGCCATCTCTTTTGAGGTAAAGGATGATATTACAATAGCCTTTTAGATTATTGTTTGTACTTGTCTCCTTGATTTTTAGCGATTTAGCGAATCTCTAGCTCCGAGCATTAAAAATCATTCTTCTCTATCTTCCTTTGGCCTAACCTGGATGACCATACTGTATACTTTCCTGCCTTGAACTCAATTTGCCAGAGTTTTTTTTGCCCATCACTTAATCTCTAACTTTCTGCTTACCTTATTTACTGCAGCACCAAATTTAGTATCATCAGCAAACTTGTATGCAGCTGCCTATTCCTTGATCCAGGTTATTTCTAGATACTGTGGAAATCTGCAACTCAGTCCAGATCCCTGGATGACACCACTGATCACGTGCTCCCATTTGGAGTACATGCCTATTAGCCTTACTCTCCTATCTCCTAAACAATTCTCTGTCCAAGCAGAGAGTTTTACTTCCAGTTCCAAGCATTTTAATCTTTGTTAACAGTCTATTTCTGAATGCCTGCTCGAAATTCATATATATAATAATATCCACACAATGGGGAGGAGGTGGCGTTGTGGTATTGTCACTGGCCTAGTAAACCGGAAACCCACGGTAATGTTCTGGGGACCCAGGTTCGAATCCCGTCACTGCAGATGGTGAAATTTGAGTTCAATACAAATATGGAATTAACTGTCTAATGATGACCATGGAATCATTGCCGATTGTCGTAAAAACCCATCTGGTTCACTAATGTCCTCAGACTGTGTTCTGACTGTGAGATGTGGCAGGTTCAGGAGGTTTCCAGCGTCCCAGATGGCTTCATCTGCAGAAAGTGCACCCAACTGGGGCTCCTTACAGACCGCATGGTTCGGTTGGAGCAGCAGTTGGATGCACTTAGGAGCATGCAGGTGGCGGAAAGCGTCATAGATAGCAGTTATATAAATGTGGTCACACCCAAGGTGCAGCCAGAGAAATGGGTGACCACCAGAAAGGGCAGGCAGTCAGTGCAGGAATCCCCTGTGGTTGTCCCGCCCTCAAACAGGTACACCCCTTTGGATACTGTCGGGGGGGATCGCCTATCAGGGGAAAACAGCAGCAGCCAGAGCAGTGGCACCATGGCTGGCTCTGGTGTTCAGCAGGGAGGGTCAAAGCGCAGAAGAGCAATAGTCATAGGGGCCTCTATAGTCAGGGGCACAGATAGGCACTTCTGTAGACGTGAAAGAGACTCCAGGATGGTATGTTGCCTCCCTGGTGCCAGGGTCCAGGATGTCTCCGAACGGGTAGCGGGCATCCTGAAGGGGGAGGGAAAACAGGCAGAGGACGTGGTACATATTGGTACTAATGGCATAGGCAGGAAGGGGGATGAGGTCCTGCAGCAGGAGTTCAGGGAGCTAGGCAGAAAGTTAAAAGACAAGACCTCTTGGGTTGTAATCTCAGGATTACTCCCTGTGCCACGTCCCAGTGAGGCTAGAAATAGGAAGATAGAGCAGATAAACATGTGGCTAAACAGCTGGTATTGGAGGGAGGGTTTCTGTTATCTGGACCATTGGGAGCTCTTCCGGGGCAGGTGTGACCTGTATAAGAAGGACGGGTTGCATCTAAACTGGAGAGGCATTAACATCCTGGCCGCGAGGTTTGCTAGTGTCACATGGGAGGGTTTAAACTACTATGGCGGGGGGTGGGCACCGGAGCAATAGGTCAGAAGGTGAAAGCATTGAGGGAGAACTAGGGAATAGGGCCAGTATGGCTCTGAGGCAGAGCAGACAGGGAGATGTTGCTGAACACAGTGGGTCTGGTGGCCTGAAGTGCATATGTTTTAATGCAAGACGTATTACGGGTAAGGCAGATGAACTTAGAGCTTGGATTAGTACTTGGAACTATGATGTTGTTGCCATTACAGAGACCTGGTTGAGGGAAGGACAGGATTGGCAGCTAAATGTTCCAGGATTTAGATGTTTCAGGTGAGATAGAGGGGGATGTAAAGGGGTGGCGGAGTTACGCTACTGGTTAGGGAGAATATCACAGCTGTACTACGGGAGGACACCTCAGAGGGCAGTGAGGCTATATGGGTAGAGATCAGGAATAAGAAGGGTGCAGTCACAATGTGGGGGGTTTACTACAGACCTCCCAATAGCCAGTGGGAAATAGAGGAGCAGATGGGTAGACAGATTTTGGAAAAGAGTTGTTGTGAGGGGAAACTTCAACTTCCCCAATATTGACTGGGACTCACTGAGTGCTCAGGGCTTCGACGGGGCAGAGTTTGTAAGGAGCATCCAGGAGGGCATCTTAAAACAATATGTAGACAATTTAACTAGGGAAGGGGCTGTACTGGACCTGGTATTCGGGAATGAGCCTGGCCAGGTGGAAGATGTTTCAGTAGGGGAGCATTTCGGGAACAGTGACCACAATTCAGTAAGTTTTAAAGTGCTGGTGGACAAGGATAAAAGTGGTCCTAGGGTGAATGTGCTGAATTGGGGGAATGCCAATTATGACAATATTAGGCGAGAAGTGAAGAATCTAGATTGGGGGTGGATGTTTGAGGGTAAATCAACATCTGACATGTGGAAGGCTTTCAAGTGTCAGTTGAAAGGAATCGAGGACCGGCATGTTCCTGTGATGAAGAAGGATAAATATGGCAAATTTCAGGAACCTTGGCTAACGAGAGATATTGTCGGCCTCGTCAAAAAGAAAAAGGAGGCATTTATCAGGGTTAGAAGGCTGGGAACAGACAAAACCTGTGTGGAATATAAGGAAAGTAGGAAGGAACTTAAGCAAGGCATCAGGAGGGCTAGAAGGGGTCACGAAAAGTCATTGGCGAATAGGGTTAAGGAAAATCCCAAGGCTTTTTACACGTACATAAAAAGCAAGAGGGTAGCCAGAGAAAGGGTTGGCCCACTGAAGGATAGGCAAGGGAATCTATGTGTGGAGCCAGAGGAAATGCGCGAGGTACTAAATGAATACTTTGCATCAGTATTCACCAAAGAGAAGAAACTGGTGGATGTTGAGTCTACAGAAGGGTGTGAAGATAGCCTGGGTCACATTGAGATCCAAAACGACGAGGTGTTGGGCGTCTTGAAAAATATTAAGGTAGATAAGTCCCCAGGGCCTATGGGATCTACCCCAGAATACTGAAGGAGGCTAGAGAGGAAATTTCTGAGGCCTTGACAAAAATCTTTGGATCCTCACTGTCTTCAGGTGGTGTCCTGGAGGACTGGAGAATAGCCAATGTTGTTCCTTTGTTTAAGAAGGGTGGCAAGGATAATCCAGGGAACTACAGGCCGGTGAGCCTCACGTCAGTGGTAGGGAAATTACTAGAGAGAATGCTTCGAGACAGGATCTACTCCCATTTGGAAGCAAATGGACGTATTAGTGAGAGGCAGCATGGTTTTGTGAAGGGGAGGTCGTGTCTCACTAACTTGATAGAGTTTTTCGAAGAGGTCACAAAGATGATTGATGCAGGTGGGGCAGTGGATGTTGTCTATATGGACTTCAGTAAGGCCTTTGACAAGGTCCATCATGGTAGACTGGTACAAAAGTTGAAGTCACATGGGATCAGGGGTGAGCTGGCAAGGTGGATTCAGAACTGGCTAGGTCACAGAAGGCAGAGAGTAGCAATGGAAGGGTACTTTTCTAATTAGAGGGCTGTGACTAGTGGTGTTCCGCAGGGATCAGTGCTGGGACCTTTGCTGTTCGTAGTATATATAAATGATTTGGAGGAAAATGTAACTGGTCTGATTGGTAAGTTTGCAGACGACACAAAGGTTGGTGGAATTGCAGATAGCGATGAGGACTGTCAGAGGATACAGCAGGATTTAGATCATTTGGAGACTTGGGCGGAGAGATGCAGATGGCGTTTAATCCGGCCAAATGTGAGGTAATGCATTTTGGAAGGTCTAATACAGGTAGGGAATATACAGTGAATGGTAGAACTCTAAAAAGTATTGAAAGTCAGAGAGATCTACGTGTACAGGTCCACAGATCACTGAAAGGGGCAACACAGGTGGAGAAGGTAGTCAAGAAGGCATACAGCATGCTTGCTTTCATTGGCCGGGGCATTGAGTATAAGAATTGACAAGTCATGTTGTTACAGCTGTATAGAACCTTAGTTAGGCCACACTTGGCGTATAGTGTTCAATTCTGGTCGCCACACTACCAGAAGGATGTGGAGGATTTAGAGAAGGTGCAGAATGCAGAAGAGATTTACCAGGATGTTGCCTGGTATGGAGGGCATTAGCTATGAGGAGTGATTGAATAAAATCGGTTTGTTCTAACTGGAACGACGGAGGTTGAGGGGCGACCTGATAGAGGTCTACAAAATTATGAGGGGCATAGACAGAGTGGATCGTCAGAGGCTTTTCCCCAGGGTAGAGGGGTCAATTACTAGGGGGCAATTATGGTGCAAGGGGCAAGGTTTAGAGTAGATGTATGAGGCAAGTTTTTTACACAGAGGGTAGTGGGTGCCTGAAACTCGCTGCCGGGGGAGGTGGTGGAAGCAGGGACAATAGTGACATTTAAGGGGCATCTTGATAAATACATGAATAGGATGGGAATAGAAGGATACGGGCCCAGGAAGTGTAGAAGATTGTAGTTTAGTCGGGCAGCATGGTCGGCACGGGCTTGGACGGCTGAAGGGCCTGTTCCTGTGCTGTACTTTTCTTTGTTCTTTGTTCTTTGTTCTTTGAAATCTGCCATCCTTACCTTGTCTGGCCTACATGTGACTCCAGACCCACAACAATGTGGTCGACTCTTAACTGCCTCCTGAAGGGCAATTTTGAATGGGACATAAATGCTGGCACAGCCTGCGATGCCCATGAATAAATAATTTAAAAAAGCAGACACTCCCTTGTCTCACATTTATTACCTCCTCAAGAAATTCAACTTGGTTTATTTGGCATGAATTACTCTTTAAAAGTCCACGCTAGCTTTCACTGATCATCTCATATTTGTCCAAATGCTCAGTCATTCCGTCCCTAATAACATTCTCGTAACCTCCCCATGACTGACATTAGACTAATAGACCTATAATTTCCTAGCGTATCACTCTTACACTGTCTAAATAATGGAGTGACATCCCTGAAGATTTGACTGAAAGATTGGCAATGCCCCAACCAGGCATACAGGACCATTACCATCTAAATGGCCTGGAAATTATGGGGCGGGATTCTCCCGCAACTGGCCGGATGGCCCAATGCTGGTGCCAAGAGCGGCACAAACCACTCCGGCGCCGGGCCGACCTGAAGGTGCGGAATCCCCCGCACTTCCGGGGGATAGGCCGGCGCCAGCAGGATGGCGCCGCACCAACCGGCGCCAAAGGGCCGGCACAAGTTGGCGCATGCGCAGAACCGCCGGCGTGGTTCCTTGCATGCGCAGACCGGCCGGCGTGTTTCCTGCGCATGAGCAGGGGGTTCTTTTCCACGCTGGCCATGGTGGAGCCCTACAGAGGCCAGCGTGGAAGGAAAGAGTGCCCCACAGCACAGGCTCGCCCGCAGATCGGCGGGCCCCGATCGCGGGCCAGGCCGCCGTGGGGGCCACCCCGGGGCCGGATCCCTCCGTGCCCCCCCCCCTCTCCCCACCGAGGACTCACCTAACCGGCCTACAAGCCAGGTCCCGCCGTGACAGATCATGTCCATTTCACGCTGGCGGGATGGCTAGGAAACGACGGCCGCTCAGCCCATCGGGACCTGGAGAATTGCTGGGGGGGGCCGCTGCCAATGGCCCCCAACCGGCGCGGTGTAAACCCCGCCCCCATCCGAAAATCGGCGCTGGAGAATACGGCAGCCGGCGGCAGAGTGGTGGGGGCAGGATTCTTGCCGCCCCAGGGGATTCTCAGACCCGCCGGGGAGTTAGAGAATCCTGCCCATGGTGTTTATGGGGAAGGTTTGGACTCCATAATGTCTCTGAAGGACACTGTCATATTTAACAGCACCTAATTATAGGTAGTTTTTCTATTATTACAGGCTTATCGTGGGATTTGTTTGCCTCTTACTCTAGAAGAGATCTTGCTGGAGGCGATGGACTTGTTAAAAAACATTTATTTACATGCTAACTATTTACAAAGTGTAACCAAGACCAAGACAAAGCTGGAGCTGCTCTCTGAGATGCTTCACGCTCACCTCCTCTTAGTGAGTGAAATCACTGTGACGTAGCTGCTGAGTATGTGCGGAATGAGCTAGGATTAGAGTTAACCCTTTACCCTACATCTCCCATCCAAGTATTATCCCAATATTATTATACACACATTCTCCTACACCTTCCCACAAAGTCTTTTCTCTGAAAGGGAATGTCTCTGGTTTTCACTAGTCGTCCTAATTGAGTGCAGAACGCTTTCTGAGATGGATGGGAATCCAGTTGCTCTGAGTGGGATTGTGGGATTTATCACTCCTGATTTCCCTCATTTGAGGTTGAGTAGGTGTAATATTCTCTTGGGTTTCAGGGTACTCCACCTGTGCCGTTACTGGTTGTCTGTCCATTGAAATTAGGGCAGATCTTTTCCATCGAGTGATGCCTGACCTTTTCTTGACGAAGTGTGATCGCGGCTACTATAGCTTCTCAATTATCATTTCTACACAGTTTGGGCCTCTGATCTACACCCTCTCTTGACTGCCAAGTATCAGAGGATCTTGAGCCCAAAGCCTCTGGTTAAATATACAAGCTTGATTTGCTTGGTCGGCATATTCCTTCTGCTCAGCTCGATCATGGTCTTTCACTGTGATATTTCGGAGCAAGGTGTGGAGAAGGGAAGGAAGTGGGGCCTTTACTCTGTGACCCACTGGATATTACATGGGGCAAGCCCATCAAGTAATGGTGTCAAATGATAATTAAACAGAGTGAGCTCAAAGTCAGCATTCTTTTGCAGTTGGGGTTTTATAGTGCATGCTCCTTGCTCAGATTCTCACTTAGACTGAGGGTATTATGGGGAGCTTGTGGAATCCACAAATCCATATGACACTGCAAAGGATCAGACGCACTGGTTAGGGAATTGTAGTCCATTATCGGAGATGACAATGCCGGAATGCCATTTGTTGGGAAGAAGGAGGTAATAACGGCTAGAGCGGTGAGGCCATATAGCTTTTGCACCTCTATCCAGTGGGAATAATATTCTACTACTATATGAAGTACCTTCCTTTATAGTCAAACAAATCTATGCCAAGGTCTTCTCAAAGCCTTGATGGGAAGGGGATGGTAGAAGTGGTTCTTTCTGCTCCTGCCTGTGAATGGCACAGGTGACACAGATGCAGACTGTCTTTTCATATCCTAACTACTGTGCACTGGCTCGACACTAGGTTATAGCAAGGTGTCCTCAGTGGACCTTGTGGAGGACTTCCAGGTGGTGAGCTTGTGATACCACCATGGTATTCCAGGAGGTCAACTACGATGTTGAAGTGGTGCCGCTGATCAAACTATTTCCTCAAGGTGGGGTTCCTTAGAATGTACTGTAGCCATCCATTGGGCAGCTCGTATGAAATTGGATGCCCTCTTGCAATTGGGTCACACAAAATTCGCACAACTTCTTATCTGGAACGTATTTGGTAGTCAAGACTGTAAAAGCTTCAACCTCGACTGTGAAGGTTTTACTGGTTAAGAGGCGGACATCCTGGACAGTATATCTGCCGTAATTTGTCATTTACGCACTTCGTAATAGAGTTGTATCTCATGAGCCAAAGTCGGAAGCACTAAATCCTGGATGGCATCTTTGGGATTTCTTTCATGTTCAACTGGGTTACTAATGTCTCAATTTTAAACTGCAGGCTCAGTATATAATCAGAGAATTTCTCACACGCTCAAGTCCCTGCCTTCCGTTTTGATAACCACATCGCACTGTTCAGTCTCAGTTAATGATCTGGGCACATGGTAAACAGGTTTTCTTTTGCCTTCACTTTGGACATGGAACAGCACTGCTCCCAGTCCCATTGTAGACACATCAGCTGTCACAACTGTGGGCAGCTCAGAAGCATAGTGCACTATGACCTCTGAGGATGTTAGCATTGTTCTGATTTGTTTGATGCTCCATCCAGCAACGCAACCTTGTCCTGTCATTAAAGATGTGAAAATGAAAAATGAAAATCGCTTATTGTCACGAGTAGGCTTCAATGAAGTTACTGTGAAAAGCCCCTAGTCGCCACATTCCGGCGCCTGTCCGGGGAGGCTGGTACGGGAATCGAACCGTGCTGCTGGCCTGCTTGGTCTGCTTTTTAAAAGCCAGCGATTTAGCCTTGTGAGCTAAACCAGATGTCTGAGGGGTTCCATCTGGGCTAAGTGAGACAGAAATTTACCGAATTAGCTGACCATGCACATAGACCTTTGGGACCCTGCTAATATTTTCTAGGTAGCAGAAATCCCTTCATTGCCTTCATTCTCTATGTGTCTGTGGTTTTCCCAGTTGCGACCTGCGAGGTATTTGGGAGGTAGGATAGTGGAGCCAACCGACGGGCCAGCCTGAGGCAAGAGGATCAAGGCCTTTTTGGGAACCAGGCTTCGTTAATTTTGGAATGGTGAGCTGTGGTCAGGGAATGAGGACCTCAGCACAGCCCCACTAGATCCAGATCAAATTAAGGCCCAGCCACCAAAGGCGAACCAATAAAAATTGTGGATTCCAATGAGGTGAAAATTGGAGGAGTGCAGAGATCTCAGAGATTTGTAGGGCTCACGGAGATAGAGAGGGACAAACCAATGACTACGTCATGGAATCATAAAATCATAGAATCTATGGCACGGAGACAGACCCTTCGGCCCAAACTGGCCCACGGCCAACCAAAAAACCCATCTAAGCTAACCCCATTTGCCTACATTTGGCCCATATCCCTGGAAACCTTTCCTATCCATGTATCTGTCCAAATACCGTTTAAATGTTGTGAACGTCCCTGCCTCAACCACTTCCTCTGGCAGATCATTCCACATACTTACCACCCTCTGTGTAAAAAAGTTGCTCCTCAGGTTCTCATTAAATCTTTCCCCTCTTAACTTAAACCTATGGGGCGGGATTCTGCGGGAATCGGCGGGGTGGGCAACTCAGGCGGGAAGGAGTGGCGTGAACCACTCCGGCATGGGGCCGCCCCAAAGGTGCGGAATCCTAGACTCTCCCAAGAAGGGAAACATCCTCTCGATACTCACCCTGTCGAGCCATTTAAGAATCCTATTTGTTTCAATGAGATCACCTCTCATTCTTCTAAATGCCAATGAGGAGAGTCCCAAACTGTTTAACCTTTGCTGATAAGACAATCCCTCCATACCGTGGATCATCCTCGTCAACATTCTCTGAACCGCCTCCAATTAATTTTAAAAATAAATAAATTCTTCTTCTTCCAATTCAGGGGAAATTTAGTGGGGGCATCTTTTGGGTTTGTGGGGGTGAGACCCTCGTAGAAATTGCAAACTCCACATGGACAATGACCTGGGGCCGGGATCGAACCCGGGTCCTCGGTGCCATGAGGCAGCAGTGCTGACCACTCTGCCTCCAATTAAATAATGGGCACAATTTATTGGCCTTGTCACACCTGACTTGGTGTCGTGACGATGTAATTGAATCTCACGGTAGGCCTCTTGCGAGATTCGTGGCACTCAAGACGTCTCGTGGGATTCACCCAAATCTCACGAGACATCACGATCTGGACCCCGCCCTCACTGGGTGAGATCCAGATTAGCATATTTAAATGAGACATTAGTCCTATTTAAATATGCGTTTGCAGGATTCTCCCGGCATCTGGGCCTAACAGCCATGCCCGCAAGACCTCGCCAGGGCGCTGTTTAGTACTGATCCACACAAATGTAGACCCCTCGTAACAGCGCCTGGGTGGGTCTCCCAGGCTATTTGGAGACCCCTGGGTGGTTGGAGACAGGGCAGGGTGGCATCCTCGCACTCCTGCTGGCACCTGGGAACCTTGGCACTGCCAGCCTGGCACTTTGGCACTGCCACCCTGACACTGTCAGAGTGCCAGGGCTCGGGCCCGGGGATGCCTTACCCATAAGAGGTGGGGAGGGAGTGGTGCTCGAGGACCCCAGAAGAGATACGGTGAAGTAGGGGGTTCTGGAGTCTGTGATGGGACGCTGACAGGGGTTAAATTATTGGGGCTGCCTTTAAACATTTGTGAGCTCATCAGTACAGGAAATGACTAAAGTACGGCCTCAACAGGGCATTTCTCGTCGAGGCCAAAGAAAACGACAAAGTGCCATTGAATAGAGGGGTGTTTCTTGGGACCCAATGTGCCTGAAACCGGACAATTAATTTTTTTCTTTGAATCGCACCCAAAATCTTTCCCGAAATAAGGGCCCCAAAACTGCTCACACTATGCCAGATGTGGTCTCACCAGTACCTTGTACCATTGCAGCAAGGATTCCTGACTCTTATACTCCAACCCCCTTGAAATAAGAGCCAACATTCCATTAGCCTTCCTGATTACCTGCTGCACCTGTGTGTGAGCGTTCTGTGTTTCGTGCACAAGTACCCCCAGGTCCCTTTGTGTTGCAGCTTTCTGCAGTTTTTTGCTATTTAAATAATATGCTGTTCATTTGTTCTCCCTTCCAAAATGAACAATTTCACATTTGCCCGCGTTATACTCCATTTGCCATCCTTTTGCCCACTTACTTAACCCATCAAAATCTCATTGCAAACTGTTTGTATCCCTCTTGCAAATTGTCTATCCATTTCTTTTTGTGTCATTTGCAAATTTGGCTACAATACATTTGCTTCTTTCCTTCAAGTCATTGATATAAATTGTAAACAGTTGTGGTCCCAGCACTGATTCCTGTGAAACTCCACTGGTCACAGGTTACCAACCCGAAAAAGAACCCCTTATCACTGTTTCCTGCCCAGCTATCCATGCCAATGTACTACCTCCAACACCATGGGCTCTTATGACTTATGACTTACTCTTATGACTTAACCTTGTTGAATGCAGTCCAAATACAACACATCTACTTGTTCCCCTCTATCCACTCTGACTGAGACATATTCGAAAAACTCTAATTAGCCATCTCCCTTTCATGAACCCTCGCTGACTCAGCTGATGAGATTATCATTTTCCAATGTCCTGCGACTACTTCCTTCATAATTAATTCCAGCATTTTTCCAACAATATATGTGAGGCTAATTGGCCTATAGTTACCTACTTTTTGCTTCCCTCCCTTCTTGAATAGGGGTGCCACAGTGGAAGTTTTCCAGTCCTTGCTATTCTCCAGAATACAAGGAGTTTTAGAGAATTACAACCAATGCATTCACTATCTTTGCAGCTCATTCTTTTAAGATCCTAGGATGCAAGCCCTCAGGACCCAGGGAACTATCTGCCTTTAGACCCATTAGTTCATCTAATACAACTTCTCTAGTGATGGTATTTAATTCCTCCCCGTAACTGTTAGTACTAATAGGCTTTTGAAGTATCTTCCACATAAAAACTGATGCAAAATATCCATTTAACTCCTCTTCCATTTCCTTGCTCCCTATAACTATCACCCCAGATTCATTTTCTAAGGGGCTTATGTTTCACTTTGACTTCTCTCTGTTCCTTTTTATATATTTAAAGAAGCTCTTTTCAGCTTTTCAATTCCTCGCTAGTTTGCCTCATAGTTTATTTTCTCTCTATTATCTTTCTAAGTCCTCCATTGCTGGATTCTGAATTTTTCCCAGTCTTTGGGGCTATCGCTGACCTTTTCCATCTTATATGTGTTTCCTTTCAACTTAATACCCTCCTTAACTTCCTTGGTTAGCCATGGTTGACTTCTCCCTCTCTTAAAATCTTTCCTCCTTATTGAGATATGTTTTTGTTGAGATTCATGAATTACCGCATTAAATGTCTGCCAGTGCTTATTTACTGTCTTTCCTGCTAATCTATCCAGCCATTCCACTTTAACTAACTCTATCCTCATTTCATTGTAATTCCCTTTATTTATGTTAAACATAGTTGTTTCCAACCCAAGTTTCTCAATCGCAAACTAAATTCTATTATGTCATGATCATTCTTCCCGGGGGGCCTTTTACTCTGAGGTAATTTATTAAACCTGGCTCATTACCCATTACTAGCTCCAAGATGCCTGTTCCAAGATTGGCTCCATGACATATTGCTCTGGGAAACTATTCCTAATCCACTCTATGAATTTGTTTCCGTTAATACCCTTATCAACTTGAATAACCCAATCAACATGAAGATTACAGTCACCCATAATTATTGCCCTATTCATTTTACATGCTCCTATTATTTGTTGACTTTCCTCCAGTGTGGTTAACTGTTTGGGGGTCTATAACTACTCCTACGAATGACTTCTTTCCCTTGCTGTTTTTTACCACCACCCAAATGGACTCAATGTCATCCCAGTCTAGATTGTTTCTTCCAACTATCCTCATTTCATCCTTTATTCCCCCTCAGCACCTTTTCCTTCCCTCCTGTCCTTCCAAAGTTCAAAGCTCCCTGAGTATTAAATTCCCAGTTTTGATCTCCTTGTAACTATGTTTCCATAATGGCTACGAGATCGTATCCATTTACCTTGGTTTGCACCATCAGACCATCTTCCTTATTCCAAATGCTTCGTGCATTAAGATACAAAGATGCCTTTTTGCCATTTTTATTCATCCTAACTTTATCCTATGGCTCTATTTGCCTCTTGCCCTTGATTACCCTGACTACCGTTTTTGCATTTTACTGTTTTTTCTTTTATTACTATCCTTGTTTCCCTTTTTCTTGTCACCCTGCTTAGGTTCCCATCCCCCTGCCATTCTAATTTAAACACTCCCCCCCCCCCCCCCCCCCCCCCCAACCACACTAGCAAATACTCGCCCTATGCCATCAGTCCCGCTCCTGCCCAGTTGTAAACTGTCCAATTTGTGCTGGTCCCACCTCCCCTAGAACCGGTCCAATGCACCAGGAATCTGAAACCCTCCCCCTCACAACCTTCCCCCTCACACCACCTCTTCAGCCACATATTCATCCGATGTATCCTGCTATTTCTACTCTGACTAGCATGTGGCATTTGTCCCAATCCTGAGAGGTCCATCTTTTCAACTTACTTCCTAACTTCCTATATTTTACTTTAGGACCTTATTCCTTTTTTTAACCTCTATCATTGGCATCAATGTGTACCACGACCACTGGCTGTTCACCCTCCCCCTCCAGAATGTCCTGTAGCTGCTCTGAAACATCTTTGACCCCAGCAACAGGTAGAAACATACCATCCTAGAGTCTTTTGCGGCCACAGAAATGCCTATCTATTCCACTTATAATTGAATCCTCTATAACTGGTGCATTCCAACACTTTCACTCCTCCTTTGTGCATCAGAGCCAATTGTGTTGCAACAGAATAGGCTGTCGCTGCTTTCCCCTGAGAGGCATTTCCCTCAACAGTATCCAAAGTGGTATATCTGTTTTGAAGGGGAATAGCCACAGGCGATTCCTGCATGCCTGCCTACTCCTCTTGCTGTGCCCGGTTGTCACCCATTCCCTTCCTACCTGTGGACCCTTAGCCTGCGGTGGCCACTTCTCTATTTGTGTTCTCCGTAGTACACTCTGCCTTGTGCATGCTTCACAATGTTCCCAGGTGCCACTCCAGCACCAAACCCTAGTGTAGTGGAGGAGGAGCAAACCACAGCTTTGAGCTTTCCTGCCATGATTTACTCCTTGGATTAAATTTATAAAGGACTTTTAAAATCAAATAATATCAAGTACTTTATAGCCCTTCTTTTCTTTACCTCATTAATACAGAATATAGTCCTGACCAACTATAAACCATAAAACAAAGACTTTAGAAACTATAAGCAATAATAGTGGTATAAATACTCAATGTCTATAATCATCCAATCAGTAGCTTCCACTTGCCGCATGTCACTTTTGAACCCTGATGTTAACGCGGGAGCTCTCTCTCTCAATTGAGTGGAGGAGGTAGACTGGGCTGTTCCTGCCGATTAAATAAAGGTACACTGGCCATTTCCTCCGGATTGAGTGAAGTACACTGGGCTGCTCATTATAAGGTTTTCCCGTTTCTCTGCTCAGCTGTCCTCACCAGATTTGTCCACTCTCTCATCTATGGTGCTCTGTACATAAGAGAAAAGATAGACTTTAAGTATTAAAGTCTATCTTTTCTCTTGTGTTCCAAAATTCCCTAAGACCTTACTTTTATTTTAAAGAAAGAGAGAGAGAGAGATGGAAAAATTGCTTCGTAACTGCAAGTATTGCCTTTGCCTATCCATGCAAGTGGCATGAGAGTGGCATGTTAATATAGAGCAATGTTTAATGGGAGCTAGTGTTTTAAGGTTAAGAAACTGCATGTAATCTGATATTGTTAGTGTTGAAGTTTAAAAGTTTAAATATTGTTTCCTTTTCTTTTAATAAATTTTGTTTATAAAATGTCGATAGGGAGGTTGAGATTGTATCGTCAGAAACCATGTTTAATCAGATAATTAGTCAAGACAAAGAGCAGGTGGTAGAATGAATTTTCAGGAACCATGTTTGATATGATGTGTAGTACAGCACCAGAGAGGGTGATGGATGAAGTGGATGTCTTTAGTTCAAGTAAGTTGGTTGAATTACAACTAAAAGATTCAGAGCTAAAGAAAGCATATACTGAAATGGAATATGAAAGTATACCAGAATGTTATTATATGTATCAATAAGAAAATGGAGACCTTTACATATTCAAGCAGATGAGAAATGGGCAGAGGTTCAAGCGGTATTACCAGTGGGTTATAGAAATGTGATTTTGCGGGTAGCGCATGAGGTTCCAGTAGGGGTTCATCAAGGGGTAAGGAAGACTCAAGAAAAAATACAAAGACATTTTATTGGCCTGGACTGCATCATGATGTAGTTGAGTTTTGCCGTACACATCACACATGCCAGGTAATAGGGAAACCTCAGGCGGTAACCAAACCAGCATCTTTAATGTCCATTCCCGCATTTGGGAAACCATTAAAAGAAAGATGTAATGGGCCTAATCAGATTGAAAGGATCCTGAGGAGTGAGGAGAATCTTTTGATGAGAACCCGCCATACAGAAGGGGGACTCACAGAGTGTGTGCTGATAATATGCTAAAAAAATTAATTTGATAGAGAAGGAGGAAGTGTTAATCATTGTAACTCAGGAAGAGGAGATATATCCAGACAATTCTGAATTTGACATTCCTCAAATTAAATTGGACAATGAGGAAATATTCACAATTTGGGATAAGTTATTGAGTTACCTTCCGGAGGAAAATCAAAATGACCTGAAATACTCATTATAGTCACATAGAGCTGAGTGTGGCTGGGAGAATTAATGGGGTTCTTGCACTTGGAAAAGGTGAAATTTGCTCTGAAGGGGGCAAGTGAGGGGTTCCATAAGAGATGGGGTTTGTTTATACTACATCTGGTTATAGTTAGCTGCTAGGTAGGGGGGGTGGGGGTTTGGTTAGATGATGGGGGACGGGTTTGGGGATTTGTGGTGGTTTTTCTTTGTATTGCTGTGTGCTTTAAATGTTAAAATGTTAAAAATGTTGAATAAAAATGCTTTAATAAAAAACAACACCCATGCAAGCTCAATCCGCTAACAGCACAGGTACAAACAGAGAGGGCTGATGTACGTAAACAGAAAACAGAACTCCTTGACTGGAGAAAAGAACAGTAAGAAGTCTTACAACACCAGGTTAAAGTCCACCAGGTTTGTTTCAAACACTAACTTTCGGAGCACTGCTCCTTCCCCAGGTGAATGAAGAGGTATGTTCCAGAAACATATATATAGACAAAGTAAAAGATGCAAGACAATGCTTTGAATGCAAGCATTTGCAGGTAATTCAGTCTTTACAGACCCAGAGTTAGGGGTAACCCCAGGTTAAAGAGGTGTGAATTGTCTCAAGCCAGGACAGTTGGTAGGATTTCGCAAGCACAGGCCAGATGGTGGGGGGTGAATGTAATGTGACATGAATCCAAGGTCCCAGTTGAGGCCGTAATCATGTGTACAGAACTTGGCTATAAGTTTCTGCTCGGCGATTTTGCGTTGTCGCGCGTCCTGAAGACCGCCTTGGAGAACGCTTACCTGGAGATTAGAGGCTGAATGCCTTTGACTGCTGATGTGTTCCCCGACTGGAAGGGAACATTCCTGCCTGGCTGTGGGGATGACCTTGGCAAGGTGTTCATCTTCATCGATGATGTGTTGAAGGCTGTGAAGAAGATGCGGAGAAAAGAAGGTTAAGAAGCAGATGGCATGCGAACTTCCTCCAGCAGGAGACACCGATGTGCATGCACACCAAGGTGTTTGGCGAATTGGCAGACCTGGCAGTCTGTTTTTACAGTCAAGAAGCATGAATTTGGCACAAGGCTTTATGCAGACCTTGGAGCCTGTCCTTTCCCGCGTGAAAGTGATGACAAATTCATTGACTGTACTTGCGGACTGAGATCTGACTCTGATTCTGTTGGTCGATGTCTCTGCTTCCATTGGAACACAATACTCTGTGCCCCAAAAAGATTACCAAGATTGCTGAGAGGCCATTCCAAGGTAGCAACAGTGGTGCCATTGAGCTCAAACCTGCTGTCCCCTCTCAGATTGGCAGCATGCGTTGCATTCATCACCTCCAGTCCAGCCCTACCCTGGTGTATCACCCACAGCGAAGCCAGGCGGCGGTTGTCGAAGCCAAGCTGAAGCAGGCAGACACCGAGCCCAAAAGGCTCAAAGTGGCTCGAGGGCATTCGGAAAGATTATCCGCAGTCTCTTCCAGTAAACCCGGCAGCCTTCCACCAGCCATACTGCAGCCACTGGGGTAACGCTGAGTATGAGCACTCAGACAGAGGAAGGCACTAAAGACATGGTGCACACCAGTCAGATCAGTGTGTTATCCCGCTGTCGTCACAGGGCATCAGGTGTGGGTGAAAGATTCCGGTCAGACCATCATCTGCATCTCACTTTCACACTGGCCTTCAGTGGGTTTAGAACATATGAACATAGATTATACGGTGCAGAAGGAGGCCATTCGGCCCATCGAGCCTGCACCGACCCACCTAAGCCCTCACTTCCACCCTATCCCCGTAACCCAATAACCCCTCCTAACCTTTTTGGTCACTAAGGGCAATTTATCATGGCCAATCCACCTAACCCGCACGTTTTTGGACTGATCCACCATGGTGGACACCAGCGAAAGATCCCACGGGAAATTCATGCCAGCATGAAACCGATTTCCCCCACCCCCTCCCACTATTAAAATTGGTGCCCCCCCCCCACCCCTCCCCCCCCCCCCACCCGTCATTGAAACTTCCAGCCCCCCCACTCACAATTGAACCCACCGGGAGCCATGGGAAAATTCTGCCATATGTTTAAGTGACAGTTACTGTCAGCCCCAATTTTGGCCACCACTTGCAATCCTGGAGCCCAATGAGGGGCAGACCATAGTTTGATACTCCATTGAGCGTATGAGTCATTGGTACGTTTGTAAGAATACAGGTTTAATATAACTTGACCAAATTTTGTATCAAAATATTTTGCAAGGCCAAAAGAGACTTTAGGAAATGAAAGAAAATGTACTTAAGGGGCAACAGTGATAATGTCACTGGGTTAGTAATCCACAGCTAATCCAGAATATGGGCAGCACGGTGGCACAGTGGTTAGCACTGCTACCTCACAGCGCCAGGGACCTGGGTTTGATTCCGGCCTTGGATGACTGTCTGTACGGAGTCTGCACATTCTCTCCGCGTCTGCGTGGGTTTCCTCCGGGTGCTTCAGCTTCCTCCCACAGTGAAAATGTGTGCAGATTAGGTGGATTGGCCATGCTAAAAAATTATCCCTTAGTGTCCAAGGATTTGAAAGCTAGGTGGGATAGCAGGGATGAGGTCGGGGGGTGGCTGAGCCTGGGTTGGGTGCTCTTTCAGAGGGTTGTTGCAGACTTGATGGGCCAAATGGCCTCCTACTGTACTGTAGGGAATCTATGGAAGCCTAGCTCATTCTCTGACGCCATAGCTTCAAATCCCACCACAGCAGCTGATTCTATTTGTTGCTAAATCTAGATCTGAAATCTAGATCTAAAGCTAAATCTGCATATAAGCTCATTTCTCGGCGCCCACGGGACTGCTGATTGTTAAAAACGCATATGGAGGGGCGGCATGTGGCGCAGTGGTTAGCACTGGGACTGTGGCGCTGAGGACCAGGGTTTGAATCCCGGCCCTGGGTGACTGCTCGTGCGGAGTTTGCACATTCTCCCATGTCTGCGTGGGTTTCATCCCCACAACCCAAAGATTTGCAAGTTAGGTGGATTGGCCATGCTAAATTGCCCCTTAATTGGGAAGAAAAAATAATTGGGCACTCTAAATTTTAAAAAACACATGTGGTTCAATAATGTCCTATAGGGAAGGAAATCTGCCATCCTTACCCTGTCTGTCCTAAAAGTTATTTTTATTCATTAGTGAGATGTAGGTATCGCTGACCAGGCCAGAAATTATTGCCGATCCCTAATAGCCCTTGAACTGAGGAAGCATTTAAAAGTCAACACATTAGTCTGGATGATTTTTACAATAATTGATTAATTGCCTTCATTAGACCTTCAGCTATTTTTTTTATTGAAGTCAAATTTTTCCATCAGTTGTTGTGGGATTCAAACCCAAGTCTCCAGCACGTTATCCTGAGCTGCTAGATTACTTGGCCAGTGACAATGCCACTACATGCTACCAAATTCCCAAACAATGGGTGGAATTCTCCGCTCCCCACGCAGCCTGGGAGAATCGCGGGAGGGCCCCCCGACATTTTTTACGCCCCCCCTGGTGCCCCCCCCCGCGATTCTCCCAACCCCCGCTCAGAAAAATCGCCGGTCGCCGTTTTTCACGGCGAACAGCGATTCTCCGACCCGGATGGGCCGAGCGGCCTGCCGTTCACGACGGTTTCACGACGTCGGCAAACACACCTGGTTGCTGCCGTCGTAAAACGGGCGCCAGATGCCCGTTTGGGGCTTCTAGGCGGCCGATCTGGGCAAGAGCACCACGACTGTGCTCGGGATGGGACAGGCCCGCGATCGGTGCCCACCGATCGTCGGGCCAGCGTCCAAATCGGACGCACATATATCGGCGCGGCCAATTATGCACGGCCGAGAACTCCGGAGCCCCACTCCTAGCACCGCCGGTGGGGGTGAATCCGGTGCCGGGAGCGGGCTCCGAGGCCGTGAACGTCGTCCGAATCGCGCCCAATGTACTTAACTCCTAACTGCTGTCCAAAAAGGCTTGACAAGCCACTCAATTCAAAGGCAATTAGGGAGGGGCAACAAATGTAGGCCAGCGATGCCCACATCCCATGAAAGAATCTTCAAAAAGAAACAGGCTGCTTTTCCGAAGACAAGCGAGAGTCACTGGTCTGTGAAGGAAATCACAAATTCAAAGCTGTGGAATGTTTAGCCAGAGGCCCAGGGTCATAAAATTAGAGCTAAACACAACAGATGATCACATTGCAAAGCTGTGTTAACCTTAGTGGAACTTTATGTTCAGTAAATAGGGCAAGAAATGAGTATAACTAGAGTGAGTCACCATTATGCCATAAATAAATGATAATTGGCAAATTCAAACAAGCAAGTCCTGAAAGTTTGTTTGCAAATCGCACACAAAAATCTGTTTTAAAGAAGCCCAACCACAGGGAAAACGACTGCCAGTTCAGCTGACTTAAATGGCATGGCGTTTACTCGAAAGCTGCAAAAACTGCACAAACTGACACGGCACGGTAGCATAGTGGTTAGCACTGTTGTTTCACAGCGCCAGGGTCCCGGGTTTGATTCCCGCTTGGGTCACTGTCCGTGCAGAGTCTGCAAGTTCTCCCCGTGTCTGCGTGCGTTTCCTCTCATCCCACAAGTCCTGAAAGATGTGCTTGTTAGGTGAATTGGACATTCTAAATTCTCCCTCTGTGTACTCAAACAGCGCCAGAGTGTGGTGACTAGGGGATTTTCACAGTAACTTCAATGCAGTGTTAATGTAAGCCTACTTGTTTAGCACAGTGGGCTAAATAGCTGGCTTATAAAGCAGACCAAGGCCAGCAGTGTGGGTTCAATTCCTGTACCAGCCTCCCCAAACAGGTGCTGGAATGTGGCGCCTGATGTGTTGGGTAAGCTGGGTCTGCGAGGACTGCGTTTACTGCAGCAGTGAGAGAGATAGGCTTCCAACACTTAAAGAAATGCAACTCGATTTTATTGAACACTTAACTATCATACATACTTTAACTCTGGGTTGACACGATGCTGAGTTGACTGGAGACCTGAGGCTAACCTGACCAGACTATCTTACTGCCACATGGTGTATGTTCTAGTTATTGCTCACAGGCTCTGACTGTCTCAGAGGCTGGATCACAAGAGAACGGGAAAACTAGTGCCCTTTGGCTTTATAGTGGCCGTGTCCTGTCTGGTGATTGGCTGCTGTGTTCTGTGTGTTCATTGGTCATCCTGTGTGTCAATCAATGCATGTCTGTGCACCATCATATACTTGTGTGTATATTATGACAGCGCCTAGGGGCTTTTCACAGTAACTTCATTTGAAGCCTTCTTGTGACAATAAGTGATTTTCATTTCATTTCATTTTCACTTGTGACAATAATAAAGCTTATTATTGATTGATGATGGCACCGTTTGCATTCTTCTGAAAAGCAGCGAACTGAACTCCACAAGAACCTATGTTTCGTTTATGTTTTAAAAGTTTAAGCTTGTTTTTAATTTGCAGAGTAACAACTTGCATGGAGTGAGTGATTTGAGGAACTACAACTGTTTAATTATCTAGGTGGTCCTGGGATGGGAGACCAACAAAATAAGCTGGTGTGTGTGTGTGTGTGTGTGGATAATGATCGAAAGTCACGAGCTGTATCCAGGGTGGTGGAAGCTTACTGTTTAGGACAGGTATACATCGTCGAGGTGTACTCCCCCACCAATGTTTGAACTAAGAATTAGATTCCTTGTTGGACAATTGTAGCCGAAGGTGGATTTTGATAGGACAGTGCATCCTGACACATGTAACAATGCATGCCCACCCTAGAAAACAAAATATAAAGATCGTTATTGTTATGAACCTCAACAGACCCCCTAGTTCTTGGTACGATCTGATTAGGAACCAATAACATTTTCATTAAAATAGACAAAGTTCAAGATTCAAGACACTACTCAGCAAATAAAGCCACAAGATTTGACTGGTTTGGAACAAACAAATATAAACTTCACGATACATGGTCAGAAAGATAAATTCATTTACAATATCGATTTTGCACTTTTACATTCAGAGTTAATATGAGGTATTAACAGGAAATTAACAGGAAAATTTGATCGAACACTATGGGCTGGATTCTCTGGCACCCCAGTCATGTGTTTCTCGGCTGCGCACCGTTCTCTATTCCCGGTACTTTATTCCCGGATTCTCTATTCCCGGAGCTTGTCAATGGGGTTTTCCATTGAAGACGCTACATGCCGCTGGTAAATCCAAGGGCGGGGGTGCGCTGCCGGTGGGAACAGGGAAACCCAACAGCCGCAGAATTCAGCCCTATAAGTTGTTTTATTGATCTGATTTAAGATTCATGGGGTTTACTTGTTTGAAATAATACCTCAATCGCAAATCGCATCAGGTCCTAGAGACTTAACCATATGGCAAGAAAGAATGTTTTAAATGATGAATTCAGAAAGTTTATTCACCATTAAAAAGGTAACAAGTCCGAAAGATACAAAGCAAAGTATCAATTAACAGCAATTAGCAGTAATTAACAGTAAGTGGAGAAGCTGAACTTTAACATTTGAATAGCCTTTTCGCCACCCTTCTCAGACCAAGTCATGAAGTGACAACATTGAAAACAGCTCTGAACATCTCTCCATAAACATCACTCTCTTTCTGTCTCTCTTCTCTGCCTCTCGTAAACATCTCTCTCTCCGCCTTGCTACCCACATCTTTCTCTTTATATCTCTCTCTGTTTTTCTCTGTCTCTGTCCGGCCTTACCCAAAATGGCTTAACGAGACCCCTTATTTATACCTTACAAATTGAAAGCTCACCTTCCCCAATTGTTGGAAAATAGCCAATTGGTCTATAACTTGTCAATAATTAAACAAGAATGAGCCCATTGGTTTTTAGATAATTATGCATGTTCCCTCAGCTTGAAGTCAATGGGGTAAATTCTCTGCCGGCGGCATTCTCCATTCCACCAGCAGGGCACCCCTACCCCCCACGGGTTTCCCAGCAACGTAGGGCGGCTATAATGGGAAATCCCATTGGCCAGCCACTGGAGAAGAGAATCTCGTTGCCAACAACAGTGCGCCGCCGAAACCCCTCCCGGTTGGGGAGGCGGGGAATTCACCCCAATGCTTCTTCTCAAACTATGGGCGGGATTCTCCGTTGTCCGACGCCGATATTGTAATCGGCGATCGGGTGGAGAATCCCTTTTGACGCCAAAATCGGGGGCGGTACCTGTTTTCAGATACTCCGCCCCCTCCAAAACGGCATCATCGGTGAGTATGCTGCACGCCGTTGGGACGGCCTCAGGACGTCACCTGAAGGCCCTCCCCTGATATTCCACCCCCTGATGGGACACGTGGACTCTGAGTTTTCGTCAACCTCGCGGTTGCGGTCTGTGTCCAGCGCCGTCACAGTCGCGGGTGGGGGGTGAGCCGTTCCGCTGGTCAGGGAGGCTTCGGTGGGGGCTGGGGGGGTGACTGGTATGGGGTGGTCCAGGGTGGCGAGGGTGGGTACAGGGGAGCACTATCTGACAGGCCGGGTCCACGCGCAGCCGCCGCCATGTTGTACAGCGCAACCGCTGCAGGTCGTCGCTGTGGCATGCGGGGACACGGACCCGGCAATTCTCCAGCCGTTTATGTCAGGAATGCCGGGAGTTTTACGTGGCACAGCTGCTATCCCCCGACTGGGCGGAGCATCGGTGCAGGGGAGGCGCCAACTTTTCTATCGTAGAGCGAGTCACTTCCTCCGGACATAGCCTCAGAATCAGAGAATCCAGCCCTATATCACTTAACTTGAGATGGGTTTAAATGTCGAGCAATAACTGGTCAGTACAGCTATCTGTCATTTGGAGTTAAGTTCCCATAGAGAAGAACCTATTTAGTCCTTCTCCTTGTCAAGGATAATACCCATGTTATCTCTTCATTCTGTAGCCTGAAAAGCACACAATAATCTGATTCTTACAGAGCTTTAAAAGTTTGCATTAATAATCTAGTCTTGATAATAAGTTATAATCATAAACGTTATACACATTTGTCTTCCAAATTACATTCCATCGTCTTTCTACCATCTCCAATACTGAATTATTTATTCTTTAATTGTTTCACATTTAAGGCTATCTAATTAACTAAGCTGGCTCGTTTCTGAAGATACTGGTTTAGTTTTTAATAATAATCTTTATTAGTGACACAAGTAGGCTTACATTAACACTGCAATAAAGTTACTGTGAAAATCCCCTAGTCGCCACACTCCAGCGCCTGTTCGGGTACACAGAGGGAGAATTCAGAATGTAGAATTCACCTAACAAGCACGACTTTTGGAACTTGCGGGAGGAAACCAGAGCACTCGGAGGAAACCCACGCGCAGACACGGCGAGAACGTGCAGACTCCGCACAGACAGTGACCCAAGTGGGAACCAAACCCGGGTATCTGGCGCTGTGAAGCAACGGTGCTAACCACTGTGCTACCGTGCCATCCCGTTAAAATTGTTTCCGTCAATTTTCGCAGAAATTCTGGAGAACATATAATTCAAACTACAAAATGATAGTCACACTGAACTAGTGGTTTTAGAACATAGAACAGTACAGCACAGAACAGGCCCTTCGGCCCTCAATGTTGTGCCGAGCCATGATCACCCTACTCAAACCCACGTATCCACCCTATACCCGTAACCCAACCAGCCCCCCTTAACCTTACTTTTATTAGGACACTACGGGCAATTTAGCATGGCCAATCCACCTAACCCGCACATCTTTGGACTGTGGGAGGAAACCGGAGCACCCGGAGGAAACCCACGCACACAAGGGGAGGACGTGCAGACTCCACACAGACAGTGACCCAGTCGGGAATCGAACCTGGGACCCTGGAGCTGTGAAGCATTTATGCTAACCACCATGCTACCCTGCTGCCCCCTAGTTTTGAAGCTACCAACAACACACCACGTTGGAACATAGGAACACAGAAGCATGAGTTGGCGCATTGGGCCTACTCCACCGTTCAACGCGAATATGGCTAACTTGGTTGTAGTCTCAGCTCCACATTCCTGTCTGCGCCCCCATAACCCTCGACTCCCTCGTCTATAAAAAATCTGTCTAATTCTGCCTTGAATAAATTCAAGGACCCAGCCTGCATTACTTTCTGGGGAAGAAAATTCCACACACCAACAACCGTTTGGGCGAAAAGGTTTCTCTTTATCACTATCTTAAAAGGGAGACCTCTCATGGTTAATCAATGTACCCCTAGCTTTGCACCCCCCCCCCCCCCCCGTATCCTCCAGGTATCCATCTTACCAAGTCCCCTCAGGATCTTCTAAGTTTCAATAAGATCACCTCTCAGTGTCCTAACTTCAGTGGTATAATAGCCTAACCTATTCAACCTTTCTTCATAAGGCAACTCCTTCGTCTCAGGAATGAGTCCAGTGAACCTTCGCTGACCTGCTTTGAAAGCAATTATATAAGTTTTTTCAAGTAAGGAGACCAAACCGCACACAATACTTGAGATGTAGTCGATCCAAGACCCTATACAGCTGTAGCAAAACGTTCCTATTATAAAATTCCATCCCTCTTGCAAAAAGCACCAACATTCCGATGACACGGTGGCACAGTGGTTAGCACTGCTGCCTCACAGCACTGGGATCCGGGTTAAATTCCAGCCTTGGGTGACTGGCTGTGTGGAGTTTGCACATTTTCCCCGTGTCTGTGTGGATTTCCTTTCCTCTCACAGCCCAAGGATGTACATGTTAGCTGGATTGGCCATGCTAAATTGCCCCTTAGTGTCCAAACGATGCACGGGTTAGGTGGAGTTATCGGGTTACAGGGATAAGGCGAGGGAGTGGGCCGAGGTAGGGTGCTCATTCAATGGGTCGATGCAGACTCAATGGGCCAAATTACCTCTTTCTGCACTATAGGGATTCTATGGATTCCATGTGCCTTTCTAATCACTTCCTGGAACTGCATACTAATCCCATGTGCTTCATGTACCAGGACACCCAGATCTCTCTATGCCACTGAGTTCTGTAATCTTTTTCTATTTAAATAGTACACTGCTTTCTATTCTTCCTGCTAAAGTGGACAAGTTTACATTTACCAATGTCATACTCCATCTGCCAAATGTTTGGCCACGCACTTAACTTGTCGATATCCCTTTGGAAACTCTCTACCTCCACTTGACAGCTTACTTTCCTACCTTTCTATCACTGTGCACAATAAAAGCAAATACAACCAAAACAGATTCCATGGATTTCTCAACAACAAACACCAGTAAACACCAAGTCAACCAATCTTGATGAAATTCTGTCTTGCTGATCTTCGGGGCCTGGATCGACCACATCTCAAGTATTGTCTTCGGGGCCTCACGGTAGCATGGTGGTTAGCATCAATGCTTCACAGCTCCAGGGTCCCAGGTTCGATTCCCGGCTGGGTCACTGTCTGTGTGGATTCTGCACGTCCTCCCCGTGTGTGCGTGGGTTTCCTCCGGGTGCTCCGGTTTCCTCCCACAGTCCAAAGATGTGCGGGTTAGGTGGATTGGCCATGCTAAATTGCCTGTAGTGTAAGGTTAATGGGGGGATTGTTGGGTTACGGGTATATGGGTTACGTGGGTTTAAGTAGGGTGATCATTGCTCGGCACAACATCGAGGGCCGAAGGGCCTGTTCTGTGCTGTACTGTTCTATGTTCTATGTTCTATGTTCTATGATGAGGGATTCCAGTCCTCACCTTCCAAGATCTAACCTTGGAATTTCTCCAAAGTTCGTGCCAACTCGGATGGCAGCAACAATGGCCCACGTCACAGGGTTTCAACCTAATCTCCCACAATTCTATCCTCTGGATCCCAAATCTGCACTCAAGCACCAACGCATTAGCGCAATGCCAGCTTTTTGGCCATGCCAAGCAGAACACTACTGCCACAAAGGGCACCATAGCCCCCAATAGCCCACAGCACAGAGTCACCAAAATGTTGCTGCCCTCTTTGATTGCCAGGCCTTCTCCTGAGCCCTCTTCACTTAAAGTCTGCTAACCACAGCCCTTTTCCTGTTTGGAACCTTCCTCGGCTCTTCTCTTTTTGTCTTAACTGGGACCTCTTTCTGCCTCTGTCCCCTGTCTGGGATTCTTCTTTTGGGACCACTCCATGTCTCCTCTCTTTTTCCAGCCTCTCCCTGTGCCCTACCTGGGTTATTTGCCTGCAAAGGTGCTCCACTCAGGTTTGTGCGCCATTTTCCTTTTCTCAAAGCTATCTGGTATTCCTACCAAACACACTAAAGACATTGGTGTTTCATTTGCGCGTTGTTTTTCATTATTTCTCATACGTTTAGTGTCTGGACCATAGAGTAATTGACTTTTCATTCTTTCATGGGAAGTGGGCCAGAATTTCTTGCCCACCCTTAATTGCCCTTAAACTGGGTGGCTTGCTTGGCCATTTCAGAGGGCAGTTAAGAGTCAGCCCCATCGCTGTGCGTCTGGAGTCACATGTCGGCAAGACCAGGTAAAGACGGCAGATTTCCTTCCCTAAGGGGCATTAGTGAAGCAGATGGGTTTTTACAACAACTGATGACAGTTTCATGGTCACCATTACTGAGACTAGCTTTAATTTCCAGATTTATTAATAAAAGTTAAATTCCGCCAACTTCCATCGTGGGGTCAAGGGTAGCAGGTTGAGACTTACATATTGAACAATGCAAGCTAACAGTTGTGCAATTTGGTTATAGTCTGGTCTTCCTAATAAGGTTGGAGAATGAGCACAGCAATGAAGAAGTTGCATGTTGCCTATTTGCTCTTCATTGTTCACTATGAACAGCTTCTGATGGGCATTGAACACACTAATGGGAAGGAAATCCAATATTATGATTACCAATGTAGAACACTGCGGAGGTAAGTCCATGACTTACCAGAAGCATGAGGGAGATCTCATAGAGACTTACAAAATTCTAACAGGACTAGATAGGATAGATGCAGGGAAGATGTTACCAATGATGGGTGTGTCCAGAACCAGGGGACATAGTCTGAGGATTCAGGGTAAACCATTTTGGACAGAGGTGAGGAGACATTTCTTCACACAAAGAGTGGTGAGCCTGTGGAATTCATTGCCACAGGAAGTAGTTGATGTTAAAACTTTCAATATATTCAAGAGGCGGCTGGATATAGCGCTTGGGGAGAATGGGATCAAACTTATGGGGAGGAAGCAGGATTAGGCTATTGAGTTGGATGATCAGCCATGGGCGTGATGAATGACAGAGCAGGCTCGAAGGGCCAAAAGGCCTTTTCCTGCTCCTATCTTCTATGTATCTATGTAGCTACATGACTATGTGTTTAACAAGAATTGCACACTTCCTGGAATTCTCTTGGGACAAAAGAGATAGATCAGCTAAAACCCAGTCAGATCTCCTGACTGCTTTCTTTTCCTTGCGATTATGATAAATGTAGAGTGCAATCAGACACTACACACTCATAGCATGAATTATCTGTGTCCCATTAGCCATTTTCCGTGTTAAAATGTCACTGAAACATAGTTTGAAAGATAAATGTAGCTTCATATCAAGAAGTAGTGCTGGCGTGAATTATAATTATCTTTAACTCGTTGCCAACAGCAGCAGAAAGTGAACGCGCCTAAGGTGGTTTTCTGACATTAATGGATAAAAAAAATAAATTGCCCAGGATTATGAGATGGGGCCTCTCCTCCCCCACCCACCCACCCCACAGCGTTCCAGTGGCTGCCTTACCCATGTGAGCTTGGAAAAAGCCACACGACCTTGTCTAGGTAGCTGAGAAGGAGTGAAGGCTAAGGGTGGGGGTTTTCTTTCCCTTCCCGCCATAAGGTTCTTCCGCTCCTGCCGAAGTCGCGGCTTCTCTGCAGGCGGGGCAGCTGGCAAACTCCAGCCAAATTCCAAACAGATAAAACCATGGGTGGAATTTTACCGCTGGCAGGATTTCTCTTGCCGGAATCAATGGAGTCTCGAACGGCTCGCCACATTTTTTAAGCCTGTTACAGTGCAAATTTCTGCCCCTCGAGCTGTTGCCATTGCCTGAAATATGTGGAATAAAATAGTTACTCGTTCAATCAATCCATGCATGTTTTACAGAACATATGTTTTACCACCATCAATGCCATCATGGGGGAGGCGGTGGCATAGTGGTATTGTCACTGGGCTAGTAAACCAGAGTTCCAGAGTAATCCTCTGAGGATCCAGGTTCAAATCCTGCCATTGTAGGTGGTTAAATTTGAATTCAGTACAAATCTGGAATTAAAGTCTATTGTTGTAAAAACCCATCTGGTTCACTAATGTCCTTTCAAAGTAACTCCAGATCCACAACAATGTGGTTGACTCTTAGCTGCCCCCTCAAAGTACATTAGGGATGGGCAACACATGTTGGCACAGCCTGCGATGTCCATGTCCCATAAAACAAATACAACAAAAAGAAGCCCATGTGTGGTGGAGTGAGGTATCATTCCTTTCACAGATGCTTTCATGAAGACTTTCAACTAGGAAACAACTGGAAGGGTGATGCCCAAAGTGCAGGAAAGAAAGGAATACAGAATACAATGCCTGTATTGTATACAGAAACTAGGCTGAGGTCCACTGGGTCCCGACCCTTTCAGAGGTGGCCCGACAAGGGCATTTCAGGCAACAGGGCACGGAAGGCAGCAGGCTACCTCTGCCTTTGATGTGCATCATGGGGGCACAGCTCGACATAGTGGGAGGCTACGCAAGTCTAATAAAATGTGGGGGCACAGCATGGGCACGGGTTAAATCAGACACTAGTAGTTGGGGGGGGGGGGGGTCATCGAATCATAGTAGCCCTACTGCATATGAATAGGCCATTCAGCCCATCGAGCCTGCACTGATCCTCTGAAAGAGCAGTCTACCCAGATCCATTTCCCATCCACCCCGCCCTATCCTTATATTCCCATAATCTAACCTGCACATCCCGTGTAGCCACCTGGGGTGGCCACTTCCCGATTCCAAAATGGAGGCCCGCAAAGAACACAGGGAAAAATGGTCAGGCACAGGGAAACAAGCAGGTGCAAGGTTTCCTGTGTATTAAGACTTGCAAAAACCCAGACAGAACTGAAACCAGCAACCATGTGCATATTAATGAGAAATCCCCAGGAACAATTGGAAACATTAAAGCAATCGGGAGCAAACCAGACTCCCCGGTGCCAGTGGGAGCCAGGACAAAGGAAGGCCAACGGACACATAGGGTCCGCCCAACGATCAGGGAACAGCTCCAGTATTGGAGAAATTGATTCAAGCGATTGGGACTTGGTCCAATTGATTGGGACCAGGCCTGGGGTCTGCCCAAAAGGGCGCAAAACCCCTGGGGACTATAAAACAGAGTCCCTAAGTTCAATTCGTCCTCCTTGGCAGGGTCTCTCAGCAGCTCGAAACAACTCTTGACCGTGACTCTCAACAAGGAGAGACCTGCCTGGCAGTTGCACCAACCAAGTAAGTCTTCAATCAACGCACACTACGAGATAGGCGCTCCTAGCGGCTAGTCCATACCAGCTTGAAGCCTGCAGACTCAGAATCGAACGAAAGGCCATTGTTCCCCTGACCTGGTGGGCCCTTTCCAAAGCTAAGGATAGGCCATTTAGTGTTAGAGATAGTCTAGTAAGTAGAGTTTTATGCATGAGTAGTGATTAGCTATGTGTATAATAAATGTGTTTTGATTTGAAACTTACTAACTGGTGTATTGAGTTATTGATCATCACTTGGCTTTGAACCTTGTGGTGGTATCAGAAAGAAACCTGGCGACTCTAGAGCAAAAGTTATAAAACAGAGCAATTAAGTAAAAGCACGATTAGCAACACCCGGGACACTAAGGGACAATTAATATGGCCAATCCACCTAACCTGCACATCTTTGGACAGTGGGAGGAAACCGGAGCACCCGGAGGAAACCCACACAGGCACTGGGAGAACGTGCAGACTCCACACAGTCACCCGAGGCCTGAATCAAATCCAAGTCCCTGGTGCTGTGATGCAGCAGTGCTAATCACTGTGCCACTGTGCCGCCCTTGTCATTAAAAATCTTTTGGATATGTCACTGAATTAAATATTATTGTTGCTCACCACCTTAATGCCTCAGAATCTTTAACCCTCTTCCCCGTGGCATGGTTCTTCTCCCCACTGGGACACAGCTGTTTTCATTGGCCCTCCACGCCCATCAGATGGTTAGGTCAACTCGTTCCAAATATTTTATTCACACTGATAGGACTCAGGCAACCCTGGACCCTCAACTCAATCCCCCTCCATTGCCACAAAACGCCTTTCTGATAGCCTGGGGTGGCTCTTGAAGATTCCAGGGATCTGTGACTAGCCAAGGATGTAGCTGTCATGCACGCTCCCTGGAAAATGGGCACACGTGCGCATGACCCGCATCTGTTGATCGCGCACCAGCTGGTCAATGAGAGAGGCAACATCTTCCGGTTGATGAAGGGGTCTCCCTGGTGCCACACAGGCATGGAGAATAACAGGGTTACAGTCGATCACCATGTGGAAGACCAGATATCTGTCGAAACCCCGCAGCCCTCTCGTCCTGTGGGCCTGGTCCAGGTCAAAATGCCTGGACCAGAGCCCGTGCATACAGTGCATCCGTCACTTCACCCATGTACTCATGGGCGGATGCCTGTGATATTCCACAAAGGTCCCCCGTGGCGCTTGGAAGGACCCTATAGCAAAGATGTTCAGGGCTAACTTGACCTCGATGGTCACGGGGAGTGGGTTTCCACCGCTACCACGTGGCGCTAGGTTCACAAGGAAATTGCACAAGTGCCGCACAGTCTCCCCCGTGAGGTAGAGTCTTCGACGCCACGTGTTGTCCAACAGCCCCATGCAGAACACATGAGTCCTGTAAACCCGTGCTCCTTCAGCATCTTCAGTCCCCTGCATGGCTGGTACGGCCACCTGGCCTCGTTATGCAGGGTCTTCCCTCAGCCCCACCCCACTTTGCTCCTCGAGTCTGTGCTCCTTCAGCGAGACACAGAGAGACAGACAGAGAGAGAAAGAGACAGACAGACAGAGAGAGAGAGAGAGAGAGTCACGTTGGTGTTGCAGCGGCTGACCATGATTACACCCCTGACCCATTAGCCTTCCGGACCTGGAAGCAGCCAGTCCCAGAGCTCAGCCAGAGGCGACCGCTCACTCGGGGCTCAGGTGCACTCCCATCTCAAGAACAGGACTGGCCTTGCCCTATGCCCTTGCCCAATACGAGTTGCCTTTAGCCTCCCACCTGGTTCTCCCCTCCCTTAAACTCACTAACACTGGAGGTTCTGACACTCACCCCAAATGGCCGGAGTTAACTGGATGGTTATGTCTGCCTTGGGTGCTAATGGATCCTGATTAGTAGGTATTCCGGTAGAGAAGTGGCCCCATTGCCTCTTGATCCTGTGCAGCACAGCTGAAAGCTCTGAACACTGAAGGTTCATCCCGTTCCTTGATTTTGAACTAATTAAAATAAATAACAAACCAAGGGACAAATTAAAAGGCCGTTCCTCAAAGGGGCACTGCCCGGAACAAAAACAAAGAGCAAATTAAACTTAAAAACATCAAACCAAAAGGTGATTAAAAAGGTCAATAAAGCACTCCAACCGAGCATGGAAGGCCTCGTTGGAGCCCATGGAGACCACATGCTCCCTTTCCAGGGACACCCAGATGTGAATGAAGCCATGGAAGAGGGGCAGACAGTCGGGCTGGGCAACCTCCTCAGTCGCCCGCTGCCTGGACCTGTTTATAGCGAGTTTTGCCAGGCCCAGGAGCATGTTCACAAAGAGATCCTCCTCCTTCCCCGCCCCTGCCTGCACTGGGTGCCCGTAGATCAGGAGCGTGGGGCTGAAGTGCAAAGAAACCTGTTAAAGTAGGACTGTGGGGATCTGACATTGTTAAGGGTTAACTCTTGATGGCCAATCAGTGTCTCGGGAATGTTGGAGGGCACAATTGCTTTTGGCTTCAAGGAGAGGCAGAGCTAATAGCCACCCTTCTTACTCAAGCTGCAAAGTTCAGAGATCTCATTGCTGTTATGCCTCAACACTTAAGCCTCCTGGGTTGCCAGTCCAAAGTGGAGCAGCATCCCCATCCAGGGTGGGCACCGCATTGGTTTCTCGTTTGGGATCTCATCCTTTTGGGGGCTCGGCTCCTTGGCTCTCATCATACCCCACACCCCACCCCATGTGCTCTGCAGCCCCTCCACCCCATACTCTCATGCCACAGACAGTGGACTTACACAACATATACAGCAGACTGACACAGCACTAAAAGCTTACTCACACAACACAGTCAGCAGACTCCAGTACCACCCACACCAACCATGATCTTCAGCCCGTACTGCGAGTGCTGCCCAGTGCTCACGACAGCTTCCCTCCTCCTTTTCTCACTCCCCCACTCCCCCACCCCTGCAGGCCCCCCGCCCCCTGGCCCCCCTCCGGAGCCAGACAGCAGGTCTCCATGGTGCTCAGTGCAGACAGTGGTGCTCACCTCCTTCCTCCCTCTCAGAGATCACGGCACCTGCTTAATGATCAGTAGTAAATCGCGCCAGCGTGACGCCACACCTGGTGGGTGGGAAGATTCAATGAGGGCTGAAGATGCAATGTTAACCACGCTAAGTATATGCTAATGAATACAAATTCATGTTAATCAGGTTTGCCCTGTAGCCATCTGAGATGGCCACTTCCAGAATACAAAATGGACACTTGCAAAGAATGTAGGGAACTGTGGACAACTTGCTAGAAAGCAAGCAGGCACAGAGCCTGAATGTATATTTAGGAAACAGCTCCCAGACGGAATTGAAACTCTGGGTCGATTAGCATATTGATGGCCCATCTCCAAGGAACAAAGCGACTAACAGTCAGGTAGTTGATACTGTTACAGACATCCCGGCGCCAGAAAAACACAAACAAAGCAAGGCCAACGGCCACCTAAGACACGCCCAGCCATCAGGGCACCCACCCCTTTAATGGCTAAAATCGATAATGATCGAGAAGCGGCCCAATTAATTGGGGCCAAGTATAAGGCCCGCCTAAAAGCGCGCAAAGCCCCTCCAAGTATAAGAAGGAACCCCGCGAGAGATTCGCTCGCTTGGATTTAGCTCTCAAGCGGAGACACCCATCCCCCAGCATCACCAGAAGCAGTAAGTTCAAGGTCAACGCTCGCTACCAGACGGACGACCTTAGCTGTTCTCCTGTTACCTCTTCAAACCCAACAGCCTCAGATCCGAACAACGGCCATTGTTCCTCTGACTGAGTGGGCACCCGAAGTTAAGTATAGGCGTTAGCGTTAGAGATAGTTTAGTTTGTACAGTTGTGCATGAGTAGATCTTACTGTGTGTGTAAATAAATAGTATTGACTTTGAACTAACTAACTGGTGTATTGGCTCTTTGATCGGTATTCGGGTTGAACCTTGTGGCGGTATCGAGAGATACCTGGCGACTCTGAAAGTGAACATAATTAGGATTAAGGAAGGCGACCATATTGACTGCCATATTTATAGCAAGTAATCAGAGCAACAGCCCCCGGCCTGGGCATGAATTTAGTCTCGAAATCAGGAAGGACCTGGAAAGATCATGTTCAGAAACCTCACTGGCACAATTCCGGTTTTTGGCCTCTCGTGATATTTAGCGCCCATGACGGGATTTGTGCCCGCTAAATCGTGCCCGACATCAGCAGCATGAAAATTATCAATAATCACTGCCATCTTGTAAGCTAGTTTTGTGTAAAATATGTTCTTTATATATACACATATAGTTAAGATTAAGATTTCATTACATCTCGTATGATTAAGGGGTCTGTTTTCTTTTAAGGTATAAATAGCTTGTAGGCTCGTACTGCAGCCAGAAAGATAAAGTGGCCATTTGGTCATTCCCAGAATGCTTCAGGGAATAAAGGACCTTTGAATAGAAAATGTTGCATTAGTAAGGACTGGTTTGCTTGTTGGCATGAAATGATAAATGAGTGGTCAAAGCTCTTTCAGATAAGAAAATGGCTTCTATCATGAACAAGACAATGGCCAACAAATTAATTAATAATAACAACGGAACAAAAAAATTCCAATTGGTAAACAATTCTTGTCGCGCCATAATGAATGGCCACGCCAAATCGTTTTGCTCCTTCCATAGTGGTGAACACTTCTGCACAGGTTGGATGTATGCTAATGACACTGTTCAGCTGAACTAATGTTGTACCAAAGCTGGCCTTGCGTATCGGCCATCATTATAGGAACCCCAGAGTGTCCTTGTCATTAAAATGAAAAGTAAGGTGGCTTATGGAAAGGACAGCCAATCCATAGTGACCATTCTATCCATAGAATCCCTACAGTGTAGAAGGAGGCCATTCAACCCATCAATTCTACACCGACCCTCTGACAGAGCACCTAGGCCCACTCCTCCGCCCTATCCTCGTAACCCCACCTAACCTGCACATCTTTGGACACCAAGGGGCAATTTAGCATAGCCAATCCACTTAACACATCTTTGGACTGTAGAGGAAAACCGGAGCATCCGGAGGTTACCCACGCAGACACGGGGAGAAAGTGCAAACTCCACACAGTCACCCAAGGCTGGAAATGAACCTGGGTCCCTGGTGCTGTGAGGCAGCAGTGCTAAGCATTGTGCCATCGTGCTGCTCACTTTAACATTTAGAATCTGTGTGACTCTTTTACAGAGCTGCCATCTGCCTTGATGCAATATGAAACTGGTTTCTCCAAAGAGTCAATCTCTGACTACTTGCCTTTAACAATACCACCATGCCACCACCTCCCCAAGCTCCCCAGTACACCCACATGACAATATGCCCCGTAACAATTTGAAAATCCACCCTGTTGTATGTCCATGGTGTAGCCAAAACATCCCCATCACCAGAAACCCGTGTCCAGAGACACCCCACCAGATTCCAGCTGGTGAATATTGGGGAGCCCAGCTGGCTGGCACTCAAGTATGTTGCCGGGTTTGGGAGGGTTGGTTAAATGTGGCAGGGCAATGGGTTGGGGGTGAGCTAGGGTGACCGCTTGTGGGGCCCCAACGAACATTCCTTCTTCACCTTGCAGGTTTCAATGTCCACAGGGAAATTCTGGGAGGGTGGCAAAGATATGCTCATGCTCCCTTTTCCCGAATGGGCCAGATTGCTGCCATGAGTGTGCGCCTGCCGTCCGTGATACTCCCTGTTCGCTTCAACACAAAAGCTCTTCCACAGTCTAGCCTTTTCGGAGCTCAGATTTTGATTTTCAAATTGATGGGCCAAGCTGAGGGAGACGTCAGTCATTTTTTTTCTCTCCTTCCAAGAATGAATGTCTTCTGGTATTAGCGTGAATATACAGTCACAAAAGGAGTTATTTATTATAGCACTGACATATTCATTAATATTGAGTTATACTGTCATTTGTAAAGGAAGAAAGAAATGAAATAGACTTTTCAAAGGGCGCTTTTCCTCTCACAAATCCATTCAGATGCTGGCTCACAGTCTGCCACTTCATGCATTTATAATAAGGCAAATAATTCATTTTGTATTACAGTTTTGATGCATAAATTTTGACTGTCCCTGCAAAAGTTATTGTATTATTTCAATGTAATAAAATAAAATGTGAATTTTATGCAACTGTCTAATGAACAAGTTGAATTAACGTGACACCCCGAATATTGCAGAGGAGCTTTGTGGTATGATGTCCAACAGAATTGGGATCTTTACTGGTAGATTTTCAGCTTGCCGCTGGGTGGAAAATTGACTCATCGTAGAAACGCGATTGTTCCTTCCCATTGGCGACAATCTCACAATCCCATACCCCGCAGGATGAGCCTCAATCTAACTATATTCCCCTCCCTAACAGCACTGTGGGTGTGCCTACACCTCAGGGATTGCAGCGGTTCATGAAGGGAGCTCACCACCGCCACCTTCTCAAGGGCAACTAGGGATGGGCAATAAATACTGGTCTAGTCAGCGACACCCACATCCCATAAATGAATTTTTAAAAATCTGTTTAAGGGGAGGGAAGTCATGTGATGCGGGCGTGGGAGTAGCAGTGATTCCAGGGGCTCTGGTGCCACTCATTCTTAAATCCTTTCATTTATCTTGTTTATGTGGCGCATACTTGGCTCATCGGGGAGTGATACTCCTTAGTATGTCCCTGGGGGATTACTGGCAAAGTGCCGGTGACGAAATGCTGAGGAATCCGAAGAAAATCATTGACAATAGGGATCAGTCAGAAGCAACTGGGGTGGAGCTGATTTCTCAATATGGCGACCAGATCTTTGAGCGGACTCTTGATCCAGCACTCTCAAACGCACTGCAGATGGTGACTGTGAACATCATTAAAGGCATTGACGATAAATTTGGCTTGTTGGCAGAGAATATTAGTGCTTATGAATGAGCTTCAGAATACTTATAAGGGGCTCAGTGAAACGGAGAATCCTGACTCTTGAAAATGCAACTTCTTCAACTCGCAATCTTAGGAAAACCAGCTAATCGGTACGACAGAAATCCTGGAGGATCTGGAGAACCAGGGCCGGATGAAAAATGTCCGGCTTGTCAGTTTGCTAGAAGGAGTGGAGGGTAAGCTTCCTGTGAAATTTTTTGAGAGCTGGCTGATGTGATTTTTTAGCCTAATACAAAAGCAGATGGAAAGGGCACCGTATCCTGGCCGGGATTCTCCCCTACCCGGTGGGGCAGGGGGTCCTGGCGGGTTGGAGTGGCGTGAACCACTCCAGCGTCAGGCCGCCCCAGAGCTAGGCTGGCGTGAACAGCCTTTTGCGCCATGCCAGCCGGGGCCGAAAGGACTTTATCGCCCGCCGTAAGTCCGCGCATGCGCCGGAGCGTCAGCGGCTGCTGATGTCATCCCGGCACATGCGCAGGGGAGGGGTTCTCTTCCGCCTCCGCCATGGTGAAGACCATGGCGAAGGCGGAAATAAAAGAGTGTCCCCACGGCACAGGCCTGCCCGCCGATCGGTGGGCCCAGATCGCGGGCCAGGCCACCGTGGGGGCACCCCCCGGGGTCAGATCGCCCCACGCCCCCCCCCCCCCAGGACCCCGGCGGTGCCCACACCGCCTGCTCCCGCCGGTAAGGTAGGTAGTTTAATCCACACCGGCGGGAGAGGGTTGACATCGGCGGGACTTCGGCCCATCGCGGGCCGGAGAATCGCCACGGGGGGCCCGCCGACCAGTGCAGCCGCCCCCGCCGAATCTCCGGTGGCGGAGAATTCGGGACATGGTGGGGCGGGATTGACGCCGGCCCCGGGCGATTCTCCAACCCGGTGGGGGGTCAGAGAATGCCGCCCCCTGTCTTTGAGGTCCAGGGCCAATCAACGTCCCCGGCCCCTAATTATTTATTTTCATATCTTCGGAGATTGCCAAAGGAGTGCCGGGGTGTGATGGGACTTGGCTCTATGAGGGGTCGAGGCTCTCCTTTCAATATTTCTCGGCGGCGACATAACAGAAACGTAGAGGCTTTGTGAATGTTAGAAAACGGCTCAAGGCTGTCAGGGTGAATTGTGCCCTGCTTGACCCTGCGACGCTGAGGGTGGTATCCGACATCTCCGTAAAGACATTCGACAATCCGGCTAACCCTTTGGCTTTTGGGAACTCCATGGAAGGCAATAGTTTGGAGGAACAATCTGCAGCTCACTGTAAATCCGTACTCCGGGCGCAATGTAATGGGAAAAACATAGCCCCGCTTTGGGCGTGTTTAGCGTGATGTTTCTCAGTGCCTACAGCGCCTAGAATGACCCCACTATCAAACGGGGCTGTTTTATTTTTGGGCCTCAGCGAGGAAATACCTGCCGAAGCCACACTTAGCTTCATTTCCTACACTGACCAGCATTTCCTGCACTGACCAGCATTCCCTACACTGACCAGCATTTCCTACACTGACCAGCATAAGACCATAAGACATAGGAGTGGAAGTAAGGCCATTCGGCCCATCGAGTCCACTCCGCCATTCAATCATGGCTGATGGGCATTTCAACTCCACCTACCAGCATTCTCCCCGTAGTCCTTAATTCCTCGCGACATCAAGAATTTATCTATCTCTGCCTTGAAGCCATTTAGCGTCCCGGCCTCCACTGCACTCCGCGGCAATGATTCCACAGGCCCACCAATCTCTGGCTGAAGAAATATCTCCGCATTTCTGTTCTGAATTTACCCCCTCTAATTCTAAGGCTGTGCCCACGGGTCCTCGTCTCCTCGCCTAACAGAAACAGTTTCTTTGCGTCCACCCTTTCTAAGCCATGTATTATCTTGTAAGTTTCTATTAGATCTCCCCTTAACCTTCTAAACTCCAATGAAAACAATCCCAGGATCCTCAGCCGTTCATCATATGTTAGACCCGCCATTCCAGGGATCATCCGTGTGAATCTCCGCTGGACACGCTCCAGTGCCAGTATGTCCTTCCTGAGATGTGGGGCCCAAAACTGGACACAGTACTCCAAATGGGGCCTAACCAGAGCCTTATAAAGGCTCAGTAGCACATCGCTGCTTTTATATTCCAACCCTCTTGAGATAAATGACAACATTGCATTCGCTTTCTTAATCACAGATTCAACCTGCATGTTTACCTTTAGGGAATCCTCGACTAGCACTCCCAGATCCCTTTGTACTTTGGCATTATGAATTTTCTCACCGTTTAGAAAGTAGTCTATGCTTGGATTCTTTTTTCCAAAGTGCAAGACCTCACATTTTCTCATGTTGAATTGCATCAGCCATTTCCTGCACCACTCTCCCAAACTGTCTAGATCCTTCTGCAGCCTCCCCACTTCCTCAGCACTACCTGCCTGACCACCTAACTTCGTATCATCGGCAAACTTCGCTAGAATGCCCCCAGTCCCTTCATCCAGATCATTAATATATATGGTGAACAGCTGTGGCCCCAACACTGAACCCTGTGGGACACCGCTGGTCACCGGCTGCCATTCCGAAAAAGAACCTTTTATCCCAACTCTCTGCCTTCTGTCAGACAGCCAATCCTCAACCCATGCCAGTAGCTCACCTCGAACACCATGGGCCCTCACCTTACTCAGCAGCCTCCTGTGTGGCACCTTATCAAAGGCCTTTTGGAAATCCAGATAGACCACATCCACTTGGTTTCCCTGGTCTAACCTACTTGTCACCTCCTCAAAGAATTCTAACAGGTTCGTCAGGCACGACCTCCCCTTACTAAATCCATGTTGACTTGTTCTAATCCGACCCTGCTCTTCCAAGAATTTAGAAATCTCATCCTTAACGATCGATTCTAGAATTTTACCAACAACCGAGGTTAGGCTAATTGGCCTATAATTTTCCATCTTTTGTCTTGATCCTTTCTTGAACAAGGGGGTTACAACAGCGATCTTCCAATCGTCCGGGACTTTCCCTGACTCCAGTGATTTTTGAAAGATCTCAACCAACGCTTCCGCTATTTCTTCAGCCACCTCTCTCAGAACTCTAGGGTGTAGCCCATCGGAGCCAGGAGATTTGTCAATTTTAAGACCTTTTAGCTTTTTTAGCACCATCTCTTTTGTAATGGCAACCATACTCACCTCAGCCCCCTGACCCTCTATAATTTTTGGGATATTACTCATGTCTTCCACTGTGAAGACAGATGCAAAGTACTTATTAAGTTCTCCAGCCATTTCCTCGTCTCCCATCACTAGCCTTCCGGAATCAGTTTGAATTGGCCCAATGTCTACTTTGGCCTGTTGTTTGTTTCTTATGTATTGAAAGAAACTTTTACTAACATTTCTTATATTACTGGCTAGCCTGCCTTCATATTTGATCCTCTCCTTCCTTATTTGTCTCTCTGTTAACCTCTGTTTGTTTTTGTAGCCTTCCCAATCTTCTGATTTCCCAGTGCTTTTGGCCACTTTATAGGATCTCTCTTTTTCTTTGATACATTTCCTGACCTCCTTTGTCAGCCATGGCTGTCTAATCCCTCCCCGGATAATCTTTCTTTTCTTGGGGATGAACCTCTGTACAGTGTCCTCAATTATGCATACAAACTCCTGCCATTTTTGCTCTGCTGTCTTCCCCACTAGGGTCTGCTTCCAGTCGATTTTCGCCAGTTCCTCTCTCATGCCCTCGTAATTACCTTTATTTAACTGTAACACCATTACATCCGATTTTGCCTTCTCTCTTTCAAACTGCAGACTGAACTCAACCATATTATGATCACTGCTTCCTAAGTGTTCCCTTACTTTAAGATCTTTTATAAAGTCTGGTTCATTACATAGCACTAGGTCCAGAATAGCCTGCTCCCTTGTGGGCTCCATGACAAGCTGTTCCAAAAAGCCATCTTGTAAGCATTCCATGAATTCCTTTTCTTTGGATCCACTGGCTACGTTATTTACCCAATCCACCTGCATATTGAAGTCCCCCATGATCACCGTGACCTTGCCTTTCTGACATGCCTTTTCTATTTCCCGGTACATGTTGCGCCCCTGGTCCTGACCACTGTTAGGAGGTCTGTACATAACTCCCATTATGGTTTTTTTGCCTTTGTGGTTCCTCAATTCTACCCACACAAACTCCACATCATCTGACCCTATGTCGTTTAGTGCCATAGATTTAATTTTGTTCTTAACTAACAAGGCAACCCCACCCCCTCGGCCCACCTCCCTGTCTTTTCGATAGGTTGTATATCCTTGGATGTTTAACTGCCAGTCCTGAACCCCCTGCAGCCATGTCTCTGTGATGCCTACCACATCATAATCATTCACGATGATCTGTGCCATTAGTTCGTCTACTTTGTTACAAATGCTACGAGCATTCAGGTAAAGTACCTTAATGCTAACTTTCTTATCATTACAGATATTGGAAGTCCTAAGATGTCCAAAGTTATCCTTCCTTTTTGTTGAATTCCTAGTCTGCCTCAAGCTTAAATCCACCTGCCTACATGTTATCCTCCTGCGTATCTTGCCATTTAACTCCATGCTCCCTGTCGCTTTCACTTTCCCTTCCCCCCAACTCAGAAGTTTAAAGTCCTACTGACCACCCTATTTATCCTCTTTGCTAGAACACTGGTTCCAGACATTTCCTACACTGACCAGCATTTCCTACATTGACCAGCATTTCCTACACTGGGACACCCAGATAGGAGAATTACTGATGCTCCTGAAAAATGTTGTATAGTATCCTAATCTTTGCGGCACAAAAGAACATCCTCTGCTCCTGGATTAGAGATAAATATCCTTCATTTCGGAATTTGCATAAAATTATCATGGAACGTATCCCGATGGAGTTCCTAACTGGAAAACTCTATTGTAAATTGGACGCATTCCAAAAATTATGGGGCCCCATCTGAAATTTATAGGCTCCGTTATGTTTGACTTGCTCGTACAAGGCTTTTTATGAGTTACGGAGCACTGTCTTGAACTCGCTATACGTGATTGTGTGCACAATATTACCAAGTTTACATGGCCTTAGCCTCGTTTCCCCTATGCTCTAGTTTTTCCGGTTGTTGATCTTTCTTTATTGTGTAATCGGAGACGCCAACTGAGTTGGTCTTTTTCTGTATTCCTGAATGCTGAAGCATTTATACTGTACTGTACCAGTTGAGGGTTCAGAGAATCATAGAATCTTCAGTGCAGAAGGAGGCCATTTGGCCCATCGAGTCTGCACGGCCCTTGGAAAGAGCACCCTACTTAAGCCCACCCCGTAACCCAGTAACCCCAGCAAACCTTTTTTGCACACTAAGGGCAATTTAGAATGCCCAATCCACCTAACTTGCCCATCTTTGGTCTGTGGGAGGAAACCGGAGCACCCGGAGGAAACCCACGCAGACACGGGGAGAATGTGCAGACTCCGCACAGACAGTGACCCAAGCCAGGAATCAAACCTGGGACCGTGGAGCTGTGAAGCATCAGTGCTAACCACTGTGCTACACTGGACCTGATTTCTGACAGCTCCTTCAGCCGCTAAAGAGCCTCCGGGGTGACCAAGATGGGGCTTGAGCTAAAGTGCCGTTCACCTTGCGTTTCATGCAAGCACCATCTTGATCAGGCAGTGAAAGCTTGCACTAGGAATTGCTGCAGGAAGATCATTAAGTATCTGATTGCCATTTAAATTAATTGCTGGTGAGCTTTAATGAAACTGCATGGTGTTTTGGTGACTCGACTCTTTCCCAACAACAATCGTTGGTTGGTTGATACGGAGTAAGCAAGTCACTGCTGAGGATTTTGAGCATTACTTAAAGGAATATCACCTTTTACAATTCAATTGTTCACTTGCTGTAGGAGGTTTGAAGAGGATAATTCAAGCACATTGGAGAAGACTTTCCAGAGTACTTCATCGAGATTCCACCAAAAGTTAAGCAACATTTATTCTGAAAACTTTCTGCGATCTTTGCCGATAAAGAGTGCTATACTAATCTACATTAATGATCTTTGTTCCAGAATCACGAAGAGAAAGGGAGTGCTTGGTTCTGAGTATCTTTTCCATGGATTTCCTTTGAACCACAAGAAGAATGGAAGGAGAAGAAGAAACCAGGGAGACCAGCACCAGCTGCACAGAAGAGAGAGGAAGAAAAGGATGAGGTGGATTCTTTCTCCCGTGTGAATGAGGACATCCCTCCATCTCTGGACTCCTCCACTAGGACAACCAGGTAAATACCGCCTTTAGCTTGGTATAAGGACAGCACAAAAGCAAAAGAAAAAGCATACAAAGTGGTATGGGTTAGTGGGAAGCCAGAGGATTGGGAAGCCTTTAAAAGCGAGCAGAGGATAATTAAAAAAGCAATATGGGGGGAGAAGATCAAATATGAGTGCAAGCTAGCTAGTAATATAAAGGAAGATAGGAAGAGTTTTTTTTCAATATATAAAAGGTAAGAGAGAGGCAAATATAGACATTGAACCACTGGAAAGTGTGGCTGGATAAGTAATAATAGGAAAATTGTAGAGGAAAATAAAGGAATGGCAGATGAACTGAATAGTTACTTTGCATCAGTCTTCACGGTGGGAGACACCAGTAGGATGCCAGAGCTCCAGGAGAACCAGGGGGCAGAGGTGAGCACATTATTAAAGACGAAACCGCGGAGTACTTGGAAGTGCAAGATAAAATAGGACTGATTAATGGCTTCATTAAGGGGAGGTCATGTCTGAAAAATATGTTAGAGTTCTTTGAGGAAGTAACAAGACAAAAGGAGAACAAATGGACATGATTTATTTAGATTTCCAGAAAGCCTTTGACAAGGTGCTGCATAGGAGATTGTTAAATAAGTTAAGAGCCCATGGTGTTAAGGGTAAGGTCCTGGCAATGGATAGAGGATTGGCTGACTGGCAGAAGGCAGAGAGTGGGGATAAAGGAGTCTTTTTCAGGATGGCAGCTGGTGACGAGTGGTGTACCTCAGGGGTTGATGCTGGGAACACAACTTTTCACAATATACATTAATGATCTGGAAGAAGGTACTGAAGGCACTGTTGCTAAGTTTGCAGATGATACAAAGATCTGTAGAGGGACAGGTAGTATTGAGGAAGCAGGCAGACTGCAGGAGGACTTGGACAAGCTTGGAGAGTGGGCAAAGAAGTGCAAATGGAATACAATGTGGACAAGTGTGAGGTTATGCACTTTGGAAGGAGAAATGGAGGCATAGACTATTTTTTAAATGGGAAAATGCTTAGGAATTCAGAAGCACAAAGGGACTTGGGAGTTCTTGTTCATGATTCTCTTAAGGTTAACGTGCAGGTTCAGTCGGCAGTAAGGAAGGCAAATGCACTGTTAGCATTCATTTCGAGAGGGCTAGAATACAAGACCAGGGATGTAGTTCTGAGGTTATATAAGGCTCTGGTCAGACCCCATTTGGAGTATTGTGAGCAGTTTTGGGCCCCGTATCTAAGGAAGAATGCTGGCCTTGGAAAGGGTCCAGAGGAGGTTCACAAGAATGATCCCTGGAATGAAGAGCTTGTCATATGAGGAATGGTTGACAACTCTGGGTCTGTACTCGTTGGAGTTTAGAAGGATGAGGGGTGATTTTATTGAAACTTACAGGATACTGCGAGGCCTGGATAAAGTGGACGTGGAGAGGATGTTTCCACTTGTAGGAAAAACTATAAGCAGAGGCCACAATCTCAGACTAAAGGGACGATCCTTTAAAACAGCGACGACGAGGAATTTCTTCAGCCAGAGGGTGATGAATCTGTGGAACTCTTTGCAGCAGAAGGCTGTGGAGGCCAAATAACTGAGTGTTTTTAAGACGGAGATAGATAGATTCTTGATTAATAAGAGGATCCAAGGTTATGATGAGAAGGCAGGAGAATGGGGATGAGAAACATATCAGCCATGATAGAATGGCAGAGCAGACACGATAGGCCGAGTGGCCTAATTCTGCTACTATGTCTTATGGCCCCTGAACCTTTCTGAAATGGCTATTATGTGTCATCGAGCTCAATTCATGCCGTCAGTGAATGTGGCTGTGAGGAACCTACATATCACAGAAACATAGAAAATAGGAGCAGGAGGAGGTCATTCAGCCCTTGGAGCCTGCTCTACCATTTATTATAACCATGACTGATCATCCAACTCAGAGGCCTGTTCCTGTTTTTACCCCCACACCCCCGCACACACACACACACACAATATCCTTTGATCACTTTAGCCCCAAGAGTTATATGTAACTCCTTTTTGAACACGTACAGGGGCAAATTCTCCATTTGAGAAAGTAACTGCTGACGTTAGGACTGAATCGCAAGTGTTCTATGTGGATTAAAGTGGTGCCAGTCCAGGAGCGAATCAGATCCCTTTAATGGACTAGCTCTGGCACCACGTAGAACGCGTGCAATTCCAATGCATGCCGACTCTCATCCCAACCAAGGTGATGGTGCTGGTTGTGCTGGAGCATGCCCATCCCATTGATGGGTCAGTTGGGGCCAGTGGGTACCTAGAGGGGTGACCTCGGAAGGGGGGGGGGGGGCACCTGTACGACCTGTGGCCCTAAGTTTCCAGTGGGCAGTCAGCAGTGTGCGCAGCCGCATGACGGCCATGCAGGCTACGGCAATGATTGTCCGTGCCTGACCACCCCAACCCCATGACCCATCTCCGAGCCGCCTCCCTCTACACCCCCCAGCCCTGCAGTCGCACCCCGGCCAGCGACACAGCTAGCAGTACACTATAGTGACATTGAACACTGTTTGTACCCCCTCCTGCATCCTCAGCAGCCATGGTGCCTGTGTCCCAACTTGAACTACCAAAGGTGAACCTCGCCATTGGTCATTCCTCCTTCCGGAGGTGGAGCATCGTGGAAGGCCCAGAAAATGCTGGCTGGGGCCCGTTAATGATAGACCAACGGCCTTTACTATACAATTTGCATGCCCACAGCAGAGTGCGGTGTAGAAGGCATTCACATCGCTGTCGAGGGACCGGAGCATGGCATCCCCTTTGGCACCCAGCGCTAACCTCAATTTTTGGCTGATGCCTCATTCTCTGCCCAATCGTGGTTGGGATTCTCCAATAATGGGGCTATGTCCCCACTCCAGCAAAAAAACACGGGCGTTTCACTCTGGACTTTCCTGAAGAAAGTCCAGAGTGATTCTCCTACCTGAAGGGGGCTAACAGGACCCCGGAGTACCCCTCACAGGTCTGGCTGCTGATACGGGACCCTGCACTTCCGGTCGGGGGTCCACGCATGCGCACAGCGGTGCCTTATGGCGGTCGCCCTGTGTGACATGGCGGAATCACACCACGTACCGGCCCCAAAAATGTAGGCCCCTCCCGAGATTGCGCGCCCCTGCGGATCGGTTGCCCCCAAATGCTAGCCTGGCCCTCCATGACCCCCCCCCCCCCCGGTGAAGGATTCCCCCCACCAGGGCGGCCGCGGACTGACTTCACAGCCGCCACAGGCCATTCCCGACAGGCAAAAAATGGTTAGAGACACGCCGTCGGGAACTCGGGCAGTTTTCGTCGGAGAATCGCCACAGGGGCCTCTGCCTATGGCCCTCTACCCACACCGCATAGACAGCACCGATTCTCCGGGGACAGGAGAATCGGGGGAGCGGTGTCAGGCCGGATTTCGCTATCGACACCCATTCTCCGCACTAGCGCCATTCGTGCTTTCAGCATGGAGGCTCGGAGAATCCCGCCCTGTGTTTCCAGATTCTGGCATCGGCCGGCGGAGAATCCCGCCCACAATGTTTTGGCCTCGACTTCTTCCTGTGGTAACGAATTCCACACGCTCTGGGTGAAGACTTTGTTCCTCATCTCAGTCCAAAATGGTTTACCCCATATCGTTCGACTGTGACTCCTGGTTCTAGACTGACCATCGGAACATCCTTCCTGCATCTACCCGGTCTAGTTCTGTTACAATTTTATGGGTTTCTATGAGATCCCCCTTATTCTTCTTAACGTCAGCAAATATAATCCGAGTCAACTCAATCTCTCTTCTTACGTCAGTTCCGCCATCCCAGGAAGCAATCTGGTAAACATTCGCTGCACTCCCTCCATAGCACAAGAACGTCTTTCTACAGATATGGAGACCAAAACTGCACACAATATTCCAGGTGTGGTCTCAACAAGACCGTGTATAAGTGCAGCCAGGCTTCTGGTGGTGGCTCTGTGGTGAGCAGTCATACACGCGGTGGCCCAAATCAGGGTACTTGGGTTAGACCCTTTCTGCCCAGTTTATGGGCGATTTATTTGGAGGAAATTGGTGTGGTTGGATGGAATAAGTTCCCCTCATTTGAGTAACGTCAGTAAAAATAGCTCACGGCATAAGTCGAGCAAGGGATCTTTGCCAGTCACAAACGTTCCTTGAGCCTCAGCAGGGGGGGAACATGATGGCGGTTCCTGGGGAGTCGGTGGCCCCTCAGTGGGTGACTGAGAAGTCGGTTAGCTTCTTAACCGATGAATTCAAGAAGCAGCGGCAGGCGTTTGTTGAAGCTATGGAGAAGGCAATGGAGGTGACTTTGGCCAAGGACAAGATGGGCCGACAGATAGAGGTACAAGGAGCAAGGCTACAGAAGTTGGAGGTGACACTCTCTGATCATAGGGATCAGATTGACTCACTGGAGGCAGAGATGGTGTTTCTGGCTTAAGAGCGTAAAGTGCTAAAGGCCAAGGTTGACAATCTGGAAAACCGCGACTGATGGCAAAAACTTGGGCTGCTGAAGGGCCTGGAGGGCTCCAACTCCAAGGACTATATATCTGACTCAGAAGGTTGGTGGGTGCAGGTCTTTTCAACCCACCTGAGTTGGACCTGGCCCATCAGTTGCTGAGACAGAAACCCAGATCTGGGGAGCCACCTCGGGCAATTAAAGTCATGTCTCATCAGTACCTGGGTAAGAAACGGGTCCTGAAGTGAGTAAAGGACCAGCGGGACTGTGGAAGGGAGGGCCATGCCATCAGAATATGCCAAGATGTTGGGGCAGAGTTGGCAAGAAGCTGTGCGGCCATTAGTAAGGCCAAGGCCGCTCTGTACAAGAGCAACATGAGGTTTAGAGTGGTGTGACCAGCTTGCCTTCAGGTGACTTTCAAGGACAGCGACTGTTCTCCCGAATCTGTGCGATGGCCCAATGCCGACGTAAAAGATGGCGGGAACCACTCCGGCGTCGGGTCAGCCGGAAGTTCCGGAATTCTCCCCAATTCCGGGGGAGCCCAGCACCGGAGGGCTGGTGCCATGCCAGCCAGCACTGAAGGGACTGCGTGAGTTAGCGCACGTGCAGAACCGCCGACGTGGTTCAACACATGTGCAGACCGGCCGGCGTATTCTAGCACATGCGCAGGGGTGTGTCTTCTCCACGCCGGCCATTGCGGAGTCCTACAGGGGCCGGCGCGGAAGGAAGGAGTGCCCCCACAGCACAGGCCCGCTCGCATATCAGTGGGCCCCGATCGCGGGCCAGACCACCGTGGGGGCCCCCTTGGGGTCGGATCCCCCCGCACCCCCCTGAGGACTGCACCAGCCAACTTACCTGCCAGGTCCCGCCATGTGGGACCATGTCTAAGCCACGCCGGTGGGACTGGCCAGAAACCGATGGCCGCTCGGCTCATCGGGGCCCGGGGAATTGCCGGGGGGGAGGGGAGGACGCTGCCAATGGCCCCCGACCGGCGTGGCGTGAACCCTGCCCCCGCCTGAAAACCTGCGCCGGAGTACACGGAGTGTTACTGCGATGTGCCAGAGGATGCAAATTAATTTGTTAGGAATCGCGGACTATAGTCACCCAGATAATAATTGCTCCCCTTTTTCTGCTACCAAAGTGGATAACCTCTCATTTTATCCATATTATATTGTATTTTCCATGCGTTTGTCCACTCTCTCAACTTGTCCAAACCACACTGAAGCATCTCTACATCCTCCTCACAGCTCACCCTCCCACCCAACTTTGTGTCACCTGTAAATTTGGGGACATTACATTTTGTTCCCTCATCTAAATCATTCATATATATTGTGAATAGCTGGAGTTCTAGCACTGATCCCTGCGGTGTCCCGCTAGTCACTTGGAAAAATAAACGTTTATTCCGACTCTTTGTTTCCTGTCTTCCAACCAGTCTTCTACCCATCTCAACACACCACCCCCAATCTCATGCGCTTTAATCTTACACATTAAGCTCTTGTGTGGGATCTTGTCGAAAGCCTTCTGAAAGTTCAAATAAACCACATCCACTGGCTCCCCCTCGTCAACTCTACTAATTATATCCTCAAAGAATTCCTGTAGATTTGTCGAGCATGATTTCCCTTTTGTAAATCCATGCTGACTCTGTCCAATCGTCCCGCTCTTTTCCAAGTGCTGTGCTATAAGATCTTTTCTAATGGATCCGAGCAATTTCTCCCCTACTGACGTCAGTCTGACTGGTCTATAATTCCCTGTTTTCTCGCTACTTCCCCTTTTTAAATAGTGTGCCTAATTCTCCATGAAAATTGTTTATAATCAGTGCTTGCGCACTATACCTACAAGTATACGTCTTCGTACCTCAAGGCAAGTTCAAATTATGAGAATCAGTGATTACAAGCAGAACTGTGTGCTAACAAAAGACTTTCAAAGACATATCTCATTCAAACCAATTTATTGCCAGCTTTCATCCTTTGGCCAATATAATTTCTAGTTTCACTCTATATTCTCCCCTGACTCTGGCTCACTGGCTGATACAATGCGACTCACTGCCTGAGAGTGATTTAGTTGCTCTTTAAAACATTAGGGTCACTTTACTGGTCGATCTGCAACAATTTTTATAGCATTCGGGAAAAGGGGGTTCATTGTGGGCAAAATGGAACTCACCAAACTTCTCATCAGTAACACTCATTTGGGGAGTGTAAGGCTCAATGGTGACAGCAGTTCCAGCAACTGTTCCATCCTCTACTGCTGAATGCCCCCTGGCCTTCATCTGCGGCTTCCTAACTGACCCTGCGTCCTCTGTATAGTGGGACATCTTGGCCGAGATAATCTGATGATATCTCTGTGCCTGTAACTTTAACCCAGCTCATCTCCTTGCAGGAGTGGAGGACTAATCTGAGATGCACTTCCATCATTGTCTGATCATTGGTTCAGAATGTTGGCGTTCGCATTTTTTTGTCCCTCATTTGCTAATTGCTGTCGTATGACGTCAGGTTTTCTTCCTCTCCGTGGCTCATCAGGATGGCGAACAGGTTTTCCAGCTGGCTGATGGCAGATTGCTATTCTGAGAAACTGTCACCCTCCTGGGATAAATGGATGAATAAAAGTGGCCTATTTTTAAAAAAATCTTCTTCCTGATTCTTCTCATCCTTTCCTTGTTGTTGTGTCAGGTGCATTGTCTTAGATACCTAATTCATGTCATAGTCCACTATTATAAACTAAATCATTGACAAAGTGAAACTAGCTTTGCCCCAAGCCAAGCTGTTCCAGCACTGGCACAACATTGGCATCTACCTGGCAATAAGGCATTGTTCACAAAAAGCCAGACAAATCAAACCTGGGTCATTACCGCACCATCACTCCATTCTCAATCATTAGCAAAGTGATGGAAGGAGTCATTGACAGCAGTATCAAGCGGCACTTACTCAGCAATAATCTGCTCACAGACGCTCAGTTTGGGTCCCGCAAAGGGTCACCCAGCTCCTGAACTCATTACAACCTTGGTCCAAACATCCACAAAAGAGCTACACTCAAGAGGTCAGTTGAGAGTGACTGCCTTTAATGTCAAGGTAGCATTTGACCAAGTGTGGTATCAAGGAGCCCCGGCAAAACTGGAGTCAATGGGAACCAGGGGGGGGGAACTCTCCATTGGTTGCAGTAATATTTAACACAAAGGATGATGGTTGTAGTTGTTAGAGGTCAATCATCTCAGTCCCAGGACATCACTGCAGGTGTTCCTCAGGGGTAGTGTCCTACATCCAACCATCTTCATGAATAAACTTTGCTCCATCATAAGGTCAGAGGAGGGGATGTTCGCTGATGATCGCATTATGTTCAGCACCATTCGCAACTCCTCAGACACTGAAGCAGACCTGGACAGCATTCAGGTTTGGGCTGATATGTGGCAAGCAACACACGCACCACACAAGTGCCAGGCAATGACCATTCCAACAAGAGAATATTTAACCATTTCCCTTCAACATTCAACAGCATTACTAGGGGTTACTATTGATCAGATATTGAACTGGACCAGCCATATAAATATTGTGGTCAGAAGCTGGGGATTCTGTAGGGAGTAACCCATCTCTTGACTCCCCAAATTCTGTCCACCATCCACAAGGCACAAGTCAGGAGTATGTTGGAATGCTCACCAATTGTTTGGACGAGTGCAGCCATTTGTATCCATCTTACTGGTGTGAAATATGCTTCAATTATGCCAGTGGGATGGGCTGTACCCAACCTCCACAGCAATTGCCCCCCTTATTAAATTTCAGGGGGGGGGGGGGGGTGGTGATGGTTAACCTTCAATTATCATCAGCTGAAATAGATTATCTGGCACACTGGGCTAAATCGCTGGCTTTGAAAGCAGACCAAGGCAGGCCAGCAGCACAGTTCAATTCCCGTACCAGCCTCCCTGAACAGGTGCCGGAATGTGGCGACTAGGGGCTTTTCACAGTAACTTCATTGAAGCCTACTTGTGACAATAAGCGATTTCCATTTCATTATCTCTCTGCTGTTTGTGGGATCTTACTATGCCCAAATTGAACACTTTCCAGTGCTACTGCAGTGACTACACTTCTATCGAAAATTCATCAGCTGCAAAGGGCTTTGGAGCATCCTGAGGTCACAGAAGGCACTATACAAATGCAGGTCTTTCTCCTTTTATATAAGGGGCGGAATTCTCTGACCCCCCGCAGGGTCGGAGAATCGCCCGGGGCCTTCGTAAATCCCGCCCCCGCCGTGGCCAGAATTCTCCGCCACCCAACGGGGGCGGGAATCACGCCGCACCGGTCGGCGGGCCCCCCGCGCCAGTCAGCGGGCCCCCCGCGGCGATTCTCTGGCCGGCGATGGGCTGAAGTCCCGCCGCTGTCAGGCCTCTCCCGCCGACGTGGTTTAAACCACCTCTGGTGGTGGCGGGGGCAGGCGGGGTGAGCAGGCCCCGGGGTCCTGGGGAGGAGGGCGTGGGCCGTTCGAACCCCAGGGGGTGCCCCCACGGTGGCCTGGCCCGCGATCGGGGCCCACCGATCGGCCGGCGGGCCAGTGCCGTGGGGGCATTCTTTTTCTTCCGCCGCCGCCATGGCCTCCACCATGGCGGAGGCAGAAGAGACCTACCCACTATCGCGCATGCGCCGGGATGACGTCAGCGGCTGCTGACGCTCCATCGCATGCGCGGCCGCACGCCGGCCGGCGAAGTCCTTTCGGCCAGCCGTTCGTGCCGGCTGGCGGGGCGGAAAGGCCGTTCGCGGCGGACGGCGGGGAGCCAAAGGCCGCTCGCGCTGGTCAGTGGGGTGCCAACCCCTCCGGCACGGGCCTAGCCCCTAAAGGTGCGGAGAACACCTTTGGGGAGGCCCAACGCCGGAGTGGTTGGCACCACTCCGGTATGCCAGGACCCCCTGCTCCGCCGGTTAGGGGAGAATACCGCCCAAGGTGCCCTGCTCTTCGGCACCTGAACCAGCACAGCCATTGAAACAGCATTTACTTTGTTATAAATAAAAGAAAAGCAACTGCAATTTGAATACAAAATTCCTAAATTTCAGAATAAAGGTTTATAAAGAATTCTAATACATATTTAAAATATAATTGCTGTCGAAATGGGGTTTAAGTTAGAAGGCTATAAATATTCAGCAGAGCTATATTAAGCCTTAGAGTGCATGTTGTAATCCTCAGGCAAGCTGTTTTTTGTAAAGATTTCACCAGAACTCTATTAAACCATCTATAACAGCTGTGTGTACAAAATGTGGAAATCCATCTCAAAAGTGACAAATGCAACAAGGAGGAATTCAAAGCATCGTTTGTGTGAGGCTTAATGAACTTAACGTGAAACGGTAATGAACTGTACCGTGGAATAATGAAGCTTGTTTTCAGGATATTTGTGAAGATAAACGATGAACAAAAGTCCATCAGCATGTGACCATGAGCACAGCTATGTGGGCACTCACTGGCTGGGTGGATTTTAATGCCCTTCCCCGAAGCCGGGGTTCTAGTGGGCATGAAGGGCATTAAATCTGGCAGCATGGTGCTAAGATTGGACCCCGCCACTTTCCTGCCTCTGCCCTGGCCAAGTCTGGGGAGTACAGTAAGAAGTCTGACAACACCAGGTTAAAGTCCAACAGGTTTGCTTCAAACATGAGCTTTCGGAGCACTGCTCCCTCCTCAGGTGAACGAAGAGGTACATTCCAGAAACATTTATAAAGACAAAGTCAGAGATGCCAGACAATGCTTAGAATGCGAGCATTTGCAGATAATCAAACCTTTACAGATCCAGAGATAGGGAGTAATCCCAGGTTAAAGGGGTGTGAATTGTCTCAAGCCAGGACAATTGGTAGGATTTTGCAAGCCCAGGCCAGATGGTGGGGGGTGAATGTAATGCGACATGAATCCAAGATCCCGGTTGAGGCCGCACTCATGCGTGCTGAACTTAACTATAAGTTTCTGCTCGGTAATTCTGCGTTATCGCGTTTCCTGAAGACCGCCTTGGAGAACGCTTACCCGGAGATCAGAGGCTGAATGCCCTTGACTGCTGAAGTGTTCCCTGACTGGAAGGGAACATTCCTGCCTGGTGATTGTCGCACGATGCCCGTTCATTCGTTGTCGCAGCGTCTGCATGGTCTCGCCAATGTACTTATAGCTAAGTTCCGCACGCATGGTAGCATGGTGGTTAGCATAAATGCTTTACAGCTCCAGGATCCCAGGTTCGATTCCCGGCTGGGTCACTGTCTGTACGGAGTCTGCACGTCCTCCCCGTGTGTGCCTGGGTTTCCTCCGGGTGCTCCGGTTTCCTCCCACAGTCCAAAGATGTGCGGGTTAGGTGGATTGGCCATGCTAAATTGCCCGTAGTGTCCTAAAAAGTAAGGTTAAGTTGGGGGGGGGGGGTGTACGTGGGTTTGAGTAGGGTGATCATTGCTCGGCACAACATCGAGGGCCGAAGGGCCTGTTCTGTGCTGTACTGTTCTATGTTCTATGTTCTACCTCCTCATTCACCTGAGGAAGGAGCAGTGCTCCGAAAGCTCGTGTTTGAAACAAACCTGTTGGACTTTAACCTGGTGTTTTAAGACTTCTTACTGTGCTCACCCCAGTCCAACGCTGGCATCTGCACATCAAGTCTGGGGAGACAGGGCTCATTGATGACCTTCCCATTGAGATGTTAATTGAGGCTTTTAAGTGGGCAATTAATGCCATTTAAGTGTTTCATCCTTAGTGAATCGCCACACTGAAAAGTGGAGAAACAAATCTGGAAACCCCCCTACTTCAGGAGGCAGGTTGAGGGTGGCCTTGTTCAAACTCAGTATCTGATAGAGGGACTCGGAATCGGGAAGAGGGAACCCGCTCTGAGCCACCCCCTGCCCTTCCTTCCGGATCCCTCCACACCCTACAAACCCCCCCCCCCCCCCCCTCAACCACTATTCTGCCCTCACTTACCAGTGTCCTGTGTCCATTGTTAATCCTGAACTGACTGTTGCATTACCACCAGCAGCCACTGCTTCTTGTGGCGCTGCCGCACAATGGAGAGCTACCAGCCTCTGATTGACTGCCACCCCTTGAGCTGGGGAAGGACCGACGCTGGCCATATAAGTGGCTGATAAACACTCAATTCTGGCAGGCCTTCCCCAACGGAGGCGACACAGGGGACTGGCCCGCCCACCAGCTGGCGGGCAAGACACCCATCGCCAACAATAACCCACCACAGTGTTTTTAAGAGGGGAGTTCCAGGATTTTGACCCAGTGAGAGAGAATCTGAATTCATGGTCGGAATTCTTGGCCGTTGGGATTCGTTTTTCGTGCTGACAAGCATGTCCCCGCCCATGGGTTTTCCGGCAGCATGGGATGGCTTCAATGGAAAATCCCATTCACAAACGGCGGGAAGAGAGAATCCCGCCACCTGCAAATGGAACGCCGCCGAGAAACACGTGGCTGGGAGAGCGGAGAATCCATCTCCATGTTTCCAGTTGGTGACCCTTCATCAGAACTTGTTGCAGTTTTTAGTAAATACTGGAAACTCCAATCTGATTCACTTTGGGAGTAAAAATGTCCCAAACCTTTCAGGGGATTAGGCTGTGTGGTGGATTATTGCAGCCAGCTTTCTGTTTCTGGGACCCCGGTTTGTATGCAGTCGAAGTAGCACAATAATGGGCTAAACGTTACCGGCCCCAGGAGGCAGGATGGGAGAATAGAGGCTGGTAAAATGGAGACTCGCCGATCGTCTCCCGCCCTCGGAGAATTTTACGATGAGGGGGCTGGCAGCGAAATGCAGACAGCCTCCCAGTGACAGTCCTTGGGGAGAGGTTAAAGCACATTAGACTGCGGGCAGGGAAGGCAGGGCCCACAACCCCAGCGATTTCTCTGGAAACGTCTCCCCTCCAGGTACTGGCCCCTTTTTTGGCTAACATCTGTAGGCCTCCTGATTGGGCAGCAAGCACAGTGACAACCATCCAATTGGCTATTGCTTGTAAAATACAGAGGGAGGTGCTTTTCAATGATGTGCACCCTGATATTGGGCCAATCGCTAAAATTCCATCCAGTGTCTCCTTTAATTTCTGTATTAACTCTGTGAACCAAGTTTGGGTGGTCTCAACTCTGTTACTCATGGTAATGGCCGGACAGCACAAAATAACTCCTAATTCAGCACTGTCTAGACTTCTCTTTGCACTCTCTCCAGCACACTCCCAAAAGCCTGAGAGTCAGTGCTTTATATAGTTCTGCTTCTAGCTCCATCTAATTGTGTGCAAATGTGTACAATTGTGGTCTCCACACTACCAGAAGGACGTGGATGCTTTGGAGAGGGTACAGAAGCGGTTGACTAGGATGTTGCCTGGTATGGAGGGCATTAGCTATGAGGAGAAGTTAGATGAACTCGGTCTGTTCTCACTGGAACGATGGAGGTTGAGAGGCGACCTGATAAAGGTCTACAAGATTATAAGTGACATGGACAGAGTGGATCGCCAGATGCTCTTTCCTAGGGTAGGAGAATCAACTATTAGGGGACATAGGTTTAAAGTGCCTGGGGAAAAGCTTAGAATTAATGTGCGAGGCACATTTTTTACACAGAGGGTGGTAAATTTATTGAACGCGCTGCCTGGGAGCAGATACGATTGCGGCATTTAAGGGGCATCTCGCCAAATATATGAATAGGGTGGGAATGGAAGGATACAGACTCTGTAAGTGCAGACGGTTTTAGTTAGGCAGGTACCATGGTTGGCGTAGGCTTGGAGGGCCGAAGGGCCTGTTCCTGTGCTGTATTTTTCTTTGTTCATTGTTAAGGTGGTCAACTATGATATTGCATTAACTGTTTATATTCTAGACATTCTACATAATGTCACATTCTTCTGACTCTAGGGCTGAGGCACATTGTGAGGACAGAGTAGCAGTTTTTGTTTTATTTAGCAGGCAAATGCACCAAGCCTGTTCCAGAGAGCTTGTTATCGACACTTTCTGTGCTGACAATCTCACCTTGATTAAGAGCATAAAACCAGTGAGGGGGAAAGAAAAGTTAACTTCTTTAATAAAAAGGTGTTGCACAAATCCTTTTTGTGTGGAAAAGAAAGAAACATTTCACCCTTCAAAATATCGAGACGCAGGATAAACTGGTTTGTTTCAAACACGAGCTTTCGGAGCACTGCTCCTTCCTCAGGTGAAGGAGCAGTGCTCCGAAAGCTAGTGTTTGAAACAAACCTGTTGGACTTTAACCTGGTGTTGTAAGACTTCTTACTGTGCTCACCCCAGTCCAACGTCGCCATCTCCACATCAGGATAAACTGGTAAAGGGTGTGAACTTAGGTATGCAGTCACATGTTTAGAAGAATGTCCAATTTAGGATCATGCAATATTTAAACTCCTTTATTAATTATGAATTGTTTTGCCTTGTTCATGTTTTAGCTTTTCTTTTACAATATCAATTGTATTTTACAAAGAGAATTGCTTTTAATTTTTCCAACCAATTATTTACGACAGGAATGGTCACCTGCACAGAATCATGTTAAAAAGGGACTGATGACAGAGTCGAATGGAAATACCTCATAGAGGTACTGGAGCGGTTCGGGCTTGGAACAGGGTTCACCGCTTGGGTAAAGCTCCTATACAACGCCCCCATGGCGAGTGTACGGACCAACAATACCAACTCCCAATACTTCCAGCTGCACAGGGGTACCAGACAAGGATGCCCACTGTCCCCGCTGCTGTTCGCACTAGCAATCGAACCGCTAGCAATCGCGCTCAGGGCAGCAAAAAATTGGAGGGGGTTCCGAAGGGGAGGCAGAGAGCACAGAGTCTCACTCTATGCAGATGATCTGCTCCTCTACATCTCGGACCCACAAAGCAGCATGGACGGAATCATCGCGCTCCTGAAAGAGTTTGGAGCCTTCTCGGGCTACAAACTCAACATGAGCAAAAGCGAGATCTTCCCAGTACACCAGCAAGGGGGGGGGGGGGGGGGAGGGGCAGCACTAAAGGGGCTGCCGTTCAAACAAGCCCAAAATAAATTCCGCTACCTGGGATCCAAATAGCCCATGTCTGGAAAGGGATCCACAAATGGAACCTCACCAGCCTGGCGGAGGAAGTGAAAAAGGACCTGCAAAGATGGAACACACTCCTACTCTCCCTCGCGGGAGAGTCCAGATGATCAAAATGAACGTACTTGCCTAGGTTCCTCTTCCTGTTTAGATCCATTCCGATCTACATCCCAAGGCCTTCTTCAAAGCGCTGGACAAACCTTATCATGGCGTTCGTATGGGGGGGGGGTAAAAATGCTAGGATCCCAAAGAAGGTCCTACAAAAAACAAAATCCAGGGGGGGGCTAGCCCTCCCGAATCTACAATTCTACCACTGGGCGGCAACAGCCGAGCGAGTAAGGGGATGGATCCAGGAGCCAGAAGCCGAGTGGGTGCGTGCGGAGGAGGCCTCCTGCATGGGGACCTCCCTACGGGCCCTCGCCACGGCAGCACTCCCATCCCCACCCAAAAAACACTCCAGCAGCCCAGTGGTGACAGCCACCCTCCAATCCTGGAACCAACTGCGGCAGCAATTTGGCCTGAACAAAATGTCGGACAAGGCTCCCATCTGCAACAACCATAGGTTCAAACCAGCACTAACTGACGCCACCTTCAAAAGGTGGAGGCAGGACGGGGGGACACTGACAGTCAGGGACCTATACACGGACGACAGGATCGCAACACTGGACGAACTGACAGAGAAATTTCGGCTAGCTGGGGGGAACGAGCTACGGTACCTGCAGCTCAAAAACTTCCTACGAAAGGAGACAAGGACGTACCCACAACCGCCACGACAGACACTACTGGAAGACCTACTGGACGCAAGTATCCTAGAGAAAGGGAACTGTAGCGACATGTATGACCGACTGGTAGATAGGGACGACACCGTACTGGACGCAACAAGAAGGAAATGGGAGGACGACCTGGGGATGGAGATAGGGTAGGGACTCTGGAGTGAAGCACTGCATAGGGTCAACTCCACCTCCACGTCCGCAAGGCTCAGCCTGACGCAACTAAAGTGGTACATAGAGCCCACTTATCGAGAAACCGTATGAGTAGGTTCTTCCCGGAGGTGGAGGACAGATGTGAACTGGTGCCAAAGAGGCCCGGCCAACCACGCCCACATGTTCTGGTCTTGCCCAGACTTGTGGAGTACTGGACAGCCTTCTTCGAGGCTATGTCCAAAGTGATGGGGGTGAGGGTGGAGCCATGCCCGATAGTGGCGGTCTTCGGGGTATCAGACCAGCCAGATCTATTCCTGGGGAGGAGGGCGGACGCCCTTGTCTTTGCCTCCCTGATCGCCCGCCGTAGAATCCTGTTTGGCTGGCGGTCAGCAGCACCGCCCAGAGCTGCAGACTGGCTGTCCGACCTCTCGGATTCTCTCCAAATGGAGAAAATCAAATTCGCCATCCGAGGGTCGGACGACGGCTTCCACAGAACGTGGGAGCCATTCATGCAACTGTTCCGGGACCTGTTTGTGGCCAACGTACAAGAGGAAGAATAGTAGGGTGGCCAAGAATCAGGGGGAAAATGGACTGGAATCGGGGGAAGGTAGCCGGGGGGGGTTGGGGGGGGGGGGGGGGGGCTACGGGTTCGTTATGGGGTTTGATGGCTAGCTAAGGCCCAAAACCAAACTAAATAAATGCCAATAACATGTGCCTCGGCCATATTGGGGAATGTAAAATATGTATGCCGGCTAAAGGGGGGGAGGCCACAGTTATTATTACGAAGATGCTTACCTGTAAATATATATGTTAATTTTTGCGTGTTCTTTTTTTTTCTCTCCCTCTAACAATTTGTAATTTGTTCAATATAAAACATGAAAAATGAATAAAAAACATTTATAAAAAAAAGGGACTGATGTTCTCAGTCAATGGACTTTTTAATTTGGATTTTATTATTCACGTTCAAGCTGCAAGGTAATAATAATAATCTTTATTATTGTCACAAGTAGGCTTACATTAAGACTGCAGTGAAGTTACTGTGAAAAGCCACTAGTTGCCACATTCCGGCGCCTGTTCGGGTACACTGAGGGAGAATTCAGAATGTCCAATTCGCCTAACAGCACACCGTTTCGGGGGTTGTGGGAGGAAACCAGAGGAAACCCACGCAGGACATGGGGAAAACGTGCAGGACTCCGCACAGACCAAGCCGGGAATCGAACCTGGCACCCTGGCGGTGTGAAGCAACAGAGCTAACCACTGTGCTACCGTGTCGCACTCAATGTCGCACTCAACTCTTATCCAATCAAGCACAAAATATTGGAGCTTTCCTTTATCATGTAGGTTGGTGAATGACCAGAACATTATCAGGGTAAATACAGGCTTCATGCAGGTCTTTTACTGCCCCCATGCTGCTTCATGCAGACTGGGTATAAAAGACAACATGAGCATAAGCTTCAATTCTAATGATACGGGAGCCAGGGCCCATTAAGATTCAGTGCTCAAGTGGCGGACGTCGCAATAGTGCCAAACCCTCCCCCCCCCCCACCCACCCACCCCCCCCCCACCCCCCCCCCCGCCCATGTTCCTTTGATGCATTTACTCAAATATTATATAACAAGACCATGTTCTTCTGTGTAAAACCGTAAACTCAAGCTGGTACATCATTTAGCAACATGGTTGTTTTACTGATAACTGTACAATCCATAGTGTCCACAGAATTCCCACAGTGCAGAAGGAGGCCATTCGGCCCATTGGGTCCAGACTGACTCTCCAAAAGAGCACTCTAGCTAGGCCTACTACCCCCAGCCTATCCCCGTAACCCTGTAATCTCACCTAACTTGCACATCTTGGACAGCAAGGGGCAATTTAGCACAGCCAATCCACCTAATGTGCACATCTTTGGACTTACCGTTCAAATAATCAAAAATATATTTACTTATTATTTTAATGGGCTTGCAAGTTCTACTTATGACCCTAAACCGTCTGTATTTTATTTGCACCAAAACATTGTCCTTGATTAACATAGCTTTTATGAGAACTGAGACACTTTGGAAATTAACTCCACAGCGTCCCCTACTAGTCAAAGTTTGCAAGTACATGATCAGGATAACTGCTTACATTTGCATATAGTTATATACTATCCTACCAGTCTGAGATCAGAGCTGCAAAGTAATAATTACAGCTGGATACAGACCTCTTAGCTATAAATTACACTCTGTCCATCGGGAGTTATACGTGCGTATTTTACAAGTATTTTCAGAAAACACTGTTCTGAGGTATTATTTCAATATTTTAAGAGTATAGGTTGGAATTTTAAATTTCTGGAAATATTAAGAGGAAGTGTGCAGGATCTAAAGTGCCAAGAGGTCTCCCAGATCATTTGAGTACTTTTTAAACCTGGGTCCACACTCACTAGATTTTTATCCCAAACTACAGAAACCCATAAAATGAACGGACATCGCGCGACAATCACTAGGCAGGAATGTTCCCTTCCAGTCGGGGAACACGTCATCAGTCAAGGGCATTCAGCCTCTGATCTCCGGGTAAGCGTTCTCCAAGGCGGCCTTCAGGACGGGCGACAACGCAGAATCGCTGAGCAGAAACTTATGGCCAAATTCCGCACGCATGAGTACGGACTCAACCGGGACCTGGGATTCATGTTGCATTACATTCATCCCCCACCATCTGGCCTGGGCTTGCGAAATCCTACCAACTGTCCTGGCTGCACAGACAGGCAGTGATTGACACACAGGATGACCAGTGAACACACAGAACACAGCAGCCAATCACCAGACAGGACACGACCACTATAAAGCCAGAGGGCACTAGTTTTCCTGCTCTCTCGGGATCCAGCCTCTGAGACAGTCAGAGCTCGTGAGCAGCAACTAGAACAAACACCATGTGGTAGTAAGATAGTCTGGTCAGGTTAGCCTCAGGTCTCCAGTCAAGTCAGCATAGTGTCAACCCACAGTTAAAGCATGGATGATAGTTAAGAGTTCAATAAAATCGAGTTGCATTTCTTCAAGTGTTGGAAGCCTGTCTCTCTCACTGCTGCAGTAAACGCAGTCCTCGCAGATCCAGCTTACCCAACACAACATGGTACCAGTGAGTCATGCTCAAGTTAGATGGACCTACCTTGAGATAATCTGCCTTTGACCAGCGATCAGCCATCCGCTAACATGGACAGTGTCCGCCCTCCCCCGCCGCTCCACATCGCCGGCAACCTCGGTGCCAAGTGGAAGATATTCAAGCAGAAGTTCCAGCTATATCTTGAAGCCACCGACCTCGAAGCCGCATCGGATGCCAGGAAGATCGCTCTCTTCCTGTCTACAGCCGGTGACCACGCTATCCTCATCTTCAGCTCCCTCACCTTTGCTGAAGGCGAGGACAAGACAAAGTTTAAAACAGTCCTGCTGAAGTTCGACAGCCACTGTGACATCAAAGTCAATGAGAGCTTTGAATGCTACGTGTTCCAGCAGAGGCTTCAGGGTAAGGATGAACCTTTTCAGTCCTTTTTAACCCATCTCCGCATCCTCGCGCAGTCCTGCAACTATGGCTCCACTTCCGATTCCATGATCCGGGATCAGGTCGTTTTCGGGGTCCACTCCGATCCCCTTCGCCAGCAGCTCTTAAAAGTTAAGCAGCTCACCCTTACCATCGCCATCGGGACCTGCGTCCTCCACGGGCACGCTAACAACCGGTAATCCCATTTCAAGGTGGCAGAAACGGCACGGAAAAACCCCCATGATGCAGAACGGGTGCAGGCCATCAAAGAACTGCAGGGCCTGAGTCTCGATGAGGGCGGCCATTTCGTGCACTTTTCCCGGGTTCCTGCGCATGTACGCCATGACCAAGGGGACGGCGAGGCCGGCGACCGAACTGCGCAAGTGCATACATCGATCAACTGCACTGCGCATGCGCGGTGGCGCACGGAACGCCCTGACGTCGGCGCAATGACGTGCTCCAACTGTGGCTTCGCCCATTTAAAGCAGCAATGTCCCACAAAATTTCGACGCTGTCTCCAGTGTGGCAAGCTTGGCCACTATGCAGCCCTTTGCAAATCTGCTCAACTGCCCAACACACAGCGATCCCAGCCACAGCGCAGGAGCGTCCAGTCAGTACAGCAATCCGCTGCAGACTCCGACTCCGACATTTTTCCAGATCCCGACACCGAATGCCTCACATCCCCATTCCAGGTGCGCATCATCACCAAGCATACGCTGCCTTCAGCAACGATGGTGAAACAACTCCTAATAATGAACATTGATCCAGACGATGAGTGGTGTGCCACCCTTACGGTCAACAAGGCTCGTATATGCTTCAAGCTGGACACCGGAGCTTCAGCAAACCTCATTTCAAAGTCTGACCTTGACACCATCCGCATCAAGCCAAGCATTCTTCCACCGGCCTGCCAGGTCCTCGACTACAATGGCAATGCCATTGCTGCCAGTGGCTCATGCCAGCGTGCGGTGTCCCATCGTTCTTCAAAAGCAACGCTGCGCTTTGAAATTGTAGGAACCAACAGAGCTTCCCTGCTCGGTGCTCAGGCCTGCAAATTCCTGAACCTTGTGCAGCGGGTTCACACCATGGCGTCCGCAGAGGCAACAGCCTCGCCAGATGTTAACTTCCAAGCCCAACTAGATGGCATCATAGCACAATACCATAGCGTGTTCAAAGGTATGGGCACACTCCCTTACCGATACAAAATACTGTTGAAGCCAAATGCCACCCCTGTGGTCCACGCACCGCGTCGGGTGCCGGCACCCCTTAAGGACCACCTTAAGCAGCAGCTGCAAGACCTCCAGGACCAGGGCGTCATTTCTAAGGTCACGGAACCCACGGACTGGGTTAGCTCCATGGTTTGTGTCAAAAAGCCGTCAGGGGAACTTCAAATCTGTATCGACCCCAAAGATTTGAACCGTAACATCATGAGGGAACACTACCCTATACCTAAACAAGAAGCGCTAACCAGCGAGATGGCTCATGCCAAGTTCTTCACGAAGCTGGATGCCTCCAAGGGGTTTTGGGAAATACAGCTGGACGCGTCCTGTCGAAAGCTGTGCACATTTAACACCCCGTTCAGTCGCTACTGTTACAACCAAATGCCCTTTGGCATCATCTCCGCCTCAGAGGTGTTCCACCGCATAATGGAGCAAATGATGGAGGGCATCGAGGGGGTGTGAGTGTACGTCGATGATATTATTATCTGGTCCACAACTCCTCAGGAGCACATCGATCACCTCAAGCGGGTGTTCCACAGCATCCACGAGCATGGCCTCCGACTCAACAGAGCCAAATGCTCGTTCGGTCAAGCAGAAATCAAGTTCCTTGGCGACCATATTTCGCAGTTCGGTGTGCAGCCAGATACAGACAAGGGGCGAAATTCTCCCAACGGGAGACTAAGTGCCGACGGCGGAGTGAAAACCGGAGGGTCTGGCGTCCGGCGACCGGCCTCGCGTAAATGACGTCACCCGCGCATGCGCAGGTTGGTCGGCGCCAACTCGTGCATGCGAGATTGCCGTCCTCCCCGCGGGCGCCCCACAAGACATGGAGGATTGATCTTGTGGGGTGGCGGAGGAAAAGAGTGCGTCCTTTAGAGACGCCGGCCCACCGATCGGTGGGTACCGATTGCGGGCCAGACCTCTACTGAGTGCCCCCCTGGTGCTCGATCCTCCCTAACCCCCCACAGGCCGCACACGCAGCGTTCGCGCGCTGTTCACGCCGGCAGCAACCAGGTGTGGTTGGCGCCGGCGTGAACCCGTTGGATTGGACAGGCTGCTCGGCGCATCCTGGCCGGAGAATCGACGCTCGACTGCTGCAAACGGCGAGCGGCGATTTTCTGAGCAGCCTGTCGTGAAACGCGGCACGCCGTTTTAGGGGGGTGGGAGAATCGCGTGCGGGTGCCAGGGTGGCATGGCGGGAATCGCCCGGCACTCCCACGATTCTCCTACCCGGCATGGGGGTCGGACAATTGCGCATAAGGTGTCAACGATCAACGCCATGAAGACCCTGGAAGACAAAAAGGTGGTCCTCCGCTTCCTAGGGATGGTCAACTTCCTTGGGAAGTTGTTCCCTAACCTTGCATCGCACACCACAGCTCCCCGCCATCTCGTTAAAAAAACTACGGACTTCCAGTGGCTCCCCGCTAATGAGCAGAGTGGCATGAGCTCAGGGCGAAACTCACCAAGGCCCTGGTACTGCCGTTTTTCGACCCCGCCAAAGAGACGAAGATATCCACCAACATGAGCCAGGCTGGCATTGGGGCAGTACTCCTCCAGCGGGACTCCTCCTCCTCCTGGGCCCCAGTCGCATATGCCTCGAGAGCCATGACACCCACTGAGCAACGATATGCTCAGATTGAAAAAGAATGCCTGGGCCTTCTCACAGGGATTGACAAATTCCATGATTATGTGTATGGACTCCCCAAATTCATGGTCAAGACGAACCACAGGCCATTGGTTCACATCATACTCAAAGACCTCAGTAACATAATGCCACGGCTGCAATGTATCCTCCTCAAACTCCACTATGATTTCGACCTCGTCTACACCCCGGGCAAAGAGCTCAGCGTGGCCGACGCACTCTCTTGATCCATCACCACACCGTATGAGCAGTCGGACTTTGTCTGTCAAATAGACACACAGGTGAAATTTTGTGCCTCCAACTTTCCGGCCACTACGGATGAAAGTGTCGTGCAAATTCGTCAGGAGACGGTCAGGGATCCTTTACTCCAGCGGGTCATGCGACATCTCACGGATGATTGGCAAAAGGGGCAGTGCCCCCAGTTTTATAATGTAAAGGATGATCTAGCGGTAGTGGATGGCATACTAATGAAGCTGGACAGAATAGTGATCCCACAGAGCATACAAGAGCTGGTCCTCAGCCAAATCCACAAGGGTCACCTGGGGGTCGAAAAGTGTCGCCGTCGAGCCTGAGAGGCAGTATATTGGCCAAGCATCAGCCAAGATATCGCCAACACGGTCCTCAATTTCCCAACGTGTCAAAGGTTCCAGCCGGCTCAGCCTAAAGAGACTCTACAGCCGCATGAAATGGTGACTTCCCCATGGTCCAAAGTTGGTGTTGACCTCTTTCATGCCAAGGGCCGAGGCTATGTCCTCCTGGTGGACTACTTTTCTAACTACCCCGAGGTGATCAAACTGACTGACCTCACCTCGGCAACAGTAATCAAGGCATGCAAGGAGACTTTTGCCCGACATGGCATCCAACTCACAGTTATGACTGACAATGGCCCTTGCTTCTTCAGCCAGGAGTGAAAAAGGGGTCCACATTGTTAAAAGACTGTTGTCCAAAGCTGTGACTCGGGTTCGGATGTCAACCTGGCGTCGTTAGCCTACAGGGCGACTCCTTTGTCCGCTGGCCTGTCCCCAGCGCAGTTCCTGATGAACCGCACACTACGAATGACGGTGCCGACTATCCACATTCCGGACCTTGACAACTTCCCAGTCCTACAGAGGATGCAACAGTCTCGGGCCCAATGCAAGTCGGCGTACGACGCCCACACCACAGATCTCCCTGCTCTGGTCCCTGCTGACCGAGTTCGTGCTCAGCTACCTGACGGTGGCTGGTCTGCCACAGCTGTGGTGGCTAAGCAAGTGGCCCCGAGATCATTCCTCGTTCGCATGCCTGATGGTTCCTTTCTTCGGCGTAATAGGCAGGCACTGCGGCAACTTCCATGCCCGCCAACTGACCGTGATGTCCCGCCTCGCACGCTGGTTCCCCAGGACGCGCTCTTCCACAAGGCCACCGATCTGCCAGTTATTCTACCGACCTCTACATTGGAGGCAGTTCCGCCCGTACAAGTGCAGGCCAACCCCTGACCACCCTTGAGGCAGTCAACCAGAATTCATCACCCGCCACAGAGACTAAATTTATGGACTGAATGTTGCATTACCTTGTGATCTCATCGTTTACACATCACTACAACATTTGTACATAATGTTTTTATTTTCCTAATTTGTTATCTGCCCTCTCTATCTGCACTAGACATCTTCCCATTACGTTAGCACATTTTTTGTATATAGTCAGGCTCCTGTACACACACACTCACTATTTATTGACCTGCAAACATTTTCTTTTTTAAAAGGGGGGAGATGTCATAATATACATCCAGGTATATGATGATGCACAGACAGGCAGTGATTGACACACAGGATGACCAGTGAACACAGAACACAGCAGCCAATCACCAGACAGGACACGACCACTATAAAGCCAGAGGGCACTAGTTTTCCTGCTCTCTTGGGATCCAGCCTCTGAGACAGTCAGAGCCTGTGAGCAGCAACTAGAACAAACACCATGTGGTAGTAAGATAGTCTGGTCAGGTTAGCCTCAGGTCTCCAGTCAAGTCAGCATAGTGTCAGCCCACAGTTAAAGCATGTATGATAGTTAAGAGGTCAATAAAATCGAGTTGCATTTCTTCAAGTGTTGGAAGCCTGTCTCTCTCACTGCTGCAGTAAACGCAGTCCTCGCAGACCCAGCTTACCCAACACATCACTGGGTTGAGACAATTCACACCTCTTTAACCTGGGGTTACCCCTATCTCTGCATCTGTAAAGATTTAATTACCTGCAAATGCTTGCACTCTAAGCATTGTCTGGCATCTTTGCCTTTGTCTACATATATGTTTCTGGAACATACCTCTTCATTCACCTGAGGAAGGAGCAGTGCTCCAAAAGCATGGGCGCGATTCTCTGCTTCCCACGCCGGGTGGGAGAATCGCTGGAGGGCCCCCCGACTAATTTCACGACCCCCTGGTGCCCCCTGCGATTCTCCCACCCCCGCTCGGAAGAATCGCCACTCACCGTTTTTCACGGTGACCAGCGATTCGCCGACCCGGATGGGCGGCAACCACACTTGGTCGCTGCCATTGTGAAATCGCCGTGAGATGCCCATTTTGGAGCTTATAGGGGGCCTGGTGGGGAATGAGCACCACGACTGTGCTCTGGAGGGGACAGGCCCACGATCGGTGCCCACCGATCGTCTGGCCGGCATCTCAATTGGACGCACTATTTCCCCTCCGCCGCCCCGCAAGATCAAGCCACATCTTGCGGGGGGGCTGAGGGGAAAGACGGCCACCGCGCATGCACAGGTTTGAGCTGTCAGCCGTCGTGACGTCAGCTGCACATGCGCGGGTTGGAGCTGGCCAACCTGCGCATGCGCGGCTGAAGTCACATAGGCGCCGCCGTCACGTCACTCTCGGCGCGCCACCCGGCGTCCGAGAGTTACGGAGCGCCGCTCGTAGCCCCGCCGGAAGGGGAGAATAGGGGGCGAGGCAGAGTTCACGACGACCCTCCCGATTTTTCCCGGGAGCGGAGACTTCCGCCCCTAGTGTTTGAAACAAACCTGTTGGACTTTAAACTGGTGATGTGAGACTTCTTACTGTGCTCACCACAGTCCAACGCCGGCATCTCCACACCAAAAAATAAAGGCAGGGATTTTCTGCTCTGGGCCTAAGTCAGGTGGCAGGAGTGGGAACCTGGGGGGATTCCCTGCTGGAGAGCAGGGTGGGAGTGCAGGGTGGCGTGCTGAATCATGTGCTGCTCACCTCATTAATTGTGCAGCTGTGAATTTGACACTGTATTGCTTGTCAGGTTAGGCAGCAAGCCTTGCACCCCACCCCTTCTCCTCAATGGTTCAGGGAGGGGCCCTGAGCCACCCAAACGGAGAGGAGGGTCAGGCAGACACCCCTGGGACTTCCACCCAGGACACCGCAAGGGTGTCCGTGCATTCCGAATCTCCTCTGCCTGTGACCCACAACAGCTCCAGCCTCTGAGACTGCTGAGGGTGTGTGGTAAACCACTGTATTGTATTGTATTATATTGTTACATGCCTGGGCTTGTCCCTGCTGGCTCCGCCTGTGGCTCCTCCCCTCGGGCTCATGTATAAAGGTGGCTGGTCTCCGCCTCTGATCCAGGTCGGGATCAGAGGCCAGGAGGCTTTCAGTTTAGTGTATTAAAGCCTCAGTTACGTTCACCACTCGTCGTGTGTTCATTGATGGCATATCAGGATGCACCTGCCCCAGAGCAGGAGATCCAAAGAAGGCCAGGACCCTCCATGTCTCAACCACCATAGTCATCAACCATCAGAGCACAACCACCATAGTCATCAGAGACACGTAGTAGTCAGAAGGCTGCCTCCACCTCTGCTGCGGATTTTGGGGAAGCACCTAGACATAATTTCCCGGCTGGGTCACTGTCTGTGCGGAGTCTGCACGTCCTCCCCGTGTGTGCGTGGGTTTCCTCCGGGTGCTCCGGTTTCTTCCCACAGTCCAAAGATGTGCGGGTTACGTGGATTGGCCATGCTAAATTGCCCGTAGTGTCCTAAAAAGTAAGGTTAAGTGGGGGGTTGTTGGGTTACAGGTATAGGGTGGATACGTGGGTTTGAGTAGGGTGATCATTGCTCGGCACAACATCGAGGGCCGAAGGGCCTGTTCTGTGCTGTACTGTTCTATGTTCTCTATAATGGTGAGATGATGAAAATTAAGTTCACTGGTTGCACCGGGTAGAACTATTGTAAATAGTTGTTGCACCTTTGTAACTATATTAACCTTCGCACCTGGCTGAGTTCTCTGGGTTTGTTTTGGCTGCTGTTTGTGTTATTGCCTGTGCACACCCCCTCTTCCAGGGGCTGACCCAGGCTTGGTCAATGCCCCCCTGAATCATGCCTCCACTTGGAGGTATCGGTCTTCACCCAGGCCCTTGTGAGCCAGGTGTGAGAATTCTCCCACACTTACTGTCCCCCTTCCCTCCACGGCCCCTCTGAGTCCAGCGGGAGTGACCCTTCCCTTTTCCTTCTCAGGACATTTTCGGGATCCCCTCCAGTTTTCCAGGTGAGCTGACATTCAGCTCTGCCCAGCCTTCTTCCCAAACATCTTTTCTTGAGCTGGGCATCGAGGCTGTGGACTGGGTGCTGTTCATTCGCATGAGGATGGTGCTCAGGAGCTTTCAAACTGCTTTCAACACCCTTTACCTTCCTCCTGTAACCCACACTTACCCCACCACCACTGACCCCATCCACGGCCAGTGTATCCTTCACCCTCCCATCTGTGAACCTTCAACCCCCATCATCCTTCAGCCCATAAACATAACCCTTCACATGCCTTCCCTCCCAAACAACGCCACCTTTCACAGTCCCCATGCCCACTCTGATTCTGCCCACCCCTAAGATACAGTACACCCCCATGACTCCTCCAACCTCCCGAACCTGCCCTTCACTCTCCACAGCTGAACCCTCACCCTCCCACCTTACTGCACCTCACTGCCCTCTCTAACTTCCATTATCCTCCCATCACCAATACCCTTGGTTTCCACCCCACCCCCAAGATTCCATCAGCACCAGCGACCCCTCTCTCTGAATCCTCCATCCCCCACTCTCCCATGCTTTCCCCCACTCCCACGGTAGCATGGTGGTTAGCATAAATGCTTCACAGCTCCAGGGTCCCAGGTTCGATTCCCGGCTGGGTCGCTGTCTGTGTGGAGTCTGCACGTCCTCCCAGTGTGTGCGTGGGTTTCCTCCGGGTGCTCCGGTTTCCACCCACAGTCCAAAGATGTGCGGGTTAGGTGGATTGGCCATGCTAAATTGCCCGTAGTGTCCTAAAAAGTAAAGGGGGGGGGGGATTGTTGGGTTACGGGTATAAGGTGGATACGTGGGTTTGAGTAGGGTGATCATTGCTCGGCACAACATCGAGGGCCGAAGGGCCTGTTCTGTGCTGTACTGTTCTATGTTCTATTACTCATGGCTCCCCCCCCAACAATGTTCACTGCTATCCCACGGTCCCTCCACTTATCCCCAGACCCTCCCATCGTCTCCTAAAGGTTTGATCTAAACCCCCACCATCCTTTCCATCCCCTCCCATTGAGCTTTCCTGTACCTGTCCAATTCAGTTCAACCAGTTCACTTACTCAAAGGCTTTACCTAAGTATCTTTAAATAGCGAGGAGAACAAGGGACAAACACAAATACAACAATCTTTATTAAACACACAAGTACGGTAGCACAGTGGGTAGCATTGTTGCTTCACAGCGCCAGGGTCCCAGATTTGATTCCCGGCTTGGGAGACTGTGCGGATTCTGCACGTTCTCCCCGTGTCTGCGTAGGTTTCCTCCAGGTGCTCTGGTTTCCTCCCACACATCCCGAAAGACATGCTGTTTGGTAATTTGGACATTCTGAATTCTTCCTCGGTGTACCTGAACAGGTGCAGGAATGAGGCGACGAGGGGATTTTTACAGTAACTTCTGTCATAATATACACCAGTATATCATGGTGCAGACACACACTGATGGACACACACAGGGACCAATCAACATGTACAAACACCGCAGCCAATCACCAGTTAGAGTACACACACTATAAAGGCAGAGGGCACCAAGGATTCTGCTCATTCTGGGTGCTGCCTCTGAGTGTAACAAGAACTCATCAAGCCCAGCACAGACTCACAACACGTGCTGAGAGAATCAACTGGTTCGGACAAGGCTTAGGTCTCTAGTTTAAGTTAGCATCATTTAGACCCACAGTCATCATGTGTTAGTTAGTTAGAAATAGTTAATAAAATTGAGTTCAACCTTCATCAGTGTTGGAAGTGTCTGTTCATCTCTCAAGTCTACACTAGCCAACACTTCATGGTACCAGAAGTTGAGGGATGCTCGCACTTCTGAGACCTACCTTTCAGTAATCTGCCTTCCACCAGTCTCGTGCCATCCGACAGAATGGACTCCGTTCGCCCGCCGCCGCCTCTCCAAATTGCAGGGAATCTGGGCTCCAACTGGAAACTTTTCAAACAGCGCTTCCAGCTGTACCTCAAAGCCAGGGACCCGGAAGCTGCCTCGGACACACGGAACGTTGTTCTCTTCCTCTTCACAGCTGGTGACCACGCTCTGCACATTTACAACTCGCTCACCTTCGATGAGGGGGAGGACAAATCAAAATTCAAGACCATAATTCTGAAGTTTGACAGCCACTGCGCAGTCGAGGTCAACGAGAGCTTTGAGAGATACATGTTTCAGCAGCGAATCCAGGGTAAGGACGAGCCTTTCCAGTCCTTTATTACCCACCTCTGCATCCTTGCGCAGTCCTGCAACTACAGGTCCACCTCTGATTCCATGCTCTGTGACCAGATTGTTTTTGGTGTTCAATCTGAGCCACTGCGCCAGCAGCTACTAAAAGTAAAGCAGCTCACTCTCTATGGCCATTGAGACCTGTGTGCTTCATGAACATTCCTCCACGCGCTACTCCTGCACCCAGGCTGCTGAAACGGCGCGGCGAGCCCCCTACGAGGCAGAACGGGTCCAAATGATTAAATCTTTTCATTCTCTGGATCTGAACGATGGCAGGCATTTTACGCGATTTCGCGGAGTCCCGCGCTTACACGCAGCGAGCGTGCTGACGTCACGGACCACTTCGCACAGGTGCATGCTACGCTGGATCGCCTCGCGCATGCGCAGTGGCGTGACGAACGCTCCGGCGTGCGGCAACTGCGGCTCCGCCCGCTTAAAGCGACAATGTCCCACGAAGTCCCGACGCTGTCTGCAGTGTGGCAAACGAGGCCACTACGCTGCAATGTGCAGATCTTCCATGCCTGCTGTTTTTAGGAGGTCCACCCAGCCCCACAGAGACGCAGGGCTATCCAGCCTGCCATCAGTGAACCTACTCCAGACCTTGATTCCGACTGTGCCTGTAATGACCCACAGGTCCCGTTCCAAATCGGCGTCATTACTACGAACAGGATGTCCCCCAAGCGTGGCACTGAACACGTCCACGTCCACGGCGTCAGCCAGGATGATGAGTGGTGTGTCACCCTTACGGTCAACCGGTCGCCTATCAGGTTCCGCCTGGACACTGGCGCTTCTGCCAATCTCATCGCGTCATCTAATTTTCGCAAGCTCTGTGTACAGCCTGCTGTCCTGCCATCTGCCTGTAAATTGCTGGACTACAATGGCAATGCCATCGCCGCCAGCAGCTCCTGCCGCCTTGAAGTGACCCATCGTGCTCACACAGTCATTCTCCCATTCGAGCTTGTTGCTGCCTCAAAAGCCTCCTTGCTTGGTGCACAGGCATGCAAGCTGCTCCACTTCGTGCAGAGAGTACACTCTCTTTCTTCAAGCGATGTGTCTGCATCCTCTGACACAGACTTCAGGGCGCAACTCGACTCCATCATCCAGCAATACCATGATGTTTTCGAAGGCATGGGCACGCTCCCGTACACGTATAAAATCTTACTCAAGCCCAACTCAAGCCTGTCGTTCAAGCACATCGCAGAGTCCCAGCGCCCCTCAAGGACCGCCTCAAGCAACAGCCCCAGGACCTCCAGGACCAAGGAGTCATTTCTAGGGTCACGGAACCCACAGACTGGGTAAGCTCCATGGTCTGCGTCAAGAAGCCGTCCGGCGAGCTGCGGATCTGTATTGATCCTAAAGACCTGAATCAGAATATCATACGGGAGCACCACCCGATTCCGAAACATGAGGAGCTCACGTCCGAGATGGCCCACGCCAAACTATTCTCAAAACTGGATGCCTCGAAGGGTTTCTGGCAGATCCAACTAGATGAGTCAAGCAGGAATCTGTGTACGTTCAACACACCCATTGGCAGGTTCTGCTACAACCGGATGCCATTCGGCATCATTTCTGCGTCTGAAGTTTTCCACCGGATCATGGAGCAGATGATGGAGGGGATCAACGGCATCCGGGTATATGTTGACGACATTATTATCTGGTCAACCACCCCGCAGGAACACATCGCCCGCCTTAAGCGTGTTTTCAGGCGCATCCACGAACACGGCCTCCGCCTCAATAGGGCCAAATGCTCTTTCGGCCAGTCGAGTATCAAGTTTCTGCGGGACCACATCTCCCACCAGGGGGTGCGTCCGGACGAGGACAAGATTGCAGCAATCATGTCCATGAAGACGCCCGAGGACAAAAAAGCGGTCCTCCGGTTCCTGGGTATGGTGAATTTCCTCGGGAAGTTCATTCCGAATTTTGCCTCACACATCACGGCCCTCAGAGACCTGATTCACAAAACCACAGATTTCCGATGGCTCCCTGCTCACGAGTGTGAATGGCAGGAGCTGAAGGCCAAGAGTTCCACGGCCCCAGTGTTGGCCATTTTCGACCCGACCAAAGAGACCAAAATCTCTACTGATGCCAGTCAGTCGGGGATTGGTGCCGTGCTCCTGCAACGAGACGAGGCCTCGTCATGGGCCCCCGTTGCGTATGCGTCACGGATGATGACTCCCACAGAGCAGTGCTATGCGCAAATTGAGAAAGAGTGTCCCGGCCTTCTCACTGGAGTCGTGAAGTTCCACGATTACGTCTATGGACTTCCACAGTTTACGGTTGAAACCGACCACCGCCCCCTTGTAAATATTGTCAAAAAGGACTTGAATGACATGACGCCTCGCCTCCGGCGTATCCTACTCAAGCTGTGCAGGTACGACTTTCAACTGATCTATACCCCTGGCAAGGACCTTGCCATTGCCGATGCCCTCTCAAGGTCGATCACAACTCTGTGTGATCATGACAGCTTCATTTGCCAAATAGATGCTCAAGTTCAGCTTGCAGCCTCCCATTTGCCAGCTTCGGATGCACGACTGATGCAAATTTGCCGCAAGAGAGCGGCTGATCCACTTCTGCAGCGGGTGATGCGCCTAATGTCAGATGGGTGGCTCAAGGACCAATGTCCGCAATTTTACAACGTCCATGATGACCTGGCGGTTGTCGACGGGGTGCTTCTGAAATTGGATCGGATCGTCATTCCACAAAGCATGCGCCAGCTAGTGTTGGAGCAACTCCATGAAGGCCATTTAGGAATCGAGAAATGCCACCGCATTGCCAGAGAAGCCGTCTACTGGCCGGGCATCAATGATAACATCGCCAATGTGGTGCGCAACTGCTCTACCTGTCAGCGTTTTCAGCCCGCCCAACCACGGGAGACCCTGATGCCCCATGAGCTTGTCACATCGCCTTGGACCAAAGTGGGCATCGACTTGTTCCATGCATTGGGCAAGGACTACGTCATCATCATTGACTACTTCTCCAGTTACCCGGAGGTCATCAGGCTTCACGATCTCACATCCTCGGCTGTGATCAGGGCTTGTAAGGAGACATTTGCCCGACATGGCATTCTGCTGACGGTCATGTCAGACAATGGCCCCTGTGTCGCGAGCCAGGAATGGGCCGGCTTCGCCCGACACTACAACTTCGAGCACGTTACGTCCAGTCCCCTATACCCCCAATCCAATGGGAAGGCGGGAAAGGGGATCCGCATCGTTAAGCAGCTCCTCAGCAAGGATGCCAGCTCAGATTTCCATCTTGCTCTGCTAGCCTATCGCTCCGCCCCGCTCTCCACCGGCCTGTCGCCTGCTCAGCTACTAATGAACCGCACCCTCAGAACGGCGGTGGCATCAATCCTCACTCCCAAGCTCGATTATAAGAACATAAGAACTAGGAGCAGGAGTAGGCCATCTGGCCCCTCGAGCCTGATCCACCATTCAATGAGATCATGGCTGATCTTTTGTGGACTCAGCTCCACTTTCCGGCCCGAACACCATAACCCTTAATCCCTTTATTCTTCAAAAAAACTATCTATCTTTACCTTAAAAACATTTAATGAAGAAGCCTCTACTGCTTCACTGGGCAAGGAATTCCATAGATTCACAACCCTTTGGGTGAAGAAGTTCCTCCTAAACTCAGTCCTAAATCTACTTCCCCGTGCTCCACCGCATGCACATGTCTCAACTGCAGCAGAAAGCTTCCTACGCCTCACGGGCTGCTGACCGTCCTGACATCCATCCACGCGACAAGGTTCGCATCCACCTCCCGGACGGTGGCTGGTCTGCGCCTGCAGCCATTCTAAGGCAGGTGCCCCCCCCCCCCCCACTCCTTCCTGGTCCGATTACCGGATGGATCCATTCGGCGCCGCAACAGGCGTGCTCTTCGCCTGGTTCCAGGGTCGTCACGGGATCCTCCGACCAGCTCTCCTACTAATCCCGCCGTGGACTGTGTGGCGCTTCCGGTCGCTCTGCCTGAACCTGACAGTGCTGCAGCCCTCCCGGCTCCTGAGCCGCCAGCCATTGCCCCACCCTTGAGGCGGTCAACCAGAGTTCGTCGCCCACCTCAGAGACCGAACTTATGAACTCTGTACACATGTGGACTCTCTGAAATGTTCTTTTTCCTATATCCTTTATTGTTGCATTCGTTATCCAGTGATTTGTAAATAGATTCATTGGTTGTTCCAGTTCATGGTAGTCATCTGCACCAGGCACCTTCCTCTGTAAATAGTCTTGTTCCCTGTATATAGCTTTGTACATATGTCTTCGCACCTCACATGTAGCTAGGTACATTCTCCACACACCCACACTATTTATTAGCACATTCCTATATCAACATTTTTTTATAAAAGGGGGGATGTCATAATATACACCAGTATTTCATGGTGCAGACACACACTGATGGACACACACAGGGACCAATCAACATGTACAAACACCGCAGCCAATCACCAGTTAAAATACACACACTATAAAGGTAGAGGGCACCACGGTTCCCGTTCATTCTGGGTGCTGCCTCTGAGTGTAACAAGAACACATCCAGCCCAGCACAGACTCACACCACGTGCTGAGAGAATCAACTGGTTCGGACAAGGCTTAGGTCTCTAGTTTAAGTTAGCATCATTTAGACCCACAGTCATCGTATGTTAGTTAGTTAGAAATAGTTAATAAAATTGAGTTGAACTTTCATCAGTGTTGGAAGTGTCTGTTCATCTCTCAAGTCTATACTAGCCAACACTCCAACTTCATTGCAGTGTTAATGTAAGCCTACTTGTGACAATAATAAAGATTATTATTATTATCAACCCATAAATTAACCCAAAATATATGATACTAGAAACACCCAAGATTCGGTTATACTGCCCGTAAAGATGACTTGATTGAACTGTGGACCCGATTCTTGAGTCCTTCTGGTCTGCCGTCACAAAGGTGGTTCTCACACGCTGTTTCTTCCTTCCTTCCTTCTCTGGTCAGCCATCTTAATTGTCTCTGCGCGGAGTCTTCACTGCTGATGTGCCTCCCTTTGTGCCGTTTTCCATTTCCTTTGGCTTTCTGCCAGTGATGCCTCGGAGGGGGGTCTCAGCAGCCAAAGGTCCAGTCAATAAGCCTTTGACAGAGCACCTGAGCTGACCCAGGAGTCCCATCTCTGGTGGTGTGGACTGCACATAACATTTCTCCCATATCATATAAAGAAATAGCAAAAACTGGGTGTCAGAAAGTCTGGCCCAATCTGGGCAACTGACAATAGACCTGTGCATAGTCAATAGGGTGAGGTGATCTGATGGGTGATTGACGGGAAAAATCCAGCCATGTTCTGTTGATTGTGTATTTGACTTTGGTCAAGTCTGAATTCCAACAGCCTGCCTGAAGTTTGACTGCATTATGATTTCAATTTAGGATATACAATTTAATCGGCCTTAAAGCTAGGCCCTGGTAGGTCACCACACCTTCTAGTGTGGTGCAAAAAGCATTATAGTGGATGGCAATCATACTGAATGGCAGAGCAGGCTCAATGGGCTGAATGGCCTACTCCTATGTTCCTGTACTTGGACAATAATCGATCCCATGTGAAAGTCAACCCCATATTTTTTGGTCCAAAAATGCATAATTTTTCATATCCCTGGAGTAAAAGGTTGACCCTAGTTTTACAGGAATCAAAGTCTAAAAACTTCAGAACCAAACTTTAATCCTGTATGTTAATGATTGGATTTTATTGCAAATGTATAAAAGCTAATGAAAATGTGTAGGAGTTAGTAAATGCTTATAATGTTTGTACGTTTAGGTTTTTTTTTTTATTTATTCAAATTTTGAATGTGGTCAGATTTTAAAGGATAATTAACATAATTATTTTTGTGTTGATGATTTTCACTCTATTCCATTAGGATGGGCCTTTTTTGATTCTTCTTGGGCCCAAATCAAGCACACGTCAACCACTCTATCCTTGCCCCTCATAATTTTGTAGACCTCTATCAGGTCGCCCCTTAACCTCCTTCATTCCAGTATGAACAAACCAAGCTTATCCAACCTGTCCTCATAGCTAATACCCTCCAGACCAGGCAACATCCTGGTAAACCCCTCTGTACCCTCTTCAAAGCCTCCACATCCATCTGGTAGTGTGGCAACCAGAATCAAACACTGTATTCCAAGAACTGAGCTAAGGTTCTACAAAGCTGCAGCATGACTTGCCAGATGGCACTTCAACAGTAGCACTCCCTCAGCATAGCCTTGCTTGGAGTTCTCATCTTATTTGGGTTTAGTGCATTATGAATTATGAATTTAAATCACAATATGATCTTTGGAGTTGTACTACTACTTTCATATCACTGCAATGTTGAAGCAATGCTGTGCTGATGCTAAAGTGGCAGGAAAAGTACGTCTGTTACACAATGGCGGCCATGTGCACCATCTAAAAAATGCGCTTCAGGATCTCACCAATGTGCCTTCAAACCCATGACCACTGCTATTTAGAAGGACAAGGGCAGCGGACACATGGGAACACCACCACCTGGAAGTTCCCCTCCATGTCACTCACCAACCTGACTTTGAAATACATAGTTGTTCCTTCACTATCGCTGGGTCAAAATCCTGACACTCTCTCCCTAACAGCACTGTGGGTGTACCTACACCACATGGACGGTTCAAAGAAGGCAGCTCACCACCGCCTTAATTCTCGAGGGCAATTAGGAATGGGCAATAAATGCTGAGCTGGCCAGCAATGCCACTTCCTACAAATGAATAATAAAAGAAAAACAACTCAATGAAGAAATACAGTTCATGCTGGAGAAAGCTTTCCAGAGATTTAGTCACACACTTGAGCCAAAGTGCCCGTCTGTTAGTAACATCTACTGACAGCACAGATATAAGGTATACTTTGTGTCGATGGGAAATAATTTGAACTTTACATGGATTTCAGTATAACTACAAGCATTACAAAGCAACGTTCAAAGTTTGTTTTGGTTGACGAAAGAGAGGGACGAGGACTCAAGAAGGCTATGCTTTGCAAAATCCCGAAGGAAAACTCAAGCAGCTTATCCTCTTATCTTCTTAACCCAGCCATGTCATTTACAGCTTAATCTCAACAAAGCAATATTTCCCAGCCTCCATCCTTTCTGATCACCAATAAATAAAATTTCTCACCGCCACAGAAGTGTTACTCTGCGTATGTCACTGTGTATTTATTTTTTGCTCTGTACCCACTTTGGGTTATTTTATAATATTCGCTTGGCTTTTTGTTTCAGAGGAGAATAGAACATAGAACTTGGAACAAAGAACTGTACAGCACAGTACAGGCCCTTCGGCCCACGATGTTGTGCCGAACTAGTCTGAAACTAAGATCAAATCAACCTACTCCCAATCATTATAGTGCACTCCATATGTCTATCCAATAACCACTTGAAAGTTCCTAAAGTGTCCGACTCCACTACCATAGCTGGGAGCGCGTTCCACGCCCCAACGACTCTCTGAGTAAAGAACCTCCCTTGGACATCCCTCCTATATCTCCCACCATGAACCTTATAGTTATGCCCCCTTGTAACAGCTACATCCACCCGAGGAAAAAGTCGCTGAACGTCCACTCTATCTATCCCTCTCATCATCTTATACACATCATCTCCGTATACACAGGATCTGCTCAGACGAGGAGGAGCGTAACAGACACCTACGGATGCTGAAAGATGCTCTCGTACGAACGGGATATGGCGCTCGACTCATCAATCGACAGTTCCAACGCGCCACAGCAAAAAACCGCACCGACCTCCTCAGAAGACAAACACGGGACACCACTGACAGAGTACCCTTCGTCATCCAGTACTTTCCTGGGGCGGAGAAACTACGACATCTTATTCGCAGCCTTCAACACATCATCAATGAAGATAAACATCTTGCCAAGGTCATCCCCACACCCCCACTACTGGCCTTCAAACAACCGCGCAACCTCAAACAAACCATTGTTTGCAGCAAATTACCCAGCCTTCAGAGCAGCGACCACAACACCACACAACCCTGCCAGGGCAATCTCTGCAAGACATGCCAGATCATCGACTTGGATACCACCATTACACGTGGTAACACCACCCACCAGGTACGCGGCACATATTCGTGCGACTCGACCAATGTAGTCTACCTCTTACGCTGCAGGAAAGGATGTCCTGAAGCGTGGTACATTGGCGAGACCATGCAGACAATGCGACAACGAATGAACGGGCATCGTGCGACAATCACCAGGCAGGAATGTTCCCTTCCAGTCGGGGAACACTTAGCAGTCAAGGGCATTCAGCCTCTGATCTCCGGGTAAGCATTCTCCAAGGCGATCTTCTGGACACGCGACAACGCAGAATTGCCGAGCAAAAACTTATAGCTAAGTTCCGCACGCGTGAGTGCGGCCTCAACAGGGATCTTGGATTCATGTCGCATTACATCCACCCCCCACCATCTGGCCTGGACTTGCAAAATCCCACCAACTGTTCTGGCTTGAGACAATTCACACCTCTTTAACCTGTGATTATCCCTCTCCCTGGATCTGTAATGATTTGATTACCTGCAAATGATCAGATTCCAAGCATTGTCCAGCATCTCTGACTTTGTCTATATAAATGTTTCTGGAACATACCTCGCCATTCACCTGAGGAAGGAGCTGCGCTCCGAAAGCTCGTGTTTGAAACAAACCTGTTGGACTTTAACCTGGTGTTGTAAGACTTCTTACTGTGATCATCTTATACACCTTAATTAAGTCACCTCTCATCCTTCTTCGCTCCAATGAGAAAAGCCCTAGCTCCCTCAGCCTTTCCTCATAAGACCTACCCTCCAATCCAGGCAGCATCCTGGTAAATCTCCTTTGCACCCTTTCCAATGCTTCCACATCCTTCCTATAATGAGGTGACCAGAACTGCACACAATACTCCAAATGTGGTCTAACCAAGGTCTTGTACAGTTGCAGCATAACCTCACGGCTCTTAAACTCAATCCCCCTGTTAATAAATGCTAACTCACTATAGGCTTTCTTCACGGCTCTATCAACTTGGGTGGCAACTTTCAGAGATCTATGGACATGAACTCTGAGACCGCTCTGCTCCTCCACATTCTTCAGAATGGGGAAGAAAATCAGTGACCTTGGCAATAGGGTATCAACAGATGATGTGGGAAACAGACGACCTGTGATAGAATAATGATACATGGATTCCGCTTGGCGTTTTCTCGTTCTGCAAAGTCTTCTTGTTGATTTGCCCTTGGCCTGCAATACTCTGGAGATAAGATGCCTTTCTGTCGCCCACTTTAACCTATTGTTTTGATTTCTTCCTCTTTTGCACCAACCCTGAGCTAACCCTCCGAAGCTTTGTTTCGTTCAAAGCTACCTGCAGTAGCTTCTCCTCTTGAATCCCAGTTTTCAACTATGGGGAGCTCAGTTGTGATGGCAACCAAGGCCACATATCCCAAACACTACACTTACTGCTACAATGGATGAGAGATAAACCTTGCATTCCTCCATAGTGTTTGTGCGAGGTCAAATTAGCACTTTTTAAAGCTGTCTTTAGTTAGCCCATTGTTACAGTTAAATAAATTTGGTGAATAAAATTATTAGGAATGCATAAACACAATGTAAATCAGTTAAATAGATTAATACGTTAAATTCAGTAATTCCTCAGCATATTTTAAGAAGTTGCTAATCAGTTAATATGCCATGTGATATCCGGAGATATATTGTTGGCGATGCTTGAGAAATTACTCCCATGGAGGTCTAATGGTTCCTTAGCTCTCGTCATTTTTGGTTCACTCTTTATTTCAATTACTTTGAAGTTCTGTGCTGTCAATCAAACAAAGTAGGCCAGATATACCTCATCCTGTCCTTCGAGCTTTACGCCAAAAAAATAAACAGTCTATTAGTGCACAGTGAGAATCTGACTCAGTGCTGAAGGAAAATATCTTTCATTTGGCTGCTGAGGAAATCCTGATGGGTCAAGATTGCACTGTGAAGAAATGGTATAGAAGCTGGTATATGTTGCATCTGCTTTATAGGCATATAGCAGTGGGACAGCCTGCACCAAATCTGCACAGACACATTGGTGCTACTACTATTTTGGGGGTGGAGGCTGCGGTTGGGGTTATCCCTCAACTGTCATCACTTAAAGATACGTTTCCAGTTTTATTTGAGGGAACTTGCTCGCTCTAACTGCTTCTCTACCTACAGCACAACAGTGACGACACTTCAGTTCGCTGTGAAGCACCTTGGGACATCCCGCGGTTGTGGAAGTCACTATAGAAATGAAAATCTAGGCCTACATTTCAAATAACAGACATTTTAAAGATCTTTTAATAGGTACATCACTTTTCGCTTTTGCAATATTTCCATTTTGTTCACTGAACGCATGTTACGACAAGATGGTGAGTAATTAATATTATGATAACGGGGACTGAACAATCTTGTGTTTCTGTTCAGTGGAGTGGCAATTCCCATGTGTGAACAATAGTATTAAATACATGTGGGGATTGCTATGGATCAGTTGCCAGCTGTGTGCAATGTTCTGGAAAGGGCACTGTTGTCACCTAAAAGCGCCTGGGAGACTATTTTGAGTATTTGGCCATGGTTCGTACATAACGTTGTCTCAGAGGTGTGTTGCCAATATCTTCACGTGGGAATTTCAAAGCTGTGCAGGGTGTTAAAGGAGTTGCTCACCCACCATTGCCCATTTTGTAACGTTGTTGAAAATCAATTCCACTGCCGAGCTCTTAGAGACGCATTAAAGACCAAGGCAGTGAAATTGGCCAGCCGTTGATATCAGACATGGGAATTGAAATGAACAATTAAACTCAGCCATTCAAAGTGGTGCCAGCAGCACACAGGTTTCATGCCGCCTGAAATTATAAGGATTGTGGCATAGGAACAGAAGAATAGGCCATTCGGCCCATCGAACTTGCTCCACCATTCTATTAGACCATGGCTGATAATCAATCTCAATGCCACTTTCCTGCACTATCCCTATATCCCATTAGTATCCAAAAGTCTATTTAATTTCTGTCTCGAACATGCTCAATCATTGAACTTCCACTGCCCTCTGGGGTAGAGAATTCCAATGAATCACCAGCCTCTGAGTGAAGAAATTCCTCCTCATCTCAATCCTAAATGGCCTGTCCTTTATTCTGAGACTGTGCTCACTGATTCTAGCTTAACCAGGCAGAGGGCAATCCACCCTGTAAGGATTATAAAAGTTTAAATTAGATCACCTCTCATTCTTTGAAACTCGATCTCTTCTCATAACGTAATCCTGTCATCCCAGGGATTAGTCTGGTGAACCTTTGGTGCACTCCCTCCATGGCAACTACATATCTTTCCTTAGATAAGGAGGCCAAAACTGCACACAATACTCTTGGTGCTGTCTTGCCAAGGTTCTATACAATTGCAGCAATATATATTTACGCCTGTACTCCAGTCACCATGCGATGAAGGAAAACATACAATTTGCCATTCTATGTGCTTGCTATACCTGCATGCTAGCTTTTAGCAACTCATGAACAAGCTCAGCAGGTTCCTTTGGACATCACGGGCGGGATTCTCCAATAATGGAGCGATGTCCCCACGCTGGTGTGAAAACCGGCGCCAACCACTCCGGCGTCAACGGCCCCTGAAAGTGAGGAATTCTCCCCTTTCTAGGGGGTTAGGTTGATGCCGGAGTGGTTCCCACAGCTCCAGCCGGCACCGAAGGGCTGGCGCGAGTTCGCGCATGCGCGGAACGGCTAGCATATTTCCGCACATGCGCGGTGGTTCCCTTCTCTGCGTCGTTCCCCCGGACATTACGAATTCAACATCAACACGTCTCAACATTCTTCAACATGCAGCCCAGTGCTGTACATGCTACAGAGAGGCTACACACCTCAGCAAGGGTCTCAGGTATATTTGGGGCGGGATTCTCCCCTACACGGTGTGACGGAGGGTCCCGGAGTAGGGGAGTGGCGCCAACCACTCAGGGGTCGGGCCTCCCCAAAGGTGGGGAATTCTGCCCACCTTTGGGGGCCAGCCCTGCGCCGGAGCGGTTGGCACCAGAAGACTGGCGCAAAAAACCGGCGCCCCCGGCAGCGGGGCTGGCCGAAAGGCTTTCGCCGGTCGGCGCATGCGCGATGTGGGGTTCTCCTCCGCTTCCGCCATGGCGGTCGTGGAAGGAGAAAGAGTGCCGCCAGGGCACTGGCCCGGAGTCTGAGCGGGGGGGCCCCGATCGCGGGCCAGGCCACCGTGGGGGCACCCCCCGGGGTTCGATCGCCCCCCGCCCCCCCCCCCCCCCCAGGACCCCGGGGCCCGCTCGCGCCGCTGATCCCGCCATTACAGAGGTAGTTCAAACCTCAGCGGCGGGAGAGGCCTCCCAGCGGCGGGACTTTGGCCCATCCGGGCCGGAGAATCACCGCAGGGGCCTCGCCGGTCGGAATGGCGAGATTCCCGACACCGCCACTTCCCGGGTGGCGGAGAATCTCTGCCGCGGGGGGGGCGGGATTTTAGGCGGCCCCAGGCGATTCTCCGCCCCTGCTGGGGGTCGGAGAATTTCGCCCGTGAAGTCAGCACCACTAAAAGCCAACCTGCACTACTTAAAGACAGCCTGCAGCTCAAAAAGGAAAGGTGCATTTTGGTTGTAGCGGGGACTAGAACTACTTAAAGAAAAGTGTATGACCAGAAGGAAGGTACAGAATCAGTGCAACAACCCAGAAAGCATCCTCCAAGGTCCTTGCGTGCATGTTGGAGACTTTGGTGTAGATGGTGGACAGAAGAGAGAATGGTCCTGTCCTCTCAGGGGATGGGATGCCATCCATGGCAGGTAGGCTACTGTGACAAGGCCAGTATTTATTGCCCATTGTTAATTGCCCCAAAACAGGTGGCAACGGACCACTTGCTTGAAGCCTATGTGGTGTAAGTACACCCACAGTGCTGCAGGAGGTGAGTGACTTGGAGGAAAATCTACAGCTGATGGTTCTCCTATGCATCTGCTTCCCTTGTCCTTTTAGGTTGTGGAGGCCACAGGTTTGGAAGATGTTTGATTTTTGAAAGGTTGATGTTGGGGTTTCAGCAATAGTACTGCTGTGGAACATCAAGAGGAGATGTTTAGATTATAGAGTTACAGTCATCGGGTTTTGCAGCACAAAAAGAGGCCCTTCAGCCCATCATTTGTGTGCTGGCCATCAAGCACCTATCTATTATAATCCTACTTTCCAGGACTTTGTCCATAGCCTTGCATGCTATGGCATTTCAAGTGCTCATCTCAACTATTTTTAAATCTCGCAAGGACATTATCTCTTAAGTCCAGACGGATGGGAACACTCTGTAATTCACTTTAATTGCCCTCAGTGTTCTAGCTATCCGCTGAGGATATGGGGTCCTTCCATTAGCTTTTTGGTTAAACCACCCTACACTTTTTCTTTACAGACCTCATGATTGTTGATGCCTAAGCTCCTTGTTTGCCAGTATCCCAAATGCTTTCTAACAGTGTGCAAGCTAACTCTGTCACTTTTTTTCTGCCACAAGGCTTGGTGAAGACCACTGTAGACTTCTTCCACTAGCTAAAGGTGAAAAAGAAAAGTAGAATTGAAGCTGAATTAATTTGTTTAGATTTCTACTTGAACCATCCACAAACACGGCACGTTATCAGAGAATGACTGAATCACGTGGAGCCTTGTTTAAAAGATCCCTTTGTTTCTGGACCGGTTCCAGCGGATTGAAAAGCTGCTAATGTAACACCATTATTCAAGAAAGGAGGGAGACAAAAAGTAGGAAACCATAGGCCCGTTAGTCTAACATTTGTCATTGGGAAAATTCTAGAAGCCAGGAGATAGTAGCCGGACATTTCGAGAATCATAATACAATCAGGTTGAATCATTGTCGTTTGTGAAGAAGAAATGTTTTTTGACAAAGTTATTTTTGAGTTCTTTGAGGATGCATCAAGCAGGCTGGATAAAGGGAAGCCAGTAGATGTAGTGTATTTGGATTTCCATAAAAGCAATTTATAAGATGCTTATTGCAGAAGGTAAGAGCTCATGAAGGTGATATATTAGCATAGCTGGAAGATTGGCTAACCAACAGGAAACAGATAGTCAGGATAAATGGGCCTCCTCCTCTTCCTGTTTCTCCTCAGCCTATTACTCTGCTTTCTCCTTGTGGTGAATGTAATATAGATGTATATATGTTAATTCACACTGTCATAAGCGCAGATTCTGAGGTGGAGGATCGAACTCTCCACCTACAAGTACGATATCAAATATCAACCCGGGAAGCTCAACGAGCCTCCGGATGCCCTATCCCGCGGGACATGCGCCAGCGCACAGATCGACCGATTAAAAAGCATCCACAAGAGGAGGTAAAAGCGGTCTCCAGGGACTGCCCGACCTGTGCGGAGTGCAAACCGCACTTCTATAGACCAGACAGGGCCCACCTGGTCAAGGCTTCTAGGCCCTTTGAACGCCTCGCGATTGATTTCAAAGGGCCATTCCCCTCAACTAACAAGAACGTTTACTTCTTAAACGTCGTAGACGAGTTCTCCCGTTTTCCATTCGCTATCCCGTGCCCCGACATGACCTCCCACACAGTCATTAGGGCCCTGAATAGCATCTTCACCCTGTTTGGTTTCCCCAGCTACGTACACAGCGACCGGGGTTTGTCCGTCATGAGCGATGAGCTGCGTCAGTACCTGCTCGAAAAGGGCATTGCCTCGAGCAGGACTACCAGCTACAACCCCAGGGGGAACGGGCAGGTGGAAAGTGAGAACGCGACGGTCTGGAAGACCTATTGACCCTCCGGTCTAGAAAGCTCCAAGTCTCCCAGTGGCAGGAAGTCCTCCCAGACGCGCTCCACGCTATTAGGTCCCTTTTGTGTACGGCGACCAACCAGACCCCCCACGAGAGGCTCTTCATTTTTTCCAGGGGAACTACCACGGGGGTCTCACTTCCGGCATGGCTGAGGACGCCGGGCCCCGTACTCCTGAGGAAACACGTCAGGGCGCACAAAACCGACCCCCTTGTTGAGAAGGTGCGCCTGCTCCACTCCAACCCCCAGTACGCATTCGCCGAGTTCCCTGACGGCTGTCCGGACACTGTATCCCTCTGGGATCTGGCACCCGCCGGATCCAGCGCCCCCTCTACCCCCACAGAAGGATCTCTCACCCTACACCCCATGCTGCCGCCCCCTTGCGCTCCGGAGCCCACGAGCTCGCTCCACCAGTTCCGCGCCCCCGCGTCGGCCAGCCCCCAGCGCCCCTAGTCCCCGGTCGAACCAGGAGAGTATGAAGCTCGGATACAACCCTCCCTGGAGTCCCCCATCGTACCCCAGCACACTACACCCATCCAGCCACCGCAAGAGGCTGCAACCCCGGTGCTCCGCAGATCTCAGCGGACAATTCGACCACCGGACAGACTGACTTTATAGACTAGGCCACCACCCCCGCCGGACTTGATTTTTTTGAAGGGGGTTAATGTGGTGAATGTAATATAGATGTATATATGTTAATTCACACTGTCGTTGTAAGCGCAGTAGCGGCATCCTACCACTAGGGGGAGTAGCGCTGGGAGCACTCAGGAATTTGTACTGGGCTCCACCCTTGGCTCCGCCCATGACTCCTCCCCCAGTGCAGCTGTATAAATACCCTTGTCCAGAGTCAGCCTGGGTCACTACGAGTTCATCGACAGGTAACAGGCTGGCTCTGAAGTAAGTCGATTAAAGCCTAGATTCACATCGGAAACACGTGTCTGGTGAATTGATGGTTCCATCAATCCTGCTGCTAAGGTCTCATTATCTCCATGGTGGAAACGACTGTGGCCCATGATAGTCAAGGGTGGAGAATATGATAGACAGCCATGAATCAGGATAGCTAATTCAGTGAATACCTGCGGACACATCCTGAGGTCTCAAGGCAGCAAAATGGTTGTTTAATTTTTGTCTGCTTGATCATTCTCCCTGGAAGCACTGATCTCACTGAGATTAAGAGAAATCTCTTCACCCAGACAGTGGTGAGCCTGTAGAATTCTCAACCGCAGAAAGCAGTTGAGGCCAAAACATTGTTTGTTTTAAAGAAGGAGTTAGATACAGCTCTTGGGGCTAAAGGGATCAAAGGATATGGGGGGAAAGCGGGAACAGGTTACTGAATGGATGATCAACCATGATCATAATGAATGGCGGAACAGGCTTGAAGGGCCGAATGGCTCCCTAATGCTGCTATTTTCTATCCCTCTATGTATGGGTGCTGGCCATGTGGGATTGCATGTGGTGGGGAATCACCAGCTAGTGAGGGCCTTGTCACCCAGCAGTCAACCTCTGGATTGATGTGGCAGCTGAAAGATTGATGGAGCAATTGATAATTGCAAGATAAATACACAGGGCGCGATTCTCCCAAACCGGGAGAAATCGTAAGGCTGGCGTCAAACCCGGGCGGGTTTGACGCCAGCCCCCCCCTTCCCGACCGGGAACCGATTCTGGTCCCCGGTCGGGGCTAGCAGCCCGACGCCATAAGCTCCGGCATCACGGGCTTAACGAATTTCGTTAAGCCCGCTTGCCCGAGTTAGCGCCGGCTGACGCGTCATATGACGTCAGCCGCGCATGCGCGGATTGGGAGACTCCAACCTGCGCATGCGCGGATGACGTCATCGCGTATTTGCGCGAAACCCGCACATGCGCGGGCCGGGATGCCCCTCAGTCACCCCGCGAATGGATCCTGCGGGGTGGCGGAAGGACGAATAGTGCGCGGGCATCGGGCCCATGGCACCCTTGGCACGGCCGTGGTACTGCCGTGCCAATCGGTGCCATGGTTATAAAATGCGAGTGTTTACGGCCGTTTTTACGAACGGCCAGACCAGGTGTGTTTGCCGTTCGTAAAAACAGCCGTAAAGGGCTGGGAACTCGGCCCATCGATCAGCTGAGAATCGCTGCCGGCGTAAAATTTTACGAGCCACGCTATTCTTCGCACCGTCGGGAGTGCGGAGAATCTCGCCCACAATGTCTTTTGCCAGGGTAGTGGGCATCCACCAGCACGATGTGCTGGACATGGTCACATACCAACTGCATTACGAGCAAATGACAACCTTTGCCGTTTTGGTATATATCACCATAGACAGTCATGAAGTGCAACACCACATAGGAACAGAAGTAGGCCATTCAGCCCATCAAGCCTGCCTGCTCTATAATATGATCATGGCTACTTGGACACTTCAATGCCTTTTACCCACACTATCCGATAACCCTTTACAGTATTGTTAATCAGAAATCTATCAATCTCTACCTTAAACATATTCATTGACTGAGCTTCTATGGTCCTCTGGATAGAGAGTTTCAGAAACTCGCAACCCCCTATGTAAAGAAATTTCTCCTCACCTCGATCCTGTGTGGCCTCCCCCTTATTTTCAAATTGTACCCCTGGTTTCTAGACTCCCCAAACAAGGGAAGCCTCTTACCTGCATCCACCCTGTCAATTTATTTAAATAGGTTTCATTAAGATCACCTCTCATTCTTCGAAACTCAGGTGTTAAGTGGAATCAGCTGGACCAGATGATCCGAGTGGAACAGCCAACCTCCACAAAGTGTTCCATCAACTCTAGAACCTAATATCTCCATCCCTGGAAGGAGGAAGATAAACCAGTTTGCCCAATGTCTCTTCATAAGACAGTCTCACTATCCCCAGAACAAGTCTGGTGAACCTTTGTGCCCTCCCTCCACAGCAATAATTTCATTTCTGAGGCAAGGGGACCAAAACTGCACTCCTGGTGTAGTCTAACCCAGCTCCTATACAATTGAAGCAAGACAACACTACTCCTGTACTCAAATCCTCGTGTGATAAGGCTAACACTCCATTAACCTTCCTAATCGTGGCTTGCTGCACCTGCATGCTAGCCTTCAGTCACTTATGGACAAGAACACCTGGGTCTGTTTTTATATCTACACTGTCTAATTTCTTAATATTGATGTAATTCCCTGCACATTTGTTCCTTCTACCAAAATGGATTACCGCACACACATTTTTCCACAGGTTATTCCATCTGCCACGTTCTTGCCCACTCACTACGTCTGTCAATAGCCTCCTGTAGCTGCTTTCCATCTTCCTCCCAACACTCATTTCAGCTAAACTTTGTGTCATCCACAAATTTGGAAATGTTACATTTGGTCCCCACATCCAGATTATTGATATATATTTGTGAACAGCCTTGTGGAGCCAAGCACTGATCCGTGCAGTATCCATTAGTCACAGCCTGCCAAACCGAGAATTACCTGTTTCCTACTCTCCCTTTTCCGCCTGTTATCCAATCCTCAGTCCATGACAGTATATTGCCTCCTGTCCTATGTGCTTTTATTTTGCTAATCAACTCCCTGTGGAGGACTTTATCAAATACCTTCGGAAAGCCCAAACATAGAGGGCAGGATTCTCCATCCCTGAGACGCCCAGAATGCATTCACAGATGGGACGGAGAATCGGGGCAAAGTCGGGATTGGCGCAGGGTGCCGATATGAATGCCATGCTCCAACATGGCAGCGTGAACGATTTCCGCGGCGCAGCTGGATGGGAGCATAGCTGTAACTGCAATTGGGCCGTAATGACCCATTTGCATCTATTTAGCAGCGCCCTACACATCACCCTCCCGAGATTGTCTGGTCCCCTCGGCTAGCAATCACGTTGTTGAGGTTCATTTGTGGTCTCCACAATCGTGAACCTGACGTGGTGGATCGCGTGGTGTGCCAAGGGGACAATTGCTGATAGAGACCATCCGAGCCCATCCCCCCTCCCGCATCGCAAATCAGCCCCGAACCCCACCCCCACCCCAGACTGCGCAATAGCCCCAAACCTCGGTTCCTGGGTGCCCCCACCCCCAAGTGCAGGGGTAACGTGACCACCACCCCCCCCCCCCCCCCCCCCCCCCCCCGCATGCCTGTAATAGGGAGAACCCCCCACAGGGACCTTTGTGATAGGGAGACCTCCCCCACCTAGAAACCCCTGTAATAGTGAGACCCCCCCCCCCCCCCACACAGGAAAGCTTGTGATAGGGAGACCCCCCCTGACAGGGACCTCTGTAATAGGGAGATCCCCCACAGGGACTCCTATAATAGAGGGACCCACCACAGGGACCTCCTGCCGAAAGGAACCCCTTCCACAGACCCCCCCCCCCCCCGCCCCCCCACACACACACACAGACCCTCCTTCCACACAGAATCCCCGCCCCCCAGAAAACGGACCCCTGTCTGGAAGCTAGAGAGCAGTCTGGACAGGGGCTATGGAAGCAATATAACTGTAATACTTGCTTGGCAGCTCCACCTGTCCGTTCCTGAAAGGAGAGAAGCTGAGCCTGCGTCTGGCTCCCACAGATCCATTAGCTGCAATCCATTCATGGTTTTTGAGTAATGGTTTGTGATTGACAGCTCGTAAAAAAACATCTGCAGCTTTGATCCATTCATAGCTTTTCACAGTAACTTCATACTTATGAGAATAAAAGATTGTTATTATTATTATATCCTTTCAAGCTTCAGTGGCCTAAGTGGTGAAACCCCAATGTTTGTAAACATTGCCCACATCAAAGATGAATGATTTCTCATGGTCCTCGTGTGGGTTATCATGTATCCTCCCCCTCACTCTTGTGGCCATGAGGCCTCCTTCGCCGCTTCACGTATGGTCCTGAGTCCATTGTCAGTGGGGTCGGGTCTGGGGTGTAAAGCAGACGGGGGAACATCGCTTCCTCACTGAGCATCGAAGGGTCACAGATTTGGGTTGACTCCAACATCGACTTCCGTCTGCAGATCCATCACCTCAGTCGCAATGTCAGAGCCTGAGTCTTCATTATTCGGGGGGTGACTCTTGGGTGTACCATAGGTTTGAATCACATCCACACCGTAGTAATCCGGGAGACACAAAGATAAAGGTTCAACCAAAAGGCACACCCATGCAATACTAGTGTCCCAGTCTTGGAGGGTATTCAAAGGGCTCGATAACAAGGCCCAGCTGAACGGGTCTCTGCCTGTCACCATGAGAACATGTACTCCACGAGCCTCACAGGGAGATCAATGAGTGACCCCTCATGGTCCGCATGAGGGTTATCACAACCTCATACCTCTGTTCCAATACATCTCCTACCTCCTGACTGAACCCACCCTTCCGATCCGACTTCCCCCCAACCCCGCGCCCCCCCCCCCCCCCCCCCCCCCCTCCAGTCCGACCTCTTCCTGTTCTGATCCCCTCCCTTCTGGTCAAACCCCATCCCCTCCGGTCCGGTCTGGTCCGACCACCTCCAAATCCAGACAGCCACTCCGAGGAAGTTACGGGCTTATCTTTACTTTAGCAGAAGAATTCTCCGCTGTCCTCAGGGGGCTCCGGAGCACGTTTGAACTACTTCTACCAATTAAGTCACAGATATTCTACTATTAATCTTTAACACTCGGTTGCCCAAGGGTAACAACTGCCCTATTCATAAAATGCAATTTGAAGACACCTTAGTTTGTTAAACCCTGGCCTTTTGCCTCATGTCATTCACAGCAATCTTGCAAACAAATAATGCTTCGTAGTTGTGTGCTTCCAGAACTTCACAGCAATAGAAATGGAAGCTTTTATAAATTATTTGAAATAACCCAATTTCATAACAACAAAAATATAATTCTAGTTTTTTATTGCCCCTCTGGCACCAGAATAGGGCATGCCTGACTGAATAGGCCTTATATGCACGCATGTGATTTTTATTTTTAGACCTTCATTGTATTTTGCTCACCGACTACCACATTTCTGTACATTTTTCATGCTTGATGTATAATCGTTGCTTTGGAATGCACACTAAGCCATTAAGTAAATGTACAATGAACTTAATGTGGGATTGATTTTTTTTAGCTCATGTTTTTGACCACTCTGCATTTTTTTTAACTCACCAGATATTTTAGAGCACTTAACGCTTTCGGCCCTGAATTCCTGCATTGATATTACGTGACTGCCCTTTTTATGCAATTTAGATTCCTAGTGATGGGGAAAGAACATCTTTTTCTTCTTTGGCAAAGTATCAGTTCCTGCCGTCACTATTTGGGATGGAGCTCGTGCAGAAAACATTGTTCAAAGGGCAAAACCTTGAATTGGATTTAATTTTTATCGTAATATCCGTTTTCACGGTATAACCAGGAGCCTTGAACATTCTGATGCTTCCCTGGGGTGAAGGACCTAATAGAATAGGTAAAACCAATTTTTTGGAATGCAAAGTCATTGTCTACACTGGAAGCAATAACATAGGAAAGGACAGTGGAGAGACCTTGTGGAAACGGTATGAGAAGATATGAAACAAGTGAGGAGCAACAGTTCAAGGTTAATAATCTCACTGGGTACTTTAAGCAAAGACAAATTAGATGTATTAATGGTTGGCTTGAGTGAGATGGTGCAAGACCTTTTCTGGTCTAAAAGCTTGTCTCTACTCTTGATATTAATCTCATACAACAACTTGGATCCTCTTTCACTAAATGCAAAACACCTTTATTATTTCTCTAAGTCATTGTACATCCTCACAACTTGAAATGAAATGAAATGAAAATGAAAATCGCTTATTGTCACGAGTAGGCTTCAATGAAGTTACTGTGAAAAGCCCCTAGTCGCCACACTCCGGCGCCTGTCTGGGGAGGCTGGTACGGGAATCGAACCGTGCTGCTGGCCTGCTTGGTCGGCTTTAAAAACCAGCGATTTAGCTGAGTGAGCTAAACCAGCCCCTCACTGGAAACTTCACTGGTTTCTTAGGAATTCCACAAACTAGGGTTCATCTCAGGTGCTCAGTCCTTCAAGAGATCTCCCAGTGTGCCTTGGGGAAGGCTGACCAGGCCATTCTACTGATCATAGTGACAACATCCTTGAATGCCGTATGACTTTATACACCTTCCTGACCCTGGCCCTTGGCATGAAAGATAATACCTGAAATCAGACTGTCTGATTGGATTATTAACTTCACCCTGGCCATCTAGGACCACTTCTACATGGTCATAGCCTGCCCTCAGCAGGGGTGGCGTTGTTTCCAGGTACGTGTGTGGTTGTGTGTGTGTGCATGTTTGTGCGTGTGTGTGTGCATGCGTGTGTGTGTGTGCACGCATGTGTGTGTGTGCACGCATGTGTGTGTGTGTGTGCAAGTGTTTGTGCTCCATCACAACCCGTTTACATTCATTAATATAAAAGGAGTAAAAGTGATGAATAGAATTTAGATTATACATTGGCCTATAACGGTACCTACAATAATAATCTTTATTAGTGCCACAAGTAGGCTTACATTAACACTGAGGAGAGGGTCAGATTCCAAAGACAATGGGCAGGATTTTCCAGTCCCTCCCACCAGTGGGATCTTCCAGTTCAGTTGAAGGTTAACACCTCCCCCCCCCCCCCCCCCCCCACGGCGGGTCCCCAGAGCCAGCCAATAGTGAGCCAGCTCTGTCGCAGGAAAACACGCTATCGAAGGGGGGGGGGGGGGGGAAATCCCACCCGGTGAGTCCAGTTCTGGGATGAAGGGTCACTTCAGCGGATGTAGATTTCATCCACTCGATCCCCTCTCCGCCCCCCCCCCCCCCCCCACAGGCCCCACACTTACCTGTCGCGCGCTGTTCACGTCGGCAGAGACCAGGTGTGGTTGCTGCCGGTGTGAACCCGTCGGGGTCGTCAGGCCGCTCGGCCCATCCGGGCCGGAGAATCGGCATTCGCCATTTTGGGGGAGGGGGGTGGGAGAATCGCGGGGGGTGCTAGAGCAGCCCTCCCGCGATTCTCCCACCCGGCGTGGGGAGCGGAGAATCGCGCCCCTTATCTCGCACAGTGCCGATCACTCGAAGTTAAGTAAAGGTCATCTTAGTCGTTAGGTGTAGTTTAGTACGGAGCCGCGTATTATTGCACAGAGATACAAGTCTTGTGTTATTAATAAACTGTGTTTTTGAGCTAACATATTGGTTGTGTTCCCGAATCCCCCCAGCCCAGACCAAACGCACTACGGAAGGGTCCCAGGGTCCCCGCCCCCACCCCAACCTCCACCACCCGCATTTTGTCGATATAAGAAACAGCTTGTGGTTCAACCCAAAGTAAAGAAGGCAACAGACAGCACATCCAAGAACTATCCTTTTACAAGCAAATTCCTTCCCACCCTTGATACACTCCTGACACACTGTAAGAATATTTTATTGCTCTGTTTTTGCCATGTTTTCCTGTTGATTCCTCATTACAGTGCAGAAGGGGGCCATTTGGCCCATCGATTTGCACCGACCCTCCGAAAGGGCACCCCACCTCGTCCTACCCTATCCCCGTAGCCCCACCTCACCTTTCAGTGGCTAAGAGGCAATTTAAGCGTGGCCAGTCCACCAAACCTGCACATCTTTTTGGACTGTGGGAGGAAACCCACGCAAATATGGGGAGAAAGTGCAAACGCCACACAGACAGTCACGCAAAGCCGGAATCGAACCTGGGTTTCTGGCACTGCAAGGCAGCAGCGCTAATTGCTGTGCCATTATGACTTTCTGGTCACCCTACGCCTACCTCTTTATCCTGTTCCTTCTTGAATTTTTTTTTTTTAATTGTCTGCTTTCACTTTCTCCCATATGCCTTTCATAAGTGTGACGGTAAGCCAAATTGGTCCTACTATCTTATTCTGTCCTGACCTATTTCAGGGATGAATTCTTTATTCATGGTAAAAAATAATCCCTTTGAAAGTCTTCCCGTTTCCTTTCACATCTTTTTCTTCCAGTGTTGCTTCCGGTTTTATCATCGCCACAAGAGAGTCGGCGTGTTTAAAATGTCATTTGTTTCAAAATCGACTTCTTGTTTTCCACCCTCGTGTCGATGTGTCAGAACATTATGGTCACTCAATCACATGATTTACCCGTGAAACTAAATCTAATATTATGTTACCCTTTGTGGGCTCTTTCAAAATGTCGTTTTAAGAAATGAATCCCTCACAATTCTGATAAATTCCCACCTTCGAATTGTGCTCTCCGGTGGGGAGGATTGAAATCTCCTGGGATTGCTATCGACAACTTGAAAATGAAAATCGCTTATTGTCACAAGTATGCTTCAAATGAAGTTACTGTGAAAAGCCCCTAGTCGCCACATTCCGGTGCCTGTTCGGGGAGGCTGTTACGGGAACTTGGCATTTATCCATCCTAATATCTGCCACCAAACTGCACCAGTCTCCATTCGACTGCCTGGTGGCCTGTAACATATTCCCAGTCCCCACCATTTAAAAATGGACTGCCACATATTGAGGCCAAAAACCAGTAACCAGTAACTTCAAAGGTGCTGGTTATGGCATCTCAAGGGCCCTGTTTATTTTGGACAGTATTGATTATAATAATAATCTATATTGTCACAAGTAGGCTTACATTGACACTGCAATAAAGTTCCTGTGAAAAGCCCCTAGTCACCACACTACGGCACCTGTTTGGGTACACAGAGAGAGAATTCAGAATGTCCAAATTACCTAACAGCACAACTTTCGGGCGTTGTGGGAGGAAACTGGAGCACCCGGAGGAAACCCACGCAGACGCAGGGCGAACGTGCAGACTCCGCATAGTGACCCAAGCCAAGAATCGAACCTGGGACCCTGGCACAGTGAAGCAACAGTGCTATCCACTGTGCTACCATGCTGCTTCCACAGCAGTCCACAGGCCTCACTTCCTTCAGCCTTCCATTACATCTACAACTTAAAATGCAGGGCGCGATTCTCCCAAAAGGCAACAAAGTCCCTTAGCGAGCGCGTTTAGCCGCGTGTTTCCCGACTCGCATTGAATAAAGTGCCTGAATGGAGAACGCGGGGCCAAGGCCAAACATAGTCCCATTTTTTGCAGTGGGGAGCTCCGCTCGCCGGAACTTCCCATTGTAGCGAGAGATCAGGGCACTATTTTTAAATGGTGTGCCGGTCTCCAAGGCTCCAGAAACAATTCCCGAATCCCCCCGGGGGGGGGGGGGGGGGGGGGGTCTCCCAGGGGATTGGAGGCCGCAGGTAGTTGCCCAGGGGCTGGATTCTCCGACCCCCCGCTGGGCCGGAGAATCGCCGGGGGGCGGCGTGAATCCCGCTCCCGCCGACTGCTGAATCCTCTGGCGCCGGGGTATTGGTGGGGGCAGGAATGGCGACGCGTCAGTCGGCGGCCGTAGGTAGCGGCCCCCCGCCAATTCTCCGGCCCACGATGGGCCGAGGGGCTGCCCGTATTCAGCCGGACCCACCGGCATAAATCAAACCAGGTCCGTACCAGTGGGGCCTGGCTCTACGGACGGCCTGCAGAGTCCTCGGGGGGACGCGGGGGGATCTGGCCCCGGGGGGTGCATGCGCCAACTCACTAGGCCGGCGGGGGGCCCTTCTGCGCCAGCTGGCGCGGCGCCAACCCTGCCGGCGCCCGCCTAGCCCCTGAAGTTGTGGAGGACACCTTCCGGGCGGCCCAACGCCGGAGTGGTTCACGCCACTCCTCGACGCCGGTACGGCCCACCCCGCCAGGTAGCGGAGAATCCCGGCCCTTGGGTAAGCGTCATTCAGTGCTGAACCCCACGAACGGGGGCAGACAAAACGGCACTCGGGGGGGGTCTCCCAGGAGATTGGAGGTCCCCAGGTAGTTGCCCTCTGGGCAGGAAGGCACCCTGGCACTGCCAGTACCACCTGGGCACCTTGACACGGCCAACCTGGCACCCTGATGAGTACTATTTATATTGTTTTATATTTGGCAAAATGGACCTAAAATCTATTTGTTGCATTCGATGCAGGAGATTGCAGCATATTTAAGCCAATTTCCTGATCGTGTTCCTCAAAATAAAATTTGCCAATTCAATTGTGTTTGCATTTTCTTCAAAAGAAAAGTACAGGAGCTATTTTAATGCTATAGTACACAACTATCACATATCCCACAGCCACCCAAAACAATCAGAGCAATCAATTCGCAGAAAGGAAAACAAGCTCCAGAACCTGCACAAATTACCTCCACTTTAAATAAGATCGTACAGGCGTGAAAAATAAATCCAGCCAAGGAACAACTGGCCAGACAAAAGAACCTTTACTTGAACAAGGCGTTATTAAGAGCCTTTGCCTTGGAAAGTACATTAAAAACCATATCGTCTCTGGTATCATAACACAAATCACCTGAGACTGGGTGGAAACACACCGCTAAATTAAACAGATGTGTTGGGCAATGGCCTGCATTGCAATTCTCTTCCCACCCCTAGTGGTGCATTAGGGGAGCCATTTGTCTGTTTCCGTAGCTAGTAATTCCCGTAACGGGTCACTAGTCTGTCGCCAGGGGCTCGTCGCTTGACGGGGCGCCACTCCATATCAAGCGTGGGTGACCAGGTGTCTCTCCAACTTTTAACGCCAGCTATTGTTATGTTTGGAAGGATTTGCTGGTTGACGCACTCAACCTGCTTGGCTGCGTCATGTGCGCGTCTTCCTTGACCATCAAATCCTGGTGTGGGACTCGAACCCAGGGCTCGTGGCTCAGAGGCAGGGACGCAGAACCTCCCACAGGCAAAGGCCTCTCCGATGCGAAATTCCCGTCAGGTGTGGCTCTCTGTTTTCCTCTGCAGGTGCACTCAGTAGCTGAGTGGACGGTTCAGATGGAATTCGGAGGCGAAAGAATATTACCTCAGGATCCCATTGCTATGAATGTGAGCATCGAATAATTCTCATCCGGGATGTCAGGATTACGAGGCTTTCATGATCTGCCCAGCATTAAGATACACAATAATCATTAAAAATTCATATTTTTAAAAGGATCGATGAAAGAAAAGGAGCACTAAATGTAGGACACCAGCGTCTGGTTGACATAGCAACTAATGACTGCAACAACTGAAGCTTTAGGGCCTCCAGTCTGACATTTCACAGAAAGAGACTTCCCTTTGTTAATAGCACCATCTACAGCCCATTCACCTAACTAATTACTGTTCCCTAATTGCAAATGAACACAGTAGCCCCACGGTTACTGACTATTTTATGCTTATGATACAATTGCAGTTTTTAAGATGCTGAAGGGATTAGATTATGTCGAAGACCACGGTAAACTAGTACACCATGACCAGACCAGTGGAGCCAGAGTACACGATCTGTGCTCGAAGGAGGCCAACATCAACACTAAGGCTGAATTCTCCGCTTCCCGCCGCCGGCAGAGAGACTTGTGATCGGGTGGAGCATAGCACGCAGCGGAAAAGATTTGCACCCGCCATCAATCCCGATGCCATGCTCCGATCCCCCGCTGGCGCCATTAGTGAAGTTCACGCCCTGCATCGGCTCACCCATGCAGAACCATAATTTGCATGGATTTAAAACTCATTGGGGGTTCAACACTGCTTGCTCCACCCACCTCCACACGCAGAGGTTACATGGGACTGAATTGGTGCAAGCGTTTTTTCAGCGGAGCCTGTGGTGTTCTTTGTGTTGCTTATTTAGGATGGTTGCCGTACTTTTCCACAAAACCACAGTCTATTTTACTTAAACAAAGCTATGATTTTATTTACACTACTAAACTGGGAATCGGCAGCTGGGGATCGGAGCTTGGCATCGGAATTGACGCCGGGTGCAAATCTTTTCCGCTGCGTGCTATGCTCCATCTGATCACAAGTCTCTCCTAGTCCTTTAGAATACAAAATTGATCAATAACATCTAACTACACTCACCTATTGCTAACCTCACTACTGGTATAAACTATAATCTAACCTTCTCACACTAACTGCTCTGACAACCTTCACTAGCTGTCTCCTGCATAGACTCGTTCCCTAAGGTCGAACATCACTGCTTTATATAGTAGTATCTGCAGCTCCCTCTGGTGGCTATTCATGATACTACATTAACCCTTGAAATACTGATAGTTATGATAATACCACAGAGCCCAGGTACCGTGGCTGTTTAGGGGAAGTGAGAGACTAAAAACTCTCAAAAATTATCAAAATTTGTCTGGTTTGCTGGAGGGTGGCTGCCTGGGCCAGGTGGTGTAACAGAAAATGACTTAGTGCCAGATCCATGGACTCAGGGTGTCCCTTTTGGGATAGGGGTGGCCTGCTGAATATGTGATTTAAATGCACCCTTTGTTCCTGGCTGTTCACACTGCTGACTGCTCACTGTGCCCTGTAAATTTTCAGAGAGTCTCTGGTAATGTGGGAGTCCGCCCCTCTGGAAACCTTCATACCCCAGCAGTATCATCATGGGGATAGGCGTAGCACTACTCACTGCATTCCTCTGAAGCGCAGCCTCATTGCAGAGGAAACAGGAGACCAGCAGAGCTCAACCCAACCAAAGGACACCTGCAACGTGGCCTTTGGAACCTTCCCGTGCACATTACCCTCTCTCACAGCAGAGGCCGCAACAGTGACACCCACCCCTGAGGATCACAAGCTGTCTCCTCCTGGTGAGGCTGGCAGCGCTGACTGTCTCTGCCACCTCCTCCCAGGCGTGTTCAGGAGGGCGGGCTAGAGTCTGTGGCATACCCTGAGGAAGAGGGTGCCCCTCCTCTCCTCATTGGCATCGAGCTGGTGTTATAATTTCAAATAGCTACAACATGATTCGGACCAACCTTCAACTGATTAAGCTTCAGTGTCGAGGGGTCCGTTGTTTAACTGTGTTAGTAAGATTTGGTGCATTAAATTTTCATAGATTTCTATGCTCAACAAATGTGGCCAAGTTTTCCTGAGGCTCAGGAAATCTGGCATTTGAACAGAGATGGGAGCAGCTGGATCTAGCAGGTACATACCATTCCAGCACTGCTGGTGGGCCAAGAGGAGTTGCATTGTTTCCCCATGGCCCCTTAAACCTATGTGCCACAATATCCTCCTATCACACGGTCTAAAGGTATCAAGAGTATGGGGAGAAAACGGGAGCATGTCATTGTGATAGAGGGATCAGTCATGATCATATTAAATGGGAACACAGACTGGAAGGCTGAATTATCTACTCCTGTTCCTGTTTCCTATAAGTGGGATCTTCCGGTCCCACCCGCCCCAGGATCAGAAACTCGTGTCACAGGTCGACGGATCTTTTACTTCTCCGTCGAATTCTCGGTAATGCCCCAACGCTTCCCACGGCAGACACGACTGGAAAATTGAGATGTTTCTATGTGTTACAGGAGAAGTGGTACGCAGTCTCCCTCACCAGTTGCTATCTGCCTTGTACCAGGCAGATGGACGTCCTGCCATCTTCCAAGGGGTTCATTCACCTGCAGAGAAATGTTGTGCCTCAGTGCTAACGATTTTCTATTCATGCCAATTTAGTAATCGGAAATGATGACAGATTAAACTGTCTGAAGATAAACAACAATATAAACTCATTAATGTGATTTTTAAGGGGATTTGGGGACTGGGAGACTGACATATACAAGTCTTTGAAGTTGTTTTAAAAGTACACGGGATTCCTGACTTTATGAATAGCGGTGTAGAGTACAAAAGCAAGGATGTTGCATGAACCCTTTATAAATTGTTGTTTAAGCTTCGGCTGCAGTATTTTGTGCAAGTCTGGGGACTGCACTTTCAGAAAGATATAAAGGGCATTGGAGACGGTGCAGCAAGATTTACTGTGATGATATCAGGAATGAGGACTTTTGGTTAATGTGAGAGATTAAAAGAACCACCATCTGGTGGTGGTTGATGGCAAATGTTCATCCTGGAGTTCAGTTACTAGTGGTGTACCGCAAGGATCTGTTTTGGGGCCACTGCTGTTTGTCATTTTTATAAATGACCTGGAAGAGGGTGTAGAAGGATGGGTTAGTAAATTTGCAGATGACACGAAGGTCTGTGGAGTTGTGGATAGTGCTGAAGGATGTTATAGGATACAGAGGGACATAGATAAGCTGCAGAGCTGGGCTGAGAGGTGGCAGATGGAGTTTAATGCGGAAAAGTGTGAGGTGGTTCACTTTGGAAGGAGTAACAGGAATGCAGAGTACTGGGCTAATGGCAAGATTCTTGGTAGTGTAGATGAACAGAGAGATCTCGGCATCCAGGTACATAAATCCCTGAAAGTTGCCACCCAGGTTAATAGGGCTGGTAAGAAGGCATATGGTGTGCTAGCCTTTATAAGCAGGGGGATTGAGTTTCGGAACCACAAGGTTATGCTGCAGCTGTACATAACTCTGGTGCGGCCACACCTGGAGTACTGCGTGCAGTTCTGGTCACCACATTATAGGAAGGATGTGGAAGCTTTGGAAAGGGTTCAGAGGAGATTTACTAGGATGTTGCCTGGTATGGAGGGAAGGTCTTACGAGGAAAGGCTCAGGGAATTGAGGTTGTTTTCGTTAGAGAGGAGAAGGCTGAGAGGTGACTTAATAGAGACATATAAGATAGTCAGAGGGTTAGATAGGGTGGATAGTAAGAGTCTTTTTCCTCGGATGGTGATGACCAACACGAGGGGACATAGCTTTAAATTGAGGGGTGATAGATATAGGACAGATGTCAGAGGCAGTTTCTTTACTCAGAGAGTAGTAGGGGTGTGGAACGCCCTGCCTGCAATAGTAGTAGACTCGCCAACTTTAAGGGCATTTAAATGGTCACTGGATAGACATATGGATGAAAATGGAATAGTGTTGGTCAGATAGGCTTCAGATGGTTTCACAGGTCGGCGCAACATCGAGGGCCGAAGGGCCCGTACTGCGCTGTAGTGTTCTATGTTCTATTGTTCTCATGAGAACAGAAAAGGTTAAGGAGAGATATAACAGAGGTGATCAAAATTATGTGGGTTTTTTGGAGTAGCCAGGGGGCTGGATTGTCCGTTTCAGCAGCTAAGTGCTAGTTCCAACGGAGAATTTGTGGGTGTTTTACTCCAAACAAATCGGTGTCTACCCCTCACTGATTCCCGGACCGGTGAGGGGCTAGCAGCAGTGCCCGGTGAAACACTCGGCTCATGCTCAATGGGCAGGTCCCTGGCCACGCATTCGCATGGCGACAACCTGCAGCGGTCGCGCCATAAAACATGGCGCCAGCCGTGCACGGACTGACCCACCATCCATGACCCCACAGGCGATCCCCCGGCCACCCCCCACCAGTCCCACCTGGCCAGCGGCATGGATCCCGGCCGAGTGTGATGCCGCTGGACACAGTCCGCAGCTGCCACGCAGGTTTTCCGATTGCTGAGACCACACCTATCCCGTGCTGTCGGGAACTCGGCCCATCGGGGAAGTGGATCGCAGGAGGGCCTGCCGATGGCCCATCAACACCATTGCAATGGCACGCAGCACGCGCCGCGATGACGCCATTTAAGAGGGGGCGGAGCATGGGTGACCGACATCAAACCGGCGCCGGCCTTGATTTGGGCGTCAGTCAATTCTCTGCCCGATCACCAATTATGATATCGGCATCGTGCAACGGCAAATCCCGCCCAAGGAGTGTAGGAATCTGTAATATTCATGGCAAATAGAACAATACTTTAAGTGAAATTTTTGGTTAGGATTTGCAAAAGTCATTCAACCTGGGGGGGGTGCAGGTTTGGGGTCACATCGATAGATCAGATAAAGGGCAAAGTGCTTTTTGTATCAGCAAGGTGTGCACAAATGTCAAAAGAGACTTTTTAGTCAAAGCAAACCCGAGTAAAAGTGGCATCCTGCTTTTTCGCAGATTAAAGAAAATCCACTGGAATGTGATTGAAAACAATACTTTCCTCCATGGTGTATCTTCCCCAAGAGCCTCAAGGGTCATTAAATGCTACTGAATTCAGTAAACCTTCATACCTTTAAGCTGTGTTTTGATTTGATGTAAATATAGAGGCTAAGGCCAGGATTTCCCCGATATCGGCAAAGATCAATGTCGGCCAGGAAATTGAAGCCGCTGACAGCAATGGAGACTTTTTCCAGCATAAGGTGCGGAATTTTGAAACAAAAACTTGAAGTCACGGGTGCCATGATGTATCGCTGGTGGGGCGGCCTCTGATTCACCCAACCTGCCAGCAACTTATATACTCAATGATCCGGGGTGCCATTTTTAAGGGACGTCTCATCACACGGTGAGCAAATCCAATCCACCTCCCACCATGGTATTCTCCCTGGCACGATTCAGGCACTACTTGGGCACTGCCTGCACATCAAATAGTCACTACCCAGACACTGCCCCGGCATCAAGTGGGCACTACCAAGGCAGTACCCAAGTAGTGCCTGGGTAGTGCCAATGTAGTGCCCGGGCAATGCCAGAGAATCACCCGGGCTCGACACTCTCCTTCCCGAGAGATTTTGGGAGTACTGCTCGCCAGGCGCCCGTCTTCAGACACCCGTCAGTTCTGCCCTCACATTGCCCTGGATGGATGTGGCCTGTATGATTCCGGCGAATGAGCCTGATAATGATATGCAAATGTATCATAATGATGTTTCCGATGTTGAACGTTGGGAAACACAGCCCACCACTGAAAGGGGAGGGGCAAATCGCATCATGTTTTCACGCTGACGCAATACGCAACTCTGCGCTCCTCGCGATATTTTCTGCTACCGTAACCGAACCCACCCAACTCGAACGGGAGTGAAATTTTTCTTAGGCTGGAATCTATGGCACATAGGATGACGCCCCTCTTCCTTCCCACTTTTTCACCTCAGACACATGCCCACCTAAACGGACGTGTTTACGTCGGTGTTCACAACCTAATGTCATCATGCTGGATTTTACACATGATTTTCAAAGGCGGTGAATGAATATAGCATCTGCGCATGATTTTTGCATCAGGTTATTTGATGCATGGCTTGGTGGAAAGATGGTGAAAGAAAACCAATCATAATTTATCTGTACCAGGGATTTCTTAGCAATGCTCAGGTATCTAAATAAAGACTTGATTGGGATAAATGACAACGTTTCAGTTTTGGGATGGGCAAATATTGGGTGCAACAATTCCACAAAATTAAGAAAATCCCAAATTTGGAAAAATTTCAGCATAAATTCAAGAGATTGTTGGGTGGTTCCTTTGCTGACACAATCTGAAAGGAGGAAAATAAGTCAAAGTGAGTATATATCTTTGACATACAACAGACGTTAAGATAAAAAAAAAGGGCTAGAGCTTGTTACAGCAAGCTTAATGCACAATTGGTGTCTAAATAAGCCAACAATCTGTGCTGAAGGCAACATGTGCCATGTATTGCCAATCGCTAAAAGTTGCTGGACAATTTAGCTTTGCAAAAATGGGAGCTCACCATTAATTTCTCTGTGGGTTTCGAGAAATTTGCCACATTTGTACATTAATTGCACATTAAACCCACCACAGAATGTAACAGTAGATTCTTAACAGCGTAAGCACCCTTTTAACAATGGGAATTATGTTCCCGCATCGCCAGTTAAGCTCTCTGGCCCAGGCAACAAACAATTAAAACTTCGGAGTGTCATCCCTGCAGGTCGTAAATTGCTCTTCGAGTGTCTTAACATTTATCTTTTTTCTTAATTTTCCTTTCTGTCTCTTTTCCCCTTTCACAATCCAATCCTTCTTCCCTTCTCGTTATCTCTCTTTTTGTTCCTGATTTGTTTCTAATGCAACCTCTTTCTTCATTGTTCCCCTGTTTCGAATTCAGCTTTTTAATCTCAATAGTTGGTCCCATGGTTTGCGAAGGTCTGAAAGGTCTCATTATCAGCTCGCACTTCTGGCAATTTGCAAGAAAAGGCTTTTGAGCTGAAGTGTGAGGGAAAAGAGTCCAACTCGTGGACTAGTGGGATGCCTCACTCATGCAATTTTGGGCCATTATGTATTTATATTTCATGTTGTATATTCATAATGCTTTCCACAAGAAATCTTGTAGCAAAACAGGGGCATTATCATAAATGTAAGAACTGCAAGGGTTAATGAAATGTCTAGATCAGCCACTAGAGGGAGCTAAAGTTACAAATATATAAGACATTGATGCTAAGCCTTGTGGGGGAGAGAAGTGAAGGAGTTAGCTAGAGAACAGACTGAAGGAAAGATAGTGTGAGTAAGAGCAGATCATAGTTTATAATAGTGTACAGATTAGTTGTAAGTGAGTGTAGATTATATGTTAATTGTGTATTATTTAGCAGTACGTGTCGAATCCAAATTAGTAGTTTTAATAATTTATAGCTTTATTCAAGTAAAAGCTGTTTTGTGGTCTTTGTGAAAACTACGCCAACCACCTTGAATTTAGCAACAAAGAGCACCACAGGGCACTTTAAGAGAAAGACTGTGTGACATCATCAGGGATGATGCCATTGGTTATTTGTGTGGTCAAACAGACAGTCTAACATCACAGCCTGTAGCGTTAACATCTTCTAAATTAAGCTTCTATGTTTTGGATGAACCTCCAAGGCCGGCAGACTCAATCTTGACTATGCCACATAAACGTGTTTGTAGGCACCAAGAAAAAGTCAAGCAGCGTTTGTAGGTGCCTGATGAAATAATAAATTGTTGAAGCTGTCGCTGCTAATGGGGGAGCCAGACAACATTTGCAACCACCAGAGGGACCAAAAATTCTGAAGGAAATAACCATGGAGTAGTAACCCGGCCAAAAATGAATTTTGTAGTCGTGACTAACAAGTACCTTGTGACAACAATTTTAGAGCTGGTGGTGTTAGGGTTGAGCTCGGGTTGTGCCTTGTTTTGGGGGGGAACGGAAACGACGTCGCGCTAAACATTTGCGGCATATTGTGCACTCAAAGGTCCTTCCGTGGAGTAAAATGCGAGGAATGTTTGGCTCCGTGGGTTCGTTTACTGAGAATACAGAGCGAAGGGGCTTGTATACAGAATGATTTGACTATTGTGTCCAAGCTAACAAGATAGCAGCAGGTATAAAAGTCCCAACATTCCTGAGCATGGTGGGGGGGGGGGGGGGAACACATTTTGATTGTTATCCAAAAGCAACCTGACCTGAAAGAAAGTTTTGAAAGTTACTGTATCCATTGAATTAGCAGCGAAACAATCTCAACAGCCTGAGTTCCAACGCAAAAATTCGCAAGACGTCGGCTGAAACCCGAATGCAAACACAGACCCGCACTTGCAAGATAAAATTATTGATGGGTTAATGGGGGGTGGGGAGTGCATGGTTCATTAAGCAATATGTGAGGCTACTCGTGCAACTGGTGAGATAATCGGGCTGGATTCTCCATTTCTTCATTTCTGACGTAGGTGCCAGCGCCAACGGAAAATCCATGGTTTTCCACGATGGGAAAATCAGCGCGAAACCCTCACCGATTCCGAAACCGGTGAGGGCCTAGGACTGGTGCCATGTGGAACACCCACTGACTGCGCTGAAAATAGATGGAGAATTGCTAGGTCCCGATCCGCACATCCGCAGGGCTGACAAGCTGCAGCCATGCATGCCTACACCCGCACCGGTCACACCGGAAAACATGGCACTGGTCATGCTCGACTGCACACCCGCCCACCACGATCCCACAGCCCACCACCTGGCCCCCCTCACCACTCCCCCCCCCCCCCCCCCCCCCCCCCCCCCAGCCTTAGCAGAAACCTGCCGGCCAGAGGCACAGGTCCCGGCTGAGGGTGGCGGCACTGGACACTGTCCGCAGCTGGCACGCCAGGCTTCTGACCGCTGGGATCACACGTGGCCCACACCATCGGGAACGTGGCCCATCGGAGGCCGAGCATCGAGGGTGGGCCGGCTGATGATGAGCCAACAGCGTTGCGACTGCGCGCGGCAATCGTCCCAATGATGCCGATTTGGAGGGGGCAGAGAATCACCAACCGGTGTCAAACCGGTGCCTAACCAGAGTTCGGCGTCGGGAGCCACTCTCTTCCCGATCGCCGTTCTCGATTTCGCTGCCAGGCTACGGAGAATCCCGCCCATGGTATTTGAAAATACTTTCACTGAATTTGACTATTTGTGTGAGGTCATTGAACTTCTTGCGACTCTCCATCAAGTCCTCAGGGCTTCAACTCCTGACATTGACGTTGTGTCTATCTGCTCCCACAGCCTTTGCAAAGTTTGCCTGGAAGGCCCTCTGGCCCCATATGGGTAGCGGACATCATTGTCCTCTCCACCTCTTCTGTCAATGCCTCCAGTACCGTGTCAAAAAATCTTAGAGCCCACTCCCATGCTATTGTTATGTCTTTCCCAGGTCAGACTGACTTTTTCAGTGAATTCCAACATCTGCTCCATCCGCTCCATTAAGAAGAGCAGGCTGGCTTTAAGTAGTGCCGTCTGGCTTGAATCACTGCTGGCCTCTTCTGACTTGGGGGGGCCCACTCCCCTGCTCAGGAATGTAGCCATTCAACAGCAGGCTCAGAATAGATTGGAGGCTTCATTCATTTATATGAGCATGTTTGCATCAGAACCCACAGGCATGGATTAATCTTGCATTGCTGTGTCTACCCCCATTTTAGGGTGTTATCCAATTTTGCAGCCCTGGCCCTTGATTAATCATGTTTGTCACACCAGACCTTTGAAATAGCAAGAAACACTGACCCAGTAATGCTGATTTCACTTTCCCCTCCTCCAGTACAGGTCTCTTCCGAGTTGTGCGCTCACCCCCTGATTTCACAGCCTCACGCTTCTCTCTGCAGCTTCATATCGTCAGGCTGCTCATGCTCAGTGCTAGGGGAGCTCTGCTGGTACATATAGAAAAATGGTAAAGTCAAACTTCCTGTGGCTTTCAGAATTTCAATCGCTTCTCGTGCTCATTTGCATTAATTAGCTGATGAGCATAATTATCAATGATAGGAGATGCCAATTCATTTAACTCTGGCAGGACTCTAATGGTGAAAATGCACGTAAACATTTAGATGAACGAGGATCACAATTGAGAGATAAAAATTCGGAGAGTGGGAAGAGGCATCTCAACCCATTAGCGTCCTTAACCACAGCTGAAGCGATAGGCCCTAAAACCAACCATTTTATCTAGTTTCAGTGTTGATTTATTCATCGAGACGATAGCAGCCTTGTAGTAGTGGTGCACTTAGCTGCACAATTGAGACCAGGTTTAATAAAGGCAAGCCTTCTTAGGCACACCCTCGGAGCCGAGGCTGATTTGCCTTCACACTAAAAATGAGTTCTCGGGTGACTGCGCGGTCTGCAATCTCTGTCAGAGGTGGGGCAGGTGATGGTTGGGGGAGAGGGTGGGTGGGGTTCCTCTGTCACCACGTGTTCCTCGCGCTTGGCATCAGCTTGCTCTCGGCGATGAATCTCAAGGTGTTCAGCTTCTTCCCGGTTGCTTTTCCTCCACTTCGGGTGGTCTTGGGCCAGGAATTCCCAGGTGTCGGTGGGGATGTTGTACTTTTTCAAGGAGGCTTTAACGGTATCCTTGAAGTGTTTCCTCTGCCCCCCGGGGCTCGCTTGCCGAATCAATGCTCCGAGCAGCGCAAACGCAGGACCAGGCCTCGTTAACCCATGTTCCTTTAGTGATCTTCTTATTACTTGTTAGTGTGTATTAATTCAGCTTTCTTAAAGTATTGAAGTCAGTAGAAGCAAGAGTGGGCCTGGATGTGTGGGGATGAAACTTTGGGCAAGTGAGGATTGGAGGCCAGCAAGGAAGATATTGGAGCAATTGGGGGAACTGTTGGCCGAAGTGTGATTGAGGCTTTAGTGGGGGTGAGGTAGGGGTGGAGGCAAGTGGTACCTAGTGGAAGTATGCTAACCTGGTTATGGATAGGATGGGTTTGGAGCTCAGCTCTGAGTTGAACAAGACAACAGATTGAGTAAGTGGCTGAGGAGGGGGAAGGAAACGATGCACTCTTACAATGGTATTATTACAACAATCAACTTGGAAAGCATCAGATATCTCAGGTATTATCCCTGATTTGCTTCTTAAATAGCTTGCTGTCTATATATTGAAAATCCAAAACCCCTAAGCAAGCAAAAATTACAGATCTATCGGGATGCTATGACCTGAATACCAGGCTCACTATAAATTAGCATTAATCATTTAGTGAATATTTCATAGAATCATAGAATCCCTACAGCACAAAAGGAAGCCATTCAACTCATCGGGTCTGCATCAACCCTCAGAAACAGCACCCTACCTAGGCCTACTACCCTTCCCTACTCCTGTAACCCACAAACCCACCTAACCTGCACATCTTTGGACGGTGGGAGGAAACCAGAGCACCCAGAGGAAACCCACGCTGACAGAGGGAGAACGTTCAAACTCCACACAGACACCCGGGCCCTTGGCGCTGTGAGGCAGATGTGCTAACCACTGTGCTAACATTGATATTAGCAGTAGCTAAATTAGAAATGGCCTTCTCTTTGGCCACCATTTCCGCACAGGAGAGAATGGACAAAGTCTTGTGCCAAGTTGGAACGAGGTTCCTCCGTGGACTTTCCCATTGAGCTCAGGCTTGTTGGCAGGACTGCCAATAGACAAAGCATTTCATTGTACATCCCCATCAGCCATTTTCCAAAGACTGCCCCCATCAAAATCCTCATCTAAGTCCTCTGCACCAGGAATGATATGTGACTTTGCCCTCTGTCGTGCTGCCACCTGTGCTACCCTAGTCCCGTGCCCTGGCTGTAAGTTATGAAAATGGGGTCAAGAAACCTACCCCGAGTTTAGCAGGAACATCTCACTGGACAGGATGTTGTCCCATCATTAACTATAATGGAAATGAACAATGAACAATGTTGCAATATATGTTTCTTCATTTGCATTCAGATACCAATCTAAATGTCTATGTGTGAAAATCTATAGTAGAAATCCTAGGCTACCATTGGAAATGGTTACAAATGGAATGTAACCCTAATCCTTCCGAGCTACAATGAACTGCAGATCGCAATGGAAATTGCCCAATTCTCAGACTAAAATGTGCCAGATATGTCAAACCAACGCCAGCTATAGAGAAACAAAAACAATCATATTAACACATCTTTCCACCAAACCCACAGATGCAATTTAGATGTAATTAAGTGAATTGACTCATGACCCCCTTGAGTGCGCTTTGTGAAAACAAAAACTGCATGCAAATAAACTTTAAGATATTTTCCCTTATTTATTATTCTGTTTTGCCCTTGGGATTCCTTGTTAATCACTTAATTTACAAACTTGGAACCAATTTTCAATGAGAAGTTCCAATTCTTTTCACCCAATTTGGGTGGAAATGTTTTAAGTAACTCCAGGGTCTGAATGTCACGCTCCCCCGCCAGTGGGGTTTTTAGGCAGGAGGCGGGGGCGGGATGGGGGGGGGGGGGTACGAAGGGGGAGAATGGAGCAGGACATTAAAGGAGCAGGCTTCGAACTCTTTGAACTTCGTTTTCTCCAAAATATAAAAATCTTTCATGCCTTCTGATTGCCTCCCCGTTCAGACCAATTAGGTTTAATAATATTGCCTTGGGTTTACTTATGAAACTTTTGTAAGTTGTAAATGTTCCTTACGCTCTTTTGAAATTTAACAGCTGATAAGCCAAGCCCCAATCTACCACCTAATGCACATTTTTAAACCTAGCCTATAGACTTATACATCACAATGTTTATAAACATCCTTGTTCTGATCGTCAGCTGCAGGCAACTTCAAAAATGCTAATGGGTGTTGAAAACATTGTGGTTAGGAGCAATGGGGTACTTCAGATGCATTCAAGTATGAAGGGAAAGGTAAATAAACAAAGCTCCTGCCTGCTGTGTATAAGTAATTAAGCTGTATATCAAAGGTTAGTTATAGACACTGGCCCATGACATTGAATGAATACGAAGCATTTCAAAGGCTGTCTGGGGATTCCAAAGGTTGTCAGCATTCTGTGAGGGATCAGAGACTTCAAAAAGCTGCAGTGTTAAAAGCATGGGACTGAGTGAGCAGATGTGGAAAAAGGAAAAATACTTGAGGCGTCCGGGTTTGTATCTCCAATGAACAGTTTGATCTTCTCATCAGCTGTCAAGCAGAGCAGTTCAAAGTGAACAAGCCAAGGTTTTCACAATACTCAGGCAAGGACGTTCATTTTAAACAGAGAGCTGCCTGAAATCACCATGCCAAGATTGATCTTCAGATTGTCCAGGGCTAGAAGGGGCAGTCCAGCCACAGGACACAACCGAGGGCAGAGTCCTGAGGTCAATCCCTTCTGTCAGCTCATGTCCTTCCAGGTCCCCTGGGGGAATCCTCCCGCTGCAGCCTGGCAGCAGCACAAGGGCAAATAGTCTCTGGGCCTACCTCCTTGTTCCCCCTTGGGGTCCAACGCACCAGGCCAGAGTGATACTGCCAGGGTGTCAGTGCTAGCAGTGCACCATTGGCAATGCCAAATGGTGGGGCCTGACAGGGGCGGCCTGAGGGGGTAGTTATAGGGGGATGGCTGACGGAGGATGGCTGAGGGGGGCTGGGTCACCCTCACGTGTGCATGGGGTGGATGGAGTGATCCATTATTTCCATGGTGGGAGGGGGGGGTGCTCCTCTTTGCTGAAGAGTTGAGAGTGCTCCCTTTGTCAGTGAGGAGGTCACCATTTCTGTTGTGTGGGGAGGGAGACCTGTCTCCAGATGCTGGGATTGGGCCGCCCGTTAAACAAATGACGTTCCAAAATCAGTAAGTACAAGCTGGCCGGCGTGTTACCCGCTGGGCATATTTAGCTTGCTCTCAATGAGGGAATCCATTGGGATCCACTCCGGTTTTCCTGTTGGCGGGAGCACTTAGTTTCGAAACTGGAGATTCGTGCCCAAAGTCATTTTTTAATACTATTTCTTCTGATGTCCATTCCACTTCATGTGCAAGATCCCACTAGTTTCTCATGTCCCAGTTCATCTTCTTGTAGTAACACAGCACCAACCCCCATATCACTGGCGTCAAGAGCCAACTTGAACTGTTTAGTATAATCAGGTGTTGCGAGAACAGGTGTTGTCGTTAGTACAGCTTTCAAGCTGTCAAATACATTCTGACACTCCTGTGTCCATTGGCATCTCCTGTTCTTTTTTAACAACCCAGTTAGTGGAGCAACTACACATCTGAAATTTGGCATGTATTTCTGATAAAATCCACTCCCACCGTGAAATCTCAAAACTTCCAGTTTTGTTGTCGGCATTGGAAACTCTACAATATTCTTGTGTCTACTATGTACGTACTGTGTACGTTCCTCAGCCGCAGAAAATACTTTTCACTGTACTTCGGTACATGTGACAATAAATCAAATCAAATCAAATAGCTTTTACTTTTGTATCTTGTGGCATCACTTGGCAATGTCCAACAGTGTGGCCTAAATTTTTAACTTCCACTATTGCAAATTCACTTTTAGCCAAATTTACAATCAACTTGGCTTCCTGCATCAATCAAACAATTACATTAAATGTTGTAGATGTTCCTCCCAGCTTTGTCTGAATGTTTTTATGCAGTACAGGCCAATAGACATTTTTTTGTATCTTAGCTTCAGTTTTGATCATTCCCAAATGTCCAGCCATTGGGATTTCATGAGCCACTCTCAAAATTTAATTCAAGTACCCAGATGGTATCAGAACTTAGTGCACTACTTCCCACTTTCCACCTGCCGGGACATGGGGCACTCTCCAATTCCAATAAAACAGAGGGCTGGATTCTCCGTTTGGGAGACTAAGTCCCCACACCGGCATGAAAACTATGGTGTTTCACAACAGGAAAACAGGTGCAAAATGGCCACTGTTTCCCCATTTTGCTGGGGGAGAGAAGGGAGGCAGGGTAGAGCTTGCAGCTCTAGCTGCCGATACTGCCCTGAGCATTCCCGGATCCGTGGCCGCGCATGGGCATGGCGGCGGCAGCGCCGTGTCATGGCGGACTCAGCCCGCGCACCTGGACAGCAAAAGTAGTGCCCCCCTTCGGCCATTCGCATGCCCCGGAACGCCCGCCACAGTCCCAAATGAAGCTCTCCCTGCCCACGGATTGGCCCTCCCCCGACTGTGGCAGCGCCGGACTGAGTCCGCAGCCGCCGCGGTAAGTTCACGACGGGTGACACCACACTAGTCCCACGCCATCGGGAACTCGGTTGGTTGGGGGGGGGGGACGGACCTTTGCGGGGCGGTCAGGTGAAGTTACTGTGAAAAGCCCCAAGTCGCCTTTGCCGACTGTTCAGTTAAAATTGTTTCATGCTCTTCCCAGTAAATTTGATAAACTTTCCCTTTGCATATAAAATCTTTAAATATCTCTGTAACTTGCCAGTCAAAATTTCCTTGGGTAGTTTGTGAACATATTCCCACCTCTACATAAACATAAAACATAAAACAGTACAGCACAGAACAGGCCCTTCGACCCTCGATGTTGTGCCGAGCAATGATCACCCTACTCAAACCTATGTATCCACCCTATACCTGTAACCCAACAACCCCCCCCCCACCTTACTTTTTTTTAGGACACTACGGGCAATTTAGCATGGCCAATCCACCTAACCCGCACATCTTTGGACTGTGGGAGGAAACCGGAGCACCCGGAGGAAACCCACGCACACAAGGGGAGGACGTGCAGACTCCACACAGACAGTGACCCAGCCGGGAATCGAACCTGGGACCCTGGAGCTGTGAAGCATTTATGCTAACCACCATGCTACCGTGCTGCCCTCTGCTACTACTGGTTCTCCAGCTGTTCTGCCTTGCACCTGGGTCTCAGCATGCGGCACTCTTACTTACAGAGCTCCTCTGAATTGCGCTCACTACAACCGGTCTCCTATTTAACTTCCAACAATGTGATTTTGTATGTCCAGCCTTTTTACAATAGTAACATATTTCTTTTCTTCTTTCATCTCTGCCTTCCACCTTTTCATCTTTAATAGACTGGCATTCTTCAGCTTGCTCCTTATCGCTGAACCCTTTATCATGACAAGGTTTTCTATATCTCTAATTTCCTTGCTGATATATCCAACTGGTCCGTTTCCTAAACCCAACTGTTTGTATGAAATATCATAAGCATCGGCTAAAACAGCAGCTTTGCTGATCTTATTACTTTGTCTTTCATCTAAATATGTCTTGATGGTTACTGGAATGTTATTTCTAAATTATTCCTCAACCGTAATCTCTCTTACATTTTCTTATTTTTAAATTATATTTTTATGCTCCATATTTTCATCATTTTCACCATACAAAAGAGAAACAGAAACAAAAACAACCCCAACAATATAAAAAAGAAAACAGTCCCCCCCCCCAAACCTGCCTCCCCCCCCCAACAATCAACGGCAATCAACTCCCGAAAGTGCATCATATAACAATCCAGAATTGTAGAACCCCTCCTTCGCCCCCCTCAGCTCAAACATCACCTTCGACAGGGTCAAAGACTCCAGTAGGGCCCCCCCCCCCCCCCCCCGGCCCGCCATGCCAAGGCACAAGGTGGAGTGACTGACCTCCATACCAGTGGGACCCGCCTGAGCCTGAGGCTAAAATGTCTGCCCCCTCGCCCGCCTGCAACTTGGGCCGATCCGACACCCGGAAAATGGCTTCTAGGGGACCGGGCTCCACACCCATATGCAAAACCCATGAAATTGTGCTAAATACATCCTGGCAAAACCTTTCTAGCTTTGGGCAGGACCAAAACATATGAACATGGTTTGCGGGACCCCGCCCACATCACTCACAGATATCCTCCGCCCCCTCAAACAGCTGGCACATCCACGATTTTGTGAGGTGCGCCCTATGCACGACATTCAACTGTATCAGCCCCGGCCTCGCACACGAGGTTGAGACATTTACCCTCGGCAACACCTCACACCACATCTCTTCCATCGCCCCCCCTCCAAGCTCCTCCTCCCACTTCTCCTTAATCCCCTCCATATACATCCTGCACTCCTCCAAGGTCCCCCCATAGATTGCCGAAAGAACCACACCTTCTCCAGCCCTCACACTGACAGCACCTCCTCCAGCAACGAGGAGGCCGGCGCTATCGGGAAGGTTGGGAACATCTTCCATGCAAAATCCTGAGCCTGCAGTTACCTAAATCCTTCCCCCCTGTGCCAATCGATGCTTCTCTCCCAATTCCTCCAGCTCACAAATCACCCCCCAAGAAACAAGTCCTCCATTTCCTTGATCCCCCTCTCGTCCCATCTCCGAATCCTTCCATCCATCCTCCCCAGCTCAAACCCATGATTCCCCCTAATCAGTATCCTCCCTGACCCGGCTCCAGCTTAAAATGTTACATGAAGTGCCTCCAGATCTTCAAAGTGGCCACCATCACCAGACTCACCTCGAATACTTTCCTGGAGCCAACAGGAGCTGCGCCGTTGCCAGCACCTGCAACTCTGTCCCCACACAAGAGCTATCCTCCATCTTAACCCATCGGGCCTCCCACTCCTTGCTCCAGCCCTGCACTTTCTCCACATTCGCCGCCCAATAGTAGTACATAGAACATAGAACAGTACAGCACAGAACAGGCCCTTCGGCCCTCGATGTTGTGCCGAGCTTTGTCTGAAACCAAGATTAAGCTATCCCACTCCCTGTCATTGTGGTGTGCCCCATGTGCCTACCAGTAACCGCTTAAAAGTTCCTAAAGTGTCCGACTCCATTATTACAGCAGGCAGTCCATTCCACACCCTAACCACTCTGAGTAAAGAACCTACCTCGGACATCCCTCCTATATCTCCCACCCTAAACCTTATAGTTATGCCCCCTTGTAACAGCTACATCAACCCGAGGAAATAGTTTCTGAACGTCCACTCTATCTATCCCCCTCATCACCTTATAAACCTCAATTAAGTCACCTCTCATCCTCCTCCACTCCAAAGAGAAACGCCCTGGCTCCTTCAATCTTTCCTCAAAAGACCTTCACTCCAAACCAGGCAGCATCCTGGTAAATCTCCTTTGCGCCCTTTCCAATGCTTCCACATCCTTCCTATAGTGAGGTGACCAGAACTGCACACAATATTCCAAATGTGGTCTCACCAGGGTCATGTATAGTTGCAGCATAACCCCGTGGCTCTTAAACCCCATGGCTAATAAACGCTAACACACTATAGGCCTTCTTCATGGCTCTATCCACTTGAGTGACAACCTTCAGAGATCTGTGGACATGAACCCCACAATCTCTCTGTTCTTCCACATTCCTCAGAACCCTGCCGTTGACCCTGTATTCCGCATTCAAATTTTTCCTACCAAAATGAATCACCTCACACTGAGTACAGTACATTTGGGAGGCCTAGCCTCCCCGCCTGTTGCCTCCTCTTCAAGACTGCCCTCCTAATACTGGCCATCTTCCCCCCCCCCCCCCCCCCCCCCCCCCTCCCACCCCCCGCCCAGATAAATGAGGAGATCAATTTGTCCGCCTCCCCTGAAGAAGGATTTTGGTAAAAAGACCGGCAGGCACTGAAATAAGAACAGAAATCGCAGTAACACATTAATTTTAACTGCCTGCACCTGGCCCGCCACACGACAAATGAAGGTTGTCCTACCTTAACAAATCGACCTTCACCTTCCCCACCAGACTAGTAAAATAATATTTTCGGAGCCCACCCGAATCCCGGGCCACCTGCACCCCCAAGTACCTAAGGTGGGTTGCCGCCAATCAGAATGGCAGCCTCCCCCACCCCCGCCCCTACTCCCGGCTGGGAGACCATGAAATACTCGCCCTTGCCCCAGTTCAATTTGTGCCCCGAGAAAGTCCCAAATCTTTGAAGCAGCTCCATTATACTCCCCTCCAACATGCTCGATGCCGTGATGTACAATTACAGATCATCGGCGTATAAGGATATCCTATGCCCCATCCAACGCCCCCCCCCTCCATTATTCCGTTCCAGCGCGATGGCCAAGGGGCTCTATAGCCAGTGCAAACGACAGTGGAGGGCCTAGCGCACCTCTACCTCTTACACCGGTGCAGTGCAAAGTACCCCAAATTGATACTGTTAATACAAATGCTCGCCATCGGCTCCTTGTACAACAGCCACGCCCACGCCATGAGCCTCAGTCCAATTTAAAATCTTTCAAGTTCAAGTAACCCCACTCTACCCAATCAATCTTCTCTGCATCCATTGCCACCACCAACCCCATCTTCTTTCCCTCCGCTGGAGAGAGGATCACATTCAGCAACTGCCTCAGCGACCAGAGGACAGTTGCCTCCCCTTCATGAACCCCATTTGGTCCTCCCCAATCACCTTCAGGAGTCATCCCTCCAGCCTTACTGCCAGAACCTTTGCCAATATCTTGGCATCTACATTCAGTACGGATATGGGCCTATACGTTAAGTGAATGGGCTAGGGTCTGGCAGATGGAATACAATGTTGACAAATGTGAGGTTATCCATTTTGGTAGGAATAACAGCAAACGGGATTATTATTTAAATGATAAAATATTAAAACATGCTGCTGTGCCACGCCTGGAGTATAGTGTTCTGTTTTGGTCTCCTTACTTGAGAAAGGACATACTGGCACTGGAGGGTGTGCAGAGGAGATTCACTAGGTTAATCCCAGAGTTGAAGGGGTTGGATTACGAGGAGAGGTTGAGTAGACTGGGACTGTACTCGTTGGAATTTAGATGGATGCGGGAGGATCTTATAGAAACATATAAAATTATGAAGGGAATAGATAGGATCGATGCGGGCAGGTTGTTTCCACTGGCGGGTGAAAGCAGAACTAGGGGGCATAGCCTCAAAATAAGAGGAAGTAGATTTAGGACTGAGTTTAGGAGGAACTTCTTCACCCAAAGGGTTGTGAATCTATGGAATTCCTTGCACAGTGAAGCAGTTGAGTCTCCTTCATTAAATGTTTTTAAGGTAAAGATAGATAGTTTTTTGAAGAATAAAGGGATTAAGGGTTATGGTGTTCGGGCTGGAAAGTGGAGCTGAGTCCACAAAAGATCAGCCATGATCTCATTGAATGGTGGAGCAGGCTCGAGGGGCCAGATGGCCTACTCCTGCTCCTAGTTCTTATGTTCTTATGTTCCACGCCCTGGGAAGACAGCCAGCTACAACAATCTCAATATCAGCAACAATGTACACTCATCTCTCTTCCCTCCACTTTAATGCCTATCATTTTTATTCTTTCCCCTTCCCCTGTGTGTGTGCCTGTCTTGTAAGTGTTTGGGTAGAGGGTGGGATGGTAAATTCTGGGGAATTAGAACATAGAACATTACAGTGCAGTACAGGCCCTTCGGTCCACGATGTTGCACCGTCCTGTGAAACCCTTCTAAAGTCCCTCTACACTATTCCCTTATCATCCATATGCCTACCTAATGACCATTTGAATGCGTTTAGTGTTGGCGAGTCCACTACTGTTGCAGGCAGGGCATTCCACGCCCTTACTACTCTCTGAGTAAAGAACCTACTTCTGACATCTGTCCTATATCTATCTCCCCTCAATTTAAAGCTATGTCCCCTCGTGCTGGACATCACCATCCGAGGAAAAAGTCTCTCGATGTCCACCCTATCTAATCCTCTGATCATCTTGTATGCCTCAATTAAGTCCCCTCTTAACCTTCTTCTCTCTAACGAAACAGCCTCAAGTCCTTCAGCCTTTCCTCATATGATCTTCCCTCCATACTAGGCAACATTCTTGTAAATCTCCTCTGTACCCTTTCCAATGCTTCCACATCCTTCCTATAATGCGGCGGCCAGAACTGCACACAATACTCCAAATGCGGCCGCACCAGAGTTTTGTACAACTGCAACATGACCTCATGGCTCCGAAACTCAATTCCTCTACCAATAAAAGCTAACACACCGTACGCCTTCTTAACAACCCTGTCAACCTGGGTGGCAACTTTCAGGGATCTATGGACATGGACACCGAGATCTCTCTGCTCGCCCACACTACCAAGAATCTTACCATTAGCCCAGTACTCTGCCTTCCTGTTATTCCTTCCAAAATGAATCACCTCGCACTTTTCTGCATTAAACTCCATTTGCCACCTGTCAGCCCAGCTCTGCAGCTTATCTATGTCCCTCTGTAACTTGTAACATCCTTCTGCACTGTCCACAACTCCACCGACTTTAGTGTCATCTGCAAATTTACTCACTCATCCTTCTACGCCCTCCTCCAGGTCATTTATAAAAATGACAAACAGCAACGGCCCCAAAACAGATCCTTGTGGCACACCACTAGTAACTGGACACCAGTCAGAGCATTTCCCATCAACCACCACTCTTTGTCTTCTATCAGCTAGCCAATTTCTGATCCAAACTGCTAAATCACCCTTAATCTCATGCCTCTGTATTTTCTGCAATAGCCTACCGTGGGGTACCTTATCAAACGCTTAACTGAAATCCATATACACCACATCAACTGTTTTACCCTCATCCACCTGTTTGGTCACCTTCTCGAAGAACTCAATGAGGTTTGTGAGGCACGACCTACCCTTCACAAAACCATGTTGACTATCTCTAATCAAATTATTCCTTTCCAGATGATTATACATCCTATATCTTCTAAACCTTTCCAAGACTTTTCCCACAACAGAAGTAAGGCTCACTGGTCTATAGTTACCGGGGTTATCTCTACTCCCCTTCTTGTACAAGGGGACAACATTTGCTATCCTCCAGTCCTCTGGCACTATTCCTGTAGACAAAGATGACTTAAAGATCAAAACCAAAGGCTCAGCAATCTCCTCCTTAGCTTCCCAGAGAATCCTAGGATAAATCCCATCCGGCCCATGGGACTTATCTATTTTCACACTTTCCAGAATCTCATTTAGCACCTCTCCTATCTCCTCGGACTCTACGCCAACTTCCCACTACTGTCCTTGACTGGCCCTACTCTTACCTTAGTCATTCTTTTATTCCTGACATACCTATAGAAAGCTTTAGGGTTATCCTTGATCCTACCTGCCAAAGACTTCTCATGTCCTCGCCTGGCTCTTCTTAGCTCTCTTTTTAGAGCCTTCCTAGCTAACTTGTAACTCTCAAGCGACCCAACTGAACCATCACGTCTCATCTTCACATAAGCCTCCTTCTTCCTCTTGACAAGTGTTTCAACTGCTTTAGTAACCCATGGTTCCCTCACTCGACCACTTCCTCCCTGCCTAACAGGTACATACTTATCAAGGACACGCAGTAGCTGTTCCTTGAACATGCTCCACATTTCCATTGTGTCCATCCCCTGCAGTTTTCCTCTCCAGGCGATGCATCCTAAGTCTTGCCTCATCGCATCATAATTGCCTTTCCCCCAGCAATAACTCTTGCCCTGCGGTTTGTACCTATCCCTTTCCATCGCTAAAGTAAACGTAATCGAATTGTGGTCATTATCACCAAAATGCTCACCTACCTCCAAATCTAACACCTGTCCTGGTTCATTACCCAGTACCAAATCCAATACGGTCTCGCCTCTTGTTGGCCTATCTACATACTGCATCAGGAAACCCTCCAGCACACATTGGACAAAAACGGATCCATCTAAAGTACTCGAACTATAGTGTTTCCAGTCAATATTTGGAAAGTTAAAGTCCCCCATAACAACTACCCTGTTATTTTCGCTCCTATCCAGAATCATCTTTGCAATCCTTTCCTCTACATCTCTGGAACTTTTCGGAGGCCTATAGAAAAGCCCTAACAGGGTGACCCCTCCTTTCCTGTTTCTTAACTCAGCCCATACTACCTCAGTATTCAAGTCCTCATCAAATGTCCTCTCAGCCACCGTAATACTGTCCTTGACCAACAATGCCACCCCTCCCCCTCTCTTACCACCTTCCCTGAACTTACTGAAATATCTAAACACCGGCACCTGCAACAACCATTCCTCGCCCTACTCTATCCATGTCTCCGAAATGGCCACAACATCAAAGTCCCAGGTACTAACCCATGCTGCAAGCTCACCCACCTTATTCTGGATGCTCCTGGCATTGAAGTAGATGCACTTTAGACCACCTTCCTTCCTGCCGGTACACTCCTGCAACTTTGAAACCTTACTCATGATCTCACTACTCTCAGCTTCTTGTGTACTGGAGCTACAATTCAGGTTCCTGGCCAGGTTAACTGGCCAATATTCTAATATTCTATTATTTTTTTTTTTTTATAATTTTTATTGAAAGAGTTTTTCCATACAAACATTTACCCCTACTATTTTTTAAATTATATACAACACAATCCCTCTAGGCAAAAATCCCTCCCTCGCCCGCCCTCTTGCGCGCACCAGTCCTCCCCCCCCCCCCCCCAGCAACAACTTAACAAACAAGGCAGCCTACAGTTATATTCTATTATTATTGCATATTGTATCATTCTTGCTGTTATAAATAAACCATTTTTTAGTGTTTCACTTACAAATCTGGTGCATGTAAGTCATTGAAGCAGTCAAGGGTCAAATATCTAACAAAGTATATACAGTTTATTGGTTAATTCACTTGCATTGAAACTCCGGGGCATGTCGGGCTGGAACTGAAGGCGCACTAACCCATAGTGCGTAACAATACCAGTACTCTATCATACCACTACTCCACCACCTCCTCTCCAGTAACATTAGTCAAGGCAAAACTACTTCCCATTTCGTAACGGTATACAATGTGACTTTGCACACTTTCACTCTGTTGTGAAAATCCAAGAAAATTCATAAACATGACGGGCGCGATTCTCCCAAAGGGAGACTGAGTGCCGACAGCCGAGTGAAACCCGGAGTTTTTCACTCCGGTGTCGGAGGCCGCTCCTCGCCCCCTATTCTCTCCCCCCCCCCGGGGGGCTAGGAGCGGCATGGCGAGAAACTCGGCCACCGAGCCTTGACGCTTGCGTCAAAGCGGCGCGCCGAGAATGATGCGGCCGGCGACGCCTAAGTGACGTCAGCCACGCATGCGCAGGTTGGCCGGCTCCAACCCGCGCATGCGCAGTTGCCGTCTTCCGCTCCGCTGCCCCGCAAGACATGGCGGCTTGATCTTGCAGGGCAGCGGGGGGGGGAAAGAGTGCGTCTCTTAGAGACGCTTGCCCGACGATCGGTGGACACCAATCGCGGGCCCGTCCCTCCTGAGCACGCCCGTGGTGCTCGATCCTCCCTCCGCCCCCCACAGGCCCCACACTTACCTGTCGCACGATGTTCACACCGGCAGCGACTAGGTGTGGTTGGCGCCGGCGTGAACCGGTTGGGTTCGTCAGGCCGCTCGGCCCATTCGGGCCGGAGAATCGCCGGTTGCCGTGAAAAACTCCGAGCGTTGTCACGCAAAACGCCATTTTGGGGGGGGGGGGGTGAGAATCGTGGGGGGTTCCAGGGCGGCGTGTTTTGATTCGCCCGGCCCTCCCGCAATTTTCCCACCCGGCGTGGGGAGCGGAGAATCGCGCCCGACAGCTTTCTGAAATAAAGACACTTCTGGTTTCTGAATGGTTCCTTCAGATTTTGCATCGTCTCTCAGCGCAGAGCTATCCCCAGGATGTCTTCCCCAAACAGCCAATACAACTTAAAACAACATTTCTCCTTAAATATCTCGTTCCTTTTCATTTTCGATTCTATCAACTTCAGCATCTATTTTATTCAGTTTTTCCAAAAATATAAAATCTTTCACGTCTTCTTATTGCCTCGCCTTTCGGGAGACAATAACATTTAATAACCTTCCCTTACTTACTTATGAAACCTATTTAAGTTGTAAAAGTTTCCTACTCTCCTTTGAAATTTAAATGTTGAAAAGGCAAGCCCCTGTCTATATCATAATGCATAATTTTAAACCAAACCTATTTATTTTGAAATTCACTTCACTGTGGACTTTTATTATAAATTTATGCATTTAGCACCTTCACCAATTGCATCTCACAACTCTCCCAGACAACTTGGGCGAAGTTCTCCCCTACCCAGGGGTCCTGGCATAGCGGAGTGGCACCAACCACTCCGGCGTCAGGCCTCCCCAAAGGTGCTGAATTCTCCGCACCTTTAGGAGCTAGGCCCGAGCCGGAGTGGCCCCCGCTACGCCGACTGCCGCCAAAACTGGCGCTAACGGCCTTTGGGGCCCGCCGGCCGGCGTGAGTCCGCGCATGTGCCGGGGCGTTAGCGGCCGCTGACGTCACCACCGGCGCATGCGCCAGAGGGGGGGTCTCTTCTGCCTCCGCCATGGTGGAGGCCGTGGCGGCGGCGGAAGAAAAAGAGTGCCCCCACGGCACTGGCCCGCCCGCCAATCGGTGGGCCCCGATCGCGGGCCAGGCCACCGTGGGAGCACCCCCCGGGGTCCGATCGGCCCGCACCCCCCCCGGGACACCGGGGGCCTGCTCGCGTCGCCAATCCCGCCAGCACAGGGGTGGTTTAAACCACGTCGGCGGGATAGGCCTGTCAGCGGCGGGACTTCGGCCCATCGCGGGCCGGAGAATCACCGCGGGGGGCACGCCGATTGGCGCGGGGCGTGATTCCCGCTCCCAAGATTTACGTCGGCCCCGGGCGATTCCCCGACCCTGCGGGGGGTCGGAGATTCCGCCCCTTGTCTCTATTAACCTTTCTCCAACTGAATTAAATTATTTACACACACACTACACACAAACATGCACGCACACACACTCTTCTTTACAGAATAACACAATATTCTCCAAATATATTTTTAAAAATAACATCCATTCTCTCAGATGCACACTTTTCAATAAAAACTGAAAAACATTTAAACATTTTTTTTGTTCAGAGCATAGGAACCCTGCTGGAAAAGTGTAATTGTGTTTCATAGCCCATATAAAATGTCTGGAAGGGTCCTCCAGCTGTGTTGGGACTTGCTGTCTTGAAAGAGAGTTTGAAATTTGGGTTGTAGCCATTTTCTGTTCTTTGAAAATATTTTTGCTTGCAATTGTGATGAATATTAGAATTTTTTAATACAGTTTGTATTATATATATCCGTTGCATTATATTTCTTTAAATCCTGGGTTAAATATAGCCAGACTTTGTGTCTGCAGAAGGTGCAATTAAGATGTTGGAAGAGTGAGATCATCATAGAGTTTGTTTAGCTCACTTGGCTAGACTGCTGATGCATGATGCAGGGCAAAGACCAGCAGCATGAGTTCAATTCTCATACCAGCTGAGGTTATTCATTACAGCCCACCTTCTCAACTTTGTCCCTTGCCTGAGGTGTGATGATCCTCAAGTTAAATCACCCTCAGCTCTCCCTCTCAAATGGGAAAGCAGCCTATGATCATTTAGGGTATGGCGACTTTACCTTACTTAGAAGACTAATGTTTACAGAAATAAAGTTCCCTGGGGGTTAGATAGTTGAGGGGCTGTGGTTAACCTCAGTAAGATGATCAAAGCCCAGTTAGTGGGCTGGAGATAATTAATGGGAGGAGTCAGATCTGTAACTTGCAGTTTAGTGTTTACTTGGAGCTTGGAGCTGAGCAGTAGTGCTTGTAAAAGGCTCTCAGGATAAGCAGTACTCTGAGACAGACAAGAATCTGCAGTCTGTTTCCTGACAGGATCCTGCTCTCTCTCTCTCTCTCTTCAAGCAGTCTTCCCAAGAAATCTCTAGTCAAGTGTACAGCAGGTAACCCTGTGTTTACTAACTTTACTTATAAGTGGCTTTTAACCTGTGATGGGCTTTGTTTAATGCTTAATTGGGGATAGAGAAAGGGTGGAATTCTCCGCTGGTGGCCAAAATCGTGGAGGCCGTCGTGAACTCAGCCGAGGTTCACGACGGCCTCGGGGCCCGCTCCCCACAACTAATTCACCCCCACCCGGGGGGGGCTAGGAGCGGACCCCCGTCGTTCCCGGACGTGACCTCGGCTGTCGGAAATGACGCCCGAATGGCGCTTTGCGGATGACATCAGCACGCAGACGCGAGAACCCACGGTGCCGTCTTTCTCCACCACCGCCCAGCAAGACGTGGCGGCTTGATCTTGCCAGGCGGCGGAGGGGAAAGAGTGCGTCCGTTTTGGACGCAGGCCCGATGATCGGTGGGCACCGATCGCGGGCCTGTCCCCTCCGGAGCACAGTCGCGGTGCTCCCATCCCAATCGGGCCCCTGGATGCCCCAAACGGGCATCTGGTGCCCATTTCACGAATGCAGCGACCAAGTGTGGTTGCTGTCGTGGTGAAACGGGCGTGAAGGGCCGGCCGCTCGGCCCATCGGGCTCGGAGAATCGCTGTTCGCCGTGAAAAACGTCGAGTGGCGATTTTTCCGAGGGGGGGGGGAGAATCGCGGGGGCGCCATGGGGGGGCGTAAAAAATGTCGGGAAGCCCTCCCACGCCTCGTGAAGAGCAGAGAATTCCGCCCAAAGTATCAGTTAGTAGCTGAAGTGTTTCCTTTCATTGTTAAGAATTGCTTAACTTCTAATTGTAAGCACTATTCTGTGATGTCAATGTGTTTAATCCCGTGTTAAGAATAAAGTTTGTTTTCATACAAAAGATACCCATTGGTCAGTGGAATCACTACTCCAGAAAAGAATACTTTCCTCACAGTTTTAAAAGTTAAAAAAATGTTTGGGATTCTTGTCGGTTATCCTAACAAATATTGGAGTCTGGTCTGGAATCAGAACACATTTTATTCATTTATTTGATCAGAATGGATTAAAATTTTCCATTTTCTCCTATCAGCCCATGTAACATCATTGATGTTTTCTGCACTTTAAGCAGATCAAGGAAGACAATACATCATCTTCTGGAAAGGCCTCAAGATCATCGTACATTTGTTGGCATTGCCAGGGAGCAGATGTTGTAAGATGTCGTGGCACAAACTCTCAAGCTATCAGACATCGACCAGCAGCTTGAGGGTATATGTGTACTACCTCAATTACAAGCACCAAAGAGTCTCGTTGATGACAACTTCACCTAAGTTTTTTGCCCAATGATGTGGAGCAGTAATACATTCTTACCATTGCCCAGTATCATTGCATCAAGTGCTGTGGTTACACCCCGTTCCTGCATCATCATCACATGTATTCTGATTCCAAATAGACTGTGACACGTGGGCCTCAGAGAACTTTGAATATTCTATGAGATTTTAGCCTTGATGAAAGTCGATCTCCCTGCATGTAAGGCAATCAAATGTGCAGTAAATGTTGGAACTAATTGTAAAACCTCCCAGAGCAGGAGGACTATCACCCAGCGCAGAAGGAAATTTGGGATTTTTCCCATTCACTCCGAAGTGACTTCTTTGCATGAGCTGCTTCCCAGAGTGTTTGTCAACTTGCAGTCTTTTTGATCAGCAAAGATTTTACGCTGCATTTCAGCGATCACTGCATGATTTCTTTCACAGACTCAATTGCTGAAAGGACTTTCAGCTGCGGTGTTGATGGTCATGATGTTGAAAATTTTACGTATGTCTCTGAACTTGTCATTGGCAGCTTCCCTTCCAAGTATCAGTCAAAACATTAGCTGGTGTCCCAAGTCTGGTCTCTATCCGTTTCTTAATGATTTTGTCTGAAGGTTCACCAGGCTAATTCCAGGCATGCAGGACTGACATATGAAAAGAGACTGGATCGACTGGGCTTGCACCCACTGGAATTTAGAAGAATGAGAGAGGATTTCATAGAAATATATAAAATCCTGATGGGACTGGACAGGCTAGATGCGGGAAGAATGCTCACCATGTTGGGGGCATCCAGAACTAAGGACACAGCCTAAGAATAAGGGGTAAGCCATTCAGGACTGACTGCGATGAGGAAGGACTTCTTCTCTCAGAGAGTTGTGAACTTGTGGAATTCTCTACCACAGAAAGCTGTTGGGGCCAGTTTGTTGGATATATTCAAGAGGGAGCTGGGCGTGGGCCTTGCAGCTTAAGGGATCAAGGGGTATGGAGAGAAAGCGGGAGTAGGAAACTGAATTTGCATGAACAGCCATGATCATATTCACGGTGGTGCAGGCTTGACGGGCCGAATGGCCTATTCCTGCACCCATTTTCTATGTTTCTAAGGAATCGCCTTTTGCTCCTTACTAAGTATTATTGTAGAAAGACTAAATCCAATGGTTGCCATTGAAATGGTATATGATTTGCAGAATGAACTACAAATTTTCCAGGCCTTCACTGACCTGGAAGCCATGACTGGATTTTACATTGATCAGGCAATTATTTGGCTGTAGTCATGATTTCTGCCTCTCCAGGCAGTACGTTACTTCACCAGGAAATGCCAGCCAATCAGAGGGTCAACATCTCTTCAGCCTCAGCAGCAACACCAGGCGTGGTAGCCATTGCTGGGACTGAAGGTGCTTCCAGAACAGCCATCAAAGATGCCTCGAGTAAATGGGGGTGGGGCATGCCTGGGGAAATTAAACAGGCCCTGATGAGGGAAAGGGGGTGTGGGAGGCCATGTTGCAATCACGTTGGCAGGGTGTGTCTTCCAGTAAGGGTGACATTTGCTGTAAGGAACGCACCTCAGTTGGCCAAAGGATGCCCAATCAGGATGCAGTCTCCCCAACCCAGCTCCCCACACCGACCCCAAGGTTCACTCCCGAGAGGGATATGGAATATTGACCAATATTTCTGTCTTCTGAACAAACATTTGCAACTCGTTCGTCCTCTAGCACTACTCCTTAACTAAGATGAATTGCAAGATTATGGTTAGTGCCCTTGCAATTTCCGCTCTTATTTTCCTTCATATTGTCAGCTGCTTCTCATCTAGTCCCAGTGATTTATCAACTTTATATCCAGCCAACCTTTCTACAACACCCTCTTTATCAACTTTTAACTCATCCAATGTCTCAACTATGGCCTTATTAACTATGACTCAGCACATTTTCTTACTTGGTAAAGAAAGACACCATGTACTCATTTAATAACCTTAACTATGTTCTCTGCCTTCATGCCTCCCTTATTTTTTTTCACTTCCCCTCTGAACTTTTCTCTATTCATCCCAGTTCTAATTCTTATTATCAACCTGACACCTGTCATACACAATTTTGATTTGGCTTCATCTTACTCTCTATCTATTATCCAGGGAACTCTAGTTTTGCTTGTTCTGCCTTTCCCTCTCATGGGAATGTACCGTGACTATGCCTGAGTCATCTGCACTTTAAGTTGGCCCAGTACTCTTCTACAGCGTTGTCTGTCAATCTTTCATTCCAATTTACCCGGGACAGTCTGTTCTCAATAACCTCTCAAATACACAAACAATAAACACTGGGATCCATTTCTAAAGGAATGGAACTGATAAGTAGAAAAGTTATATTAAACTTGTATAAAACTTTGGCTGGACCACACTTGGAGTACCATGAGCAATTCAGGTCATCATATTAAGACTCCATATCATACAAAAAGGATCTAGGGCAGCATGGTGGCACAGTGGTTAGCATTGTTGCCCATGGTGCTGAGGACCCTGGTTCGAATCCCAGCCCTGGGTCACTGTCCGTGTGGAGTTTGCACATTCTCCCCGTGTCTGTGTGGGTTTTGCCCCCACAACCCGAACGATTTACAGGCTAGGTGGATTGGCCACACTAAATTGACCCTTTAATTAGAAAAAATAATTGGGTACTCTAAATTTATTTTTTAAAAGGATATAGAGGAACTGGAGAAGGTGCGTAAGAGATTTACTTGAATTATATATTTTTATATCTATCAGGAAAGATTGAACTGACTGGGGATCCTTTGTTAAGAAAATAGAAGAGTTGATAATGATCTTTAAGATTATGAAAGAGTTTGATACAAAACATAAAAATGTTCCCACTTGTGGGGAAAACCAGAACTGAGGGCCATAAATGTACGATTACCATGAATAAATCTGAAAGGGAATTCAGAAGAAACTCCCCTCGTTACAATAGTGACTACACGTCGAAAAATACTACATAGACTGTACAGCACTTTGAAAAGTCCAGTGATTGCGAAAAACTCTACATAAATGCAAATAATATTCTTTTTACACAAAGCCTGGTGAGAATGAGCTATAAACACTGACAGGGAGCTTCTGTGTTAGCTAATTGCAACTGAGGGAAAGGGGAGAGTAGATGAAGCAATGTGGATGGTGCTACAATCGGCCTCAGCATCCCTGAACTAGCAGAGAAGAAATAAAAAAAGCATCCACGGTTCCTGATTACTATTCCATGGTGATTTCTGGGAAGGACAGGATTGAACATGATTCTGGTGTTTGCCATAACCTGACCACGTTCATGATATGAATTCACAGATGAACAATATACACTTTGAATTGAGACAACAAGGATTTCCAGCAATGGGAATAAGGAATAAGAAGTGGATGTAGACACTACAAAAGTCATCCCTTCAGGAAAGGAAGGAAGTAAATTGAAGGAAAGATGCAAAATTGCACAATCCTACATAGTACATAGAACATACAGTGCAGAAGGAGGCCATTCGGCCCATCGAGTCTGCACCGACCCACGTAAGCCCTTACTTCCACCCTATCCCCGTAACACAATAACCCCTCCTAACCTTCTTTGGTCACTAAGGGCACTTTTAGCATGGCCAATCCACCTAACCTGCACGTCTTTGGACTGAGGGAGGAAACTGGAGCATCCGGAGGAAACCCACGCAGACACGGGGAGAACGTGCAGACTCCGCAGAGACAGTGACCCAGCAGGGAATCGAACCTGGGACCCTGGCGCTGTGAAGCCACAGTGCTAATCAATTGTGCTACTGTGCTGCCCTGTAATAATAAGCGCCTATTGTCACAAGTAGGCTTCAATGACGTTTCTGTGAAAAGCACCCAGTTACCACATTCCAGCGCCTGTTTGGGAAGTCTGGTATGGGAATTGAACCCACGCTGCTTGCCTTGTTCTGCTTCATAAGCCAGCTGTTTAGCCCACTGTGCTAAACCAGCCCATGCCAAAAATATTGAGCAGATTTTTAAGAACGCGGTTCATTGGTCAGCGAGTCTTGGTCATTCTATTCTGGAAAGTAAGTTGGTACTGGAGCTAAACTTTACTCAGTCTGACATTTATTCATATATTGAAACATCTCCCGAACACCAGAACAAACAAAGAACAAAGAAAAGTACAGCACAGGAACAAGCCCTTCGGCCCTCCAAGCCTGCGCCGACCATGCTGCCCGTCTAAACTAAAATTTTCTACACTTCCGGGGTCCGTATCCCTCTATTCCCATCCTATTCAGGTATTTGTCAAGACAAGCCTTAAACGTCACTACCATCCCTGCTTCCACCACCTCCTTCGGCAGCGAGTTCCAGGCACCCACTACCCTCTGTGTAGAAAACTTGCCTCGTACATCTCCTCTAAACCTTGCCCCTCGCACCTTAAACATATGCCCCCCCAATAATTCACCCCTCTACCCTGGGAAAAAGCCTCTGACTATCCACTCTGTCTATGCCTCTCATAATTTTGTAGACCTCTATCAAGTCGCCCCTGAACCTCCGACGTTCCAGTGAGAACAAACCGAGTTTATGCAACCGCTCCTCATAGCTAATGCCCTCCATACCAGGCAACATCCTGATAAATCTCTTCTGAATCCTCTGATCCCGTGTGACTTCACCTTTTGTACCAGTCTGCCTTGAGGGACCTTGTCAAAGGCCTTACTGAAGTCCATATAGACAACATCCACTGCCCTTCCTGCATTAATTATCTTTGTGACCTCCTCGAAAAACTCTATCAAGTTAGTGAACACGACCTCCCCTTCACAAAACTGTGCTGCCTCTCGCTAATACGACCACTTGCTTCCAAATGGGAATAGATCCTGTATCGAAGAATTCTCTCCAGTAATTTCCCTACCACTGACGTAAGGCTCACCGGCCTGTCATTCCCTGGATTATCCTTGCTACCCTTCTTAAACAAAGGAACAACATTGGCTATTTTCCAGTCCTCTGGGCCATCACCTGAAGACAGTGAGGATCCAAAGATTTCTGTCAAGGCCTCAGCAGTTTCCTCTCTTGCCTCCTTCAGTATTCTGGGGTAAATCCCATCAGGCCCTGGGGATTTATCCACCTTAATATTTTTCAAGATGCCTAACACCTCGTCTTTTTGGAGGTTTACCTACACCTGAGGCACTGGAGCGGTTCAAGAAGGCAGCACACCACCACCTTCTTAAGGGCAATGAGGGACGGACAATGCATGTGGCCTCGCCAGCGATGACCACAGCCCATAAAGATGTTTTTTTTTAAATTACAGGCACATAACCTTTTCAATAAGTCTCTTTTTGTGTGTTCAGATGAAACCCCAATTAATGTCTTCCACCTGCCTATAATTAAATGCAATTTTCATACAATTAACAGGGAGTGTGTTTATGAGTGTGAGTGTGTGCATGAATGTGAGTATGTGTGTCTGTGTGAGTGTGAGGCCGGGATTTTTGAGACCCCTCATGGCCGGACCTGCCGTGGAGATTCGGCAGTCCAGCCGAATGTCCATTAATTTTCACCGGCACGTGCAGGTTCGAGACTTTGCCAAAAAGGAGATACAGAGCTTCCCAATAGAGCCAGCTTCCACATTGCTGGAGGAAGTGCTGACGACAGGGAGACTGTTTTACGGGGTTTACGGGGCTATTTTGGAGGAGGAGAAGGCGTCACTAGAAGGGATCAAGGCAAAGTGGGAGGAAGAGTTGGGAGAGGGTATGGAGGAGGGGTTCTGGTGTTGCTCATTCTGGGTGAGTGTGCTGAACACTCAATTTGGCTCTGTTTTGTTACTTAGCTTTGGAGTCGCCAGGTATCATTAAGATACCGCCACAAGTTTCAAGGTCAAGTTCAAAGCAATAAAACCATACACCAATTAGTAAGTTCAAACAAGACACGTTTATTATATTATAGTAATCTACTAATCATGCATATAAACTATAAGACTAGGCTAATCCTACCACTAATAGGCCAAATACTTATCTGGATTAGGGGACTGCCGGATCAGGGAACAACGGCTTCTAGCTTTGTCCTGGATCTGCAGGCTTCCAGTGGTTATGGTCTAAAGGGGTCAGGAGTGTCTATTCCCGTAGCGGCGTTGTGACTTACTTGCTGGCGGCTTCTGTCCAGACCTCTCCTGCACAAGGTTCTTCTGCTGCAACGGCGTTCTGCTGGGAGGGCTAGCTGGTCAAGGAGAGGCTGACAGAGAGAGCGAGCTGGGGTTGGGGTCTCTGTTTTATACTCCTCTCAGGGTCTTGTGCCCACCTGGGCGGACCCTCTATACTCTTGTAATCGATTGGGTCTCTTCCCAATCGATTGTTTTGAATTCCCCAATAACGGGAGAGTTTCTCGATCACTGGGGCGGTTCTTGGGACTCATTGTTTTGGGCTTCTTTGGCGCCAAAACGTCTGGCCTTCCATTGAATGTATCGATTAGTGTTAATTTGTTTCTTTTGTACCTGGGGATCGCCCGGTATCGCCTCATTAATATGCTGACTGTTTCTTTTCATAGCGTTGTCTGGTTTCAGCAACAGCCAACTGGTTTCTGCAGCAGTCCAAATATACAAGCACTCTGCAAGCTGCTTGCCTTTTACAACCTGTCCATTTTCCCTGCATTCCTTGCAATCTTCCATTTTGTGTTTGGGCAGTGGTTACCCCAGGTGGCTACACTGGTGTGAGGTGCTCCTGAGGGTGAACGCCCACACCATGTGTGCGAGGTTGGGGCTGATACAGCTGAGGGTGGTGTTTAGAGCATACCTTACAAGGGCGAGGATGAGCCGGCTCTTTGAGGGGGTAGAGTAGGCTGTATCGCCTGCTGCGAGTAGCTACTGGTTTGCAATCTGGAGTGAGACTGGCGAAGAGCGGAGGGGGGGGAGATGCGCAGCGTGGCTAGGCTGCAGATAGTGAATGGGGGCAGGGGCCCGCCGAAGCTGAGGGTGAGGATCTTGAGGTTGCACTGGAAATCCAGGCCTAATAAGAGTGGCGCGCAGAGGTCGGGCAGGACATAAAGTTTAAATTTCGAATAACTAGCGCCTCGAATTGTGAGCGTAGCGACGGTGCGTCCTTGGATTTGGACTGAGTGGGAGCCCGAAGCGAGGGCGATAGTTTGGCTCACAGGAAAAACAGGAAGCGATCAGCGTCTTACCAGCTCTGGGTGTATAAAGCTCTTGGTGCTCCCGGAGTCAAAGAGGCATGGCGTGCTGTACCCGTTGATCTGGACCTCCGCCATCGAACTTCGTAGGTGCTTGGGGTGGGATTGATCTAGGGTGACCGCGTTGAGATGCGCGCCACGTGATGGGTGCCCGGGGAAGTCATAGTCTTCCGAATGGGCGTCCGGTCGAGTAGATGCCAGTATAAGACCATAAGACCATAAGACATAGGAGTGGAAGTAAGGCCATTCGGCCCATCGAGTCCACTCCGCCATTCAATCATGGCTGATGGGCATTTCAACTCCACCTACCAGCATTCTCCCCGTAGCCCTTAATTCCTCGCGACATCAAGAATTTATCTATCTCTGCCTTGAAGCCATTTAGCGTCCCGGCCTCCACTGCACTCCGCGGCAATGAATTCCACAGGCCCACCACTCTCTGGCTGAAGAAATGTCTCCGCATTTCTGTTCTGAATTTACCCCCTCTAATTCTAAGGCTGTGCCCACGGGTCCTCGTCTCCTCGCCTAACGGAAACAGTTTCTTTGCGTCCACCCTTTCTAAGCCATGTATTATCTTGTAAGTTTCTATTAGATCTCCCCTTAACCTTCTAAACTCCAATGAATACAATCCCAGGATCCTCAGCCGTTCATCATATGTTAGACCCGCCATTCCAGGGATCATCCGTGTGAATCTCCGCTGGACACGCTCCAGTGCCAGTATGTCCTTCCTGAGATGTGGGGCCCAAAACTGGACACAGTACTCCAAATGGGGCCTAACCAGAGCCTTATAAAGGCTCAGTAGCACATCGCTGCTTTTATATTCCAACCCTCTTGAGATAAATGACAACATTGCATTCGCTTTCTTAATCACAGATTCAACCTGCATGTTTACCTTTAGGGAATCCTCGACTAGCACTCCCAGATCCCTTTGTACTTTGGCATTATGAATTTTCTCACCGTTTAGAAAGTAGTCTATGCTTGGATTCTTTTTTCCAAAGTGCAAGACCTCACATTTTCTCACGTTGAATTGCATCAGCCATTTCCTGCACCACTCTCCCAAACTGTCTAGATCCTTCTGCAGCCTCCCCACTTCCTCAGCACTACCTGCCTGACCACCTAACTTCGTATCATCGGCAAACTTCGCTAGAATGCCCCCAGTCCCTTCATCCAGATCATTAATATATATGGTGAACAGCTGTGGCCCCAACACTGAACACTGTGGGACACCGCTGGTCACCGGCTGCCATTCCGAAAAAGAACCTTTTATCCCAACTCTCTGCCTTCTGTCAGACAGCCAATCCTCAACCCATGCCAGTAGCTCACCTCGAACACCATGGGCCCTCACCTTACTCGGCAGCCTCCTGTGTGGCACCTTATCAAAGGCCTTTTGGAAATCCAGATAGACCACATCCACTGGGTTTCCCTGGTCTAACCTACTTGTCACCTCCTCAAAGAATTCTAACAGGTTCGTCAGGCACGACCTCCCCTTACTAAATCCATGTTGACTTGTTCTAATCCGACCCTGCTCTTCCAAGAATTTAGAAATCTCATCCTTAACGATCGATTCTAGAATTTTACCAACAACCGAGGTTAGGCTAATTGGCCTATAATTTTCCATCTTTTGTCTTGATCCTTTCTTGAACAAGGGGGTTACAACAGCGATCTTCCAATCGTCCGGGACTTTCCCTGACTCCAGTGATTTTTGAAAGATCTCAACCAACGCTTCCGCTATTTCTTCAGCCACCTCTCTCAGAACTCTAGGGTGTAGCCCATCGGGGCCAGGAGATTTGTCAATTTTAAGACCTTTTAGCTTTTTTAGCACCATCTCTTTTGTAATGGCAACCATACTCAACTCAGCCCCCTGACCCTCTATAATTTTTGGGATATTACTAATGTCTTCCACTGTGAAGACAGACGCAAATTACTTATTAAGTTCTCCAGCCATTTCCTCGTCTCCCATCACTAGCCTTCCGGAATCAGTTTGAATTGGCCCAATGTCTACTTTGGCCTGTCGTTTGTTTCTTATGTATTGAAAGAAACTTTTACTATCATTTCTTATATTACTGGCTAGCCTGCCTTCATATTTGATCCTCTCCTTCCTTATTTGTCTCTTTGTTAACCTCTGTTTGTTTTTGTAGCCTTCCCAATCTTCTGAATTCCCAGTGCTTTTGGCCACTTTATAGGATCTCTCTTTTTTTTTGATACATTTCCTGACCTCCTTTGTGAGCCATGGCTGTCTAATCCCTCCCCGGATAATCTTTCTTTTCTTGGGGATGAACCTCTGTACAGTGTCCTCAATTATGCATACAAACTCCTGCCATTTTTGCTCTGCTGTCTTCCCCACTAGGGTCTGCTTCCAGTCGATTTTCGCCAGTTCCTCTCTCATGCCCTCGTAATTACCTTTATTTAACTGTCACACCATTACATCCGATTTTGCCTTCTCTCTTTCAAACTGCAGACTGAACTCAACCATATTATGATCGCTGCTTCCTAAGTGTTCCCTTACTTTAAGATCTTTTATAAAGTCTGGTTCATTACATAGCACTAGGTCCAGAATAGCCTGCTCCCTTGTGGGCTCCATGACAAGCTGTTCCAAAAAGCCATCTTGTAAGCATTCCATGAATTCCTTTTCTTTGGATCCACTGGCTACGTTATTTACCCAATCCACCTGCATATTGAAGTCCCCCATGATCACCGTGACCTTACCTTTCTGACATGCCTTTTCTATTTCCCGGTACATGTTGCGCCCCTGGTCCTGACCACTGTTAGTATGTTCTGGCGAGCTTGATGCAGGATCGCTGCGCTGAGTTGCGGGCCACGTGATGAGTGCCCGGGGAAGTCGTAGTCTTCTGATGAGCTATCTGAGCATGGAGATGCAGATGGGGCCCGTGGATCGCACATGGTGAGCGGCGAGGAAGATGGCATCCAAGATGGCGGCCCCCATGAGTCGCACGTGGCCGGCCGCATGGTGGGGGTTTGCCAAGATGGCGGCCCCCATGGATCGCACGTGGCGGGAGGGGGTGGAGTCGGGGCATAGGCCGCAGCGATTTGGGCTCCACGGGCCCGCTGGTGCTGGGAGCGATTATTTCTCTCTACTGGGGAGTTAGAAACTGGGGCCCTTTTCGCGAGGCACACTCTGGCATAGTGGCCTTTCTTCCCGCAGCTGCTGCAGGTCGCGGATCAGGCTGGGCAGTGCTGCCGCGGGTGCAGGCTTTGTCCACAGAAATGGCAGGCTGGGGCAGCTGAGTAGCTGGCTGGAGCAGCTGAGTAACTGGCTGGGGCAGCAGAGTAACTGGCTTTGGCAGCGCGGTAGCTGGGGGGCCTTGCGGCACAGGCTTGGGGGAGTTGTTGGTTGGGAGCCCACGATGAGGTCGCGGGGTCCGCGGGAAACGAGGTGAGGCTGCGGAAGGAGACTTCCATTGTGGTAGCAGCCTCCACAGTAGTGTCTAAGTCTTGGGCCCCCTTTTCCAGCAACCTTTGGCGCACATAGTTTGATCTGAGGCCCACTACAAAAACATCCCGCACAGAAAGCTCCCTATGTTCGGCCACGGTAACGGTCTGTTAGTTACAGTCATTGGAAAGATTGTTAAGTTCCCGTACGAATTCAGCTAGTGTTTCTGTCGGCCGCTGTTGGCGAGTCGTAAACACGTGGCATAAACCTCGTTGATGGGCCTAACGTACATTTTGTCCAATATCGCCAGCGCTATGGTGTAAGAACCGGCCGGGTTTAGCTGCATGGAAATTCTGTAGCTTACCCTCGCATGCAGTAGGCTGAGCTTTTGTTCCTCCGTTGTTTCAGCGGTGCTGGCTTCTGCCAGGTAGGCCTTAAAACATCTCAGCCAGTGGGAGAAAATTTCTTTAGCCTCTGCATCCTGCGGGTCGAGTTCTAGGCGTCCGGGCTTGAGGGCTGCTTCCATGATTTACTTCGACTGTTTTGTAAGTATATTAAATTGATGGAACCATCAATTCTACAGACACGTGCTTGTAGGATTAGAATAGCAGTTTTAATATACTTACAACAGAGCCAGCCTGTTAGCCGTTGAACTTTCGGTGAACTGGCCAGCTGGCTCTGTGGCATGGATCTTTATACAGCAGCTCCAGGGGGAGGAGTTCTGGGCGGAGCCAAGGGGGGAGCCCAGTACAAACTCTCGAGTACTCCCCCTGGTGGTCAGGTAGTGCAACTGCACTTACAATATCGGTACATATATACAATGGGAGCAGAGTGACATTGGTAACTTATAATACCGTGTGAATCTCATTCACCACAGTCAGATTAGTTGATCAGTGGCAAATGGAATTCAATCTGGATAAGTGTGAGGTGATGCACTTGGGCAGGACAAACAAGGCAAGGGAATACATGATAAATGGCAGGACCCTGGGAAGCACCAAGGATCAGAGGGACCTTGGCATGCATGGTCACCGGTCCCTTCAGGTAACAGAGCAGGTGGATACAGTGGTTAATAAGGCATATGGTACTTGCATTTATTAGCCGAGGCACAGAAGTTATGAGCAGTGAGGTTATGTTGGAACTGTATAAAACATTGGTTAGGCCACAGCTAGAGTATTGTGTGCAGTTCTGGAATCCACCTTTCACGAGAGATATGATAGCACTGAAAAGGGTGCGGAGGAGGTTTACCCCAATGCTGCCTGGGCTGGAGAGCTTTAGCTAAGAAGAAATTGGATAAAACTGGATTGTTTTCCTTGGAGCAGAAGAGACAGAGGGAGGACATGATTGAGATATATAAAATTATGAGAGGCATAGACAGGAAAAAATGTTTCCCCTGGGTGGAGAAATCAACAACCAGGGGGCATAGATTTAAGGTAAGGGGCAGGAGGTTTTGAGGGAATGTGAGGGGGAACCTTTTTACTCAGAGTTTGGAACTGGCTGCCTGAACAGCAGCTGGAGGCAGAGATCCTCACAACATTTAAGAAGTATTTAAACTGCATTTGCGATGCCAATACATACAAGGCTGTGGATCAACTGCTGGAAAATGGGATTAGAATAGTTAGGTGGTTGTTTTTGACCGGCGCAGACGCAATGGGCCGAAGTCCCTTTTCTGTGCTGTATATTATGACTCCAGTCACGGTTAAAAAAAACGCTCCCCCCCCTTTCATTCAACTTCCAAGTGAATCTGTTTTAAAAGTTCATGCCTTGGGAAAAAAATTGAAATGAGGCTGACTTTCTGAATTGGTGCTGTTTGCTTCCAGGGTGCAGCACACATGTGCAGTGCTGGAGGTTGCTCAACAGGGGACCTTTGGCCAGGTTCGGGGACACGGTACCCCGGGTCTGCGCTGTCTCTTTAAGAGCCCAGTGAGCGGGTGGGCGGGGCCAGCCCATGGCGGGGGCTGACAGTTGTCATGCGCGGCGCGGTGCATGCTGGGAAACGCCAGCGGGAGAGTCGCCCTCACATCAAGATGGCGGAGCGGGGAGGCCCAGAGCATCGGCGGCGGCTGCAGCAGCGACGACAACAACAAGAGCGAGGCCCGGGTCAGCTGGAGTGCTAGGGACAAGGGCCGCAGAGGAAAAGAGCGTGTGCTGACGCCGCCTTCCCTTCCCCAACTGCTCCGGAGCGACATTAAAATCTCGTTCAGAGAGGGAGAGAAAGGCTGCTCGGTGCGGGGACACACACCCACCTCCCCACACACACACACCCCGTCCGGCCTGGAGAGGAGGGAATCCAGGCTGAAAGGCGACATCCCGCACTCTCGTATGAATTCCGCCAAGGCCAGCTCGGAGTGTGCGCCACCGGAGGCGAACGCAAGGTCGGTGCTACTTAAATCTCAACTCCTTAGGTCGGCCTTAGTCCCCTCCCCCTTCCCCGATGACCAGGACCCGGGGCCTAGTTTGGCTCTGCTTCTTTGAACCCCCTCCCCTTTTTTGGGGGGCTATTCGTCGTATTAGTTGACTCTGCTGCTTGGCACTTTTTAAATGGTTATTTCTTAATTTGATTGCTTGGTTTTATTTTTTTTGTTCTAAATGAGTCATTTATTGCTTTGACGTTAACTTTTTTATGGTCAGTAAAATGTGTTTTCCTTTCCACTCTAACTTTATTTCTAAAATCCTGTGCTGGATCAGAACCCGGGCAGCTGATGCTCGGTTCCTTGCCAAAGGCTGGCAAGAGGCTCCCAGAAGAAGTCTGATTGCTTCTTGGAGGACTGGCAAATGGGGGTTATTTTTTTGCTCCAATGGAAATGGAATTGTTGGAAATGTTCAGCACGCCTGGCTGCATCTGTACACACAGAGCAGAGGTCAGTGATCCTTCATCAGAATTAGTGCAGATCATGGACCTTAAACTTGAGTGTTTTTTTTGCTCTATAGATGCTGTCCGACCTGCTGATTATTTACAGTGTTTTCAGTTTATATTTCAGCATTGGCAGTACTTTGCCCTCTCATATGCTCCATGCATGGCATTTTGATGTCTCAATTTGAAATGAGGAAATATTTATCACTCCATACAATGTATTTTTTTTTGTTAACAAATCCCAATTGTGTGGATAGAAATTGTACATTATTGTAGGTGAATTGGTTGGAGCAAATTTACTGGAAGGTTTGTCATTTTTAAATTTGGAAGTGAAACTAAAAGTTCAAGATATTCTCTTGTGTGCAGAATTGTTTGCGGTACATGTGAGGTTCAAGGCTTTTTGGATGTTGCTGTCTGGATATTGCATATGGCTAGGCTCAAAGAAGAGGAGTTGGTTGCATACTATGAACAGCCAGGTTTGGGGCGGCACGGTGGCGCAGCACTGAGGACCTGGGTTTGATCCTGGCCCTGGATCGTTGTCCGTATGGAGTTTGCACATTCTCCCTGTGTCTACATGGGTCTCACCCACACAACCGAAAGATACGTCACCCTTAATTAGAAAAAAATAATTGGGTTCCTATAAATTTATTTTAAAAAATGAACAACCAGGTTGTGTATCATTGTCTGATAAGGCTGTAGGTTTTAAGTGTATCATACTGAAACCTTGCCTTTCGATGAGCTTTATAAGTGGAGGCAAAAAGTACGAAAGGCAAAGTTTTGCTAAACCTACAAGTTTTGACCACGCACTGACTATTCCCAATTCTGGACACAATACTTTGAAGAAGTATGTGACGACTTTGTATAGGGTACAGGAGCGATGAAGGATTACAGGGAATCTGTACTAGATTGGATGGTGATTAAAATTATGAAGGGTTTAGATAGAAGCTGTTTTCAATGTCTGAAGGTTTGATAATCTGATAAGACATAACTTGATTGCCAAAAGAAACAGTGGTGACATGAGGAAACACTTTTCACAAGAGTGGTTAGGATTTGAAATGCACTCCCTGACAGTTTGTTGGCTTTGAGGTTCAAATTAGCGCTCAAAAGAGAATTGGGTAAATAGTTGAAGAAAAATATAGAGAGAAACAATGTGGGGGTGTGCGATAGTTAACTGGACTTTCTTTGAAATAACTGGTGTGGACTCTGGGCTGAATGGCCTCTTGTGTTGTACTGTTCAATGATTTCAGCTGAAAAGTTGATGAAAAATTCCTGTTTTGAGTATGTTACATAGAATCACCACTTGTAATATGAACTGAAATTGTTTTCCTTTTTTGAAATCATGATTTAATTAAACCGTGACTGCGATAGTGTAAAATACAAATGATATGTCCAGTTCCACCTGTTTGAACCTGGCACTTCAGGCCCTGTACAATACCCTCTGCAAGAGCTCTCAATCTTGTGAAGAAGTGTGATTGAGCTCTTGTAAAGGCCACAGGTGTCTTAATGCTGACCTAAATATCTGATTGCCCCAGATAGCTACAGGATTTACTAAATCAATAATTTTATTAGAAGTTGATTGAGAGCAGGGGTATATTGGTTGGATTTTAATGATCAAACATAGAACAGTACAGCACAGAACAGGCCCTTCAGCCCTCGATGTTGTGCCGAGCAATGATCACCCTACTTAAACCCACGTAACCCGTATACCCGTAACCCAACAATCCCCCCATTAACCTTACACTACGGGCAATTTTAGCATGGCCAATCCACCTAACCCGCACATCTTTGGACTGTGGGAGGAAACCGGAGCACCCGGAGGAAACCCACGCACACACAGGGAGGACGTGCAGACTCCACACAGACAGTGACCCAGCCGGGAATCGAACCTGGGACCCTGGAGCTGTGAAGCATTGATGCTAACCGCCATGCTACCGTGAGGCCCCACATGAATATTGATTTGCATCACTGAAACTACCAAGACGTGCTTGGTGGTGAGAAAGTCTCTGTTTTGCAGGTGTATACCAACAATTAAATAATTATTTCCACAAATTGCTTCTGGAGTTTGTCATTCAAATTTGGACCTGGTGCACTTTGTAGAAAAATCTAATCATCGTCAGGATCTCTCCCTGGAGATGGAGTAATTTCTTTATTTGGAAGCAATAATGGATCAAGGGGTGTTATTTATCTAATTTATTACAAGGAGTAAATCTACCCCAGAATTAGCCATGATGGTTATTCTGTTTGCTTAGAAAATAACTTTGCTATGAATTCTATATTTAGGTTGTAAGTACAGTAGAGTTACTACATTTAGTTAGACGAGTGAGTTTGCACAGTCAAGACCAGAATACCTCAGATCGCTTCTCCAGATGGTGAATTTTGTCCCCCTCCTTGGCTTAGCACCCAGCAGACCAGGAATGTCCCAAATTCTCCCACCCCCAGAAAGTGTGCACATAGATACAAAATTGGATTCTAATAATTGTCTGTGTACACTCAAAGTCACTTCTTTGGCTCACACCTAAGCAATTTATATAAAGTACTAGAGATTGCTGAAGAGAAGAAAATGCGAGCGGTAGGGGGAAAAAGCCCATTGAGAATTGCATTATCTTGTCAATTTTATTAAACATCATTTCAAGTAGTATTGCAACATGTATTCAGGTGATGTACTGGCCATAAACTGAAAACAGCATTCTGCTCATGGCTCTTAATTTGTTAACTACCGGGGCCAGCACGGTGGCCTAGTGGTTAGCACAGCTGCCTCACGGTGCTGAGGTCCCAGGTTCGATCCCGGCTCTGGGTCACTGTCCATGTGGAGTTTTCACATTCTCCCCGTGTCTGCGTGGGTTTCGCCCCCACAACCCAAAAATGTGCAGGCTAGGTGGATTGGCCCCACTAAATTGCCACCTTAATTGGAAAAAATAATTGGGTAATCTAAATTTAAAAAAAAAATAAAAAAATTTGTTAACTACCGTAATACGGTAATTTTTGTTTCACTCTTTTTGCACTGCAAAACATTTATTGCATTGAATGTTCTGTAGTAAAGTTTCAAAAGTAACCGCAGCTTTTAAAATTATTTATAGGTGAGTATACAGCCAGTTCTTGTCACTTTGGGCAAACAGTCTTGATTCATTTTGTTAACTTTGAGTTGACTGTCAAGTGTGGATGCATAACATCCATGAAGAAGGCTACATTGATTTAGATGTAACAACTTTTAGTGAATAAAAGCTTTGAATTAAAGCGATTGAATATTTGTTCATTGTTAACAGAGAATGAACTCTAATGTGCAGGTGGCTTCAATCTCACTAGAATCACATTCTAAGAACACTAAATATGCCAGCATTAAGCATGTTCTTAATCACAGATGCTGCTCAAGGAACTGAAACAATCCACTTAACACCCATAGTATGGGAACATGCAGTTTCTAAGTTTTTTAGTTTAGAGTACCCAATTCTTTTCCCAATTAAGGGGCAATTTAGCGTGGCCAATTCACCTACCCTGCACATCTTTTGGGTTGTGGAAGTGTGAGACCCACGCAGACATGGGGAGAATGTGCGAACATCTCATGGACTGTGGGCCGGGATTGAACTCGGGTCCTTGGCACTGTGAGGCAGCAATGTTAACCACAGCACTGCCCAATGCAGTTTCTCGAGGGTAGAATTTCTACCAGTTTGTCCTGGAATCTGGATGTAGAATTGGATGAACTAGCATTAAATATTATGGAATTTTAAAAATTTGCCATATTTAAAAACCATCGGTACTCATGCTTTCTGCCATCCTTTTTGTTCATCCAAGATTCAGTATTCTGAAATCAGGCTCTGCACATAAACGTGACCATCTCCCTCGGTCAAAACTGGCCAGATCTGCTGCTTGCACTGGTTCTGGAAGGTTCTTCAAATTACATTTGCATTCTTGGGTACACAGGCACATTTAAAATACTACGGTTGGCTCATGGACACCAATTAATCTGTTACATGATTCATATAATTTTAAGTCATTTTCAGTGATTGTTGGGTTACTCACAAGTAGAAATCTGCACTCTCACTAAAATTGCTAATTTTGGTGATACATCCATTTTCTGCCAGATTAATAAAACTGCATCAAGATATCACTTTTAAAAATATCAAGGAATACTTTTTAACAGGACAAAAAAATAACAAAATAGTTCTGTTATGCTGCCTGATTGTGTGGGATTTGGTAGATTTTGCATTTGTAATTATTAGGATACACTTTGTTCGAAATCTGAACGGTAACCATGACAAGCACAATTTCTAGTGTATTTTCCAGATAGCATCCAAAGTGGAAACTATATCCCTTAGATTTTAAACTTCTTCTTGGGATGTTACCCAAAGGACTCTGCAATGAAAGACCTCAAATGACTCCATACGGATCAACTTTTTGAGCATTGAATGTCTTGTTGGCATTTGCATATTTGTTTACTTCTCAAAATGATTTATCTTCAGATTTCTAGACAGGAAATTCCCTGATGACTTTTTCAGTTTATCCCATGTATATCTACATAGACTGAAAAAGCTCTGTATCTGAGCACTAGTCTGTGTCGAGTTAGGTGAATCTCTGTTGGGGAAGTGTTTGGGATCCTACAGTTCATCTCAGTAAAAAAAGAAATCAGCTCACTGATAATTATCCAGTAAATCCTACTGGACCAGTTGTCAAGTTAAGGCTAGATAGGGCAGCACGGTGGCTTAGTGGTTAACACAACTGCCTCACGGCGCTGAGGTCCCAGGTTCGAATCCCGGCCCTGGGTCACTGTCCGTGTGGAGTTTGCACGTTCTCCCCGTGTCTGCGTGGGTTTCGCCCCCACAACCCAAAAAATGTGCAGAGTAGGTGGATTGGCCACACTAAATTGCCCCTTAATTGGAAAAAATAATTGGGTAATCTAAATTTATTTTTAAAAAAGTTTAAGGCTAGATTCGGTTGAGTTTCAAAGTTTGGCATCAATGACATTCACAGTTGAGGCATTAACAATGTTTATAGACACTTGGCTGAGCTATTCCTTAGAACTGTACTAAGAGGTTGATGCCTTCAGGAGTGAAGGTGAGAAAACTGGCAAAGCAAAATATCAAGGTGGGAATTTACAATCTGACCAGTAGTTCCACAGAAAGGGGTAAATTGTTTTGTTTCCATTGATCTCCGGTGGAAATTTCTGATCTTGGGGAAGGCGTGACTATACCACCTATAGCCTTTTTTGTGATTTTTATTTTCAATGGCGACCTTGTTTTGTAGCTGGTATCCTCCATTTGAACTACTCTTGCCAAGTTGGCAATATGAGCCTCTAACGGTGGTTGGGGGGAAGGGGGGGGGGGCACGACTTGTGCTGTATAATTTTCACCGACCATGGCTGTAGTATTGAAATGTCTTGTTTCTGAGCAACGTTTGAATTTGATCTGCGCAGACTATCAAAATGATGGCCTCTGCATGAACGTGAAAATGTACACGATTGGAAAATCCAAAAGTAGTTAATCTGGTTGGTCCTATTGTCTATCCCACAATATTGCTTTTATGCCCTGTATCAATTTTTCCTCTACATACCATTCAACTCTCTCCCGGATTTACTGGTAGAATGTTTGTCAAATGAGTTATTTCTATTGGGCTACTCATTTTCACTTCGGTAAATCAATTCTGAAAGTACTGTTATAACTCTATTTTCCATTGTCTTGTTTTAAGATTTGAGATGTGTGCGTTACCTCGCAAAGCTAGAATTTGTTGCCTAAAGCTAATTCCTCTTGGAAAGGTGGCGCTGAACCATTTTCATGAGCAGCTGAAGTTCTTTGGTGCACCCAATGTGCTGTTAGGAAGGGAGATGGTTTCTTTTGATCCAGCTACAGTGAAGGCATGGTGATTATAGTTCCAAATCAGGATGGTGTGTGGCTCGGAGATGAACTTGTAGATGGAGGTGGTCCCATGTATCTGCTGCCCTTTTACTTCGAGGTGATAGAGATCACGGGTTTGGAAGGTGCTGGCGAAGGAGCTTTGGCAAGTTACTGCAGTGCATCTTATAAAATGTGCACACGTGAGGGAGAATGAATATTTATGGTGGTGGGTTGGGGTGTTGACTAAATGACTGTTTTTTGTTGGCTGGCATTGAACATTATTTGACAGCAGGAATAATGTTGCACAAAGCAACTTGAGAACTAGAAGTAAGCACGTGCAAGGGAAAGCTGCAAGGAAAAAACGATCTGAGGCTAACTAACTGTCTTCGAATGTGGACGGTGCATTTCCTTAGCTGTGGCCACAGAGTCTAATTTTGAGAGTTTTTCTCAGGCTAGTTAATGGTCACTAAGAAATGTTTTATAAGTGGTGCAGAAATATCCATGCAATGAGGCCCAGGATTTCCTAAATCCCACTCGCATGAAAATTGTGCTATAATCAATGCCTTTTGTATGCCATGATGTGGAGATGCCAGTTTTTCTAAATCCAATATTGGCTGAATGAATCATTAAACAACTGAATTCAGCACAATCATATCAGAGGAAAGCGCCAAACCTGCTTCTTGGGTTCTGTTGGGCGGCCCGGTAGCACAGTGGTTAGCACTGTTGCTTCACAGCGTCAGGGTCTCTGGTTCGATTCCTGGGTTGGGTCACTGTCTGTGCGGAGTCTGCACGTTCGCCCTGTGTCTGCCTGTGGGTTTCGTCTGGGTGCTCTGGTTTCCTCCCACGAGTCCCGAAAGACGTGCTGTTAGGTAAGTTGGACATTGTGAATTCTTCCTCAGTGCAACTGAACAGGACCGGAGTGTGGCAACGAAGGGATTTTCGCAGTAACTACTTTGCAGTGTTAATGCAACCCTACTTGTGACAATAAGAAAGATTATTATATAGTTCTTTATGGAAATTTATGGTTTGAGCATCAAACTATTTGTGATCATGAGGCATAGCAGGTTCTTAATGCTTTATAAAATAAATTTAGAGTACCTAATTTTTCCAATTAAGGGACAATTTAGCACAGCCAATTCACCTACCGTGCTCATCTTTTAAGGTTGTGGGGGTGAGACCCACGCAGATACTGGGGGAATGTGCAAACTCCACATGGACATTGAGCTGGGGCCAGGAGTGAACCCGGGTCCTCGGCGCTGTGAGGCAGCAGTGCTAGCCAGAGGTTTTTAACGTTATTCAGTTTTTTTAAGTCACTCGTTCTGATGTCCTGAATTGCATCTGATACATAATGTGCTGAGCTTTCCTTGGTTAAGAAAAAAACATATCACAAGAAGTTTGATTTCTGGTGTGCCTAACATTTCGGGTGTAAATATAGGAAAGTCAATGTGTGTAGATTTTTATTTGCGGATAGAGCTATGTTAATGATCGATGGAGGGTATTTGCAGATGTTCACCTTAATTAGCACAATTCAAAAACTCATGTAAAATAATAACAAATGAGAATTTCTTCCATGTTTTTCACGGATCATCTATCATGCTAGTATTCTGACATAACGTTTTGAAGAAATTCCTGGCTTGTAACTAGTTATGGGGGAGGAATCAATTGATTTGTGCGACCCAGCATCTCTTCAATAAATTGGCTCTTGAAGCTGGGCAAAATGGAAAAATTATAAATGCCTTGCACGTTCAGATCCAATGTCACTTTAATGCCAGTTGCCTAGCTTTTTGCAGTTCTTTGCACTTGTATGTGGCAGAGTTACTGGATTATACTTTTGTGAATTTCTCATGGTGTTGATTAAATTTTACAGGCAGTTACAAATGCCTCTGATATCACTAGTTTCAGCTCCTGTTAACCCAGGTTATAGCAATGGCTTTACACACAGGCTGGGTTACCAGTTTAATTATCAGAGTTCAATACTGCATGGGAGCTTCGCCATAGGAGATTTGTGAGTAACATTCAGAATTAGGGTTCCGTTAGCATTCCTATGCCAGCTGACTTCTGCTTGTGTCCTAAATTAAATCTTTCAAATTGTAACTCTGGAGCTTTGCCTCGCAACAAACTACAAAAATGGGCCCGTCGTGTGTTAAGCATAATTTGGTTTAACCTGATGAAGATGGTGTTATGAGTAAGAGAAACACAATGGATGCAAAAGTGGGACGTGCACAAATGAAATAGTCATGAAGCAAACCACTACTAATCAGGTAGTATTAGTGAGTTGCCCAGCCTAATTTCCAATCCCTTATTGGTGATATTAAGGCAATCTAAAGGGGCAAAGGAAATGCCTATTAGGATAAAAATAACATTAGGGACAAATGACTTTTTATACAAACCTTCTCCTATTAACTACATCATTTGTACCCAAAGCATAAGGCATTCTTTTGTCTCCTGTCAAGATGTCCCTTGATTTGTTTAGCCAGGACCAAATACAACACCCCTCAAATTATCTACACCTCAGTGGTCCTTCAAACGCAAACAGTAAAACAGCAACGGTCCTCGTGTCATGTCCTGAAACAGTATACTTCTGGTTGAATTTAAATATACTTTAGCCATTAAACAATCTTTCCCAGTGTGATGAATGCAAGAAATTGTCATATTTTGTATTTTTTGCAGGAATGTTAGCAAAACCTGGGTTAAGATGCATACAGACAATATGACTGCTATAGCTGTGATTAAGGTGTCATAAAAGATAATCATTAACTTGAAGGTGAAGTGTTCTGCTTGAGAACTATTTTCTTGTTTCCAGGTAGCCACCTAATGGAATACTGTTTGTTTGAAGGACTCATGGGGTATGTTTGGTCCTGTCAAAATAAGTCAAAGGGCATCTTGTAAGATGAGGCATAAGAATGCCTTAGGCTTTGGGTACAGATGAAGTAGTTAATGGGAGAAGCTAGGTCTGTCTGAAAAATCAGTTGTCAAGGAACACTCATCTGAACAGGGGTATTTTAGTTTGGTCCTGAAAGGCGTTCTCTCCAAAGATTCTGCAGAGGAAAGCAAGTAAAACCCTGGTTGTTAGTCATGAGTAATATTAGAAACATATTGTTTCTCTTAATTGGAATATAGTAGGAGGTTTAGGAAGAAAGTTAAGGTTTTCTCTTTTGCCAAAGCTTTTTTTTTTGTTGCTAATGTGGTTAATTCTGTGTTTAAGTTAAAGTTTGTTTCAACACTGTAACATGTCCTCATTGTACAAATTGAAAATAGTTGGGTTCTAGTCGGGATCCTAACACAAGTGTAATAAAATGTGTTTATAAAGGTTGCAGCATTAGCTGGTGTGTTCCCTCCACAGATGCATGGCTGACCTGCTGAGCCTTTTCAGCATTTTCTCTTTTTCGTTTCAGTTGCAGTTGCTGCTTTTGAGAAACTCTCATATTGCTGCTGGCACACTTGATAGCTGATGCTCACTTATTAGACAATGAACCTCAGTACAAGATGCCCCAGCATATATTACTTCAAGTATGGGCAGTTCTACGATATGAAGTGGAGCACGAATTAGCATAAATAGCGAGTCATTAAACTTGGGTACTTCATGCATCTTGCCTTAATTGCAAACTCGGCCTCCTCCATAGGACGGGGTATCAAGTATAAAAGCCCGAAAATAATGTTACAGTTATACAGAACGTTGGTTCGTCCACATTTGGAATACTGTGTCCAATTCTGGTCACCGCACTACCAGAAGGATGTGGAGGCTTTCGAGAGAGTACAGAAAAGTTTGCCAGGATGTTGCCTGGTATGGAGGATATTAGCTATGAGGAGAGATTGAATAAACTGGGATTGTTCTTATTAGGGGTATAGTTAGGGTGAACAGTTGGAGGATTTTTTCAGGGTGGAAATGACAATTACAAGGGGGCACAAGTTCAAGGTGAGGGGAGAAAAGTTCAGCAGCGATGTGCGGGTGAATTTTTTGTACACGGTGGTGGTGGCCTGGAATGCACTGCCAAGTGAGGTGGTTGAGGCAGATACGTTAGCGACCTTTAAGATTTATCTGGATGGGCACATGGACAGACGGGGTTGGTCCATCCAGGTGGTTGGTCTAGATAGGACACTTAATCGGGGCAGGCTTGGAGGGCCGAAGGGCCTGTTCTTATGCTGTATTGTTCTTTGTTCTATTAAGGCAAGCCTTCTGCTATCAACCGCTACTTGCTTTCAACCTGGGATGCAAGCTATTTGGACCAAGCAACTTATCTACTCTAACCACATCCAGCCTTTTCAATGCATCTTATTAATTTTCACCGCATCCGTTAACTCCACCATCTCCACCTGTGCCTATATTTTGTCAGTATCCTCTGCCTTGGGAAACACCATATAGAGTACTCATTATTATCCTAATAAAGTGAGAATCCCAAGCTCTTTATACTGTTTCTAATGGAGGTGGCTAGAAAGCAAAGCCATGTAGAATATCCGGCAGCAGCGCACCCATCCCTGATGAACTCAGTGCATTCTATGCTCGTTTTGAGCAAAAAGCCATCAAAGCATTCTCAATTGCCCCACCAGCTTCAGGGACACCCATACCTATCCATCACAGCTTACAAAATCAGATTGGCCTCCTTCATCTTGCAAGTGAAACCTCGGAAAGCAACAGGTCCTATCGAGTCTCTGGTCGTACACTCCGATCCTGCATGGACCAACTGGCGGGTCTGTTCACGGACATCTTCAACCTCTCCTAACTCCGTTCCGAAGTTTCCACCTGCTTCAAGAAGACCATCATACTGGTGCCAAAGAAGAACCAGGCAATGTGTCTCAATGATTACCATCTGGTGGCCTTGGCGTCTATCATTATGAAGTGCTTCGAGAGGTTGGTCATTAGACACATCAATTCCATACTCCCAGAATGCCGTGATCCACTGCAATTTGCATACCGCTGCAGCAGGTGCCATCTCCCTAACCCTACACTAATCCCTGGAGCATTTCAACAACAAGGACTTCTACATCAGACTCTTATTCATTGACTGCAGCTCTGCCTTCAATACCATAATCCCAGCCAAACTCATTTCAAAACCTGGGACTTGGCTCCTTCCTCTGCAACTGGATCATCGAGTTCTGAACCATAGACCACAATCAATAAAGATAAACAATCTTTATTATTGTCACAAGTAGGCTTACATTGACACTGCAATAAAGTTACTGTGAAAATCCCGTAGTCGCCACTCGCGCCTGTTCGGGTACACAGAAGTAGAATTTAGAATGTTCAATTCACCTAACAACAACACCTCCATGATGGTCCTCAATACCGGGGCAGCGCAAGGCTGCGTACTTAGCCCCCGACAATGGCAAAATTTGGCTCCACCTCTTATCTACAAGTTTGCTGATGACAGAACCGTAGTGGGTCAGATCTCGGAACAACGTTGAGTCAGTACAGGAGGGAGATAGAGAACCTAGTGGCGTGGTGTAACCACAACAATCTCTCCCTCAATGTCAGCAAAATTAAGGAGCTGACCATTGACTTCAGGAAGTGAAGTATCATACACACCCCTGTCTGCATCAATGGTGCCAAGGTGGAGATGGTTGACAGCTTCAAATTCCCAGATGTGCACATCACCAGCCTGTCCTGCTCTACTCACCTCAACGCTACAACCCAGAAAGGATGACAGCACCTATACTTCGTCTGGAAACTAAGGAGATTTGGCAGGTCCACAGTGACTCTTAGAAACTTGTACAGATGCACCATAGAAGCACCCTGTCTGGCTACATCACAGCCTAGTATGGCAACTGCTCGGCCCAAGACTGTAGAAAATTGCAGAGAGTCATGAACACAGCCCGGTCCATCATGCAAAACCACCCTTCATCCATTGACTCTGTCCACACCTCCCACTGCCTTGGGAGAGCAGGCAGCAAAATCAAAGACCCCTCCCATCAGGGCTATATTCCCTTCCGACCTCTTCTATCAGGCAGGAGATACGAAAGTCTCGAACATGCGCCAACAGGTTCAAAAACAGCTTCTTCCCCACTGTCACCAGACTCGTGAAGGACACTCCTATGACTGAACTGATCTTTTCACACATCTTCTCTACTGAGTAGTACCACACTGGTATGCTTCACTCGATGCCTGTGCCTACGTATTTACAATGTGTATTTATCGTATGTCCTATGTTTTTTCATGTGTGAAATGACCTGACTGGACTGTTCACAGAACAATTCTTTTCACTGTACCTCAGTACATGTGACAATGAATCTAATCAGAAATAATTACTGTGCCTGTAAAACTAACTTTATATTTGTGTAACCTAATTTTTTCTTATGCTATTGTTTAATATAAAAACTATGTTGCAATCTTTATTTCTGTTTATAAAATTCATAAAAGGTGAAGGGTGAGCAGTGCATTTGATCTCAGGTTTGCTGTCTGTGAGAGCACTTCAGTGTGATTCCTGCTTACCCTGCTTGATAACACCAATGCTGCATTCCTGGAGATCTCCTTCAATCAATGTAAAATCCATGCCCCAGAAATTCCTAAGCCTTCGTGGGCTGTTTTATTCATCACTGACTGAAAAATCTAAGATGTGGAGATGCCGGCGTTGGACTGGGGTGAGCACAGTAAGAAGTCTTACAACACCAGGTTAAAGTTCAACATGTTTGTTGAAATCACTAGCTTTCGGAGCCGGTTGAGGCCGTTCTCGTGTGTGCGGAACTTGGCTGCAAGTTTCTGCTCGGTGATTTTGCGTTGTCGCGCGTACTAAAGGAGAACACTTAGCCGGAGATCAGCGGCTGAATGCCCTTGATTGCTGAAGTGTTCCCCGACTGGAAGGGAACATTCCTGCCTGCCGATTGTCACGCGATGACCATTGAGCCGTTGTCGCAGCGTCTGCATGGTCTCGCTAATGTACCATGCTTCGGGACACCCTTTCCTGTAGACAACGTTGACTGGTCTCCAACCAAGATAGAGGCCATATTCTCAAATTGCGCTCCGGACTCAGCAGACAGCTGCGGTACACCGCCAAACAGATGAGACAACAATACTACGCCACCTATATGCACACCAACAACAGGATGCTTGAGAAACTCGGCATCACCACCAGCAGCAACCAAGCCTCCCCTGGTACCACGGTAGAAAACAATACAGGGAAATCTCTTGGCAACTTGTTGGACTACACCCTTCAACCAGACAACATCAAAGCCCTCAGCAGAGTGCTCAATTTCAACCACCACCAAAATGGACCCCATCAATCTCGCGGCAGACACCGAGGAAGTCATCAGGCGAATGAGGCTCCGGGAGTACTTCAACAGACCACAAGAGGTCGACAGCGAACCCGATGAGTCAACCAATTAACTGGAACAGCAGACCGAGAGATCTGCGGTGCGGCAACCGAAGAGGAAAGAGTCGAATTGGACCCCTCCGGAAGGCCGCTGCCCTAGACTCGACATGTATGCCCAAGCCCTCAGGAGTCGCGTCAATGCCCGATTCATCAGTCACGTTCGCAAGACAGCCCCGAACATCACCCAAGCACAATGCAACGACATCCGTGCTGTCGAAAACAAGTGCAACATTGTCATCAAACCAGCAGACAAAGGAGGGGCCACCGTCATATTGAACAGAACGGACTACTGCAAAGAGGTCAACTCAAACAACCAGGAACACTACAGACAGTTACCCGCAGATCCGACTAAGGAACACACTCGCCAACTCAACAGACTGATCAAGACCTTTGATCCAGACCTTCCAGACCTTCCGAGCACCCTACGTGCTCATCCCATGTACTCTCCGCTTTGGAGTTTTCTACTGCCTCCCGAAAATATACAAGGCCAACACACCAGGCCGGTTTATCATATCGGGCAATGGGACCCTGTGGGAAAACCTCTCTGGCTACATCGAGTGCATCTTGAAACACATCGTACAAGGAACGCCCAGCTTTTTTTTAAATCAACATTTTATTGAGGTATATCTTTGGCATTTTAACAGCAACAAATTTACATAACAAGAAAAATATATACATAGTGCAAATTGCAGAATCCTCTCCTGCAGGTCTTTCCATTACTTGCCCCCTAACCTACGAACGATTACCCCCGCCCCCCGCGCGCATCTCTTTCTGCTGAAGATTAGTTCACTGCGAGGAGGTCGACAAATGGTTGCCACCTCTGGGCGAACCCCAGCAGCGACCCTCTCATGGCGAACTTAATTTTCTCCAGGCAGAGGAAGCCTGCCATGTCTGAAAGCCAGGTCTCCGATTTTGGGGGCCTTGAGGCCCTCCATGCCAGCAATATACTCCTCCGGGCCACCAGGGAAGAACATTTTTCATAGAATTTCCAGTGCAGAAGGAGGCCATTCGGCCCATCGAGTGCACTGGCTCTTTGAACGCGCACCCTACTCAAGCCCACACTTCCACCCTATCCCCATAACCCAGTAACCCCACCCAATGCTAAGGGCAATTTTGGACACTAAGGGCAATTTAGCATGACCAATCCACCTCATCTGCACATCGTTGGACTGTGGGAGGAAACCGGCTCACCCGGAGGAAACCTACGCGCACACGGGGAGAACGTGCAGACTCCGCACAGGCAGTGACCCAAGCTGGGAATCGAACCTGTGACCCTGGAGCTGTGATGCAATTGTGCTAACCACTGGGCTACCGCGCTGCCCCTAAAAGGCGAGAACGTCCGCCTCTCCCTCCTCCTGGATTCTCGGATACTGCAAAACCCCAAAAATCGCTACCTCCAGACTCATTGCCATCCTCATTTAATACTGTGGACATGGAGTCAGCAAAACCCCCTCAGTTTTGGACATGCCCAGAACATATGGACATGGTTTGCTGCTGCCCCCCCCCCCCCCCCCCGGCACATTTCCTCCAGCATTGCAGACTTCTCCAGCACCCTCATACTCAGGCAGCTACCTTCCAAGAACAAGTTCCCCCATCCTCTCAATCCCCGCTCCCTGCCAAATTCGGGAAACCCCCCCCCCCTCCCCCCGGTCCATCCTCCCCGGGGCAAACCGATGGTTATCGCAGATTGGGGACCACACCGATTTCCCCCTCTGCTCTCACATGTCTGCTCCACTGTCCCCAGACTCTCAGGGCTGCCACCACCACTGGACTGGTGGAGTACCGTGCCAGTGGGAACGGCAGGGACGCCGTCACCAGTGCCCCTAAACTTGTGCCCTTGGACGAAGCCACCTCCATGCACACCCATGCCCCCTCCACCCCCCACCACCAGTCACCTCCTAACCATGGCTATGTTAGCCGCCCAGTAGTAATTACTGAAATTCGGCAGCGCCAGCCCACCATCTCCCCGACTCTGCTCTAGCATTGCCCTCTTCAGCCGCAGGGGCTTAACCCCCCACACAAAGCCCACGATAATCTTATTGATCCGCTTAAAAAAGGACTGCGGGATGAAGATGGGGAGGCACTGGAAAATAAAAAGGAACCTCGGGAGGACCGTCATTTTTACCAACTGTACCCTACCCGCCAGAGACAACGGGAGTGCATCCCATCTCTGGAAATCCTCCTTCATCTGGTCCACCAACCGGGCCAGGTTCAATTTGTATCGCCTATCCCAATCCCTCGCCAACTGAATACCCAAGTACCTAAAACTGTCCCCTACCACTCTAAAAGGCAGTTTCCCCCGTCTCCTCTCCTGACCTCTCGCCTGAACCACAAACAACTCGCTCTTCCCCATATTAAGCTTGTACCCCGAAAACCAGCCAAATTCCCCTAAGATTCCCGTAATTTCCCCCATCCCCTCCAGTGGGTACGAGACGTACAACAGTAAGTCATCCGCATACAGCGAGACTCTGTGCTCCACCCCTGACCAACCCCTTCCAGCTCCTTGAAGCCCTCAGAGCAATTGCCAGCGGCTCTATCGCCAGCGCAAACAGCAGTGGGGAGAGGGGACATCCCTGTCTTGTCCCCCGGTGTCGTCTATAAAATATTCCGAAGTCCAATTTGTCTGTACACTAGCTACTGGAGCCTGGTGCAGCAACCTAACCCAGTCAACAAAGCCCTTTCCAAACCCGAACCGCTCCAGCACCATAAGTAATCGCACTCGACCCGGTCAAAGGCTCTTTCCGCATCCATCACAACCACCACTTCAGCTTCCCTACCTTCCGGGGGCATTATGATCACGTTTAGCAACCTTTCCACATTTGCCCCCAGCTGCCTACCCTTAACAAACCTTGTCTGGTCCTCCCCTATAACGTCCGGTACACAGTCCTCAATCCTTGAGGCCAGAAGTTTGGCATCCACGTTCAGCAAGGATATCGGCCTATAAGAACCACATAGCTCTGGGTCCTTGTTCATTTTCAGAATGAGCGAGATCATGGCCTGTGACATCGTCGGGGGTAAAACCCCTCTATCCTTGGCCTCATTAAAGACCTTCAACAGTACAAGCCCCAATATTCCGGAGAACTTTTTATAGAACGCGACCGGGTACTCGTCCTGTCCTGGGGTCTTGCCCGACTGCATGGCCTTCAAACCCTCCACTATCTCCTCCAGCCCGATCGGGGGCCCCCAGCCCTTCTACCAGCTCCCCATCCACCGTCGGGAAAGTCAACCCATCCAAAAAGCGCCACATCCCCTCCGGCCCCACAGGGTTTCTGACCTGTACAACCTACTATAAAAGTCCCAAAATGTCTTGCTCAACCCCGCCGAATCCCCAACTAAGTTCCCATCCCCGTTAGCAACTCTCCCTATTTCCCTAGCTGCCTCCTTTCTGAGCTGCTGTGGAAGCATCCTATTGGCCTTTCCTTCCCCCCCCCCCACGTGCTCGTAAATCGCCCCTTCGCCTTTTTGAGCTGTTCCACCACTTCTCCTGTAATTAACAAACCAAATTCCGCTTGCAGCCTTCGGCGTTCCCTTAACAGCCCTGCCTCTGGAGTCTCCGCATACCTCCTATCCACTCGTAGAATTTCTTTTACCAGTCCGTCTCTTTCTGCCCTATCCGTCCTGTCCCTGTGAGCCCGAATCAAGATCAGCTCTCCTCTCACCACTGCCTTCAGCACTTTCCAGCCCACCGATGCTGAGACCTCCCCCGTGTCGTTTACCTGCAGGTAGTTCAACATGCACTTCCTCAACCTCTAGCACACTGCAACGTCCGCCAACAGCCCCACATCCAACCTCCATTGCGGGCGCTGCTTGCTATCCATACTGACCTGCAGATCCATCCAGTGCAGAGCATGGTCTGAGATGGTAATCGCCGAATATCCCATGTCCACCACCCTGCCAACAGGGCCCTGCCACATGAACCCTTTCAGCTCCTTTGCCATTGCTGGCACCTTGCCATTTCTCGAGCATGACCGGTCCAGGCCTGGATCAATAACCGTGTTGAAATCCCCACCCATAATCAGCCTGTGCGAATCCAGATCCGGAATCTTCCCCAGCACCCTCTTTATAAAATCCCCATCGTCCCAATTTGCCGCGTATACGTTGACCAGCACAACTTTCATCCCCTGCAGCTTGCCACTAACCATGATATATCGACCTCCCACATCTGAGACTATCCTCCCCACCTCAAATGCCACCTGCTTGTTAATCAGAATCGCAGCCCCTCTTGTCTTTGAATCCAGACACGAGTGGAAAACCTGACTAACCCGACCTTTCCTCAACCTGACCTGATCCACCACTTTAAGATGTGTCTCCTGCAGCATCACCACGTCTGTCTTCAATCTCCTCGGGTGCGCAAACACACATGCCCTCTTTACTGGCCCATTTAGCCCCGGACTTTCCAGGTGACCAGCCTAGTTGGGGGGGGCAAAGTGGCCTCCGCCAGTCAGCCATCGCCTTTCTTGGGCCCGCCTCTAGCCCATGCGCGCACTTCCTCTGGCCCACCCTGGGGCGGCTCCCGTCCCCCTCAGTGGCCTTCCATCGAAGTCCATCCCATGTCGGCAGAACCCCCCCCCCACAGCAACACTACTCTAAATCCCAACCCAGCTAATAAACTAAGCATATATACCCCCCCCCCCCACTGTGCTTCCGTGAGCTTGCTCACCCAGCTAGTTTGGTGACCCCTACCACTGGCGCCAAGATGTCCCCCACCCATTGTGCCCCGCCCCCCCACCCCCGCTCCTGCAAACGTGTTCCCTCATCCAACAGTCCCCAAGCAAACCCCCGCAACAAGAAAGCACAAAGAACAAAAGCACCACCCACCGAAACCCAGACAGGCACACCTCCACCCCACCAAAGTGCACAACAGTATAAACAAACATGATAAAACACAGAAGGAACATTACCAACATCTACCCGAAAAAGAACCAAAAACAAAATGGAAAATCGACTTTACCCCCCGCCCGCCCCATTTCTTTTTCCCCTAAACAGAGCTCCAAAAAAGACAGTTACAGAACAACATGAGAAGACATAGCCAATTTTAACAACAGAAAGAAAAAACCCAACCCAAACCCCACCAACAAACCAAGGGGGAGAAAAGAGAAACAAACAAACCCGCTCCCCCCAGAGAAAAACAGAAAAGGAAAAAGGGCCCAATATAGGCTAACATATTGTCATTGAGTCCAGAAGTTCTCAAACTCCCACCAGTCCTTTCCTTTTTGCAAAGTCCAGCTCCTCATCGGGTGACTCAAAATAGTGATTTTGGTCCTCATGCGTAACCCACAGACGCGCCGGGTACAGCAGACCAAACTTCACCTGCTTCTTAAAGAAAAGCGCCTCAACCTGATTAAAGCCTGCCCTCTTTCTCGCCACCCTCCACGCTCAGGTCCTGGTACACCCGCAGAATGCTGTTATCCCACTTGCACCTCCGCGTGCACTTGACCCACCGCAGAATACATTCCTTGTCCAGGAACCTGTGGAATCTCACCACCATCGACTTCGGAGGGTTCCCCGCCCATGCCTTCCTGGCAAGCGCCCGGTACACCATGTCCACCTCCAGTGGTCAGGGGAATGCCCCCTCCGCCAGCAGCTTTTTGAACATACCCACCACGTATGCTCCAGCATCTGCTCCCTCAGCTCCCTCCGGGACCCTGACAATTCTTAGATTCTGTCGGAGGGACTGGTTCTCAAGATCCTCCACCTTCTCAAAGAGCCTTTTCTGCTGTTCCCGAAGCATCCCCACCTCCAGCTCCACTGCTGTTTGGTGCTCCTCTTGTCCCAGCAGCGCCTTCTCCACCTTCTGAATCGCCCGGTCCTGGGCATCCAGTCTGCTCTCTAGGCGATCAATTGATTCTTTGATCGGGTCCAGGCATTCCTGCTTCTGTCTGGTGAAACCATCCTGAATGGCCTGCATCACTGGGTCCGTTGAACGCTGCGCTGCCACCTCAGGGGTCCGTCCCTCAGCCTTGCTGTCTCCCATTGCAGCTTTAACACAGTTCGCTACTGGCTTCTTGTTTCTGCCCTTTTGCACACTTCTGATCCTTTTTTCTATAAACCAATGCGAGGAAACAGTGCCCAGCTGCCTCAACCTATAAATTTTCAGTTTAAAACCAGAAAAGAGTCCCGGGGAAGGGTCCAAAAGTCCGACCAGAGCGGGAGCCACCAAATGTGCGACTTACTCCTCCATAGCAGCCACCGGATGTCCGCAGGATTGCCCGTCTTCTGTTGTGACACGCCGGCCATCCTACGGAAACTTAGCACCCATAGACCACTTGAACCAGGAACATTCCTTGTCACAATGGGCGTCTCGGCACTCTGCACCAGAATCCCCATTGATGACGACATTGCTGCAACAGACTTAGTGCTCAACGCCGACAACTGCCAATCTCCAGACGCAATGCTGCAACTCATCCGCTTCATTCTGGATCACAACGTCTCCACCTACGACAACAAGCTCTTCTTCCAGATGCACGGAACAGCCATTGGGACCAAATTCGCACTTCAGTATGCCAACATCTTCATGCACAAGTTTGAACAAGTCCTCCTCACCGCACAGGACCATCAACCGACGTTATACACAGATACATCTATGACATTTTTTTCCTTTGGACCCATGGCGAAGAATCACTGAAACGACGACACAATGACATCAATAAGTTCCATCCCACCATCAGACTCGCCATGGACTACTATCCAAAATCGGTTGCATTCTTGGACACACTCATCTCCATCAAGGGCGGTCACCTCAGCAGTTTGCTTTACCGCAAGCCCACGGATAACCTCACGATGCTCCACTTCTCCAGCTTCCACCCTAAACACATTGAAGAAGCCATCCCCTATGGACAAGCCCTCCGTCTACGCACGAGTAGCGTAACAGACATCTACAGACGCTGAAGATGCCCTCATACGAATGGGATATAGCACTCGACTCATCAATCCCAATGCGCCACAGCAAAAAAAACAGCACCGCTCTCCTCAAGACAAACTTGGGACACAACCGACAGAGTACCCTTCGTCGCCCAGTACTTCCCCAGAGCCGAGAAACCACGACATCATCTTCACAGCCTTCAACACGTTATCGATGAAGACGAACATCTTGCCGAGGTCATCCCCACACCCCAACTACTTGCTTTCAAACAACCGTGCAACCTCAAACAAGCCATTATTTGCAGCAAACTACCTAGCCTTCAGAACAGCGACCACGACACCACACAACCCTGTCATGGCAATCTCTGCAAGACGTACCAGATCATCGGCTTGGGTACCACCATTACACGTGAGAACACCACACCAGGTACGCGGTACATACTGGTGCGACTTGGCCAAAGTTGTCTACCTCATACGCTGCGAGAAAGAACGTTCCGAAATGTGGTACATCGGCGAGACCATGCAGACGCTGCGACAACGGATGAACGGACACCGCGTGACAATTGGCAGGCAGGAATATTCCCTTCCAGTCAGGGAACACTTCAGCATTTCAAGGGCATTCAGCCGCTGATCTCCGGGTAAGCTTTCTCCAAGGTGGCCTTCAGGACGCACGACAACGCAAAATCGCCGAGCTGAAACTTGTAGCTGTATGTGTTTCTGGAACATACCTCTTCATTCACCTGAGGAAGGAGCAGTGCTCCGAAATGTAGTGATTCCAACAAACCTGTTGGACTTTAACCTGGTGTTGCAAGACTTCTTACTGTGAAATATCTACGCCATTGTATTTCAAGCTTATTACTAGGAAGTATTGGTGTGCAATCGAATCATATTAATTGATTCAATTTTATTGATTGCATTCTCATTTTGTTAATATTAATTTAATGGGAAATTTCAAAATACAATGCATTGAGGCACAGGCTGTATCTTCAATGCATTAATTCACAACAGATGCATCATTAGAATTTTGTCCATATATTTGAAAATTAATTTGTTGCAATGTGCAAACTGGGTTTAATTCACCGGTTTGAATTCTAAAATGAAGGAAAAACCGTTGATGGAATTCTGGAGTTCGTTCGCAGAATGTATTTCATTTTTGCAGTGGAAGATGTCTTGAACACAAGCCTTGCACCTCCTTGGGGACTGGGTTCAGATATAACCTATATGTTATATTTTGCAAACCTGGACTCTGCAAAAAGGAAAGGACTGGTGGGAGTTTGAGAACTTCTGGACTCAGTTACAATATGTTAACCTTGGGTTTATAGAGGTCCTGTATGGGCAGTCTCAATTCAGTTAGAAACAGGCATGGAACAAAATCCGCACTGCTACAATTGAGCACTCGTAAACTTGGGGAAAAGTACCTTACTCCAATACTCAGAATGGGGTCTGACCAGAGCCGTATACAGCCTTAGTACATCCCTGATCTTGTATTCTAGCCCTCTTGACATGAATGCGAACATTGCACTTGCCGCCTTAACTGCCGACTGAACCTGCACATTAATCTTAAGAGAATCGTGAACAAGGACTCCCAAGTCCCTTTGTGCTTCTGCTTTCAGAAGCATTTCCCCATATAGAAAATAGCCTATGCCTAGATTCCCCCTTCCAAAGTGCATAACTGCACACTTTTCCACATTGTATTTCATTTGCCACTTCATTGCCCACTCTACTAGCTTGTCCAAGTCCTTCTGCAGCCCCGTTGCTTCCTGAATACTACCTGTCTCTCTACAAATCTTTGTATCATCTGCAAACGTAGCCACAGTGCCTTCAGTACTTTCTTGCAGATCATTAATGTATATTGTAAAAAGTTGTGGTCCAAACACAGACCCCTGAGGCGCACCACTAGTCACTGGCTGCCATCCTGAAAAAGACCCCTTTATCCCCACTCTTTGCCTTCTGCCAGTCAGCCAATCCTCTATCCATGCCAGGATATTACCCTTAATACCATGGGCTTTTAACTTGTTTAACAGTCTCCTATGTGGAACCTTGTCGCAGGCCTTCTGGAAATCTAAATAGATCACGTCCACTGATTCTCCTTTGTCTAACTTGCTTGTTACCTCCTCAAAGAACTCTAACAGATTTGTCAGACACGACCTCCCTTTGACAAAGTCGTGCTGACTCAGGCCTATTTTACCATGCATTTCCAAGTGCTTTGCGATCTCATCTTTAGTAACAGACTCTAAAATCTTACCAATGACAGAAGTCAGGCTAACCGGCTGATGAGATCTGCCATGCAGAATTAGTGAGGTCTTGCGACACTAAAACTCAGTCGAAATTTGAGTTAAACTTAAATCTATTCTCTATTCTGGCTAGCAAAAGGACTTAAAGAGAAATAACTTGTACACAATTTAACTTTCAAATAATACAGAAATGGTTTCTTGCTTACAGCAAAACAGCTTTCATTTACTTCAAGAGTTGGATTGGGAAAAGTGAAAATATGAAAAATAGAGATTGCGAATAGTTTAGATCAACGTATAGATTGATCCTGGATCAAGATGGCCATACGGGCCATCATGTTTATAGGAAATCTTATCTGTCTTGAGCCATCTATCTACACCTCTGTCGTCCTATTTGGTTTGGGTTAGAATCAAATGTATTTGATTCGATGGTTAGCTGTCAATTCATGGTTGAATATTTGTGTCTGTTATGGATTGCGATTCTGTGCTATTATCAAGACAAGTTTCTACTGGTTTTTTGCTGACTTCGCTTTATCTACATTATGCCTTCATGTTGCTATGGTGCATGCTTCGTCCTTGACCAGATTACTGGTACAGCTCATGTCTTAACGTCAAACTGTCTTTGAAAATATGTTTGTTGGAACAATAGCTTTTTCATCTTTGCTTAGTAAAAATGTTGTTTTAATCTCCAATAAGTTTATGCATGTGTCAGGCTTATTGTGTCCCTGTTGAAGCTATGTGTTTTATCATGACCTAAGGTTATGAGTGCTGAAATCCTCAACTTAAAATGTGTATTAAAACTGGGGCTTAATGTTTACACTAAATAGCCGCCTTTTACCTATCAGATCTATCAGGAAATAGTCGATTCCTATCACCGGCCTATAATTTCCCGTCTTCTGCCTCCCTCCCTTCTTAAACCGTGGTGTTACATTAGCCACCTTCCAGTCCTCTGGGACCCTTCCTGCCTCCAGTGATTTCTGAAAGATCATCACTAATGCCTCTACAATTTCCTCAGCTATGTCTTTTAGGTCCAGATGATTTATCTACCTTCAGACCTTTCAGTTTCCCCAGAATCTTCTCCTTTGATGATGGTCACTGCGTTCACCTCTGCCCCCTGTTTATCCTGGAGCTCTGGCATCCCACTGGTGTCTCCCACCATGACACTGATGCAAAGTAACTATTCAGTTCATCTGCCATTTCTTTATTTTCCCCTCCCATTTTCCTTTTATTACTTATCCAGCCACACTTTCCAGTGGTTCAATGTCTATATTTGCTTCTCTTACTTTTATATATTGAAAAAAAAAACTCTTCCTATCTTCCTTTATATTACTAGCCACCTTCAGACCTTTCCGTTTCCCCAGAACCTTCTCCTTAGTAATGGTCACTGCACTCACCTCTGGTTCTCCTGGAGCTCTGGCATCCCACTGGCGTCTTCCCCCGTGAAGACTGATGTAAAGTAACTATTCAGTTCTTCTGCCATTTCTTTGTTTCCTATTATTACTTTTCCAGCCACATTTTTCTAGTGGTCTAATGTCTATTTTTGCCCCCCTCTTACCTTTTATATATTGGAAAAAATCTCTTCCTATCTTCCTTTATATTACTAGCTAGCTTGCACTCGTACTTCATCTTCTCCCCCCATATTGCTTTTTTAGTTGTCCTCTGCTTGCTTTGAAAGGCTTCCCAAGCCTCTGGTTTCCCACTAATCCTCACCACTTTGTATGTTTTTTTCCTTCGCCTTTATGCTGTCCTTGACATCCCTCGTCAACCATTGATGCCTTGTCCCTTAGCATGTTTCCTCCTCCTTGGGATGAATTTCTGTTGTGCCTTCCTAGTAAACCCCCAAAAGTCCTGCCATTGCTGTTCCACTGTCTTCCCTGCTAGGCTCCTTATCCAATCAACTCTGGCCAGCTCCTTCCTCATGTCTTTGTAGTTACCCTTATTTAATTGTAATACTGTAACATCTGATTGCAGCTTCTCCCCCTCAAACTGCAGGGTAAATTCAATCATATTGTGGTCACTGCTCCCTAAGGGTTCCTTCACTTTAAGTTCCCTAATCAAGTCTGCCTCATTACACATCACCAGATCCAGAATTGCCTGTTCCCTAGTAGGCTCTCCAAGCTGCTCCAAAAAACATCTCTTAGACATTCCACAAATTTCATTTCTTGGGATCCACTACCAACCTGATTTTCCCAGTCCACCTGCACATTGAAGTCCCCCATGATTATTGTAATATTGCCTTTTTTACATGCCTTTTCTATCTCCTGATTTATTTTCTGCCCCACATCCTGACTACTGCTAGGGGACCTGTACATAACTTCCATCAGGGTCTTTTTACCTTTGCGATTCCTCAACTCTACCCGCAGAGATTCTATGCCTTCTGATCCTATATCGCTCCTTGCTATCGATTTAACTTCATTCCTTACTAACAATGCAACCCAGCCCCCTTTGCGCATCTGCCTGTCCTTTCGATAGGACATGTATCCTTGGATATTTAGATCCCTGCCCTGATCCCCTTGCAGCCACATCTCTGATGCCCACAACATGGTACCGGCCAATTTCAATGTGCGCAACATGCTCATTTACCTTGTTCCGTATACTGCGTGCATTTAGGTACAACACCCTCAATCCTGCATTGGCCACCTCCCTGTTCACACCCTCCTCAGTCATTGTACCCTGTACTGTGGCCCTTTTTGATTTTTGACTATGGCTTCTCTGCCTTGCACTTTCCCCCTGACTGCTTTTTGTTTCTGGTCCTGTTTTACTTCCCTCTCAGACTTCCTTTATTGGATCCCACCCCCCCGCCACATTAGTTTAAACCCTCCCCAACAGCTCTAGCAAACCCCCCCCCCCCCCCCCCCCCCCCCCAGGACATTGGTTCCAGTCCTGCCCAGGTGCAGACCATCCGGTTTGTACCAGTCCCAATGCCTCAGGAATTTGAATCCCTCCCTCTTGCACCATCTCTCGAGCCACGCATTCATCCTATCTATCCTGACATTCCTACTTTTTTAGTTTAACACCTACATCCCTGAATTCAGCTTGTAGGACCTCATCCTGAGATACAGTATGCCCAGCAGCCAAACTGTAGCAATGGTTCAAAAGCAGTTCTCATGGGAAAGATGGTACATGAGATCAGATTCATGATGGTACTAGCATACATGGGTGACTGAACAAAATTAAAACCTGTGGCAATTTTTAAACATAAATATGCTGAACATCAAGTTCCCTACTAAAGTTTTTGTGCATAGCTGTGACCAACATTGGATGTATGAGGGTGGAGTGCCACTGAATTCTCTACCTCGGGCAATGGCAGCTCAATCATTGATCATATTCAAAATAGAAATTAATAGATTGCTGAATACTAATGAGATCAAGTGATACGAAGAGAGTGTGAGAAAGTAGCATTGAGGTAGATGATCAGCCTGATCTAACTGAATAACGAAGCAGACCCGATGGGCCGAATGGCTTACAGCGCCTCTATTTTGGATCGAAAGTTTATGGATTAAGTGTCCTGTTGTCCTACATTGAAAAATGCCACTTTATTAGTGTGGGATGTATGCAGATCACCTATAACCGATGAAATTAGGAAATGTCTGCCAAGAAATAGCACCCATATTGCAGTTAAAAGAAGGGGTCTACCATCCATAGTTCAACCTTTTGGATGCATGCCTCAGCAAGCCATTTTAAGGATCATGTTCACGCCGAATGGTGTAAGTGATACTTGAGAGGGAAAAACCATAAGAAGTGAAAATATGCATACTCCCCTGCTAAATATTTTTGTGTGGTCCCATTATCAAATTGTGGGATGCTGCGACCGATCAAGAAATCCAGAATATCCTAGATTTGTTGTTGAGAAAGTGAAACGGCCACAGCTGATCAACAGTGGGGTTATTATGATGATGTCGTAACCGAAGTGACTTCAATGAATTGACGTTATATGCCAAAATACTTTGTACAAAAATGCCGTTAACCACAATTCATTCAATAAACAGTGCCACAATATGAATTACCTATTTTTTTTAACATTTCAAAATGGTTGTCACCCACACTGGCATTTACATGATTCTAGGAGGCTTTCACCAGTCAACTTGTGGACCCTGATCAATGATGAATCAAAATTCAAAGAATTTTTATAGTCCTTAATACTGAAGTTGACTGGACCAAACTAATCCTCTGTTGAACCTGATGCATGAATTACAGGTGGCTGAGTAGGATGGGGTGTTTGAAGTCGGTCATTTCCTGATTTGCACTCTGGGCAAATTTCTGCTGGACTTTTTATATTTAAGTGAGATATCACAATATAATCTTGACAAAGTGAGATTGTACAGATATTCCGTTGAGATATGAAATTGTAGTGCAGCTCAGCCGTGCGCTGGACAAAACCTGTTTGTATGGTAGAAATTACTGAAAGAAAATCCACCGTTAACTTCTGTTTAGATGTCTGCTTTGGCTCAGTGAATAGCATGTGCATCTGAGGAGCATGTGCATCTGAGTCAAAATGCTGTGCAGTTTAGCTCCATCCCAGAAACCTGCGCACAATTTGAGCTGACACGCCAGCACAGTGCTGCTTTGTTGGAGGTGCTGTCGCTCTGATGAGACATTAAAACATACAGAAAAGGCCCTATGGCACTATTTAAAATCGAGCAGCGTGTTTTCCAGGTGTCCCAAGCTAACATTTATCTCTCGGCCAACATCAGTTCAAAGCAGTTTGTGGTCATTTGATTTTTGGGGAGACCTTGTGCACAATGACTGCTATATTTCCCTACAATACAACAGTGACTACACTTCAGAAGTACTTAACTAGCTCTGAAGCACTTTGGAACATGATGAAGTCGCAAAAGAAGTAGCTTACAGTGTTGCGAAATCCCTACTAATTCTGCAACTAACCAAGATTGAATAGTGTCGGCCTAACGCAGGCTTTTTAAAAATGTGTTCATGGAATGTGGATATTGTGGTGAGATCAGTATTTATTGACTATTAATTCTCCTTAAATTGCTTTCCTTGATAATTAGCAATTGCTGCCATTCAACTTCTAAGAAATAAATTCAACATAATTTAAGATCTGTGGATAAACAGCGAAGCTTCTATCAAGAACAAAAGAACAGCATTTGCCTTTATGTTCCCGCTTCATCTACTTGCGTATAAATATGTTATGAATGTAAATGTAGTAAATGAAGGGAAACATTCTTGGATAAAACCGATTTAAGTCCTAAATGTTTTTCTAGTATGGAAAGCCAAAATCAGCATTTTTTTACAACTAAAGATTTTAACATGAAAAATATTTGCCATATGTTAAAGTAGCGAAACTACAAAATGCTGTCCGCTTACACAAACTTTCTTTTTTGAGTTTTGTTTTATCCAAAATGGTTTGTTTTCCTCGGGGAAAATGTATTTCCCCCAATTGCTCAAATATGGTCACACATTTTTGTTAGCTGTGAGCCGAGGGCAGCACGGTGGCGCAGTGGGTTAGCCCTGCTGCCTCAGCGCCGAGGTCCCAGGTGCGATCCCAGCCCTGGGTCACTGTCCGTGTGGAGTTTGCACATTCTCCCCGTGCTTGCGTGGGTTTCGCCCCCACAACCCAAGATGTGCAGGTTAGGTGGATTGGCCATGATAAATTGCCCCTTAATTAGAGAAAATGAATTGGGTACTCTGAATTTATTTTTAAAAAGCTTTTGAGCCTTACAACCCATCCCTTTCTGTGCCCCCCCCCCACCCCACCAAACGTTCTCTTCCTGCGACGGGTTTCTTGTCCCTTTGCCTTATCCCCCGTCATTGATGGCCAAGCAGTCTCACTCCATTATAGAATTCATCCATGCACTCCTCTATACCTTCTCTACACTCTTCTATGCCTTCTATACCTAACCTTATGCCGTAACTTCTGTCTTAAGACCCCCTTTCAATCCCACTTCTGACCAGGCTTTTAAGCATTTTCTGTTCCATCTTTCCAATGCCTCCGAAATATCCTGGGGTTTTTTCTTACATTAAAAGCACTATAAATGCAGGCCTATTGTAAACTACAGATGAACTATTTTGTCATGTTTTATTTTTCCGGGCAGCACGGTGGCCTAGTGGTTAGCACAGCTGCCTCACGGCGCAGAGGGCCCAGGTTCGATCCCGGCTCTGGTTCACTGTCCGTGTGGAGTTTGCACATTCTCCCCGTGTCTGCGTGGGTTTGGCCCCCACAACCTAAAAAAAATGTGCAGAGTAGGTGGATTGGTCACACTAAATTGCCCCTTAATTGAAAAAAATAATTGGGTAATCTAAATTTTTTTTAAAATGTTTTACTTTTCCAACTTGTTTCATCTTTCCACGGTTAACTGCTTAGAAAGATGCATAATTTTTTCTGCAATTTGTCCGTCTTGCATTTCAACTTTTATTATCTAAACAAACCTGTAACACTACCACGATGTGCACTCCCAGTCAGCAGTAGATGTCTTTTTGCTGTTACCATTGATTGAGGGGGGAAGAAGATCAGAGACTGTGGTAACACTTGGCACAGGCAGAGATCTGGGATATGATATACAGTCGATCAGGGACAACATGATATAGAGTCGTGACAGACTACAAAGTTAGGACATAACAGGACAGCTGGACTTGGGAAAATTTGGCGAGCTAGGATAAAGTGAAATATCGCAAGGTCAGACAGTAGAGGAGTCAAATATGTATTTGAGTTTTGTAAATGTTCTATAAATAGCACTTTAAATATCTATTTCATATTGCCTTTGTTAAAACAGTGTAAAGTTACAAACTTCTAAATGAAAATAATTAGAAATTGAATTCGCTCACTGCACAATGTGCTGTGACACTGGACGTCCACAATTAACCTAGTTAACATTTTGACAACTCTTGTACTACCAGGACCACTGATGAGACATCTGTGATGTGTACAGGTTCAGAAGTTGTCTTATGGTGCCTTCTGGGCAAACTATATTCTGCAACTTTATTCTGGAGGATTAATTGCTGGTTTGCAGCTACAGAAGATTTGGGTTGTTAAATTTAGTGATGGACAAATTGTACAGGCAGATGGAGGGAATGAATTGGAATTTTCTGATCCCTTCCATTAGACGAAGACAATCGAGGAAAGTTGACAAAATGAAGCAAAAATGACTTCAAAAGCAAGCAATGCATTTTGTGCCAGTACCTTGTGAGGATAAGTCAAGTCAGCACAAATATACTTGGGTAGATGAAACAAAGCTTAGATTTCTCTCCGTCCCCATTTCGGTATTAAATGAAAGAGCCTCCTCTAATTTTGCCTCACCAGCTAAAATGCTTTTTATCATGCCCAGCTTACTCTCTGGGCTCAGCCTGTACTCATTACTTTGAGCTACGTAAAAGTCCTGATTTTTCAGTTGTCTTTTATGATTGGAAAAAAATGCTTTGCAACTGTATTCTCCCGGTGACTTGATCAAGAATTTGTGGTATGAAAGGAATTGGAACACAGCATACTATTTGGTTATAGCATGTTGGCATATCATTGTGCTTGTCACTCCAGAAAAATCCTTCTATATGCTTAGAAGTCTGCAGGCATTTTTCTTGAAAGCTATAAAATAGGATGCATGATGAGGAATGCAAATTGTGATCTACGTTTGTATCTTAAATCTGATGTCCATTTTACTTTTCAGTAAATTGCCTCTTCTAAGCCCTCGTATTCATGCAGCACATCTTCAGATTAAATACTTGGAAGTAACGATCCCCATTTTTTCATTTATCACAAGTTCGCCGTCATACATTTGGAATAGTCTATGACATTTTTCTGTTGAATGATTGTCATAAAATCTGGAGTCTCTGGCCTACGCAAGGTCTGAACCTTGCAATAGAAACAATATCTTCCATCTTGCTGTGGTCAGGATAAAACTGTACTTGGTTTTGTCTCTGCCAGCGTTTAGTCAAAAAGTCTTGGTGCAGTTGCTAGTAAAACCGTTCCGTTCTTGCTGCCATCACCTTTTAAAGAAGGGATGCATGCTACATGGTTTCCAATAAATACAAATGTCTTGGCAAAGATCCACTTTCCCAGTCAACAATTCAAAATCTTTCCAGTTGGCCAATTTAATTGATGTGATTTAGATTTTTCAGATTATATTTATGCATTTCTGAAATTTAGGATGAGAAGGATGGACCATTCAATACCGGCAACAGTGCATTTCTGTAGTTGGGTGTTCCAAAGGTAGTGTTTTCACTAGAATTTAGAATGATCTGGGTTTCACTTCTCATTGAAATCTAGTTGTGCAGCTATACAAAAATAATAGCAGCTTTAGCAAGTCCCATTCACTGGATTTATATTTGAGACACTGAATTTCTACCAAGTTCATTTTCCTACGAGAGTCTACTCCCTTATGAATTCATGATCAGGGAATAAAATATATATTCAAATTTTCAACTTGTCTATTGCATTTATTCATTTCCTTTTTTTTATAAATAATTTTTATTGAAATTTTTCGATACAAACATTTACCCCTACTACATTTTAAATTATAACACAACAAATCCCCCCTGGAATATCCTCCCCACGCCCTCCCCCCCCGCGCACCCCCCCCCCCCCCCCCCCCCCCCCCCCGCGCTACCAGTCTAGCAACCAAACCGTTTTTCCCTTTCTGCCGATGGCCTCGGGCAGTCATTGCCCGCGACCCCCCGCTGACGTGCTCCCTTCGTTGCTATCCCCCCCCCCCCCCCCCTTTCTCCCCGGGTTGCTGCTGTTTCGGCCTCCAGTTCCTATCTCTGATCCAGAAAGTCAAGGAAGGGCTGCCACCCGCCGGAAGAACCCCTGTACCGACCCTCTCAGGGCGAATTTGATTCTTTCCAATTGGATGAAGCTTGCCATGTCGTTTAAACCAGGTGTTAACACTTGGTGGCCTTGTGTCCCTCCACTGAATCAAGATCCTTCTCCGAGCTACCAAGGACGCAAAGGCCAATATTCCGGCCTCCCCTGCCTCCTGTACTCCTGGCTCCACCCCAACCCCAAAAATCGCTAGCCCCCACCCTGGTTTGACCCTGGTTCCCACCACTCTCGATACCGTCCCCGCCACCCCCTCCCAGAACTCTTCCAGTGCCGGGCACATCCAGAACATATGTACATGGTTCGCAGGGCTTCCCGAACACCTAACACACCTGTCCTCACCCCCGAAGAACCGACTCATCCTAGTCCCCGTCATATAGGCTCTGTGCAGCACCTTAAATTGGATGAGGCCCAACCTTGCGCACGACGACGACGAATTGACCCTCTCTAAGGCATCCGCCCATGTCCCATCTTCTATCTGCTCTCCCAGCTCCGCTTCCCACTTGTCTTTCAGCTCCTCTATCGATACCTCCTCCACCTCCTGCATTATTTTGTAGATGTCCGAGACCTTCCCTTCTCCGACCCAGACCCCTGACAGCACCCTATCACTCACCCCTCTATCGGGAAGCAAGGGAAATCCTTCCACCTGTCGTCTGGCAAATGCCTTCACCTGCAGGTATCTAAACGTGTTCCCCGGGGGGAGCTCAAATTTCTCCTCCAGCTCTCCCAGGCTCGCAAACCTCCCCTCTATGAACATGTCCCTCAGTTGCCTGATGCCCGCCCTGTGCCAGCTCTGGAATCCCCCGCCAGTGTTCCCCGGGACAAATCTGTGGTTCCCTCTCAGTGGCGCCGCCATCAGACCCCCCACTTCCCCCCCTGTGTCGCCTCCACTGCCCCCAGATTTTAAGGGTGGCCGCCACTACCGGACTCGTGGTATACCTTGTGGGGGGGAGCGGCCATGGTGCCGTTACTAGCGCCCCCAGGCTTGAATTGCCGCAGGACGCCCTCTCCATACGTTTCCAAACTGCCCCCTCCCCCTCCATCACCCACTTGCGCACCATCGATGCGTTTGCCGCCCAGTAGTATCCGGAAAGATTGGGTAGCGCTAATCCTCCACTGTCCCTACTCCGTTCCAAGAAAATCCTTCTCACTCTAGGGGTGCCATGTGCCCACACATAGCCCATAATGCTGCTAGTTACCTTCTTGAAGAAGGCCCTGGGGAGAAAGATGGGCAAGCACTGGAACAGAAACAAGAACCTCGGGAGGACCGTCATTTTGACTGACTGCACCCTCCCTGCTAGCGACAGCGGTACCATGTCCCACCTCTTGAACTCCTCCTCCATCTGCTCCACCAGTCTTGAAAAGTTCAGCTTGTGGAGGGTCCCCCAGTTCCTTGCCACCTGCACCCCTAAGTACCTGAAGCTCTTTACTGCTCTCTTAAAGGGGAGCCGCCCAATTCCCTCCCCCTGATCTCCCGGGTGTATCACAAAGACCTCACTTTTACCCACATTTAATTTATATCCCGAAAAGTCCCCAAACTCCGCTAGTATTTCCATTACCTCCGGCATTCCCCCTTCCGGGTCTGCCACATACAACAACAAATCATCCGCATATAGTGATACCCGATGTTCCTCCCCTCCCCTTGTCAGTCCTCTCCACCCCCCTGAACCCCTAAGTGCCATCGCCAACGGTTCGATCGCTAATGCAAATAGTAAGGGGGATAGGGGGCATCCCTGCCTGGTACCTCGATGGAGCCCAAAATACTCTGACCTCCTCCCGTTTGTAACCACACTCGCCATCGGGGCCGAATACAGCAGCTTCACCCACTTGATAAATCCCTCCCCAAACCCAAACCGTTCCAGCGTCTCCCACAGGTATTCCCACTCCACCCTATCGAATGCCTTCTCTGCATCCAGTGTTACCACTATCTCAGCCTCCCCCTCCACTGCTGGCATCATAATCACATTCAACAGTCTCCGGACATTTGTGTTAAGTTGTCGTCCCTTTACGAACCCCGTCTGGTCCTCATGGATTACCCCTGGCACACAATCCTCTATTCTGGTTGCCAGGACCTTTGCCAACAGTTTGGCATCTACATTCAAGAGGGAGATAGGCCTGTAGGACCCGCACTGTACAGGGTCTTTGTCCCGCTTCAGGATCAAGGAGATCAGGGCCTGTGACATTGTCGGGGGCAGAACCCCCCCCTCTCGCGCCTCATTGAAGGCTCGCACCAGCACTGGACCCACCAAGTCCACATACTTCTTATAAAATTCCACCGGGAACCCATCCGGCCCCGGCGCCTTCCCCGCCTGCATCTGGCCTATCCCTTTAACTAGCTCCTGCAGCTCTATCGGCGCCCCCAGCCCCTCCACCCGTTCCTCCTGGACCTTTGGGAACCTCAATCTATCGAGGAAGTTCTCCATTCCCCCCCTCCTCCTGGGCGGCTCAGACCGGTACAATTCCCTGTAGAAATCCCTGAAGACCCCGTTCACCTCTTGCCCCTTCTGCACTACGTTCCCTCCCTTCTCTCTCACTCCCCCAATCTCTCTGGCTGCATCTCGCTTGCGCAGCTGGTGTGCCAGCATCCTGCTCGCCTTTTCCCTGTACTCATAGACCGCGCCCTGTGCCCTTCTCCATTGCGTCTCCGCCTTCCTAGTGGTCAGTAGGTCAAACTGGGCCTGTAAACTGCGCCGCTCCCTCAACAGCCCCTCCTCTGATGTCTCCGCATATCTCCTGTCCACTTCTATAAGTTCCCCCACCAGTCTCTCCCTCTCCTGCCTCTCCTTCCTTTCTCTGTGTGCCCTTATGGAGATCAGCTCTCCTCTGATCACTGCTTTCAGGACCTCCCAGACTATCCCCACCTTCACCTCGCCCGTGTCGTTCGTGCCCAGATATCTCTCAATGCCCTTCCGGACCCTTCCGCACACCTCATCGTCCGCCAGCAGCCCCACATCCAGGCGCCACAACGGGCGCTGGTCCCGTGCTTCCCCCAGTTCTACCTCTACCCAGTGTGGTGCATGGTCCGAAATCGCAATGGCCGAGTACTCCGTGTCCTGCACTCTCGAAATCAGCCCCCTGCTCAGTACAAAAAAGTCTATTCTGGAGTACACCCTGTGGACGTGGGAGAAAAAAGAATACTCCCTCGCCCTTGGCCTGCCAAATCTCCAAGGGTCTACCCCCCCCATCTGCTCCATGAACCCCCTTAGCACCTCTGCCGCTGCCGGCCTCCTATTCGTCCTGGAACTCGATCTGTCCAGCCCAGGGTCGAGCACTGTATTGAAGTCTCCCCCATGATCAGGCCCCCTGCCTCCAGACCCGGAATGAGGCCCAACAGGCGCCTCATAAAACCCGCGTCATCCCAATTCGGGGCATACACATTCACCAGCACCACATTCTCTCCCTGCAGCCTACCCTTCACCATCACGTACCTACCTTCCTTATCTGCTACCACCTGCGCCGCCACGAACGACACCCTCTTTCCCACCAAAATCGCCACCCCCCGGTTCTTTGCGTCCAAGCCTGAGTGGAACACCTGTCCCACCCACCCCCTTCTCAGGCGTACCTGGTCTACTACTCTCAAGTGAGTCTCCTGCAACATTGCCACATCCGCCTGCAGTCCCTTTAGGTGTGAAAAAACCCTTGATCTCTTGACCGGCCCATTCAGCCCCCTCACGTTCCAAGTAATCAACCGGGTCGCGGAGCGACCCGTCCCTTTCCCCTGTCTATTAGCCATGTCCTGTCCCCTGTTCGCCCCGGGTCGACCCTCCCCTTCTGACCCGTTCCCCATGGCGATGGCCCCTCCCCCTCTCTCCTCCCGTTCTTCCCTTCCCGTCCTCGGCCTTTCCAGCAGCAACCCGGTATCCCCCCCCTACCCCCCCCCCCCCCCCCCCCCCCCCCCCCCCCCCCCCTGGCTAGGACCCCTCCTAGCCGCGGTGTATCCACCATCGTACTCCCGAGAGTCAGCTGGTTTTCGCTGACCCGGCTGCCCCTGCCACACTCCGACTCCTCCCGATGTGGGGGGGGAGGGGCCTCCCCCCCCCTTGCCATCCCTCTCTGACCCCGCTTTAGCGCGGGAAAAGCCGCCATTGCTGGCCACACCCCACTCTTCTCTCCTCCCCCTTCCTCCGTCCCGCGCGCGGGAAACAGGGGAAAGCCCGCGCTTTCGCCCGGCCACACCCTACCCCGCCATCTTCAATTCCACCCCCGTCCCCATCCAAGCCCATAAAAAAGCCCCCTTAAAACGAGAGGAAGAAAAAGAGAAAAAGAAAACACGCATAACCAACTTGCACCCCCCCCGTCCCGCCTCCCCAACTTAACAATATAACAATATAAATAACAAATCTCAAATAAATACATAAATACATAACTATGCCTGCATAACTAAATAACTACCCAATAATAACGTATTTAACCATCACCCTCCATCGAACAGAACAGTAACCATAACCCTTAAAGAACAGATCAAAAAACAGTAAAAAAGCCCCCCCTACAACAACAATAATTAAGGGAAGTTGGCAACGGGAAGAGACACACAAAAAGGAACAAAGAAACCCCCCATAACACAAGTTTCAAAGAAACCAAACGATCCATCAACTTTAACCAAGTTCCGACCTGGCCTAAGAAAGACATGGGCCACTTGATCAGTCAAGGGTACTCGGGCGGCCTCGACCGCCGGCGTTCCCAAGTTCTAGTTCAGGTCCAGCTTTTCCTCCCGAACAAAAGTCCATGCCTCCTCTGGGGTCTCAAAGTAATGGTGCTGGTCCTTGTAGGTGACCCACAAACGCGCTGGCTGCAGCATTCCGAACTTGATCCTCTTTGCGTGCAGCACCGCCTTCGTCCGGTTAAACCGGGCCCGCCGCTTTGCCACCTCCGCACTCCAGTCCTGATATATCCGCACCGTCGAATTCTCCCATTTGCTGCTTTTCTCCCTCTTGGCCCACCTCAGCACTTTTTCCCGATCACAGAAACGCTGGAATCGCACCAGCACCGCCCTCGGGGGCTCGTTCGCCCTAGGCCGCCTAGCCATGACCCGATATGCTTCTTCCAGCTCCAGGGGCGATGGACCGGCCCCCTCTCCCATCAGGGAGCTCAGCATCTCCGCTACATATTTCGGGAGATCAGACCCCTCCAGGCCTTCTGCTAGGCCCAGGATCCTCAAGTTCTTCCGCCTCATTCGAGTGTCCAGCTCCTCAAAGCGGCTCTGCCATTTCAGGTGGAGTGCCTCGTGCACCTCCACCTTTCCCACGAGGACCGTGGCCTCCTCCTCCCTTGCAGTCATCTCCTGCTGCAGCTCTCTTATCGACGCCTCTTGGGTCGCCTGGGCCCCCATCAGCCTTGTGGTCGTCGGGTTCATAGACTCTAAGAGTTCCACTTTCAGCTCCGTAAAACACCGGAGGAGAGCGGCCTGCTGCTCCTCCGCCCATTTTCTCCAATCTTCTAGTGCGCCACCGGCCGCCATTTTGGTCCTCTTCCCCCGCTTTTTTCGGGGAGCTGCTGCCGCTTTTTTTGTCGCCCCACTCCGAGTACCGACCATAAAGTTGGTCTCACTCTCCTCAGGGAGCCTTCCCCCACCGGGATTCGTCTTTACAGTACCGTCGGGGCCCTCCAATCGGCCCTTAAACACCTTTGTCGCAGGAGCTGCCAAATCTGCGATTTAGCTGGTCATAGCCGCAACCGGAAGTCCCATTTATTCATTTTCAAGAGCTCCCCCCTCCCCCAATACTATAGGTTTTGTTCTGTTTAACTGTTGAGACTGAATTCCTGATATGTGAACAGTATCAGAAGTAGTCTGTGCTTAATCAGACTGAACTATTGTCCCTGACAACAACCTAATTTTGGCGCCAGTGCAGTAACAAGTGCAACATGCTGGAGAAGTCCAGGACCACCTTTGTTATTATTTCCTTAGCTATTTAGCTAAATTCATCAAATTTATGGACTGCCCCACAAACGAAGAGGAAAGATGATGATGAAAAATGGGTTGTACTTCCAAGCTGGTGCTTTCTTTGAATGATGTCAATGAATCAATTTTTGTATCCGAGAGATTTGTTTCAGCAGCATATTTGGGTGTCTACTTTTTAAACTGTTTTCAGTGATCATGGGTATTAAATATTCTGAAACCTTCCTGAGCATTGATTTAAATTGATGTACTGCTATATCAGTATTCTTCTAAAAACTGATCTATTCTGTATCAAAACAGCTCACCTGTGGATGACGGTCGTTCTCAGCATGTACTCGTCTAGTAATTACATTGTTTCTTTTAATTGCAGTGAACAGGGAAAAACTTTAGCAAATAACCACACAGCAAGCCGAATGTGAGTAATCTTCAGTTTTATTAATTATATTGTAAGCTAAATCCATTATCAAGTTTTCATGCTTTCAGTTAAGAACACAATGACAAACAATCACTTGCCAGTAGATAACTTGAATATTGCTGAAAAGAGTGGCTTGATGCCAGAGCTTTTCATCTTGGACTCAGGACAAATACAGGAATACCAAATTTCAAACAGTTACAACAGTTGGAATGCTGAATCTGGCCAAGACATGAGGAAAGCAACGCGGAACTAGGTTCCCTGGTAATCTAAAAAGGGTGCGAGGTTTGGTTTCCTCTGCAGAGAACGGTCCCTGTATGTCGCTTCTAGCAAGTGTAAATGAACCATGTTATGAGCTTGACTGATTATTTTAAATTGGCACTTAGTGTAGCTGTTCGCACACTTGGGTTTATTGTGCTGCCAAATTTGTCGAATCACATTGAATGGTAAATGTTCTGTTTTGGTTTTAGCAAGTGCAGGGTGGTTGAGTATGTTTGGTACTCTACATGTTGCAAACTTCCAAAGGAACACTGTTTGATTGATCAGCCAACTGCTGGGGCGTACAACCTAGGTAGAATCTCAGTAAATTGGTTGGTTAATCTGATGCAGTCCTGGGATTAGTCATGTTCTTATTTAACTTGTGTTGCAAAAGCTTTTTAAAAATGCTCTAAATCATTCACATAGTTTGTCACATTTTTAATGATACATAACCAGGACAGCGCATTGCGAATTTGTCTTATTTGGGGGCCAACAAGGCAGCCAAATACTGGAAAGACTTTATTTGATTAACCAGAGAACTGTATAGTTTTCCCCTTAGGTTTGTGATTAAATGATTATTAATTGCATGTTACATAATAAAACAGCACAATTTAAAAAAAAAAATCCTTTCACTGGATATGGGCGTGGCTGGCTAGGCCAGCTGGTATTGCCCATTGCTAAGTGCCCTTGAGAAGGCAATGGTGAGTCGCCTACGTGGACCCCTGCAATCCATGTGATGTAGGTGCACCCATGCTGCTGTTAAGGAGGGAGTTACAGGATTTTGATTTAGCCACAGTGAAGGAATGGCGATCCAGTTCCAATTTAGGGTGGAGCAGTGGTGGTATTCCCATGCATCGGCTATCCTTCTCATTCTGGGTGGTAGAGGTCGCAGATACGGAAGGTGCTAGTGAAGGAGTCTTGGTGATTTATTGCAGTTCATCTTATGAATGCTGCCAATGAGTGTCAGTAGCAGAGGGAGTAGATGTTAAAGGTGTTAATTGGGCTGTCAGTAAAGTGGCGTGCTTTTTCCTGGATGGTGTGAAGCTCGAGTGTTATTGTAGCTGCACTCATCCAGACAGGTAGAGAGTATTCCATCACACTCCTGACTTGTGACTTGTAGACGTCAGGCTTTGGGGAACCAGGTGGTTAGTTACTCTCTGCAGAATTCCCAGCTCTTATGGTCCCAGCAATAATTTCCATTTCAGTTTCTGGTCAATGGTATCCCCAGCGTGTTGATAATGGGGGATTTAGTAATAGTCATTCCATTGACTATAATGAGGAGGTGATTACATTCTCTCTTATTGGAGATGGTCATTGCCTGACACTTGTTTGGCACAACTCAACCCAAGCCTGAACATTGCCCAGGCCTTGGTGCACATGAACCCAGATTGCTCCAGTATTTGAGGAGTCCTGAATGGTGCTGGACATGGTACAATCATCATCAAATGTCCCCACTTCTGACCTTGTGGTGTAATAAAGCAGCTGAAGATGTTTGGGCAGAGGCACTACCCCGAGGAACTGCTGCAGTGAAGCCCTGAGACTGAGATGATTGACCTCCAACAACTACAACCATCTTCCTTTGTGCTAGGTATGTTTCCAACCTGTGGAGCGGTTTCCTCTCGATTCATACAAATTGGGTGCAGGAGTAGGCCACTCACCTCTCCGAGCCTGCTCCACCATTCAATAAGATTATGGCTGATGTGATTGTAACTTCAACCCCACATTTCCTGCCGACTCCCAATAACCTTCCACCCCCTTGTTAATCAGGAATCTATCAAACTCTGTCTTGAAAATATTGAAAGACTCTGCTTCCACTACCTTTTGAGGAAGAGAATTCCAAAGACTCACGACCCTTAGAGAGAAAATAATTCTCCCCATCTCTGTCTTAAATGAATGCCCCTTTATTTTTGACCAGTGAGCCCTGGTTCTAGATTCACCCACAGGAGGAAATATCCTGCCCACATCCACCCTGTCAAGATCCCTCAGAATTTTGTGTGTTTCGATCAAGTCAATTCTTACTCCAGCAGATACAAGCCTAACTTGTCCAACCTTTCCTCGTAAGATAACCTGCCCATTCCAGGTATTAGTCCAGTAGATGTTCTCTGAACTTTCCCAACGCATTTTCACCCTTCCTTAAATAAAGATACCAGTACTGTACACAGTACTCCAGGCGTGGTCTACTAATTCCTTATATAGTTGAAGGCAACCTCCCTACTTTCTAATCAATTTCCCTCGCAATAAACAATAACATTTTATTGGCTTTCCTAATTCCTTGCTGCACATGCCTTTTATGATTCATGCACCAGGTCATCCAGCTCCCTCTGAATCAGAACACTGCAATCTCTCGCTATTTAGAAAACTTGTTTTAATCTTTCTGCCAAAATTACCTTTCACATTTGCCCACATTATTCTCCATTTACCAGATCCAGATCTTTGCCCACACACTTAACCTATGTCCCTTTGTAGCCTCATTACACGCTCTTCACAATTTATTCTCTTATGTCCTCTTCACAATTTACACTCTCACCAATCTGTGTCATCAGCAAATTTCACAACTGTACCTTCAGGTAGTTCATCTAAGTTATTTATCTGAATTTTTATGAGTTGACACCCCACCACAGATCCTTGTTACATCCTGCCGTCAGAAAAAGACCCATTTATTTCAAAACTGTTTCTTGTTAGTCAATCTTCTCTTCATGCCATTATCTTAGCCCTATACAATGAGCTTTTATTCTCTGCAGCAGCTTTTAATGTGGCACCTTATGAAATGCCATCTGGGAGCCTAGGTACAGTATACCCGCTGGTTTCTCTTTATCCACAGTACATGCGACTCCTTCAAAGAGCTCCATTGAATTGGTTGAACGTGATTTTCCAGTCACAAAACCATGTTGACTCTGCCCGATTGCCGTATATTTTTCAAGGTGCCTGCTTTAGTAAATTTAGTAACAGCTTCCAACAATTTTCCTGATAGATTCCCAATTACCCCTGATTTTGCCAGGGCTCCTTGATGCCATACTCTCAAATGCTGCCTTGATGTCAAGGGAAATCTCTCCGACCTCACCTGTGGAGTTTAGCTGTTTTGTCTGATTTTGCTCGATTGGACCAAGGCTATAATAAGTTCGGGAGCTGAATGGCCCTGGCAGAATCCAAACCAAGCATCAATGAGCAGGTTATAGGGAGTGAATTAATGTGGTTGATAATCCCTTCCACCATTTTGCTGATGATCAAGAGTAGACTCATGGCTAATGTGAATTTTCATGAACTGGACGTAGCTGGGCAATTTTCCACATTGCGGGTAAATGCCTGTGTTGCAGCTGCACTGGAATAACTTGGCAAGGGATACAGCTAGATCTGGAGCACAAATCTTCAGTACTATTGCCAAAACGTCAGGGCCCATAGTCTTGGCAGAATCCAACTCATTGCAACTGTTTCTTGATATCACGCGGAATTAATCAAATTAGATGAAGATTGACATCTGTGATGTTCGGGTCCTTGAGAAGGCCGAAATGGATCATCTACTTTGAACTTCTGGCTGAAGATTGTTGCAGATACGTTATCTTTCTCTTCTGAATAGACGTGCTGGCTTCCGCCTTAATTGAGAATGGAGATACTTGTGGAGCCTTCTCCTCCAGTTAGTTGCTTAATTGTCCACCATCATTCATGATTGGTTGTGCCCGGACTGCAGAACTTAGATCTGATCCTTTGGATGTAGGTTAGCTTATCTCTTGTCTAAAGTATGCTGCTTCTGTTGTTTGGACCGCAACTAGTCCAATGGTGTAAATGAGCTTGATGCCTCATTTTTAGATATCCCTGGTGCTGCTCATGGCATGCCCTTCTGCACTCTAGGATTGATCCCTTGGCTTGATGATAACGTAAAGGGGATATGCCAGACCATGAGATTGTGGTTGAACACAATGCTGCTGATGGCATTAAGCCTCTTGGATGCCCAGTGCTGTGCTGCTAGACCTGAATCTATCCCATTTAGAGCTCTAATGCGATTCACAGGTATGCTCAGTGTGAAGATAGGACTTTGTCTTCACACGGGCTATATCGTGGCTATTCCTACCTATACTGTCACAGATTCATCTGTGACTAGTAGTTTGGTGAAAGCATTGTCAATTCTGTTTATCCCTTTTGATTCCCTCGCCATCAAGAGGCCCAGCCCGGCAGATATGTCCTTCAGGACTTGCTTAGTTGTTGTGCTGCTAGTAGTGTTTAGCACTGTTACTTCACAGCACCAGGGACTCTGGTTCGATTCTTCTTGGGTCACTGTCTGTGTGGAGTCTGCACATTCTCCTCGTGTCTGCGTGGGGTTCCGGGTGCTCCGGTTTCCACCCACAGTCCAAAGATGTGTGGGTTAGGTGGATTGGTCATGATAAATTGCCCTGTAGTGTCCAGACGTTTGCTGGGTTACGGGGATGGGGTGGAGGTGTGGGCTTAGGTAGGGTGCTCTTTTGGGGGTTGGTGTAGACTTGATGGGCTGAATGGCCTCCTGCACTGTAAATTCAATGATTCTAAGGCAAATGGGATCCTAGAGGCAACAAGAAAAACATTTTTACCCATCATGCAGAATCTTGAATGCACTGCCTGAGAGTGATTTTAGGCAAATTCACTTGTGACTTTCAAAAGGAATTGGGTAATTAACCTCAAGAAAAATTGATAGGGGAAGGGCAGGAAATGAAGTTAGTTGAATTGCTGTTACAAAGAGCTGACACTGACACAATGGACCAAATGGCTTCCTTTATTCTATAATCACTGATTCTAAAAATAAAGTGCGGCAATGAGGAGGAGGTAAATTTGGAGCATGGAAAGAGAGATGGAGTGGAAAGAGGGAGGCAAAGTGAGCTGGAGGAAGATTTTGGGGGGGGGGGGTTGGAGAAAGAGGTGACCAGTTATGGTTGGGGAATAGCAAGTGTAAACCAGCCAACCAAACGGAGGGAATAAAGAGTAAATGAGCCGCCAGATTAGAGTTGGTGCCTGAGGGGATTGAGGGAGTTTGTAGGGAGCGAGACAGGACATTTGAAAATAGAGGAGGAGGCAATGACAGCTGGACGAAAAGGTGGGAAGCGCAAGAGTCTAAATTAGGTCATGGGAAGGAAGCCAAGATGTAAAATGGGTGAGAATGAATAGAAAAGGAACGAACAAAGCAAAGGAGGAAGACGAGTACACAAATGTGATAAGTGGAGTGCAATACAGCTGGAGTAAAGGATTTTGAGTCAGCAAGTTAGAAGCATAGCAGGAGGAAAAGAATGATTGAGCCAGAGAAAAGGCGAATGAAAGTGAGCAGTACAGTGGGTCGGAGGCAGAGAAGGGGAGAAATGGGGCTCTTAATGAGAGAGACTGACAGAAGTAAAGGACAACCATGTTGGAGAAAAGAAAATTACTGCAGATGCTGGAATCTGAAACCAAAAAGAAAATGCTGGAAAATCTCAGCAGGTCTGGCAGCTTCTGTAGGGAGAGAAAAGAGCTAACGTTTTGAGTCCAGATGACACTTTGTCAAAGCTAAAGACAGAGAAAGTGGGAAATATTTATGCTGTGGAGCGAGAATGAAAGATGAGTCATAGCCACAGAAAGCAAGGGGAAAGAGTGCTAACGGCAGTCCCCAGAGAGAACAAAAGGTGTGACAGGCCAAACTGCAGAGAAACTAACATCAGAGGGTAAGCGAGTCTTGGTAAATATCTTGTCCAACACTAAGAAACAAATGGAAAGCAATGAAGGTGGATAGTGGGGGAGGGACATACAGAAATCCTGTTGGAGAGAAAAGCAGTACATTTTCAGGGCAGGCATTCCTGGAAGAGAAGAGGCAGTGAGTTAAACACAGGATAAAAGCAAATTACTGTGGATGCTGGAATCTGAAACCAAAAAGAAAATGCTGGAAAATCTCAGCAGGTCTGTCAGCATCTATAGGGAGAGAAAAGAGCTAACGTTTCGAGTCCAGATGATCCTTTTGTCAAAGCTGAATACTGCGAAAGTGGGAAATCATTAACCAATGTTAATGCTGGCCACCAGCTAATTGTTGCATATCAATCTGTCTCACTGGTCCAAAAGCTATATTAGAAACTACTGTATTGATGTCTATTTTGACATCATCTATACAAGTTTCATTACATGCTGGCTAGGTGCTTGAGCCGATTGTGTAACTGATTGTCCAACGCTGCTTGATACTGATGTTCATTCATTCTTGATTAATAAGAATCATTTCTATCAATGTCCTGATTTGAAAGGCAGATGGCTTTTTGGATAGAGGTTCAATTAAAGCATCGTAAAAATTGGGCTCATGGAATTTTGTTTATGTAAATGAGGTTCCCTCGGGAGTAGATAATTAGAGACATTGTTTTTAGTTTATTAAGATGATGTAGTTAATGGGAGGAGCCTGGGGCTGAAGCAGTCAGATGTTGAGATTGCAGTTTTGAAGTTCAGTTAAGATTTACCTGTGAACAGACCAGCACTGCTCTCAAAACAGTGAATTAAAGATTTACCTGTCAGCAGGACAGGTGCAGGTTCTCAAAGGCTGGCCGGTACATAGAATCCCGACAGTGCAGAAGGAAATCATTTGGCCCATCAGGTTGGCACTAACCCTTCGAATAAGCACTCTGCCCATTTACATTTCCCCATCCTATCCCCATAACCCCGTAACCTAACCTGCACACCACTGGACATTAAGGGGAACAGTACTCTGAGGCGGGCAAGAACTGCAGGTTGTTTCCTGACCGGATTTCTCTCTCGCCAATCGGTCTTTTAAAAGGATCTCTAAGCAAGTATCCCTGGTCTGCCTACTGTGTTTAAAAATGGATTTTGGCCCGAGGTGGGTTTTGCTTGATTGGAGATAAAAGAAAGCAGTTACGATTTATTGTTTTGTTGTATTCGGCATTGTTCAATGAGTGATTGTAAGTTGTTTTCTTGTGTGAGGTTAAAGTTATTTTAATGCCGTATTAGTAATAAAGATTGTTTTAATAATATACCATATCCCTATTTGTGCATGCAATCCCTTCAAGAGCAAGGTATCCTTTCCTCAGTCTTAGAAATAAAATAAAATATTGGAGTTTCTGTCCAGTGTCCTAGCAACTGTTGAGGTCTGGTCAGGGATGGTAATAACTGTCTCTCTAAATTGCTTTGTACAGGTCTCCACTAGTTTCTGCCTGTGCTGGTCAAGAAATGCTGCAGCTCACAACTCAAAGCATCTGCATTCAGTTTTTAGCTCTAAATTCCTCCTTGAATATTATTTTTAACTCCACATGCATAGCAAGAAAAGCATTTAAAAGGATCCCTTGGTGTTTTTCCTCTCTGAATGGATTTCTTGGTTGTTTTAACCACCAAGGTAATGGCGGCATCTAATTTGCATGGGTGATTTAACTGCATTCATAGCTTGGATAAGGACAAGATCACTGTAGGTTATCAAACATTTGAAATTGCAGGGATCACGTTGAGGAAAGCCTAAATGAAGTGAGCATTATCTCTGGAGAATTACTTTTGCTCAGTGACTTGCAAGTTTTGATTTAATAGATTTAAAATTCTAAGCATTCGTTTAGAACAGCTTGGACTGTAGAACTGTGCGCTGAACTTGCTGGCCCAAATGGAAATGGTAATGTTTGAATATTTAAGTAATCTTTATTCTAGGATATGAAAATTTGGTGACCTGTCTACTGTTCATTGTTAATTTTAGAAATGGTTCAAAAGTTCATGAGTGCTAACAGGAATACATTTTGGCATATGAAGAATTGAAATGCTGTTTATTGAATAGGAATCCAGATGTTTTGGAGAGTTCTGCATGACATCTGTTCCATTAGAATTGATCAGTTTTGTGAATTGTAAATTGTACACACCAGCCAAGGGGGTAGAAGGGAAAGATGCAAAATGTGAACGACGTGCCTGCATTGGAAATGCTTGATATTTAATTGAAAGTTTTAATGGTAAGCATAAAGGATGCATAAGTGATTTTGAGGATTTTAAATTGCTTCTTACGTGACCATGGCCAGTTTAATTCTTGTTTTGAAGAAAGCATGTTGTTGTGAAATAATTATTAAAACCTCACTGCCGAGTTTAAAAGAAACCAACACTAAAGGAGAGGAAGCAGAAAAGAGACAAAACTATCCAAAGTGCACATAAAAATTTGGTCATAAATCCCTTACTAGGCTTAATATTTAATTTCAAGTATGAACAAATTCTAGGTTTTGAATTCAGTTGGCCCAGAGTAAAGGTTGTAGGTTGTCCTTTTATTTGTTTCTGAAAGGCTAAATGTGAGTTGAACAGGCACTTGCCAATAATTTTCTTCATACAGTAATTCCTCCTTTGAGCGGTGGAAAAACGTGGATGAAGGACGTTTGCGCTTTCTATGCACATTTGTGTCAGTGGATCAGCTTTGTCCCTATAAGTGTACACTGCCTTCTTCAAAGTTCCTTTTCAAATCAAGCTCTTCAAATTTTGAAGTAAAATGTTGCTTACCTAAAAGAAATACGCTTTTGAGGTTTGTCATTATGTTCCTATTTAATCAGCATTTTGAATTCTGTGTCTCCTGCATTTGTAAATTCTTCTTGTAGGTTTTGTAGATGTATGCTTGTGATATGTGCCATTGTAAACACTTGCAGTATATGGGATTTACATGTGAAGTTCTGAGGATCTGAGTTCACAATAATGCCACACTTAATATCATTAAGAAATTGTTTCAGCTGATCTGACCTTTGGAGATGCTTTAAAGGAATGTTCTGGCACTACCCAATACAAATTTATAATAACCAGTGCATGATTTGGGGAACATCGTCTTTGTATGCCGGTAACCCTTCTATGCCTCTAATTCCCAGGAATGACACCTGACCTTGTATGTGTCTGTGCAATGTTTCATTTAAAAATCTCATCCTCACATCGAGAGAGGAAAATGGAAACCAGGACCAATCTAGAGGCATCATCCTATTTGACTTAAATGCTACTTTCCATAAGTCTCTGCTGGTACACATTGTCATTGTGCACATGAACTAGATTCTACTAAAGTATTGTATTGTAAAGTAATTGTAATTCTACTGCAATGGGGTGGAAAATAAATTTTTGTCCACTCCTGGGAACAGGAGCTTCCATCCTATTCTTTGTTTCTCTTCAGTTTTTGTATCGTGTTGGAGACTTTGTACTGTTAGAAACGTTCAGCAGGTAACAGCATGCTGTGGGGAAGAGCAGAAATGAACAACTGTCTCAACAATACATTATTGTGCAAGTCGTTTAAATGAAACATTGCTGTACTCCTGCTTGGTATTTGGAGGCTGTACTAATCCCTCTGCCTACTATTTTGAATGTTTGCCACAGGAAGCGAGCAGCTGCAAAGCATCTAATAGAACGCTACTACCACCAGTTAACTGAGGGCTGTGGAAATGAGGCCTGCACGAATGAGTTTTGTGCTTCTTGTCCAAGTTTCCTCCGTATGGATAACAATGCAGCGGCCATAAAGGCCCTTGAGCTTTTTAAGATTAATGCAAAACTCTGTGATCCTCACCCTTCCAAGAAAGGAACCAGCACTGCCTATGTGGAAAACAGCACAAAGAGCTCCCATAGCATCATCTGTTGTTCGGAAACAAAAGTGAATAAGCGAGAGATGCAAGCCCAAAGAGAAGATTTTAAAGGTGAGCCTCCTATGCAGTCGATGACTGTTTGTTTGCTATTATGTATGGTGACCCAATAAAGTTCTTCAAAATTCTATATAGTTTCTATAAAGTAGATCTAACATGGGTTTCCATTTGTGAGGAACAACAAAACTAGAGATCATCCATATAAGATGGTCACCAGAAAATCAAATAGTGAATTCAATGGAAATGTCTTTACCCAGAGAATAATGAGAATGTGGAACTTGTGCACAGAGAGTTGTTGAAGCAAGTAGTATGGATGTACTATGAGGTAGCTAGATAAACATGAGGGAGAAGAGACTAGAGCTTATGCTGATAAAGTTATATTAGGAAAGATGAAAAGAGGCTCGAGTGAAACACAAATGCCAGCATGGCTTAGTTAGCCAAATAACCATTTTCTGGGCTGTATATTCCACTGGTGCGAGTACCTGAATGACCAGGATGTTTAAGAACCAAATGAAACAAATGGTAAAGTTTAAGAATCTAAACAACATTAGGACAATTCTTTGAGAATGTCCAAACTACTAAGTATGCATATTGCAATTAATCTTGTAAACCTCTGAAAGGTTACAGATTTAGATGCTGCCATAGACTCAGGATGGGAATTTATCCTGCCACAGCATGAATTGGACAGGAATCCAGGATGGCCAGTTCAAGCCCTGCTGCGTATCTTCAATAGAAAGCTCACCTGTATATGTTCAGCTATTTACAGAGAATGAGTGCTTTGCGTCACTATTGGCAGTCGTTTCAGATGTAACACCCAAGTGAGTTTGGGAACACAGGTTGAATTGGATCTGATAGAAGTAACCAAGGTAGATATTATAGTTCTAATTACAAATCCTCTAACCTAATATGTCATTATCTTGTAAGGGTACTTCCTGTTTATTACCCTGTCTTTTATTTTGCTGTTATTCTTATTTTGATCCATGGCTGATTAATGGACATGGATCTTTAAGGCACGCAGTCTGTGCCTTTAATTCAAGGAGAAGAAACCAGAAGCAGGCGATGTCACCGTGCTAGCTTGTGCTGGTTTGAGCAGGAGACCACAGACCTTTGGGGGAACCAGTGGGACAGATGTGCTGGGAATCGGTTAGATTGATTGGCTGGGTGCTGCTCATTCCCTGTGCTCTGCCCGGTAACAGATGGTGATTGGATCTTATCCCACTGCAATGCTTTTTGAGACCTGGAGGTTTCAGTTTTGACTCTGGCAGCTTGGTGAAGAGATCCAGCTAACTCTCTCCAGGAAGATCGAGCTAACTCTTTCCAGAAAGCCTGCTGTGAGGGCTGGCTGTGTCTCTCCAGAAAATCTGTGAGTGTTGTATTCCTGAAACTACAGAGGCCTGAAGACAAACCGCGAACTGAAAGCAAAGTTTGATGAGAAATAAAGAGCTTCTCCAGGAAAGTTGTGAGTACTGCTTTTCTAAACTACAGAGAAGACCGTTGCAGGCTGCAAACCATAGACTTTAATCTGCAAGCCTACTGTGAAGAAAGTCACCATCTGAAACACAGACCTTTTCCTTTCACTTACAATTGTTACCCTTTCCACCCACGTGTATGTGTGTGTCTATTTCATTTTAGTTATTATAACTAAACAGTAGTGCAGCACGGTGGTGCCGTAGTTAGCACTGCTGCCTCACGGCGCCAAGGTCCCAGGTTCGATCCCTGCTCTGGGTCACTGTCTGTGTGGAGTTTGCACATTCTCCCCGTGCTTGCGTGGGTTTCGACTCCACAACCCAAAGATGTGCAGGTTAGGTGGATTGGCCACGCTAAATTGTCCCTTAATTAGAAAAAATTAATTGGGTACTCTAAAAAAAAATTTAAATAACTAAACCGTTATTGTGTTTACAGTGGGTTACAGTGTAAATTAAAAAGGGACACCAGGTTTGTAGTGGTAAAACAGGATGGTTCTGGAAGCTGCAAAGCACTTCCTTCAGGTGGACAAGTTATCTCTGGTTTATTTAATAACGGCAAACTGAATTGGTAGGTGAATTAGAAATTGAGGTGCGAGCTAAAGCTAGGAAGGTGGAGATAATTGATCCAATTGCTCAGCATTTAAATTTGAAACGCATGGCAACAATCAGTAGAATTACCTAAAATCCAGCTAAAACAATTGGCAATGCAGCAAAAAAGAAATGAAGATGCAGCGAAAAGAACGAGCTGAGGGAAAAAGAAATCGAAAAAGAAATGGAGATGGAGCATGAGGAAAAAGAAATGGAGATGGAATTGAGGAGGTTGGAATTAGAGAGAGATGAAAAAGAGACCCGAGTTCCGGATTAAGTTACTAGAAATTAGTGGGGAGGCTGGTAAAAAGTGGAGGGAAGCTTAATCTTAGAACGGAACCCAGTGGCGATATGTTTAAATTTATACAGGCCCTCCCAAAATTCGATGAGAATGACGTAGAAACGTTGGGTGCTTGAGAAAATAGCAACTCGAATGGAGTGGCCAAAAGAAAAGTAGACATGCAGAGTAAATTGATGGGGCGGGCACAGGACGTTTATGCTTCCCTGTCAGCGGGTGTCTAAGAAGTAGGATGAGGTAAAAAAAAAAGGCTATCCGGAAGCGCATAGGGAAAAGTTTGGGAATTTAAGGAGACAGCCAGGACAGACTTATGCAGAATTTGACAAGATTAAGCAGAACAATTTTGATAGGTGGACACGCGCATTGGAAGTTGCAACTACCTATGAGGCTCTGAGAGAGGTCATTCTCTTAGAAGAATTTAAGAATTCCCTACCTTCTGTAATAAGAACCCAGGTTGAAGACCAGAAGGTGAAGAATGCTAGGCAGGCAGCAAGTAGGGGCTGGTTTAGCACAGTGGACTAAACAGCTGCCTTGTAATGCAGAACAAGGCCAGCAGCGCGGGTTCAATTCCCGTACCAGCCTCCCTGAACAGGCGCCGGAATTTGGCGACTATGGGCTACTCACAGTAACTTAATTGAAGCCTACTTGTGACAATAAGTGATTATTATTATTTATTATTATTACAGCTGATAATGAGCTAATCCATAAATTTAAACCTTTGTTCCGTCACCCCCATAATTTTGAAAAGAATAGGAAGTGAGAGTGAAAAGAAGGCAGGTTGTCAAGGTAAAGAATGGATAACTGAGCATGCTCCAAGATCATCTCAGACCAGGAAAAATGTACTGGAGGTCAGACTCTAGCACAGGTGTTACCATGTAACAAGGTGTGCCATGTTCATTCAGCATGTTGGAAGTTGGAAGGAAAAGCCCATGGACTTGAGAGTTCAGAAGGAAAATTCTGAAAAGGGAACAAAAGTGGAGAATACTACAGGGCAAGACTGTAGCTTTAACTGAATTTAGGAGACCTGATGTAAACACTGCTGTAGGTGCAGATATGAGGAATAAGGCAGAGGAGAGATATACGGGATTTTTGTCTAAGGGGAAGTTCGCTCCAGTTTCCTCAACTCATATCGCCGAATCCATTGGAGAAATTTAGAGGAGATGGACTTGATTTCCCCTCCAGAGAGCTCAATGAAAGCTGAGGTATTAGCGAATGGGATAGGTGGAGATTATATCCCAATTCCATTGTATAAAGTACAATTAATTAGTGATTTTGTGTCGGATCCTATAGTTGCCGGGCTGGTTAAGAAATTCCCAGTGGACAGGGTGGACTTGAGAAATGATTTGACAGGAGTGAAGGTTGTAACTTCATCCGTTTGTAGGGAGTCAGAGGGAAGTGCTACAGTCAGCATTTGAGACACCCAACAGTATGGCATGTGGGAAATCAGGAAAACTCATTGGGCATTAAATGACTCGAAGAAAGAAATGTTGAAAGACATTAATCAAATATCAAATGACACTGGTAGTGAATCTGATTCTGCTCGGACTGTGAAATTATCTCAGTGGTTCCTCATATCAGAGTGATTCCTCACAGATTTGTCAACAATCAAATCTCGTAGAGAACCAGTTTCTGAACCTTTTTCAAAATATATTTTTATTAAAGATTTTCCATTTGCAGTAAATTTTATTTCAAAGCCAACATCACAAACAGCAGATGTAACACAGAACAACATAACAAATTCAACCAACCACATGCACCTCACGCACAGAAGAAAGGAAAAATAACGCCCCCGCCGTAGCAACTGAAGGTGACTGATTCCTTAAAGTACGCAATGAATGGCTGCAATCTCAGGTAGAACCCCCTTAAAGTACGCAATGAATGGCTGCAATCTCAGGTAGAACCCCTCAACCAATGTCCTGACTGTGTACTTAACTTTCTCCAGGTACAGAAATTCCACTCATACCTGTCCTCTGCCCCCAGAAATAAGCTGCTCATTTTGGCCTTGGGTCCAGCATGCCCTGTGCATTATCTTTAGCTGGATCAGGCTGAGCCGTGCATATGAAAACTTTGGCTCACCCTATGAAGGGCCTCATTGCACACTTCCATCATCCACTATGGGTCCCAACTCCCCCTCCCACTTCATTTTCACCTCATCCACTGGAACTGATTCCTCCGACAGGGTCCACCAATAGATCCCAGGCATGCTACCCTCTTCTAGAGAAAGGACCCTTTCCAGCAGAGACGGAGGCGCCACGAGAAAGGGCGGGAAGGCCCTTCACACAAAATTCCAGATTTGTAGATACTTGAATGAGTTCAATCCCAAAGTCCAAACTTGACTGTCAGTTCCTCGAAGCTGGCAAACCGTCCCTCCACAAACAATTCCCCAAATCTCTCAAGACCCTTCCCTTCCCACACACCAACATGACATACAGTCTTGATGGTTCAAATGAATGATTAGCACAAATAGGGGCCAACCTCGATAGGGATTCAAGCTTAAAGTGCTGTCTGAATTGTTTCCTAGTCCTAAGAGTGGACACAACCGGTGGGTTTGAAGTGTACTGTGTGGAGAAAATGGAAATGAGGCCGTAACCAGCGCCCCCCCCCCCCCCCCCCCCCCAAAACTAGATCCCCGCTACGATCTCGCTCCATCCGTCCTCATATAGAACCCAGATCAATACACCACCCCAGCACCTTCTCAAACTGTCCAATAATAAAAAAGCAAATTGGGCAATGCTAGGTCCCCTGACTCTATCACTTTGAAGAACTGTCCTGTGGATTCTCGGGGGCCCTGCCCGCCCATGTAAAGAATTATGTCATCCTACTAGCATTGACAACAAAAACAATTTAGGGAGAAAAACAGGAAGACATTGAAAAAGAAACAAACTTGGAAGAATATTCATTTTAATAGACTAGACTCTGTCTACCAAGGACAGGTGATGGTTGGCCCACTTTTGCAAATCGGACCCCCCCTCCCCCCACTTTATCCCCCTTCCACCTATCCATTGCTTTGAGAAATGGCTAAGGGTTTAGTTGCAAAAGCAAATAGAAGAGGGGACATTGGAGACCCATGTCTTGTCTCCTATTTAATAAGAAGAACCCAAGCTCAAGGTGTTGGTACGAGCAGTAGCCGTAGGGGCTCAGTACAGTAACCTATACATGAAATAAACTTTGGCCCGAGACCAAAACTCTTCAGGACTTCAAAAAAGTAGCTTTAGTCCATCCTATCAAATGCTTTCTCGGCATCCAAACACATAATCACCTCCGGCTCAGTGGAAGGGGAGAGAACAATATTCAACAGCTGCTGAATATTGGCTAACAATTGCTGACCCTCTGCAAGCACCCGAGGGAGACAGGACTCCAGCATCAACACCAACACCGTGCCAGTATCTTGGTCTCAACATTCATTAGCAAGATAGGATGGTATAACCCACACTCTTGTGAAATCCTTATCCTCCTTCAGCAGAAGAGAAATAGAAGCCTGCGGAAGTGTAGCAGGCAAAGACTCCCAGGGTAGGGAATCATTAAACTTGTCCACCAATAATGGGATCAACTGATCCCACAAGCGCCTTGTAAAATTCGATAGGAAACCCATCAGGCTTGGGAGCTTACCTGTCTGCATCCGGCCAAAATCTTATCAAAAACTACTTGGGGCCTAACAGAACCTCTGACTCTTTCCGTCTCACCAGGGACTCGGATCTATAGAGACCCTTGTAGAAAAACTCAAATGAAGCATTGGCTTTATCGGGGTAGAAACCACGCTCTCTCCCGAATCCTCAAGCTGAATAATCTCCTGGGGAGCTGCCTCAGCTGATGGGCTAAAAGATGGCTGGCCTCCTCCCCATATTTGTAAAAATAAAACCTTGAATGCCGCAGTTGGCTCACCCCCTTGTCCGTGGACAACAAATTGAAGTCCGTCTGCAGCTTCTTCCTGCTCACCAGGAGCTCCAGGGTAGGGCCACACAAATGCCTGCGGTCTACCTGCAGGGGAGAATCCACCAATATCTGCTGTTCCACCTTACCTCCCTATCCATATGCACCTTCGATTATATCTCTCCTCTAATAACTACCTTCAAGGCTTCCGAGAGCATGGCGGGCAAGACAGACTCGTTCTTATTGAACCTGACATATTCCTCAATAGCCTTACATATAGGTCCATAAAACCTCCTCTCCTCCAGTAACTCTCCATCCAAACTTCACGGCGGATGTTAGAGCGGAACCGGACTCCAAAATCAAGCCCCCAGATGCGGAGCGTAGTCTGAAATGATGACGGCCAAATATTCCGCCGCCTTCACCCAAGGGAGAAGAGACTGGCCTACCAGAAAACACAGTCGATCCTCCGGAATGAAAGTGCCGGCCAAGGACCCAGTAACCATCACTAAACTGCCATAGGGCTCTTCCACAATCTTGACGCTGAAAAAAGAACCCGTTTGTTAATTAAAATTGCTGTCTCCTGGCCCGAATGAAACACCTGGCTCACCGACCTCATATGCAGTCTGGTCTGATCCTCACCAACAGATATAATAATGATAATCTTTATTGTCACAAGTAGGCTTACGTTAACACTGCACTGAAGTTACTGTGAAAAGCCCCTAGTCGCCACATTCGGGCAGCACGGTAGCACAAGTGATTAGCACTGTGGCTTCATAGCGCCAGGGTCCCAGTTTCGATTCCCTGCTGGATTACTGTCTGTGTGGAGTCTGCATGTTCTCCCCGTGTCTGCTTGGGTTTCCTCCGGGTCCTCCGGTTTCCTCCCACAGTCCAAAGACGTGCAGGTTAGGTGGATTGGCCATGATAAATTGCCCTTGGTGACCAAAAAAGGTTAGGACGGGTTATTGGGTTACGGGGATAGGGTGGAAGTGAGGGCTTAAGTGGGTCGGTACAGACTCGATGGGCCAAATGGCCTCCTTCTGCATTGTATGTTCTATGTTCTATTCCTGCACCTGTTCGGGTACACCGAGGGAGAATTCATAATGTCCAAATTACCTAACAGCGCGTCTTTGGGACTTATGGGAGGAAACCAGAGCACCCGGAGAAAACCCACGCAGACATGGGGAGAATGTGATGACTCCACACAGACAGTGACCCAAGCAGGGAATCGAACCTTGGACCCTGGCACTGTGAAGCAACAGTGCTAACCACTGTGCTACCATGCCACCCCTATTTGGCTACCACTGTTCAATGATGGAGTGATTGAATGTTTGTAGAAGGGGTAACAATCAAGTGAGCTGCTTTATCCTTGATGGTGTCGAGCTTTTTAGAACCATAGAATTCCTGCAGTGCAGGAAGCGGCCATTCATCCCATTGAGTCTTCACTGACCCTCTGGAAGAACACCCTACCTAGGCCCACTCCCCCGCCCTATCCCCATAACCACACCTAACCTACACATCTTTGGAAACCAAAAGGCAATTTAACATGGCCAATCCACCTAACCCGCAAATCTTTGGGACAGTGGGAGGAAACCGGAGCACCCGGAGGAATCCCCCACAGACATGGGGAGACCGTGCAAACTCCACACGATAGCAGTAACCAACCCAATACTGGAATTGAACCCGCGTCTCTGGCACTGAGGCAACAGTGCTAACCACTGTGCCGCCGTTCTGCTTCTTGGGTGTTGTTGGAGCTGCACTCAATTCAGGCAAGTGGAGTGTTCCATCACACTCCTAACTTTTGCCTTGTGGATAGTGGAAATCCACAGGATTTCTAGCTTCTGAACTGCTTTTGTAGCATGGCTAGTCCAGTACAGTTTCAGTCAATGGTTAACCCCCCTCCCCGGATGTTGATACTGGGGAATTCAACCATGGTAATGCCATTGAATGTCATGGGGTAATGGTTAGGTCCTCTCTTGTTAATGATGGTCATTGCCTGACTCTTGTATGGCACAAATGCTACTTGCCACTTGTCAGCCCAAGCCTGGATATTGTCTAGGTCTTTTTGCATGTGGAAATGGATTGCTGCAGAATCTGAGTTGTGCATGGCCCTGAACCTTGTGCAATCATCTGCGAACATCCCCACTTCTGACATTACGATGGAAGGGATGTAATTGATGAAGCAGCTGAAGATGGTTGGACCCAGGACACTACCCTGCTGAACTCCTGCAATGAAGTCCTGATACTGAGATGTTTAGTTTTCAACCACCAAAACCATCTTCCTTTTGTGGCAGGCATGACCCAATCCGGTGAAGGGGTTTCCTCCTGATTTCCATGGACTCCAGTTTAGCTAGGGCTCCTTAATGGCGCACAAGGTCAAATGCTGCCTTGCTGTCAAGGGCAGTCCCTCTCACCTTGAGTTCAGCTCTTTTGTCCTGTCATGGAATTGAATGTGCTACATAAAAACAGGATCTTAACTATTCAGTCCTAATTTGAGGAAAAGGTTTGGTTGAGGATGGTTAAACCGACAATTCTTGCAGAATGCTTATATCCAACAGTGGGCTTTATTTTAATCCATTGTTTTTCTTGACACTAGCACTGTTGGACTTTTGTCAGACATAGAAGTGAGTGAAGCTGTTACTGCTAATGAGAGAATCAATACTGTCTTGAGATTTTCTTTGAGATATGAAAAAAGCAGCATAAAAATGGCAAATTCACAAAGAGAATAATAGAGTGAAATGGAATGAAGAACCAAATTTAAGGCATCAAGAGGCTGACCTTTTGTAATTTTTCTCCTCCCTTTTCATACTTCAAATTCAGACTAAAGTGGGAATTGTCAGCCTTCAGCCCTGGAGGCATACTTCCTGATTGAACTTTTCAAAAAATTGAGAGCATAAATGCTGGAAATGCATAGTTGCTCATCAGCATTTGAAAAGGGTTCATATTTCCGGTATCAATTCTTTGTCAGAATACTGATCACCGTTTCTCAATATGAGACCTTAACCTACCTTGTTTTTTCAGATACTGATGGGTCTGGCATCTTCTATCATTTTTTGTTTTGGCCTTCCAGTGCCAGTTTATTTTTCTCTTTTTATTATCTGAACATTTCACGGGTTCTCTTTTTGAGCAAATATTCACTCTAAATTGAAGTGTTAACTTATTTTTCTCCCAGGCTATTTATCACTTAATGGACCACGTGAGGCAATTAAACGGATTGGTGAATCTGACTATACATCAGGAATATTTTGGAATGTGTATTTGCTGTGATTGTTTTTACGTAGTACATCTTGATTTACAAAACTTATTTCCATTGAGAGGAATTCACTTATTGGAAAACTTTTTTCTCTACTCTTGGACTCTTAATTTCCAAAATGTGCAATTAAACTGTTTCTGGGTCACTGTTGCGTGCTGCTGTGTAATTTGTCTGTTGGAAAATGCACAAGAAATGATACTCTTCATTTTGTTTTTAATGTTTTTTCTCTCTTTGAGAAATCATCTGATAATTGATCAAGATTAGGAATTTGTCGTGTATGAAATATATTCCATGTATGCCAAATGTAAGACATATATACCCATTTTATACCAACCATGTTGGTTCCTTTCCAACTATCTATAAAGCATGTTACTGCAGCATTATAAAATATGCTGAAAGGACACTGAAAATAAACGTAAGGAATTCACCTGTTTCGGGTTACTCTAAGTACTGTAATTATAACCATCTTTCCCATTGTGTTTCAAATGTAGATGTGAATTACCTGACTGAGGAAAAGGTGTATGAAATCTTGGATCTGTGTGGAGAACGGGAAGACTATTCGCCATTGATACGTGTCATTGGTAGAGTTTTCTCTAGTGCGGATGCATTGGTGCTGAGCTTCCGAAAGGCCAAGCAGCATACTAAGGAAGAGTTAAAATCTCTTCAGGGAAAGGACGAGGACAAAGATGAAGATGAGGAAGAAAAAGCTGCATCTGCGGGGTCCATGTATGATGCAGAGGCTTCTTCATCAAGAAGCTCCTTTGGGGGCACACAGACAAGAGACAACAATGTTCATAAATTAGGAACTGAAGAACTATCTATTGATGTTGATGCAGTCAGACGGGTCTATAGTAAATTGCTTTCCAATGAGAAGATAGAAACAGCTTTTCTTAATGCATTGGTGTACTTGTCACCAAACGTGGAATGTGATTTGACTTATCATAATGTATATTCAAGGGATCCTAACTATCTAAACTTATTCATTATAGTCATGGAGAACAGCAACCTTCATAGTCCTGAATATCTGGAAATGGCTCTTCCACTGTTTTGCAAAGCAATGAGCAAGCTACCCCTCCCAGCTCAAGCCAAATTGATTCGACTGTGGTCAAAATATACTGCAGACCAGATCCGTCGGATGGTGGAAACCTTTCAGCAGCTCATTACGTACAGGGTCATAAGTAATGAATTCAGTAGTCGGAATCTGGTGAATGATGATGATGCTGTTGTTGCTGCTACAAAATGCTTAAAAATAGTGCACTATGCAAACATTATTGCAGGCGATGTGGACACAGGGCACAATGAGGAGGAGGAAGATGAACCAGTTGCAGAATCCAGTGAAATTACTTTGCAGGAACTACTAGGTGAAGAACGGAGGAATAAAAAAGGGCCCCGGGTGGATCCCCTCGAAACCGAGCTGGGAGTGAAAACAATTGATTGCCGAAAGCCACTTGTCTCTTTTGAAGACTTTATTAATGAACCACTAAATGATGTACTAGAAATGGATAAAGACTATACTTTCTTTAAAGTAGAGACAGAAAATAAATTCTCCTTTATGACCTGCCCATTCATTCTGAATGCTGTAACCAAGAACTTGGGACTTTACTATGACAACAGGATACGCATGTACAGTGAGCGCCGAATCACTGTCCTCTACAGCCTAGTACAGGGGCAACAACTGAACCCTTATCTTAGACTTAAAGTCCGTCGTGACCACATCATTGATGATGCACTTGTTCGGGTAAGTTTATTTTTTACTTGCTCTGTGAACCAATCCTGTGAAATAAGTGATTTTTAAAATTCAACAAAATAATACAATGATGGTCTTTGCTACAATTAATAAGAATGACAAATAACTTTGTTTTCCAATTTAGAATAGCATTTTCTTTCCTGTGTTTTTGTAGGGTGCTTCATGTCAAAGCACCAATTTTCCAGTGGAGTTGTATTGAAAGATGTACCATGGTTCTGCTCTATCGATGCAGATGGTCAAGGAATTCATAACCTCAATTAAACTTGATTGGATTCTAGCTAAACTTCATAAGTGTTATTACCGTGTGAAATGAGGTGCACTACTAAACTAAATTTGGGTTTGTGACTGGAAGAACTGTATCAGTTCTGTTTTTATTTCTATTTTCGTCAAGGTGGGCAATAATTTTTAATGAATTATGCATTTAACCCTGCATCCAATCATTTGATACTCAAATGCTAGTCAAATTATCATAAAGACCAGGAAGGTCCAGTTTCAGTTTTGTGTACACTTTTATCTGAGGATCCTTTTCAGCTCCAGGTCAACATGCAGACTTCTGTCTTTTGACAAGATATCCTAGGATACTTAACACCCTCTGGCGTGCGCGAACTCTGACTTGTACCTTCTGGCATGCGTGCTCCCCCCCACTCCCCCGGTGCATGCTCGAAAGTTCGCCCTCTTGGGTGCCGCAATCTATTCTAACAACCAGGGCAGAGGGGCAATCTATTCTAACAACCATGTCAAAGGATGGGGAACATTTTCTCAACACCCATATTGTTTGCTTCCCTCCACTCCTGTGTTGATTTATTTTTAAAGTTCCCTCAAAAATGGGCACAAGCACCACATCAGCTGAAGTGGTTAAATAGGCACCTCGCCACAAGGGAAATTGGGAACGGAAAAAAAATGCTGGACTTGGCAGTGATGCCCACGTCCTATCAACAAATAAGAAAAATATCACAAACTGATCCTCGCAAAAATACTGGATTGGATTGGATTTGTTTATTGTCACTTGTACCCAGGTACAGTGAAAAGTATTTTTCTGCGAGCAGCTGAACAGATCATTAAGTACATGGGAAGAAAAGGGAATAAAAGAAAATACATAATTGGGCAACACAAGGGAAACAATGTAACTACGTAAGCACCGGCATCGGGTGAAGCATACAGGGTGTAGTGTTAATTAGGTCAGTCCATAAGAGGGTCATTTAGGGTCAGTCTGGTAATAGCGGGGAAGAAGCTGTTTTTGAGTCTGTTCGTGCATATTCAGACTTTTGTATCTCCTGCCCATGGAAGAAGTTGGAAGAGTGAGTAAGCCCGGGGGGGGGGGAGAATCATTGATTGATTATGCTGCCCGCGTTCCCCAGGCAGCAGGAGGTGTAGAGGGACTCAATGGATGGGAGGCAGGTTCATGTGATGGACTGGGCGGTGTTCACAACTCTCTGAAGTTTCTTGCGGTCCTGGGCCGAGCAGTTGCCATACCAGGCTGTGATGCAGCCAGCTAGGATGCTTTCTATGGTGCATCTGTTGGTGTTGGTAAAAGTTGGTAAGGGTCAATGTGAACATGCCAAATTTCCTTAGTTTCCTGAGGAAGTATAGGCGCTGTTGTGCCTCCTTGATGGTAGCATCGGCGTGGGTGGACCGGGACAGATTTTTGGAGATGTGCACCCCTAGGAATTTGAAACCGCTAACCATCTTCACCTCGGCCCCGTTGATGCTGACGGGTGTGTACAGTACTTTGCTTCCTGAAGTCAATGACAGCTCTTTAGTTTTGCTGGCATTGAGGGAGAGATTGTTGTCGCTGCACCACTCCACTAGGTTCTCTATCTCCCTCCTGTATTCTGACTCGTCGTTACTCGGCCCCCTATAGTCGTATCGTCAGCAAACTTGTAGATGGAGTTGGAACCAAATTTTGCCACTCAAGTCGTGTGTGCACAGGGAGTAGAGTAGGGGGTTACGTACGCAGCCTTGCGGGGCCCCGGTATTGAGGACTATTGTGGAGGACGTGTTGTTCATTCTTACTGATTGTGGTCTGTTGGCCAGAAAATCGAGGATCCAGTTTGAGTGGGGAGCCAAGTCCTAGGTTTTGGAGCTTTGATATGAGCTTGGCTGGGATTAAAATGGAGAGGCGGAGCTGTAGTCAATAAATAGGAGTCTGATGTAGGAGTCCTTGTTGTCGAGATGCTCTAGGGATGAGTGTAGGGCCAGGGAAAGGGCGTCTGCTGTGGACCGATTGCAACGGTATGCGAATTGCAGTGGATCAAGGCGTTCTGGGAGTATGGAGGCGATGCGCTTCATGATCGACCTCTCGAAGCATTTCATTACAACTGACGTCAGGGCCACCGGATGGTAGTAATTGAGGCACGTTGCCTGGTTCCTCTTTGGCGCAGGTATGATGGTGGTCTTCTTGAAGCAGGTGGGGACCTCGGAGTGGAGTCGGGACAGGTTAAAGATGTCCGCGAATACCTCTGCGAGCTGGCCTGCACAGGCTCTGAGTACACGACCAGGGATCCCGTCCGGTTCTGTCACCTTCTGAGGGTTCACTTTCAGGAAGGCCGATCTGACTTCGGAAGCTGTGATGGTGGGTATGGGTGAGTTTTTAGCTGCTGGGGCACTAGACAGTGGATTGTTGGTTACCTGCTCAAACGAGCATAGAATGTATTGAGTTCATCGAGGAGGGGTGCGCTGCTGCCAGAGATACTACTTGGCTTCACTTTGTAGCCCGTTATGTTGTTTAGTCCTTGCCACAACGGCCGAGAGTCTGTCTGTGACTCTAGCTTGGTTTGATATTCTCTCTTGGCATCTCATACGCCTTTGCGAAGGTCGTACCTGGATTTCTTGTATAGGTCAGGGTCATCTGACTTGAACGCCTCAGATCTGTCCTTCAGTAGGGAATCAATCTCACGATTGGTTTCCGGTTGGGGAACATACATGTCGCTTTCTTTGGCACGCAGTCGTTCACACATTTGCTGACAAAGTCTGTGACGGTGGTGACATACTCATTTAAATTGGTCATTGAGTTCTTAAATATGGACCAGTCCACTGTTTCTAAGCAGTCATGTAAGAGCTCTTCTGTTTCCTCGGACCAGCACTGCACGATCTTCTTAACTGGATTCTCCCACTTGAGTGGTTAGGATAGCATTTATCCTGAAAGACCAGGGATTACACGCAAGCGGGCTGTTGAATTACACACACTTCAGTTAACATGGTTTTCATTGCCATGGGATTGACGCCTCTTCATGGGACAGCCTGTGTAGCATTTCTAGCATCAGATTTGAAAATTGTGTTCTTTTTGGACAGTGGGAAGGCATAGGAAAAGGAAACGGTCTGTCAAATTGTGATACTGATCAAGGATTCTTATGATTTTAAAGTATACTATTCACTTCTTCTTTTTTCAAATAATTTTTATTGGAATTTTTTACAGAAAATATAAAAATATAACAACAAGTATAGCAACAAGCAGTAATATGCAACTAACAGCCCCATAACACCCACAATTCCCCCCATACCGTAACATCACATGTATCACACTCCCCCCACCCCCCCCCCCCCCCCCCCAACAAGAGAACTTAACCATAAATTAAAATTAAATAAATCAAATTTAAATAAAATAAGCAAACATAATCAACGTGTGCAACCACCCACCCCCCCGGGTTGCTGCTGCTACCGTCCCAGTACCCTATCGTTGAGCCAGAAAGTCGAGGAAAGGTTGCCACCGTTTAAAGAACCCTTGCACCGATCCTCTCAGGGCGGATTTAACCTTCTCAAGCTTAATGAAGCCCATGTCATTGATCCATGTCTCCACGCTTGGGGGCCTCGCGTCCTTCCACTGTAGCAAAATCCTTCGCCGGGCTACTAGGGATGCAAAGACCAGCACACCGGCCTCTTTCGCCTCCTGCACTCCCGGCTCTACCCCAACCCCAAAGATCGCGAGTCCCCATCCTGGCTTGACCCTGGATCCCACCACCCTTGACACCGTCCTTGCCACCCCCTTCCAGAACTCCTCCAATGCCGGGCATGCCCAGAACATATGGGCATGGTTCGCTTACTATTCACTTCTAACAATCGGCCATAATTTGTTAGTTACATTTTGTGATGATGCTTTGACTGAAATTAAATGACATTGGAAATATATATTTCTAACACTCTCCTCAAAGATTACAGTTAATGTGCTTTGCAGATTGAGTACATTTTTTAAAAAGCCTGTTCCCAGCTAACTACTTTTAACTGGCTAGTTTTATTCATTCACAGGATGTAGGTGTCACTGGCAAGCCAGTTGCTCTTGAGAAGTTATTGGTGAGCCATCTTGAGCTGCTGCAGTCAGCGAACTGCAGGGTCTATATAGAACTGTTGGGTTAAAATCCTGGAACCCTCTACCCAATAACAATGAAGTAATGACAATTTACTTCCAAGTCACAATGGTGTGAATCTTGGAGTAAAGCCTGCAAGATGATGGTGTCCCCCATGCAGCTGCTGCCCTTGTCCTTCTAGATGGTTGGTTTGGAAGGTGCTGTAGAAGAAGCCTTGGTTAGTTGCTGCAGTACATTGTGAAGGCTGCATGCCACTTTGCACTAATGGCACAAGAATTAGGTGTAGGAATTGAACCTTCAAACCTGCTCCTCCATTCAATAAGATCATGGTTGATCTGGTTATGGCATCGACTCCCATAGCCCTTAGCAGAGGAAGTAAACGTTTTAGGTTGTGAAAGTGGTGCCAGCCGAGCAAACTACTTCCTCTGATATTGAGTCTTCCTTAGTTTTGAAGTTGCGCTTATCCAGGCAAGTGGAGAGAATTTCGCTCATCTATCCAAGCGTGAATGTTGTCCAGATCTTGCATGTAAGTATAGACTGCTTCAGTGAGGAGTTGCCATTGAAGTTGCGCTCTCTGGCATCAGTACCATATCAGAAGTGTGGATGTTCAGAGGGAAGGTAATTAATGAAATAGCTGAAGTTAGTTTGGGCTGACAACACTGCTCTGAGAAACTCCTGCAGTGAGTCCTCGGGCTGCGATCATAGCTTCCAGTAGCCATAACCATCTTCTTTGGGTGCAGTATGCCTCCAGCTAGAGGAGAGCCTTTGCTCTGATCCCCATTGATTCAGTTTTTGCCAGGGTTCCTTGGTGCCACATTTGATCAAATTATGACAAGGGTAGCAATCTCGCCTCGCCTCTGAAATTCAACTCTTCCTTCCACGCTTGACCCAAAGCTCGACTGAGATCTGAATCAGTGGCCCTGACTGGATACAATCTGAGCATCGGTGAGCAAGATGATGTAGATGCTGTACTTTATTTTTTCATTTACGGGATGCGGACGTCGTTGGTTCGGCCAGCATATATTGCCCATCACTAGTTGCCCTTCAGAGGGTGGTGGTGAGTTGTCTTCTTGAACCGCTGCAGTCCTTGAGGTGTAAGTAGACCCACTGTTGTTAGGGAGGAAGTTCCAGGATTTTGAACCAGCAACAGTAAAGGCGATATATTTCAAAGTCAGTGAGTGACTTGGAGGGGAACCTCCAGGTGGGGTTCCCAGGTATTTGCTGCTCTTCTAGGTGGCAGTGGTTGTGGGTTTGGAAGGTGCTGTCCATCATTTGTGGCTGGATGTGGCAGGACTACAGACTTAGATCTGATGCGTTCATTGTGCAATTGCTTAGCTCTGTCTATTGCTGCTTATGCTGTATGGCATACAAGTAGTCCTGTGTTGTAGCTTCACCAGGTTGACACCTAATTTTTCTGTAAGCCTGATGTTGCTCCTGGCATCCTCTCCTGCACTCTTCATTTAACCAGGGTTGATCTGGTTAAAGATCAACAAGGACTGTGCGCTGGTCACTTGTACTGATACTGTCATGGACAGATGCATCTGCAGCAGACAGATTGGTGTGGATGAGGTCAAGTATGTTTTTCCCTCTTCCTGGTTCCCTCATCACCTGCTGCAGTCCCAGTCTAGCAGCTACGTCCTTTAGGACCCGGCCAGCTCAGTCTGTGGTGGCACTACCGAGCCACTCTTGGTGGAACAGTTTGGCTTGAAGTGCACCTAATTAAATTCTGCTGTTAATGGCCCGCAGCCCATCATAGATGCCCAGTTTTAAGTTGCTTGGCCCTTTTGAGGTGGGGGGGGGGGGGGGGGGGGGCATTGTGCACAGAAGCATCTGTGATTGTTGAGGACAAAGTCAAATAGGTTTTTCCTCTTATTTCACTTCTCTTGCAAATTGCTGCAAGCCCAGTCTGGTGGATATGTCCTTCAGGGCTTGTCAGTTGTAATGCCAGTGAGCCATTCAGTCCGCTACCCAGAGTAAAGTCTTTGCCCTTCCAAGTGGTGTTTAACATGGAGTACTGACTCATCAGCTGAACAAGAGCATTGCGTGGTATAGGAATCAGACCCCTTATTCGGCGTCGCAAAATCTGGAAGTACCTCAACACTGGCTACATTCAAAGCTGGCTCCCTAGATATCAATTTGAAACTGGCTCGAGTGCATTTTGAGCTGCTGCTTTATTTTGGCGACCCAGTACCGGCATACGTTAGGGTCTGGTCCCTGTAGCCAGCAGGAGATTTCTTTACCCCTATTAGACCTAATGGTGTGAGAAGTAAATGTTTAGAACTCCCAGAGCCACTCCCTGACTGATGCCACTGTGCTGCTGTCTGTGGCAGGTCGGTCCTGCCAGTGGGACAGGACACACCTAGGGATGGTGACTGAGGAGGCTGCCACAAATATGGCCAAGTCACCAGGATTTTGCAGAATCAACTGGTTTAGGTGTGTCTTTGTCATGTCCAACTCGATCCCGGGGTTATCACCATGCACGTGTAACTTGACATTTTGGTGGCGATTGCCAAGCTATTTTCAGATGTCCCTCTTGCCACGTTTTACTTCTGTTTCTGTGCTTTGAATCATTCTCCTATTTTTGGTACTCCATGGCTGCCCAACTTTATTCACTGCTTGTGAAGAGCGGATAAAGTAAAATAGGTAAGGAAACACTTGAGAGTGGACAGAAAAAAAGGGAGAAAAGAGCAGACAAGCCAAATGAATTGCAAATGAGCAGAACTCAAAACTGAAGGGCGAAAATAAATTTTTAGAATGCCTTTCTCAACTTCTCATGCACTCAGACTGCAATTTACACAATTCTTTGCGTACTCTACCTGCAGCAATAGGGTATAGATTTCTTGTACTACCTTAAATGGAAGTGTTCATATTTTTGTCCTGTGATCTGATTTGAGCAGCTGCACCACTAATGTAATAAACACACCTTACTGGGGTGCTTTGGAGTAAAATATTGATGATCATCTTGGGAATATTTTGATTATCGCCAATTGGAAGATTAATAGCAAAAAAAGTGACCTTTTAATCAGCATTGCACTAGTTCTGATGGCAGTCTTTTTGACTCTTCTCTAAAACACACTAAAAGAGTTGCTTAACATTTGTGCTGTACAAATGTGAAAGGGGAATCGTGGAAATGATGGAACAGCATAATTTGGTTTACACTAATTAATTAGGTGCAGTAAGCCAGTGTGTATGCCACTGGACTGACGACCAAGGTTGCGTTTAATCTCGCCATAATAAGTGAAACTCTAAGTAATTGAGAAAGAAATGCTTGAGTTTATATAATGGTGGACATCTCTAAAAGCGCATACAACCCATGAAGTACCTTTGATGTGTAAATCACTGTTGTGACACAGGAAACATGACAGCCAACTTGTATCCACATCCCTGCAAACATAATATGGTTTGTGATGTTGTGGGATAAATATTGGCTAAGGCATCAGGGATAGCTCCCCTGTTTATTTTTGAAATCATCATCTGATCTGTTACGGTCCACTCAAGAGGGGCAGGCAGGGCCTCAATTTAACATCTCAAATGAAAGACGACACCGTCATCAGTGCAACGCTCGTTCAGTAATGCACTGGAGTGTCAATCTTGTATCGTGCTCAAGACCTGAGGTGGACTTGAACCCACAATCTTCTGATTGATGCAGGACTCTTACCAACTGAGCTGTGGTCCTGCCATTAGCATGCATTCTGATCCATGTTGCATTGTTGATTCTTGCGGTTCTCAAAACAGCTGAACCCCTGGATTTGTCCACAATGTGTAAACAAGTAGGGTGATGCATGAATCTATTTTTTTGCATAGGTCTTCAATTCATTTTTTGTGGGCCTCCTGAGCTGAAGTTTTATTTTTAAAATATTATTATTAAGCTTTTATCATTTGATACCAAAAAATCCAAACGACAATAAACTAAAGAAAGAAAACAATCCTCCCCCAACCCCCACCAAGCAGCTAATTCCTTGAAATACATGAACGATTGCCATCTCTGGTAGAACACTTCCAGTTTACCTGCTGACGATGTTTTTGACCTCGATGCAAAAACTCCATTAATTCCCCTAGCCGAATCGAGGCATCGCCGATCTCCAACTCAACAGGATTTATCTCCGAGCAACCAACAAGGTGTGAAGACCAGGACGCCTGCCTCTGCACCATCCAGAGCCAAAACCCCAAATATAGCCGCCAAAGGGAGGGCTCCAACTCCGTGTTCAGGATTGCCGACAAAAGAGACCCAGAAACCCACAAGCTTGGGACAGGACCAAAGGATGTGCGTGTGATTAGCAGGCCCCCTTGAACAGTGCTTGCATCTATCCTCAAACAAAGGACTCATCTGGCTTCAGTGAGGTGCACCCTAAATGCTGAGGCTCAGCCTTTCGCACAATGACGTGGCGTCCACACTGCGGAGGGCTTCAGTCCACACCACCTATACCAATATGAGCCTCCGGCTCCTCCTATTTGGCCTTCATCCCTTCCAATGAGACCTGATACTCCCCAAAACGTTTGTCCATATATGTCAAATGTACTGCATTCTTCCAACCCTCGAACAGGAAAGGATCCTCTCTAGCAAGGATGGCAGCGGCACCACTAGGAATGTCGGGAACGTCTGTTCTAAAACCAGTCCGGGCCTGCGAGTCCACATTTCTCTATCAATTCCTCCAGGCTGGTAAACTGCCTCTCCAGAAATAAATCGCTCACTCTCACCTTCCACACCCAAATGTGGCATCCAACTTTGCAGGTTTGAGCAAGTGGTTCATACAAATGAGGGCCCGCCTTGACACTGACCCCAGCTTGAAATGCATACAGTGGGAACAACCACCAGATTGGATGAGTACTTTGCCAGTGCAACAGGCAGAGACGCTGCCACCAGTGCTCTCAAACTGAACCCTCTACATGACCCAGACTCCATCCCCACCCTTGTAGTCCCCAGGTCTCCACACCACCCCAACATCTCTGCATTGGCAGCCCAGTAATAAAACATCAAATTGGGTAATGTGAGACACCCCCCCCCCCCCCCCCCCCCCCCCTGCTGTATATCCCTCTGCAGGGCACCCGTCTGAATCTACAGGGTTTTTCCTGCCCAGATGAAACCTAATATAAGCTGCTCAACATCCTGGAAAAATGACTTGGGTAAAAATACTGGAAGACACTGAAATAATAACCAGAATCTTGGCAAGACGTTTAACTTGATGATTGAACCTGGCCCACCAAGGACAATAGAAGGCTGTGCCACCTTTTATAGGTCAGCCTTAATCCGAATCGCTAGGCTGGTATCATTCAATTTACGGAGCCGTACCCAATCCAAGCCACCTGCACCCGCAAATACTGAAAGCTTAGTCCCAGCCAGGCAGCAGGTTGAAAATACCCTTCCCTCCATTTAACTTGTATCCAGAGACGGAGCTGAAGTTCTTCAATACACTCATTATGTCCCCCTTAACTCGCCCCGGACCGTTTGCGTAAAGCAGAAGGCCATCCGCAAATAAGGAACCCCCATGTTCCACACCCCCCCTCACTATCCCTCCATTTGCTTGAGGCCCTCTGGCAATAGCCAGTGCCTCAATCACCAATGCAAATGAGAGGAACATAGAACAGTACAGCACAGAACAGGCCCTTCGGCCCTCGATGTTGTGCCGAGCAATGATCACTCTACTCAAACCCACGTATCCACCCTATACCCGTAACCCAACACCCCCCCCCCCCCCCCCCCCCCCCAAACTTAACCTTACTTTTTAGGACACTACGGGCAATTTAGCATGGCCAATCCACCTAACCTGCACATCTTTGGACTGTGGGAGGAAACCGGAGCACCCGGAGGAAACCCACGCACACACTGGAAGGACGTGCAGACTCCACACAGACAGTGACCCAGCCGGGAATTGAACCTGGGACCCTGGAGCTGTGAAGCATTTAAGCTAACCACCATGCTGCCCCATCATTCTATGCAGCCGAAAAGACCCCAAACTCATGATGTTGGTGCGGTTGCTGGCAGAAGGAGCCTCTTACAACAAACGCACCCACGATACAAACCCAGGCCCCAACCCAAACTTCTCCAACACCGCAAAGAAGTACCACTACTCGACCCTATCGAATGCTTTTGCTGCATCCAACGACATGCTTCCGGCCTAGACAGTAGGATAAGAACGACATTAAGCAGGCTCCTCACTGGACGAAAACTTTCGGCCCTTTACAAATCCCATCTGGTCCTCCCCAACTACACCCAGGAAACGGGGTTCTTTTCAACTTCAACTCCAGGATCTTGGCCAAAAGCTTTGCGTCTACATGGAGCAATGAAATCAGACGATGCCACCTGCACTATGTGGGATCCTTGTACTTTTTCGGAAGAGAAATAGATGCCTGCCCAAGCGGCTCACGGCGAGAACCCCACGCCAGAGAATCATTAAACATCCCATCAATAATGGGACCAGCTGATCCGCAAACTTCTTGTAAAGTCCCACCGAGAACCTATCCGGCCCCGGAGCCTTTCGTGTCTGCATAGAATCATCATAGAATTTACAGTGCAGAAGGATGCCATTTGCTCATTAAGTATGCACCGGCTCTTGGAAAGAGCACCCAACTTAAGCCCATGCCTCTACCCTATCCCTGTAACCCAGTAAACCCACCTAACCTTTTTGGGCACAAAGGGCAATTTATCATGGCCAATCCACCTAACCTCCACATCATTGAACTGTGGGAGGAAACCGAAGCACCCGGAGGAAACCCATGCACACACGCGGAGAATGTGCAGACTCCACACCGACAGTGACCCAAGCCGGGAATCGAACCTGGAGCTGTGAAGCAACTGTGCTAACCACTGTGCTACTGTGCATCTTTCCTAACGCTGTTCGAACGTCCTCCAAACCCGCCTATGTCTCCAGCTCTTCCCACAATTCCTTCCCCACTCTGGGAAACTCCAAACCCTCAAAACTCTACCATTTCCAGCTTGTCCTTGGGCAGCTTCAACAAATAAGGCCTCTCGTAGGAGGCACGAAATGTCCCATTTACCTTGTCTGGGACGGAAACCAACCTACCCTCTGAATCCCTAAACTAAATGATCTCTCTAGTAGCCTCCTCCCTCCTAAGCTGGTGAGCCAACAAACAGCTGGCCTTCTCCCATACTTGTATACCACCCTCTTCAAACACCTTTGCTGGCGCACACCCTGTCCATAGACAGCAGGCCAAACTGCATTTGCAGCTTTTCCCGCGTGCCGATAGTTCCAGAGTCAGGTCACTCACATACCTATGATCCACTCCCAGGATCTCATTGACTAACTCCTGGCGCTCCTCCCTGGCCTTTCCGTCCATATGTGCCTCCCCCACTCCACTCCCATTCACGAGTTACTCTTTATTACTATTGAGGTGGCCCCTGCTCAAAAAAGCCAACAAAGAACAAGCGCAATCCCCCAGGTCCGCCCAAGTGACCAGTGCCCAGACCCTAGCGCCCTTCCAATACTCCTCTCCACCTCTTTAATACCTCAAGTACCCTTTAAGTCACCTTTTTGAACCCCAAACTCATTTGAAAACATGAAAAGAAGACGCTTGACACACTATATTGCAACATCTTCAACAAACCCCTCCAGTCTTTCACATAAAAAGTCCCCATTGGCCCTCCTCAGACTGGTCCCAGCCACTTCTCTTTAATGAAGGCCTCTGCCTTCTCCAGCGTTTCAAAGAAATGTCTTTTGAGTCAATCGTGACTCTCTGTGTCACTGGATGCACCACCCCGAATTGCTCTCCTTTGTATAGCACCGCCTTTGCCTCATGGAAGGTGGCACCGCACGCCTCTTTGCCAGCTCGGCCCCAATGTCTTGGTAGATCCGTACTGTGTCTCCATCCCGGTCAATATTGCGGTGGTTCTTGACCCACTCCAGGAACACTCCTTCCTCTGGAAGCTATGAAAAGGAATAATGCCTGCCCATGATGGCTCATTCGGCATGGCATCTGTTGGAGTGCCTGATGAGCCCTGTCCAACCCTGGTTGGGTGAACACTTCATCCCCGACACCACCAGGCGAGTAAACATGTCAGAGAAGCACCTTGGTTGTCTTCGTGCCCTCCACTCCCTTCAGCAACCCCACCATTCTGAGGTTCGATTGCCTCGACCTGATGACCAAGTCTCGACTTTTGCCTTTGACCCTTGTTGCTCTCTGACACATGCAGTATCTCTGCTTCCAGCGAGGTGAGCTTTCCCCCATGCCGCGACAAGGCCTCCTCCACACCCTTCAATGTCTCCCCTTGCTCTTTCGCAGCCTTCAAAGTCTTACCCAGCTGCTCTCTGATCGGGCCTGACCAGTGCCTGCTCAATAGTGGCTTTAAAAGATTCCATCTCTTTGCCTTGCCACTGAAACTACTTGTCCATCTGCTTCCCAAACCTTTCCAGCTCCTGCGTCATTACCACGGCTAGCGTGCCTGCCGTGATGGACGTGGCCGTCTCTGCCATCTTCTCGCCTTCAGATTCCTTCAGGCTACCAGCTTGGGTTTCCTTCCATTGGGCTTTTTCAACAAGACTTTCGACATAGTTTCGCCGAGTAGAGGTTACCTCGTTCGGTCAGCTGAGTTTGAACCAAAAGAAAAAACGGGAAATGGGCAAAAGGCATCAAAAAACAAAGACCCAGGCGGGAGCCATTTTTGTGCGTCTTGCTCTTGCATGACGTCACCGGAAGTCTTCAATTCAGATTAACTGTATAATTTATCTAATGAAATTGTTTCTAAACAAATTGCTCTCCTTTGTATAGCACCGCCTTTGCCTCATGGAAGGTGGCACCGCACGCCTCTTTGCCAGCTCGGCCCCAATGTCTTGGTAGATCCGCACTGTGTCTCCATCCCGGTCAATATTGCGGTGGTTCTTGACCCATTCCAGGAACACTCCTTCCTCTGGAAGCTATGAAAAGGAATAATGCCTGCCCATGATGGCTCATTCGGCATGACATAAATTGTATATTTTCTACATCTGTCACTTTGGATGAGAGATTTTATGATGTCTCCTTTCTTATGAGTTGTATGGTTGAGTACTAACTGAAACTTGTGAATGAACTGCAGCAGTAACCCGGTGTATGAACCCATGATGGAATCAGAGTTAAAGATTTTAAGGCACTAACTGTTGAATGGGCTTCACAAACAAGGGAGGGATAAATGTGTCTATTATCTCTTTCACCTGGTTGTGAACATATTTCAAAACTTTCCTCTCTCCTGCCAATCATTCTCCAGTTTTAAGTTGCTTTCCATACTTTTAAAGGCAAGTGAGTGGCTCTCTGGTCAATTCTACTAGAAAGTCAATTATTCCAAATATCGTGCCATATGAATAAATCCACTGAAGGCATTTTCATTTACACCAGTTCTAAATTTACTAGGCTTGGAATTGTTAACAGAACCTGAATTGCTTTTCTTTTTGCCAATCTGCCTCCAATTTGCACCTATGCGTCAAACGTGAGGTTTGCTTCAGTGATGGACCTGGTGTACCTGATAAATGAGAATACATTTTATAACTAAGTCACCAGCTCAAACTCGTGTTTCCACAATGTGCATGAATTATTAAATCTGAAGTATTTTGAAGTGGGGATGGCCTGATGCCAGAGGTTAAATGCTAATCCATCAATATTAAACTGTTTGTAAAGCTGGAGATGATTGCCATGGAAAATCCTGCAGACCTGAAGAAACAGCTGTATGTAGAATTCGAAGGCGAGCAAGGTGTGGATGAAGGAGGCGTTTCCAAAGAGTTTTTTCAACTTGTTGTGGAAGAAATCTTCAATCCTGATATTGGTATGGATTATAGTTTCGTAGTGCTACAATTTTAGCATGCTGACAACAGCTGCTTAAAGAGTTGCCCATATGGCTCTGGTAGATTAGGATGTGTAACACTGGTCATTTAGATCAAAAAGGCCCCAAATTCAACTCCTGTTAGACTCTCCATCTGATGGTAGTGGAAGCAACACACTTGGCCTCTGTACCCAAAGGAAAATCATCATGGTCTTTGCTCCTGGTTCTTAGTTAGTGACTGCTGATGGAAGTATTTATTTTTGGACGTCAAGTGAAGAAATCGTTGGGCTCGGCTGCAATGGCCTTCATGAACGAATATCATTTCAATAATTGTTAATCATGGATAAAACGATTTACTTGAAGCGTTAAAAGTACTCGTGGGGTTTTAACCTGGCACTGTCAATAACATCAGGAGAGAAAGACAGGCTTGGGGGAGAGCAGTGATTGCTTCCACAGGGTTAGATTTTTATATGAACAGCAATCGCAGCTTGCTACACATGGAAGCAAGATGCTAAAACATTTGTGTATTTCCCCCCAACTTCGTGCAAACACTTTATAGCTTGCAAGAATAAGTAATTCCTAGTGGAAAATAAACAATAATAATCTAATGCCAATCAGTGAATACGATTGTGGTTTATTGGCAAACCAATTGAATCACTAAATTGCTTTTTAAGTGATTTCCTGTCCATCTGTTTTCCCTCCAGTAACTGAAAATTAGCTGATTGGTTATTTCAAGGAAGCTAAGACAAATGGGGTGAATAGCTGAGGCCTGAGAAATTATATTTCAAGGCTCGTTTTGAGAATAGGTGTGTACTGCAGAAGGTCAATGTAGTATTCGTTTTCAAAAGAAGTTTATCTGAATAATTACAGGCTAATTAGTTTCACGTGTGTGGGCAAGAAGACTAATCTTTAAATTTGAAATCTTTTGAGACAGAGTAAATTAAAAGTAGCCTATGTGGATTTAATAACTGGTGGAAGGGAAGCATCTGCATAAGATCTAAGGACAGGAAGAGTAGAAATGAGTAGTAATGCCCCAACTGTTTCTGTTCACTGGGTACAGCAGTGATTTGGGCTAAAGGAATGCTCGGAACTTAGGAACTTTGATACCCAATTCTGAGGACCAAAGGAAGCTGCAAGATGATCTTGATGAGATATTGAAATAAGCAAAAAATAAAAAGTAACAAACAGAATTCACTGTTGATCAATTCAAATGTCAGTGATAATTACACAATAAATGGGAGAAAAATAGGTGATGACAGAGAGCAGAGGAATTTGGGAGTTCAGATTGACATGACCTTAAAGCAATACCTCCTGGTTGATGAGTTAATGGAACGCTGGGTTTCATGTTAAATACGGCAGTCTAAATTTAATGGTGAATCATAAAACAAGGTAGCATAGGAGGTGGTTATTCACTTTACCCATCACTGTGTTGCCACTTTTTGAGCTATTAATCCCACTCCCCTATTGTTTCAAGAGCCCCATATTTTTTGAACCTTCAAATAGGGAATTTAATAAATTCCTGAAAGTTACCGTTGTTGATTCCTCTTTCACTCTCCTTTCAGACTATGTACTCCAGATCACATTTTTTTTTTTTAATTTCCTCCTGTCACGTCTGGTTCTTTGCCCATCACTGTAAATCTATGTTGATTGGATACTGGCCCCTCTGCCACTGGAAACAGCTTTTCCTTACCCTCACGGAACCATTCATGATTTCCGAACACTGCTATCAAAAATCATCTTAATCATCTCTACTTTAGGGAAACAACCCCAGCTTCTCCAGTCTTTGGATATAACTGCAGTTGTTCTCCCCTGGTACCATTCTAGTAAATTTATTCTTTAATTTGATAAAAATATTCATCCTGTGTTTCAGAATTTGAGCTATGCCTCCCCCCAAAGACCGTGATCATCTTCCTAGTGTGTGTAATGTAACCGGTGCCTGACCAGCGTGAACCAGAAGGTTTTGCAAGACTTCCTTCCTTTTGTACTCTTTGCTTCTATTAATAAAACTAGGCATCCCAAATACATTTTAACAACCTACTCAACTTGACCATCAAAACCTTTCCCTGGTCTCTCCCTGCATCCTCTTTAAAATTTCACTGCTCAGAATATAGTATCTTATCGTTCTTCCTACCAAAATGATTCTATATAAATCTTTAGTAAGACCACAGTTGGTTCTTGGGCTAACCCTGCAGATTGGTTACCCATATAACCTTTTGACCCTTGTAGTAAGAGGTTTCTCTGCATAGCATATTTTCGACTGGAATTGATAGAATGAATTTATAATCTCACTATTCCATGGCTCATTGAACTTTTCAAAGTGTAAAAATGTTTTTTTTGTGCTCTTTCCCCCATCTGCAGGGATGTTCACATATGATGAATCTACAAAATTGTTCTGGTTCAACACTTCCTCATTTGAGACTGAGGGACAGTTTACTCTAATTGGCATAGTCCTTGGCCTAGCCATTTACAACAACTGTATACTGGATGTGCATTTTCCTATGGTCGTTTACAGAAAATTGTTGGGAAAAAAGGGAACCTTCCGTGACTTAGAAGACTCTCACCCGGTAACGTGCAAACATTAAATTTAATTTTTAAAAACACAAGCTACATGATAACCGATGCAGGTTATCTGGAGAGGCTGGTTTAACACACTGGGCTAAATCGCTGGCTTTGAAAGCAGACCAAGGCAGACCAGCAGCACGGTTCAATTCCCGTACCAGCCTCCCCGAACAGGTGCCGGAATGTGGCGACTAGGGGCTTTTCACAGTAGCTTCATTTAAAGCCTACTTGTGACAATAAGCGATTTTCATTTCAGGTTATAGATCATTTTTCCTCTCTGCAGCATGACTGCATTTCTCTTAATTTTGGATCTGATTCCCTTAATCTGCGGAGGTGAGAGAAGCAATAAATAAGTGGGAAATGAAGGAAGAGGGGTAAAAGCAAAATGAATAGGGAAGCATGCTGTGCCTCTCAATTCAAAGTGAATTTTTGCTCAGTTAGGTATTATTTACTAATTTGGATTAAGTAATTTGTATAAAACAGTGCAAGAGATGTTTTTCCATGACGTTGATTCAAATTAACAGGCCATTTAACAACTCCCAAGTTGAAATTTGAGTGTACTTCACATACTGGTTAGTGAGATTCAGCTTTGAGCTTTACCAAAATCTTATTAACCCAGCCTCTATAAATGACACTGTCTGAATGCTATAAATAATGAGTAGATATTTTGAGTAGATATCAACTGTGCGAAAAGCCATATATGATGAATGATTTCTTTCTTAGGTCCTGCATCAGAGTTTAAAAGAACTTAGCGACTATGATGGCAGCGTAGAGGATGATATGATGATTACTTTCCAGATATCACAGACTGACTTGTTTGGAACTCCAATGATGTGTGATTTGAGGGAGAATGGCGATCAGATTCCAGTGACAAATGAAAACAGAAAGGTAATGTCAGGATAAATCCCAAAAGCTTCAAGTTAGAGGAAACAAGGCTGCAGGAAATAGAGTTCAGGTCCTGATGTGACTCCAATTTTGGGTAAAATAAAGATGGTTTAATCTTCTTAGCATCTGTCTTGCACTGTTTAGACTTAGGACTGTGTGAAGTATAACCCCGGTGTATTATGAAGCATGGGTCCTTTCTTTCCCATTTATTCCTTCCAAGACCATTTTTTTCTTCTAATATATTACAGCAGGTGTCAAATGGCCTTTCACATAACTCTGACCTGATGTATAATGGCTCCCACCTTGCTGTTCGGCTGGATTTGTAAAAAAGGAAAATAACAATCTGAATGAACGAGGAAAGGAAGATGGCCAAGAGGGGATACAGAAGAGACTTGCAGAAACAATGAGAAAAAGACCCGAGTGGAAATGCTACAGTGATATGGGAAAGTTAGAAGTAATAGCCCATAACTTCAGGCTCAAGGCATCATAAACTGGGGGGTTAGTACCCCCAAGAAGCGCTAGGGACTGCCACCCTCGGAGGTCCCCAAGTAAGGATTGCCTAGAAAGTTCAAACTTCCATTGGGCAATTGTTCCAAGTACAATTTAAAATGCAAACTTCAATAGTTCTGTCTGCCTTATTGGGACTGTTGTTGTGCTGTACTTTGTTTGCAATCACATCCTCAAATTCAAAAAATTGTATTTGGGAGGCTAGGCAAACTTAACCCAACCCACCCTACCCACTTTCCTTACAAACCTACCTTCTCCATGGCTTCTGAAAGTGGTTGAACCTTTAAACATAGCTGCTTTTTTTGGCAGTAAGTGATGTTAAAAAAATGGGCCGTGGCTTTCTCACCTCCAACTCTCCAACCCTTGACTGGAAGGTCTTGGGAACAGGCTGCCTTACATTGTTCATCCCCAGTCTGAATCAGAAGATCGGATGAGAAAGGATCAGCTGGATCTGGAGGTGAGAAGCTAACATTGGAATGGAAATTCAACTCTGGAAATCTGGAATTTTCATGCCCATTGAGAGAATAAAAGTTTAAAAAAAAAAAAAGATATTGCAGGAAAAGTAGCAAAACAGGAAAACAAAGAACAAGATAGTGCGAAAGAGTGGGACGAAGTTGCAGGAAGAGATTTGTTTTTCTCCCCTATATTTGACCATTGTCATTGGTGATCAGTGGGTAATGGTAATTTTAATTGTTGCCTTTCCCTCCGCATCAGCTTTACGTAGCTGCAATTTGCAACATTTCCAATAATAATCTTTATTAGTGTCACAAGTAAACTTGCATTAACACTGCAATGAAGTTACTGTTAAAATCCCGTAGTCGCCACACTCCAGCGCCTGTTTGGGTACACTGAGGGAGAATTCTGAATGCCCAATTCACCTAACAAGCTTGTCTTTGGGGACTTGTGGGAGGAAACCTATGCAAACATGGGAAGAACATGCAGACTCCGCACAGACAGTGACCCAAGCCGGGAATCGAACCCAGGTCCCTTGCGCTGTGGAGCAAAATAACTACCTATTCTTGGATAACCCTAGCTTTCTGTTTACAAATTTAAAAATCACTCTGATTTTATGCTCCAGCATAGTTAACTTTGCCCAGCCTACGGAATACGACGTTTTGAATTTAAGGACATTATTGCAAAAAGGTGCAACGTGAGAACAGTCCAGTAAGTGGACACTGGGTGCACAAAAATAAGCGCAGGAGATGAGATTAGAGATAATTAACTCCTGAGTTGATAGAAAAAGTCAGAGGATAAGCCACCATTTACATTCAATCTAGAATTGAATCATGAATTTGTATTGTGGGTATATTAATTGTTTCCTGTTTGAGTTTGATGTAAAGCTAATATTCAGTTGTTTTATACCAAACAGGAATTTGTTGACCTTTATACAGATCATATTCTCAACAAATCAGTAGAAAAGCAGTTTAGAGCCTTTAAAAGAGGTTTCCATATGGTTACCAACGAGTCGCCACTAAAGTATTTATTCCGACCGGAAGAGATTGAGCTACTAGTCTGTGGAAGTCCGGTAAATCAGTACTAAAATCCTTCTCTCTCAACTTCAACTTTTTGAATTAGAGACAATGAACTTTTATGTTGCTAAAGTTGATAATAAAGGGAGATCTCTCGTATTTAGAACCTAGATTTTCAAGCACTTGAAGATACTACAGAATATGATGGTGGATATGCCAAGGAATCCCGTATTGTAAGGTATAGTTTTAAGTTTATTCTAATTTTTATGTTTGTAGTTTTATTTTTTAAAAAGTTAACGTGTAGCTATTTTCTTCGCCATTGAACTGTACCTCCACTATTTGGTTCTCCTGGCAGATTTCTTATGTCTGTTTTAGTACCACTGGCCTCATTTTGCATTTGCCCTATAGGAAACTACTTTTAATATAGATCTCATGGCTTAATTCAGAAATCAAATCAACTTTCATTATAGTGCTGTATGATCAACTGACGTCATTCTGAGCCAGTGATTTTCGAACACTAATACTTCGGGCCATTTTTCAAATATCAAAGTACGCACAAGGCCCATTAACTTTCAAAAGACTGTTGAGTCAGACTTGCTAAAGAATAACAGCGTCTGAGTAGCACATGCCAATATTAATGTGCAAATTGACCAGTTAACTTTAGCAAGGAAAAGATAACCCAGGAAATCCAAGTTGTTGGCTGATTCTGGCCATTCCCCTTCAACTTTGAGGAAAATACATTTCTGCCTTAACCTCTCTATGCATTTCATGAAGTTGCTACACTTGCTCATTAAACACGCCGTAATGTTCAGTTTACTCATTATCAACCGAAGTGGCACACCGATCTTCTCAGCCCCAGGAGATCGCTGCAGAAAAGGTAGTATCCTAGATCTAACAGTAACTTCATTTGAAGCCTACTTGTGACAACAAGTGATTTTCATTTCAATTCATTTAACTACACCATCAATGAACTTTCCTTCATTTATAAAGTCAGAAGTAGGGATGTTCGCTGCTAATTGTGTAGTATTCGGTACCATTCGTGACTCAGATAACGAAGCTGTCTATGCCCACATTAAGACCTGAACCGTAGGCTTGGTCTCGTATATGGCAAGTAACATTCGTGCCACAGAAGTGCTGGGCAATGACTATCTAAAACAAGCGAACACACCACCCCTGAAGTTCAACAGCAACCCCCACCATCAACATCCTGGGGGTTGCCATTGACTAGAACCTCAATTCAACCAACCACATAAACACGGAGGTCTACAAGAGCAAGTCAAGTGCTGATAACTCCCTAAAGCCTTCGCACCATCTAAAAACACAACTCCGAAGTGTGATGGAATGCTCCCCATTTGCCAGATGCCTACAGCTGCAGCAATACTTACAAATTCAACACTATCTAAATCAAAGCCATCCACTTGATTAACACCCCATCCACCTTAAAATTCAGTGTCTCCACCACTGACTGAGTGACAGCAATGTGTGCCATCTACAAGATGCACTGCAGCGACTTAACTATGGCTCTTGACAATGCTTTTCAAACCTGTGACCTCTACCACCAAGAGGAACAAAGGCATGGAGCCACCCAACTGCAAGTTCCTCCCCACTGTTGCTAACTTGGAACTATAATCGACATTCCTTCAATGTTGCTGAGTGAGAATCCTGAAACAAGCATTAACCACACAATGGTGGTACTTGCACCACATGGACTGCAGCATTCAAGAACACAACTCACTGTCACTTCTCAAAATTAAGGATTGGGAATAAATACTGGCCTTGACAACGATGCCCTCACCCTGTGTAATTTTTTTTTAAATAATCCTTTTCAAAATGACAATTGGCAATTGTGAGCAATGTGCCGATGTTGCCCAGAAAATGAATAATTATAAGTCCAAACCTTTCAGGTTGTGAATGGTTTTAGGTGATTGTAAAATGTCAAATTTCTTCCAGTCTTGTTTTCTCGATCTCCAGTGTTTCTTTATTTCTCTTACCCTACCTGATTTGATAGTGAATTCCCCAACTCTAATTCACCCTTCGCTATCCAATCCTTTAATCTCATTGGTTAATAAGCTGTATTGTTAATTTCATTGTACGTCAAAGTCCCAGATACCTTGCTGTGCCATTCAGCTTGCACTTCCAGCAACAAGGATAATTAATTTCAAAACATTCTGCGAGGTGCCTGCTCCAACAAAATCTGACTCGTGAACTGGTATTCTCGGAAAGATTAGACTGTTACAAGAACCATATTTTTATTCCTATACAGCAACAGAAGTAACTGCGAATAAATGCAGAAAACTCAGGAAGAAATCGGACCTTGTGTTGCACTTCATGGCTTGGGTCCAAGTTTCAAAATCTGTGTTCTGTATTAATGTTTTCAGCCAGAGTTCATTTTGTTTTGCTATATTCAGGGGGGAAACAGCCACCAATTTAATTCAGATTTGGACCTCCTTTTCCCTGCTTGGCCTCGAGCTAAATTGATTGTAATGTGTATTTAAACATCATATACTGTTGTACAACTGAACAAGCTTTATTATTTGGTAATTGTCTCTACAAATTTTAATTCAACAGTATTTCCCATATGTTGAACTAAATGCTAAATAGTTTAGACGAATCAAATAAGAAAGCTAAAATGACCAAAGTACACCAAGTAAATTGGGAATTGAAAGATAATGATTTTAATCTCATCAGTGTATCTGTCAGTTATGTGCTGGCTGTAGATTTGGTGTGTGCACTTATAACTTGTGTTTTCATTTTGCATGCTGGGTGCAGCTAATTGCATGAGTAAAGGATTAACAATTATGACTTAATTGTGTATTTTATAGAATCATTGAATCTAAAGTGCAGAAGAAGGCCATTATTTGGCCCTTGGAAAGAGCACACCTCCACTCCATCCCAGCAACCCCACCTAACCTTTTTTGTTTGGACACTAAGGGCAATTTAGCATGACCAATCCATCTAACCTGCACATCTTTGGACTTTGGGAGGAAACCAGAGGAAACCCACGCAGACACGGGGAGAACATATTTAACGAGTAATTTGCAGTGTTCTTTTAATTGAGGATCCATATTGAAGGGCCATAATTCATGGTGCAGAAAGACACCAAGATCTAAAAAGTAATCGGGATGCTTGAATTCAAAGAGTGAAAGAAGTAAGCTGATGCTGGGGAATGATATCTGCAGGTTCTAGATTATTACCCCACAGCAGGTGGGACTACCAAGGTCATCGCCAAGTCACATGCCATCCTATTTGGAACTATATTGCCATTCCTTTGTTTTCACTGGAACTCTCTAACAACACAGTGGCTGTACCTACACCACATGAACTGCAGCAATTCAGGAAGGAGCTCACCACCACCTTCCTGGGGGCAAGTAGGAACGGATAATAAGTGCTGGTGCCCTCCGATCCAAACTATGTATTTCAAGAAAAAGCTAGATAGAGTTCTTAGTAGCAAGTGGGCAGCCACCCCTGAAATGGAAGAGGTAAACAGTGAAGGGAACCTTTGGGAGTGTGACCCACTCAAACCAATGTTGTGTTAACTGCATTGATGATACCTTGAAGCAATGGGCCCTGAAATGTAATACTAGATTCAATGGATAGGGACAAACAGGCAGTACTGCTACCATCAGCATGATACCAATGGAATGTTGTCTCCCTGGTGTCAGAGTAAAGAACATTTCAGAGCGTGTACAGAAAATTCTGTGGGGTACGAAAACCCGGAATGTTTGGCTGAAATCAAAATTGATGACAGGGAGAGATTGCGGTTCTGCAGTCAGAGTTTAAGGAGCTTGGAAAGCAGGAGCTTAATCTCTTTTCCTCCTAGTTTGATGAACTAGGAGTAGAAGGATACGGCAAATTGTGAGGCTACATACATGATGCATGAGGGGAGAGTTTCAGATTCCAAGGACATTGGTATCTGCTCTATGGTGCATGACACCTGCTCAAGATGGATGAATTGAGCTGGGACCAATATCCTTGCAGACGGATTGTAAATTAAGATCAACGGTTGTATCCACCCTTTTCAATTGGCCAGGGTTATTTTATCTCCCCTCTTGTTGCTCAACTGTCTAGATCCTTGAGTAATTGTTTGAACAAGACTGGCAACACATTAATTGGTCTTAATTTTTAACAGATTTCTTAGGGGGTTGGGCACAAAGATGTAGTGTTAAAAGGTAGAAACAGGATTTACAGAACTGGGAGAGACAGTTAATTAGAGATAAAACAATTTGCTGGAATCATAGAAAATACTAAGAGGTCTAAGTTAGTGTTATTCTCTTTTAGTGGCTCTAAATATGGCAGTTAATAAGGTTGCCTTTCTTAATCTTAATTATGAATATGCTCTGAGTCACCTGGTATCTCTTGATACCGCCACAAGGTTCAACCGAATACCGATCAAAGAACCAATACACCAGTTAGTTAGTTCAAAGTCAATGCTACTTTATTTACACACAGTATGATTTACTCATGCACAATAACACTACAGCTAAACTATGTCAATCAGTAACACCTATACTTAACTTCGGGTGCCCACTTAGGTCAGAGGAACAATGGCCGTTGTTGGGATCTGAGGCTGTTGGGATCGAAGAGGTAGCAGGAGTACAGCTAAGGTCGTCCGTCTGGTAGCGAGCATTGAACTTGAACTCACTTGCTTCTGGTGGTGCAGGTGGAAGGGTGTCTCCAGTTGAGAGCCAATTCCAAGAGAGGGAACACATGGCAAGGGTTCCTTCTTATACTTGGGGGGGCTTTGCGTGCTTTTAGGCGGACCTTAAACTTAGTCCCATTTAATTGGGCAGCTTCTCAATCACTGCCATCAATCTGAGCCAATAAAGGGGCGAGTGCCTTGATGGCTGGGTGTGTCCTAAGTGGCCGTTAGCCTTGCTTTGTTTGTGTCTTCTTGCTGGCACCAGAATGTCTGGGATAGTATCGGCTACCTGAGCACCAGTCTTTGTTCATCAGAGATTGGCCATTAATGTGCAAATCGGTCAAGAGTTTCGGTTCTGTCTGCAATCTGTCTTTTAAATACACATTCAGGCTTTGTGCCTGCTTGTTACTTTGCATTGTCCATTTTTCCCGTTATGCTCTGCGAGTGTCCATTTTATAAGCTGAAAGTGGCTATCCCAGATGGCTACATTAGGTTTAGTGTGCATGTATGCAAGTGCCATTAACAATGTTGGTGAGATGCAGGCGAAAATAGCCACATGGAAATATAATGTAATAACTTTGAGACCTCACTGAAAGGAGAGGATTGGATGTTTAATATTCAGGAAAGGAGCGGGAGAGAAAGGAGTAGCACTTTTGGTTCTTGAAAATATTACAGTGCTAGAAAGAGGGAATGTCCTGGTGGGCCAAAGGCTGAATATATTTGGTTGACGTAAAGAATCACTGAAGGAGCTATGACGCTGCTTGATGTATTTTACGGGCGACCAAATAGCGAGAAAGAGTTAGAGGGACAGTTTTACAAATAAATTATTGAGGTGCAAAAGCCATATTGATAATGGGAACCTTAACTACTGCAATATTGAACAGAGAAGGGGAGGAATTGCTGAACATAATACTGGAGAATTTTCTGAATCGGTATGATTCTTGGGGGGTATGCAAGAACAGGGAGACCTGAAGGTATTTGCATCCAGATCTTTGAAGTTTACGGAATACGTTAATAAAGTAGTTAAAGCATATGGGATTCTGGGCTCTTTAAATGTAGTCATAGCATACAAAAGCCACCATGTTGTCCTAAACCTATATAAACCACTAGTTTGGCCCCAACTGAGGTGTCTCCCAATTCGGCGTACCATATTTGGCAAGGACGTGAAAGCTATGGAGAGGCCACAGATGAAATTTACTAAAATGGTTCTAGAGATGAAGGATTACAGCATTGTGGATAAACTAGAAAACCTGGTTATTCTCTTTAGATTTGTTGAAGGTGTTTAAAATCACCCGGTTTAGATGGTGTAAAGAAGGAGAATCTATTTTCAGTGGCTGAAGGGTTGAGAACCAGCAGATTTTAACTGGCAAGAGAATTGGAGGCAGCATGATATTCTTCAAATGGTTAGGAATTCAAATGCACTACCTGTTAGGATGGATGGTTACAAATTCAATAGGAGCCTTCAGAAGGAAATTGGATAAATGCTGGAGAAAAATTGCAGAGATATGAGGAAAGTGGGGGAGCGATGCTAACTGCATTAGTCTTTGTATGGGCTGGGGAAGACATGAATGACCTCCTTCTGTCTGTGAAAATACAAAACTGATTTCCATGTTGTGATAATTTGAAGAGGAAGTCAGTGATAAAGGGTGGTATATTTTATTAGAAAGAAAGATTTTGCTTAACTACTGAACCCAATAAGGCATCCATTTCTGATACAATTCAACAAGAGAATTAATATTGTGGACTCTAATGCCTGAACTTTGAGTGTTACTATCCCAGTTGGTATTGTAACTGGGCAAGGAGATTCCAGAATGGAACCCTGGCTCAAAAGACCATAACTTTTACTTGTTTTTATAAAAGGTGAAGGAACAGAGTCATAGGACTGACAATTTTAACAAGAAAAAAATTCTTAAACATGAATAAATTGGATTATGATATAATACACTCTTACTCCCCCTAGTTTAACAATTACAGGTTTTAGAATTAACACCGATTACAAAGTACATCTTAATCTACATCTTAATCTACAGTGTTCTCATTAACACAATCTCTTTTAAGTGGACAGGATAATGGGGCAAATATACTCTCCACTCTGAACCCCAAGTGAATGTTCATGGATGTCTCCTCAGAACCTCCCCAGATGAGTGTCATGTGAGAGTTCCAAAGTCCACTCCCAAAAACACGCTTTAAAATCTTCTCTCATATTGCTTCCTCTTAGTGGTTTGCTTTCCAAAATCCAGACCAGGTTTTCAAATGACACTTGAAGCTTGCGTTCCATTTTTAACAGCAATGCCAGCCCAGGATTTTTCACCAACCCCTTTAGGATTTCTCTGCCTTGACTGCTGTGCAAATTGTTCACAATTGCTTTAACTCTTGATTCCCGACTGTGTTAAAATGGCATCAGACATTTGATTTACCTTTAAATGCTGCTGTCCCACTTTAAATCTGGCTTCTGCAATTGTTCCTTTAACTAAGAATACTTTATTTACTCTTCCTTGAATTGCTTGAATTATGTTCTCCAGTTGCCTTAAACATTAACTCCAGTTGTCTTAAACATTCTTCCTCTCCCAATTCCCTGGTTATCTGGACTGTAACTTGCACTTTAGGAAGTCTGTCTCTTTGCAGCTCCCGTCCTATCCGGCCTGCCTTCTGGCAGAGTTGTGATGTTCACTCCCCAAGTTCCTGTCTCCCAACTGTCCTTAAATTACCTAAACTAAAACTTAAAAGCTTCCCTGCCTTACAAGGCCTCAGTTGCTAAGCAATAACTTATACTTCTCTAGGCTTTTATTTACTCTTCACTCTGCAACCCCTTCTACAAGCATAATAGAATCAAAATTCGAACTTAACTCCCACACACACACAAACCTTTGCCCAGCATTAATCTAACTATAGGTTTTACCCTCCCACCAAAACATTAAAATAAACTCTCACTAACAGAAATATAAATCCCTTAAAACTATCTTTGTTTTTCCTAACATAAGTTAAAATCAAGCTATCATAATTGTCATCCTTAACCCTGCTCCTGCTTTTTGCAGTTCCAAATTAGATAACCTTTACTTTAAGAGTTTGCGTTAGTACACTAAAATGGTGAACTACGCGATATCGTCATACTTTGTTTAAAAAAAAGGCACGTTGTCATTCTGTTGTCACAAATTTGTACGCATTTATACACTGCCTCAGACTGAAGGGATGATCCATTGAAACCGAGATGGTGGAGGAATTTCTTAAGCCAGAGGGTGGTGAATCTGTGGAACTCATTGCTGCAGAAGGCTGTGGAGGCTAAGTCACTGAGTGTCTTTAACTCTGGGATCGATAGGTTCATGATTAATAAGGGGATCGGGGGTTATGGGGATAAGGAAGGAGAATGGGAATGAGAAACATATCGGCCATGATTGAATGGCGGACCAGACTCAGTGGGCCAAATGGACTAATTTGCTCCCATGTCTTATGGTCTTACACACCCTACACACACACCAACTAATTGTAAGAATGCCTCGCATGAAGATTTTAAATAGAAGGGTTTATAGGTTTACCGGCCTCATCGTTTCACCAATGGTAATTTTCAAGATCCATTATTAAAAGACTTTGAAGAGAAAGTTGTTTGAATTCCTGAATGTTTGAGCACTTTGTATTGGCTGGTTTAGCACAGGGCTAAATAGCTGGCTTTTAAAGCAGACCAAGGCAGGCCAGCAGCACGGTTCAATTCACGTACCAGCCTCCCCGAACAGGTGCCGGAATGTGGCGATCAGGGGCTTTTCACAGTAACTTCATTTGAAGCCTACTTGTGACAATAAGCGATTTTCATTTCATTTCATTTGTTTGCTTGCATTTTGCTAAATATAGGGATACTAATTCATAAAGGAATTAACAATAACAAATATTTTTCCAGGGAGTTTTGGGAAATCGTGCACGCATTTACAGAGGAGCAGAAACGATTCTTCCTGCAGTTTACAACAGGCACAGATCGAGCACCAGTTGGTGGCCTTGGAAAACTCAAGATGATTATTGCAAAGAACGGACCAGATTCTGACAGGTAATGTCTCCTCAGTAATTAGCCATTGTCCACAAATGACCATAGGCATTTCTCTCCATCAGAGAGAAACAATTAGTTATTTAGCTGAAGGGTCACTGCTCCACCTCAAACATGGGGCAAATCAAAGAGACAGGCCTCCATGAATAGCACAGCCAGCCGCTACACAAATTGAACCGCGGTGATGGTGTCATTCAGCACCACACTCCAACCCCCACATTATTTTTTTTGATTCGTTCAAGGGATGTGGCCGTTGCAAGCTGTGCCAGCATTCATTGCTGATCCCTAATTGCCCTTGAGGGGGCAGTTTAGAGTCGACCACATTGCTTTGGTCTGGAGTCACCAGGTAAGGATGAAAAATTTCCTTCCCTAAAGGTCATTCGTGAACCAGATGGATTTTTACGACAATTGACAATGGTTTCATGGTCATCATTAGACTTTTAATTCCAGAGTTTTATTGAATTCAAATTTCACCATCTGCGAGGGGCTGGTTTAGCACAGGGCTAAATCGCTGGCTTTGAAAGCAGACCAAGGCAGGACAGCACGGTTCAATTCCCGTACCAGCCTCCCCAAACAGGTGCCGGAATGTGGCGACTAGGGGCTTTTCACAGTAACTTGATTTGAAGCCTACTTATGACAAGCATTTTTCATTTCTTTTCATTTCAGCGGGATTTGAACCTGAGTCGCCAGAGCATTACTCTGGGTCTCTGGTTTACTAGCCCAGTGACAATACCACTATGCCACTGCCTCCCCATTATAAATGCCCTCTATCTGCTTTAGCTCCACAATGCATTTGTATTCCAAAATACATCCTTGCAGAACTTCTGCTTCATGGGTCACATTTTTGAACAGCAATGGATTAAGCTTTTGTGTTGATAGCTATTGGGGAATTTAGCATCATTCTGACACCTTTGTTCATTTGAGGCAGCTGAAAACATTTCTGATGGGGCACTGCAGGTGTCTGCATTAAATGCATTCGACTCACCACTGCATACGACTCGCCACTGCATACACATTATGTCTTGCTATATAAAATGTATATAAAGAAGGCCTACTGTAAAGTTGACTGAATGTGTAAATTCAACCCTTGAGGTGGTATTGAACCATGAAGGTGAAGAGATTCCTGCGTTGATTTTTGAATTGTGGAATTTTACAGCACAGGAGAAATCTATTCTTCTCACATTTGTGCTGACACTCGAGAACCATTTGCTCCATTCCTGTAATAAATCTTTAATTATTTTGCTCTCATTGTGTTTTCCTATAGGACATTCCATGTCCTGATAAACATGTACTTTGAATACAAATTCCTGTCTCTTCCATCATCCTGCCGTCAATGAACCTATATCCTCTCGTTACCAAATCACTGAGCAGTAAACAAGCTTTTTCCTGACTTGCCTTACCAAAGCCCTTTATAGTTTTGAACACCTCCATCAGGTTTCTCTTATCTAATTAGAGCACCGTTGCTTCAGTCTTCAACTTCGCCGCCCCTCTCTTTTGTTATAGTGAATTGCTTCAGTACTCGTATAATCTGAAGGGCAGCATGATAGCACAGTGGTTAGCACAGCTGCTTCACAGCTCCAGGGTCCCAGGTTTGATTCCCGGCTTGGATCGCTGTCTGTGTGGAGTCTCCACGTTCTACCTGTGTATGCGTGGGTTTCCTCCGGGTGCTCCTGCTTAATGTCGTTCTTATCCTACTGTCTAGGCCGGAAGTATGTCGTTGGATGCAGCAAAAGCATTCGATAGGGTCGAGTAGTGGTACTTCTTTGCGGTGTTGGAGAAGTTTGGGTTGGGGCCTGGGTTTGTATCGTGGGTGCGTTTGTTGTAAGAGGCTCCTTCTGTCAGCAACCGCACCAACATCATGAGTTTGGGGTCTTTTCGGCTGCATAGAATGATGGGGCAGCATGGTGGTTAGCATAAATGCTTCACAGCTCCAGGGTCCCAGGTTCAATTCCCGGCTGGGTCACTGTCTGTGTGGAGTCTGCACGTCCTCCCAGTGTGTGCGTGGGTTTCCTCCGGGTGCTCCGGTTTCCTCCCACAGTCCAAAGATGTGCACGTTAGGTGGATTGGCCATGATCAATTGCCCTTTGTTTCCAAAAAGGTTAGGTGGGGTTACGGGGATGGAATGGAGGCGTGGGCTTAAGTAGGGTGCTCTTTCCAAGAGCCGGTGCAGACTCGAAGGGCCTCCTGCACTGTAACTTCTATGATTCCATAATCCTTCCTAAACTAAAAGTCAACAGGGATTCTTAATGTGGTCTAACCAGTATAATTTTTAATTCGGTAGGTAAAATAAATCAGCCTTTTTTTTTTTTGCTTCTGGTTAAAATTCCTGCTTGAAAGCATTGAGTTCCATTACATTGATTCATGACTCAATTAGAATCAGTGACAGCTATCGGCAAGTAAATCGTTTTTGTTAGCTATTGTTGTTTTTCTTCCTGGACCTAGTGGTGCACAGGCAGACTTTCAACTGTTTTCACATGTAGTTTTCCCCTGGAACAGTTCACCAGCCTGTCGCCAGAGAGGCTTGTATATTGAGGGACGCCACTCCACATCAAGCGTGGCTGATCAGGAGTATCTCCAGCTCTTACTGCCGGCCACCGGCCTGTTAGAAGGATTTTGCCACATCATAAATGCCCCTTCCTTGGCCATCAAGTCCTGGGGTGGGACTTGAACCCGGAGCTTGTGGCTCGGAGGCAGGAACGCAGGGCCCTCTGTGCCACAAGTTCTTTTTGCTGATGGCGACCTCCAATATTTCTCCAATTTATCTTCAAATTAACTCCAAAATTATAAATAAAGTGTTTACAGTGCAGGTTGCAATGAACAAGCTGGCGTGTCCAAACCTAATGCATTTTTTTTTTCTTCCAGGTTGCCAACATCTCACACGTGTTTTAATGTCCTCCTGCTTCCTGAGTATTGCAGCAAGGAAAAGCTCAGTGAGAGACTACTAAAGGCCATTACCTATGCCAAAGGATTTGGCATGCTGTAAAAGATATGAATGTAAAGCGTGTGATAAAAAAGTAAAATTATGGGTGTCAGTGCCCCTGTTTTTTTTTTTAAAGGCCATATGATAGTCAGCTACAATAGTCACCCATGTCTGTGCCTCCCCTCCTGGGGACACTGGGCTGGAACAGCAGATTTCAGAAACTTGTACGAACAAATTCTTTTGGTTAGTGTGACTTTCATATCATTTGCTTGTATGTATAGTAAACTTTTTCTGAATATTTATTTTAAAGTTCAAGAAAAAAGTTACTCAATCATATGTTTGTTACATTACTGAATTGAGCCTTTTTCAATTTATAAAAGGAAATCAAATTCTCTTGGATAGCGTTCCTCGGAATATCAATGTATTTTTAAAACATGTACCATTATTTCCTGTATCCACCTTGTTCTGGGTGCACTCTTTATTTTTTTAATATCTCCCCCCACACAGCCGCAGCGTTGCTTTGGAGCTTAGGTTTGGAGTGGTTTGGTGCAAGTGCTGCTGTTCTAGTCCCAGAGAGCAAATTTTTACTTACCTTTAGATCTAATAAAAATGGAAGGGAGAACCTGGAATGTTAACGGCGTTCTTGAGATCTTGCTTTAGTTACAGCACAACAATTCTTGGAAGGTTTTAGAAAAAAAAATAAAAGAAAAACTTAACTGTTAGTTCTCACAAGTCTGGAAATATTATATTTTCTATCTAACCTTTCAACTCTCGCACTGGAACGCTGACCCACTGGGTTCGACTGATGGCATTTTCTTTTTTTAAATCCACCTCTTGTTTGATGTTTTCACGCAAACCCACACGCAATGGTAAAAAAGTTATCAACTTTATTGCAAGATTGTAAGTGGGCTAAGAATGTGAAAGTGCACTCGCAAGAATTGGAGCCGAAGTTTTATCTTTTGACTCTCCCAACAAACATTGGGCATTTTCTGAGCTCCCCCAAAATGTTTTGTTCTTGTCCTTTTATCTGCTGTACCTAAACAATTTATTCTTCAGGAAAAAGATTGCATTTAATCCTATAGGCCTTACATTAGTTCTAATGGAGAAAAGGCTCATTGCATTTGAAATAGAATATGATATTGGAGAGTGTGGGCGCTGATGAAATAAGGTTGACAGCACTATTTAAACAATTTTTACTCATTGAAAAATGAACAAAGGATGTTAACGTGAATGATATTAAATAAAACAGACTAAAACCATTTCTTTACTGTTTCCTGGCACAATGGTAATGACTCAAATTAACTAAACTTTAGATTATTTTATTAAAGACCTTTTTCTATGTAAAACATAAAATTAAAAGAAATGTTTTGCAGCGTTGATTGTAAACAAATCGTAGTTTAAAAAATGGATTAAGAATTTGGACAGGAAGTTGATGTTCCAGAGAAGCATTTTCAGAAGCAAATACTATCCCGATACCACTTTATTTTTTTTTTAAAAAGGCTCTTTCATACTGAAGGAATCACCATGCCCTGCGTTGAATTTGTTTAACCGCACCGCCCCAGCCCCTTACCAAACTTGTGTTTTTTTTCTCTCCACATGTTAGAAATAAATAAATAGATCTCTGGAGTTGTTTTAGATTCTTGAGTCTCTTTGGAGATGCTGATGAGAGGTGGAATTTTTCACTCAGCTCTGGCTTTATTTGAAATCTAGGTTTCAGTGATGTTCAGTCATATGGTACCTTTACTGCATTAGTAAAATCTTAAAATGGCTTTATGTACCACCACTTTGCTGTCCGATGTGTTTCTTATTGAGATATTTAATGGATTACAGTCCTCAACATTGGCTACATGCTAGACTATAACTACTGTGCATTTTTAAGTTTCTGTTCTTAACTTCTAGAAAGGTTGATATATTGCACTTCTTGCTTTTGCACATAATAATGATTAGTGTCACAAATAAGCTTACATTAACACTGCAAATAATCAAACATTCCATGAAGCAGTCCACTAAACAGTTGCATGGGTGCTATGGACACCATAATTGATTAGAGAACTTTAAACCAGCTCAATCTGTACATTTTATGCAAGTTACGATTTTAAAATATTTATAAGGTATGTAAACATAATTTAAAGAATCTTCAAGTAAGGCATGTAAAATGAACTGCAAGCAGGGTGTCTCTGAACCAAATCTCTAGTACTCCGCTACTTGCTAGAAACCAAATGTATCAGGAAATTGCAACAAACTGAGTAGATCATCTAGTCCAGTGCATCTCAAACTATCTGATGTGGCGTACCGGCAGTTTTTTTTTCAATGTGCCAGGGACCGGTGAGCGAAACAAGCCAATCCAGGATTACTGTCTCTTTCTTTTCTGGAAACACTCCAAGTACCGGCAGACGATGGCTCGCGTACCGGCACCGGTACGCGTACCACACTTTGAGAAGCACTGATCTAGTCCATTGTGTCTGATCAACCATCTTGTTACGCATAGCAGCTCAAATCATTTTAATACCAGTTCTGTGCCCTTTTTCAGTATCCTTTGCCTTCACTTGCCATGTAAATGCTTCCCTTTCAAACACCACAATTGGTTACACATCTTTGACTGTTTGCAAACTTTTTCCAGAACAATTTTCTGGATTCACCTTTAACCAGCTTAATTCCAGTTTTAAGATAAGTCAGTGTTCACTTTCTAGGTCCACGCAGTTTGTGTTCCCAGTCATTCGTGGCCAACCTATTCCCTCCAAGTTCCACTGATATACCAGGGTGGCAAATCAGTTACTAAAATATTGACGATTTGTTAGGTTTGTGTATTGGATTGCTGAATATGCCATGTGTCATGTTCTTGGAATATCTAATGCAAACATTAGTACACTGCAAACAGCTGAAAATAAAATGGAGCTACTAAAACAAATTTAACCTGAGCTCAAATAGAACACGGGACAATGTTAAAATTAGTGAAAGCTGAAAATAAAGGGGAGCTACTAAATTAAATTTAACCTGAGCTCAAATTTCAGTTTCTGAGATTTACAGTATGTTTAAATTTTCTCAATACCTTTTAATAAACTAATAAAATCATAATAAATTGGCTGACGGAAATATGTATAGAGGTTTTGCATAAATCCTTTAAATATGTAAAGATTTTTAAAATTCATTCATGGGATGTGAGCGTCACTGGCAAGGCTGGCCTTTGTTACCCATTCTTATTTGCCCCTGAGGTAGTGATGGGGTGGAGCCTTGATTCGCTGCAGTCCATGTGACGTAGGTACACCTATAATGCTGCTCGTAAGGGACTTCCAGGATTTTCACCCAGTCTCAGTGAAGGAATGGTGATAAAGTTGCAAGTCGGGGTTTTGTGTGGCTGGAAGGGGAATTTGCTTGAAAGTGGTGGTATTCCAATGCACCTGCTGCCCTTGTACTTCGAGGCTGTGGGTTTGGAAAGTGCTATCCACAGGAGGCTTGGCACGTTGCTGCAATGTGCCCTATGGATGGCACCCAATGCTGCCACTATGTGCAAATATTGTTAGGAGTGAATATTTAAAGGTTGCCAATCAAGCAGACTGCTTTGTCCTGGAGGGTATCAAACTTCTTGAATATTAGAACTGTACTCATTCAGGCATGTGAAGAGTATTCCATCATGCTCCTGACTTGTAGATGCTGGACTGGCCTTGGGGTGACAGAAGTGGCTACGCATCTCAGAATTTCATACTCTTTACTGTACCAGATACTGGACGCAGCATTAAAATACAACTGGAGTAATCATTGAGAAAAAAAATACCTGCCATTAAAATATAACTTTACGGCCACATAAATCAAACTAATGAGAGATATTTTCATACCAATAAAAACCTAGGCTTTTTAAAATGTGATTACTTGTATGATATTTACAGCAGAAGTTCAATCTGTTAATGTATAAACAGACATTTTAAATATTTGAGCTTTCTATATCTGACCATTGTCCCATTAACCAGTGTTCTAATATGAGCAATTCAATAAACAAAATGTATATTAGGAGTATTTTTGTCATGCAAAAAATTACTTAAAAAGAACAATTGCTTGAAACTAGGGCCTGATGGGGGCACCAATCGTACGTGACAAGATTGTATGTTAATTTAAAATGCCTCATTCAGTGATTTTTCTTTACATTATCGTAAGTAACTTGTGTTAATCCAGTTAAAGGAACATAGGTACTGCCATTCAGCCCATCGATCTGCTCTACCATTCCATAAGATTGTGGCTGATCTGGTTGTGGTCTCAACTGCATTTTCTGGTCTGCTTCCTATGATACTTGACTCCCTTGTCTGTCAAACTCTGCCGTGAATATCTGACACGTTGGGTCTTTATCTTTGGTCAGTGGCTGCCATGCACAGTTCTCCTTTCATTTTTGCTCTCAAAGATTCATAGTTTATTAATTCCTTTAAATAGCTGGTATCAGCGCTGCCAGATGTATTCAGTACAAGTTCTTCTTCAAGGGGTAGACCTTTCATTATGCATTTCTGAAAGAATTCCTTTGCTGTACGGTCCTCGGGCTGTGGAAGTTGGGTTCAAACGTGCAGGCACTTTTCCTGACTTGGTTGCCTTGGAACTGTTCCAAGCAGGGCTGCCTCTTAGGATAATGATCCTGGGAGTAGCCCCTGTTGAAAGTAGAGCTGCTTTGGCATTACATGGAATAGTGGGACTTTCCTGTTAATCGGTCAGCCTGCCCCATCTTGCCTAAGAGGAGAGAGCGGGTTTTCTCTTTCAGGTACAGTATGGGGCAGCTCTTGGCTCCACATCTGTTTTCTTTCCTAATAGAATGCAATAATGTGCTTCCCAGCTTGAGCATGCATAAAGAGGGGAAAGACAACATTGGCGTACCTCAATTCAGGTAAGGGGTCGGATGCATCTGGTGTCATGTTTTCATGTTTGGGAATTTCTACATTGCCATAACTTCAGAAATGTGGGGCACAGTTCCTTGAATTGCAAAGGGCCATTCCTTTAGTCAGCCCATTTAAATTTCAGAATTCACATTTTGAGTATAAATATCCTATCTGGATTAAGAGTCTAATCATTTGGAAGATATTTTATTAATATGAGAGCACTTTGGGGAATTGATGGAATTTAACAGGTTCAAGAAATGCATTTAATCAAATTGACTCGGGCACTGCACTTTAGATGTGGCCAGGTTACTAGTCAATTATGAGCATTTCAAACCTGCGCTAGAATGATCATTTGGGTGTTCTATCATCACTGGTGACTTTGCTGGTCTTGAAATAATATAGTGGTAAGCAGGGCCAAGAGTTAGAAACCGGAACAGTGCCAAATGGCCTGCTACGCTGTAAGTTTCTATATTTCAATGTTATTTAACTTAAAATTGTTATAGTGTTTATCATCTCTAATTCTGGACCAATTTATCAACTAAGATGTTTACAGATAAACTGATAAAGGAACTCACAAAAACAGCTATTAATTTATTTTATAAAGTTGTAAATTGATTAGGAAAGTGCAAATGTAGAGATGATCAATACCTGGGTTGCCTGTCACTGTGATGGAGATCAGCTATGAAAAGGCTTCTTGGATGTGAAGGTGTAAGCATAAAAATATATTTTAGAAATTTGACCATCTTGTTGGGAAGAAATGTTGCAGGACTTTGAGGTGATTTATTAAGTGATGTAAATTCCATGATGTGGCAGGTAGCATACCTGGGCAAGTTGCCTTTTCTCATTCCATTCTATTGGTTGATTTTAGGGTCTCTACTAAAACCTCGATGGGAATGGTGCTGGTGCAGTAATTTAGTTACCAGGTGAACACCAACTTGGGGGATTTCAAATACGCCCTGGGCATACAAGCAATATAAACTGAGCACAAAAAGCCCTGTTTAACAGTCAATCTGCCTTTTTCAAAAACTAGTTTCCTTTCCAAAGTAAGGGAACATTTACCAAGAGTCTTGGAGCTCCAAAAACCAGCCTCGTCACGCCCATCTTGGTAACCCTCTCACGAGATTTGTGATGCTGGAGATGTCTGAGATTCATTAGGCTCATTTAAATAGCCTGCGTTGGATTCTCCTGGCACCCGGGCCTTAACAATCTCCCCAGAGAGGCCTGGACCAGGCCCCACTTAGTACTAGTCCACACACCTGGACCAGGCCTTTCGGAACCTGGGGTGTTTCCCAAGTCATTGGAGACAACTGGGAGGTCGAGGACACGGCAAGGTGGTCACCTGGCTCTCCCTCTGGCACCTTGGCACAGTCGAGCTGCTTGGGTCCCACAGCCAGGGGTGGGGGTGGCTATGGCCATGAAAGAGTATGAAGGTTGGGGAATGAATGGGGCCTGATAAAGGTTTGGGGGGGTGTTATGGGTGGAACCCATAGTGGGGTGTACAAGGATGCGCAGGTTAGGTAGGGTTACGGAGACAGGGCGGGTGAGTGAGCCTAAGTAGGGTGCTCTTTCAGAGGGTCAGTGCAGATTCGATGGGCTGAATGCCTTCTGCACTGTGGGCATTTAAATACCTCTTAACCTAACTTACACATCCCTGAATACTAAGGGGCAATTTAGCATAGGCAATCCATCTAACATGCACATCTTTGTACTGAGGAAACTAGAGCACCCAGAAGAAACCCCCACATACATGGGGAGAATGTGCAAACCCCACACAGTCACCCAAGGCCGAAATTGAAGCTGTAAGGCAGTAGTGCCACCGTGTCATTCAGTATGTCCAAGGAGTGGTTTCTGGCATGTAACCTTTACTGAATTGTATTTTCTTTTATGGGGAAAGACTGTAGGAGTTGGACTAATTGATCAGCTGGTACATAATGAGTTGAATGGATTCTGGTACTGTAATATTCTATATTTCTAGTGGTCTCCTTCAATGACCCCAAAACGTTCACAAAGATATGGCTGAGTCCATGATTTTAAAACATGTAATTTTTCAGAGACGCCCTGACTGAAAATGAAAACAACCTTCTGGTTTCCAGGGAAACAAGCCTGAAACAGAACTTGGAAAACAAATTTTGAGGACATTGAAACTGGTTTTAACCAGAGAACCAGACATGAGCCAAGCCATCCGAACTCGGATGATAATTCCATTGGTGCAGTACAGGCAGGCCGAATATGACCCAGGAACTGGGAATAGGCAAATAAATAGTGCCTGCAGTTGTTCCTATTATGTGAGACGAATCTAAGCTATAAAAATCATTGTAAGCAGAGTTGCGGCGGGCCTGCAGTGGTGCGCTATTTTGGTGAAGACCGTGGCCCTGGAAATCAGATTGGTTGTGTGCTGTAATCTGGTGGTTCAGGCTAAATCCTGAAACACGAGCTGGAATTCTATCTGAGAAAGGCAGAATTCTATCTGAGAAAGGCAGAGTTATGAAGGACTTAAGTGAATCAGTCGGCTACCTGAGGAGCTGTGTGCATAATACCATTGAAAGGGACAGAAAGCTGAAGGCAAGTTTAGAGCAGATATTGTGAATTGGACAATTCCACAGTTATACCTTCAGTTTTTCCAGAACTGACCAGACTGTTTAAGGAGTTGGCTAAAGAAGTATCTATGCCATCAAAACTGTCATGGACCTAGCGCTGGAGGTTCTGCAGGAGTGTGCATGTTCAGGTGATGGCCATCTCCAGGAATCTTGGCTGGAATACACACCTGCTGGTGAACATGGCTGAAGGGTTGAATTAATTGAGTGAAAAAGTAAGAGTTCCTGGGCTGGATTCTCCACAGCCTGACCCCGAACTTGCTGCCGCCACAGGGGCAAAGAATCCAGTTTTACACTGTAATCGGGCCTGGCGCCAGTTCGGCAATTCTGCAGGCACCGAAAATCTGCATCACCATGGAGTACGCTGTGTCTCCAGGGGGGGCATTGCCAGAAGCCTGCTCAGCAATCCTCTGCTCCTGACCGGCTGAGTTCCCGAACTAACCTGCCAGCACCGGTTGGGATGCTCGTGTGGTGGCTGCGGACTAGGGCAGGCGGTTCGGAGACCGGGGGGCCTTGTAGATGGCCAGAGCATTAATGTGCGGGGTTTGAGGGTCGGGCGTGCGGCCGATTGGGGGTTTATTTTTTTTGTCTGACTCCGCGGTTGGAGCCCGCCGCCGTGCACATGAAGTGCGGGGGTCCGTATCTGCAGCAAAAGCTGCGAGATTCACTCCGGGTCTCTGCTACCCTGAAGGGCAGGGAATTCATTTCACTTTTTTGCCGGAATCTCAGGAGTAAAACCACCGTTTTGATGCCGGCATGGGGACATAGTCTCAATAATGGAGAATCCAGCCCACTATGTTCCAGAGGCCAAGTTAGAGAACTTTGCAACAACGCATGGGTCTGAAGGGAGTTTTGTGAATGGTTATGAAAGATGGATTATCTTATATTTAGTATTATTTTTTCTGTTGATGCTTAATTTGCATTATTAAAATAAAAGTTACAAAAAGTGAAAACTTGATCATTTTATTTGGGAAGGGTAACTTTTTAGTTTATAGTCTTCCCCACAGGATTGTAAAGCTGATGCAACGTGTATCTTTTTCTCATGAAAAATTGATGACTCCCCTTGGCAAGGTAAGTAAGGTCCTTTTGAGAAAAGAATGCTTAAACTGACACTTTTGTTCAGTGATTCTTTTTTTCCCTGTTTGCGAGGTATCTGATAGTCATTGATCCATGGACATGTGTACGAGACTCCAAACTAAGCGACTGAGAAATGCACAGGTAGAGTTTCAGCTGCCCAATATAGACTGTATGTATACTGCCCTTGTGACACACCAGACTTAATTTAAATCTAGAGAGCTGGTTAATGAGAGGGTCCTCAAATCTGTGAAGGGATTTAATCACCAGAAGAAACATGGCTACAAACAGCGATCACTGGTAAGATTCTAACTTCCTCTCCAACAGGAACCATGGCTTCTCCCATTCGCTATCGTACAGCTTGTACGTAGAAACAAGAAGCAGAAATTGGACATTTTGCCTTTGTACCTTCTCTGCCATTCAATAAGATCATGTCCGATTTGGTTTTGGTCCCAACTCTCTTGTCTGCCCCCAATTATCCTTGACCCCCTTTCCATCAAAAATATGGTCATCTTTGCATTATTTTGAATGTGAAGTCCAAGTTTCCCTTGATCTCAGACACAACCCCATAATGCCAAAGACCAGCCTTGTGTTTTTTTATTGAACTTCCAAGGCTCTCTTGCAACTGAGCTAGTCCCATTCACCTTTCCCAATAGCCCTAATTATTCTCCGCTAATAATTACACATTTCCGTTTTTAAAGTTACCATTGAATCCATTGAATCATCTTTCACCACACGCTCAGGCAATGCATGGCACTTGCTGAGTACAAAGATTTTTCCTCGTGGCTTTTGGTTCTTTGCCATTCACCTTCTCTTGGTGTCTTCTGTGTCTTGACCCTTGAGCCTGTTTTTCCCTGTTCTATTCAGTCCAGACCCTAAGGGGATCAGAGGTTATGGGGAGAAGGCAGGAAAAATATATCGGCCATGGTTGAATGCTGGAGCAGACTCGAAGGAGCAAAGTTAAGCCATCGGGCCCTATGTCTTATGGACTCCTCCTGATTTTGAATGCCTCCATCAAATCAAAAGGAAGGTTACATGCTGTGGAGAGGGGAAGAAAGGGCGCAAAAAAGGAATCCTGGGATAGGATAAAGGATGGGAGAGGTTGAATGACAGATTGTGGAACAAAAGGCGCAATGGTTGCTGTTTTTTTTTAAAAAAGAAAGCAACTTTCCAGAACAAGTTTAAATGGTAGAATAAAACAGCTATGAAAACAACACGAAAATGTAGTGACCATAAACTGGCAGATGGCAAAAAGAACAAAATGAAGGACTTGAGTTTATTGTCTGAAATTGTTGAACTCAACATTAGCCGAGAAATGCCTAATCGAAAGACGTGGTGCTCTCATTTGGTTACAGAAATAAAGTTTTCTTTGTTATTCCAATCAACAGTTACAATTTAATGTTACAAAATATATTTTAAAACAACCATAATGAAAGCTTTATTTCATATACATCAATTTTACAATGACAATTGATGGTACATTGAACTTTGGTCATTTGCTGTACTTTGGTGATGGCAAATCCTAAATGCATTGGACTTTGGATATCCACTTCTGGTTCTTGTTAGCTGCAATTGTGCCTGTAGGGGGAGTTCTTATCATTCTCCTATGGATTGATGCAATAATTTGAACTCTTGAACGAAGAATACCTTTTGTTTAGTTACATGAGAACATTTGCAGGATTGAAATCACATCAAAACCTTTGTCTTTACTTGAGTATCATTTTCTCATAAGTGCAAGTAATTACATCCCAAAATTAATTTGAGGACACCCTGTCAATTCTGTGGCTCATTGGTTCTTGCAGGTGAGTCAGAAATTTGTATGCTCACCCACTACCTGAAGAGATTTAAGCATGTAGTTTAGGTGACACTTCAATGCAGCACCAAAGGAGTTTTACATTGTAAGAGGTGCCAACTTTCTGATGCAACATTAAACTGGTTTTATCAACCTTCCTAGTTGGGCATTGGTGGTGCAATGGTATTGTCACTGGACTAGTAATCCAGAGACCCAGAGCAAGGTCTGGGACCCAGGTTCAAATCCCACATGGCAGATGGTGAAACTTGAATTAAAAGCCTAATGGTGACCATGAAACGATTGTCGTAAAAAAAACTCTGGTTTTTTAATGTCCTATAGGGAAGGAAATCTGCTGCCTAAGCGTGACTCCAGACCAACAGCACAGCAGACTCAAATGCCCAGCATTTATTTACAACTGAATTTATAAAAAATGACCTTCAAAGAAGAACTGGAGAGTTATCCCTGGTGTTGGCTGATGTTTGTCCATCAACACTTGAGGTTGAGAGGTGGTGTAGTAATGTCACTGGTGTACAAAATTATGAAGGACATGGGATAGGTGGAAGAAACTTTTACCCTGTAGTAGAGAGGTCAATAACCAAGGGATGTGTATTTGAGGAAAAACCTTTTCACCCAGAGTGGTGGGAATTTGCAACTCGCTGCACCCTCACAACATTTAAGAAGCATTTCAATGCTCTCTTGAAATGCCATTGCACAGAAGACTATGGAAAAATGAAAATCGCTTATTGTCACGAGTAGGCTTCAATGAAGTTACTGTGAAAAGCCCCTAGTCGCCACATTCCGGCGCTTGTTTGGGGAGGCTGTTACAGAACAAGTGTTGGAAAGTGGGATTAGAATAGATCGGTGCTTGATGGACCATGCAGACATAGAACAGTACAGCACAGAACAGGCCCTTCGGCCCTCAATGTTGTGCCGAGCCATGATCACCCCACTTAAACCCACGTAACCCGCAACCCAACAATCCCCCCATTAACCTTACACTACGGGCAATTTAGCATGGCCAATCCACCTAACCCGCACATCTTTGGACTGTGGGAGGAAACCGGAGCACCCGGAGGAAACCCACGCACACACGGGGAGGACGTGCAGACTCCACACAGACAGTGACCCAGCCGGGAATCGAACCTGGGACCCTGGAGCTGTGAAGCATTGATGCTAACCACCATGCTACCGTGAGGCCCGAAGGATTTTTCTGTACTCTGACTAGTAACCAGAGCTCCAGCGTAATGCTCTAGAGACCTGGGTTCAGATCCCACCATGGCAGCGGGTGCAATTTGAATTCATTTTTTTAAAACCTGGATTTAAGTACCATAGATGGCTATGAAACCATTTTTGATTGTTGTAAAAATACCTGATGTACGTCAGGGAAGCAAATCTGTCATCTTTAGCTGGTCTAGCCTACATGTGACTCATGCCTTCTGGAATGGCCAAGCAAGCTACTTAGTTCAAGGGCAATTGGGGATGGGAAATAAACGCTGGCACAGCCAGTGATGCCTGCATTCTCTGAATGGATTCTCCATTCATTTCAGTATTTTGAAGATGTGGTTGCATGAGCCTTTTTTGCTTTGTGGTTTTAGTGACCTTTCATAGATTCCCTACAGTGCGGAAGGTGGCCATTCAGCCCATCACGTGTGCACCAACCTTTCGAATTAGCACTCTACCCATTTACACTCCCATGCCCACCCCGACCTGACCTAACCTGCACATCAGGGGCAATTTAGTGAGGCCCATCCACGTAACCCGCACATCTTTGGATTGCCGGAGCAAACCAGAGCTCTCGGAGGAAACCCACGCAGACACGTGGAGAATGTGCAGACTCTGCACAGTGACCCCATGCCAGAATTGATCCCAGGACCCTGACTGATGCTGTGAGACAGCCGTACTAACCACTGTACCACCCATTTCTAGTGATTTAGGTTAAAAAAAATTGCATTTGCAAGTAGCCATTTATTTAAGCCGTTCTCTACTATCCATAGATAAACTTAATAAAAAGCCATCTTTGAGGGGAATTTTACCTGTTTTCCTCACTGTATCAATGAAAGCAAGGAACAAGAAAAGCAATCAAGTAACCCCCAAGTTGCAGACTTTTAGACAATCTGTTTCATTGTGGATTCAGCTCGACCTATTTACTCTACAAATTCAAATGGTTGCCCACCTTCTAAATTAAACAGAGCGAAATTAAACAGTGTGAAACAGCATTGTGGATGTACCCGGACCAAATGGACTGCAGTGGTTCAAGAAGGCAGCTCACCACCATCTTCTCAAGGGAAACTTAGGGATCGGCAAAAATGCTGACCTCGAAAGCGGCATTCATGTTCTAAGAATGAATTAAAAGAATTCTGCCCACTTTCAACTTTGAGCAATCAATTTCCATGTGGGTTCTATTTTCTATGATCCCAACTATTCAGCAGCAGTCATGTTCAACATTGTTTTTGATCAATCTTATCCTTCCATATTGACAGAATCTACATTTCAAAATGCAATTAGATATTTAGACAGCTCTGTAAACTAACTGGCACAATATGAACTGCTTTAGCAAAATATATGCATAACTGCTTTAGCAACATATATTCTATACATAACTGCTTATGCAACATATATTCTATGCATAACTGCTTTAGCAACATATATTCTATGCACAACTGCTTATACAACATATGTTCTATACATAACTGCTTATGCAACATATATTCTATACATAACTGCTTTAGCAACATATATTCTATGCATATTAACTACTTTAGCTACATATAATCTACAGATAGATTATATGGGAGGGAGTGGGTTGGAGAAATGTCATGTTCACGTGCTCCACCGTAATCATTTTTAAGGCCAAGTCCAATTATCTTTTGTTTTAATCTGTTGATGGAAATAGGGTCTGTTTTAAGTTTTAAGAATGCTCTTCCTAACAGATGAACCATAAATTCTAAAATAATAATTCTCTCACTTTTCCAATGCATCAACGTTTCGATTGAATAAATCCAGTGGACGTTTGAATTGGAATCGAATTCGGGTGTGTTTGATCCTCTTAATAGTCGGCGCTGCCTTGCAGGGGATCATTACCGCATCTGACCGCAGTTTTATAAAGTTGGCAGGAGATTAACGATAGCCGGATGGTCAGGAACAGGTGTATTTCTATGTTCCTCACTTGACATCCAATGGTACCTTGGGAGGAATCTAGTCCGACGCGGCGCTCTACCATTCTACCACAGCTACATTCACGGCCCGCTGTCCCTAAAGAGCGAGCATGCGGTGTCATGCCGCACTGTTCCATGCCTGGTAGCCATGATGTGGAGATGCCGGCGTTGGACTGGGGTGAGCACAGTAAGAAGTCTTACAACACCAGGTTAAAGTCCAACAGGTTTGTTTCAAACACGAGCTTTCGGAGCACGGCTCCTTCTTCACCTGAAGAAGGAGCCGTGCTCCGAAAGCTCGTGTTTGAAACAAACCTGTTGGACTTTAACCTGGTGTTGTAAGACTTCTTACTGTGCCCATGCCTGGTGGACAGCACAGGGGTGCCTCAGCAAACCCCTTCATCACGTTCTGATTCGATGTTTTTAAATTTCAATTGTGATTAAAACATTCATTTAAGACAATACCCCTTTAAGGGGCTGCCCCTTTAACTTGTCCCTCAGTTCATTTGATTTATTTTAATTGGTTACCTGTTTTGTCCCAAAATAGGAGCAGGTACCCAGTAATAACGACAATGCATCCTGTTCGATGAGGATTGCTGTTGTGTTTATGGCCATTGCGTTAACTTTTGAGACATTACCAGGCATTTTTTTTTTAATTTCCAAAAGCAGCCACCAATCAGGAGTTCCCCCTTTCATTTCTGTGGGCTGAATTGGATCCCTGAGTGGAAAGGATAATTGTGTCAGCACTGCATCGTTAAACCCAGAGAGTTAAAAAAAAATGTGAAATACATTCGAGTGAAAAAAATAACATGGCCAAAAAACTTTAAATATTAAACTAATAACCCATATCTGAATTCACAGTTTTTAAAAAAAAATCACGAGTTGTAACAGTGGTTTCAGCTTTCGAACCTGTTGCATTTCTAAATGGAAGGTTACAGTTGTGGGGGGCTCCATCAGAAAGACATTTGCAGCGTACTCCGGGATGCTGGTATACTGCGTGTGGCGGCTCATTTGAATTGAACGAAGAAAGAAGTATTAAAAAAAAGTTGTAAGCGAGCTGCTCCAAGTATCTTTGGTTCCCACTTTAGTGCTTAAATATATTCGCGCACGTGTTAGCTCATGGTCATTGAGGAGGGGCACCGTATAAGGCGCTATATAAATGTAAATTGTCTTTACTAGGAGGTATCTGGGTAGGTCCCAACCCACTGAGAACTCAGGAGTTTAAATGCCACCTTGTCCTGTAATTAACCCCTTGAGGAGGGGATGACAGTTTTTCCCAGGCTGGATTGTTTTAGTGGGAATCCCTTTCAACGCCAACCGGGAATCGTCTAAAATGCCAGGTCCAGTTTTTTGAAGGTGAGGCTGCGGTGGTTGAGTTCCTTGCCGACGAAAGTCCAGCCGGCGGCTGTGTGCTGGTCCGGCTCTGCCCAGGGCTGGCCCCTGCTGCTGGGTGGGCTGAGCATGGCCAGCAGCCGGTGCCAGTAGTAATCTGCCAGGCTGGGGCTGCGGGGCTGGCCGCTCTGCAGCCGGGCACTGAAGCTCCTGGTGCGCTCGGCCAGCCCGCTCCGGCTGCTGAGGCAGGCGTGTATCTCCAGCAGCGAGGGCTTCGCCTGCCGCTCGCCCAGGTTGAGGAAGACGTGGAGCGGCGACTGCTGCTGGCTGGCACCGCCGGTGCTGCTGCTGCCCGCCCGCTGCCCTGCCCTGCCCCTCTGCCCGGCCACGGTCTGGGCTCGGCCCCCCCGGGGGCCCTCCGACCGCAGCCCGGGGGGAACGCTCCAGGCGCTGGTGGTGTGGGGTCTCCCCCCGGGGAAGGGGGCCCGGGACCCCCCACTCCCCCGCGTGCTGCTGCTGCCGCCGCCGGCAGCCTCGGCTGTCCTGTGCCTCTGCCTGGCCGGCCCAGCCGCCTGTAAGATGCCCCGCACAGCCGCCTGGCTGCCGTCCGTCAGGGTGGTGTTGAAGCCGGAGAAGGAGTTGACCTTGAGCCGCTCGGCCAGCTCCCGCCTGTCCATCAGCCGGGCGTGGGCCAGCTCGGAGCGCCGGAGCTTGGCGCGGAAGCGGTTGTAGAGCAGCCTCTGGTCCAGGGTGTAAGAGGCTGCCACCTGCCTCTTCAGCGAATCCAGCAGGCCCAGCCTCTGCTGCAGCAACATCTCCTCCTTCCAGTTCATGGACAGGGTCAGCTTGGACAACTCCACTTCCCTGGGCCTCTTCCCCTGGGCCATTCTCTCTCCAATGCCTCCTCTTGACAAACTCCCCGCAAACCGCTCGCCTTTCCCTCTGCTTCCCGCTCTGGTAACATAGAGAAATGTCAAAGGTGGTTCCCAAGCGGGAGTCCAGCAAGAAGCCACATCCTGACTGGAAAGTGGTAATCCGACCCCCCTTCTTAACAAGTGAACAACAAGAGTGAGAGGCCAATCCGGGATGGTGCTTTGAGGCGTTGTCAGGGCGTGAAGCTCTCAGCCTGTGCTGCTTGGCGGGAGGATCAACACTTGTACATTCCTCAATGCACAGAAGCCACCCTTCCTGCCAACACTCTGGGTGACAGCTTGGAAAGTGAACAGAACCCCATCAAATCTGTGGCAGTTTACTCGTCGGCATCCGAGTCATATTTTGGGTGGGGTTTGAGGGGTGGGGTGGGGTGGGGTGTGACTGCCACACTTTCCAAGATCTCAAAAGTGTCACCAAGAAATACTGGCACCTAGACAGCTCTGTGAAATATGACCCCCCACCCCGTTCTTTAATGCTGCATTTAAACAACACTGGGCTAGAGGCTGGGTCAGGCCGATTACATTGGATGCATTTGTAAGGAAACTAGACACAAAGGGGGCACATGAGGACTCAGAGAAGAAGGGGACATGGTGATGGGATAGAGTGAGGTGGGTGGGCGGTAGGAATGACCCTTCTTCAGCCTCGCCCCGGGAGCGAAGGAAATTAGCTTTGCTTCTGTTGGACATTCTATATTTAAAAAACAATTCACATAAGTTAATGATTTGTTTTCTTTCACCGAACCTATTGAAGAAATTGTGAGGTACTCTTTTTCTTAAAATCCCTCAGGCTGTCGGGTTAATTTAGAATTAACAGCTTATCCAAACTAAAAAAAACATCTGCATTATGTTAGAAAGTCAATTATTTTCCAGTTGTGCAAATCACTCAATATAAAATAAATAAATAACCTTTATTGTCACAAATAGGCTTACATTATCACTGCAATGAAGTTACTGTGAAAAGCCCCTAGTCGCCACATTCCAGCACCTGTTCGGGTACAGAGAGAGAGGATTCTCAGCTGGTACGGTAATTGAACCCGCGCTGCTGGCCTTGTTCTGCATCACAAACCAGCTGTCCAGCCCACTGTCGAAACCAGCCCCGTGTACACATGGGACGTGTACACATTCATGGAAAAGGACAGTTCAGATGACACTATAGAATACACCGATAACGTATTTCCAAATGCATTTCACTTGTTGGTACTTGTTCTACCTGAAATATGAATTGACTATTTCTTCAGATGGCTGGTCACAATGTGTGAACTATAGGTGTCAGTTTTCAAACATTTTATGTGCTGGAATCCCCCCCACCCAAACATGGTGCAGACCTACTTTGCTCTGGCTCCACGTTTCACAGCGAAGATTTGAGAGCCACCAAGGTGTGGCCTGCAATCTGAGAAAACTCATTTTAAAATAATTTGGAAAAACCTCCAATAAAGAGCTGGTTCGAGTGACTGCTAGGACACTGGAGGCCCCATCCTGTCAGGAAGAAATGCTGCCAGGCCCTGCTGCTCCATCTCAAGGAGGGTTCAATATCTTTGCAGCTCTTTCACTTTGCAACCATCACTCCTGAATCCTCCTTGGACCTTTTCATGCCCTGGGTATAGGGGATTGTATTGCTAACGGAGTTTGACTCCGTTAATCCTTCTAATTGAGTTGGTCATATATTACAGCTCCTTGGGGTAGGCCCTGGTTTATTTCACTTATGAAGTCACCTGGCCTACCTCACTAAACTGGTATCACATTAACTTATGTCACTCAACCGGACTCCTCTGTCTTACTACAACTACTGGAATAGAAAGAACAGCATATCTAGAAATACACAGGTTAGCCAGCGTCAGGAATGAAAAAGCGATATGTACCCAACATTAGGAAATTCAGCTCTTTTATTGCTGATTTCTCATAATTTGTAGCTCTTTTTCTTTGTAAAGCTCTTTGTAAAGCTTTGTTGTTTGTCCTTCTGTCCATCATATAATGGTACTAGCTGCACCAGGGGCACTTGGGGGTGGAGATCCCAACTCGTTGGGAGGAGCAAGAAAATGAACAAAGGTACCAATGTGTGGGGTTGAAAAGTAGCGAACTTACACAGACAACAAAGCATCATAGTGAGTCCAGGAACTCAACCCTACCCCATTGCTGCAACAGCAGAATCTCTAAAACTGGTGACCTGGTCAACGGCAGATTGTGGGATTCAAATGGGGAGATGGTGGTGTTGTGGTATTGTCACTGGACTAGTAATCCATACACCCAGGGTTATGCCTTGGGGTCCCAGGTTCAAACCCGATGAAGGCAGATGGTGAAATTTGAATTCAATAAAAATCTGGAAATAGAAGTCTAACGATGACCATTGTCGATTGTTGTAAAAAAAAACAGCTGGTTCACTGATGTCCATCAGGGAAGGAAATCTGCCGTCCTTTCGCGGTCTGGCCTACATGCAACTCCAGACCCACACAGTGATGCAGTTGACTCTTTTTTTTTTATAAATTTAGAGTACCCAATTATTTTTTCCAATTAAGGGGCAATTTAGAGTCTTCAATCTACCTATCCTGCACATCTTTGGGTTGTGGGGGTGAAACCCACGCAGACACGGGGAGAATGTGCAAACTCCACACGGACAGTGACCCAGGGCCGGGATTCGAACCCGGGTCCTCAGCGCCTTAGGCAGCAATGCTAACCACTGTGCCACCGTGCTGCCCCTTGCAGTTGACTCTTAACTGCCCCCCACGGAAATGGCCTAGCAAACCACTCAGGACAAGGGCAATTGGGGATGGGTAACAAATGCTGCCCCAGCCAGCGATGCCCACATCCCAAGAAAGAATGGGGAAAAAAATGTAAATGCTGGAAATACTAATTCTGGCCAAAGCCCTTCCTTCAGTCCTGAAGAAAATCTCTTTGACCTTGGGGTTAACTCTGTTTCTCGCTCCACAGATGCTGAGCATTTCCAGCATTTTCTGTTTTTTATTCCAGAGCTCCAACATCCATAGTGTGTTGTTTTTGTTGCTGTTTTTGCTGAACATCCTGCATCACAACAGTAACTTTCATTCAAAAGTATTGAAGTGGCTGTAAACCCACGGTGATCATAAAAGGTGCTATATAAATACAGGTTCCTAATTTTCCTCCTTTAACAGGAGAAGTGGGGCAGCATGGTGGTGTAGTGGTTAGCACTGCTACCTCATGGCACCGAGGACCCAGGTTCGATCCCGTCTCACTGTCCATGGGAAGTTTGCACATTCTCTGTGTGTGCGTTGGTCCCGCCCCCCCCGCACAACCCAAAGATACAGGGTAGGTGGATTGACCATGCTAAATTGCCCCTTAATTGGTAAAAAAAAAAGAATTGGGTACTCTAAATTTAAAAAAAAAACAGGAGAAGAAAGATGAGACTGAAGTATTGGCACCATTCTATTGTAACAGGGAAATTCAGCTTGTAGCATGAATATCCCCACCAATCATTGGGCCATCTAGCCTCAAGGATTCTATTAATTATATCACAAGCAAGGTACATCTGAACAGAGACATGTTCGCAACACTTGCCGAATCATTTTGTAAGCACAGTGACTACATTACTTATTACGTTTTCAGGCAGTAGCCTTGAAATTGAAATGAGCAGCATATTTTTAATCTAGTTAAATTAATTATTCCATGTACCAATTATAAATGCATAAATCATATTTGTAGATGCCGTGCTTATGAAGGAGAACTGCCAAGAGTTGAAAGGAAGTATGTGGTGTGATTTCACAAGTGCACACATTAGCAGTTACCCATGTTTGTTATTTGATGCTTGGGCGAGTCAGTTTATTGTCCACACGCACAGAAATATCGGTTGTAATCAAGATTGTCACCAGAAACATTAAACTACCTTCTCTCTTTCACATGCTTGCTCACATTCTGCCAATTTCCAAGAGCTCTTGCATGAGGGAGCCTTGGGACGTTTCGTTATGCTAAAAGGTGCTATATAAATAAGTTTTCTTTCAGATTTCCCACCACTTGCAGTTTTGTATTTGATCTCAGGCACATTCTCTTTGAACTACAATTTGTTCCCAACAAATAGAGGTGGAGAATTAAATAATAGTCACTTGTCAGAGGGAAATAGCAGGCAAGATGGTAAAATGATACGTCAATTTGTGACACATTTTGATATGTAATTTACTGCAGCATTGAGCAGTAATAGAAAAGAAATCCTGACAACATAGTTCAACTCAAACAAAATTGACAATAGGTTGCAGACTTGCATTTACAACAACCACAAAATTGACAATAGGTTGCAGACTTGCATTTACAACAACCACAAACAAGATCTGTATTAAAACAAAAATAAAAGTCACTATTTAGAAACAAAAAGGAGAAAATTCTCCCCAACTCTGGATCATAAATAAGTTACGTTAGCTCAGATTTACCAAAATATAGAAAAAGGTGAGATATAAACATCTAGTCTAAAAAATGTTCAGCTTATTTGCTCCACAGGCTTGGATCATCCATTGTCGAAAGTGGACACGTGAGGTAAATGATTGGAGTCTATTGTGTTTTAATCTTCACAAAGTACAAAAGAAAGGTTAATATGCCCAGCTAGTTTGCCTTTCAATTCAAAATGGACAATTTCCCACATAGCAGCAAGCTACCTTTTGAAAGTTTCCAATGCATTAGCCACATTTAACTATTTCCAGTAACGGGTCTGTAGTTACTGAACTTTATTTAGTCACCTTTGGACTAAGAGGCAGATTCCAAGAAACACGATGCTGGCAACTGCTCCACATGGTACCAATTTCAACAGCGTTGTGGCTTGTTGCAATGTTCTCATTGGTGGTCGCATGTCACGGTAAAGTGAACCTTAGATAAATTAAGTCGGATTACCGAGCAGCCGTTTCTATTTTTAATGTTGGCTCTCAGCGATTAACACTCATGTAGAAATGCTACCGGGTCAGGATTTAATTCCCTTCCCTGAGGGAATATTTGGAGGGAGGGTGGGTATTTATTCAGGCAGGAGGGTGGTGAGTGGGGACCCCACAGCCTTTCCGTCTCTGTCTTGATGTGGTCTCTCATTGGCTCTCCAGTCAGCATTAAATCGAGCTCCATATATTCCTTCAGACATATCTACTTAAAATTTAAAGGAAGGTTTTCAAATTCCCCTTCCTTCCACACTTCAGAATTGAGTGCATGGAATTGTGCAAACAAACACCAGGCATGAACTGTGGGAGCCCTAGTGCATATATTATATTATTTATGTTGTATATCTATTATAACCTTAAGTTTAAAAAAAAACAAATACATTAAAACATTGACAGTACAGATATTAAAACATGAACTGCGTATTTCCTGGCTCCATTCCTAGTATGTTACTGTTAATTAGGTAAAGAGTACAGTAACAGAATTCAGCTCCCTGATATAATGAACGAACATATATACTTAAAGTTACCTAAACACATTCGGTGCTAAAATGGGCTTTGGTCGCAATTTGTTGATAACGTTTAAAGATAGATCTACATGAACTGCTAACTGATATTTATCATGATTTATAATTTATGAACTACTCTATTATAGTCCCATACAAAAATAATTGATCTTCTCATCAGTATTTCATATCAAAATAGTAAGAAAAACAAAACAAGGAAATTGCCACTTATTCTCATCGCTGTCACTGTTTTCCTAGCTCTATGTCAGTCGAACTGTCCAGTCCATCTGAGAGGTATCCACTGCCATAGCCTTTCACTCTGTTTTCCACCTTTGTGAGCCTTTGCTTCAGCTTCATTTGACTGGATTTGTACTCTGCCATGAGCCTAGCAAACCTAGTCTGCATACTGTCCAATGAAGACTCCATTCGCTCCACTTTTTCTTCCAGATCTTTGGGATCCGCTCCCACCTTTGCTTCCTCTTCATCGATCAAATTGTCCTTCATCAGAATCTGACGTCCCTTCTCTTCTAGAATCTTTTTGGCATCAGGATACTCAGTCAGGGCTTCCATCAAGTCAACTTTGGACAGGCAGAAGAGATCAGAGTAGCCTATGCTCCTGATGTTGGCTGTCCGCCTGTTGCCTGCCTTACTGCCCTTTATGTTCAAGATGCTGATTTCCCCAAAGTAACTACCATCACTCAGGACCACAAACTGCGTTACCCCGTCATCGGCTACAACTGCCAGCTTGCCCTCTTTGATGATGTACATCTCCCTGCCGATGTCCCCCTTTCGGCAAATGTAGTCCCCGGGGCTGTAGACTTGAGGCTGCAGCTTGAGCACCAATTCGATCAAGAGGCCAGCCTCACAGTCCGAAAAGATGCGGACTTTCTTCAGGGTGTCCAAGTGGACGTTGATGGCGATTTCAGCCTTGAGCTTATCGGGTAGGTTTTTCAGGACTTCCTTCTCATCCACGCTCTTCTTGTTGATCCACAGGTAGTCAAACCACTTGATGATCCTGGCCTCTAGGTCTTTGCTCACTTTGCGGAACTGCATGTACTGCTTGATGGAGTCAATCTTGGATTGGAATTCAGCTCGGGAGGCATTCATGTTTGAAATCATGGCGCCCACGTTACCAACGATGGTGGCAAAGATAAGCACCCCCACCAGGAAATCAATGACCACAAATAAATACTCCTCATCCTTGACAGGAGCAGGCATTTCCCCAATGGTAGTCAAGGTCAAAGTGGACCAGTAAAGGCAGTAGATGTATTTTCTGCTAAGCCGCCCATACTCAGGATGGGATATGTTTGGATAGACCCAGGTATCAATGCCAAACCCAATGGATTTCGAAATGGCATAATAAATGCAGCCATTCCAGTGGATAATGATGAGGATGTACAAAACAAGATTTCCAATTCGAAATATGTTAGGGTAGTTTGTCCGCGTTTCCGTGCGATCAAAATATTCAAACATTCGGCTAAAGCGGAAGAGACGATTAAATCTCACCTCCGGGTAATTAAACCCCAACCAAATGTAGGCTACATCTGTTGGTAAAAGAGAGAGCGCGTCCAGTTTAAACTGAGGCATCCTCAGGTAATTTTCTCTCAATTTCTTTGCATCCTTAACGAGCAGGCCTTGTTCAAGAAAACCTGCAGGAAGAAGTGTGGCGTTACTGAGCTGCGCCAAGGGACAAAACGTTGAAACACATGTTTTCAACTTTCCGATATTTTCAATCATTTCTAACGTACCATTTATTTTTGTTACTATATTTCAATAAAAATAGTTGCCTGGTATTTTCTTTCAAATAGCTTACACTTGGAACGGGGGTCCTTGAGGGCTTTAAAATGTGCTAATTATGGTGAAAACCACTAGCCCACACTGGAGAATTTTGACAGTGTCAAAGGCCTTGGACAAGTTGCTCAGAACTCGAACCTGGAGTACTGCCACAGGGTAAATGTATCCGCAATTTTTACATTTTATTTTCATTTCCAACAGTTATCAAAATTTATGACTATATAATTGAATAACCCTTTGTAGTTATCAGTTTTACTCATTTACTAGCATTCCAGCATTTCAACGAGATAATTATGAGCTCAAGTCTCACTCCGGTACATAACGAAGGCTGCTGAATAAGGAACGATTGGAACATGGTAATCAGGTCCCGGAGACTGTTCCATCATTCAGTTAGACCATGGCTGCTCTGTTATGTTTTCTCCTCATCCACCCTACAGAGGTCTTAGCAACAGCATGGTAGCATTGTGGATAGCACAATTGCTTCACAGCTCCAGGGTCCCAGGTTCGATTCCGGCTTGGGTCACTGTCTGTGCGGAGTCTGCACGTCCTCCCCGTGTGTTCATGGGTTTCCTCCGGGTGCTCCGGTTTCCTCCCACAGTCCAAAGATGTGCAGGTTAGGTGGATTGGCCATGATAAATTGCCCTTAGTGTCCAAAATTGCCCTTAGGGTTGGGTGGGGTTACTGGGTTATGGGGATAGGGTGGAGGTGTTGGTTGACCTTGGGTAGGGTGCTTGTTCCAAGAGCCGGTGCAGACTCGATGGCCAAATGGCCTCCTTCTGCACTGTAAATTCTATGATAATCTATGATATGTGCTGAGAACTCAGCGGAATTATGAAACTTAAGGTTCTCTCTGGATTTCAGCAGGGTTAACTATCACCATAGCCACAACATCATAGAATTGTTACAGCACAGAAGGAGGCCATTCAGCCCATCTTGACTGCCCCAGCTCTCAGAACGTGAAATTCACCTCGTGCTATTCCCCGCTTTCTCCCCATAACCTGCAAATTCCTCCTTTTTCGATAATAATCTAATTCCTTCTTGGGTGCTTGAATTAAACCTGCCTCCACCACACGCTCAGGCAGCGGATTCCTAAACGCAACCACTCGCTGTATGAAAACATTTCCCATCATGTCTCCATCGCTTCTTTTGCCACTTACTTTAAATCTGTGTCTCTCAGGGCAGTACGGCGGTGCAGTGGTTAGCACTGCTGCCTCACAGTGCCGAAAACCCGGGTTCGATCCCAGCCTTGGGTCACTATCCATGTGGAGTTTGACATTCTCCCCATGTCTGCGAACGTCTCACCCCCCCAACCCAAAAAGATGTGCAGGGGCGGTGAATTGGCCACGCTAAATCGCCCCTTAATTGGAAAAATAAAATTGGGTACTCGAACAGTTTCTCCCAATCCACTTTGTCCAGATCCCTCATGAATTTGAACACCTCCATCAAATCACCTCTCAACCGCCTCTTTTCCAAGGAAAACTGTCACAACTTCTCTAATCTATCTTCACTATTGAAGTTCCTCATCCCTGGTACCATTCTTGTGAATATTATCTGCACACTTTCCAATGCCTTCACATCCTTCCTAGAATGTGACAGCCCAGGTCTTTATGTAACCCATTGAGACTGAACTAGTATTTTACACCAGTGTCTTGTACTCTGTGTCTCTATTAATAAAGTCCAGGATACTGTATGCTTTATTAACTGCTCTCTCAACCTGTCCTCCCACCTCAATGATTTATGCACATATGCATTCAGATCTCCTACAACTCCATGAGAATTGTACTCCTTATTTTATGTTGCCTGCCCACGTTCCTCCTACCAAAATGAATCACTTCACACTTCTTTGTACTTAATCTCATCTGCCACTTGTCTGCCCATTCCACCAATTTGTCCATGCCCTTTTGAAGTCTACACTTTCCTCAGAGTTCACTAATACTGTCAAGTTTTGCATAATCTGCAAATTTAGAAATTGCCTCCTGCACGCCAAAGTCTAGGTTATTAATATACATCAGGGAAAGGAAAGGCCCCAATACAGATCCCTGGAGAACACCACTACAAACCTTCCTGCAATCTGAAAAGCATCCATTAACTATTACTCTCTGTTTCCTGCACAAAGCCAACTTTGTATCCCAGTTGCTACTGACTCTTAGTCCATGAGGTCTACCTTTTTTCACAAGTCTGTTGTGCAACATTGTCTCAAACGCCTTGTGGCAGTCCATGTGCACCCCATCAACAGAATCACCCTCATCAACCCTCTCTGTTACCGCTTCAAAAAACTCCAGCTGGTTAGTTAAATATGATTTGCACTTAACAAATGCATGCCTGCTTTCCTTAATGAATCCAGATTTGCTCAAGTGACTATTTAATTTGTCCCAAATTATTGTTTCTAGATGTTTCCCCACCACCAAAGTCCAGCTGACTAGCCTGTAATAGCTGGGCTTAGCTTTAGACCTTTTTATTTGAACAAGGTAATAACGATTGCAATTAGTGCTCGGGCACTACCCCTAAGTATAAGGAAGTCTGGAAAATGTAGCCAATTTCTACTTTCCGTAGAATCCCTACAGTGCAGAAGGAGGCCATTCGACCCATCAAATCTTCACCGACCCTTGGAAAGAGCACCCTACCTAGGCCCATTGCCCCCGCCCTATCCCCGTAACCCCACCTACCCTGCACATCTTTTTGGACACTAAGGGACAATTTAGCACGGCCAATCCGCCTAACCTGCACATCTTTGAACTGTGGGAGGAAACCGGAGCTCCCGGAGGAAACCCACGCAGGTACCACCGTGTCACCAATTCCCTCAATATCCTTGGCAACACCTCATCTGGTTTGTTATCAACTTTACCTACACACAGCCTATCCTACTCCTCATCAATTCTAAACCCGTCAAGTGTCTGATTTACCAGGATGGCATGGTGGCGCAGTGGTTAGCACTGCTGAGGACCTGAGTTCAAATTCGGCCCTGGGTCACTGTCCGTGTGGAGTTTGCACATTCTCCCCGTGTTTGCGTGTGTTTCTCCCCCAAAACCCAAAGATGTGCAGTTTAGGTGGATTGGCCACATTAAATTGCTCAATTGGAAAAAAAAATAATTGGGTACACAAATTTTTTTTTAAAGTGTCTGATTTACCTGCGGGTTTAAAATTGATAAAGAGGAGATATCGGATAGGTTGTCTGCACTTAAGGTTGATGAGGCCTGCTGCTAGGACAGCATATAAAATTGAAAATTGGCCTTCATATCTGAATAAAACTGTCTGGAGAGACCATGGGACATTCAATGGATACCTGGAGAGGATTTCCCATTGATCACACCTCCAGCTGAATGACCAAGAGCAGCATGGACAGCGGACAAGGTACAAACACATCCTCTCGATCTCGGAATGAAGCACATAACTTTGGAAGTGGGTGACCGAAGGCTGAGAGAGATACCATCTTAGAAAAATGCACAAAGTAAATGTGGTGATATGCATCACTGTAAATACAGTTAATGAAAAAATGAATGAAAAAATGAAAATCGCTTATTGTCACGAGTAGGCTTCAATGAAGTTACTGTGAAAAGCCCCTAGTCGCCACATTCCGGCGCCTGTCCGGGGAGGCTGGTACGGGAATCGAACCGTGCTGCTGGCCTGCTTGGTCTGCTTTAAAAGCCAGCGGTTTAGCCTGGTGAGCTAAACCAGCCCCTAATGTAGATACGCTAGGACACTGTAAATACACAAGGGGTTAATGTAAATACACTGGGACTAAATAAACACTAGAGGGAGCACCAGAGACATCATGACACACAGACATTCAACCAATAGGCCAGTAAGATAGGACACGACCAATGGGCAGTCAAGACACACCCCGAGGTGACACTACCACAAGGGGGCTACCCATATAAAAGGACAGGGCACACATGCTCTTTCTCTTTCTATCGGCGACACTCAGAGACACAGGGGCAGATGAGGAAGCATCACACTCATCGCATGGATTAGAGCAGACTGGTTAGTTAGATTGAGTTACTATAGTTAGATTATCAGGACAGTCGAACCCAAGCAGGAGAATTGTTCACTGTTCAATATATGTGTTCAACCTATCTCCAAGTCTGAACCTTCCTTTGTCAGAGTATACATCAAGGAAGCAGCTTCTGCTACGTGAAGAAGCATAACACAACAGTAAACACACTGATCATTAAAAGAAAAGGCTTGATTACCCGTTCGGAATCTTACAGCTGAATCCATGATGTAGATTACGTCGGATGTGTAATCCAGCACCAGCCACAGGGTGAGATTTTTTACTTGAAGTTCATCAAAACAAGCCCTAAAATACAAAATTTAAATTTGACAATAAGGGAACATGCCCGCTCTGATAGTTGCCCTGGTGCATGGTAGTATAATATTGTGTCAGCTCTACCTGAGAGGTTGATATTATGGTTTGAACATTCATACAATTAGTGCTTACTATTTCACTCTGTCTTTTGGCATAAGACTGAGGGCAATGGTAGGATTTGTGCTGCCTAATTGATTTTACATCGTAATGTGGGGTATCTGTTAAGTGAGCTGTTTGACAGCTCCACATGGTTATAGAATAGAAATGTTTGTTTTCATAAGAGATTAAGTACTTAAGTGAAATATTTGTTTCAGAGAAGGAATTTCAACATATTGAATTTTTTTTCAAATCAAAGATTTTAAAACAGTGACATAATAAACAGACACAAATTTATTTTATGTCAACATGGCTCCTGAGGTTTGCCCATGGTATGTAATAGCTGATAGTGTGTAGGGGCAAAGGTGATGCATGGGAATCATGGAGGTATGAAGGATCATTGAGGTGGGTAGAGGGTATGAAGTGGCAGAGGTTGGCATGGATGGGGCATGGAGATGTATGGGGAGGGTACAATGCGAGAATAAGGGCAGTTCAGTACCATACTTGAAACTACTTTAAATCTACATGTCCAATGTGTGAGGTGGCACAGTGGGTTTGTGCGATTTCCTTTTAATCCTGGGATCTTGATTTACTTTCAACACAGGCTGTTCAGTGGAACGTTTCTCCCAGCTGGTTTTAAGCAGCCGAGGGTAATGGGAACTGATAGAATAGATAGGGGACATAGACCAAAATGTATATCAGGCCCCTTATTGAAACATGGAATGGTCACTATGCAGTAGGAAGCCATTCAGCCCATTCTGCCCATACTGCCACTGTACAAGAGTAATTCAACTTGTTCCAATCCCCTGCCCTTTCACTGTAGCCCTGCAATTTTCTCTCTCTTCAGGTGCCTATCCAATTCTCTTTTACAAGCCTCCACCACAATCTCAGCTGATGCTCTGCCCACGATGGGCTGAGTTTCCGACGGCGCGGAACACGTGTGGTCTCAGCCATGCAGGAACCTGGCATGGCGGCTGCAGACTGTGTCCAGCGCCGCCACAGATCCGGATCCTTGCCGCTGGCCGGGGGGCAGGGGGGCTTCGTGAGGGCTGGGGGAACAGGGAGGGGGTGGCCAACGGGTGGGCTGTGGGGACGCGGATGGGGACGCGGGTCCAAGCACGGCCGGCGCCATGTTGTATGGCGCGACCGCTGCAGGTCATCAGCCGTGCACAGGCGCGGCCAAGGACCCAGCAATTCTCCAGCCGCATTCGGCGCGGGAGCCGGGAGTTTGACCCAGCGCCGCTGCTAGCTCCTCACCGGTCCCGGAATCGGTGAGGGTTTCACACAGAATATTTGGTCGTAAAAGACCACACATGCTCCATTGGCGTCAACACTTAGTCGCTGAAACGGTGAATCCAACTCCTGGTCTGAAAACAACACTTGGCCGAATTTTGGTAAGTTTCCGCCCATATTTCCATGTCAGGATGGTATGTGACTTGGAGGCGAACTTGCAAGTGGCGGTGTTTCTGTATCTGCTTTCCTTGCCCTTCTGGCTGGTAGATGCACCCATGCACATCATGAGGTAAAAACAGGCAGCGACAGACACCCAGGTTAGCCAATCAACATACAGAACAGAACACAACCAATCACCAGACAGAACACCAGATGCGGGCTTCCAACTATAAAACACACGAGGCATCAGCACTCCGCCTCTTTCCACTGGTGACAACTGTAGTGACAGTCAGGGTGTATATATCAGTCAGCACCTTCTACATGTGGATCAGAGCTAGCCTGGTCTAGTTAGTAGACGTAGAGTAGTAGAGTGTCAACCCACAGCCAGCTGTGTGCATTGTTACAGAAGTTCAATAAATCGTATTGAACCAACGCCTACATTTGGTGTATGCTTTACAGTTCATCTGCATCCTGTTGCAGTCTGTTCCATGTTACCCCAGGCTGAATAACACGTCATGATACCAGGAGTCTACTTCATCTAAGTAATTTACCTTGAATAATTCAGTGCCTTCCAGCAGCATGGAGAAGATCCAGGCCCCTCCACAGCTCCGGAAATCTCGGTGCCAACTGGCGGGTCTGTACATTGAGGCCTCGGGCCTCGAGGATGCGCCCGATGCCTGAAAAATCGCCCTGCTCCTATCGACTGCAGGGGACCAGGCCATCCAAATCTTCAATTCGCTAATTTTTGCCGACGGCGAGGGCAAGACCAAGTTCCAGACCGTGTTAGCCAAATTTGACAGTCACTGTGAAGTCGAAACGAACGCGAACTTTGAGCGCTATGTCTTCCAGCAACGCCTTCAGGGTAAGGATGAGCCTTTCCAATCCTTTATAACTCATCTCCGCATATTAGCGCAATCCTGCAACTACGGTGACACCGCTGATTCCCTCATCAGGGATCAGATCGTGTTTGGGGTCCACTCCGACGCCCTGCGGGAGCAGCTCCTAAAAATAAAAAACATGACCCTGCCAGTCGCTATCGAGATGTGTAAAGTGCATGAACAGGCGAAAAGTCGCTACTCCCGCCTTAAATCGGCAGAACAGGACCAACTTGCTTCCCACGAGGCAGAGAGTGTACAGGCCATCGCCCGAATGCGGCGCCTTAGCATCGATGAAGGTGGCCATTTCGCGCTCTTTTCCCAGGGTCCCACGCATGCGCACAACAGACGGGAGAATGAAGCGGCCGAAGACCACACTGCGCATGTGCGACGATGCACGAAGCATTACGACGTCAACGTCATGACGTGCCCGAACTGCGGCACCGCCCATTTAAAGCAGCAATGCCCTGCAAGAGGCAGGTGATGTTTAAATTGTGGGAAGCCTGGCCATTATGCAGCCTTGTGCAGGTCTGCACCTCTGATCGTGGGCCAGTGATCCCAGTTCCAACGCAAACACGTTCGAAGTGTGCAGCAAGGGCTGCTGGATTCGGAACCTGGTAACACCACGGATCCAGAGGATGACTGCCTGGAGTCCCCATATCGTGTGGGCATCATTACCACATATTACAAGGCCTTCTCAAATCCAGCAACACGCCTACTCATCCCCAACGTGGATTCTGCGGACGAATGGCGTGCTGTCGTACAAGTCAACCAATGCAGCATCCGGTTCAAGCTGGACACTGGTGCTTCAGCCAATCACATATCTCAAGCAGATCTTGCTCACATCTAAAGGCGGCCAAAAATTCTTCCGCCGGCGATCCAGCTGCTTGATTATAATGGCAATGCCATTATTGCGTTCGGGTCTTGTCACCTGCATTATCTCCAGCAAGGCCCACTGCGATTCAAAATCGTCAAGCCTGACAAGGCTTCCCTGCTTGGTGCCCATGCGTGCAAGCTACTCAATCTCGTCCAGCACGTTTATACCATGTCCTCTGCCAATGTGAATCTTCAGGCTGACATTGACGAAATCCTGTCACAATACCCGGATGTGTTCAGTGGGATGGGCACGCTGCCGTACTGCTACATAATCCTACTCAGGCCTGATGCCAGGCCTGTGATCCATGCACCACGCCGGGTGCCGGCTCCTCTGAAGGACCGTTTAAAGGCGCAGATGCAGGAGCTCCAAGACCAGGGTATAATCTCTACAGTGATGGAACCGACTGACTGGGTCAGCTCGATGGTCTGTGTGAAGAAGCCCTCTGGAGAACTGCGCATATGTATAGATCCCAAGGATCTTAACCGAAACATAATGCGTGAACACTACCCGATCCCGAAGCGGGAGGAGCTGACCAGTGAGATGGCACATGCCAAATTCTTCACGAAGCTAGATGCATTGTGTGGCTTCTGCCAGTTGCAACTGGACGAGTCCAGCAGGAAGCTCTGCACGTTTAATACACCTTTCGGAAGGTACTGTTACAACTGCATGCCGTTTGGTATTGTTTCAGCCTCTGAAATCTTTCACAGGATCATGGAACAGATGCTGGACGGCATTGAAGGTGTGCGGGTTTATGTTGATGACGTCATTATATGGTCCATGACACCAGAGGAACATATATCTCATCTCCAACAAGTCTTTAGACGCATACATGCCAACGGCCTCAAGTTGAACAAAGCCAAATGCTCCTTTGGCATGTCATCAATCAAGTTTTTGGGTGATCAAATTTCCCAGCAGGGCGTGCAACTGGACTCGGACAAAGTCAAGGCCATCAACACAATGAAGAACCGGAAAACAAAAAGGCGGTACTCTGCTTCCTGGGTATGTTTAATTTCTTGGGAAAGTTCATTCCCAACCTGGCATCACACACCACGGCTCTCAGGCATCTGGTGAAGAAGGCCACTGCATTTCAGTGGCTACCCACACATCAAGCAGAGTGGCTCGAGTTAAAGGCAAAGCTCACCACTGCTCCGGTACTAGCGTTCTTTGACCCAGAGCGGGACACACAAATCTCCAAGGACGCAAGCCAGGACTGCATTGGTGCGGTGCTCCTCCAGAAGGATGACTCCTCGTCCTGGGCTCCACTGGCCTATGCGTCCAGGGCCATGACTCTCACTGAGCAGAGGTATGCTCAGATAGCGAAAGAGTGCCTTGGCCTCCTCACCGTTATTGTAAAGTTCCATGACTACGTCTACGGTCTACCAACCTTCACAGTAGAGACTGACCACAGGCCCCTAGCCCATATCATTCACAAGGACTTGAATGACATGACGCACAAGCTTTAGCGCATTCTCCTTCGACTCTGCAGGTATGATTTCGAATTGGTTTACACACCGGGCAAGGAGCTAATCATTGCGGATGCCCAGTCTCGCGCCATCACCTCGCCCTGTGAACAGGTCGACTTCATCCGCCAAATTGAGGCACAGGTACAGCTGTGTGCCAGCAACCTCCCGGCCTCAGATGAACGAGTCGTCAACATTCGAGAAGAGACCGCCAAGGACACTCTTCTGCAGCGGGTCATGCATCACCTTGCAAATGATTGGCGGAAAGAGCAATGCCCCCAGTTCTTTAATGTTAAGGATGACCTAACAGTTGTCGAGGGGATGCTCCTCAAGCTGGATCTGATTGTTATTTCTCGCAGACTCCAGAGCTCAAACAGATCCACGAGGGACACCTCGGTATTGAGAAATGCAGGAGCAGGGCCCGGCAGGCTGTCTATTGGCCTGGCATCAATGAGGACATATCCAACATGGTCCTCAATTGTGCGACAGGCCAGCATTTCCAGGCTGCTCAGCCCACCCAGCCCTGTTACTCCAGCAACACGAGATTGTGACCTCTCCGTGATCTAAGGAGGGAATCGACCTTTTTCACGCCAATGGGCGCGACTACGTGCTTATAATTGACTACTTCTCGAGTTACCCTGAAGTGGTGAAACTGTCCGACCGCACATCAAGGACTGTCATCAAGGCCTGCAAGGAGACAGTTGCCAGGCATGGTATTCCGCTCACGGTCATGAGCGACAACGGTCCCTGCTTCTACAGCCAAGAGTGGTCCAACTTCGCGAAGCTATACCAGTTCAAGCACATTACCTCGAGCCTGCATTACCCGCAATCTAACGGGAAGGTTGAAAAAGGGGTCAGTATCCTGAGGCAACTGCTCTGTAAGGCTGTGGACTCAGCTTATGACTTGAACCTTGCGCTCCTGGCATACAGGACAACAACCCCTCTGTCCACCGGTATGTCCCCAACACAACTCCTTACGAATCGTGACCTGCGGACGACTGTTCCGGTCATTCATTTACCTGACCTGGATCACCTCCCAGTGCTCAGAAACCGGCAAAAGCTGATATACGATGCTCATGCTACTGATTTGCCTGTGCTCTCTCCGGGAGATGCTGTTCGCATCAAGTTGCCTGGTGGAGGTTGGTCAGCTCCAGCTGCTGTTGTTCGACAGGCTGCTCCCAGGTCGTTCGTGGTTCGCATGGCTGATGGATCCATTGTAAGGCGCAACAGAAGGGCACTACCTTCTTGCCTGCCCACCACCGGATCTCATGTTCCCAGCTGTCGTTATGCCTCCTCCGGACACCTCGATCCACGAAGCCACCCATCTGGCTACAATCCCGCCTGTCACGACGCCGTCGTCCCTACCTCCATCTCTCAGGTGGTCGACAAGGATCCGACACCAGCCCCAGAGATTGGACTTATAAATATTTCCTTTGTACATATTGTTCTGTATCTGCACGCTAGACACATTAGAACATAGAATTTACAGTGCAGAAGGAGGCCATTCGGCCCATCGAGTCTGCACCGGCCCTTGGAAAGAGCAGCCTACCCCCTACCCAAGGTCAACACCTCCACCCTATCCCTATAACTCAGTAACCCCACCCAACACTAAGAACAATTTTGGACACTAAGGGCAATTTATCATGGCCAATCCACCTAACCCGCACATCTTTGGACTGTGGGAGGAAACCGGAGCACCCGGAGGAAACCCACGCACACACGGGGAGGATGTGCAGACTCCGCACAGACAGTGACCCAAGCCGGAATCGAACCTGGGACCCTGGAGCTGTGAAGCGATTGTGCTATCCACAATGCTACTGTGCTGCCCATTACATGTATATATGCATTCACTCGCCATTTGCTGTAAATAGCTATATCTGTAAATATGTTGTATATGCTCGAAGCAACCAACGAGTTTTTTTAGTACACTTAGAGTAGTAGAGTGTCAACCCACAGCCAGCTGTGTGCATTGTTACAGAAGTTCAATAAATCGTATTGAACCAACGCCTACGTTTGGTGTCCGCTTTACAGTTCATCTGCATCCTGTTGCAGTCCGTGTTACCCCAGGGTGAATAACACGACAGTAGAGGTTGCAGATTTGAACGGAGCCTTGGTGAATTGCTGCAGTGTATTTTGTAGATAGCATACAGTAAGCTACCACTGTGTGGCAGTGGTGGAAGGATGAAATGTTTAAGGTGGTGGATGGGTGTCAATCAAAAGGGCTGTTTTATCCTTGATGGTGTCGACAATCTTGAGTGTTGTTTGAGCTGCACTCATCCAGGCAAAACTCACACTCCTGACTTGTATCATGTAGACAGACGGTGGACAGACTTTGAAGAGTCAGGAGATGAATTGCAGACTTCAGAATTCTTATAACCACAGTATTTATATGGCGAGTCCAGTTCAGTTTCTGGTCAATGATAACCCCCAGGATATTAATAGTGGAGGGTTCAGTCATCGTAATACCATTGACTGTCAAGGAGAGATGCTTAGATTCTCTCTTGTTCTTGTGTGACGCAAATGTTACTTCCCACTTATCAGCCCAATTCTGATTCTGGACAAGGGAAACAAGGGAAGCAGTATTCGCAGCTAAATTAATGCAGTGGGATTCTCCGTTCCTGAGGCTAAGTGTTGGCACCGGCACATGATTCATGGACTTCCATGACAGCAAAACTGGCGCTGCACCTGGACCGATTCAGCGACTGTTAAGGGGCAGGAACCGGCGCCATGTGGAACACAATCGATTCCAAAGAGAAACGGTGTGAGATTAGCCGGGTCCGTAATTGACCATCAGGAGGCCAACAAGCTGCAGCCACATATACATTTCACCCTCCACACACACCATCCCAGCCATCAAGATGGCACTGGTTGCGCTGGAGTGTGCCCATACAGCTGATGGGTCAGCTGGGGCCAGTGGGCACCATGGGGGTATGCCTGTGTGACACCCATGGCCCTAAATTCACAGTGGGGCAGTCAGCGGCGTGGGTAACTACACGACTGCCTTGCTGGCTGCGGCAATGTCCACTGTCCACCAATGGCCAATGCCCGTCCACCCATATCCCACAGCCCGCCTCCTGCCCCCCCCCCCCCCCCACCCCCCCCGCTACTCCCTCCAGCCCTGGCAGAAGCCCCCCGGCCAGCAGCACAACTGTCAGCAAACTATGGCGATGTTGGACACTTTCCGTATCCTCTCTCTCTCCCTCAGCAATCAACAGTCACGATGCCTGTTTCATGATATTTAAAAGCACAAGTGAACATCGCCGTTGGGAATTCGGCCCATTGGAGGTGGTGAATCGCAGAGGCCCCGGAGAATACCAGGTCGGGCCCACAAATGAATGCCAATGGTTTTTATTGTACGTGCGTTCTGTAAAGCATTGGCGCTGCTGTTGAGTCGACGGAGAATTGCGATTTGGCGTGAAATTGGCACCCGCCTCGATTTCGGCGTCAGAACCAATTCTCTGCCCAATCCCGTTTCCCGATTCCGGCGTCGGACGACGGAGAATCCCGCCCTAGGTCTTAACCGGTGAACAAAATGTCAACGAGCTCCTTATTTTTCAAATTGAGAATGTAGGCGGCAGGTAAGGCCTGATAACATATGATGTCGCCAGCCACGTCTCTTAGCTCAACTACTTGCGCCATCGTTAAGCACAAGTCTGTGCTCCTTCATATTAAATATGTAAAAGTGGTGACCTTACCAGAGAGAAGTACCAGAATGAGAGATAGTTTTACTGGGTGATAAGTTGGAGAGGGGGGGGGGGGGGGGGAGACATTGAATAAATTGACAGTTGCAGGAGTGTTGCAGCGAATGTAGGGAAAGAGGCCAGGCTATCAGGAATCTGTCTGAAGATGTTTGATTTGGAGGAGCGGTTTTAACCAGGAGCAGAAATGGAAAGAAATAGGTTTGAAATAGATGAAGGAAATCTGGGCCGGGATTCTGTCAGCCTCTGCGCTGCAATTGCGCTTGGTACGGGGGCAGAGAATGGGGCGTCAGACCCGCGATCGGGTCCGACACCTTCGTGCGATTCTTCGGGGACCGGAGAATCACCACCAATCGCGCGCGCGTTAAACGCGGCCCCCGCGGCGATCCTCCGCCGGCAACTGTCCGAGTTCCCGCCGGCGTGGTTCACTCATGGTTCCACCCAGCGGACACCCTGGTTCTGGAGGGGGGGGGGAGCAGGGGATCCATCACCTTGGGGGGGGGGGCCTCCAGACGGCCACGCTCGTGATCGGGGGCCACTGATCGGCGGGTGTGTGCGATCTGGGAGGGGGAGCTTATATCCTCAGGGCCGGCCCACAGTGTGGGTCGGCCATGTTGTACGGGGCCTCCGCCGCAGGCGGCCGCCACGCGCAGGCGCGGACCCGCGGCCCGAAGTGCAGGTATCAGCAGCCGGAGCTGCGTGGAGTACTCCGGGGCTCTGCAAACCCCCTCAAAACGGAGAATCACTCTGGACTTTCTCCAGGAAAGTCCAGAGTGATCTGCGGCCATTTTCTTACGGGCGTGGGGACATTATGAGAGAATCCCGCCCCTGGTGAGAGGTAATGGTTAGAGATGGCTTAAACAGTGAGTGAAACCCCAAAAGATGGTTATTGTGGATCCAAATATGGATTGGAGTGTTTATAGGGAGAGAGGTTTCAGGAGAGCAGGAAAATCTGAACATAATGCAACGTGCAAAATTCCAAGCACAAAGCTTCACATATTGTACAGGAATTTTTTAAAAAACAGATAGTAAATTACAAGTTGTAAGAGTAGATGAAAATGTATAATAATACTTGAAATTTAAGTTCAAGGATTTTTGAGGTCAGGTTAGCTAAGAGCTGCGGGTGGCATGATGGCGCAGTGGTTAGCACTGCTGCCTCACAGCACCGAGGACCCGGGTTTGATCCCGGCCCCAGGTAACTGTCTGTGTGGAGTTTGCACGTTCTCCCCGTGTCTGCGTGGGTCTCACCCCCACAACTCAAAAGGATGTGCAGGGAGGTGGATTGGCCAGGCTAAATTGCCCCTGAATTGGAAAAATTACTTGGGTACTCTAAACTCTGAACAAGGCATGCCATCGAGTTGGAGATAGAAATTTGTTCCTGTTTAGTCATTTGTTAATCTCCTCACATCCCCAAAGATACTATTATGTATCCAATTAATACATTTGGGCACATACATGTCAAGATACTTTACCCCTTTAAATTTAGATGTTTGCATATTTTTCTCCTCCTTGCAAGTCAAATAGTAATTGCTTAAGATGTTTAATCATCAACCTACCTGCACACCAGCATACACCAGTTGTACATTACAGGCACTGTGATTATTGAAAGCCATCTATAGTAAAGATTTTCGGCAGGGTCAATGACATACACATCTTTCTTCCTGGAATGAGAAAGGAATGAGTTACAATGGGTACTTTCAACAAAAACATTCCTCCTGTTTAGGTCACTTGCAACTGGACCAATATCTTCTATTTCAGTCTCATTACACAAATTGCTCTATTGAACTTTCTGGAAATTAAGAAGAATAACGCCTGCTAATACTCTTCCATTGTAAAACATTCCATGTAAAAGTGGTATGAAAACATTTTCAGCTGGACAAATTCAAAGATGACAATGAACTACTTACCTGATTAATTATAGCGCAGTTTACTCAAAATTAAATATGAAACTCATAGTAAATCTATGAACCAAGACGCAAACATTATTTAATCACCACTATTTCACGCCTTCCGTCTACTGGTACCTCAGTCTCCATGTTAATCCATCAACAATGGGCTTTATGTGCACTTTACCCTTCTAAACTGGAAGAACCAACTTCACATCAATGCATGTCACACAGTTCGACAATTAAAGAACAAACAGTATGTTAATTTACACTCAATCTACAAGTTCAAACCTATCAGCTCAAAATGTCACCAAGTTAAACCCATATCTATTTAACTATAGCAACAGCATTCCTCTGACTTAAGAGAAACATAATACAGGGCCTTATATTATACCTCTTGTAAACATCCCAAAGCACTTTGGCTCAGAGTTTCCACCTTGAACCCAATTGGCAGTCTGGGTACACAGAGGACTCAAAATTGCCTTCCTTTTAGAAACAGAATTTCTTGCCGAAGTTTTTGCTCAAGCTTATTTGCATAAAGTTGGTGTAGAAGCCAGCTATTTTCTATAGGTAAAAGATAGCTATTTAGCATTAAGCCCCTAGTCTATTAAATACCATTTTAAAACTCACTCATAACCTCAGGCCGTTTCAAAACATAGCTTCAACAGAACACAGAAGCAGATAGATTAAAACAGGATTCTTATTCAGCTAACAAATACATTTGCAAGATAAAGGGCAGTCCAAGGCCATGACAACAGCATAGCAACAGTATAGAACCTAAAAGAACAGTAGGTCAGCAACAAACCAGTTCAGGCCGCGTGCAATAACAACACTAAATCGCATTCCATAGCTTATACAAGAATATATTTTAAGGTTAATGTTGCCTATAAATGAGTGACAACTAACCCTCAAATCAAACTCATTTGATGTTAATCCAAACCAAATAGGATTACATAGATGTGTAATTAAATGGCTGAAGACAGATATGATACAGTATAACTGTGAAGTTTCGTTCGGCCATTTTTCTCTGGATCATTCTCTCTCCCTCTCTTTCCGGAATCAATCTATACTTTGACTTAACTATTCGCTGTCTTTCATATTGCACTTTCTGACTTGACTTTTGAAGTTATTGTGAGCTGTTTGCCAAAGCAAGAAAATCATTTCTGTGATTCTTTGAAAGTTTCAATTGTCTCCAAATTGCCTTTTAAATGACTCTCCATTGTAATCAATAGAAGACAAATAAAACAATTCTTATTTGCACCTGAGAAGTTTTAACTTAAATTTCTACTGAGTTCTAGTAATCGCAAAGTGCTGCTAAAACCGCATGGTAGATCTATCAGTTGGCTCCGGGCTCAGTAGGTGGAGCACTGGCCTTGTAAACCAGGGGTCACAAGTTAAACAGTGGTTGGTTTAGCTCAGTTGGCTGGACAGCTGGCTCATGATGCAGAGTGCTGCCAACAGCGCCAGTTCAATTCCCATCCCAGCTGAGGTTACCACGAGAGCCTTGCCTTCTCAACTTGGCTCCTCCCCAACAGTCAGCTCTCCCCCTCAAAGGGGAAAGCAGCCTATGATCCTCTGGGACTAAGGCAACTTTCATTGCCAAAGGCAGAACCTTCCATGAACCAACACATTCCAGCATAGTTTCAAAACGTATTGCTTTAACAAGTGTTTTCCATTAAACAAACACATTCCTTGATATATTTAAGAGTAACAACCTGTGGCAGTTTTATTAATACAGCTGGAAACAGTTAATCACAAAAAGTAATCAATTTTAATCAGTGTCCAGCATACCTTTGAGAGTAACCCACTTTCAAATAATTGAAAATGACTTAAAAAGAAACTACACAAAACATTTACTAGTTTCAGTGATGCATAGGAAACTGTTTCTGAGTGAATCAAATAGTCGCTACTTTAACAAATTTTCATACAGGGCATAATAGTGTCCTTGCATTAATTAATTTTAGGAGCCGACTTCTGGTGGAGGCCTATGGAGAGCATTCACACACCAGGTGGCTCTTGCCAGAGTTCCTTGATTTTGGCCATTTTCGCCCAGTTTTCGGGGGCGATTTGGGGAGGGACGTGGTTAGTTTTATGGGGTAAGAGTCCGACGTAAAAGGAATGCCCAATAAGTATAAAACCAGGCAGCAGGAGAGTAAACAATCATTGTCGGACTCGGGAGCTTCGAAAACATCATCTGCTGAGAAAATGGCGGCGGATCCTGCTGTCTCTTTGGCCGCTCCACTAACCGCTGAGATGCTTACAGGCATCTTGGCGGGGGAACATAAGAAACTGCGGCAGACCTGGACAGAGCAATCGAAGGGGCCCCGTCCCCTATTCCTGCGGACCTAAAAAAATAGATCTGACGGTAAAGGTGCATGGCATGATGCTAAAGGATGTGGAGGTGGCCCTTTCGAGGCAGAAGGACCAGATCAGCTCCCTGGAATGGGTGGCTGGGGACAACAAGTCACAAAGGGCCAAGGTCGACGGTCTAGAGAATTCCTCCAGAAGGCAGAACCTGAGAATTGTTGGGCTGCCGTAGGGTCTGGAAGGTCCAAATCCAACAAAATGTGTTGAAGCTGTTTGGAAAATGGTGTGGGTGGGTGGAATGGCTTCCCTTCCTGAATCGGATTGAGCCCACAGATCGCTTAGGCAGAAGTCCCATTCTGATAAACCACTGCGTGCGATCATCGTGTGTTTTCACAGTTATCAGGGAAAGGGTCCTGCGGTGGGCAAGGGACCACCGGGACTATAAATGGGGAGGGCATTGCTATTAAGGTCTACAAGGATGTGGGAGCAGAGCTGGCTAGAATGCGTGCGGCATCCAAAAAGGCCAAGGCTGCGTTGTACAGGAGCAACGATCGATTTGATGTGCGACTCCAAGTAACGTACAAATCAACATGTTGCTATTTTGATGCACTGGAGGATGCAGAGGCAGTTGTACAGAAGCATGGGTTGGGGTTGACATTACTGCGAACTGTATCAGCTGTGGGAAGTCTGTCTGGGGGGTGGGTATGTGAAACGAGTTTCCACATGTATTTTTGCTGTTGGTTTGTGGGATAAGTACTGTTGTTCTTTGTTTTTTTTCTCTAACTATTAAAGTTGAATATGGGTGGGAGGTGTGGTAGTCACCACTGATGTATATACTGTATATATATGTGTTTTACGGTTAGGCCCCTGTACTACAGGTACGGGGGTGATCCCTGCCTGCTGGCTCCACCCAGTAGGCGGAGTATAAATATGTGTGCTCCCCATACAGCAGCCATTTCGTCAGCTGCTGGAGGAGGCCACACATCTCAGTGTAATAAAGCCTCGATTACATTCTACTCTCGTCTTCTCGTAATTGATAGTGCATCAATTCATTACACTGAGATTTTTCAGGGATGGACCTCCGCATCAAGCCGGTTCGCCTGCAGCTGCATCCTCAAGCAGACAACGCCAAAAAGGACTTTGAACATTGGTTAGCCTGTTTTGAAGCATACATCGGGTCTGTGCCAGACACAATTCCAGAAGCACAGAAGCTCCAGATTCTGTACACGCGGCTGAGCTCCAACGTCCTTCCCCTCGTCCAGGACGCGCCGACCTACGCAGAGGCCATGGCGCTACTGAAGGAAAACTACGCTCAGCGGACTAACAAAATCTACGGCAGGCATCTCCTCTCCACGCGGCACCAACTTCCCGGTGAGTCAGTGGAAGATTTCTGGTGTGCCCTGCTAGCCCTAGTTAGCGACTGTGACTGCCAGGCCGTTTCAGCTACTGAACACTCGAATCTGCTGATGAGAGATGCATTTGTTACGGGCATAGGGTCCGACTACATCCACCAGCGCCTCTTAGAAGGGGCCACGCTCCACCTCGCGACGACCAAAAAACTAGCGCTCTCACATACGGTCGCCTCACGCAACGTTCAGGCCTATGCCCCCGCCCTCTGTGCATCGTGGATCGCCGACAGTCACCCCATCATGGACCCCATCAGCGACCGCCGCCAGCCAACCCCACGCCTGTGCCGTGCGGCAGCCAACCAACCCTGGGGGTCTCAAATGCTTCTTCTGTGGGTAGTCAAAACACCCCCGACAGCGCTGCCCGGCACGGAGCGCCCTCAGCAAGGCCTGTGGCAAGAAGGGACATTTTGCTGCAGTGTGCCAGGCCCGCTCAATCACCACTATTGTCCCAGCACCCCCCATGTGCGGCCAGTGGGCGCCGCCATCTTGTCTCTCTCAGAACCAATGGGCGTTGCCATCTTGCCTGCCCCAGGACACATGCAGCCCCAGGGTGCCGCCATCTTCCCCTCCTCGGACCACGTGCGGCCCGTGGGCGCCGCCATCTTACCCGCCTCAGGACCCCTGCCCGTCGGCCACCTCATGGGGCTGCTCATCGCCTGCAACCGCCGACAACCAGCCGCGTCTCGCCTCGGTCACAATTGACCAGTCTCGACCACACAACCTCGCGACCGCTTCATCAAAGGTGAAGGTCAACGGGCACGAGATCTCCTGCCTGATGGACTCCGGGAGCACTGAGAGCTTCATTAACCCGAAACGGTAAGGCGCTGCTCCCTTGCGGTACACCCCGCTAACCAGAGAATCTCCCTGGCCTCCGGATCCCACTCTGTGGCGATCCGGGGGTACTGCATTGCCACCCTCATTGTCCAGGGCGTGGAGTTCAGGGGCTTCCGCCTCTACATCTTCCCCAACCTCTGCGCTGCCTTGCTACTCGGCCTGGACTTCCAATGCAACCTCCAGAGCCTCACCCTGAAATTTGGCAGGCCCCTACCACCCCTTACCATTTGCGGCCTCGCGTCCCTTAAGGTCGACCCGCCTTCCCTCTTTGTAAACTTAACCCCGGATTGCAAACTCGTTGCCAGCAGGAGCAGATGGTACAGTGCCCAGGACAGGACCTTCATCAGGTCTGAAGTCCAGCGGCTGCTTCGGGAAGGCATCATCAAGGCCAGCAACAGCCCCTGGAGAGCCCAAGTGGTAGTAGTCAAAACTGAGCAGAAAAACAGGATGGTCGTTGACTACAGTCAGACTATCAATCGGTACAGGCAACTCGACACGTACACCCCCCGCATATCTGATATGGTCAATCAGATTGCACAGTACCGGGTCTTCTCGACAGTGGACCTGAAATCTGCCAACTACCAGCTCCCCATTCGCAAGGCTGACCGCCCATACACCGCGTTCAAAGCAGACGGCCGCCTTTACCACTTTCTTAGGGTTCCCTTCGGCGTTACCAATGGGGTCTCAGTCTTCCGACGGGAGATGGACCGAATGGTTGACCGGTACAGACTGCGGGCCACTTTCCCGTACCTGGACAATGTCACCATCTGCAGCCATGACCAGCAGGACCATGACGCCAATCTTTCCAAATTTCTCCACATCGCTACTCTCCTCAACCTCACCTATAACAAGGAAAAGTGCGTGTTCAGCATGAACCGCTTAGCCATCCTCGGCTATGTGGTCTAGAACGGAGTATTGGGGCCCGACCCCGATCGCATGCGCCCCCTCATGGAACTCCCCATCCCCCACTGCCCCAAGGCCCTCAAACGATGCCTGGTGTTTTTTTCGTATTACGCCCAGTGGGTCCCAAACTATGCGGACAAGGGCCGCCCACTCATTCAATCCACCGTTTTTCCCCTGACGGCCGAGGTTCACCAGGCCTTCAGCCGTATCAAGGCCGATATCGCCAAGGCTGTGATGCACGCGGTCGATGAGACGCTGCCCTTCCAAGTTGAGAGCGATGCATCAGACGTCGCTCTGGCCGCCACCCTCAACGAGCCCCCCGAAGCCCTATCCCGAGGTACATGTGCCAGCGCACAAGTGGACCGACTCCGGACCCTGCATGACCATCTCTGTCACCCAGGGGTCACCCGTTTTTACCATTTCATCAAGGCCCGCAATCTGCCCATGTTCCATCGAGGAAGTCAGGGCTATCACCAGAAACTGCCAGGTCTGCGCAGAGTGTAAACCGCACTTCTACTGGCCAGACCGTGCGCGCCTGGTGAAGGCTTCCCACTCCTTTGAACGCCTCAGCGTGGACTTCAAAGAGCCCCTCCCCTCCATCAACCGAAAAACTTACTTTCTCAGTGTGGTCGATGAATATTCCTGATTCCCCTTTGCCATCCCATGCCCTGACATGACGTCTTCCACCGTCATCAAAGCCCTCAACGCCATCTTCGCTCTGTTCTGCTTCCCCGCCTACGTCCACAGCGACCGGGAATCCTCATTCATGAGCGATTAGCTGCGCCAGTTCCTGCTCAACAGAGGCATTGCCTCGAGCAGGACGACCAGCTACAAACCCAGGGGAAATGGGCAGGTGGCGAGGGAGAATGGGACGGTCTGGAGGGCCGTCCAGCTGGCACTACGGTCCAGAAATCTCCCGGCCTCCCGCTGGCAGGCGGTCCTCCCCGACGTACTTCACTCCATTCGGTCGCTCCTGAGCACCGCGACTAATGAAACCCCCCATGAACGTCTCTTTGCCTTCTACAGGAAGTCCACCTCCGGGGTTTCGCTCCCAACATGGCTGGCAGCTCCAGGGCCCGTCCTCCTCCGTAGACACGTTCAACTCCACAAAGCACAAAGCCCGTTGGTTGAGAGGGTACAGCTACTCCATGCCAACCCGCAGTCTGCTTACGTAGTGTACCCCGACAGCCGCCAAGACACAGTCTCACTCAGGGACCTGGCGCCAGCTGGTTCCACACACGCACCACCCCTCTGCCCCGGCACCACGCTCCCTTCCCCCAGTGCACCCCACCGCAGCCCCCGCTCCAGGACAATCTGTCCTCCCCTTGCTCCCACCCGTGGATGAAGAGGATTTCGACACGCTCCTGGAGTCATTGAAGACCAAGCCGCTGCCTGAGTCGCCACCAGCACTGCGGCGCTTTCGACGGCAGATCAAGGCACCAGACCGCCTGAATTTGTAATATTCTCTGTGATTTTAAACACAACTTTCTGTATATAGTTCTCCGCCACTCCTGCTGGACTCATTTTTTAACTGGGGCTGAATGTGGTCGTCATCACTGATGTACATACTGTATATATATATGTGTTTTACGGTAAGGCCCCTGTACTACAGGTACGGGGGTAGATCCCTGCCTGCTGGCTCCGCCCAGTAGGTGGAGTTTAAATATGTGTGCTCCCCGTACAGCAGCCATTTTGTCAGCTGCTGTAGGAGGCCACACATCTCTGTGTAATAAAGCCTCGATTACGTTCTACTCTCATCTTCTCGTAATTGATAGTGCATCAGGTGGGGCTGGTTGGCGTTATGGTTATTTGTTCTGTTTTTACTCTGAGGGGGCTGTCCTGCTAGCTGTATAGTTAGTTAACGGGGGCAGAGGGGTTAGGGTAACTGTAGTTCATGCTGTTTCTTTCATTTTGTTTGTGGTTAAGGTTGAGAGGAGAAGGGAGGGTAGGGTCCTTTATTTGCCATGTTGTTGATTACTGGTTGATTTGGGTGTGGTATTGATGGGAGGCGGGTTGGGTGGGGGGGGGTTTGTTCTCTGACGATGGCCATCATTTTTTCTTTGTTCTGTTTGGACGGGGGATTTGGCGGCCATATTGGGTTGTCCTGGTGTGTGCTCTCTTTGAGTGGTTGCTGGACTGCCCCACAAGGTGTTAATGGCTGACTCTGGGTCGGTGGGCGGCCGGGGGAGGGGGGGGGGGGGGGTTGATTTTTACATCAGGGTGAGGACTTTTCTTTTTTCTCTCAGGTGCATCAGATCTACTCTCAGATTGACTTTTTTGTGATGGATAGGTCTCTCCTTCCTGGGGTGGCGGGGGCGGGGTATTTGGCAATAGGTGTTTCGAATCATGCTCCACATTTATGGGTTTGATGTTGGGGCCTGGCCCGCTCAGTGCCCCCCATGGAGACTGGATATGATGTTGATGGTGGACAGGGGGATTCTGTGAGAATATCCTCCATCATTGAGACGATCTCACCCTCCCCGTTGTGGGAGGCTCTGAAGGCAGACATTGGGGGGGGGGGGGGGGGGGGGGGGTGATAATCTTCTCTAAGGCACAGAAAGAGAAGAGTGAAAGGGTGGAGAGGCAGAGCTGGTGAATTCCATCCTTCAGGTGGACCGCCAGTACTCGCTTGCCTTGACACTGGAGTTGTTGGCGAGCAGGAAGAAATTACAGATGGAGTTTGGGCTGCTCCCGATGGGCAAGGCGGTGCACCAACTGTGGTGCTCGAGGGGGCATTTTATGAATATATGGAGAAGGCCAGTCACCTGTTAGCACACCAGCTGAGGTGATAGTGCAGGTGAAGGACTTGACTGCAGGTTATCTCCACCCCAGGAAAGTTCAATGAGGCTTTCGAGGCCTTTTATCGCAGACTTTCCGATCTACCGTCCACGGCGCGCCTCAATGGGAATGCGACATGGCCGGTAGATCCTGGGTGAAACCTCCCGCGGGTTTCCCAACAGCCAGGAGGCCTCACGGGATCTACCCAAGTCCCGCAAGGCGTCGAAATCAGGAACCTGTCCATAATGGGCGGGATCAAGCCGCACTTGCCTAAGGAGCCCTTAAACCAACTTAAGGCCTACTTAACCCGGTATCTACCACCCCCTGGGATCTACTGGCATCCCAGGGAGACTGCAGCCAGGCGCCATTCAGTACTGGTCCTAACAAACATAGACCAGGTGGAACGGCACTTGGGGGTCTCCCGAGCCTTTGGAGGCCCCTGGGTGGTGAGGGTTAGCGCAAGGTGGCCCCCTTGCCCTCCCCCTGGGAAGCGGGCACCTTGGCAGTGGTGGCACTGCCAAGCCGCCGGGAGCACTGCCCGGGCGGCAGCTCAAGGTTTCCCGGGTGGCACTGCCAAGGGTCAGGTCCCGAAGGGGGCCATGCCCTTGAAAGGAGGGTGGAGGAGGGGTATGACGGGTGGGGGGACTCCCCATAACAGGGTGTCCTCACTTGGAGAGGTGTGGGACAATGCCCAACGGATGGGGGATGTCAGGGACCCACAAGCTCACTAAAAAAATCAGGGCACCCTTTCAAAATGGTGGCCCGATCTCTGAGTTCAGCCCCCCAGTGAAATTCTCCCTGTGAAAAACTCCACAGGGCCCAAAAAAGTGACTGTGTGTCGTTAGATAGCGGCGGGAACTCGCTGGAGAATCTCCCAGCAAAATACGCTACAAATGACACTTAGAAACGTTTCCGTTAAATTGTACCCTATAAGTCAGAGCCCCGGGAGGATAGGTTGCCAGTGATGGAATTTTTGGCTGGCTTTTCTATCCCAGTGGTAGGGAGAGAGAAAAAGAAGAGAGGCGTTGGAGTCCCCGTTGAGCACAGAGAGGATCATGAAATGTATGGGTTAATGCAGTCGGGTAAGGCTCCGGGCCCAGATAGAATTTTACAAGGAATTTGCAGGTCAGCTGATCCTGCTGATTAATCCATTCTGAGGGTGAGCAGCTTTGTGGGAAGGGCCAGTTTCCAGCAGAATGGGTGGAATTTCCAAACATTTGTCAGAGTGTCAGGTTCACACTGGAAATCGGCATGTATCTCTCCAGATGCACATCTCAGTTTCCACTCCAGATTCTCTGGAACATAGTGCACAGAGAATCTGGGAGCGCGGATTGCGGTGTCACCCTGGCAGGCGGGGGCCTGATCGAGTTGGCAAGGCCGGCTCCACAGAGATCGGGGAGCCATCTTTAAAGGGCACCCCGATCAGCATTCAGCGTTAGAAATAAACTCACCCCCATTCATCCACAGACATGGAGGAGTGCCCCACAGGCTTTGGGATAACCCCACCATCAAATCAAGCATCAGGACACCCTCTCCCAAGATCCCAGGCATTGGTACACCCCACCCCTCTCAGGCACCACCCCTTCCAGGCACAGGGTGCACATAAAACGGGAAACCCCCCCCCCCCCCCCTCGATGGGGCTCCCCAGAGGGCCCGCCCCTGGAAGTGCCAGCGTGACGAGGCAGTGCCGGGGAAAGTGTCCAGGCATGTTCCTCACCACCCGGGGGCTGTACTTACCTGTGCGCCCCTGATGTGATCATCACAACTGGTTTGCCTTTTTGAAACTTGCGCCGGGTGTGACGTCACACCGGCTGGGTGCGACGATATATTGAGTAGCGGCGTTAAGCCCACAAATTATATTTAAATATATTCTAATCTATGCTAATCAAGCCTGTGCCCTTCCTGGACATGAACCTGATCGTGTCATTGGAGGGGCATGGGGAAGATGGCCTTCAGAAATCTTGCTGCCACAAATCACGTTTAGTCCTCTCATGGGATTTAATGGTCATTATGGGATTTGCGCCCGCGGCTAGCAGGCTTGCTAATCACAACCAATGTTTCTCAACCTAGTGCAAAATATTGTGGAAACACAATTTTGTACTGTATTTATTTTTCGCAGTTGAGATTCCTCATTCATTGATGTCAGCTTGGCTGAATTCTGGGTAAACCCCTCTGAAGAATAGCAGCGCAAAGGTGAGGAAGCTCCAAGCTCTTTCTCTACGATGAAGTTAAGTTACTTTTGGTAGCCTGGGTGAACGTGGCAACTCATTTCACCAACAGCAAGGCCAGACAAAACAGTCATGATCAAGTGGCCTGCTTTCGGCAATGTTGGTGGAGTGAGTGTAGTCGGGTGGCCAGCAGAAGACCCACCTCCTTCTGGAGGTTTCACGGGATTGTCAATCTCTAACCGAACCAGTGGAACAGGCAGATATGATCCTCGGGTTTCGGTACTGCACCTCCAAACGATGGTACCACTATCTGGGCAGTTGCTGCAGATACACATGGTTGTGTTCAGAATCTTCTGATGCAAGGGCAATAGCTATAGTTCGTGCTTAATACAATGCAATAATTTATTAAAATTAAATTATTTTTAGTTGAAAGTATCAGTAACGTTAGGATACTATGTACCCGCCATTTGTAAAAGATGTTCGCTGGGATATTGCACTTCTTCTATCATCTGCACGCAATTTTCTACCCATTCAGGCAAATGAGTGTAAGTCATACCAACGAGCGCAGAAGCAGAAACTCCCAAGCATTATGCCCTGTTGCACACCTGCTGGTAATTAGCAGAAGGGTAAATGCAAATAATGAAAACATTTTGGGGTCGCAATTATGGCGACCACAACAGTCAGGCTGATGGTATGCAAGGAAATACAAATTTAACAAAGAATTCAAGAACAATTGTGCACCAATCAATCGTTCGTTATTTCTATTTCCTTTATTTACTCTACCTTCTTTATCTCATCTTTTTCCTCTTTTTTCTCTTCCACCATGCTGCGTAATTAACATCAACGCTTAACAGCTTACTGCACACCAAAGAGGCTATACCATGTATCAGAGAGGATCATGGGTAGAAAGGTCAATTAAACAGGCCATTCACCAATAAGGTCCATTTATTTAGACCTGCAACAAGTCAAATGTCTTATTACCATTTATTACTTCCCTTTTTCATGTTGGTTAATTAGGTAATCACGTACAAATTGGCCACGCATATCAGTTCATCCTGTTTTTCCAATATAATTTAATTCAACGTTGAAATATTATGAGGACATACTATGCTTATTAGGGTGTTTAGCTCATTCGGATGTTTAGGCCCCAGGCATGTCAAACATTCTGGTCTATTCTAGTAATAATGCAACGGGTGAGGCTGCCAAGAAAGGACAGTTAATGTCTCACAGATGTAGGATGCTCAAGCAAACTTAGAATAGAAGATAGAATAGGCTGAAAGAAGCCTCCCCAGCCTCCCCGGACAGGCGCCGGAATGTGGTGACTAGGGGCTTTTCACAGTAACTTCATTGATGCCTACTCGTGACAATAAGCGATTTTCATTTCATTTTCATTTCATTTTCATTTCATATTACCTGCCTTTTTAATTCATTCTCAGGGTGTCAGTGTTGCTGGCAAGGTCAGTGTTTATTCTCGATTCCTAGTTCCCTTGAGAAAGTGGCTTAAAGGCCACAACAACATAAGAATATAAGAACTAGGAGCAGGAGTAGGCCATCTGGCCCTTCGCGCCTACTCTGCCATTCAATGAGATCATGGCTGATCTTTTTTAGACTCAGCTCCACTTTCCCGCCTGAACACCATAACCCTTTATTCTTCAGAAAACTAACTACCTTTATCTTGAAAACATTTAATGAAGGAGCCTCAACTGCTTCACTGGGCAAGGAATTTCATACACTCGCAACCCTTTGGATGAAGACGTTCCTCCTAAGATCAGTCCTAAATCTACACCCCTTATTTTGAGGCTATGCCCTGTAGTTCTGCTTTCACCTGACAGTGAAAACAACCTCCCCGCATCTATCCTATCTATTCCCTTCATAATTTTACATGTTTCTCCTGCATCCTTCTTAATTCCAATGAGTACAGTCCCAGTCTACTCAACCTCTTCTCGTAATCGAACCCCCTCAACTCTGGGATTAACCGAGTGAATCTCCTCTGCACACCCTCCAGTGCCAGTACGTCCTTTCTCATGTAAGGAGACCAAAACCAAAACAATTTCAGAGGGCAAGTTAGGAGTCGGCCACAGTGTGGACCAGGAGCCAGACTTAGTGTAGACCAAGTAAGAACAAAAAGTTGGGATGAACTAGTTTGGTGTTTACAGCGATCTGACAGATTTATAGCACTGACCACTTTCATTGACACGGCTTTTTTGCATACAAATGCTTAAATTGTCATGGTGGCATTTAAAGCCATATTCATGCGAATATATGAATTAAGAGCAGGAGTAGGCCATTCGGCCCCTCGAACCTGCTCTGCCATTCAATACAATCATGCCTGGTCTGATTGCAGACTGAACTTCACTTTCACACTGTCATGAGAATGTCACTTTAAGAAATGGTAGTCTGCTCATGTTACTGCAGTGATGTCAGAGTGTGGGTGGAGCTGAGCTCTGGCTCTGCTTTTTAGTTTCACTTTGAGAAAAGCTTGGGTGTGTCCCTGTTTTTTTTGTTTTGTTTCAGTGTTGGCGCTGCAGTGAGCCAGAGAAGGTGTTGTTGTTGTCTCTGCCATGGAAGGACTATCTCTTGATCATTTGGTGAATTCAGAGTGATAACTGTTCTCAGTAGTGAATTTAAATCTGATGTGCTTCTGTTCAAAGTTTTATTTCAGGCCATATGGATGTTAAAAGGAAAGTTTAAGGATTATTTAGTGTTGTATTACTTGGGGGTTGTATTTGAATTGATGGTTGCTAAGATGTTCACTGTTTGTTTTAAAAAGGTTAACTTGAGTTCATAGAATAAACATTGTTTTGCTTAAAAAAATACTGTTAGATGTCTGCTGCACACCTGTAGAGTGGGCCGTATGCTCCCTTTACCACAATATATTAAAAGTTGTGGATCAGGTGAACTCCATGATACGCTTTTGGTTCTCTAAACCCTGGCCCATATCAAATTGGGGGCTTGTCTGGGATAAAAGTCTATTGGATTGGTTTTGTGAACTTAAAAGACAGTGAGGGGTGAGCATATTGTGGTTGTTTTTCAGGTGTGGTTTAAGTTGGGGGGGGGGTGTTGTGGACAATGGCTCTTTCAGAGGCTCGGAAGTTTTTGGGGGTGGAGACGGTCACATACAGTACCTTACAGACAGAGACTAAAAGCAGACTGTTAGATTTGGCAAAAACATTGCAGTTAACATTACCTGACAAAATGCAAAAAGATGAGGTAATTATGGCAGTGGCTAAACATTTAAAATTGCCTGAGATACAGTTTGACTCATTGGAAATGGCAAAAATTCAGTTACAAATTAAACAAATGGAACAAGAGAAAGAATTAAAGCAGCTTGAATACGAAAGAAATAGAGAAGCAAAAGAAAAAGAGAGAGGAAAAAGAAAGAGAGAGAGAGTTTGAACTTTGGAAAGTGGCCATGAAACATGACAGTCAGTTAAGATTGGTGGATTTAAAGGGAAACGTACAGTTTGAGGATAGTGATGAGGATAAAGAGAAACAGCGTCAAAGTCGAAGGCTTGGTGGGGATCTATTTAAATATGTCCAAGCATTGCCAAGGTTTGACGAGAAGGAGGTAGAAGCCTTTTTCATTTCATTTGAGAAGGTGGCTAAACAAACAAAATGGCCACAGGACATCTGGGTATTACTGATTCAAACAAAGCTGGTAGGTAGGGCTAGTGAAGTGTTTGCACACTACCGGAGGAGGTATTTGGGACGTATAAGGAGGTGAAAAATCCACCTTAGGTGCATATGAATTAGTGCCTGAAGCTTACAGACAAAGATTTAGAAATTTAAGGAAAGAATTTGGTCAAACATACATGGAGTTTGAAAGGATCAAACAGAGTAGTTTTGATAGGTGGATAAGGGCTTTGAAAATAGACCAAAGGTCTGAAACTCTCAGAGAAATTATACTTTCGGAGGAGTTTAAAATTTCAATTCCTGATGTAGTGAGAACTCATTTGGAAGAGCAGAGGGTTAAAACTGTGAGATTCGCAGCAAAAATGGCAGATAATTATGAATTAGTTCATAAGTCAAAGCATGGTTTCCGACATCAGTTTCAGCCTGTGAGGGATAGAAACTGGGGACATGAGAAATACTCAAGTGGTAAAGGTAAAGGTGATCTGATGGGAGATAATAAGGAGAGTATACCTCAGATTAAAAAGGAAATCCAGGAGGATGGAAAAGAAATTAAAAGTTTCAAATGTTTTCACTGTAATAAACTAGGCCATGTAAAGTCACAGTGTTGGCAGTTGAAGAAAAGTACTGGGAAGGCTGATGTGGTAAAACAGGATAAGACAGTGGGGTTTGTTAACATGGAAAAGGAAAGCCCAAGTGAAGCGAAGGAGATGCAAAAGATTGTACAGCCTGATCAAGAGGAGATTGATCAGAAGGTGCCAGATCTCTTTAAATAATTTACTTGTGTGGGTAAAGTTTACTCATGTGTCTCAGGAGGAGTAGGTAAAGAAGTCACAATTTTAAGAGATACGGGAGCTAGACAATCTTTAATGGTAAGAGATGAGGAGTTATGTAGTTTGGGAAGAATGTTGCCAGAAAAGGTGGTGATTTGTGGAATTCAGGATGAGAGGAGTAGTGTTCCATTACATAAGGTAAGGTTGGAAAGTCCAGTGAAGAGTGGTGAAGTGGCAGTAGGAGTAATACAGAAACTATCTTGTCCATGAATACAGTTTATCTTGGGTAATGATATAGCTAGATCGCAGGTGGGAGTGATGCCTACTGTGGTTGATAAGCCAGTGGAAAATCAAACAACTGAAGTGTTGAAGGACGAATATCCTGGGATTTTTCCGGATTGTGTAGTAACAAGGCCGCAAAGCTATAGGTTGAGACAAGAGGAGAAAGCAAAGAGTGAAGATCAAGTTGAAGTTCAATTATCAGAAACAATTTTAAATCAGATGGTTGAAAAAGAACAAGATGAGGTGGAGGATGAGGGGGATATTTTTAGTTCAGGAAAATTGGCAGAGCTACAGCAGAAAGATGTAGAAATAAAACGGATGTATCAGAAAGCATATATGGAAGAGGAATCTGAGTGTATACCAGTGTGTTATTACCGTAAAAGTGATGTCTTAATGAGAAAATGGAGACCTTTACATATGCAGGCAGATGAAAAGTGGGCAGAAGTTCATTAAGTAGTATTGCCGGTAGGGTATAGAAAGGAGGTGTTGCGAGTTGCACATGAGGTACCAGTGGGAAGTCATTTGGGAGTAAGGAAAACTCAAGCTAAAATACAAAAACATTTTTAATGGTCTGGACTACGTAAAGATGTAGTTGAATTTTGTCAATCATGTCACACATGTCAAGTGATAGGGAAACCTCAAGCAGTGATAAAACCAGCGCCTTTAATACCCATTCCAGCATTTGAGAAACCTTTTACAAGGGTCCTAATTGATTGCGCTTCCTAAAACGAAAAGTGGGAATCAATATCTTTTGACGATAATGGATGTGTCTAATAGGTTTTCAGAGGCTTATCCATTACAGCTAAAAAGATTGTGGATTAATTATTTAAATTCTTTACTAAATATGGACTACCCACAGAAATTCAATCAGATCACGGATCGAATTTTACCTCAAGGTTATTCAAAGAAGTTATGGATACCTTAGGAATAAAACAATTTCAATCAACTGCATACCATCCAGAATCGCAGGGAGAGTTAGAAAGGTGGCATCAGACATTAAAGACAATGTTGAGGGCTTATTGTCACAATTATCCAGAGGATTGGGATAAAGTAATTCCATTCGTACTCTTTGCAATTAGGGATGCACCTAATGAGTCATCCAAATTTAGTCCTTTTGAACAAATTTTTGGTCATGAGGTAAGAGGACCACTTAAATGGATTAAGGAAAAATTGGTGAGTGAGCAGTCGGAACTTACATTACTGGATTATGTGTCAAATTTTAAGGAATGATTAAATAGAGCAGGTGAATTGGCTAGACAACATTTAAAAGTTGCACAAAATGTGATGGAACGGGTAGCGGACAAGAAATCCAAAATTCGTAGTTTTGCCAGTGGAGATAAAGTTTTAGTATTGTTACCAGTGGTAGGTGAACCTTTAAAAGCAAGGTTTTGTGGACCTTATCAAATTGAAAGGAAATTAAGTGAGGTGAATTATGTGGTAAGAACGCGGGATAGAAAGAAAACTCACCAAGTGTGTCATGTGAATATGCTTAAAAGGTAATTTGAAAGGGAAGGAGAGAAAAAGGAGGAGGTTTTAATGATTCTAACTCAAAGTGACGAACCAACTCCAGATGACTTTGAACTTGACATACCATAAATTAAATTGGAAAATGAGGATGTTCTTCAAAATTGGGATAAATTGTTGAGTTACCTTCCAGAGGAAAAACAAACTGACCTGAAAGAGTTATTGATATCACATGGGCAAGTTTGTAGAGATAAATTGGGAAGTACTAAAATGGCTATACATGATGTAGATGTGGGAATGCTGTTCCAATCAAACAACATCCACATAGACTTAACCCTTTAAAATTGGCACAGGTTAACAAAGAGATTGAGAGTATGCTTAAAAATGGCATAATTGAAGTGGGTTGCAGCCAATGGAGCTCACCCAGAGTGATGGTACCTAAACCAGACGGTACCCAATGGTTGTGTGTGGACTATAGAAAGGTTAATCCAGCCACAAGAACGGAGTCTTATCCTGTCCCACGTTTGGAGGATTGCATTGAGAAAGTGGGACAATGAGGTTTATTTCCAAACTGGATTTACTTAAAGGTTACTGGCAGATACCTTTATCCGAAAGGGCGAAGGAGATGTCAGCTTCTGTGACTCCAGATGGTATATACCAATTCAAAGTTATGCCATTTGGCATGAAAGACGCCCCAGCCACATTTCAACGGTGAACTAACAAAGTCATTTCTGGATTACCCAATTGTGCGGTGCACATCGACGATCTGGTAATTTTCAGCCAGACATGGAAAGAACATTTAAAACATCTGATGGAGTTAATCGATTGACTTCAGGAGGTGGGTTTAATAATAATAATAGCTTATTGTCACAAGTAGGCTTCAATGAAGTTACTGTGAAAAAGCCCCTAGTCGCCACATTCTACCGCCTGTTTGGGGAGGCTGGTACGGGTTTGGTGATAAATTTAGCCAAAAGTGAATTTCGAAAAGCCCAAGTCACTTTCCTTGGCCATACAATCGGACAGGGTTGAAAGGTCCCATGGGCTGCGACGCCAAAGTTATTGGGGAGTTTTCAATACCCTCGACACAAATGGAAATAATGCGATTTCTTGGCATGAGTGGATTTGATCGAACATTTGTGCAATGGTTTTGTAGCGTGGTTGCTCTACTGATGGACTTGCTGAAGAAACGTCAAAAATTTTAGTGGACAGCAGAGTTTCAACTGGCATTTGACTGCCTGAAAGCTGTGATAACCAAGGCTCCTGTGTTGGAGAATTGCAAGGGACTCTGTGATCAGATTGAACTAAAGTATCTGACTTTAAAGAGACATGCCGAGGCTTAGAGAAATGGATGGATTGTGCAGACACCTTCTTGTTCAAAGAGAATGTCAATCAAGAGGGATTCCAGTTGGAGAAAGAAGAACAAAACAAAAATGGACTATATTATTATGCCCGTTTGCGTATGTTGTTTTTTGAAACAAAAAAGTATATTTACTGTGTGCATTTCTTAAAGGATAGTGAAAAGGTGAAAAATAAAACCATCTTGAAGTTGATGGGTTTTTTTTTTCTTGGGGGAAGGTGGCATGAGAATGTCACTTTAAGAAATGGTAGTCTGCTCATGTTACTGCAGTGATGTCAGAGTGTGGGTGGAGCTGAGCTCTGGCTCTGCTTTTTAATTTCACTTTGAGAAAAGCTTGGGTGTGTCTGTTTTTCTTTGGTTTTGTTTCAGTTTTAGAGCTGCAGTCAGCCAGAGAAGGTGTAATGTTGTTCTCTCCAACATGTAAAGACGATCTCTTGATCATTTGGTGAATTCAGAGTGATAACTGTTCCCATTAGTGAACTTAAACCTGATGTGCTTCTGTTAAAAGTTTTCTTTTAAGGTCATACGGATGTTAAAAGGAAAGTTTAAGGATTATTTAGTGTTGTATTCTTTGGGGTTTGTATTTGAATTGATGGTTGCTAAGATGTTCCCTGTATGTTTTAAAAAGGTTAACTTGAGTTCATAGAATAAACGTTTTGCTTAAAAAAATACTGCACCACATTTGTAGAGTGGGCCGTGTGCTCCCCAAACCACAATCTATCAAAAGTTGTGGATCAGGTGAACTCCATGATACACTTTGGGCTTCTCTAAACCCTGGCCCATAACAATACCTACCCCTTTGCCCTTTGACTCCCTCGTCAATCAAGAATCTGTCTACCTCTGCGTTAAGGATATACAATGACTCACCTTCCTCCGCTCTCTGAGGAAGAGAGTTCCACAGTCTCATGACCCTCCAAGATAGAAACGTTCTTCTCATCTCAGTCTTAAATTGGAGCCCTTACGCTGGATTCTCAATCGGCGGGATCCTCTGTTTCAACCGGCAGCGCACTCATGCTCGCGGATATCCCGACGGCGTGGGGGTGCCCACAATGGGAAACCCCTTTGGCCGGCTGCCGGGACAGAGAATCCCACTGCCAGTGGTGGAGCGCCGCACTAGAAAGCGGGTGCAGCGGAGCGGAGAATCTCACCCCTTATTTTTAAAACTGAGTCCCCAAGTTCTAGTCTCCCACAGGGGAAAATAAACATTCTCTCAGCATCTGCCCTGCCAAGACCCCTCAGGGTTTTGTATGTTTCAATGAAATTGTCTCTCATTCTTTTAAACGGCAATAGAAACAGGCCCCATCTTTCCTCAGAGAATAACCACCTCATTCCACGAATCAGTCAAGTTAATCTTCCCTGAACTGCTTCTAATACAATGATGCCCTTTCTTAAATAAGGAGACACGGGCAGCATGGGACACAGCACCAGGTACCTGGATTCAATTCTGGTCTTGTGTGGACTTCCTCCTCATGTCTGCGTGGGTTTCCTCTGGGTGCTCTGGTTTCCTTCCACAGTCCAAAGAAGGGCAGATTAGGTGGAGGTATGAGGTTATGGGGATAGGGCGGGGGAGTGGGCCTAAGTAGGGTGCTCTTTCAGAGGGTCGGTGCAGGCTCGATGGGCCAAATGGCCTCCTTATGCACTGTAGGAATTCAATGACACCAAATCTGTGCACAGGACTCTAGATGTGGTCTCAACAATGTCCCTATACAACTAGCAAAAGACTTTTCAGTCTTTGGTTCGGCATTATTAATGTGGCACCACAACCACTTTAACCCTCTAACATCACCTATCCTGTCCTTATGTTCGGGACTGCCCCCTTGCTGCTGAAGAAGTAACAGCACTGCTAGTTGCATTTGTAAAGAAATGCACTCAATTAAAGCTGAACACTTGAAAGAGAAAGAGCTCACGGGGATGGGGAATAATGTCAGAAATTAAATACTATCTTACAGGGAGAAGCAAGCTCGTGACAAAATGGATGCTGCCTGAGCCAAACCCTTGGGAGCCGGTGGCATGGTGGTAATAGTGTTGAGACACCCAGAGACTCAGCTCTGGGGGCGGGAGATCAAATCCCATCACGGACGGCAGCCGGTGGCATCTGAACTTGGCGAATAAATCTGGAATTGAAAGCTGACCTCAGTGTTGTCGATTGTGGTAAAAACCCATCTGTGGCCTGGCAAACCACTCAGTCCAAGGGCAATTAGGGAGGGAGAATAAATGCTGGCCTTGCCAGTGACGCTCACATCCCATGAAGGAAGATTAAAAATAAAACAGAATCTCAGTGAGTTCCCTGTTGCTCAGAGCCACTTACTTCAGTTGGGAAAAACATCGCTGCTGAGTTGGACCAAGGTGGCCATTTGGATTGCCACTGCAGAAGCAAGATGTGTTAGTCCAGCGAGCCAATCAGGGTTATGTAGCCCAAACCCGTGTCTGTGGCTCCAAAAACAGAATCCAACGGTAAGCAAAGTGGAAGGGCCAAAACAAAAACAATATTCTAATGGCATAATTGGTCCCAACAATCACTTTATCACCTTTAAAGAGACATGATTGTCGGATAATAATTGAACTATTCTTTGTTTGTTCTGACAACCCAACAAGGTTGTTTAAATTGAAATGCAATATTTTAACATGGATTTTAGCCAAAATGATTAAAATACATTTGATTTTATGGAAGTTTATAAAGGCAGTTAATTGTATAGCCATTTGTGAAATGTACAGATCATGCCTAGGAGTCAAGATTCACATAAACTCCAGCCTTATATGTAAACGGTCGGAGCGATCGCACTTGGGAGCATTTTAGGAAGGGTATTCTACAAGAATGTTATTTTTAATTGACAAAGCAAATTTCATATATTAACTATTGTTTTCAGTGTTGCTGTAACACAGTTTCCACAAAAAGAGCATGATAATAGAAAGGTGGTAACTTAATGCTTCACAGTAACTAAACTCTACAACAACCAAGATTGGATTTAGAATAACAACAACCTACAGCGACACCTGATCACCACCTCATCTGTGGTACCGTGATCACAGCCTCACCTGGGACACCCGATCGCCACCTCATCTGTGACACCCGATCACCACCTCAGCTGTGGTACCCGATCACAGCCTCACCTGTGGTACGCGATCACCGCCTCATCTGTGACACCCGATCACAGCCTCATCTGTGACACCCGATCACAGCCTCATCTGTGACACCCGATCATCGCCTCATCTGTGACACCCGATCAAAGCCTCATCTGTGGTACCCGATCACAGCCTCATCTGTGACACCCGATCACAGCCTCATCTGCGACATCCGATCACAGCCTCATCTGTGACACCCGATCATCGCCTCATCTGTGACACCCGATCAAAGCCTCATCTGTGACACCCGATCACAGCCTCATCTGCGACATCCGATCACAGCCTCATCTGTGACACCCGATCACAGCCTCATCTGTGACACCCGATCACAGCCTCATCTGTGGTACCCGATCACCGCCTCATCTGTGACACCCGATCACAGCCTCATCTGTGACACCCGATCACCACCTCATCTGTGGCAACCGATCACCGCCTCATCTGTGGTACCCGATCACCGCCTCATCTGTGACACCCGATCACAGCCTCATCTGTGACACCCGATCACCACCTCATCTGTGGTACCCGATCACCGCCTCATCTGCGACACCCGATCACAGCCTCATCTGGGACACCCGATCACAACCTCATCTGTGGTACCCGATCACCGCCTCATCTGTGACACCCGATCACCACCTCATCCGTGGTACCCGATCACCGCCTCATCTGTGACACCCGATCACCACCTCATCTGTGACACCCGATCACCACCTCATCTGTGACACCCGATCACCGCCTCATTCGTGACACCCAATCACCACCTCATCTGTGACACCCGATCACCGCCTCATCTGTGACACCCGATCACCGCCTCATCTGTGACACCCGATCACCGCCTCATTCGTGACACCCAATCACAGCCTCATCTGTGACACCCGATCACCGCCTCATCTGTGACACCCGATCACCGCCTCATCCGTGACACCCGATCACTCCCTCATCTGTGGTACCCGATCACAGCCTTACCTGTGGTACCCGACCACCACCTCATCCGTGACACCCAATCACCGCCTCATCTGTGGTACCTGATCGCCACCTCATCTGTGACACCCGATCACAGCCTCATCTGTGGTACCCGATCACAGCCTCATCTGTGACACCCGATCACCACCTCATCTGTGGTACCCGATCACAGCCTCACCTGTGGTACCCGATCACAGCCTCATCTGTGGTACCCGATCACCACCTCATCCGTGACACCCGATCACAGCCTCATCTGTGGTACCCGATCACAGCCTCACCTGTGGTACCTGATCGCCACCTCATCTGTGACACCCGATCACAGCCTCATCTGTGGTACCTGATCGCCACCTCATCTGTGGTACCCGATCACCGCCTCATCTGTGACACCCGGTCACAGCCTCAACTGTGGTACCTGATCGCCACCTCTTTTGTGGTACTTGTTGTAGAAATTAATTTTTACGGATGGGCCTCTTCAGCCATCAGCAAAAGTGCTCCAAATGAAACTATCTCAACCCCAACAGATGTGCCGCATATCCAGCATCTTAAGTAGATGGCAGGATGTGGATAGACACAAAAACATCTGTTATTTTCTCTTCTTGTTGTATTATATTATATACTTCAATTTATTTCATTTTCCACCTTATTTTCCAATAAGAAATTTAAAATATTCAGATGCATACAATTGCTCATTTTAATTCTGAATTGTTCTTCCATGTGTTCTGCTATAATGATATTAGGTCTTGTATGCCATCCTTGCCAATGAAGAATGGTTTATTTCCTCAATACTTTAACTTTGTCAGGGAGGCATTTGTTTCAATAGCTGATTCTGCAGTGTAGCGGTGGGCAAATTGTTTGCATGACAGCTTGGTGAACATGGTCCCTGGGACAACTCAATTTAATCTTCAATACTACCTGGTAAGCTGTTAGTTTAGATGATACGCACAGGGAGATCTACTCTAGAAATTGTGCATTCCCCTGTCGCTTTATTTTCTGTATCCTTGTCGTTTACTTCAAGCTTTCCGTTCCTTCAAATAATGGTCAATTCCAGTTTCAAACAAAAACAAAACAATTCTTCTCTGTTCAAGTAAATATTCTGACCAAAATTTACCATCGCAATGGCTTCCATACAGACTGAGATGGTATTATAGATCTTAATATGGGAGCAAAAGATTGAAAATATTCAAATCGAACACCAAGGTTCTGATTATGACTCAACTGATTAGTGTACAAATATAATCCCTCTAATCAGACAATCCAATCTTCTTACTTACTTGCTAGAGGGTATGATTGAGGTTTGATAAAACAGAAATGGAATCCAAATGTAACATTTTGAAGCATATTAATTAATTTCTCCTTTATATAACTATTAGTCGGGTATAAAGTACCTTGCGGTACGAATTGTACATCTGTCGGGATCAACTGAATGACTACGGATTAGTCCATGTTATTAGCAGGATTGTTTCGAATCTCTAGTGGGAGTCCAATTAAATCTATCTAAGCTGCTTACCCTTCATCCTTGCTGTTGCAGTTGTTTACATTGAAATATGCCAGCGATCACTGTCTGCCACATTGCAAAATTGAATAGTGACACAAAATGTGAAGTTTCCCTGTGGCTGGGATAGCGCCATCAATACTGGAATAGACGTGTCATTCAACTAGTCCGAGTTTACTTTCTACACTTCAGCTAAGATGAGGAATGGAAAACCATTCACGCTTAATTAAAAAGAATAAAATAAGAGCAAGAGGAGAACACATCATTAAATAGGACCTTGCGCAGAACAGCACGGGCAGCACATCCTCCCAAAATAATCTCCCCCCCCCCCAATGTCTGTTCAGGTATTCTTAGATACTACAGACTTCTGATATGCAATAGTTTTCTGTTAACACTTAACAGATGGTGAACAATTAACCAAATTAGAAAAAGCTGCTGTTTAACAATATTAGACATAGAATCACCACCTATAATGGCATTGTACATTCTACAATATGCACCAGTAAGTTAAACATATGAAAAGTCTGTTAAAGGTCATTAAAATCAGCATCTATCAATTACAAATTCTCACTCATTTTAAGGCAGCAAGATAAAAACATTTTTTTTTGGACTGGTGACTTCCTCAAACCTGTTCTATCGTTCAGTTAGATCATGGCCAATTAATATCTTATCTCCATATCCATTGCAACAAAATCTATCAATCCCTGTCTTGACTTTTTCAATTGGCCACGCCTAACTAAAAGAGCTTTTGTGGCAGACTTCTAGGTTTCCACTACACCTGTGTGTGAAGACATCATCACTGCACTGCCTAACTCTAATTTCAAGTTTATCCCGCATTATTCTCATTGAAACGTACAAAATTCTTACATGGCTTGACAGGGGAAGTGTAGATAAGCGCCGGAATTCTCCAGACGTCAGGATTCTCTGTTGCCGCCGGCAATGCACCCACGCCCGCGTCCCATTGACAAGCAGCAGGAGTGGAGAATCCCGCTGCCAGCGAACGCCGCGCCGCCGAGAAACACGCAGCAGGGGGACCGGAGATTCCAGCCCAAGACGTTTTCTCCCGGCGGGTGAATCTAAAGCCAGGAGACAAGGACTGGCATTTTCCACCTCTAATTGTGGCAGGATCTGCCGTGCGATATTTAATGGTCCAGCCCAAAGTCTATTGACTTTTGGAGGGACTGAACAATCCTGGGCGGGGCTGAAATATCCCACCCATAATCTCCGGATAAAGAGCAGGCCATTGGTTACTGAGATGGGGAGGAATTTCTTCACTCAAGAGGGTGCTGAACATTTGGAATTCTTTACCCCAGAGGGCTATGGAAGCTCGACCATTGAGCATGTTCGAAACGAAAAAGAAATCATAGGTTTCTGGAGACTCATCTCATCAAGGGTTTTGGAGATAGTGCCGTCAATTGGCATTGAGGTAGAGGCTAATTGAATGGTGACATTGAGGTAGAGGCCAACCATGGTCTAATTGAATGGCTGAATGGCCTACCCTGTTCCTACGTTCCATGATTGGTGGAAAATTGGGCTGGTTTTATATTGGGCTGATTTTATATTGGGTAGTTTATCCAATATTACCTGTATTACACCATTGCTGTTACAATTACCTAGAATAGTCTTAGATATAGGATACGGGGCAAAAGTTCTGAGAGCAATCAAGAGGCATTCAGATACTATAGCGACAGAGTGAGCAACATGGTCTAATGTCTTCCCTCATCTGTACTTACCTTGGTAATCTTTACTAATTGTATCACTGAACCTAAGGGAACGCATTACAATCGGACACCATCTACACACAGCTCCAAAGAAATATGAAGCAATGTTCTCTCCTCGGTCAGCCAGAAAACCGAGTAAAATGCCCCACAATTGTTCCTTCAGTAATGTCATTACAATGCACGCAGGGTATAAATGATTGATATTGCTATTGGGCTGCACTGTACCAAGAGACAATTTTCTCATACAGCCGTAATCAGACTGTCGACACATTTAAATGGATACTTTATGGCAACATGGCATTTTGTGGAACTAATTTCAAACCGAAGCAATAATTTTCTCCAATGCAATCCCAGCTGTAAAATAAATAACAGGACCGCTGGGAAGAGAAAAGCCAAGTGCAGGACCCTGTTTATTACTGTACGGTACCAATGAAGGTAGAGAATATATAAAGGCCGTGTTATGTGTGACAGCTGGAATCACATTAATTTTGATATCCTACATAAACAACTAATGAATGGAAAATTGCAATTCTATTTTCTGATACATGACGAATGCATGGGGGTGGGGGAAGGAAAGAGATTTGTCTGGTAATATTCAATTAGCACAGATATTCTATTGGAGTCCGTGGTATATTGCTTATATATTTTGCAGGCTCTAGTGTGACATTTATTCTCCAAGGTGCTGCATAACTGGCCCTTCTTTAGAGCTCTTAGTTGATTAAGAGGATTTAGTGAGGTTCCTTCGCCTTGGTTATCTTATTATCGGCACATTAATCCCCGCAGATTAAAAACAGCAGTGCCCTGAGTGAGCAGTCACAGCAAACCCCAGAAATTTATGGTAACCCAGTTTGTCCATGATGAACTCACAAAACCAACTGCAATGTGCAAGCTACATGTTTGTCAGGCAGGGAAGCCCCGTCTGGCATAAATTTATTGGCACTCAGTTTAGAATCAAATTGGCGACTAGTAGGCCAAAGGGCCTGCCCCAAAATCAGGCCTCATTAACATTAATTGATCTAGCTACTGGTGCCCACCATGCATCCACATACGGCCCACCCATTTGAAGAAATGAATTTTGGGCCATTTACCTCTCCAACAGGGATCCAAAGTTAAATCCTGAGGGTGTGGAGAAGGGGCATCAATGCACTGTGGATTGGAGGGGTCTAGACTGTGAGGGGCTACTTCTGCTGCCTTTTTAGTTCCACAGCAAGGATTTCTTTTGCATTTCTTTTGCAAACAAAAAAACACGACAGCTCTTTTAATCCTGGTTGACTAGTGCACACCTAAGCAGACACCTGGGAACACCACCCCTTCCAAGTCACTCACCATCCCGGAAATATATCGCTGTTCCTTCACCGTCGCTGGGGAAACATCCTGGAACTCCCTCCCTAACAGCGCAGTGGGTGTACCTACACCGCAAGGACTCCAGCGGTTCAAGAAGGCAACTCACCACCACCTTAGGGATGGGCAATAAATGCTGACCTAACAAGTAACATCCCACAAAACTAATTCAAAAAAATAATTTTTTTAAAAGAACAACACAGCTCCTGCTGCAATCTGCGACATTGGATGGCAGCCAGGGACCTGAAACAGATTCGCGGTCTTTACGCACAGATGGAGTTTAATGCCTTTTTTTGTCCGCTCCCCGTGGTGTCTGAAAAACTGCCTGATTTAATAGTGTTTTGGATGTCTTTTGGGCATCCTTTGGCTGAAGTTCCTGCAACTCCTAATTGTCCTCATTGTGTCCACTTTACGCCTATTAACCAGGTATAATGATGTCCAATTTTACCCCTATGAGTCTATCTAGCCTGCCCAATTATCTCTGGATCATTTTAATGGGCATTGACTAGATATTTTGATCAGTAACCCTTTTGCCCTCTGTACTATTTTTACACAGCAGTAATCCATGGGACTATAGTACTATCAATATATTTTAGTGTTGTAAAATTCATACTAAATAAGCAAATCCATCTTTGTTTTGTATTGCTCAATCCAGTTAAATGATCATGATTTAGATTGATTCATTCCTTTATATTTTTCCAGGCAACCATGCTTCTATATTCCTTCGGCATTCTCCACTATCCCATAATCAACATGAAACAAGGAGATTAGACGAGGCAGAGATTACGCGAGGCAGGATATGCAGAAAATGACCATTTATGCTGCATCCGAGCCTCCTCCTACCTTTCATCATCTAAATCTATCATAACCCTCTACTCCCTTCTCTCTCCTTTATGCTCATCTAGCTTCCCTTTAAATTCACCTGGCCTATTTTCTGCAATCACTTCCCAGGACAGTGAATTCCAAATTCTCACCACCCTAATAATAATAATCTTTATTATTGTTACAAGTAGGCTTACATTAACACTGCAATGAAGTTGCCGTGAAAATCCCCCAGTCGCCTCACTCCAGCACCTGTTCGGGTACACAGAGGGAGAATTCAGAATGTTCAATTCACCTAACAAGCATGTCTTTTGGGACTTGTGGGAGGAAACCGGAGCACCCGGAGGAACCCCACGCAGCCACGTGGAGAACGCGCAGACTCCTTACAGACAGCGACCCAAGCCGGGAATCGAACCTGGGTCCCTGGTGCTGCGAAGCAACAGTGCCAAACCAACTCTTTGGATAAAGAAGGTTCTTCTGATTGCTGATCTTCTTCATGTTTAAAGGTTGCACTCTACTGTAACATACCCGAGGCTGCTCACCAGGGGACGCTCACGGCTTTTCAAAGGGAGGCAGGGGTATAAATAGTTCTCCCCCCCCAAAAATTGTAGCACAAGTCAGCCTCCTTCACTTGTGTCTTTATTACTCCCCCCCCTCCCCCCCATTCTTTACTTCTGATATGATACCATTTTCCACTAAACGCGTAGCAGCCCATTATGACTAAGCAAAGCAGATTTCCAAAAGGTGCACAGTGTTTAGATTCTACAGCAACAGGTTTAATTCACAATAAATATCCACTTAATCAAAACACAATTTGAATCAGCATAGTAATATAATGGGAACGATTCTCATTCACATCTACTGAAGGAACATCTGACCCGAGATCTCAGCTACTTGGCAAATCAGCAATGCGTTTTTAAGGATAGCGAATGAATTGCACTAATAAGTGACTAGTGAGGTGCGATTAACAACTCTACTGGGAATACAGCAGGTTCTGGCTAGGATTAACGTGGTCAAGCAGGAGATTACTCACTCATCTTCCTTGTTGTTGCAATTGTTGACGTTGAATTTTGTCAGGAACCCTTCGCTGCAGCATTTTAGAACATAAGGACGTGATAAAAATGTAACCACTTTAAAATGCCTGATAAATCAGATTCAGAGTTGGCACTGCTAGCTCCAGTTTTAGAACATAGAACAGTACAGCACAGAACAGGCCCTTCGGCCCTCAATGTTGTGCCAAGCCATGATCACCCTACTCAAACCCACGTATCCACCCTATACCCGTAACCCAACAACCCCCCCTTAACCTTACTTTTATTAGGACACTACGGGCAATTTAGCATGGCCAATCCACCTAACCCGCACATCTTTGGACTGTGGGAGGAAACCAGAGCACCCGGAGGAAACCCACGCACATAGGGGGAGGACGTGCAGACTCCACACAGACAGTGACCCAGCCAGGAATCGAACCTGGGACCTTGGAGCTGTGAAGCATTTATGCTAACCACCATGCTACCCTGCTGCCCCTGTTTTGTTGCTGTTGTGCAGGGGATAGGCAGTAAAGTAAAGCTTTCAGGCTCAATATCTATATTTTACACAATTTCCTCAGGATATAGGTGTAAATTGATTTGTTATCCTACATTTGGTACTTTTAGGAAAAGACCATTTGACGTATCAAACATACTCCTTTTTGACAAACTTCAAATCCATCTTCTGCCCTCTCAGATGTCTAACAATTCTTTCTATCACCAGAAACGGGTCTTGTCACAATCTCCACTTATACAATTTGCCTTGATGGCTCTCCCTGATAACTCAGTCCATGTATCAATTATCCTTAATGTAAAGGAGTTCCGCAGAATTCGCTTATTAGCTCCTAACTTTAATTTATGTCTTCTAATTATTTCACCCCTTCATCAGTGTGAAAGGTCGAAGAGCATGCTTATGATTTCCTGATAAGTGCTGGTCCCATCTCAAGGCACCCATTTGGAAATGGGTACGCCAGGTAACAACAAGAGTAGGAAAGAGCAGTCGGCATGTTTTGTTAGTTTGTGGATGTATGGATTAGTAACTGCGTTGAGTTATTGAGATAATGTGGTTTCATAGTTCTCAGTTAACACATTTCATGATTGTGTTGGCTTCTAATGGCGTGATCCAGGCCTAAAAATTAGTGTTGGTAAGATTAATGGCCGCCAACAAGCAAGTACATTTTGCTTTCCACGGATAGAGCAATGATATACAAATGCTTTGAGCCTTGGGCTGCGAATATGAGCAACAGTTCTCGGCCTGGAGATCAATGTTTGCAATTTGATAGGGGTAGATTGAGCGCATCTGTCTCAGCTGCAGTAGATGCTTTCAGTCAGCTAGCTCTGGGGTAGAAATCACTGGGTCCAGCATTTGTGCCAACTATTTTAATTAGATTTTTAATTTTTATAGATACACACTGGCAAGAGTACAAGCAGGTTTGAATGGCTATAGCAAATGAGATAAAACAGGAAATGAAACTGCACAGCAAATAGTATGAAATATGATCAGAAAATGCTGGAAATATTCAGGTCAAGTGGGAAACAGTATGGTTGCGGATATAGAAATGGTCAAGTCCAATGCCAGGTTGTGCTTAAATACATTCCAAATTGTAAGAAACGTTGAATATAGAATTTACAGTGCAGAAGGAGGCCGTTCAGCCCATCGAATCTGCACCGGCTCTTGGAAAGAGCACCCTACTTAAGCCCACACATCAATCCTATCCCCATAACCCAGGAACCCAACCTAAACATTTTGGGCACTAAAGGCAATTTAGCACGGCCAATCCACCTAACCTGCACGTCTTTGGGCTGTGGGAGGAAACTGGAGTACCCGGAGATAACCCACGCAAACACGGGGAGAACGTGCAGACTCCACACAGACAGTGATCCAAGCCGGGAAGCGAACCTGGGACCCTGGAGCTGTGAAGCAATAGTACTAACTACTGTGCTAACCTGCCACCCCATGTTTATTTCCTTTGCTCACATTTCTTTTGTTTTTATTATTTGGTCTGTTGACCCATTATGCAAAGATTGAAAGTTGAAAACAGCCTGCTTGTCAGGACACTGTGTTCCCAGGTTTTGTACTGTGGAGAGGAAGGAACCAGGGGCGGAATTCTCCAACCCCCCCGCAGGGTCGGGGAATCGCCCAGGGCCGGCGTAAATCCCGCCACCGCCGTGGCCGGAATTCTCCGCCACCCGGGAATCGGTGGGAGCGGGAATCACGCCCCACAGATCGGCGTTCCCCCCGCGCCGATCGGCGTGCCTCCCACGGCGATTCTCCGGCCCACGATGGGGCCCGCCGCTGACAGGCCAATCCCACTGATGTGGTTTAAACTACCTCTGTTCCGGCGGGATTGGCGGCGCGAGCGGGCCCCCGGAGTCCTGGGGGGGGCGCGAGGCAATCGTACCCCGGGGGGTGCCCCCACGGTGGCCTGGCCCGTGATCGGGGCCCACCGATTGGCGGGCGGGCCTGTGCCGTGGGGGCACTCTTTTTTTTCCGCTGCCACCACGGCCTCCACCACGGCGGAGGCGGAAGAGACCCCCCTGCCGCGTATGCGCCGGTGGTGACGTCAGCGGCCGCTGACGCTCCTGCGCTTGCGCGGACTCACACCGACCGGCCAAGGCCTTTCGGCCAGCCCCAATGCCGGCCGGCGTGGCGCCAGTCGGCGGAGCGGGAGCCACTCCGGCGCGGGCCTAGCCCCTAAAGGTGTGGAGAATTCCCCACACCCCGCCAGGTAGGGGAGAATTTCGCCCCAGACTCCTCGGCACCGAGTGGATCTCGAGGAACAAGGCTGTGGAGAGAGTCGGTTTGATTGATTTGTTGGCAACCTGTGAGTTGGACAGGGACAGTGTTCTGCCTGACAATGGTCAGTGATTGGTATCTGTAAGATACTCTCTGAGAGAACTTAACAGAAAGCCTTGGAAGTGAAAGGAACTCAATCTCTCTCTCGCCTGCCTTCCGAAGTGGAAGGACTGCTCTATTATTCTGAAAACAGTGTGCCTGGCACATCCTTTACTCTGAACCTGAAATCATGCAGAGTCTACAGAGAAACCTTGCCAGAGAAAACCATCTCCAGCCTAGAAGGAAGAAGTATCAAAACGAAAACCTGAACTTTAGAAAGACATTAACTGGAAGTCATGCCAGGGCATCAACATCCTTTTATTTTTATCGATATTTTCTATCCATTTCCACCACCCTTTCCCCTCTGTGTTGCTTGTCTGTCTGTAGAGTGCAGGGGTGGTTAGGAATGGGATAGTAAAAAGTCAGCTACATTTTCTGTTAGTTTAATTATAATACTGTACATTATATAAGGTAACTTGTGTTTTAAAGTTACAAACCTGGTGACTGTAGTGTATTGGGCTCAACCAAGGACTTTGGATATTTTAAATAAAATCTAATTTCACCAGTGCTGTGACTCTGGGTCAAGTGGGGCTCGGATTGACCATGCACTAGCCCAAGGTATCGTGACAAACAGCTAGTATGAAATGAAAAAATGAAATGAAAATTGCTTATTGTCACGAGTAGTCTTCAAATGAAGTTACTGTGAAAAGTCCCTATTCGCCACATTCTGGCGCCTGTTCGGGGAGGCTGTTACGGGAATCGTACCGTGCTGCTGGCCTGCTTGGTCTGCTTTCAAAGCCAGCGATTTAGCCCTGTGCTAAACAATTCAGCTGCTATTCCTTGGCAGCAATCAGGAATACATCCATCAACTTTATCAGGAAAATATAATGTCGTCAAAGCTGGTTGATGATTAAGACCTGGGCCGGGATTCTCCCCTACCCGGCGGGGTGGGGGGTCCCGGCGGGATGAAGTGGGGTGAACAACTCCGGCATCAGGCTGCCCCAAGGGTGTGGATTTCTCCGCACCTTTAGGGGCCAAGCCCTAACCTTGAGGGGCTAGGCCCGCGCCGGAGTGGTTGGCGCCCCGCCGGCTAGCGGGAAAGGCCTTTGGTGCCATGCAAGCCGGGGCCGAAGGGACTTTGCCGGCCAGCGGAAGTCCACGCATGCGCCGGAGCGTCAGCAGCTGCTGACGTCATCCCCGCGCATGCGCAGGGGAGGGGGTCACTTCCACGTCCGCCATCGTGAAGGCCATGGCCAACGCGGAAGGAAAAGAGTTCCCCCACGGCACAGGCCCGCCCGCCAATCGGTGGGGCCCGATCGTGGGCCAGGCCACTGTGGGGGCACCCCGCGGGACCAGATCGCCCCACACCCCCTCCCCAGGACCCCGGAGCCCGTCCGCGCCGCCAGTCCCACCGGTAAGGGAGGTGTTTTGATTCACACCAGCGGGAGAGGCATTACAGCAGTGGGACTTCGGCCTATCGCGGGCCGGTGAATCCCCGGGGGTGGGCCCGCCAACAGGCGCGGCGCAATTCCCGCCCCTGCCGAATCTCTGGTGCCGGAGACTTCGGGGGACGGGATTCACACCGCCCCTGGCGATTCTCCGACCCAGCGGGGGGGCCGGAGAATCCATCCCCAGTAATCGAAAACAGATTGGCTTTCAAATATTTAATTTGGTTTGAGTCTGGGTTTGGAGACCCCTCTAGATTCTTCAGTACTTTTGAGGCCACTTTAACCAATCTTTCATACGAGTTGATGTGATGGAGAGGAACTTACTTTTTGCTCCTGCCTGGGTGCTCTAGATTACCTAAAGCCGACTGGGTGTTGCTCTCCCTGCTTGACACGTCCTTCATCTCTGGCCCTCGAAAGCGTTCCAGGAAAGAATCTGGCCTCTGGTCTTCATTGTGCATTTGCTGAGTTGTCCAGTTCCTCACCATGAGGATGAATTGAGTGAGCCTATAGGAAGAACTTGCTGGGTTACAAAAGCAAAGTCTCTCAGCATTCACGTCACCAAACTCCCTGCTGACCCTTTCATAGAATCATAGACGGCTTATAGCACAGGAGGGAGGCAATTTGGCCTGCCGGCTACCTGCTGCCTCTCTGCAAGAGCAATTTAGCTAGCCCCACTCCCATGTTCTTTCCCTGGAGCCCTGAAATGTTATTGTTCGGGTGCTTATCCAAATACCTTTTGGAAGCCATGATCGAAGCTGCCTCCACCACCTGTCCAGACAGTACATTCCAGGTTGTAAAGTAGAAATAGGAGCCAATGTGGACCATTCGGTCCTTCAAGCACATTCTGCTATTCAATTAGATCACTGCTGATCATCTACCTCACCACCACTTTCCTGCACTAACCTAGATCCCTTGACGTCATTCTTTTTTAAAACTCATTTACAAGGATGAGGGCGTCGCTGGCTAGTCTTGGCATTGATATCCAGGAATCTATTGTCTTGACAATGCACAATGGCTCAACCTTGACAGCCTTCTGGAGCAGAGAAATACATAGATTAACCATCCACTGAGAGAAGGAATATCTCCTCACTTCAGTCCTAAATGACAGTCCTTATTCCGAGACTGTGTCCCCTGGTTTTAGGCCGCTCCAGCCAGGGGAAACATTCTTCCTGTATCTATCTTGTCAAGCCCTCTAAGAATTTTATATCTTTGAATGAGATAACCTCCCATCCTTCTGCTCCCCAGAATATAAAGGCCCAGTCTATTTAACCTTTCCTCATTGGACAATCCCTCCATCCCAGGAATTATTTTGGTGAGCATATCTTGCACTCTCTCTATGGCAAGTATATCTTTACTTCGGCAAGGAGACCAGAACTGCACACAATACTCCAGGTGTCATCTCCCCAAGGCTCTGTATAATTGTAGCAAGACATCTTTATTCCTCAGCTCAATTCCTTTTTTAATAAAGGCCAACATACCATTTGCCATCTTAATTGCTTGCAGTATCTGCATGTTAGCTTTCGGTGACTCATGAACAAGGACGCCAAAGTCCCTTTGGCATTCAACACTTCCCAGTCACTCAAAGTTAAAGAAAAACTCTGTATGTCTGTTCTTCCTTCCAAAGTGGATAACCTCCCATTTCTCCACATTGTATTTTATCTGACAAATTTATGCCCACTTGTTTATCCTCTCCAAATCCCCTTGAAGCGTCTTTGCATCCTCCTTACAATGCACACTTGCACCTAGTTTTTGCATCATCTGCAGTCTTACATGTGATCTTCACATCCAAACTATTGAAATAGATTGTGAATTTCAAGGGCCCAAATACTGATCCTTGTTGTACGCCACTAATCACAGCCTGCCAACCGGAAATGACCCGTTTATTCCCACTTTCTATTTTCTGCCCATTGCGACCTATGCCAGCATATTCCCTCCAATTCCATGAGTTCTAATTTTGTTTACTATCCCCTCAGATGAAGAGGGATGGCTATCGTCCTTCATGGACTATGGCTAATTACCAAGCTACCATATTAAAGCAAAATGATTTGCCAAGGAAAATTAATCAAAACTCCAGGATATCTAATCCAACATCCTACAGTTTGCTTTAATATGGTAGCTTGGTAATTAGCCATAGCCCATGAAGGACTGTAGGCATCCCTCTCCATCTGAGAGAAATAATTGGTTGTATAACTTGAGGGGGCACTATTCCGCATCAGGCATGGGGCAAGGCGGGGAGGCAGGCCACCATGAACTACCCAACCACTACAGGTATAACTAGAAATGATAGAAAACCAAGCTGCTAAGTATAGGAATGCATTAAAAAAAATCGCTTAGTTTAAAAATTAAATTAATCCTACGTATTTGTTTTGATTTAACAATGATTTAGGTCTCCTTCAAGTACTGAGTTTATACAAACCCGTTTTCACCTGCTTTATCTGACCAGAGCAGTTTGTCAAGATGGTGGACTGTACCTGGCTAGAGCTCCTCTGCCTGTGGGAGGACTCCGGCGGGATTCGGGCTGCCCTTTCGTCTCCATGGAGGTCACTCCCTGCAGTTCAGAAGATGTGTCCTCACATAATGAGTGAGCCCTAAGCAGAGACCAGTCAGAAGCAAGGGTCAGGCTTTAGAAAATCATACTCAAGCTCAAAGTACAACCGACAGATTTCTTTTTCCCTTTCCGACAGAGCACCTTTCTTCAAAGAAAATTGGGGAAGTTGTGCTAAAAAGAAACTGCCACAATTGCCATACTGAGGTCAGGAAAGGAAGACAGACCAGTGGCGGATTCATTCACTTTGGGTTTTCACTGACTGGGTCTGTAGCACCGAATCATTAGAACACACCCATTTGGTTCAATTCCAGCACTTTTTGGTCTTTACCACCTTGTCACACATATGCATAGTGCATTACATATATGATTCTAAGTATTTGGAATTTAGGTTATGCGGAAAGGTTGAAACGGTTAGTTTTGGAAAAGAGGAGGCCTTGAGTTTTCAAGATTACAAAGTAAATTTGTATTGGGAGAATGTCAGTTTCTTTGCAAGGGGATGGGCCGAATGGCCTGTCTTTCATATTCTCTTTTTAATCCTTGTGAACGGACAAAGCTGATCCAGTTCACCGTGCGTGGCAAAAAGCTCAAATGCCAGAGAACAAACTGAGGAAATGATGAGTCTCGCGGAAAGCAGGATAAACATTCCCCCGCCTCCCCCCCCCCCCCCCACCCCCCCCCCCCACCCCCTCCCCCCCCAACTTCCAGGCCAGGGTTCTACGGCTGCTCCTGCCTGGCGGGGTATTATGGTCCGCCGAGGCAAATGATAATTTAAATGGGAAACCGCATTCACTTAAAAAACTTTTTTTTAATATAGTTTCTTTTAGATTACCCAATTATTTAAAAAAAAAATTTCCAGGGGCAATTTAGCATGGCCAATCCACCTAGCCTGCACATCTTTGGGTTGTGGGGGCGAAACCCATGCAAACACGGGGAGAATGTGCAAACTCTGTACGGACAGTGACCCAGAGCCGGGATTGAACCTGGGACCTCAGCGCCGTGAGGCAGCAGGGCTAACCCTCTGGGCAATCGTGCTGCCTCCAACGGCATTCACTGGGGCGGGCGGGGAGGGGGGGGCGCAGACCATGGCGGGGCCATAAAATCCTGGCGTTGGAATGAGTTGTCAACCACAGCTTTCAAAAGAGACTGTATCAGCAGGACCGAGAGATAATCGGAGGGTGTGTTTCTAACGGAGAAAAGCGATGCTGACAGAGTGATTGAACAAGTTCATTGGGCGCAAGGGTCCTTTCCTATAAATGAAAACCGAGAGCATAAAGTTTAAAAGACCAAAGAACTCAAACAATAAAACAAGCTGAACAACTACTGTTGCTTTTGGCAACGAGCAAACAATTTATTGTTGCGGTATCATTTTAAACATAAACATTTTCCTGTTGGCTCAGAATACAACCACCACCTGCAGTGTTGGGACTGGCAGTTCCATTGTGGGAGTAAAGCACTCCTATACTGGGCTTAATTGTCATTTGAAGTCCAATATCCTTAGTAACCAATGTTGTTGATTCTTAAATAGGCTGATGGATGAAGTAGTCAACCTTATGTGGGAGGAGGAATCACTAAGGAGTCTGGCGATATGGGGGCAACAATGACAAATGTTGTGGAAACATTCATTGTACAGTCATCATTCCAACTAAAGGAAGATAATAGAAAGTCAAAATCATTGAGAATATAACTCTTTAAATAAAAAAATGGTAAATTTAAGCCAAAAACTTGCTTTCTGCTAGTAAATCCAGAAAATTATTTTATTTTAAATATGGAATTAGAACCATGAAACCATTGTTGATTGTTGTAAAAACCCGTGGTTCACTAATGTCCTTTAGGGAAGGAAATCTACCATCCTTACCTGGTCTGGCCTACATGTGGCACCAGACCCAAAATAATGTGGTTGACTCATAAATGCCTTCTGAAGACTTCTGCTGGCGGCTATGAGGGAGCAAGTCGCACATTTGGTGGCTCCCGCTCGGGTGGGACTTTTGGACCTTTTCCACCGGACTTGAACTGTAAAACTGAAGACAGAGCCAATTGTGTACTGAATTCCCACATCGGTGCATGGAGAGAAGGACTAGAAGTGCTCGTAAAGGCAGAAACAGAAAGACAGAGAAGGCTTGGGCTGAAGCTGCAGCAGGAGACAGCATGGCGGAGGACCAGACCTCTGGTTTGTCAACCAAGCGATCAATGGAGCAGCTGATGCAAGTTATTCAGGAAGGCTTTGCTAAGCAGAAACAGGATTGCTTGGACCCGATAAAAGAGTCAATTGAGCGGCTGGAGCTTAGATCGGACGCCCAAGATCGGGCAATCCAGAAGGTGGAGAAGGAGCTAGCTGAGCAGGAGGAACATCAAACTGCGCTGGAGTTGGAGGTGGGGATGCTGAGAGACCACCAGAAGAAGCTCCTGGAGAAGGTGGAGGACCTGGAGAATAGGTCCCGCTGGCAGAACCTGAGAATCGTTGGGCTTCCGGAGGGGTCCAAAGGAGTGGACGCTGGGGCATACATCGCAGATATGTTTGAGAAGCTGCTCGGGGATGGGGCATTCTCCCGACCCTTGGAGGTGGACAGGGCTCACAGAGCACTCGCAAGGAAGCCGCAAACGGGAGACCCCCCCCCCCCCCCCCCCGAGGGCAATGGTGGTGAGATTCCACAGGTACTTGGTTAAGGAGCGCATTCTACAGTGGGCCAAGCAGACACGAAGCTGTAAGTGGGATAATAGTATCCTGTGGGTCTACCAAGACCTGAGTGTAGAGGTGGCCAGGAGAAGAGCAGGCTTCAACCAGATCAGGTCGATCCTGTTTAAGAAAAAGGTGAAGTTCGGACTGTTGCACCCGGCACGTCTCTGGGTCACGTACGAGGAACAGCACATTTATTTTGAGTCGCCTGAGGTCGCGCTGGACTTCGTGAAAAGGAAAGGACTGGTGGTGGACTGAGAACTTTGCTGCAGCGTTCATGTTTTTTTTTCTTTTAGTTTCTCTATTCTTTAAAAAAGAGTTTTTCGTTTTGTGGAAGCTGTTTGTAATGCCTTCTGTATTGTTTTGGGACCAGTGGCAGAGCTGAGTGAGTTAAGGTTTTCATTTGCACTGTTGGGGGATGGAGGTGTGCTTGTTTAGATTTTGGTGTCTTTCTGTTGGGCAATTGTGTGGGGTTTGTTTGATGTTGGAATATGTTTGTATGAGCAGGAGTGGGAGGGTGGGGAGGGAACAATAGGAGGGAGACTATCCGGCACCAGATGATAGTTCTTCTGAGATCTAACTGCGTAAACCCCCCTTTGCTCTATGTCCCTGAATACACAGAAGCAGAGGTGCAGGAGTAGGCCATTCAGCCCCTCAAGCCTGTTCCAATATTCAACTAGATCTTCTACTTCAATGCCATTTTCTTGCACCATCCCCATATCCCTTGATATCTTTACTATCCAGAGATAAATCCATCTCCATCCTGAACATACTTGATGACTGAGCCACCACAACTCTCTGGGTAGAGGATTCCAAAGATTCATCCACTTGTGAAGAAATTCCTCCTCATATCAGTCCTAAAAGTCTTGCCTTTTATTCTGAGACCATGAATCCTTGTTCTAGACCCCCACAACCAGAGAAAGCATCCTTCCTGCGTCTACCTTGCCATGTAAGAATTTTGTACTTTTCAATGAGATCCTCTCTCATTGTGCTGAACTCTCAGGCTCAATCGCCTCAACCAGCAAAAATGCTTTCTCTCTATCTACCTTATCTGTTCCCCATATAGCTGGAAAACATTGACCTGATCACTGCTCATCCTTCTAAATTTCTGCAAATCCATCCTTGTAATTTAACCTATCCTGCAGCTGGAAGGGCAACTGACTGAGATGCAAGCTTCCCCATGTTTTCAGGAGTCTCCCTGCTTCAGATGTTACCTGGTCTAGAAGGTTTTAGCTGTGCGGAGAGGCTGAATAGACTCGGGCTGTTTTCATCAGAACGACGGAGGTTGAGGGGCGACCCGATAGAGGTCTACAAGATTATGAGGGGCATGGATAGAAGGGTCTTTCCCATGGTGGAGGGGTCAGTCCGTGGGGCAAAGTTTAGAGGAGATGTGCGAGGCAGGTTTTTTACGCAGAGGGTTGTGAGTGCCTGGAACGCGTTGCCAGGGGGCATTGTAGAAGCAGATACATTAACTGTGTTCAAAAGGCATCTCGACAAATACATGGATAGAGTGGGTATCGAGGGATATGGCACTAGGAAGTGCGGAGGGTTTTGGCAAAAGCTGGTATTATGAATGGTACAGGCTTGGAGGGCCGAAGGGCCTGTTCCTGTGCTGTGTTGTTCTTTGTTCCTAGTACCCGAGTCCAAACTGAACATAACGTATCACCACAGTGGCTGGTTTGTTTCAGCAATAAGTAAGCCCTGGAGCACAGCCTTGATGTTGCAGCCTGACGATAGACGATCACTGAAAATAGCAACCACATGTCTCCTAAAGCAATATCAAACATCTTTCTGCATTCATAGAATTTTCCAGTCTCTGCATGGCAAAGTCAATGGCCATTTGTGTTGCTCGCCGACTGTGCCGCCAAGGAGGCGGCCATGGGGCAGGGCGGGGGGGGGGGGGGGGGGGGGGGGGGGGGGGGAGGGGGGGGGGGTGCTTTTGGTGGAAGGCTGGGCTGCAAAATTCCAGCCAGAGTCTTGATTTTCTAATTTACTTTCCTTCAATTTTTGGAAAAGTACAGGAGATTCATGTGTAAATCTGTGATAAGACATATTGAACCAGCGAAAGAAACTTCCAATTAAAGGTTATTTAGTGTTCTGCATGGTCTTTGCAAGGGAAAAAAATCTATACAAGTTAATCATAGGGGTGTTCGCAGTCTGTAGGGTCCTGTGCATCTTGACGAACAAGGAAACCACTTGGGAAACTCTGTGTGGAGAGAGAGTTAATTGCCATGTAATCTGGCATTTTCCTGTCATATATATTTGACTGTGGCATGAATACGTTGAACAATGGAAGCCCAAAAGGTTTTCTGTACCTGCTGTTGCCATTTTCTATTCTCTCGAGCTCGTCATCATTATTCCTGACTGAGAGTCTGTGAATGGGTGGATAGGACTGTTGGGTACTGATTGTAGCCATTTCTCTTCCTGCCCTTCTCACACAGCACGAGGTTGACCTACGCCTGGTAAAGAGATGGAGCCATCATCAGGTCAATGCATTCCTGTGACTGATGAACTGTCACAGCAGGAAATGGCAGTTTTTGCACGAACATTAGACTGTTAAACATGTAATCGTTGTCAGTCTCAAACAAGAAACTTATTTGATATACAGTAATACAAGCACATTTCTTCCAAGAAAATTTTTTTCCCAATCCCTCTTTGGCTGTCTCCAGTCAGGATGAAAGAGCAGTCAATGAAAAAATGAAATGAAATGAAAATCGCTTATTGTCACAAGTAGGCTTCAAATGAAGTTACTGTGAAAAGCCCCTAATCGCCACATTCCGGCGCCTGTTCGGGGAGACTGGTACGGGAATTGAACCGTGCTGCTGGCCTGCCTAGGTCTGCTTTAAAAGCCAGCGATTTAGCCCAGTGTGCTAAACCAGCCCCATAGTGTGCTAAACCAGCCCCTTACAACCTGCTCCCAGATTGGTGCTGGTCACCTCAGTGTCATCGTCATTTTCATCTTTTGACCAATATCCCACTATTTGCCTCCTGGTGATGATGTCATTCTACTTGGCTGGTCCAGGCCACCACCCAAGTAACTCAAGAGTGGATCAATGCACTGCTAAATTGCTCAACTGCTAAATTGCTCATGATGTAATTTCATCCCTGTAAAACAGCCATAACAATGTTCCCTTTCGGCTTTATCTCCAGGATGCACTGCAGTAACTCATCTAGGCTTCTTCGGCAGAACGTTCCTAATCCCTTACTGCCAATAAGGCCAAGGCACATGGGAACACAGTCTTTATGTTCCCCTGTAAGTCACACACCATCCTAGCTAGTTCCTTCACTGCCGCTGTGTCAAAACCCATGAACTCCCTTTTTGTTTTAAATGTATTTTATTATAAACATGTATCAAACAGGTTACAGCGAATAAACGCCCTGGAAAACACACTTTCCAACAATCAACTATACAGTCTGTCCAGATTTTTCCTCATTTTCTCGCCACTTCAGCAAAATTTGCCGCCGTGCAGTCAGAGAGGCGACAGCCACGACATCGGCCTTCTTCCTCTCCATGAGCTCCGGCTTCTCTGAAACCCCAAATATAGAATCATAGAATTTACAGTGCAGAAAGCGGCCACTCGGCCCATCGAGTCTGCACCGGCTCTTGGAAAGCGCATCCTACCCAAGCGCACACCTCCACCCTATCCCGATAACCCAGTAACCCCACCCAACACTAAGGGCAATTTTGGACACTAAGGGCAATTTAGCATAGACAATCCACCTAATCTGCACATCCTTGGACTGTGGGAGGCAGCAGGAGCACCCGGAGGAAACCCACGCACACACGGGGAGAACGTACAGACTCCACACAAACAGTAACCCAAGCCAGGAATCGAATCTGGGACCCTGGAGCTGTGAAGCAATTGTGCTAACCACTATGCTACCATGCTGCCCGCCACCAAAGGGTCCAGGTCCACCTCCTCCTCCACTATCCTTGCTAAGACTGCGAACACTCCCGCCCAGAATCTTCCCAATTTTTCGCAATCCCAAAATATGTGCGCGTGATTTGCTGGCCCCCTCCCACACCTCTCACACTCATCTGCTACCCCCTGAAAGAACCCATTCATTCTCGCACGAGTCATATGCACCCTCTGCACCACCTTAAACTGTATCCGGCTCATCCTTGCACAAGAGGAGCTACCGTTTATCCTACACAGTGCCTCAGTCCATACTCCCCAATTGATCTCCCCTCCCAAATCCGCTTCGCATATCAGGTCAGGAGTCGCGTCAGGAGTCGGCCAGGAGTCGCATTGGGAGCCTCGGAGATTGGGACGCCATTTAAAAATTTTGTCAAGCGGAGCTCCTCAGTGCACAAAGGGGGGCTATGTGCAGCCTCGGCTGTGCCTTCCCCGCTTAGGCCCCTTATCTGAAGTGGGTGTCGTTTTACCCTTTTCTTCTCTTTTCATTGAATCGCTCCCATTGTTTCCATCTCCTGCCCTGCGACATTGATTGATTGGGGAACTAATTGACCATCTAGGCCCGTGGGATCCAGGGCAATTTGGCAACCTGGATCCAAAACTGACTCAGTGGTAGGAGGCAGAGGATGATAGTTGAAGGTTGTTTTTTTGTGACTGGAAGCCTGTGTTCAGTGGTGTTCTGCAGAGATCGGTGCTGGGTCCCTTGCGGTTTGCAGTGGGCATTAATTATCTGGATATGAATGTAGGAGGTGTGGTAAGTCAGTTCACAGATGACACAATAATTGGCGGCGTGGTAAATTGTGAGTTGCAAGGCCTTAGATTGCAGGATGATATAGACGGGCTGGTTCGATGGGCGGGAAAGTGGTAAATGGAGTTTAACCATGAAAATTATGAGGTAGTGCATTTTGGAAGGTCAAACAAGGCAAGGGAGTACAAGAATCAAAGGGACCTTTGTGTGAATGTTCAAAGATCTCTGAAGACAGCAAGGCAGGTTGATAAGGTAGTTAAGAAGGCCTATGAAATTCTAACCTTAAATAACCAGGGCATAGCATATAAGAGCAGGGAGGTTAAGATGGAAATGTATAAAATGCTGGTTAGGTCCTGTGTTGTTCCTTGTGTCTTAATAAAGCTCGTAGTCTCAAAGTTGGAGTAGGTGCTTTATTGTAAGTTCGCTCTCTCTTCAGTGCTTAACTTACAGCTATCTCAATGCTGCTTGCCTGTGTCCTGCTACCAGTTCCCCCTTCTGTGAAGTGTGTCCTCACTTCCTGTTCCTCTGTATTTATAGCTCTCCCATGCTCCCTCTAGTGCTTGCTCAGTTGTATTGCATCTACACTGATATACAATCACCACAGGCCCCAGCTGGTGTACTATGTGCAGTTCTCGTCACCACACTAAAAAAAGGAAGTGAACACACTGGAGAGGGTGCAGAGGAGATTCACCAGGATGTTGCCTGGGCTGGATCGTTTCAGCTATCAAGAGAGACTTGAAGTAGGACATTTTTTAAGACTATATTGGATTCGTATTAATATTTACATCATCACAGCATTCTTCATTTATTGGACTGATTGGCACCATTTATGATGTAAAGGGATGGGCATTCGTTTGAATCCCATTTTTGCACAGCTGAGAAACCTTTTTCGAACGAAATGGAGAATCTATAATCTGCCTAGCAACAGCACGAAGCTGCATCTTAAAACGGCACCATGGCCAGAAGATCGGGATATCTGCGAGTCAAGACCCTGACAGTGGGGCAGATATATATATATTTTGATTAAAACTAAGACTTATAAAATGAAATGTTATAAAATGAAATGTTGTAAAACCAAAATGACCCAGGCAGGCAAAAGAAACCTAAGGATTAAATATATTGATTAGATTAGTTTTACACACAGACACAAATCCTATCAAACAGGAGGCTGACACAATAGATTCCCAGGTTAACCCAGGAACCACACTCAACACCTAATCAAGGTACAGCATAGAGAAAATGGGACCCCATTGTAAGTCAAGGGAACACCTATTAAAACCAAGCAGATAACGAGACATTGACGTCAGAGTCAGGAAGCCCGGGAAATCATGTATCTGTACTATTTATCTGTACTATTCAAATGTAAAACGGCAAAAACCCGCCAAAACCTTGCAAATGCTTGTACTCTCTATAAATATTGAACCTCGTCTGCATATCGGGGAGATCACCGTGGTCAAGCCATTGTTAGGAGCTGGCTGCGTGGGTCTCCATGAAGGACATCAGAACTTGTACAATACAGTAAAAATGCTTTGAACCGTGCCTTGAGACTCGACCTCTTGAATGCACTGGCACAAGGGATTTTTCCCTACAACAGACTGGATAGGCTGGGGTTGTTTGCCTGGAGCAGAGAAGGCTGAGGGGGGTGGGGGGTGGGGGGGGGGGACCTGATTGATGTGTTTAAATTATGAGGGACATTGGATGGCTAGGAAGGTACTTTTCCCCTTAGTGAAGGGGTTGATAACCAGGGGGCATAGATTTAAGGTCATGGGCAGGAAGTTTGGAGGGGATGTAAGGAAAACCCTTTTCACCCACCCAGAAGATGGTGGGAATCTGGAACTCGCTGCCTGAAAGGGTTGATGGGGCAGGAACCCTCACAACATTTAAGAAGCATTCAAATCATCACTTGAATTGCCAGAGCATACAGGGCTTCGGACAATGTGCTGGAAAATAGGATTAGAATAGGTAAGTGCTTGATGGTCGGCACAGACGTGATGGGCCGAAGGATCTCTTTTTGTGCTGTAAAACTCTATGACCCTTTGAAAAAGTGTTAGCCAGATGCATTTTGGCCAGCAAATCTTTAACATTTTTCAACAGAGAAGTGTTGCAATCCTTCCCCAATATGCATTCTACTGGCTTTAAATTGATACAAGTTAGAATCATGGAATCATCCAGTACAAAACTGACCCTTCGGTCTATCAAGCCTGTACCAATAAAAAACAACTACTCAAACCTACACTAATCCCACTTCCCAGCACTTGGCCCACAGCCTTGAATGTTATGATGTTTCAAATGCTCATCCACTTTCTTTTTTTTCTATAATAAATTTAGAGTAGCCAATTATTTTTTACAATTAAGGGTCAATTCCACAAGTGCAAACTCCACACGGACAGTGACCCAGGGCCGGGATTCGAACCCGGGTCCTCAGCGCCGCAGTCCCAGTGCTAACCACTGTGCCACGTGCCGCCCTCATGTACTTTTTAAAGATTGTGAGGTTTCCTGTCTCACCCACCCTCCCAGGTAGTGCATTCCAGATTCCCACCATCCTTTGGGTGAAAAGATTTTTCCTCAAATCCCCTCTAAACCTCCTGGCCGGGATTCTCCAAAATCCCGGCCAAGTGTCGATGCCGACGTAAACACCGGAGTGGTGTACGCCAGTGTCAACGGGCCTCCTGGCCCAGCAATTTACCGCTGTCCAGGGGGCTAGCACGGTGCCGGAGAGCTGCGTGTCCGCGGAGAATCGCCGCGGGGGCCTATTTCAGTGGCCCCCGACTGGCACCGCAGCGACTGCGCGGGCACGATTGGCGCCGATTCTTCAGTCGCTGGAGAATCAACGGTCTGGCGTAGGAGCGGCGTGGTGGGAATTTCCCGCGCCTCCGGCGATTCTCCAAACCGGTGCGGGCTCGGAGAACCCTGCCACCTGTCTTTCACCTTAACGTTATGCCCCCTTGTTAGTGATCCTTCAACCACGGGGAACCGCTGCTTTCTATCCACCCTGTCTATGCCCCTCACAATCTTCTCCACCTCAATCAGGTCTCCTCTCACACTTCTCTGCTCCAAAGAAAACCACCCGAGCTTGTCCAACCTCTCATCAGAGCTAAAATGCTCCATCCCAGGCAACATCCTAGTGAATCTCCTCTGCACCCTCACTAGTGCAATCAAACCCGCCCGTAAGTATGGTGGCCAGAACTGAACCCAGTACTCCAGCTGTGGCCTAACAAAACTCCTGTACAGCTCCAACATAACCTCCCTGCTCTTATAATCGAAATTGTTTGAATGTGTGCTTGTTTCTTATTCAAGGTCAGACATTTCTTACTTGGGTTTGGAATAATTTGCAGACAAATATTCGCTACTTAAAATCCCAAGTGGTGGTAAGGCTAAACCATTTAAAGATGGATTCCCAGTGCCTAGATGGTTTGCAAAATAAAACTATCAGTTAGAATGTTGATCATATTAGGTGGCCAATGCCGAAAAGGGGAGGATTTGGGTTGGATGGAGTGGGGGTGCAGTGGAGGAGAGTCCCAGTGGGTTAGAATGGAGGAGAGTCTGTGCAGGGGGTCAGGGCTGAGGGCGTTGACAACAGAGCCGCTCCCAATGGCCCCAGGGAAATACTCTGGCAGTCCGGTGGTGGTGGCAATGTTGGCACACTTTAAACTGTGGGCAGGGTCAAGAGAGGTGCCGATTAGGGGGAACCATAGGTTTGAGCCAGGGAAGTGGAATGGGAGGTTTCGGAGATGGGAGGAGAGGGGAGTCAGGGTATTAAAAGACCTGTTCCTGAGAGGTCATTTTGTGAGGCTTGAAGAGTTGGGGGGATATATGGACTGGGGCAGGGGGAGGTATTTAGATGCCTGTAGTTCCGGGTCTTTGCCAGGAAGGAGTTTCAGAGCTCCCTGATGGCACAGCCCCCACGTTGTTAGAAGAGGTATTGACGGCAGGTGGAATGGAGAAGGGGGTTTGGTCGGCGATCAATGGGAGGATTTTCGGGGAGGATAAGGGATCCTTGGAGAGAATTAAAGCCAAGTGGGAGGAAGAGTTGGGGGAGGTTATGGAACACGGTCTGTGATAAGAGGTAGTCTGGAGGATAAACGCCTCAACCTCGTGCGCGAGGTTGGGGCTGATACAGCTGAAGGTCATGTATAGGGCGCGCCTCACGAGGATGAGGATGAGCTGACTGACCCTCGAGAAGGTAAAGTTTGGGCTGAGGGGGAGGATGGAAGGGTTCTACAATTCATGCGCATTGTTTACTATGCACTTTCAAGAATTGGATGCCATCGAACATTGGGGGGGAAACTATTGTGGGGGGGTGGTTGAGCACATTGTTTATGGGATCACCTTTAATTCGCTTTTGGTCTTTTTGTTTTGTTGTCTTTGGAATGTATGGGTGATGTTTGGGTTTGTATGTTGAAGGGAAAGCAGTTTGGGGGATTGATACTGTATTTGTTATTGTTGGTTATCTTTGGTTGTGTATTTGATGAAAATGTGGAAAATGAGGAGATTTAAAAAGATTTAAAATAAAAGAATGTTGATCATACCCCTTCGTTTTAACTTTCTGCACATGTGTGGCTTGTTTAAATGTGAGCTCTGGCTACATCATCTGATTCTAAAGAGTCTTCACGTGGTGCTGTGATAGAGCTGTATTAACATAAATAGACACAGCTATTATAGAGGATGTTTCAATGAGATTGTCCCACTTCATTTCAGGTCAAGCAGTCCGTCAGGATCAGTTATTCCTTCAACTGAATTTCCTCATCAACAGAAATGTTTATAAAAATTTACCGAAATAATCATGTGAAGAAAATTTTTTAAAAGCCACAATTATTAAGTACAACCGTAGTCTAATGTTACTTTTCATTATTGAAATGGGCCCGAGTATTATTTGCATGTATTGACGCTGTGAATGCAATGGCCCTTTAAGATCAAGGGGGTGGATTACATCTCGACTGCAAAGCAGTTAGGTCAGATCGAGCAATTATTTTATACCCGGTCCGATATTCAACTCCATCTATAACAGGGCTGAATATCGGACAGCACATACAATGATGTTGGAACAGCCACTTTGCAATCCAAAGACATATTTCTGCTCCAATTTAATACATAGAGGAATAAGCACAGTTCTCTCGAATGACTAACTTTGAAACGAAAAACATGAGTCTTTTCCCCTGATTTAAATCCACAGAGAACTGAATCCTTTCTTTCCAAACAAGTGTTCAGCCAGCTCTTTAATGAATGACTCACGCTCCCACCCCTCCGCCCCTTGAAAGCAACTTATTCTACAAACTCATGAATTGTAATTCAAATTGACTGTTAAAGTATTTTAGAGTACTTTACACAATTATCACAATGACAATTCGACATGGCCAACCCTGTCTCCTGGCCCACACCAGTTCATAGGATCACTCTTCTTCTCCACCCTCAGTTCATGCCAACATTCTTTCTCTCTCTATCTCTCTCTTCCTCCCCCCCCCCCCCCACCCCCGCCAAATAATGTTAGAATCCCTCCCCACTCCAATTTCCAATTGTCAATGATCCCCCTCTCCCTTCTCCCCAGCTCATCCTGGCCTCTTTCACTCACCCCTCCTCGACAATTCACATCGATAAATTACAAAAACATTGGTAGCTTTAATAAAATAGAGACAATGTTCAGTTTGCGCAGAACAATGGAGACGGGAAGAGATAACAAGAGAATGAAGCCGAGAAAGTGCGAGTAACGGTGACAAGATGAGACAGGAGGAATGAAGGAGGAAAACACAGAAGAAAGAATAATCCAACTGTTCAAGAGTTTCATAATGTTGAGATCACAATCCGTTCAGCCGTAACCAGAGTGAATGGTGGAGTAGGCCCGAGGAGCCGTATGCTCATTCCTGCTCCTAATTCATAAACTGGTAAAACAGATTTTGCAAGGTTTTTATAAAGTAAGTTAAAGTTAGAGCCAAATCGAACAAAATTATGGACTAGGTGTCAGCACCGATTCAATTGGTAACACCCCTGCCTCTGTGTCCGAAGGTTTTGGGATCTAGCCCCGCCCAAGAGACTTGAGTACATAATCTGGGCTGATAGTTCTGTCCAGAGCTGAGGAAGTACTGCACAGTCAGCTGTGTTGTCTTGCAGATGAGACATTAAATCAAGAGGCAGTTTAAATCTGACCTCGCAGGTGGACTTTAAAGATCCTACGCCATGGCGGGATTCTCCAGCCTCCCAGTTGCATGTTTCTCAGCGGCGGGAGGCGCTGTTCTCTGGTGGCGGAATTGTCTGACAATGGGAATTCCCATTGAAGCCACCCCATGTTACTGGGAAACCGGTGGGCTGGGGTGCGCTGCCGGTGGGACCAGAGAACGGCCAGGGAATTTCGGCCCTTGATTTCAGTAAGGAGAAGGTCAATATTTATTTCCTCGAACAAATCATTAAAACTGATTCTCTGAATGTGGGGTCACTCAGGATGCAGAGAGGGATCAGACATTGATGTTCTATGTCTCCTTTGTTGTTCGTGTTGGCGATCAAACCACTTGCAATTGCTTTGAGGAATCAGACAAGTGGAGAGGGATTGTGCGGAATGGAGTGGAACACAGGGTATCCCTGCACGCAGATGACTTTCTGCTGTCTGTAAGGAATCCAGGGCCAGTGATGGGGGAGATGATGGAGATATTGAAGAAGTTCGGTTCCTTTTCAGGACATAAACTTAATGTTGGGGAAAACGAATATCTTGTGATTAGACCCCGGGCAGGGAGAGGCTGGGTTTGGGAGTTTGCCATTTCATCGGGCGGAGACCAGTTTTCATTATTAGGGGGTCCAGATCGCCCGGGATTGGACGCGACTTTGCAAATTGAATTTTACAAGCTTGGCAAGCAGGGTTAGAGCAGACTTGCAGAGGTGGGACAGCCTTCCATCTTCTTTGGCGGGATAAGTGCAATCTATTAAGATGGAAATTTTGCTGCAATTTCTGTTCCTGTTACAATGCCTCCCGGTTTTCCTGGCAAATTTGTTTTTTTGGGAGAGTAGAGTCTCATAAAATGCTTCAAATGGTTGGGGAGAGTGCGTCAGATTTGGGGAGGGGTCTCCTACAGAACAAAGTGCAGGTGGGGGGGTTTAGTGCTGCCAGATATGATGTATTTATTATTGGGCTGCTAATGCGGAGAAGGTGCTGGGGTGGTTTGGGGATCAGGAAGGTAGCTGGGTACGGACAAGAGTTGGGATCGTGTAAAGGGACAGGTCTGGAGGCACCGGTGACGATATCTCCGTTGTTTGCTCCAGTGAAATAGTCAGTGAAACCAGTGGTAATTCCTACGTAAAAGATATGGCAACAATTCCGCGGTGAGGGCGGTGTCGAGCTAGACCCCTATCTGCAGGAACCATTTGTTTGAGCCGGCGGAATCGGATGCTACATTCGGAGTGGTGGGAAGGCAAAGGGCTGGAGAGAGTGAGAGACTTGTTTCTAGCTGGGTTCTTTGCCAGCTGGGACGAGTTGAAGGGGAAAGCAAACTTTGAGGGGGGGAGGGGGGGGGGAATGGGAGTGCCTCAGAAACTTTCATGTATTTTCAGGTGCGGTATTCATTCAGCGGCATTTCCGACATTCCCTGAGGCACCATTGTCTACCTTGTAGGGAAGGATACTCATGTACTCAGAGGACAGCATGTCCGGGACATATGGGCAAATCATGGGGGAAGAGCAGCTTTCGGAAGAAGAAGTGAAGGCAGGTGGGAGTGTTGCTCGTTCTGGGTGAGTGTGCTTAACACTCTATTTGGCTGTTTCTTTAGGGAATGGTCAACTTCGGTGGCTACAGGAGGAGGAGTTGGGACCTATTTCGGAGGAGGAGGTGTGGATTTACCCTCCGTAGGGTAAATGCTACATCACCCTTCGCGAGGTTGAGCTTGATACAGCTAAAGGTGGTGTTTAGGACGCACCTTACCAGGATCAGGATGAGTGGATTTTTTGAAGGGGTCGAGGATAAGTGTGAGCAGTGCTCGAGAGGACCTGCTCGCCACGCGGACATGTTCTGGTCCTGTCCCAAACTGCTGGGTTATTGAGAGTCATTTTTCAACACCATATCGGCAATCTTGAAGGTTGACTTAAAACCCTGGTCGTTAGTTGCTGTATTTGCGGTGTCGGACCAGCTGGAGTTGAGGATGGTGCTGGGGGCGGATAGTTAGGCATTCACGTCGCCGCTGCCCGATAGCGGATATTGCTGAGCTGGAGGCAGGCGATGCCATCCATGCCGCTGCGTGGCTGGGTGATTTGATGGAATTCCTGGACCTTGAAAAGGCTACGTTCTTGGTGGTTGGGAGGGGGTGTCGATCGTTGGGTTCTATCGTACATGGCGCCCATTTATTATGCACTTTAAAGAGCTGGTCACTGTTAGCTGTTGGTGGGGGGAGGGGGATTGTTTGTTATTTGGGGTGTATTTCTGCTTTTGGGGTTCATGTTGCTGTTGTTGCTTGTAATTTTTGATGCGTGTGTTGTTATGATGTTAAAAATATTTTCAGAAGGAAAAACAGATTCTCTGGAGATTATCTACTGCTGTTGTTTCGGAGTTTACTGAGCATAAATTAGCTGCTGTTTCTGACATTACAAGCATGACTACAGTTCAGAAGCACGTCACTGGTTGTTGGACATTTCAGAAGTTAAATAATCTTGCATCAAACATTCGTTTGTCATTTATGTTTTCTGCCAGGGCAGCGCTTTGTTGTGGAGACATTCAATACGATGAACATTTAATCAAGTTAAACAAATGTACAACAATTAACATGAGACCTTGGTTTCATCTGGACAGCCATTCAGAGACCAGATCAAAGTGATACCAGGATCCAGCAGTAGACATTGCCTCCTGATCTTTGCCTGTGACTGATGTGAGACATTGATTGCGACAGCAAGGTAGCACAGTGGTTAGCACTGTCGCTTCACAGCACCAGGGCCCCAGGTTCGTATCCCGTCTTGGATCACTGTCTGTGCGGAGTCTGCTCGTTCTCCCAGTGTCTGCGTGAGCTTTCTCCGGGTGCTCCGATTTCCTTCCACAAGTCCCAAAACATGTGCTTGTTAGGTGAATTGAACATTCTGAATTCTCCCTCTGTGTACCCGAACAGGCGCCAGAGTGTGGTGACTAGGGGCTTTTCACAGTAACTTCTTTTTTTAAATAAATTTAGAGTGCCCAATTATTCTTTTCCAATTGAGGGGCAATTTAGCGTGGCCAATCCACCTAACCTGCACATCTTTGGGTTTTGGGGGCCAAACCCACGCAAACACGGGGAGAATGTACAAAGTCCATACGGACAGTGACCCAAAGCCGGGATTGAACCTGGGACCTCAGCGCTGTGAGACAGCAATGCTTTTCATAGTAACTTCATTGCAGTGTTAATGTAAGCCTACTTGTGACAATAAAGATTATTATTATTGATTGGCCATCTATGAAAGACTGTTAGGCAGATGCATGTCAGCCAAGAAATCTTACATTTTTCAACAGGAAAGACAAGAAATCCTTGATATCTGGCACCTTTTTGAGTTGTTGGGCATTTAGCAAGGATGGTGGGCACTACATAAGTGAAGTATGGCTTTAGTGACACCATCTAATAAACAATAAACATTCATTTGGTAACCTGCAGACTTTACATTAATATGTGTTGCTATTAGCGCCACTGCAATCTCCAGGTGGCTCTGGCACATGGTTGCCTGTGAGAAGGCAGCCCTGTCCTGGGCCTTGCCCCCCGCCTGCACAGAATGCCCCATGCCTTGCATACGCTGACCCATATCCGACACCGTCGCCCCATTACCTCCACCGCGGTCGCTACCCATGCGGTTTTGATCTGGGTGGGACGTATGACCAGCACCACCCCCTGCTCCTGCACGCAGATGGACTCCTCCACCTGCGCCCGCTGATGCTGGATGCCAGCCGTCATCCCCTCCCGTAGCCCCTGCCTGTGTCGTGAGGATCTGCAACTAGGCAGGGGTTCTCACTGCCTCGCCCGCCGCTGACCTCCGCGTCGGCGACATGCCTTTCCTCCGGGCCGCCGACCACCGTACCCTCTGCTCAGGCATAGTGAGGGGCCGCAGGTTTGGTGGTCTCCCTCTGGTCTTTTCCCGCTACCGGCGGTTGTGCACAACCTTGTCCTGGGGGGGGCATGGCAGACACAAACAATGACACTGTTAGACAGTCCGGTGCATGCAGCCCAGGGGTGGGTAGATGATGGCATCAGTGACCAGGGCACTTGGCCATTGCGGCTGGCATGGGTGCAGGCATGTGGGGAAGGGCGGGGGTGGCCATCTCCCGATTGGGGGGGGGTCTGGGTTACATGTGTGTGGGGGTAGGTGGGTTGGTGCCAGGGACACAACACTGCCTACTCACCCTGGCCACCCTGAGGAGTTCGTGCAGTTTCTTCCTGCACTGGATGGCAGTCCGGGCGACTTTGCCAATGTTGCTGACCACGTCCACCATCTGCGCCCAGGCACGGTGAACAGCGGCACCTGACGACCTTCCTCCCGGGCCGGGGTACAGGATCATCGCCTCTTCTCCACGGCATCGAGGATGGTCTCCATCTCTGCGTCCCGGAACCACGGTACTCCTCTCCTTCCAGCCATGTTGGCTGTGACGGTGTGTGTGTGTGGGGGGAGGGGGGATGAATCGCTTAAATGCGGCTGCAGCTATGCAGAAATCATGGAACCAGCGAATCCGGCGCCATTTCGCTTGTAAACGGTGGCGTTCACATGACGACTGTGCTAGCCCCTTTAGAGATGCTGAATAGATGCACCTGTCACGCCGTTTTTGCCATCTTAAAAGTTCACAGTTTTAGATCATAGAATTTGCAATGGGCCATTCGGCCCATCAAGTCTGCACCAGCTCTTGGAAAGAGCACCCTACCCAAGCCCACACCTCCACCCTATCCTGATAACCCAGTAACCCAAGGGGCTGGTTTAGCTCACTCAGCTAAATCGCTGGCTTTTAAAGCAGACCAAGCAGGCCAGCAGCACGGTTCGATTCCCGTTCCAGCCTCCCCGGACAGGCGCCGGAATGTGGCGACTAGGGGCTTTTCACAGTAACTTCATTGAAGCCTACTCGTGACAATAAGTGATTTTCATTTCCTTTTCATAACCCCACTCAATACTAAGGGCAATTTTGGACACTAAGGGCAATTTAGCATGGCCAATCCACCTAACCGGCACATCTTTGGACTGTGGGAGGAAACCGGAGCACCCGGAGGAAACCCACGCAGACACGGGGAGAACTTGCAGACTCCACGCAGACAGTGATCCAAGCCGGGAATCGAACTTGGGACCCTGGAGCTGTGAAGCAATTGTGCTAACCACTATGCTACCATGCTGCCCTCAACCGTTTTCATAACGGTGTCAGCATTTAGTATCAGAAACGGAGAATCCAACCCCAGATTTTCATTCTGATAAAACCCTCTATATATTCTCTCCAAAACAAATTGCTGAATTTATTCAAAGGATTGGAAATGCTATATTACTGAATTCGTCCTCTTTATATTCTTTGCTATGATCAGGATCATGCTTTATACATACCTTCCCACATTGCAATCACAAGAATATTCACAAGAATATTTTTAAGCTCGAAATATTAACGTGATTAAAAAGAAAAAGAAAACTTTGTCACCTCCGAGACATATAATCGATCCATGGAACATTTCAAGCCATTTTTGTGCTATTGGTATTGCTTACAACTGGCTTAAGCAATGCATGGAACAATGTAAATACCAGAGGTGGTGTGACAGTCATTGCAGTATTTGACAAAGTGTGGCACCAACGAGACCCAGCAAAATTACTGTCACTGAAATTCAGCGGGAAAACTCTTCACCAGTAGGAGCCATACCTAGGACAAAGGAAGATGTGTTTGTTGGAGACCGTTCGTCTTCACCCCAGACATCACTTCAGCTGTTGTCTTCCGAGCCACTCGTCATCCTGAACAAATATTGGACACTGTGGTGAATGTAATATATATGTTAATTCACAGTCTTTGTAAGCGCAGTAGCGCTATCCTACCACTAGGGGGAGTAGCGCTGGGAGCACTCAGGAACTTGTACTGGGCTCTACCCTTGGCTCCGCCCATGACTCCTCCCCCTAGTGCAGAGTCAGCCTGGGTCACTACGAGTTCATCGACAGGTAACAGGCTGGCTCTGAAGTAAGTCGATTAAAGCCTAGATTCACATCGGAAACACGTGTCTGGTGAATTGATGGTTCCATCAGACACATATTACATTCCTTCATTGTAGCTGGGTCATCATCCTGTATCTTTCTAGCTAATAAAGCAGTGAAGGTGCATTCGGCACACAAATCCCAACGGTTCAAGAAGGCAGTTCATTACCACCATCTCAAGGGCAATCATTGATCAACAATAAGTGCTGGCATTACCAACAGTGTCAAGCTCCTAAGAACGGTTATTTCCAAAAAAATACACAGATACACAAACAACAGTAACAACTTGCATTTATATAGAACATTGTGTCGAACTTTAATTTAGAAAACACCCCAAGGCATTGCACCCCAACAAATAAAATTTGACATTAAATCATGAAAAGAAAGTATAGTCAGCTTAACATCAGTCACAGGCAACGTATTAGAAACTATTATGAAAGACGTTATAGCAGGGAACTTGAATAAATTCAAGGCAATCAGGCAGAGGTTTGTGAGAGGGAAATCGTGTTTAACCAATTTATTGGAGTTCTCTGAAAAGAAGTAACCTGTGCTGAGCATAAAGGGGAACTGGTGGATGTACTGTACTTACATTTCCAGGAGGCATTTGATAAGGTGTCACACCAAAGGGTAATGCAGAAATCAAAGCTCATGTTGTAGGAGGTAACATATTGACATGGAGAGGAAATATGGCTATGGAAAAGAGAGTAGGCATAAAAGGATAATTTTCTGGTTGGCAGGATATGAACAGCATGCCATAGGGGCCTCAACATTTTACAATAACAATCATCTATATTAGTTTCACAAGTAGGCTTACATTAACACTGCAATGAAGTTACTGTGAAAATCCCCTAGTCGCCACATTCCAGCGCCTGTTTGGGTACACGGAGGGAGAATTCAGAATGTCCAATTCACCGAACAGCATGTCTTTCGGGACTTGTGGGAGGAAACCGGAGCAACCGGAGGAAACTCACGCAGACACGGGGAGAACGTGTAGACTCCGCACAGACAGTGACCCAAGCCGGGAATCAAACCTGGGACCTTGGCGCTGTGAAGCAACAGTGCTAACCACTGCTATGCCATCCATACTGATGCAAATGACTTGGAGTGGCCAACGGTATTGTTGCTAAATTTGCTGATAATTCAATGATTGGTAGGAAAGTAAGTTGTGAAGAGGACATAAGGAGACAATAAAAAGATATAGATAAGCTAAGTGAGTGGGCAAAGATCTGGCAAAAAGAGTATATTGTGGGAAAATGTGAAATTGTCCATTTTGGCAGGAAAAATAAAAAAAAGCATATTACCTAAATGGTGAGAGATTGCAGAGCTCTGAAATGCAGTGGGATCTGGCTGCCCTGGTGCACAGGTCACAAAATGTTAGTGTGCAGGGACAGCAAGTAACTAGGAAAGTTAATAGAACGTTATCACTTATTGTGAGGGGAATTGAGTACAAAGGGAGAGAGGTTATGCTTCACTTTTACAGGATATTGGTGGGACCACATTTAGATACTGTGTACAGCATTGTTCCCCGTACTTAATGAAGGATGTAAATGGGTTGGAAACAGTTCAGAGAAGGTTTACTAGACTAATGTCTAGAATGAGAGGGTTCTCTTATGAGGAAAGGTTGGGCAAAATAGGCTTGTATCCACTGGAGTTTAGAAGAGTAAAAGGCAACTTGGCTGAAATATATAAGATCTCGATGGATCTTAGCAGGGTGAATGTGGAAAGGATGTTTCCTCTTGAGGGGGAATCTAGAACTCAGGGATACTGTTAAAAATAAGGGGTCACCCAGTTAAGACAGAGATGAGGAGAATTGATTCCTATCAGAGGGCCTTGAGTCTTTGGAACTCTCTTCCTCAAAAGACAGTGGAAGCAGAGTCTTTGAATATTTTTAAGCAAGTGCTAGATAAATTCTTGATAAGCAAGAGGGTAAAAGATTATCAGGGATATCAGGAATGTAGTGTAGAGGTTAGAATTAGGTGGCCGTGATCTTACTGAATGGCGGAGCAGGCTCAAGGGGCCAAGTGGCCTACTGCTCATAATTCATATGTTTGTATAAAATATTACAAAAGAGGACAAACGCTTGGTCAAATAGCTAGGTTTTAACGAGTATCTTAAAGGAGGAAATAACGAGGTAGAGAAGCAGAGGGAATTTGAAAGATAAGGGCCTAGACTGAAGGCACACCCACCAATGAAGGCCCAAAGAAAATCGAGGATGTGTGAGAGGCCAGAATTGGAGGAGTGCAGAGATTTGGGAGAATTGTAGGGGTGAGGCCACGAGAGGGCCTTGAAAACAAAGGTGGAAACTTAAAAATTGCGGCATTGCCTTTGTAGGTCAGCGAACACCGACGTGATGCAGAGGAGGTTCACCAGGATGTTGCCTGGTATGGAGGGTGCTAGCTATGAAGAAAAGTTGAGTAGATTAGGATTGTTTTCATTGGAAAGACGGAGGTTGAGGGTGGACCTGATTGAGGTCTACAAAATTATGAGAGGTATGGACAGGGTGGATAGCAACAAGCTTTTTCCAAGTGTGGGGGTGTCAATTACAAGGGGTCACGATTTCAAGATGAGAGGGGGAAAGTTTAAGGGAGATGTGCGTGGAAAGTTTTTTACGCAGAGTGGTGGGTGCCTGGAATGCTTTGCCAGTGGAGGTGGTAGAGGCGGGCACGATAGCATAATTTAAGATGCATCTAGACAGATATATGAACGGGTGGGGAACAGAGGGAAGTAGATCCTTGGAAAATAGGCGACAGGTTTAGATAAAGGATCTGGATCGGCGCAGGCTAGGAGGGCCGAAGGGCCTGTTCCTGTGTTGTAATTTTCTTTGTTCTTTGATGGATGAGAGATAGGTTACAGGCAGCAGGTTTGGATGAACTCAAGTTTATGCAGTACTGCAGGACAGCCAAGGAGAGCATTGGAATAGTTATCATACATACACTCATAGCAGCAACTCTTATGATTGCTGTTCGAATGCTGAAATGGTAAAAAGACTTGCATTTATTAAGTGATTTTCATGAAAATCAGATGTCTCAAAGAACATTGCAGTCAATGAAATCAGCTCAGCAGGGTAACAAAACATTGTCGCTTTTCAGTACAAATGTTTAAAACATCACTTCTTAACAAAAATAAGAGCAAACAGAGTAGAAAACATGTATTGCCTAAACAGCCACCAAGATTTTCTTTAATTAATGTGATTGTAACAAATACCGGGTTATACTTTTGCCTCTTTAAAAAAAATTGAAACTGAGATTTAAATTAAAGAATGACGATATTGGCAGATAATCTGCTCTTTTAGGTCAAAGATATTTTAGTCAGTGGGTGGTGAGGGCTTGGAGCTCAGGGCCTGAAAGGGTGGCAGAGGCAGAAATCCTCATCCAATAGAGTACAGTACTTGATTACACGCTTGGAAGGGCTGCAACCTACAATGCTAGGAACCACAAATTGTGGGCAGCACGGTAGCGCAAGTTGATAGCACTGTGGCTTCACAGCGCCAGGGTCCCAGGTTCGATTCCCTGCTGGGTCATTGTCTGTGCAGAGTCCGCATGTTCGCCCTGTGTCTCCGTGGGTTTCCTCCACGTGCTCCTGTTTCCTCCCACAGTCCAAAGACGTGCAGGTTAGGTGGATTGGCCAAGTTAAATTGCCCTTAGGACCAAAAAGGTTAGGAGGGGTTATTGGGTTACAGGAAATGGGGTTGAAGTGAGGGCTTTAAGTGGGTTGGGGCAGACTCGATGGGCCGAATGGCATCCTTCTGCACTGTATGTTCTATGTTTTATGTTCTAAATCGGAAAGTGGGATTAGGCTGGATCTCTCTTTTTCAGCCGGAAACAGACACCGTGAGCTGACCAGTTACCCTCATAGATGTCTGATGTTTCAATGCTAAATCTGAATAGATCATTTACCCAGTCCAGCTAAGTCATAGAGTTTTACACACTTCGGCCCATCATGTTCGTGCTGGCCATCAATCGCCTATCTATTCTAATCCCATTTTCCCGCACTTGGTCTGTCACCTTGTATGCTATGACATTTCAAATGCTCATCTAAATGCTTCTTAAATGTGGTGAGGGTTCCCGGCCTCCACCACCCTTCCAGGCAGAGTTCCAGTTTCCCACCGCCCTCTGGGTGAAAAAGGGCTGGATTCTCCGGTCACCCAGCCCAGTGATTCCCGGCGGTGCGCCGTTCCCTGGCGGCGGGATTCACAACTTCCACCGCTTGTCAATGGGATTTCCCATGGAAGCCACCCCATGCCATCGGGAAACCTGTGGGCAGGGATGTGCTGCCAGCTGGATCAGGGAATCACAATGGTCGAAGAATTCCCGCCAAAGTTTTTCCTCAAATCCCGTCTAAGCATCCTGCCCCTTACTTTAAGATATAAATAAGCCCTTCTACAAAGGGGGAAAAGTTTCTCCCTAACTACCCTATCTATGTCCCTCATGTTGGGATTCGCTGGTCCACTGCCAGTGCACTCCCACCCGTGGGTTTTCCCAGTGGCATGGGGAGGATTTCCATAGGAATTGCCATTGACAGTGGCAGGATCGGGGAATTCTGCCACCAGCGAGCACTGAAACACATAGCCGGGAAGCTAGAGAATGACATCCTTGTACACCTCAGCCAGGTTCCTCCCTCAGCCTTCTCTGCTCTCAGGAAAACTACCCCAGCAACCCAGGAATGTTGGTCAAACAACACCGGGGTCCTTCAAGGATCCATCTGCCCCAATATTGGAAGCAATCGAGCCACCAATGAGTGGACTATCCATTAAACGAGATTCAACCAGAGAACACTGGTGGTGTCTCAGCAGGTCTGTCTGTGGAGATAAAGAACAGAAGAGTGACTGCGTTAACTCTGCTTCGCCCTCTGGAGAGGCTGTCAGACCTGCTGAGAATTTCCAGCACTTTCCATTGAGGTTTCCCGCATTCGCAGCATTTTGCTTTTGTTGCCACACCGACATTTTGACAATGACATTCAGGCAGAGCTCCGGGGCAGTTCCTGGGAGCAAATCTAACTGCAGATGACGGGACATTTAAATTTTTTTAAAAAGGAGCATTGATTTTTGTTGGGGCTATGCCATAACTCCAGTGCTCAAAGAACAGTCTTGTTTTTCTGTTGGTGTGGAGCAAATGAGACACAACATTGGGGGGGGGGGGGGGGGGTTGGGGGAGAGAAGGGAAAGGTAATGTTACTGGGAAAAGGGAGGTGTATAGGATCATGAAGTGCAGAAGGAGGCCATTCAGCCCATTGAGTCTGCACCCAGTCTATGAAAGAACACTCTACCTTGGCCCACTCCCCCCCCCCCCCCCCACCTCTATCGCTGTCGTCCCACCTAACCTGTGGACACTAAGGGGCAATTTAACATGGCCAATCCACCTAACCTCCCTTTGGACTGTGGGAGGAAACCGGAGCACCCGGAGGAAACCCACGCAGACATGGGGAGAAGATGCAGACTCCGCACGAACAGTCGCCCGAGGCTGGAATTGAACCCGGGTCGCTGGCACTGTCAGGTGGCAGTGCTGACCACTGTGCCACCCATCTGTCCTGAGCGGGCAGCCTGCCTGCCTTCCAGTTCGTGTTATCAGTTCTCATTCACCTTCAAACTGAGATCGCTCGCCATGGTTACTGGACGGGGTAACCATGGCGATCCAGGTAGCCGAATGAAAGCAAGGATTTCCACACTGAGTGGCCCCACACGCTTTGAAATGTAACAAAAAGGAAACAGACGAGCCGCAAGCTGACCCCTGTCTCACCTCCCACATTGAAGGAAATCTGCTGCAGGTTTGGGATCCCAGTTGGATTGACCCCTGGGGATTGAGGGGGATTTCTCAATAACACTGCTCTGTAACTTCCAGCAGCTAACTTTCTCACAGTGCCCGCTTCTTTCGGAGTTTAAAAACAAAAGAAACGATTGCAGAAAGCACACGCTGGGTTTAAAAACCAGAGTTAAAAACAAAACTAAACCCCGGGGGGCGCTGAAAATCTCCCTAAATCCCCTGCAATCGGGTTATGGAATTGGGGGGAGTGGGAAAGGCGGATTAATCCATGCACTCTGCAGTTTGACAAACTGGGGCATTAATGGACTCCACACTGACTCCAATTAACTCTCCTTTTCCACTCTCCCTCCCTCTCCACAGATGCTGCCAACCCAGCATTTTGTGCTGTGGTAATGAGGGATTTATCCCGGAATATTCACCAGCAGCATCAGGATACAGTGGGAGCAAAGAGGTGAATGATTCAAGGGAGGAGAGGAGGGGGTAGCAACTTCCCCCTCACCTCCCATTTGCTGCTCTTCACCAGTCCCCTTTCTCTCCATCCATAGTCTCCCAGTCTCCAGGCAGGGGACAGCCTGTCCCAAACTCAGGCAGTCCAGGGGGCAGTGAGATGCTGAGATCTGGCAACTTTCTCCCCCACCCCCCACATACTGTCAAACTCCCCCTGTCTTTTCTCTCTCTTTAATAATCACAGACAGGCGCCTGTCTCCTGTATTCAGTTCCACAAGCGCCCCTTACCTTTGAGGGAGGTTTTCACACTGATTCTCCTGGTGTTGGATGTTGGTTCCCAGTTACCCGGCTCTCTCTCTCTCTCTCCAGCCTGACTTGCTAATGCAGACTGCGCCCGCTGCTTGCCTGGTGCTTTGATTCCTTCCGCTCATCCCAGGAGAACCTGACGAGTGTATTTTTTTTTCACTGAGTGACGGCTTTTCTGTTAGAATTATTCAACCCCATGCTTCCATCTCCTCGCTCGCAGAGGACACCCATCCATTCAACACTGCGCAGGATCAGGGTGAATGAGAGAGGGAGAGAGAGATGGAGAGAGGATCCTCATTAGATTGAAACTGGTGTTGGTCTTGAGGTGGGGCTTGGAGAGAGGTGGGAGGGGACAGGTCAGATGGAGAGAGAAAGTGGGGGGGAACAGGTCAAATGGAGAAAGAGAAGGTCAGAGCGACACATGAAATGAAAATGAAAATGAAAATCTCTTATTGTCACGAGTAGGCTTCAATGAAGTTACTGTGAAAAGCCCCTAGTCGCCACATTCTGGCGCCTGTTTGGGGAGGCTGGTATGGGAATCGAACCTTGCTGCTGGCCTGCCTTGGTCTGCTTTAAAAGCCAGCGATTTAACCCAGTGAGCTAAACCAGAGAAGGTTGGGGGGGGGGGACAGGTCAGATGGAGAAAGTGGGGGGGCAGGTCAGGTGATGAGAGAAGGGGGGAACAGATCACAATGGGGAGAAGGGGGAGACAGGTCAGAAGGAGAGCAGTCAGGGGAGAGGTCAGATGGAAGGTCAGGGGAGAGAGAGGGAAGGGTAACTTGTAGGAGATGGTAGTAAGACACACAGATGAACAGTCGTACCAGGTGCAGTTCCAGAGTACGAAGTAACTACTTGATAACTTGCTGTGTAACAGATCGCTATCTTACCACATATGATTCAATAAAGATCCTGGTTTGGACAAGTCACGGTGTTTGGTGAAGTCCTTTGCAAGGTATAGAAGACCAAACACCACATTCCCCTTCAGGGACAAGCAGACCACTGTGTGCCTTTCTGATATTTTCTGTTCTGATGCATTTGAAATTCCACTTTCTCCTTTTCTCACCCTTTGTTGATGTCAGTCTCCCCCCAGACTTTCACTCGCTGAACTATTTGAACCAAATTGATCTTTAAATGTCTCTTCAGCAACTTCAGTCGTCTTTCATATCATTTATCAATTTTCTATTAAGCAATCTGAAGGTCATTCAAAAATGAACAGCAGGAAACACTCAACAGGTCAGGCAGTCCCTAGAAAGAGCCTCTATTCTTCATGGTTATCTCGCATTTATCTTGGGGGCGGCACAGTGGCACAGTGGTTAGCACTGCTGCCTTGCACTTCCAGGGTCCTGGGTTCAATTCCAGCATCGGGTGACTATCTGTGTGAAGTCTGCACATTCTGACCATGTCTGCGTGGGTTTCCTCCGGGTGCTCCAGTTTCCTCCTGCAGTCCAAAGATGTGCAGGTTAGGTGAATTGGCCATGCTAAATTTCTCATCAGTGTCCAAAAGGTTAGGTGGGGTTACTGGGTTACAGGGATAGGGTGGAGGCGTGAGCTTAAGTAGGGTGCTCTTTCCAAGGGTCGGTGCAGGCCCAATGGGCAGAATGGCCTCCTTCTGCACTGTAAATTCTATGAGTCTATTTCTAGCATCTGAAATATTTTGCTTTAACTAACCATGGGGAGACTTGAGATGAAGGAACAATCATTTGCAAACAAAACAATCATTTGAAAATAAAAATATACTCACTTTTTCTCACTATAATTCAACAAGAGCATAACATTATTTAATCTGACTGCATTAATCCACCAGCATAGAGTGCCTGTTGATGTACTGGAAGAATTTAGGCTCTGCTAATTCATCTTCTGAATGCTTCTTCTGTTTGTTATCTGAGGATTGCTAATTTCCCCAGTTCTTCTTGTTGTAAGTCTTCAACGCTAATTGAAACTGGTCCTCTGAGAGCCAAAAACAGTGCTGGGGTTCTACATACTGACAACTGGAAGGCAAAAAAACCTCTACCATCAGTAGGTTGGCTATGACAATGTATGATAACTGCTGGAGTACAAGACTTACTACATCTATAATTCGCAAAAAAAAATCGAATGTGTTAAAAGGAGCAAGTAAATAGGCAAGTTCTCTGCAGTGTAGATAACACAGCCTTGTGTGCATATATTTCAATGGCTGCCTTTAAAGTGTGTTAATCCATGCGTGTATTTCAATGGCTGCCTTTAAAGTGTGTTAATCATGCATGTATTTCAATGGCTGCCATTACAGTGTGTAGATCCATGCATGTATTTCAATGGCTGTCTTTAAAGTGTGTAGATCCATGCTAGTGAAATTTGGTTGCATCAAGCTAAAATGTGAATTTCCAAGATTTGTTATATACAGTTGATAGATCCAAGTCTTCCCAGTGCCAATCTCAGCAAATCTAAATAGTTTCCTGATGGCTTGCAGCCAAACATACAAGCTCTGTGTACCTGAGGTTGACTGTTAGCAACAGTCATAATGTAATACAAACACTAATATTATAGTTGAGGAGGTAGAATCATAGAATCAATAGAGTGCAAAAGGAGGCCATTGGGCCCATCGAGTCTGCCCTACCCTCTGAAAGAGCACCCTACCTAAGCCCACTCCCCTGCCTTATCTCCGTAACCCCACTTAACCTGGACATCTTTGGGCACTAAGGGACATGGTCAATCCACCTAACTTGCACATCTTGACTGTGGGAGTAAACTTGAGTACACGGAGGAAATCCACGCAGACACGGTGAGACTGTGCAGACTCCACACAGTCACCCAAGGCCGGAATTGAACCCAGGCCCCTGGGGTTGTGAGGCAGCAGTGCTAACCTCTGCGCCACAGTGCCGCCCCTACAATATAAATAATATAGCAGACTAAGAAATCGCCACTATAATACTCAGACCCTGAAAACATGCCACTCTATCAAATAAAATAAGACCGGTCCTTCATTAAACTCGGAGACCAAAACTGCACACCTTATTTGAGATGCAGTCTCTCCAATGCCCTGTAGAACTGAAGCATAATATCCTTACTTTTATGTTCAATGCCTCTTGTAATAAAGGACAACACATAATCAAGGAAAGCATTTCATTTATCTTCTTGATTACATGCTTCACCTGCAGACCAATTGGGGAGGGAATCAAAACTTATCGGGGCTTGATGGGGAATGTGGAACTCAACACAAAGAAATCGGACATGGTCTTATTGAATGGCAGGGCAGACTTGAGAGGCTGAGTGGCTTAATTCCGCTCATATTTCGTACGTTACTTTACGTGTAAAATTGCATTTTTCATCAGCTGGAGGCTGTGTTGTTGATGGAATGAAAAAGTAGAAACATTTTAAACATATTTAAAATGGCAAAGAAATGTTGTATGAAAGCATTAATATGTTTATTACTAATAGCACATAGTGCATTTTCAGCCCTTTATTGTCTTGCAATATATATTTTTTTTAAACTGTTTGAGACACTAATGGGAATTATTTTTAATGAGAATTCATTCTCTGGAGTAGGTTGGCAGTTGCACTTGTCAAACAAAGTGAAGCACCAGTGAGTTGGGATCACACAGCGCAACTGAGATTATCATTAAATTTAACTTCGCCTGACGGCTGGGTTTGCCAGCTCTCAGCTGGGCTGCAGCAGACTCAGGGGTAGAGAGGAAATATTAACCCCATCCTACAGAAGTACGCTTCTCATTAGTTGATGGTACCATTACTTCTGATCACAGAAAGGTCTGTGGGTGGGATTTTCATTGTCCCAGGAGGGACCGACACGGAGGTGGGGCCAGGAAAATATGGTGGTCCTCTTGTCCCAACTCCAAAACCTGGGGCTGGATTCTTCAAGCCTCCGCGGCAAAATCGCGCGGGGGGTGGAGAATGGTTGTCAAACCGGAAATTTGGACTGGCGGCCCTCCCAGAGAATCTCGCGCACAAACTATGCGGAGTGGATAGAGGGCCATTGACAGAGAGCCCCCCCTGCCGTGATTCTCCATGCGCAACTGGCCGAGTTCCCGATGGTGTGGTTCTAACCACCTATCGGCCGTCGGGAACGTCGCATGGACTCAGTCCGCGGACGCCCTGGTGGGGGGCAGATAATCGTTCTGGGGGAGGGAGGGCTCATGAATGGCCAGAGGATTGATCAGGCGTCATGGACACGCGGGCGCGTGCGATCTCGGGGGGGGGCCTACATTTTTGGTGCTGCTCTGCGATCTGAGTCCGCCATGTCGCACGAGGCGGCCGCTGTAGGCCGCTGCAGGCCATCGCCGTGCGCATGCGCGGACTCCCGACAAGAAGGGCAGGGCTCCCTATCCGTATCCAGAGCTGTGAGAACCACTCCGGGGCCCTGCTAGTCCCCTGCAGATGGGAGAATCACTCAAGACTTTCTTAAGGAAAGTCCAGAGTGAAACGCCAGCATTTTTACACTGGCGTGGGGACATTGCCCCGTTATTGGAGAGTCCAGCCCCTGAGCTGTATTGCTTAATTTATTTTTTAGAGCCACCAATGTTCTCATTGTGGCGCTAACAATTACACACGAAAGACTCGATGAGGTACAAGAGAGGCTTTATTACAGTGTGATGCTATTTCTCTGGCTGCAGCTGTAGAATGGCATCTCAGGGAAACTCATGCATATTTATACTGCTCCCTGTGGGCGGAGCTAGCCGGCAGGGGCTTACCGGAAAACCTGTAATAGAGGTACTGTCATACATCCCCTAATGCAAGCACACACATATATACAGTGGTAGAGATCACCACATTCTCCCCCTGTAAAAGATGAGTCCGGCGGGGGTCACGTGAAACTATGATACATAAAAGTGATATCATTACAGAGGTGGGGGGGGGGGGGAAGGAATCAAGAGTCCATCGGGCAACCCGGTGCCCGTCACAGGTTGAGTCGGACCGGCGGTCGGACGTTCCATTGCGAGCGACGCAGCAGTGGTGGCGACGTCTGCACAGGTGGTGTCAGCGACGATGGCGTAGGTGCTGGCGGTGTTGATGCTGGCCAGTGGCGCGATGACTCCGGGAGCGAGCTGAAGTCTTCCATGTCCTCTAGTGTGGGCAGGGGAACGAGGGATGGACCTGGTGGGGCTGAAGTCAGGGGCGCCGGGGAAAAAGGGGGTTGCGCGTGGGTAGGGAGGAGTGTGGGCATGGGATCGGCACCCACGGGAGCCAGGTCCCTGAGCGAGACTGTATCCTGGCGGCCGTCGGGGAACTCCACGTAGGCATATTGGGGGTTGGCGTGGAGCAGGTGTACCTTGTCCACCAGAGGGTCTGCCTTGTGGTGCCTGACATGCCTACGAAGAAGGACTGGCCCTAGAGCAGCGAACCAAGTCGGGAGCGACACCCCGGATGTAGACTTCCTAGGGAAGGCAAAAACACGTTCATGGGATGTATTGTTAGTTGCGGTGCACAGCAGTGACCGAATGGAATGGAGTGCGTCAGGGAGGACCTCCTACCAGCGAGCGGCTGGGATGTTCCTGGACCATAGGGCCAGCTGGACGGCCCTCCACACCGTCCCGCTCTCCCTCTCTACCTGCCCGTTTCCCCGGGTTATAGGTAGTCGTCCTGCTGGAGGCGATACCCCTGCTGAGCAGGAACTGACGCAGCTCATGGCCCATGAACGAGGATCCCCTGTCACTGTGGATATAGTCGGGGAAACCGAACAGAGCGAATATGGAATCCAGGGCCTTGATGACGGTGGCAGACGTCATATCCGGGCATGGGATGGCGAAGGGGAACCTAGCGAATTCATTGACCACACTAAGGATGTAGGTGTTGCGGTCGGTGGAGGGGAGCGGCCCTTTGAAATCCACGCTGAGGCGTTCAAAGGGGCGGGACGCTTTCACCAGGCGCATGCGGTCTGGCCGGTAGAAGTGTGGCTTGCACTCAGCACAGACCTGGCAGTCTCTGGTGACTGTCCGTACTTCCTCGACGGAGTAGGCCAGATTGCGAGCTTTGATCAAATGGTACAACCGAGTGACCCCCGGATGGCAAAAACTGTCGTGCAAGGCACGGAGCTGGTTCACTTGTGCGCTGGCACATGTACCTCGGGAGAGTGCGTCTGGGGACTCGTTGAGCTTGCCGGGGCGATACAAGATCTCGTAATTATAGGTGGAGATCTCGATTCTCCACCGCAAGATTTTATCATTTTTGATCTTGCCCCGCTGCGTGGTGTTAAACATGAAGGCTACCGACCATTGGTCAGTGAGGAGAGTGAATCTCCTGCCAGCCAGGTAATATCTCCAGAGACGCACCGCTTCAACGATTGCCTGGGCCTCCTTTTCAACAGACGAAGGGTGGGGAAAAGAATGCCACGGGTCTGCCTGCCTGGTTTAGAGTGGTAGCAAGGGCGACATCTGAAGCGTCGCTCTCTACTTGGAAGGGCAGTGTCTCGTCTACTGCGTGCATCCCGGCCCTGGCTATGTCTGAGCGAATGCGGGTGAAGGCCTGTTGTGCCTCGGCCGTGAGGGGAAATTTTGTGGACTGGATTAGTGGGCGGGCCTTGTCCGCGTATTGTGGGACCCACTGGGAGTAGTAAGAAAAGAACCCCAGGCAGCGTTTGAGAGCCTGGGAGCAGTGGAGGAGGGGAAGCTCCATGAGGGGGCACATGCGGTCGGGATCGGGCCCCAGTAGTCCGTTCTGGACTACGTAGCCGAGGATGGCTAAGCGGTCTGTGCGGAACACACATTTCTCCTTGTTATACGTGAGGTTGAGGAAAGATGCAGTGTGGAGAAATTTAGCAAGGTTGGCGTCGTGGTCCTGCTGGTCATGGCCCCCACCAGGAGAGGTCAACCCGCCGATCGGTAGGCCACGATCGCGGGCCAGGCCACGGGGGCGAAAGAAACACCCGACTCCCAACACCCAACTCAACCCGAAAATCCGGGCCTGCGAGCCTCCCTAGTTAACCCACCACAGCTGAAGAAATGAGAGCTTGGTATCTGAAAACAGCAGAAAGGAAACACAAATCAAAATGTTCAAATCCCGGTAAAAGATCAGTAATACTGATATTCCATTTTAATGTACACAGGACCGATTCAAACAAGTTCTTCTGGGGGGGGGGGGGGGGGGGGGGGACAAGAAGCCCAGATAGAGATAATCAAAATTTAACATGACTATGGAGATATCACAACGCTTTTGGAAAATTTTCTCTGCCAGACCAACTAACTACTGTAAAATTCTAAGTAGTTTTGAAAAGAACAAATTTACAATTTTACCGGAAACACTGAATGGAGGAAATCTTCACAAATGTACTTAAAATGCCTCTGATCAGAGGAACACTCACTAATAGTCAACTGTGTAAGAAAAAACTTGAAGAAAAACATTCAATTTTGAATATAGAAATGGGCTTTTCAATATATTTTAAAAATATTTTCTGAGCGCACCATCGAAACCCATACATCACGTTTTTCTATTGCAGAAGTGGACAAAAAGCTTTGGGTCATTGTCGTTGCGGAGAACAGGAGTGAGGTGTGCTGTTGAGGATGAAGCAACATCGCAAGGAAGTCTCCCACAGCGAAGACCTATCGAGGACTAAATTGTCCAAATATAAAGGAAGCACTTTGGAAATCTTTACACAGTGATTAAGAGAGTTTCCCATCACCAACACACTCATGGACTTGTGCTGTAGTTGACAAAAAGGCAAGAAAAGGTGGTTAATTCTGGACATTCTTTCACGCAGCTAGCCGCAAGGATACATGCAAGTCGGTGGTCAATCTATTGAACAATCACGCAAATCACTCAGGATGAGGTTTTCTTCTGACTGGTATCTCAATTGATCAATTTTCCAAGATGTTATTTGTCTACTTCTCTTTCAAAAAGAACTTCCTTTCAAAACTAATCCTGTTGGCATTCAGATATGTCAATTAAGAATCACAAAGCCGTTTTTTAAAAAAATGTCTGTACAAGTTGTGCAGGCACAGAATGGGTTCGGGGAGAATGGCAAATTAGGGAGGCCAGTCTAAGACATGTAATTGTGCTTTTGATGCTTTCTGCTCATGGTGTGCCTTTGTGTTTGCTTGAGTGCTTGCAGACATTCACAAAGTAAGTTTTTATCTCGATGCTCCTGGCATAGATCTCTGTTTGGCAGCGGCAAATCTGGCGGATTCAGATGTGCAGACTCCCTGATCTTACATCCATTAAAATAAAGACATGGAGAAACATAAGGATGTGCGAGTAAGCCTTAATTCTTTAGGGGGTGGACTCTCCGGACCCCCATCCGCGTATTTCTCGGCTGTGTGGTGTTCGATGGTGGTGGGATTCTCAACTCCCGTCACTTGTCAATGGCATTTCCCATTAAAGCCACCCCACATCACCGGGAATCTCGCAGGCGGGGTGTGTGCTGCCAGTGGGAAAAGAGAATCCAAACGGCCGGAGAATTCCGGCCTTTATGTGCCTTTATGGATTGGATTTTACACTCCCTTACCAACGTGTTTGATGATGGTTGGGGGGGGGGGGGGGGGGGCTGGTAAACTCAGTATGGGTCCTGCCCCCCCCCCAACATGTGTCAAATTTTACAGGGGCTGTGGAGCTGAAACAAAAGGTGGCTTGCCCACCCTGTGTCCTGTTGAGGTCCTTAAGTGGCTAATTCATGGCCATTTGGGTCTCATCCCCCCCATTTCCCCTCTCCCCCATTTTATCCACAGCAAGGGGAGGCCCAAGCCTGTGGGAAGCCTGGCACCTCAGCAGCGTGAGCTTGTGTCGGACAAGGTGGGGGTGACCACCTTTGCGAATTACCTGTGTCCATTGGAGGCACCCCACACCAAGGTCACGCTTCCCCCCTCCTTACTCTCCCACTTTGCGCTCTCAAACCTAACCCCCTCAGAATAATAATCATCTTTATTATAGTCGCAAGTTGGCTTACATTAACACTGCAATTAAGTTACTGTGAAAATCCCCTAGTTGACACACTCCGGCGCCGGTTCGCGTGCACAGAGGGAGAATTCATAATGTCCAATTCACCTAAGAGCTCGTCTTTTGGGACTTGTGAGAGGAAACCGGAGCACCCGGAGGAAACCCACGCAGACCTGGGGAGAATGTGCAGACTCCGCATAGGCGGTGACCCAAGCCGGGAATCGAACCCATGTCCCTGGCGCTGTATAGCAACAGTGCTAACCACTATGCTACCGTGCCGCCAATGCCAAGACCTGCCAGCCTTGCCCCAGTGATACCCCATTCTTGCCTTCAGTCCAGGCTTCTCTTCCTATTCCGAGCGTTAAATTGCTGAGGGACAACTGTCACTATGGTGGGAAGGCTCACCACTGACATTTTAGATGATCAGGTGATCAGGGAACTCCTTTCTGATGACAGAGTGTTAACGCCGTCGTAAAAACTGGAGAGTTTAACAACGGCGTCATCGGACCGCTAAGTGTAGCGGTCCTCTGCCCCACAAGAGGCCAGCACGGCACTGGAGCAACCCACACCGCTCCAGCTGCTGATACTGGCGTCAAAGAGTGCCGCGGGTCTGCGCATGTGGGCTGCGACTGGCACGAATGCGCGCATGCATGGTAGCTTCCTTCTCCGCGCCGGCCCCGACGCAACATGGTATAGGGCTACAGGGGCCGAATTGGAGTAAAAGAGGCCCCCACCAGGAGAGGTCAACCCGCCGATCGGTAGGCCACGATCGCGGACCAGGCCACGGTGGAGCCTTCCCATACTCCGTGTTGGACCCTCCCTCCCCCCCACCAGGCCGCCCCCCGACAGGATGGATGGCGAGGTCCCGCTTGGTAAGACCACATGTGAACGGCGGCGGTGGGACTCGGGCTTTTTTGGCGGCTACTCGGCCCATCCTGGGCGGAGAAAGGCCGGAGGAGCGGGGCACGTAGAGCGGCCCCCAACCGGTGCTGGCGCCGATTCTCTGGTCACCAGCGAATCGAGGGACCGGCTTTGGGGCGGCATCGTGCGAATCGCGCCTGGCCCAGCGATTTTCCGAACCGGCATGCGCTGATAGAATCCCGCCCAAAGTCTTAGAATCCAGCCTATGGCGAGTAAAGCGCATCAATACTTGCAATATTCCTGAAAATATGCAGAAATTCACCTCTTTGTGTCATCGCCTCATTAAGGTTCCAAAATGCATAAGACAGTATTTAAATGAACCTGGCAATAATATTCCAGCTGTTGCATTGAAATTTTACTCTTAGTTTTACAGAACCCATTTTGAATGAATATAAGGGAATACCCATGCTAATTGCAATTCTGGATTTGTTTATGCAAAGTTTACAATGATGTTTTGGGTACAATCAATTTTCATTTCAATATTTATGCCCTTTGTATTAATATTAGTTTGTGGGTTTTTTTTGGGGGGGGCTACAATTTTCTCGTTCTGAAAAATTTGGTTTTAAAAATTCGCCCAAGTTCTCTAACAAATCACCAGAAAGCTGATTCAAAGTAAATGAGGGCAATCATGTCCGTTTCAGAATATACAAGAATATTTTTTTTGTGATAGAAGGGGAACATAACCAAAATACTTCAAATATCAATATCCTGAAAATCTGAAATAAAAGCAGAACATTTTGGATGTGTACAACCGCTTGATGAGCAACATAAAAGAGAATGATGAATATTCTGTGGATATATAAGATTCTTCCTGAGTAGCCAAGTGCGATGGTACCGAAAATCTAGCGTTAGGAATGCGTGATTGCCCGATATGCATTTCTAGCAGAGGAACATACATACAAACAAGGAACAGGATTAGGCCAATCAGACACTCGAGCCTGCTCTGCCACTTAATAAGATCATGGCTGATCTGGTAGCAACCTCAAATCTGCACCCTACATACACCTGGCAGCCTATCACCCCCTTGTTCATCAGGAATCTATCCTCCTTCTCTTCCTTAAAAATATTCAAAGACTCTGCTAGCAATGCCTTTTGAGGAAGAGCATTCCGAAGACTCACGGCCCTTTGAAAGAAAATGGTTCGTCCCATCTCTATTTTAAATGGGGAACCCCTTGTTTTTTAACAGTGACCCGGCAGTTCTACATTCTCCCACAAGAGGAAACGTCCTCTCAAAATCCACTTTGTCAAAACCCCTCACGGTCTTGTATGTTTCAATCAGGTCGCCTCTTACTCTTCTTAAACTCTAGTGGATACAAGTCGAGCCTGTCCAACCTTTCCTCATAAGGCAACCCACCCATTCCAGGTATTGGTCTGGGAAACCTTCCCTGAACTGCTTCTGACATGACACATTTGTATCCTTCCTTAAATAAGGTGACCAATACCGATAGTATGACAGTATGTATATTGTAGAGTAATGAAGGGGTTTACTGGAACTACATCTGACCACCAGATGGCGATCAAGCACATACACGTGGATCACGTGGATCTTGAGTCGAGGAGAGGTTGTTAGGTGAGGTCGAGAATCGTTATGTTATCAGGACCTCTGTAGTTAGAATGATAGTTTAGTGAATCTGTAATCTTTTATATCTTAGCAAGCAAGTTGAATCCATTTAGTTATCGTGTAAATAAATTAGTTTTGTTCAAAACTTAGCTCAATGTTCTTTGTGAGACACTGCACTTCAAAGCCATCCTCATTCAGAAAGCAAAGAACATCAGACACAGTACTCCAGATGTGGTCTCACCAGTGCCCTGTATAACTGAAGCATAACCTCCGTATTTTTGTATTCCATTCCCCTCACAATAAACAATAACATTGAGAGTGCCATGCTGGCAGTACTTCATCATTTTAGCTATTCGACTGAATTCTTCTTGGTTCTGGCTTCTCTCCTCATCCAGCCTCAATCATGGATTTCTCTGATGAGAGCCCTGATGAAGAGTCACAACCAAAATGTTGATTCAACTGTCACTTAAAGGTCCATCTTGCTGATGGTTTGACTGTTAAATTGTACATCTTCCCTGGCACAGACTAAAATATAAAGCTTATTTATTTTGGACTGTAAAGTGTATCAATCAAAACCTATCTAAAAGCTTTCATGGTTACATTATATGTCGATTTATTGCTTTGTACTGCGAATACTACCGGTTAGAAATATCTCACGTTTTGTCTTTTCATTCCAATGACAGAATTCCAGAAATGTAATATTGTTCTTTTTCTTTAATACACTCGATATTTGAAAATGCGTGGTTTAAACTAGCAAGGTAGAATTGACTCCGTTATCAAGCTTATGATTCAATTCAGAGGACTTGCTTATGCCTACAGCACAAGTGGGATTGTTTGTGTGCGTCTAGCTATTTCAGAGTAGATATTGAGCCACTGGTGTTCAGTTTTGCATAAGAATGCAGAAAATAAGTGATGCAAATTCATTCTGCCTTGAGACAGGGAAAATGAACAATAATCGTGGCATTGTCGCTCTGTGTATGTGTGTGTGTATATATATATTATATACACATATTTCTATATCTATATATATTTATCTATAGAGCTGTTGTATACAGCAAATATTTCCCAAGTCATTTCCGATTTCCGGAATTCTGTACGTTTTAAGGTGTATGCCACACCCTGTTGATATTTCTGAGGGCAGAGTAAATATATCTCTTCCCTGGGAACCAAAGCTTCCACTCCATCGTAAGAATGAATGTGTGCAAGGAGAAGAAAACGTAGCCCTTTGAGGCTGAGAAGTTAATCAACAACTGTATACAGAGGAGATGCATAGCATATGGACCGAACCAATACCGGTAGTACTGTACTGAGGATGCCGACTTTAAGATTTCAACTGGAAATATCATGTTACGAATGCAAGGTTATGTTTTGGACTGTCTCTTTAAATTCAAGGTAGAATTATGTAATGAAATGGGACATGTGACTTCCGGCTCGTTCTGCCTGTCGATAAGCTGATGTGAATTGGTTACCATGGGGACAGCGGACCTTGGTCAAATGTTACTGAAATCCACGTGCCAGGTTTGACAGGGCAGCCCGGTGGCGCACTGGGTAGCACTGCAGCCTCATTGCACCCAGGTCCCAGGTTCGATCCCGGCTCTGGGTCACTGTCCATGTGGAGTTTGCACATTCTCCCTGCGTTTGCGTGGGTTTCGTCCCTAAACCCAAAAGATGTGCAGGGTAGGTGGATTGACCATGCTAAATTGCTCCTTAATTGGAAAAATGAATTGGGTACTCTAAATTTATAAAAATAAATTTTAAAGGTTTGACACCTGAAAACACAAAGCGGCCAAGGGTAGGTGTACAGACTGTCAGGCAGTCTGATTTTTAAAAATAGAAGCCTGGATGGAGGGAGCCCAGAAGAGAGAGACAAGGACAACAGTTGCTGTGATCAGCAGAGGGGGAAAGGTTGCTTCTCTGTTAGCTATCAGGCGGAATGCGGATGGGAAAATATTCTTTGGTTGAGGAGTTGGGACCAGTAGAAATTTAAGGCCACTAATCCTGGTAAGGCTAGGAAGAGAAATTGCCAGAATGTGCCTTGATGCTGGAAGGTGTTTTGAGAATTTTCAGACAACCAAGAGAAACCATTTTCAATGGACACTCGACAACGACTCCGCAAAATAGGGAGAATTGAACCCATTAGAAGCTGGGAGTAATTGTTTCCTGCAAAGACTGAAATTCTGCAGGAAGTATAAATTTGCCGTATGTTTCCGAGTGTTATAAAAGCTAAGAGTATTAGTTGCCTGTTAAGTAAAGTTTAGTCAAATTAATTTTAGTTTGTTTGTTACAGTAAAAATGTGAAAATTTTAATACTAAAGGTTAGGTGGGGTTACTAGGTTACGGGGATAGGGTGGAGGTGTAGGCTTAAGTAGGGTACTCTTTCCGAGGGCTGCTGCAGACCCAATGGGCTGAATGGCCTCCTCATGCACTTTAAATTCTATGATTCTATGAAGTCAGGATGGTGAGTGATGGGAAGGGAAACCTCCAGGTGGTGGGGTTCCCAGGTATCTTATGCTCTTGTCCATCCAGATAGTAGTAGTCATGGGAATAGAAGGTTCTGCCAAAGGAACCTTGCTGAGTTGCTGCAGTGCAGCTTGTAGACTATAAATTGCTGTCTATTTTTTGTGGCAAAAATACAGGTGGTAATTGATAAGTAATTTCCTTCCTAGGAATATATGAGCAGGACTAGACCAGAAGCTCCACTAAACTATTCTTCTTTTCACTTAGAGTCTGGCCCTGATCTGTGTCTTAACTCCACCTAGTCTTGAAAACATTCCTTAATATCTATGCCGAACAAAAATCAATCACTCTCAGATTTGAATTTTTTAAGTGATCCCAGGCTTCAATGACATTTTGGAGGAGACAGTCCCAGATTTCCTCTTTTGTGTGAGGCAGTATTTCTTGACATCATTCCTGAACAGCCTCACTCTAATTTTAAGGTTTTCCCCCTGGTCCTGGATCACCCACCAGGTGAGATGATTCCGAACCACCCTATCAACTTAAAACACCTCAACTACTTTTATGTTCAAAGGAATACAAGCCTTGCCTACGCTATCTGTCCTCGTGATTTAACCTTCCAAATCCAGGCTATCATTCTGATCAATTTGCACTGCACTCCTTAAATGAACAGTTTTGAGTTCCACTTCAATTCCGATCAGATGTCGCAAGCAAATATTTCATTACCAAAAAATTATCTTTTAAGTGTTCTTCTCAAAAAGATGCTTGGATCCAATTAACAAAATTGAAATTAGGAAAAAAAATAAAGAAACAAAGGGAAATGAGGACAGCTGATAAAAGGCTTTGTCAAAGGGATAAGGAGCATCTTAAGGAGGAAAGAGAGAGGCGGAGAGGTTTAAAGAGGGATTTCCATGCTTCAAGGCTAGGCAGCTGAAGCCATGGACATCAATGGTGGAGTGATCAGGGAATGTGCAATAGGTTAGATTTGGGAGAGTGAAGAGTTCTTGAGTTGTAGGACTGTTGGAGGTGACCGAGATAGGATTCGATGTGTATTCAAAAGCAAGAATGAAAATCTGAAAAAATCAGATGGTGTTGCCAGGCCAAGAACCCAGTCTGGGTTGGCAAACACAGGGTTGATGGGGGAATGGAATTCAATGCAAGATAGGATACGGGCTTTAGAGGTTTGGATAAGTTCAAGTTTGCGGAGTTAACAAGGTTTGGTGGCCAAATGCATGGAAAAAAATTCAATAATGTTACACCCTCAATGCTGCAGCACAAGATAGCCTACACTCCTTTTGACTACCGCTCCCCAGTGAGAATATGAGATTGTCGAATTCATCCTATCTTTTTTCACTTGACATTGGATTCTGTCAAGCTTCAGCAATGAAATTACTGGATACTTAAAGATGTGCCCATTGTAATGCTTCAGTGAGAGTGTATGATTGCGATTTTGATATGCTGTGACATATAATGGAGTACAAAAATGTCTACAGTGTGTAGGCAGAATAGTAGAGAGATCGGGTGATTATTAGAAGCCTAAATTCACTATGGATTTGAACTGACAGTCACACAATAAAGTCATTCTATTGTTTTTTTGAATCCCTGCCGTCTTGTTCTGGTTCTTTCTTTGTCGACGCCCTTAATAGAACCCACAATGCAAAGTACTGAAGAATTGTACGTCATCTTAAAGTTCTATTTTTTCCCTAAACAATGCAATATTATGCACAAAACCTAGGTATTCTTTAACTCTCAAACACAATGTAACTTTTTTTGATATGCCATTTCTTTACTTCAATGACAGCCCGACGGGAGAATTTTTAAAATTCTTTTTTTTACAGGATGTGGGTATTTCTGGTTAGGCCAGCATTTGCTGCCCATCCCTAATTGTCCTTGAGAAGATGATGGTGAGCTGCCTTCTTGATCCACTGCAGTCCTTGAGGTGTAGGTACACCCACTCTGCTGTTAGAGAGGGAATTCCAGGATTTTTCTCCAGCGACAGTGAAGGAACACCGATATGTTTCCAAGTCAAGGTGGTGAGTGACTTGGAGGGGAAGCTCCAGGTGGTGGGGTTCCCAGGTATCTGCTGAACGTGGCCTTTTAGATGATAGCAATCGCGGGTTTGGAAGGTGCTGCCTAAGGACCCTTAGTGAGCACCTGTAGTGCACCTTGTAAATGGTAGATACTCAGGGCCGGCCCAAGGTACCGGCAACTCGGGCAGTCGCCCGGGGCGCCATGTGCTAGGGGGCGCCAGAGACTCGGGTCCCGCGCATGCGCAGTTGGGCCGGTACCAACCAGCGCATGCGCGGTGGCCGCCCTCCCCCAGGGCGGCCCCCTCCGCCCCCCCCTCCTGCCTCCCCCCCCCCCGGGTGGCCCCCTCCCGCCCCCCCTCCACCTCCGGCCGTCCCTCCGTCCACCCGCCCCCCCCGCCTCCCGACATCGCCCCCCCCCGCCTCGGCCCCCCGCCTCGGCCCCTCCCCACCCCGCCCCGCCTCGACCCCGCCCCGCCCCGGCCCCGCCCCCCCGCCCGCCCCGGCCCCGCCCCCTCCCAAAGGGTGCTGAAGTTCAGCTTGCCCGGGGCGCCAGCAACCCTAGGGCCGGCGCTGTAGATACTGCTGCTACTGTGCATCAGTGGTGGAGGGATTAAATGCTTGTGGAAGGGAGAGCAATCAAGTGGGCTACTTTGTCCTGGATGGTATTAAGCTTCTTGTGTTGTTGGAGCTTCACTCATCCAGGCAAGTGGGGAGTATTTCATTACACTCCAAACTTGTGCCTTGTAGATGGTGGACAGACTTTGGGGAGTCTGGAAGTGAGTTACTCTCTACAGGATTCCTAGCCTCTGATCTGCCCTGGTAGCCACAGTATTTATATGGCTGGCCAGTTCAGTTTGTGGTCAGTAGTAACCCCCAAGTTGTTGATAGTGGGGGATTCAGTGATGGTTATGCTATTGAATGTCAAGGGGCGATTGTTTGATTCTCTTACTGTTGATGGTCATAGTCTGGCACTTGTGTGACACGAATGATAGTTCTCACTTGTCAGCCCAGGCCTGGATATTGTCCAGGCCTTGCTGCATTTGCATGTGGACTACTTCAGTGCCGGAGGAGTCAGAAATGGTGCTGAACATCAGCAACAATTCCCACATCTGACCTTATGACCGGATGATACTAAAATAGGTGAGAAAGTAGACAGTGAGAAGAGATAAAGGGCGCCATCCAATGGCCATGCTTCACCAGAAAAGCAGCTCGCCGCGGCACAGCGTGACCGATGAAAGCTGGGGCCCTCCGTTCCAACGCGATCTCGCGAGATGTTGCGATGTAAATCCTGCCCATTGTGGGCGGGATCACTTTTTCAGCAAATCTGCATATTAGAGTGAGGCAGTGAGCCTTACTATAATGTGCAGATTCCTGAGGCTTTGGGATTAATCCCCTTTGCCTCAGGGACCCCGGGCGAGCGCCGTTCAGCATTGGTCCCCACAAACGGAATGGCACTTGTGCTGGTCTCCCAGGGGATCGGAGGCCCCCATCTGCATGCCCATAGGGCAGTGCCATGGGTGCCAGGCAGGCACCGCCAAGGTGCCCTGGTGGCATTGCCAGGGTGCCAAGCTGGCCTTTTTTGGGCCGGGGTTCGCAGCATGAGTATTTGGGAGGGGGGGATCATTTCTGGGGCCTCATCGATCAGGAAGCCACTTAAGCACCCCACTGTACAAAACGGGGCTAAGTGTGGCGTCGGCCACCCGTTCCCTGTTCAGGTCCTTTCATAATCATGTGTTTCTCGGCACTGTGAGCACCGGGAAACATGCAGCTAAACGGTCTAGATAGGGGACTTTGTTCCCTTTGGGGAGAATCGCGTCCAAAGATTTTACAGATAGATATGGATAGGCTAGGAGATTAGGCCAAAATTTGGCAGATGGAGTTTAATATAGATAAGTGTGAGGTTATCTATTTTGGCTCAAAAAATAGAAAGGCAAATTATCTAAATGGAAAGCAGATTCAAAATATATCTGGGTAGAGGGATCTGGGTGTCTGTTCATGAATCGCAGAAAGTTGTTATGCAGGTACAGCACATAATTAAAAAGGCAGATGGAATGTTTTGTTTATTGCAATAGGACTGGAGTATATAAGTAGAGAAGTGGTGTTGCAATTATATAGGTTGTTGGTGAGACCATATCTGGAGTAATTATTGTTTCCAGTTTTGATCTCCTTATTTGAGGAAGGATTTGGTGGCATTGGAGGCAGTTCAGAGGAGGGTCACCAGATTGATCCCGGGGATGAAAGGGTTGACGTATGAAAGGGTTGACGTATAAGGAGAGATTAAATAGTTTAGGTTTATATTCGCTGGAAGAATGAGGGGATCTGATTAAGGTATGTAAAATACTAAAAGGGATTCATAAAGTAAACTTAGATCAAATGTTCCCCCTCATGGGGAAATCTAGAATGAGAGGATATAGGTTGAGAGACGGTAGATTTAGAACTGAAATGAGGAGGAACTACTTCTCGCAGAGGGTGGTGAATTTGTGGAACTCGCTGCCCCGTAGTGCGGAGGAACCCGAGTCATTAAATGATTTCAATAAGGAGATAGATATATTTCTGTGGAAAAAAATGAGTTAAAGGGAGATGGGGGACAGGTAGGATGGTGGATTTGAGACCAGGAGGAAATCATCCATGATTGGATTGAATGGCAGAGAAGGGCTGAATTGCCGACTTCTGCTTCTCTGTTTGTTAGGATAGAAGAGAGGTCATTGAAGCAGCTGAAGATGGTTGGGCCTCAGATACAAGCCTGAGGAACTCCTGCAGTGATATCCCAGGATTGAGAGGACTGACCTCCAACTACCACAACCATCCTTTGTGCCAGGTATGACTCCAACAGCGGAGAGTTTCTTCCCTGATTCCCATTGGGTTTGAGCACAGCCAGGCAGGTGGGAAGGGAATTTGCTCCCTCAGACTGCAAGAGACCTTCCCATATGTGAGATGAGGTTGGTTATTCCCAAAATCAAGATACCACAGCCCGGAAGGTTCCTCTCAGATGGGAACTGTGAATGTGAGCCATTGGGAGACCAGCAGCCAATGTGGCTGAATGTGAATTAGGTGACGGGTTGGGTGTGACTTAGTGAGAATTAGGATTTAGGCAGCAGAGTTTGGGAATGGGCTGCAGTTATTGATGTCAGAGGCTGGGAGACTGTTGGTACATAGATACATAGAACATACATAGAACATAGAACATAGAACAGTACAGCACAGAACAGGCCCTTCGGCCCTCGATGTTGTGCCGAGCAATGATCACCCTACTCAACCCCACGTATCCACCCTATACCCGTAACCCAACAACCCCCCCCCCCCCCCTTAACCTTACTTTTAAGGACACTACGGGCAATTTATCATGGCCAATACACCTAACCCGCACATCTTTGGACTGTGGGAGGAAACCGGAGCACCCGGAGGAAACCCACGCACACACTGGGAGGACGTGCAGACTCCGCACAGACAGTGACCCAGCCGGGAACCGAACCTGGGACCCTGGAGCTGTGAAGCATTTATGCTAACCACCATGCTACTGTGCTGCCCTATAGAACGTGCTGCCCTACAGTGCAGAAGGAGGCCATTCAGCCCATCAAGTCTGCACTGACCCACTTAAGCCCTCACTTCCACCCTATCCCCACAACCCAATAACCCCTCCTAAGCTTTTTTGGACACTAAGGGCAATTTATCATCGCCAATCCACCTAACCTGCATGAGTTTGGACTGTGGGAGGAAACCGGAGTACCCGGAGAAACCCACACAGCCACCGGGAGAACATGCAGACTCCGCACAGACAGTGACCCAGCGGGGAATCGAACCTGGGACCCTGGCGCTGTGAAGCCACAGTGCTAGCCACGTGTCTACCATGCTGTACAGATCAGCATCAAATGGATTGTAACAGGAAGATATTATGGAGGTAGAAGGCGGTTTGTAATGGAGAGAATTTTGGGATGTAAGTTCAGCTCCCGGTAGAATAGGAAATGATTGTTCTGGATGGTTAACTGCAGGAAGTTGCAGTTTACTAAGACAGAGAATCGGGATAAAAAGGCCATTTTCAGATTGACAAATAGTAGCCTGTAGAATGGGTGGTCAACGATTTGGCAGAAGAGAGTATAACGTGAGAAAACATGAGGTTGTCCACTGTGACAGGAGGAATAGCAAAGCAGAACATTTTTAGATGGAGAGAAGGTGCAGAATATTATAGTACAGAGGGACCTGGTGTCCTTGTACCTGGTGTCCTTGTACCTGAATCACAAAAAGCTAGCATGCAAGTACAGCAAGTAATCGGAAAGGCAAATGGAATGGTGGTCTTTATTGCAAAGGGGCCAGAGTACAAAATTAGGAAAGTTTTGCTGCAACAAGACATAGGTGAGACCTGGAATACCATGTACCTATTAAAGGAAGTGTATAATTGCCTTTGAACCAGCTCAGGACCGGTCCACCAGACTGATTCCTGATGTAAGTGGTTGTCTTATGAAAAAAGGTTGGGCCTCTGCTCATTGGAGTCTCAACGAATGAGAGTGATCTTATTGAAATAAAGAAGATTCTGAGGAGGGTTTGACAGGGTAGATTCCAAGAGGCTGCTTCCTCTAGTGGGGGAGCTAGGGAGACACATTGCCAAAATGAGGGATCTCCCATTTCAGACAGAGGCGAAGAGAAATTTATTCTCTTGAGGGTTATTCGTCTTGGAATTCTCTTCCCCAGAGAGCCATGGAGGCTGTGGGTCATTGAATATAGTCCAGGCTGAGGTAGACAGAGTTTTGGCCAGGCTGGGTTAGACAGATTTTTGATCGACAGGTGAATCGAGGGTGAGGGGTGACGGGCAGGAAACTGGAGTAAAGCCGTTATGAGATTAGCTATGATCGTATTAAATAGTGGAGTAGGCCAAAGTGGCTTAATGCTCACTCCTCTTGTTACAGATAATCTTGTGCAACTGGATGTCTGGCAAGCAGATAGTCAACTGGGCAACTTTGAGAGTGGTGGTGGAGACGTATAGCTGGGTGTCAATGGATGTTTGGAACCTGACCACATGTTTTTCAATGGTGTCAACAAGGGGCACCATGTCGCCGAAGATGATGATGCCAAGAGAGTCCAGAGATAAGTGAAATGGTGGGAATAAGAGGCCATGTCTTTGACTAGATACACAAGCAAGCAATTGGCCTACTTAACTGCAGGAGGAGAGGTTTGGCAGGGGAAAGGTGTTATCAACCATGTCAAAGAATTCCAAAAGGGTTAAGAGGATCAGGAGAGATGGTGTGTCACAGTCGCAAACGCTGTCACCTGAGCAATTTTTATGTAACCTTTCAGGTGCTGTGACACAGGCTTAAAACATAGAACATAGAACAGTACAGCACAGAACAGGCCCTTGATGTTGTGCCGAGCAATGATCACCCTACTTAAACCCACATACCTGTAACCCAACAATCCCCCCATTAACCTTACACTACGGGCAATTTAGCATGGCCAATCCACCTAACCCGCACATCTTTGGACTGTGGGAGGAAACCGGAGCACCCGGAGGAAACCCACGCACACACAGGGAGGACATGCAGACTCCACACAGACAGTGACCCAGCCGGGAATCGAACCTGGGACCCTGGAGCTGTGAAGCATTGATGCTAACCACCATGCTACCGTGAGGCCCCGAACCTGATTGGAGAGATTTGGGTGTGGAGCTATAGTAACAATGGTCCCAGAACTGTAAGACAAAGGAAACGGAGCTCGGAGATAGGTTTGTAATTTACAAGGACAGATGGGTCAAGGGTGGTTATAATGAGGAGGTGCGTTTTGAATGGGAGGAAAATTGAGGGGATCATTGGGAATATCAGCTAGAAATAGAGTTTAATGAAGCAGGTAAAAAGAGGATGGTGGGGCATCAGTCTGAGTTCAGTAAGCTCACAGTACCCATCATAAAATCAGGAAAAGATGCACGGAGGTTAAATGAAAGAAAGGGCAGAATGGAGAGGAGGTATTTAATCAGGTGATAATATGGCAGGAAGGTATCCTGCCACTTTTCTGCTTCCATTTTGTTTGTGGCGGGAACACCATGAATGGCCTTTCTACCTTGCCACCAATTGAGGTGAGTTGAGCAATTATTGCCTCATTTAGAGCCTCTGATATTAACCTGTCGGGGTTGCTTGCAGGTACCAGGGGAAGGTCCCTCGCTTAAAGGCACTCCAGGGACTGGAATCAGGAAGGGGGAAACCATGGTGACAGCCAGTCCCTGCCCTTGCTTCCAAGCTCCCTCCCCTATGATCCATGTCACACTCCATTCCTGTCATCACTCACCTGTAGCCTGGGATCCAGCGATGATACTGTAGGCCTCAAGTTGGTATCGTACAGGCAGCAGCCACCACCTCTCCAGTGGCTGCCTGGAGACCTCTGGTGGACCTCTGGCTGTCAGCTTTCAGTGGGCAGGCAGAACTCTCCCACTCCCATCCCCACCCCTGTGGCCTTTGATCAAGGGGAAGTGCTGCTGCTCTCCAGTTGAGTGCCTAAGTGGCACTTAATACAGCAGGTCTTTCCTATAGGGACACGAGCCGCTCACTGGCTCCCCAGCCCACATTGTTTACTTGAACTATATCCTGTAGACCATATATGTCAAACTCAAGGCCCGCGGGCCAAATCCGGCCCGCGGTGGAATTATCTTTGGCCCGCGAGATAATATCTAATTACTTTTTAAAAAAATTTAGATTAGCCAATTATTTTTTCCAATTAAGGGCCAATTTAGCGTGGCCAATCCACCTACTCTGCACATTTTTGGGTTGTGGGGGCGAAACCCACGCAGACACGGGGAGAACGTGCAAACTCCACACGGACAGTGACCCAGAGCCGGGATCGAACCTGGGACCTCAGCGCCGTGAGGCGGTTGTGCTAACCACTAGGCCACCGTGCTGCCCTAATAATATCTAATTACTATTAAAGCTGGCCCCAGCAATTGAAGCGCCTATGGCGTATGATATGGCTGATGCCGAGTTTATTCAGGTATAGTGTGAATCACAAAGTGTTGGCCTGTGGAAAAATGTTTTCATTAGAAATTACTCTGGAAAAGCTCCAGATAAAGCAATAAGAAATAAATGCAACTAATTTTTTTATTTATTTAATATTTAATGTTGTTTTTATAGGCAATAACCTCAGCTTTATTGGTTCCAGGTTCAATAAATTCATTTCAATAAGTTTTGCAAAAAAAACATTGAACCAGACCGGCCCTCGACTTGTCCCGATTTTTTAATTTTGGCCCACGGTGTATTTGAGTTTGACACCCCTGCTGTAGACTGACACCATTCAGTTTATAGTCCCATTGTTTTTCCTTGTCCTCACTAATACAATTTAGTCTTGCTGAAAAAGAGAATGCTATTTATTCTATTCCGCACTTATTGAAAATGAATTTTGTTTGCTATTTCTCAGCCCAATTTTACAAACCCTTTGAGAGAGAGATCCATATTTCCATTATAAAGGGTAGCGCACATGTGAAATGCTGTTCCATCAGAGGGCTGTGGATACAGGATGATGGATGAATCAAAATGTTCAAGATTGAGATAGACAGAAGTTGGGTAAATTGAACACCGCTACAGATCAGCTGCCATATGATTGGGTGGTGATGAAATGGCTGAACTACCTCCTTCTGTTGCTATGTTGGTAACTCCACTTCCAAGTTATTGATAGGTAAGGTGAATACCAAAAGCATTGATCCTTGACCAACCCAGTAATTAACGCTCACCCCATGATGCAGAGCATCTTTGTTTATTTTATTGTAGCCATTTCCATATAGAATTTTCCACTTTTGTATTCTAACTGAGGGACCAAGTTCCCCCGTGGCACTGTATCAATAGCCCTTTTAAACTATGTATAACCTGAGCCCAAGAAAATTGCCTCTACCCACAAATTCTTCAAACATGGGTAAACTCAAACCTAATAAATAAATATCTTCGGGCAACACGGTGGCCTAGTGGCTAGCACAGCTTCCTCACGGCGCTGAGGTCCCAGGTTCGATCCCGGCTCTGGGTCACTGTCCGTGTGGAGTTTGCACATTCTCCCCGTGTCTGCATGAGTTTCGCCCCACAACCCAAAAATGTGCAGAGTAGGTGGATTGGTCATGCTAAATTGCCCCTTAATTGGAAAAAATAATTGGGTAATCTAAATTTATTTTAAATAAATAAATAGATATCTTATTTACACACAACATTGATTTGAAATCAGTCTGGACTTCAAGAACTATTCCAGGACAGTAACCACGATTGTGTAACGGATGCAGGACGATCACATTATCACCTTTCTGCTCAGATTAAAAGGACAACATAATGTTACAGCCAAGATAAAACCAATCTCCTGTGTCAACAAACACAATTTTTTTGAAAAGTGCAAAATATGAAATATTGCAATACAAATATAGAAATGCATTGGGTAAAGACCAGAACGCAGCTATAACAAAATGGATTTTTTTTCACCTTTTATAGGCGTAAAAATACCTTCTCGATAGATTCTTTCTACTTCTCCTCCATTGTTCTGTATGAAGTAACTGCGGTCCCCAGTCATAGGCAACAGCTCTTAAGAAAGAAATGTGGCATTCAGCCTTAGACATTAAATGAATGAGTGAAATGAAAATAGCTTACTGTCACAAGTAGGCTTCAAATGAAGTTACTGTGAAAAGCCCCTAGTCGCCATATTCCGGGAGGCTCATATGGGAATCGAACCGCGCTGCCGGCCTGCCTTGGTCTGCTTTCAAAGCCAGCGATTTAGCCCTGTGCTAAACAGCCCAGCAAACAAAGGGTAATATCATTGTGTCAGTCGGTGGAATTGAACGACTAGCAAACATTCTACCCGTCTCTGTTTTACAAAACATATTTTGTGTGGAAAAAGTCTAATGATCTTGCTTTCACTGTTGTCATAAAGATGTGTTGATGACAAGTATTAATTTTGAATTCATCAGCTAGACTAATAAATTGGACTTTTAAAACTAGCTTTTGATTTTGCTGAAAGAGGAGACTGACCCACAGGAAGATGGTCAAGTCCACTCCACTTACCCATTAATAAGCCTCTAAGAAATGAAACCGCCAGTCTATGAAATTCACAAGCATACGTGTATACAAACTAGGAACAGGAGCAGGCCATACAGCCCTTCGAGCCTGCTCTGCCATTCAATGTGCTCACGGGTGATCTGATTGTAACCTCAACTGCACCCCGCCCCCTGCCTACCCACGATAACCTTTCACCCCCAGGCTTACCCGGAATCCATCTACCTCTGCCTTAAAAATATTAACTGACCCTGCTTCCACCACCTTTTGAGGAAGTGAGTTCCAAAGACTCACCACTCTCAAGAGAAAAAACTTGTTCTCATCTCTGTTCTCAATGGGTGACTCCTTATTTTTTAACAGTGGCCCCTGGTACTGGATTCTCCCAAAAGAGGAAACATCCTCTCCATAGTGATCCTGTCAAGATCCCTCAGGATCTTGATTTAGATTCATTATAGACAGTGACATCTCCTGGAGACAGTGAACAACATTATTCCTGCCCTATTGACTTGATATCTATGAAAGCCAGCCACAGTGTTCAACAGCTGAAGACAAACCATTTTAAAGGTTAATTGCTTGGGAAAAAAAGACCTTGATTTTTAACACAGCTCTCCAGAGATGGTGGCATGGTGATATTATCGTTGGCCTAGTAACCCAGAGACCCACAGTTTCTAGGTTTGAATCGCAGCATGGCAAATTCCATTTTTTGTAAAATCTGGGATTTAAAAAAAAATTCAATGCTGACCATGAAAGCGTTGTCGATTGTTGTAAAAGCCCATCTGGTTCGCAAATGTCTTTTAGGTAAGGAAATCTGCCGTCCTTACCTGGTCGGGCCTACATGTGACTCAAGGCACACAGCAATGTGGTTGACTCTTAGATGCCACTCATTTTAAGGAGATGAGGGGTGGCAATAAATGCTGGCCCAGCCAGCAACACCCACATCCCATGAATGAATTTTAAAAACGGAATTAATAGGCCTGAACAGCCCAAGTCTTCTGTGTGGTTTAAAGCATTTGGATTTCTCAACAGAAAGGAACCAGTAGCAGAGTGAAAAGAAAGAACATAGAACAGTACAGCACAGAACAGGCCGTTCGGCTCTCCATGTTGTGCCGAGCTTTGTCCGAAACCAAGATCAAGCTATCCCACCCCCTGTCATTGTGGGAGCCTGAGAGGATCCCGCTATTGGGCCATCCTCTCAAAATGGCGGCATGATAGTGAGGTCTCGAGAGCGAGGTCCCGCTTCTGGCCACCCCCTCTCCCCCCCCTCCCGCCCCGCATCACAATTCAGCACCACTCCTGGATTATCTGGGTTCCCATTCTTCCCCCAATTGGGGGTGATTCAATCTGCCCTCCCCCACCGAGCCCTTAAATAAGGAGACTTCCCCCAGAGTCCACCTATATAAAGAGACCCCTCAGAGACCCCCCCCCCCCCCCCACGTAAAGATGCCCACCCCAAGGGACCCCTAAATAAAGAGATCCCCCTCCCAATGACCTCTGAAATAAAGAGACGCCCATAAACCCCCAGAAAAGAAACTCCTGCCAGGGAGCCCCCAGAAAAGAGACCCCTGTTAGGCAGCCCCCCAGAACAGAGACCCCTATCAGGAAGCTAGAGATCAGTCCAGACAGAGGTAGTGAAAAAAATTACTGTTATAACACTCACCTGTGCAATACACCTGCTGACTCAGACACAGGAAGCACCACATGTCAATTCCTCAGAAAGCTCCAGCATCTCTCTCTCTCTGCACCCAACTGGAAGCTTGGACCCTGTCTGCTAATCACACTGTGTCTCCATTCTGCAGTAGACTGAGATTTGAATTCAATTTCACAGTAGCACGTCTAGAGGGGGAGAAGTACTAGCTACACATTTTTAAAATACCTCCGTCTTGGAAGCAAGATCATCATATTAATAATAATCACTTATTGTCACAAGTAGGCTTCAGTGAAGTTACTGTGAAAAGCCCCGAGTCGCCACATTCCGGCGCCTGTTCGGGGAGGCTGGTACGGGAATTGAACCTGCGCTGTTGACATTGTTCTGCATTACAATCCAGCTGTTTAGCCCACTCTGATAAACCAGCTCCTGATCATCAGATTCTACCTGCAGCCAGTGAAGTCCAGGCTATGAACCCTCTAATTTTGTCACTTCTATCCTCCCCTATTCAATTTGTGTATGTGAGCTTTGGGTGCGTGCGCATGTGTGCGTGGCAGAATGTATTTTATTATTGTACAAACACTGTATATCACTGTAGAAACACTTGTTAGGCTACAACTGGAGTACTGCATGCATTTCTGCTCACCACTTTATGGGAAGGATGAGATTGCACTAGAGAGGGTGCAGAGGAGATATACCAGATGCTGCCTGGGTTCAGGCTGATGTGTTATGTACTCTGGGATAACACAGGCTGCAACTCGATGCAGCTTTGACCAAAAGATACTCCAGACTTTGAAGTAAGTTCAATGTGATTTATTGAACCATTAGCACAGTTCTCTATGAGTTCGACTCTGCTGCTAATCTTGCTATAGTAACTCAGTCTAACTAACCAGTCTGCTTTAAGCCACGTGGTGGGTGTGATGCTTCTGAGCTGCCCCTGTCCTTCTTTCTGTGTCGCCTGTGGAAAGAGACAGAGCATGTGTGCCCTGTCCTTTTATATGGGTAGCCCCCTTGTGGTAGTGTCACCTCTAGGTGTCTTGACTGCTCATTGATTGTGTCCTATTCTATGTGTTCATTAGCTGTATGTCTGCATGTCATGACATCTCTGGTGCTCCCTCTAGTGTTTACTTAGTTGTAGTGTATTTACATTAACCCCTTGTGTATTTACAGTGATGCATATCACCACAGGGGTGGTCTGAACTGTGAGGAAAGATTGGATAGGCTGGGGCTGTTTTCCTTGGAGAAGCGAAGATTGAGAGGGGACCTGACTGAGGTGTATTAGATTATGAGGGGCATAGATAGGGTGGATAAGAAAGCATTTTCCCCATTAGGTAGAGGAGTCAATAACCGGGGGAATAGATATAATGTCAGAGATAGAAGGCTGAGAGGAATTGAGGATATCCTTTTGACCCAGAGGGTGGTGGAAATCTGGAACTCACTGCCAGAAAGGGTGATCGAGTCAGAACTCTTGTAACATTTAAGATGTATTTAGATATTCACTTGTGCTGCCATAGCCTCCAGGGCAATGGGCCAAGGACTGGAAAATGGGTTTACTACAGTCAGAACTTTGTTGACTGGCATGGACATGATGGGCCAGGTGGCCTCTTTCTGTGCTGTAAACGTTTACAAATCTACAGCCTCAATTTCAGTATCAATAAACTAACCTTTCTTTGTTAAACTCAAAAATATAACCCTGTCTGATTAATTCTTTTTAATCACAGGATGGAAACAGTTAAGTAAAATCTAAATTAGCAAACATATCCTTTTACAAGACAAAAGAAAACCCTGTTGCAGTCAAACGAGGAAAGGGTAAAGAGCGGAGTCCTTCAACTCTTCCTCATCTGATCATAAGACTGTTATTTTTCCATTACACAAAGTCGATGGTCATGACTGTTAAATATGAGGTGTGATTGAAATCACCAAGACCTGTTAGCGTAAGAACACAAGAACTAGGAGCAGGAGTAGGCAATTCACAGCCATTGCAACAGAAAATGGAAAGATATTGGCTGGAGATACTTAAATCGGTTAATCTGAAGAATTTCTTTGGTCAGAATTCATATGCCATCAAGGTTAAACTGAGATTGAGAAATGCTGTGAATCTACAAGGTGGGTTAGGAAGCAGGTGATTGACCACAAAACAAATCTTTCTTCTGCTTCAAAATTTTTATTGTTATTCCTATTTGAGAGTTCACATCCCTGGGTTTCATTTTGAGATGAGTATATTATCCAGATTTTCAGGGTTTTTCATGTAGTATAGACCCTAAATGACTTTTTTAAATAGGCAGATTGAAAAAGGAAGCATTGTGGGTAGTTTAAACCCCCAAAACAGTGAGTTTATTATTATTAGTAGTAGTAGTTTGGATTGGGTTCAGAGTTACAATTAAGAAGAATTCAAACCATATAGCAAGCCAACTCAAATCCACCCACTTCCAGTTTTAAAGTGGGTGGAAGACGGAGGGGCAGAGAATATTCCAGTCTTGAGAGGCGGACCATTCAGCGAAAGCTTTTGAGGCGATTTCATGCCTCCATTTTATAGATTTCCCCCTTTTAACCCATAGGCTTGGGAAAACCAGCTGCTGAAAGAAGTGAGGTCCGGATATTTATAGCACTGCTTGTGGGCAAAGAAGACCTGGAGTGTGTTGCCCAGCCCAACATGCTAATTTGTAATTACCACCACCCATTCCCCCAGATTCCCCTCTCCAGGCTCCCCTCTCGAGCATCTCCAAGCCACCCGACCCCATCCACAAACATTCACTCCCTCCACTACCAACGCACTGTGGCAGCAATGTGTACCAAATTAAACTGGGTCTTACCCTCTCAATTCTGTGTCAAACATGTACCACAGCACCCCCCCCCCCCCCCTTTTGTAACTTATCCGCTCGTCTGCGTATAAAATATCGACAGTGTAGAAGGAGGCCACTTGGCCCATCGAATCTGCACCAACCCTCCAAAGGGGCACTCTCTCCAGGCCCACTCCCTGGCCCTATCCCCATAACCCCATGCATTGATCATGGCCAATCTTCCTAACATTCATATCTTTGGACACCAAGGGGCAATTTAACATGGCCAATCCACCTAACCTTTATGCTGCAGACTTTTCTGCCTGATAGGTGGCCTACTAATTAATCAGACTGCAGAGTGGACAGAAACCAATTTCCCATTGATAACACCGCACCCCACTCTGTGCATTTCAGTATCTATCCGGACCGTTAAGTTGAGATGTGGAAAGTAGCATTCATGTCACACGAACCATCTCTCCATGGCATTCCGTGGTATTACCCCGACAATGGACATCCTGGGTGTTACCATTAATCAGAGACTGAACTGGACAAGCCATGTAAATACTCTGGCTACAAGAGGAGATCAGAGGTTAGAAATCCTGTGGCGAATAACTCACCTCTTGGCTTCCCAAAGCCTGTCCACCATCTACAAGGCAGTCAGGCGTGTGATGGAATACTCTTCACTTGCCTGGATTAGTCCACCTCCAACAACACCCAAGAAGCTCAACACCATCCAGGACAAAGCAGCCCCGCTTAACTGGCACCCCATCCACAAACATTCACTCCTTCCTACTGACTTGCCACTACTGACGCACAGTGGCAGCAATGTGTACCATCGACAAGATGCATTGCAGCATCTAACCAAGGTTCCTTTGACAGCACCTTCCAAACCCACAACCTAGAAGGACAAGAGCAACAGATCCATGGGAACACCATCACATAGAAGTTTCCTTCAAGTCACACTTCATCCTCTCTTGGAAATATATCGCTGTTCCTTCACTGTCGCCCCTCCCTGACAGCACTGTGTGTGTACCTACACCGCATGGACTGCAGCGGTTCAAGAAGGCAGCTCTGAACCTCCTATACCAGAGACGGTGGGAGGAGGCCTTACCTTCACTTTGAGATCAGGGTGCCCTTTTCCATAGAGCGCAACCAGCTCTATTAGGCCCTATTAGGCCCCGTCCCACCAGAGTGACAGTGCAAAACATGCCCGCCCCTGCTTTTTTTTTGACGAAATGTCAGAAGATCCAGAGAGAACACATGACTGTTTCTATGAGGAGAAACATGCAAGTTTTCAGTCCGAACCTGATACTTGGCCATTTTGGGGGAAAATACAACCCGACGTATCAATAAAGTATGACCGTAAGTTGCGGATTCAAATTTCACCATTACTGTGTATGTCAGCTCTTTGCTGCATGGTATGGTAGCTTTAAGGAAGGTACAGTTCCACACTTGCATCTCAACTAACCCTGAAAAGGCAATTCCTTTGAGGTAGGTGTGCTACGATCTACATAGAAGGATTGGCCCGTCAAGTCAAAGCTAGTTCATGATTACGCTGGCATTCCTTCATCCATGCAATGCTATTGAAAGTCTAACATATCATTACTGGCATGCTTCTGGGTGAACATCCATTGATGCCATTGTGATTGCTGCCTCTGCTTTCATTAAACAGAGGAGGCTTCAACTGCATCGATCATCTGCTAAAACAAGCAATGCATGGGTTTGAGGATCTGTGCATGGTCACAGAGTATCTCTCATAAAGCCACCTGGAGTAAATCCTAATTTTCAACTAATTATTTCCTGACAAACGGATTGCCGCTTTACTTCCGGAGACCCTGATGCTTATCGTTTAATAGCTACTTCAGTACAAATAAACCGGTAAGCATTTCAAACACAACTCCTACCCATATCATACCACCCTTCACGAGACCATCAAGGGTTAGTCTTGAGGAATTTGCACCTTCAGCTATCAAAGCCCCACTAGCTTTACCTGGAAAGCAATAAATGCGGCAGTGAAGTGCAAATTCGAACATCACTCACAAGCTTTCTCAGAGAAAGCATCTCCAACAGGTCTGCGACGCTCCGTAGTTGCAAAATTGAATTGAGTTACAGTAATGTGCACAGAATTCAAAGCAAACATTGCAGAAAACTCAAAGGAGGTAGATCAGCATCTGAAAGCAAAAGACAAGGTAAACTTTGTCATGCATTTCATGTCATGGTACATTAAAATAAACTTCTTGTTAATTAATGTCAACAAGAGTGATAAAAAAATGTGGAATGTAACTTTTAAAAAATATATACTTTTATTGGAATTTTGCAGTTTATACATAGTTAACAAAAAGTGATCACCTGCATTTACATATGTATAGTTCCTTCCCTCTTCCCTTGTCGGTTAACCCTGCCTTCCCTCTCCTCCCCCTGCTTAGGTGTTCCCTTGGCATTCTGGTCTATTTTACATTATTTGATTGTGTCGGCCCCAGCAGGGCCCTAGGCCCTGTGACTGGTTCTGTTAGTCTGCTGGTTAGAATGGACTTTTCCATCCAGGAGATGGGGCGGGGGGGGGAGGGGGTTGGTATCCCTCCCCTACCAGGCAGTTTGGCCTTGGCGGTCTCCATTTTTGACCTTGTGTCCTTGGTCCCTGCCACAGGGCCTGTCTTTGTGGCCTTGTTCTTGGCCCCCCATTTTTTATTCCGTCTGTTCCCGTCCCACCCTCAAAGAAGGGTGTCCAGAGCCTGGCAAGTCTGGGGTACATCCAGAACATGTGGGTGTGGTTGGCCGGGCCGCCCTGGCACTGTTCACAATTGTCCTCCACCTCGAGGAAGAGCCTGCTCATTCGGATTCTTCTTAGGTGCGCTCTGCACCACTTTCAATTGCGTGAGGCTTAACCTTCCTGTTCAGTGCTTCGCTCCAGAGACCCTACCCTATTTCAATCCCTAGTTCTTCTTCCCATTTGTCCCGTATCCTGTCCAGGGGGGGAGTATGCCCTTTCTAATAGTCATCCATATAGGTTCCCGCCATTCCCCCCTCCCAGATTGCCCTCATCTAGTAGTTTCTCTAACATTGAGTGCCTCGGGGTCCATGGGTATGATGTTGTCTCCTTGCAGGGGACGTTCTTTACCTGTAGGTGTCGCAGTTTGTTCCCTTTGGGTAGTTGTCGCTTTTCTGTCAGTTTCTCTGAAATCACTAGCCTGTGCTCCATATAGAAGTCCCTAACAGTCAGCAAGCCCCTCTCTTAAAGGTGGCGTCCAACATGGCTGGCATAAACCAGTGGTTGCCACAGATGGGGGCCATTGTTGACATTTTGGATAGATCAAAGTGCTGTCTCATTTGATTCCAGGTTTGGAGTGTGGCTACCCCCACTAGGGTTGTTGAGTGTTTGGCTGGCAGGGATGGGAGTGCCAATGTGGCAAGGGCTCGAAGGGTCGTCCTGTACAGGAGCTCCCGTCCACCCTCACCCATTCCGTTCCCGTCCACCCTCACCCATCCCCTCACTCTTTCTGCTGTGGCTGTCCGGTGGTAATATTGTAGGTTTGGGAGAGTCGGGCCCCCCTATACTTCTTTTCTTTTTGCAGAACCTTTTTGGAGGTTAGTAATATACTCATCTATGGCCTCTAATATTTTCTGGCAGAAGACCTTGTCGGTCAGGAGGGTTACGTCCAACCTCCATGGGGGGCGTTGGCCAAGGCCTGTCTCCAACCTCGCATCCATGTTGTGTGGAGCGTGGTCGGATATTACGATTGTGTAGTATTCTGCTATTACTATTCCTGGAAGCACCAATTTCTCCACCACAAAGAAATCGGTATGGGAATAGATCCTGTGCACTTGCAAAAAAAAAATGACAACTCCTTCCCGCCCGGGTTCATGAACCTCCATGAGGCCACCACCCCCATCTGCTCCATAAATGTTCCTAGTTCGCTAGCTATGTTTGCCATTTGTGAATCCTGTTAAAGCACCCCCCCCCCCCCCCCCCCCCCCCCCCCCCCAACCATGATTAGTCTGTGGGTGTCGGTCAGGGATTTCTGCCATGGTCTTCTTTATGAATTGTGTGCCGTCCCAGGACCACTGGTGCCCCATCCAGGACGCCACTGACCATGACGTACCGTCCCGCTGGGTCCGTAACCATCCTCACCGCGTCCTTTGCTAGGTAGCATGGCTAACCCCCGGCCCCCATAACATGAATGGCACGTCTGTCTCTCACTCTCCCTTTCTTATCCACAGTCGGTCCTTCTCCCTCAATTGCGTCTCTTGGAGGAAGACTATATCAGCTTTCATACTCGTCAGCCGGGCAAAGACTCTGGATCTTTTCACTGGGCCATTAAGTCCCCTCTCATAGGGAGATTTTGCACCCCCCCCCCCCCCACTCCTGTGGGATCAGCCATACTTACCTTATGGCTGCGCCCCTGCACTCCACGGTTTCCCTTTATTAGGGGACCATCAAAAATGGCTGCATTCACCATTCTCATCATGAGGTTGGACCTCTGCGCTCTGGAGTTTCCCTTTGTCCAGGAACCACCCAATATGGCCGCCAACTGTGTGTACGCCACGTGAGTGCGCCCCTGCAGTCTGGGGTTTCCCTTTGTTCGGGAATCCTCCAAAGTAGCTGCTTGTGGCACCATCTTGTTCCTTGTCACGAGTGGCCTGTTGAAGCCAGTCTGGAGCCCTTGCCCCCCTCCCTCCTGTCATTTTATTCCCACTTGGTTTTGCTTCTCCCCCTCCTGCTACACGCACATCCTACTGTTGCCCCCTCTGATCTATTTCCCTGTCCCCCACCAGGTACTCTCTCCCTAGTGAGAGATGTAGCGTGGCACCCCACCCCCCTCACTCGTACATCCTGGCGCTAGCTTTCCTGCTAGTATCGTGGCCCCCCCTCCTGGGTCGGCCGGCCCCTCACCTCTGCCCACTATGTCGGTTTCCACTCTGTCTCCCCCCACCCTCTCCTGCGCTCTGCTGCACCCACTCCCTCCATTCTGCAAACTAGTTCCTCGGTTCACAATGAGGCGGTACAGTCCTATGCAAATTGTTCTCTAACTATCTGTCCTGTGTCCATCTCATCGCTGCCTCCTTTGTTGCTTGTCTAGTCCATTCTTTTGGATGAACTGCTTCCTGGCATCTGTTGATCCTTGCGTTGTTGAGGGTGAGGGGATGTTTTGGTCTGGTTATTGGAGGGGGGCTAATTTCGGCTAAAAGTGCTTATTTTCTTGTCCTTCAGAGGAGAGCCACCTGATGTGCGACTGCTCAGCACATGACCACTGATGTGACCATCAATTCACAAGACACGTGATTGGAAGTGAACGGTGGTTTTAATAATCTTACAACAGAGCCTGCCTGCGACGAGATGAACTGGCAGCAGACTCACGACTGCAGAGCTTTATACTTCCGGTTAGTGGGAGGAGCCATGGACGGAGCCAAGGGTGGAACCCAGTACAAACTCCTCATCTCCCCCCATGGGTAGAGCCGCGCAATGGCTCGTGTACAGAGCCCACAAGGACACAATACATATAATGGAACACAGTGTGAATTACTAAGTTTATAATTCACCACAACCACCACTAGAAGTTCCATGTGGGATGTAATGTAGCAAACTGATTATGCTGCAAAACTCACAATCCAGAGGCCGGGCCCCTTGATCGGGAGTCATGGGAGTCAAAACCCAACCGCAGAAGCTGATGAAGTGAGCCATGGAGTGAGTGGTTGCACATAAGGTTAGGTGGATTGGCCATGGTAAATTGCCCTTAGTGTCCAAAATTGCCCTTAGTGTTGGGTGGGGTTACTGGGATAGGGTGGGGGTGTTGACCTTGGGTAGGGTGCTCTTTCCAAGAGCCGGTGCAGACTCGATGGGCCGAATGGCCTCCTTCTGCACTGTAAATTCTATGATAAGGTGGCTCCTGCCTGAGGACAGGTTTTCGGCCCTTTTTAGCCCATTTTGCGGGGTTGTTGCAGGTGGAAAAGCGATGAAATTGAAGAACTAAGATTTCTTCTCTGGTGAGAGATGTTGAAGAGTTACCAGGCGAGGCGTATGTCAAAGAATGGCCATTCTTCGGACTGAAGAGGACACACGTGGCGCAGGAGGGGAAAAGATGGCGAAAGAACTTGTGGCGTCGCTGCCCGCTCAGTGGTGGCCAGGTGGAGTTTCCGTTGATCGAATTTAAAAACAAATACAGGCAATCCCTGAAGACTTGGCGAGAGTGGCAGCCGTGGAGAGGGTGGAATAGCAGTTAGAGTCAATCCAGAAGGTGGAGGAGACTGATGCTGACAACGAGGATCGGATTGCCTTCCTGGAGGCAGAGATGTTGATGATGTCTGAGTGGCAGCATAGGCTTCAGACTTTAATATTCCCTTGGTTTAAGGCAAAGCCAGCTCTTAATTCATTGCATCTGGGGTCATCTCCCTCCTCGGAGATGTCTCTGGCGCAGGTGGTAGACGATTATGCACTTTGCTGCAATCAGCCCTGTTCCTCTCAAATTATTTCATCCCATTCAACTTGAGCAAATCGTCACTTATAAATACATTGGGTTCAGATCACACAGATTATTTATTACTCCAGCAATCTTCCTTCAATTCCCCCATTCCCCGGACAAATAACAGCAAGGCAATATCCAGTACTGGTCCTCATTACTTATATAATCTGCAGTTTCTCTGCAACTATTTCCACTGAACTGGTTTAATAGACATTATAAAAGCTCTCTCCCAAATAAATAGCTCAGAAACCAGCCCAGAAAATAATTCAAAATGGACATGTGGCAATGACGGTGATTTTCATCAAGGCAAGGCTGATATTATTAGTTCTAGATGAGATGATCATGCAGCAAAAATGAGTTAAAAAGGCCTCGCGTACTTCATTTCTTTAAAAATATGTCTTGCTTCAATATCGAGAAGTGCGAACACAAAGCAGAAGGGCCACATCAGCTTTAAAACACGCGGGCCAAAATTCTCTGACCCTTCCCGCCGGCGGAATCATCTGTCCCGCCAAAGGAGGGCCCTCCCCCGCAGCACGTTCCGCGGACACGGGAAACCTCCTGGATAACGGCGGGACCGGAAAATCCCGTGCCAGCCAATGAGAGAAAAATCCAGCCCGTGGTTTGTGAGAGTGCGATTTCATTATTGCCAAGAAAAAAACGAATAAACGAATCACAGGACACCAGCAGTAATGACCAATGTGAATGGAATTGACATCTATTAGAGAAAATGTTGGAACTGTGAGAGGTCAGTTTCAAATGAGTTCCTGGGAGTTAAAATACTCCCCCGGTCTCATTTATGGACCAGTTTCTAGTTCACAGCAAAAATTAGGCTGGAATTAGTATCAGCCTGAAATCCTAGGCCCAAATATTTCTGGAAAATAATGGCAGAGGGCACGCGAATCTTACTGATAGGTGGTAGTTCTTCAAGCTATCTTCAAAAATGGTTCACGGATGCACAGACAATAGAAAGGTTTCTGCAAACAAAGAGCCTTAGCTGTGAAAATATGCTACCAGGGTGAAAATACTGCAGGGATAAATTTCCATTTCTTTAACAGAAAAGACATTTGTGACAAGTAGTACAGCAGCAGTACAAATGTGAACTGCTTATACATCCATATTCAGCGCAGTTCAGGAATCTGTATCGTTTCAAAATAGGATCAACAAACATTAAAATAGGAGAGAAAGGATCAAATTAAGTTCATGTTAAAGTCACGCAGAGTTGTGCAGCTGCAGAGGTCAATCGAAAGGTGGGTGAGACCCTGCACTGATAAATTTAGCAAGGAGAATAATTTCAGATTCACTAGGTTAATCCCAGATCTGAAGGGGTTGGATTACGAGGCGAGGTTGAGTAGGCTGGGACTGTACTCGTTGGAATTTAGAAGGATGAGGGGGGATCTTATCGAAACATATAAAATTATGAAGGGAATAGATAGGATAGATGCGGGCAGGTTGTTTCCACTGGCGGGTGAAAGCAGAGGCATAGCCTCAAAATAAGGGGAAGTAGATTTAGAACTGAGTTTAGGAGGAACTTCTTCACCCAAAGGGTTGTGAATCTATGGAATCCTTGCCCTGTGAAGCAGTTGAGACTCCTTTATTAAATGTTTTTAAGGTAAAGATAGATAGTTTTTTGAAGAATAAATTGATTAAGGGTTATAGTGATCGGGCCGGAAAGTGGAGCTGAGTCCACAAAAGATCAGCCATGATCTCATTGAATGGTGGAGCAGGTTCGAGGGGCCAGATGGCCTACTCCTGTTCCTAGTTCTTATGTTCTTATGTTCTTAAAGTAACAGAGAAAAATAGTGTTTTCTTTCTCCCAACGTGTACCAGCCTTTGTGAAAATATATTGGTGAAAACTACAGACCCTCTAGCCAGCGGCGACCACACACCCCATCAACGAGTAGAACAAACAATTCAACTCAATGGGAGTTTTTCACACTCTCTGGGCTAAGGTTTTGCTCCCGAGTCGGATCATTCCCAATTCCGCAAGCCCAACACAGGAGAAAGTGCCTCAGATCCTTGGAATTTGGGGATGGGAACATGGGTGTTAACTGGGTGTCAGTCCTATGACCTCAGAAACAGTGTAACAGTGCCAAAGCAGCTGCTCGTAGCAAGGTGAGCTGGGTTAAAAGGCCCACCTTGGTGCTCAGGAACTTCATTCCAGTTGCAACAAATTTAACAAAACAAAAAGCATCCCTCTAGCCCTCATGCCTCACACCCTGAAACCTTATCACCCCCCCCCCCACAAACTCCTCATGCCCCATCCATGCCAACCCATGCTACCTCATTCCCTCCACTCACACCCCCCATAGCCCCTCATACCCTCCATGCTAACTTATGCCTCACTACCCCCATGGCCCTTTATAGCATCAAGGCCAATTTGGTGCTGATCCTGCCTGTCCTTACAGCCTCCATGCCAAATCATCCAGTGTACACCATGGGAAGAGCTTCGCACCCATGGTGAGATTAAATAAAATACATTTTTCAGTGTCTATTGCAGACTTCTATAATGAAAACATTATCATTCGTAAAAATCATTCAATGTATATAAATTACTTCATGTGCTTAATCCCTTATGAAAACAAATATTATGTTCATAGCCCTACATCAAATACTTCATAATCATTTGGAACTGCAATCAATCTGAACCTACAGCCCCCCCCCCCACCGTTGTGATGATAGATTGTGGAATCAGTCATGTAGCACTAATCTTATAGTGATAACCCTCAGATTTATGTCAATACTGGTGGTAAAATTGCAAGGGGTGGGATTTAAATGACTTGACAGCTTGACTGTTCCACTGAGTTTATTCAGTTTTTAAACACATTCAAGTCTACTTTGAACAACCCCAAAGGGCGCTCGACCTCTCCCAAATCCTCTCCAAAATCCTCTCCGAATATCTGCAGCGGCTTTAGACATTTTCTTCAAATGTCTAAAGTCCACAAGTTATGGTTCGGTTATCCCTGTAGTGAGGATTGCATCTGCTTGAAGGCAGTTGCACTTCTGGCTCAGGTCACTGTCTGTGCGGAGCCTGCACCTTCTCCCTGTGTCTGCGTGGGTTTCCTCCAGGTGCTCCGGTCTTCCCCCCCACAAGTCCCGAAAGACGTGTTTGTTGGACATTCCGAATTCTCCCTCAGTGTACCGAACAGGCACTGGGATGTGGCGACTAGGGGCTTTTCACAGTAACTTCATTAACATGTAAACCTACTTGTGACACTAATAAAGATTATTATTATTATTATTACGTGTGCAGTTGCCTCTGTGAACCACAGATGTATAAACTACGACTGGTCACCTTTCCCCAACCACCACCCACTCCCCCCTCCCCACAGCACCCCACCTCTGGCAAAAATTGAGAGTGCGGAGTTTGGAGGGCGAAATTCCAGCTATGGCACTGTTTTGACTAAGGCAATGAGTCCTTCTACCTTTGTGTAAATTTGGCCCTCTGATCTTGGAGCTAAAACCTGTGACAGAACCATGCATAATGTTGCGTGATGGTTAAGTAAATTGCCAACACAGCTAATTAAATATTCTGTTGGAGTTTGAAAAACATTTCCCATGAGTTGCAGCAGCTGGTATAAGACTTGACACCTCATTATAATACGAGTTGAATGCTCAGATCTTACCGAGTTAGAGCAGGCAGCAAACCATCACAATGAACCTAACAATCCAGTTTTGTTAATTAGAGATCTAGCTTTTAACTGAGTTCTTAAATTCCTCTTCACATGATCAAGGATTTGGGGACTTAAGAATAGACAGACATACACACAAAAGCGTGTTTCTTCTTTTGTGTTTTAGGAATACACTTGTTAAATCGGGAAATGCCAATGGCCCTGAATTTACGCACCTTTTAAACAATACGAAAGTCAATGTTACAGGAATATATTAGGCCATTCAGCCCTTCATTCCTATTCTGCTTTTCAATTAGATCATGGCTGGTATCTTAACGTCGTTCTGTAACTCTTGCCCAATGACAATTTGCCAATTTCAGTGTTTATAAACCAGGGGGGTGTCCTGCTCTTGTATGATGTAAAGATCACAGGGCAGAGCTTCCAATAGGAAGAAAGCAGTTCAGATCAGGGGCCGGATTATCTGGTCCTACAGCCTTGTGTTTCTCAGCCGCTCGCCGTTCGCTGGTGGCGGGAATCTCTACTTCCAATGCTCGTCATTGGGATTTCCCATTGATGCCACCCCTCGCTGCTGGGAAACCTGCAGGCAGGAACTGGGAATGCCAATGACTGGAGGATTCCAACCCAGTATTAGTATTTCCCAGTTTTTATTGGCTTTCCGTTTTAAGGTCAATAAAACCAATTCAGGGCAGCAATTCAGGGCAGTATTCATGGCCGAAATTCTCTCAAAAGTGTCATTTTGGGCATAGTTTGACGGGGTGATGCACGTCGTTCTTTTTGGTGAGATCCAGACTGGTATTCAGCCACACTTCGTCATCCGTCTGAAGCACGGGGAGTTTCTCACCGGTAAATCCCACAATTTTGTTCTGTTGTGGGAAACTAATCTCGCCATTCCAGCTCCTCCAGGATCAGGGTGCCATTTTGAGAGGGTGCCTCAATCTCAAAGTGAGATTGAAGGTCCCCCACGCCCCTCACTCATGCTCAATGTGACCCTCAACAGACATGGGAAACACTCCCAACCCTCGATCCCCGAAGGACAACCTACGCTCCATTTCTAAAAGTTAGCGTGAGCACTCCCCCCCGCCCCCCCCCCAACACCACCACCCCCACCACCCCCCCAAATCACCCAGGCATGAGGGTGACCCTGCCCACACCCATTCATCCTTATGGGCATTGGGGCGTCGTCCCACCCCAAGTGTGCATATCCCATCATGGGGTCCCTGAGGGCTCCCACTTTCAGGCCCCCCCTTTCAGGCCTCCCCTTCATGATCCCCTTCACTCCCCCATCCTTCATACACCCCTTTCACTCTCCCTTTCATGAACACAGCCCCCGTCCTTCGGCAGTGCCAACCTGGCACCTGGGCAGTACCAGGGGTCAGGCTCACAGTGCGGCACTGCCTGCCCTGCCCTGACCCCGGCTACCCGGAAGGCTCCAATGATCTTCACACCTGGTCTCAGCTTGTAGAGACCAGTACTAATCCTCACCTGAGTGAGGCCTCACCGGTGCAGCCGGTGACTCCCGGAAGCTGGGAGAACGCGGCCTCAGTCAAGCTTTGCTTATTTATATGAGCCTATTGGCTCTTTTAAATATGATCACATCCAGTGGGCGCATGATCCGGATGACTCCAGGCGTAGCGGGTCAGCTGTTGGTTGCAGAATGGTGTTGCATAAAGAAGTCTATGCAGTCTTCAGTAAGTCTTTATTAACCACAGGAACTATTTGCATTTGCACAATACGTGATAGGAGCTGTCTCCATGTTTAGGTCTTTATACTGTAAAGGACCTTCCTGTCTATCCCTTATTTATTAGGAGGGGTTGTTGCAGGAGAGGAAGAAGCTGTAGGTGGAGTTCGAGCTCACATCTAAAGGGAAGGAGATGGGGCACTTGCTTGGAGTTAGGGGGTGATGGACAAGCATGGGTAAGTTGCTTGTGCACCAGTTGAGGTGGCAGGCAGTGGTGAGGGAGATTGGGTGGTGAAGGATTCAGGGGAGTAGGATGCTTTCATATCTAACCCTGAACGAAACCCCTGCCCCACCACCCTCAGATGCATCTTTTGCATGAACACCACATCTGCCTTCAAACTATAAGTTTGCAAAAACACGGGACCGCTTGATCGGCCCATTCAGTCCCCTAATGTTCCAAGAGACCAGTCTGGTCGGAGCCCCCCCCCCCCTCCCCCCCTCCTTCCCGCCCCCCCCCCCCCCCCCCCAATCCCCCCCAATCCCATGGACTCCTCTAAGCCCATGTCCTGCCCACCATCCCCACCTAGCGAACTGCTCCACACAATCCCTTCAACGTCAGCGACTCACTCCTCCCTCCCTAATCCCCCCCCATCTGAAACACAGAAAGCCCCACCTCCCCAGGCACTCCCTCCCCACCAAGCCACGAACAAAGAAAACCAACACAACCCAAACACCCAACCTTCCTCCGACATTACCCATCAAGCCACACAATTTTTATATTTTAAACATCACTAACCTTAACACAAGATACAAAACTCTACAAGAAAACAATTAACTATACAGTGAGGGTAGTAAAGAACAAACAAACATATACAACCCCGTGTGAATATATGCAGAACAATGCCAGCAGCGCAGGTTCAATTCCCGTACTGGCCTCCCCGAACTGGCGGCGGAATGTGGTGACTAGGGGCTTTTCACAGTAGCTTCATTGAAACCTACTTGTGACAATAAGCGATTATTATTATTAGCAGGCTTAAAAAGTGTACAATCTCATACTATTGTCTGCTTTTGTAGGTGAAGTCCACCCTGAAAGCAGGTCTAATGCTGCAGATTTAAACCCCATTTCATCCTCCATCTGTGCACTGTATATAGAAGCTGAATATTGTTGTTTCTCCTAAGGGAAGCAGGAAGATACAGAGAGGTGAGGTTAATGAAGGTCTGTCCTCAAATTGCATTTGAGCTGCAATCATTGTCCTCTGTCATACTATAATTTATTGAATCAGGGAAAGTCTGGGGAAGAGAAGCTTGGCCCGTCTTGTGTGCCGGCTGAATAATGAGTCCCCCAGCCTAATTCCACCTTCCAGCATTTAGTCCGTAGTCCTGCAGATTACAGCACTTGAGATGCTTATCAAGACACGTTGGGCGCGATTTTCCGTTGCCCGATGCCGATATCGTAATCGGCGATTGGGCGGACAATAGACTCCGCGCCCAAATCGGGGCCGGTGCCAGTGTGACACCAGTCAGCCGTGTTCCGCCCCCTCAGAAATGGCGTAATCGCACCGCGCTCCATTGCAATGCTCCGCCCCCGATGGGCCGAGTTCCCAATGGCGCGGGACACATGTGGTCTCAGCGGTCGGGAACCTGGCCTGGCAGCTGCAGACTGTGTCCAGCACCACCACACTCAGCCAGGATCTGTGCCATTGGCCAGTGGGGGGCTGGGGGGATTGGTGGGGCTGGCCAGGGGCTGGCCAGGGGCTGGCCAGGGGATGGCCAGGGGGTGGCCAGGGGGTGGCCATGGGGTGGCCAGGGGGTGGTCAGGGGGTCGCCATAGGGTGGCCAGGGGGTGGCCTGTGGCATCGTGGATGGCTGGTCGGGTCCACGCACGGCCGTCGCCATATTCATAGAATCATAGAATTTATACTGCAGAAGGAGGCTATTCGGCCCATTGAATCTGCACCCGCCCTTACAAAGAGCATCCTACTCAAGCCTATGTATCTACCCTATTCCCGTAACCCAGTAAACCCCAATTAACCATTTTGGACACTAAGGGCAAGTTAGCCGAAATCAGGAAAGGCGATTGGGCAGAGAATCGGTCGTGAAGCTAAAATCGTGGCAGGTTGCCGGGCCCAGGCCAGATTGCCATTCTCCGGCACCTCGACAGCGATGTCAATGCATTCTGCGCAGGCCAGATTGCCATGCTCCGGCACCTCGACAGCAACATCAATGCATTCTGCGCAGGCCAGATTGCCATGCTCCGGCGCCTCGATAGCAACATCAATGCATTCTGCGCAGGCCAGATTGCCATGCTCCGGCACCTCGACAGCGATGTCAATGCATTCTGCGCAGGCCAGATTGCCATGCTCCGGCACCTCGACAGCAACATCAATGCATTCTGCGCAGGCCAGATTGCCATGCTCCGGCGCCTCGACAGTAACATCAATGCATTCTGCGCAGGCCAGATTGCCATGCTCCGGCACCTCGACAGCGATGTCAATGCATTCTGCGCAGGCCAGATTGCCATGCTCCGGCACCTCGACAGTAACATCAATGCATTCTGCGCAGGCCAGATTGCCATGCTCCGGCGCCTCGACAGCGATGTCAATGCATTCTGCGCAGGCCAGATTGCCATGCTCCGGCGCCTCGACAGCAACATCAATGCATTCTGCGCAGGCCAGATTGCCATGCTCCGGCACCTCGACAGCAACATCAATGCATTCTGCGCAGGCCAGATTGCCATGCTCCGGCACCTCGACAGTGACATCAATGCATTCTGCGCAGGCCAGATTGCCATGCTCCGGCACCTCGACAGCGATGTCAATGCATTCTGCGCAGGCCAGATTGCCATGCTCCGGCACCTCGACAGTAACATCAATGCATTCTGCGCAGGCCAGATTGCCATGCTCCGGCACCTCGCCAGTAACATCAATGCATTCTGCGCAGGCCAGATTGCCATGCTCCGGCACCTCGACAGCAACATCAATGCATTCTGCGCAGGCCAGATTGCCATGCTCCGGCACCTCGACAGCAACATCAATGCATTCTGCGCAGGCCAGATTGCCATGCTCCGGCACCTCGACAGTGACGTCAATGCATTCTGCGCAGGCCAGATTGCCATGCTCCGGCACCTCGACAGCGATGTCAATGCATTCTGCCCAAGCCAGATTGCCATGCTCCGGCACCTCGACAGCAACATCAATGCATTCTGCGCAGGCCAGATTGCCATGCTCCGGCACCTCGACAGCAACATCAATGCATTCTGCGCAGGCCAGATTGCCATGCTCCGGCGCCTCGACAGTAACATCAATGCATTCTGCGCAGGCCTGATTGCCATGCTCCGGCACCTCGACAGCGATGTCAATGCATTCTGCGCAGGCCAGATTGCCATGCTCCGGCACCTCGACAGCAACTTCAATGCATTCTGCCCAGGCCAGATTGCCATGCTCCGGCACCTCGACAGCAACATCAATGCATTCTGCCCAGGCCAGATTGCCATGCTCCGGCACCTCGACAGCAACATCAATGCATTCTGCACAGGCCAGATTGCCATGCTCCGGCACCTCGACAGTAACATCAATGCATTCTGCCCAGGCCAGATTGCCATGCTCCGGCACCTCGACAGCAACATCAATGCATTCTGCGCAGGCCAGATTGCCATGCTCCGGCACCTCGACAGCGATGTCAATGCATTCTGCGCAGGCCAGATTGCCATGCTCCGGTGCCTCGACAGCGATGTCAATGCATTCTGCGCAGGCCAGATTGCCATGCTCCGGCGCCTCGACAGCGACGTCAATGCATTCTGCGCAGGCCAGATTGCCATGCTCCGGCACCTCGACAGCAACATCAATGCATTCTGCGCAGGCCAGATTGCCATGCTCCGGCACCTCGACAGCGATGTCAATGCATTCTGCGCAGGCCAGATTGCCATGCTCCGGCGCCTCGACAGCGACGTCAATGCATTCTGCGCAGGCCAGATTGCCATGCTCCGGCGCCTCGACAGCAACATCAATGCATTCTGCGCAGGCCAGATTGCCATGCTCCGGCACCTCGACAGTGACGTCAATGCATTCTGCGCAGGCCAGATTGCCATGCTCCGGCACCTCGACAGCGATGTCAATGCATTCTGCGCAGGCCAGATTGCCATGCTCCGGCGCCTCGACAGTAACATCAATGCATTCTGCGCAGGCCAGATTGCCATGCTCCGGCGCCTCGACAGTAACATCAATGCATTCTGCGCAGGCCAGATTGCCATGCTCCGGCACCTCGACAGCGATGTCAATGCATTCTGCGCAGGCCAGATTGCCATGCTCCGGCGCCTCGACAGTAACATCAATGCATTCTGCGCAGGCCAGATTGCCATGCTCCGGCGCCTCGACAGTAACATCAATGCATTCTGCGCAGGCCAGATTGCCATGCTCCGGCACCTCGACAGCGATGTCAATGCATTCTGCGCAGGCCAGATTGCCATGCTCCGGCACCTCGACAGTAACATCAATGCATTCTGCGCAGGCCAGATTGCCATGCTCCGGCACCTCGACAGCAACATCAATGCATTCTGCGCAGGCCAGATTGCCATGCTCCGGCACCTCGACAGTAACATCAATGCATTCTGCGCAGGCCAGATTGCCATGCTCCGGTGCCTCGACAGCGATGTCAATGCATTCTGCGCAGGCCAGATTGCCATGCTCCGGCGCCTCGACAGCGACGTCAATGCATTCTGCGCAGGCCAGATTGCCATGCTCCGGCGCCTCGACAGCAACATCAATGCATTCTGCGCAGGCCAGATTGCCATGCTCCGGCGCCTCGACAGCGACGTCAATGCATTCTGCGCAGGCCAGATTGCCATGCTCCGGCGCCTCGACAGCAACATCAATGCATTTTGCGCAGGCCAGATTGCCATGCTCCGGCACCTCGACAGTGACGTCAATGCATTCTGCGCAGGCCAGATTGCCATGCTCCGGCACCTCGACAGCGATGTCAATGCATTCTGCGCAGGCCAGATTGCCATGCTCCGGCACCTCGACAGCAACATCAATGCATTCTGCGCAGGCTAGATTGCCATGCTCCGGCACCTCGACAGCGATGTCAATGCATTCTGCGCAGGCCAGATTGCCATGCTCCGGCACCTCGACAGCAACATCAATGCATTCTGCCCAAGCCAGATTGCCATGCTCCGGCGCCTCGACAGCAACATCAATGCATTCTGCGCAGGCCAGATTGCCATGCTCCGGCTTCTCGACAGCAACATCAATGCATTCTGCGCAGGCCAGATTGCCATGCTCCGGCACCTCGACAGCAACATCAATGCATTCTGCGCAGACCAGATTGCCATGCTCCGGCACCTCGACAGTAACATCAATGCATTCTGCGCAGGCCAGATTGCCATGCTCCGGCACCTCGACAGCAACATCAATGCATTCTGCGCAGGCCAGATTGCCATGCTCCGGCACCTCGACAGTAACATCAATGCATTCTGCGCAGGCCAGATTGCCATGCTCCGGCACCTCGACAGCGATGTCAATGCATTCTGCGCAGGCCAGATTGCCATGCTCCGGCGCCTCGACAGCGACATCAATGCATTCTGCGCAGGCCAGATTGCCATGCTCCGGCACCTCGACAGTAACATCAATGCATTCTGCGCAGGCCAGATTGCCATGCTCCGGCACCTCGACAGTGACATCAATGCATTCTGCTCTGCACGTACAGTAAGCATTGTTTGCATATCATTAGCGGGTCTGACCCGATATTCTCTGGGGTTTCTTGATGCTCCGCCCCGCGGAATTACCGATGGCGAGTCTCACTTGTGGTTTTAAAAATCGGGAAACAGGCGCTGCGGCTGATGAAGGAAAAAGAGAACGTAGGACACGCAGAGGCTGCCAGGACAGTGCCAGGAGGCCTCAGTGGCAGTGGGGGGGGGGGGGGGGGGGGGGTGACGGGTGACCAGTGGATGGGCTTTGAGGTTGGAGTGACGCCCGATGGGACTGAGGTGTCCTGGCATGGAGTGCGTTGCTGTGACCTGTAAGGCAGCCATCTTGTTGTGTACTCCACTGACCGCCCACCATGGCCCCTGGTCCTGCAGAGTCACACTGACTGTATGGGTGCCCCCACCCCATTACACCCTGCATCCCAGCCCCCGCCCCGCCCCCCACCAACATCCCTTCCCCAACTGCCCGCCACCCGCCAGCGGGACAGCTCAAGGACCACCCAAGTGCAACGCCCACAGTAACCTCTGCAAAAGGGCACCAGATGGGGGCTGTGGAGTGTACTGTTGGCATGGGTAGTCTGCAGGGGCTGAAAGTCAAACATGTTAGCTTGGTGCGTACCGCCATGCCCAACCAGGGTCCGCCGTGCTACACCGTGGCCCCGGTCTGTACCGCAGCCCCTGGCCCCACTTGTCCCCCTTTCCCCCCCTCCCCCATCCCCACACCCACCACCGGCTGTTCTCCCTGGCACTCTGCCCACTGCACCCTGGCCCTGTCGGTGCACAGCACTATGGGGGCCTCTGGCCCTGGCGCCGGTGCCTCCTGCCAGGGGCTTGGGGGAGGATACCCGCTTCTGTGGCCTTCCAGGTGACGGTCCCCCCGAACCTTTACGCAACGGGGTCCTCCCAAGTGCCGAGTGAGGACCTGTCAGGGATCTCACAGAGCTTGGTGCATAGGTGCATCTGTACTGAGACAGAAAATGATAGTCGGACGCATGTAGCACAGGGGGTGGGTAGCTGGTGGCCCCTGTGGCCAGGGCACCTGGCATGGCGGCCAGTATGGGTGCCGGCAGTTGGTGCAGGGTGGGGGTTCGGTCGCCCCGTGGTTAATGGTGGGGGGGTTGGGGAGTGTGTTACCGGTGTGTGGGATGGGGATGAGTGCCAGGGGCACAGTGCTGCCTACTAACCCTGGCTGTATTGAGGCAGTTGCGCAGTTTCTTCCTGCACCGCTGGCCGGTATGGTGGTGTTGCCCATGGCTCTCACGATCTCTCCCACCACCCGCGCCCAGGCCCAGTGCACGGCAAGCCTCTGTGTTGGTAAACTCACTGTGCTATTGACATCATTTCCAATTAGAACACTCAAAGTTCTTCCACTTTGATTACAATGAGGCAGATTATGGAAAACTGCTTGGAATAGAAATTCAACAGTTGAACGTGCAGAATGATACTGAAGATGATACGTTGACTCTGCTTGGTCTGTGTGTTAAAGGAGAGCAGGAACAATCAATATTCCTACATCTTCTGCTTTCTGTTATCGGTGAAAAGTCTTAGACAGCAGTGCCTGCTTTGGAAGGTGCTGCCTGCATTGTATAATATGTGCTGGCTGAAAATCTGATTATTGTAAGAGGGTTAAAGGATATTTATGCACAGTACCTAAGTAACAGCACACCACAGGACATTTCACAGCCTTATGTTATCACTGGTGCATAAACTGCTGTGAAGAAAGATGTAGAAACACTAATTAGCACACACGTACAGGCAATAAGCACAATTACTGGTGTGTCAGGGAATATATAAAATGTCTGTCAGTGAAGGTGCTCGCAGTAGCTCAGAGCTTGGGGAAGGTGGTGAAATTTGAATTCAATCAAAAAAATCTGGAATTAAAAGTCGAGTGATGACCGTGAAACCATTGTCGATTGTCGTAAAACCTCATCTAGTTCACTAATGTCCTTTAGGGAAGGAAATCTGCCGTCCTTACCTGGTCTGGCTCCAGATCACCAATGTGGTTGACTCTTAGCTGCCTCCTCAAGGGCAATTAGGGATGGGCGATAAATGCTGCATCAGCCTGCGATGCCCACTTTCCATGAACGGATTTTAAAAATCTTCCATTCATATGTTTGGGGATTGGGAAGTATTAATACAACATATTTCCCAAATGGAAATCCATGATGAAAGGCAGAGGCTTGATGAATCAAAGGGCCTTTCATATATCATGCTTTCCAACTCTTAGAAACTGGTTGCTATTTGTTGCTAATAGTTTAGACCATGTTTTTCAAACTTTTTTTCCGGGGAAGCATTTTTACCAACCGGCCAACCTTTGTGACCCACGCAAGCCGACCTTCGCGACCTACGACGGCTGACCTGCGTGACCCACCATTTTCTCTTACCTTGTTTGCTGCTGACAAAAATGGAGGAAATGGTTTTGGGTCCCTTTGGCCCTCGTACGCGCTCCTCCAAATGGAACCTGTTGGATGAAGGTAAAGCCTTCCGGTGTCGGAAAGTATGGAGTCTCCATCTGTCCAACGTTCTGCATTTTTTTCCTCTAAATCTTTATCAAATAAACCCCCCCCCCGAACTTGTAAAATAAAATAAAATGAATAAAATAAATGAAAAAAAATGAATAAAATAAGTGAATAAATTTAATAAACCCCCCCCCCGCCCCCGAACTTGTAAAACAAAAAGTTGCAACCGTTTTTTTAAAAAGCGGCCACGCTGCGCCTGCGTGCCCAATCATTGGTGCGTATGCGCACAGTTTTGCATTTGTGCGCCGATGATCTGGCACGCATGCGCAGTGTGGCCGCATTTGTTTTACATGTTCGCAGCCATTTTGAAGGCCGCTTGCAGCCGGCGTTATTAACAGCCGGCTGCTGCAGCTGTTGCGCGCAGGTTTGCGCAATCGGGATCGCCGCGACGGACGGCTCCGCGATCCTCCCGACACCCGCCCGCGACCCACCCGCAGGTCGCGCCTCCATGTTTGACAATGCCTGGTTTAGACGGAGGGTAAAACAGCAGGTTAATTCTTAGAACACTGGCTTGGTCAAGAATCAATGCTTGAAGGCGGATGGATGGAAAATCACATCCACCATTCACCACTCCACATTCCACTGGGGTTAATACATCAGTATGCTAATGTGATAAACCCTGCCCCAGCACCCCAACTTCCTCACATCTTAAACTTCAAATTGCTTCATTTAATGAATGCACGGTGCACATTTGAAGGCGCCATTTGAGCTTTGACTGCACAAGCTTACATGCACACAAAGGCAAATTGTGGTTACGCTCATAAACAATGCCAGGAACAAGGGATAATTTAGTCCCAAATTATCAATCAAGTAGCTTTTGGGCAGCTGATGTTTTGCTCAGCTTGTGGTTTGGAAGAGAAAATAGATAATTAATTTAGAGATGTAAGGGATAATTCATAGGAACTAAGGACAGAAGCTACACCTAATTAGTATTAGCCCTTGGGCATTGGTCCTGATGCTTTTACAGTAATTGATCCCAGTGCATCAAGAACAGGTTCCTGTCTATTGATCAATCACTATTGAAATCCTGGAATCTCCACCAACCAGAAGACGAGAGGTCATTTCCATAGAATCAGAGGGGTGCTTTGAGCATCATCGGATCACGCTGCTTGCTTTATATTTTCATCATATGAATTGGCAACACTGCTAAACTTTGAGTGTAAATTTTGTGTGAAGGCCTGAACTTTGAAGCAAATGTTTGGGAGACTGACTTCTCCAGAAAGTCAGTTCTGCTTCATTCCAGTGTCAACTTGGAATGCAGACATCTTTAAGGTCAAATGTAACTGCAAGGTCAGTTTGAATTTTTTTTTAAATCACAAAGCCCCAGTTGTGGTGAAAATCCATTCTCAAGGTGCGGTTTTCCAGCCCTCCCACCATCGGGATCTCCCAGTCCCAGCTGTAACATTAGAGAAATGATCAGCATACAAAGAGTTAATAAAAGCAAATTACTGCGGATGCTGGAATCTGAAACAAAAGAGGAAATGTGGAAAATCTCAGCAGGTCTGGCAGCATCTGTAGGGAGAGGAAAGAGCTAACGTTTCGAGTCCGATGACTCTTTGACTCTTGGACTTGAAACGTTAGCTCTTTTCTCTTCCTACAGATGCTGCCAGACCTACTGAGACTCTGCAAATGTCTTGTTACAATTAACCACTAGATGGAGCTAGATGCAGTACTATATAAAGCACTGACTCTCAGGCGTCTAGGAGATGGAAGGCTGGAGTAGAGTGCATCGGAGCGATTTGGAGAGGATAGAGTACAGTTAGCGTTAGAATGTAGACACTAGTGTTAGTACAGTGTAGAATACTATAATTATTGTTTAATTTAAGTATTGTAAATAAAAGTTAGCTTTGTTAATGAGCTTGGCTTCTGTGGTCTTTGTGGACACTGTGGTGATTGTATATCAGTGTAGATGCAATACAACTGAGCAAGCACTAGAGGGAGCACGGGAGAGCTATAAATACACAGGGACAGGAAGTGAGGAGACACTTCACGGAAGGCAGAACTGGTAGCAGGACACAGACACAGGCAGGCAGCATTTGAGGTAGTCGTAAGTTAAGCTCTGAAGACAGAACAAATTCACAATAAAGCATCTTCTCCACCTTTGAGACTACGAGCTTTATTAAGACACGAGGAACAACACAGATACTACAACATCCATCCTCATAATAGAATCACAAAGAACAGCACACCAGCGAGGTCAACGGAAATTTGAATGGCTCATCACATCAGGGTCGGAATATCCCACCCTTATCCCAAATTTCAAACATCAGCCATTTATGAAAAGAAGATCAAATCTCCTTTGATCTGTGCTGACCACGGGGTTGATTTGTCCCATTCAGAATCAATGGGTGAAAAATACAGCCTTGAGCATCAAGGGAAAAAGATAGCCGGTGGAGGGGGTTTTCCGTGCAACCCGCCGCAGTGAAGGCGGCCCGCCGTTGTCAACAGGGTTTCCTGTTATACGGTAACTCAAAGTGCGCTTAGAAAACATGCACAACTGTTGCTAAACAGCCACTTAACTGATATATGTAGCAAACTGTGGGGCATTTGTTCAGTGTCATGAGAATGTCGCTTTCAGAAATGGTTAGCTGCTCATGTTACTGCAGTGATGTCAGAGTGTGGGTGGAGCTGAGCTCTGGTTCTACTTTTTAGTTTCACTTTGAGAAAAGCTTGGGTGTGTCTGTGTCTTTTTGTTTCATTTTTCAGTGTGTTGCAGCTGAAGTCAGACAAAGCAGCTGTACTGTTGATCTCTGCCATGAAGGACTATTTCTTAATGATTTTGTGAATTCAGAATTATAAATGTTTTCAGTATTGAATGGAAACCCTGATGTGCTTCTGTTTAGAGGTTTGTTAAGTCTCCTGGTATTAAAAGGACAGCATACAGATTACTTAGTGTTGTATTCTTTGGGGGGTGTATTTGAATTAATGGTTGCTAAGATACTCACTGTTTGTTTTAATAAGGTTAACTTGAGTTCATAGAATAAACATTGTTTTGTTTTTAAAAATACTGGTCCATTTCTGCTGTACCACACCTGTAGAGTGGGCCGTGTGCTCCCCATACCACAATCTATTAAAAGTTGTGGGTCAGGTGAACTCCATGATACACTTTGGGATTCTCTAAACCCTGACCCATAACATCAGAGATGTTAAGAATTGTTAGATGAGAAAAGAACAAGATTCTTCCATTTATCATCTACCAGCCTGGTAGTCACATGATACAATAGTAATGGAATTGTTAACTAATCATAGAAATCAATCTCCATCAATTAATCTACAACATGAGAAAGACCCTATTGGGTGACTTATCGACCCTCTTAGTCACGTTTTGTTTTGATGTTTTAAGTGTCTTTTGTGATTTTTTTAATGTTTGAGGCAGTATCCCTTTAAAGGTCCGTCCTTTCAATTTGTCCCTCAGTTAATTTGATTTAGTTCATTTGGTTCAACCAAAATAGTTGGAGCCCTTTGGGAACTGTGGTTCTAAAGTTACCCATTGCTCTCACGTGTGATACACTCCCCATGCTACTTTGACCAGTAAGAGATGCACGTTCTCTTCAGGTAAGCACGGTAATTAGAGAAGATCGCAGGGAGATTTAACAGAAATTAATCCCGTCATTATTCCTTTGAAATCAGCCCATTAGTATTTTACCATCTGTGTTATTGTTTAGGTAAATGACTTGGGTAAAGGGATTGAAGGTATGGTTGCTGAGATTGCTGATGGTGTAAAGATAAGTAGGAAGCCAAGTTGTGAAGAGGACATAAAGAGGCGACAAAGAGGCATAGATAGGTTAAGGAGTGGGCAAAGATCTGGTGTGGAAGAATGTGAATAGTCCATTTTGACAAAAAATATTTTCACAGTAACTTCCTTGCAATGTTAATGTAAGCATACTTGTGACAATAATAAAGATTAGATTAGATGAAACTTATTATCTGAATGGTGAGAGATTGCAGAGCTCTGCGGTGCAGAGGGATCTGGGTGACTTAGTGCATGAATCACTAAAGGTTATTATGCATGTACAGTAAGTCATTAGGAAAATTCATAGACTAGCTAACAGTTTATTGCAAAGGAGAACTGAATATAAAATTAGGGAGATTATGTTTCAGTTGTACAGGACACTCGTGAGACCACAGGTAGAATTTTCTGATATTTTTTCAGTGCCGCTTTCAGTAGGAAAACCAGAGAGATTCCCACCAGCACCGTCAGTGAGAAACGTCGCCGTACATTCAGCCCCTTTGAGAATTTTATTTTTTCTATGGGTTTGGCCTGCCCCTTATTCACTCACCCTGCTCCAACCTCTGCGATGGGTGGGCCGCACTGTTTAAACGTCTCCCAGAACTTGTTCCAAGTCCATTCGGTGGGGGGGGGGGGGGGGGGGGTGGCTGCCAGAAAGACTGCATCACGATTCCCCGAGGGAGCCCTCGTGACGGGGTCGAGCAGAGATGGGAAACCCTGCGCCCACGATCGGGCAGGCGTCCCTCAGGCAAAGGGACCAACCCCGCTTGGGATGCTGTAGCTGCGAATGTGAGCGCTAGCTCACTCAATAAGAGGACGGGGCTGCAGTTTTGGAAGAAGAAAAACAACCTTCTTCATACAGACAGGTTATGTCTGCCTCCTCATATGTCCTGCTGCACCCCTTAACACACCCCTCATATCTCACTGGTGATCTCACTCCCACACATCTAGGAGCGGCACGGTAGCACAAGTGGCCAGCACTGTGGCTTCACAGCACCAGGGCCCCAGGTTCGATTCCCTGCTGGATCACTGTCTGTGCGGAATCTGCACATTCTCCCCATGTCTGCGTGGGTTTCCTCCGGGTGCTCAGGTTTCCTCCCACAGTCCAAAGATGTGCGGATAGGTGCATTGACGATGATAAATTGCCCTTAGTGACCAAAAAGCTTCGGAGGGGTTATTGGGTTATGGGGATAGGGTGGAAGTGAGGGCTTAAGTGGGTTGAAGCAGACTCGATGGGCCGAATGGTCTCCTGCTGCACTGTATGTTCTATGTTCTACGTTCTATGTTCACAGCACTTGTCTTGCAGCCCTCCTCTCCTCCCCCCCCCCCCCCCCCCCCCCCTCCTCACATGCCTGCTCCCACTCACCTTCCACAAATCTTCCTGGGCGGGAACCTCATTACATCACTAGTGAGGGGTGTGGAAAATCACGAAACGTGATACCACGGGCGAGAATCACGTTTCCCGACTCGCGAGAGTTTGCGCCCACGTCGCCGTTCTCGCTGATGGCTAACGCGGGGTCAAAATTCCACCTAAATCTGGAGTACTGTGTACAGTATCGGTCTGCTTATTTAAGGAAGGATGTAAATATATTGGAAGCAGTTCAGAGAAGGTTTACCAGCCCAATATCTGGAATGGGAGGGTTGTCCGATGAGGAGAGGTTGAACGGGTTAAGCTTGTATCAGCTGGAGTTTAGAAGTGTAAGAGGAGACTCGATTGAAACATGTAAGATCCTGAGGGGTCTTGACAGGGTGGATGTGGAGAGGGTGTTTCTTCTTGTGAGAGAACCTAGAACTAGGGGCTGCTGTTTAAACACAATTTAAGACAAAGACGAGGAGAAATGTTTTCTCTCAGAGGGTGGTGAGCCTTTGGGACTCTCTTCCTCAGAAGACAGTGGAAGCGGAATCTTTGACTGTTTACAAGGCAGAGGGAGATAGATTCTTGATTTTTAACAACAGAAGTTGTAAGGTTATTGGTGTAGGTGGGAGGTTCCAGTCAGATGATCTTATTGAATGGCGAAGCAGGCTCGAATGTCCTGCGCATGCTAATTCGTACATTCATATGTTTTAAGCTTAATTACATTTTAAGAGCAAAAACATTTTATTGCTTTGCCCCATAATGACACAGCACCAAAAATATGTAGCATATGGCATCCAAGTATGGAGAAGAACAGCAACAATTAGACAAACCTGAACAGGATTAACTCCAATAAATAACACACTCCTCTATAGTGTGACTTGTTTGTTGGATAAATTGAGGCTCTCCTTCAACAGTTTAGAATTGATCTGACTAAGTATTAGATGGAGAGCATGGTACAAGTCGACAGGACAATGCAATAAAAGTTCCCCCAGCAAATACTCCTTCCATTATTAATCAGCACATTCAGTTAAACTCTCTGCCAGTTTCAATTTGACACTAATTATAATCCATCATCAGAATTGCCTCATTTAATCAAAACATCGTTCAAATGATCTTTTTTAGAAACACTCATGGCCATTTCAGTTCAAAACACAATTTTAAAATTATTCCTTTGACAATGTAACCCTTTTCCAAAATTATTCCTTTGACAACGTAACCCTTTTCCAAAATTATTCCTTTGACAACGTAACCCTTTTCCAAAATTATTCCTTTGACAACGTAACCCTTTTCCATCAAGGATTTCAAGTCTCTTTAAGCTGCTTGAAAACAGGCACAGAGGTGACCTTCAAACAGTAACTGTACCGATGTCCGTTTAAAAAAAAGAGAATTTAAGACAACCGAGATATTAATGGATCTGGTTGTGGGAATAAGGAAAAATGTATTTAAATCAGGGGTGGGAGTGAGGGGGTTGGGGTTGCCGTGTGTAGTCTGTGAAAAGAGGTTTGATGAACTGAAGGGCCTTTTCTGATTCCGAGTTTTTCATTGTTATCTAAAATTCACAACTGCTTTAGGTTGTTTCAAGGAAGAGAAATCCTGTGTTAATGGTACAAACATACAACATAGGAGCGGAAATCGGCCATTTGTCTATGATGCACATTTATATGTCTCCTGCAGAGAGTCAATGGGGCAATAGCGCAACAAACTAATTCTGTGAAGTAAATTCATTGGCTGGGAAGCATCTTAAGATATGCTGAGGATATAAACATGCCCTATAATTGTTAATGCTGTCCTTTTCTTCCTTATATGACTTGTGCATGCATGTATACTGTATATTGTTATAGCACGGCTGATGGCAATTGCTTGGCTGCCCAAATTCCAAAGGGAAACCTGAACAAGCTGCCACAACGGTTTGCGTATTTGTGTATTATGTGGAGGTATCTGAAGTCAAGATAAATAAATTTCAGACCACTTGTGATAGTTTTTCATATTAAATTTAAACATTTAATATTTATTGAAGAAAAATAAAAATAAAAATAATAAGGAGAGAAAAACACCTTTACATAGTTAACAGGACTTCTACCGGCATTTCCTACATGACATTGGCTTAAATGAACTCAGAACTAAAATCCCTTTTGTAAAATAACAGATTTAATCCTTATAGATTTTCTAATCTGTAAAACCTCCAGCCACATTACCACGCAATGCCCTGCTATTCTAAGGAAATTGTCTCACAGGGTGGCGGCAAAACTGGTGTTCACAGGTCTGGCTTCAGCAAACATTATCTTGGCAAGAAACTCACGGTCACACAACACTCTTCAGCCTCACTTTAAATATTTTTTTCCCTTTTATCTTCCACTCTACTGTTTCCACAGTCCTTCAGAAGTTCCTCTTCCAAGAAATAATCAACTTTTTAATTACTTTATGGTTGCTATATTCAGAAAGTAAACATACAATTTTGCCTCAAATATTTACAATCTCCCAATTGTATGTATTTCTTTTGAAATCCAACAGCTTTAAAATGACTTACTTCTCTTATCTGCCGAATGTAAATTTTTACTCAAGCTTCTTTCCTGGTCCCCGTTCATTAGCATTTCAACCACTTGCCTTCACACTTCTTTTATTCATTCATGGAATTCATAGAACCCAGAGTGCAGACGGAGGCCATTCGGCCCATCGGGTCTGCACCAACCCTCTGAAAGAACACCCACCCAAGCCCAGTCCCCCGCACCATCCCAGCAACCCCAGTTAATCTGAACATCTTCAGACTGATGTTTTGGTCTTTGCATTCTAACTGTCTTCTGTTTCATTAAACCAACGATACCCATGTTCACACACACACAGACTTGTTTCCCAGTACATGACAATGATATTGCAAATACATTAAGAACTCTCACTTTCTCACAATGGGCAGAATTTTTGGAAAATGTTTACGGCCACGTCCCGCCGGAAATTTACCGGCTGCCTACTGCCGAATTTGGTATGGCAGATCCTGCGAGAGGCCTCTTCCGGGATTCCTGATGGTCATTAGGCCTCGCGAGACCTAGCGACACATCGCAATCTGGATCCCGCCCACAACAGGTGAGACCCTAACTTGAAGAGTTAAGTGATCTTAAAAGCTCACTTAACTCTGCCGACGCCAGATTAACCGGCGCATGGGATCTACCGGCCTCACCGAGGAAACCCCAGCCGAGCATCATTTTGCACTCGTCCCCACAAACGGGGACCAGATAGAACAGCATTTGAGGGTGGGAGGGGGGGGGGTCTCCCAGGCGATCGGAGACACCCGGGTGTTTGGTATCTGGGCAGTGTGACACCTGGGCTCTGCTGATGCCACCCAGACACCTTGGCACTGCCGGCCTGGCACCCTGGCTGTGCTCCTGCCAGCCTGACAATGCCACCTGTGCACCCTGGCAGTGTCACCAGGACACCCTGGCAGTGCCATCTGTATGCCAGGATGTCTAGGTGGCATTGCCAGGCTGGCAGGGGCACAGCCAAGATCCCAGGCCAATAGTGCAAGGTGCCCAGCTGGTATTATGCCCAAGCTGTGGATCAGGCCTGGGGGGGAGGGGGGTTCCCTGCCAATATGAGGTGTGGTGCGGGAGGCTTAAGGATTCTCCCATACGAGATGAGTTGGCACTACAAACGTCAGGAACGACCCCTCTAATCCTGCCCAGAACACACTCTCATTTTGAGTGAGCAAACCAGTGTGATTCCCATTGGCCCCAGCGGTGCGATCCGGATTGTAATTTTCAGGAACTTAGAAAATGTAATCTTCCCAACATGAAAACCATAGCCAGGAAACCGGCTCCTAGATTTACGGAGGGGGCCCTCAACCATTTTCTGGGTGCCGAGGAGGAGAGGTGGGCTATAATATAGCCTGGGGCTGGCAGGATGCCTTTCTGTAAGGTAATGAATCCCACCTGGGAGAGGGTGGCAGTGTGGATTGATACCAGCTAGCAGCCTGACCAAGAGCAGTGGTGTGCAATACAGAAAAAAGGTGAATGACCTCCTCTGATCAGCTAAGGTCGATGCTCCCTGCCTCTTCTCCGCACTCCACCCTTTCGCCACCCCCCCCAGATTGTCACCTCGATCACACGTGCCACCATCTTGCAGTGCCCACTGGACCCAATCTCCCACCAGCATCCTCAAACCTCTCTGGCACTCCTCATCAGAACCCCTTCCTGCTGAGGCACAATGCCCACACAGGCCAGCTGTCATTGACCTCTGACCCACCAGCCATTCAGCTCACATCATCCCGCTTGTGTTCCTGTCGGACAAGCTCACTGTCATGAGCCAGAGAAACTGGGCGGTGGGATGCCTGAGCTGAGCATCCTGACTCGGAGCCAGCCATGGAGCTCACTGGGGAGGAGCAGGAATGAGTCTGTGCTGAGAGCTAGGTAGGCCTGCGAGAAAACAAGTGAGGAGCCGCTCATCATTCTCAAGGGAGTTCTGTGTAATCCAAACCCTTGACTAGGCCATGTACTAAATCCATGTCCCTGCCTTGCAGGAACATCAACCGAAGAATCTGGCCCATTTTCCAGCAGTTTCCCACCACCCACCCTCAGCACCACCTCGGAGGAGATGTGGCAGGAGGACACCGAAGGAGCATAACGGTTATCACCCTCACCATCGACCATCGCACTGACACACAACTCGGTGGGTCAACCTAGCAAGCAGGCTTCTGGGTCACTATCCGATGAGCACCATACAGCTTCTGATGCACATCGGGTAGAGGCAGGAGCATCCCGGGGACCGGACAGTCTGAGGTCTGCTGGATCCCAGGACTTGGCTGTGCTACAGCCAGGTGCATGTCTCTGGCCATGTTCGTCCCGCAGTTCCTTGAGATGCAAAAGCAGAGTCGGGAATACAAGGAGGGGGTGTCAGTGAAACTCCTGCGACTAGAAGCCAAATGGAGGAGTGCCAAAGCGTCCTGTCGCAGGAGATGGTGTGGGCAATGTGTGGCACCGAAGCATCTTCAATGGAAAGCCTGGGCCTCAAAGTCAGATCCATGATAGGAGAACTCCGAAGTGTGGATCATTTCCTGAGGAGCATGGCGGATGGCTTCAACTGCATGGAGCAGACCATGCTGGCCCTCCAGGACCGGAAGTGCCAGATGACATTGAGACTTCTGGAGCTCACCCCAGCTGCCCCTCTGTCCCATGGAGTAACCCAGGGGCCCACGAGCACCCAAAGGGAGGAGAATCCACTGGAGCACAGCCTGGAATCTTCCATCCAGGAGATCCTCCGAGTCAATCTGCATCCCGGCCTTTCTGTGACTGGCACAACTCGGGTACAGCGGCTGAAAAAGGTGATGACATAACACCAGTGCCACCCAAAAGTATCCCGTGGTCCTCCAGGTCCCGGTCCTCCAGAGGACACCCACCGAGGCAACTAGGTGTGGAAAGCAGGAGGCCGCCTCCATCTCTCATGTGCATCCTGGGAATACACCCAGACATAGTGGGAGGGTTTTAAAGTGTAAGGAATTGTAGAGGCACAGCGTGGGCATGGTGAAGTTAGGCAAGGTAGTTGGTGGTCATTATCACTTGTAACATCTGCACATGTCACCGAATTAAATACTATTGGTGATCACCACCTTAATGCCTCTTTTCTTTAACCCTCCTCACAGTGCTGTGGTGCGGCTCCCACATGTCTTGTGGGCACAAGTCTTCTCACTGACCCTCAATGTCAGGAAGATGGTTAGGCCCACTCATTGCAAATGTGTCATTCGCAGAAATAGGACACAGGTATGATTCAGTGAACCCTAGACCCTCGCCCCTAATCCCTCTCTAGAGCTAAGGGACACGGGAATATAGGGCCGAACCTCACTCAGACATGAACCAGAGAGTCAGCGTGCTGGCAGCAGACAGACAGAAATCAGACATAAGCAACAGCTGAGGAGCATCACAGTCTACTCCTCTCTGGGAGTCAGCATCAATAACCTGCATTGACCAAGCAGCAGGTACTCAACAACACCCCAACTCCAGCCCGATGAGTAAGATCTCTGCAACCTTCATCCCCTGGTCACAGCGGGGTCATGACGTCCTGGGGGGTTTGGGTGGTGGTGGGGGCGGCGGGGGGGAGGGGGGGGTGCGCTGTCAGACAACATGTTGGCCAAACTCCATGAAACAGGAGGCAATGATGGCTTCCTTAGCCCTCCTGCCCATTTGCACCCTCACCCTGGCCTGGCCTCCATCCTTCATTACCTCAGCAGCCTCTTCCTCAACTCCCTCCTGAAGGTCCTCCTCATCCGAGGACTCGTCCTGCTCCTCCACATGAAGATCGTCATCCTACTGCAGAGCCAGATTGTGTATGGCATAGCAGACCACCATGATGCAGGAGACACTCTGGGGACTGTCCAGGAGGGCCCCACCACACCTACTGAGTCAGTGGATTGACATCTTGAGGAGTCCAGTGCACCGCTCTATCACAGATGGGGTGGTACTGTGAGCCTCATTGTGCTGGGCCTCTGCTGCAGTCTCTGGCCTCTGCACTAGTGACATCAGCCAAAACCCCAGGGGATATCACTTGTCCCTGACAAGCCATCCCTGAAGCCTGGGATGAACCTTGAAAATGCCGGGGACCTGTGATTGCCCGATGATGTAACGAGCATGGAAGCTCCCTGGAAAACGTGCACACACGCGCATGAATCGGATCTGGCCACACGCCAGCTGCACATTGAGGGAGTGGAACCTCTTCCTGTTTATGAAGTGGATTCCATGATGCTGCGGAGAATGACTTGGGTGCAGTCAATCGCCCTCTGCACCCGTGGCAGACCAGCTATGGTGCCAACACCCCTAGCCCTCTCGCCTTGTTGGTCCAGGTCGAAATGAATAAAGTCCATGGATGCACTTATGGGCAGATGCCTGAAGGAGTCGCACAGATCACCCGTGGAGCTCTGAAAGAAGCACAAGTGGAAGGCTGCCGTTACCTTCACAGTAAGAAGTCTTACAACACCAGGTTAAAGTCCAACAGGTTTGTTTCAAACACGAGCTTTCGGAGCACGGCTCCTTCACCTGAAGAAGGAGCCGTGCTCCGAAAGCTCGTGTTTGAAACAAACCTGTTGGACTTTAACCTGGTGTTGTAAGACTTCTTACTGTGCTCACCCCAGTCCAACGCCGGCATCTCCACATCATGGTTACCTTCACAGCGACAGGAAGTGGGTGTCCTCCACCTCATTGAGGTTTCAAGATGGCAAGGATGTGGCACAGGTACCGCACCGGCTCCCTGGTGAGACAGAGTCTCCTGTGGCACATGTTGTCCAACAGCTCCATGAAGGGCACTTGGGTCCTGTATCCCCTCGGTGTCCTCCTGCGCCTCATGCCCCCTTGACAGCTGATGCGGCCTCTGACCCCTGAGACTGTCCTGCGACCCCCTGGTCTCCTGCCGCTTGGTCTTCCCTGGATGTCGCCGTGTTTTGCTGCTGGGGTCAGTGCTCCTCCAGCGGCGTAATAAGTGGAATAGCAGCTCTACTGGCTCTATACTGATGTCGATTGGTTACCTGTGAGAGATGACACAGAGACAGTCAAATTGGTATTTCAGCAAGAAAACAGCAATACCTCTGCTGAGCCATTAGCCTCTTGGACCTGGAAACAGCCATCCCCACGCCTTATCCAGCGGCCACCGCTCACTCACAGCACAGGTGCCCTCCCATCTCCACTGCATGACTTGTCCCGGCCTATATCCTCACCTTGTCAGAGTCATCTTTGGCCTCCCGTCTGGTTCTCCCATCCCTTATTCCCTATAACACTGGGGATTCTGACAGGAGGTTTATATGCTTGCTAATGGTAGGGCCAACTGGACGGTGATGTTTGCCTTAGGGTCTAGTGTATCTCACTGGCAGGCATCGGGGTCCATCACATAAGCAAGCTCAGTACCTCACGATACCGTCGTGCCTCACAAACCTCATTGAGTTCTTCGAGAAGGTGACCAAACAGGTGGATGAGGGTAAAGCAGTTGATGTGGTGTATATGGATTTCAGTAAAGCGTTTGATAAGTTTCCCCACGGTAGGCTATTGCAGAAAATACAGAGGCATGGGAGTCAGGGTGATTTAGCAGTTTGGATCAGAAATTGGCCAGCTGATAGAAGACAAAGGGTGGTGGTTGATGGGAAATGTTCTGACTGGTGTCCAGTTACTAGTGGTGTACCACAAGATTCTGTTTTGGGGCCGCTGCTGTTTGTCATTTTTATAAATGACCTGGAGGAGGGCGTAGAAGGATGGGTGAGTAAATTTGCAGATGACACTAAAGTCGGTAGAATTGTGGACAGTGCAGAAGGATGTTACAAGTTACAGAGGGACATAGATAAGCTGCAGAGCTGGGCTGACAGGTGGCAAATGGAGTTTAATGCAGAAAAGTGTGAGGTGATTAATTTTGGAAGGAATAACAGGAAGACAGAGTACTGGGCTAATGGTAGGATTCTTGGTAGTGTGGACGAGCAGAGAGGTCTCGGTGTCCATGTCCATAGATCCCTGAAAGTTGCCACCCAGGTTGACAGGGTTGTTAAGAAGGCGTACGGTGTGTTAGCTTTTATTGGTAGAGGAATTGAGTTTCGGAGCCATGAGGTCATGTTGCAGTTGTACAAAACTCTACTCTGCTGCGGCCGCATTTGGAGTATTGCGTGCAGTTCTGGTCGCCACATTATAGGAAGGATGTGGAAGCATTGGAAAGGGTACAGAGGAGATTTACAAGGATGTTGCCTGGTATGGAGGGAAGATCATATGAGGAAAGGCTGAAGGACCTGAGGCTGTTTTCGTTAGAGAGAAGAAAGTTAAGAGGTGACTTCATTGAGGCATACAAGATGATCAGTGGATTAGATAGGGTGGACAGTGAGAGCCTTTTTCCTCGGATGGTGATGTCCAGAGGACGAGTAGTGGACTCGCCAACACTAAACGCATTCAAATGGTCATTGGATAAACATATGGATGATAAGGGAATAGTGTAGAGGGACTTTAGAGAGGTTTCACAGGACGGCGCAACATCGAGGGCCGAAGGGCCTGTACTGCGCTGTAATGCTCTATGTTCTATGTTCAAACATTAGCTTTGAACCGTGAGGTCGCAATTCAACTAAATGGGAACAAATTCCCATAGCAAGCCATAAAACCCTATAAAATGCCACTCGCATTAAATAAGGGGCCTCAGTGGGGAACGTTCAGCCGAGGCCACACATCACCCTGGTTTGTAGACCGAGAACCCCCAACTGCCAGCTCACAGAAAATGCCAGCTTGGCATCTTGGCAGTGCCAACCTGGAAGTACCACCTGGGCATTGTGGCAGTTCCATGCTGGCACCCAGGTGGCATTGCCAGGGTGCCAGTGGCACCGGTAATGCTGGGGAAACACCTGCCCAAAGGGGATGCACTTGGGGTCTCTGATCCCATGGGAGAACCCCAAGAATGCCATCCCGTCTGGTCCCCATTTGTGCCCGAGGACTCCGAGAGCGAAGCGGATAAATCCCAAAGCCTTGGGTACTTCCAGAAACTGCATATTAGAGTCAAACTAGCTTCCTCGCTCAAATATGCAGATTTGCTAAAAAGTCATCCCGCCCACAATGGGTGGGATTTACATTGTGACGTCTCGCGAGATCGCTCAAGGCATTGCAAGTTGGGTAGATCCCAGAGCGGGGACTCCCAGCTTTTATTGGCCACATTGCGCCGCAGCAAGCCGCTTTTTGGCCGCAGAGTGGCCATTGGATGGATTGGATTTTGTTTATTGTCATGTGTACCGAGGTACAGTGAAAAGTATTTTTCGGCGAGCAGCTCAACAGATCATTAAGTCCATGAAAAGGAAAGGAAATAAAAAAATATATATAATAGGGCAACACAAGGTACACAATATAACTACATAAGTACCGGCATCGGGTGAAGCATACGGGGTGTAGTGTTAATGAGGTCAGTCCATAAGAGGGTCATGATGTGGAGATACCGGTGTTGGACTGGGGTGAGCACAGTAAGAAGTCTTACAACACCAGGTTAAAGTCTACAGGTTTGTTTCGAATCACTAGCTTTCAGAGCACAGCTCCTTCCTCAGGTGAATGAAGAGGTGGGTTCCACAAACATATATGCAGAAAAGGTTAATGATGCAAGACGATACTTTGAATGCGAGTCTTTGCAGGTAATTAAGTCTTTACGGGTCCAGATGGAGCAACTGGAGAGAGGGATATTCCGAGGTTAAAGAGGTGTGAATTGTGTCAAGCCAGGACAGTTGGTAGGATGCAAGCCCAGGCCAGATGGTGGGGGGTGAATGTAATGCGACATGAATCCAAGGTCCCGGTTGAAGCAGTATTCATGTGTGCGGAACTTGGCTATAAGTTTCTGCTCTGCGATTCTGCGTGGTCGCGCCTTGGAGACCGCCTTGGAGAACGCTTACCCGGAGATCAGAGGCTGAATGCCCTTGACTGCTGAAGTGTTCCCCGACTGGAAGGGAACATTCCTGCCTAGTGATTGTTGCACGATGTCCGTTCATCACTTTTTGCAGCGTCTGCATGGTCTCGCCAATGTACCACACTTCGGCACATCCTTTCCTGCAACGTATGAGATAGACAACGTTGGCCGAGTCGCATGAGTATGTACCACGTACCTGGTGGGTGGTGTTCTCGCGTGTAACGGTGGTATCCATATCAATGATCTGTCACGTCTTGCAGTGATTGCCATGGCAGGGTTGTGTGGTGTTGTGGTCGCTGTTCTGAAGGCTGGGTAGTTTGCTGCAAACAATGGTCTGTTTTAGGTTTGCGGTTGTTTGAAGACAAGTAATGGGGGTGTGGGGATGACCATGGTATGGTATGATGTTCATCTTCATCGATGACTTCATTTCGTAATTTCTCCGCTCCGGAGAAGTACTGGACGACGAAAGGTACTCTGTCAGTTGTGTCCCGGGTTTGTCTTCTGAGGAGGTCGGTGCGGTTTTTTGCTGTGGCGCGTTGGAACTGTCGATCGATGAGTCAAGCGCCATATCCAGTTCGACGGTCGTTTAGGAGTCCTTAGATCCTTGGGCCATAGTGTCCTTGGCCCAACCATCTTCAGCTGCTTCATCCATCAATGACGTCCTTTCCATCATAAGTTCAGAAGTGGGGATGTGCGGTGTGTTGTTCCTTGTGTCTTAATGAAGCTCGTAGTCTTAAAGTTGAAGTAGATGCTTTATTGAGAGTTTGTTCTCTCTTCAGTGCTTATCTTAAAGTTACATGTACGCTGCTAGTCTGTCTTGCTACCAGCTCCCGCCCTGTGAAGTGTGTCCTGACTTCTTGTTCGTATGTATTAATATCTCTCCCATGCTCCCTCTATTGCTTGCTCAGTTGTATTGCATCTACACAGATATACAATCACCACATGCGGTAGTCACCACTGTTTGTATATATTACACATATGAGAAGTAATACGGTAAGGCTCCTGTACTACAGGTACGGGGGTAGATCCCTGCCTGCTGGCTCCGCCCAGTAGGTGGAGTATAAATGTGTGGGCCCACCGATCTGCAGCATTTTGGCAGCAGCTGTAGGAGACAACACATCTCTGCTTAATAAAGCTTCGATTACTCTCTACTCTCGTCTCGTCGTAATTGATAGTGCATCAATTTATTAAACAGAGATTTTACAACGATGGACCTATGCATCAAGCCAGATCGCCTGCAGCTTCACCCCCAAGCAGACAACACCACGTCGGCGTTCGACCACTGGCCAGCTTGCTTTAAAGCCTACATCAGATCAGCGACAGAACAAACCTCAGAAGCACAGAAACCCCAGATCCTGCACACGGTTGAGCTCCGATATCTTTCCCCTCCGGGATGTGCCCAACTACAGACGCCATGGCGCTTCTGAAAGAGAACCACACACGGCCAATCAACAAACTCTACACCAGGTACCTCCTGTCCACGCGGCAACAACTCTCCGGTGAGTCATTGGAAGATTTCTGGCGTGCCCTGCACACCCTGGCGAGGAACTGCGATTGCCAAGCAGTTTCGGCCGTTGAACATTCCAAACTCCTATAATGTGGTCAATCAGATTGCACAGTACCGGGTCTTCTTGATAGTGGACCTGAAATCTGCCTACCACCAGCTCCCCATCCGAAAGGCGGACCGCCCATACACTGCGTTCGAAGCAGACGGCCGCATTTACCACTTCTTTCGGGTTCACTTTGGTGTCACTAATAGGGTCTCGGTCTTCCAACGGGAGATGGACTGAATGGTTGACCGGTACGGACTGCAGGCCACCTTGCCATACCTGGATAACGTCACCATCTGCGGCCATGACTAGCAGGACCACGACGCTAACCTTTTCAAATTTCTCCACATCGCCAAACTCCTGAACCTAACATATAACAAGGAGAAGTGCGTGTTCAACCCCAACTGCTTAGCTATCTGATGTGTTGGGCAGGCTCGGTCGATGTGGACTGCACTTGATGCAGTTTAGCGAGAGACAGACCTCCAACACTTGATAAGATGCAACACGATTTTATTTAATGTCTTAACTATTATACATGTTCAACTGTGGGTTGACACTATACTGACTTGACTAGAGGCCTAGTACTAGCCTGACCAGACTTTCTAGCTACCGCGCGTTTGCACTGACTAGCTCATGAACTCTGACTGTCTCCGAGGCTGGGACCAGAGAGAGCGGGAAACCTAGTGCCCTCTGTCTTTATAGTGGTAGTGTCCTGTCTGGTGATTGGCTGCTGTGTTCTGTGTGCTTACTGGTCATCCTGTGTGTCAATCAATGCCTGTCTGCACTCCATTATATACATAGATGTATATTGTGACACCATCCTTGGCTATGTGGTGCAAAATGGAGTTCTGGAGCCCGATAGGGCCCGACCCCGACCACATGCACCCTCACATGGAATTCCCCCTCCCCCCACTTCCCCAAGATCCTCAAACAATACCTGGGGTTCTTCTCATACTATGCCCAGTGGGACCCTAACTATGCGGACAAGGCCCGCCCACTCATTCACTCCAGAGTTTTCATCCTGACGGCTGAGGCTCACCAGGCCTTCAACCGTATCAAGGCCAGCATTGCCAAGGCAGCGATGCACGCAGTCGACGAGACCCTCCCCTTTCAAGTCGAGAGCGATGCATCACACTTCGCTCTGGCCGCCACCCTTAACCAGGCAGGCAGACCCGTGGCATTCTTTTCCCGCACTCTCCATGCCTCTGCAATTTGGCACTCCTCCGTCAAAAAGGAGGCCCAAGCCATCGTTGAAGCTGTGTGGCATTGGAGGCATTACCTGGCCGGCAGGAGACTCACTCTCCTCACTGACCAATGGTCGGTTGCCTTCATGTCCAATAACACACAGCGGGGCAAGATCAAAAATGATAAAATCTTGAGGTGGAGGATCGAGCTCTCCACCTACAATTACGAGATTTTGTATCGCCCCGATAAGCTCAACACGAGCTCCCCCCCCCCCCCCCCCCCCCCTCCCCCCCACCCCATGCCCTATCCCGAGGTACATGTGCCAATGCACAAGTGGACCGACTCCGGGCCCAACACAATGGTCTCTGTCACCCAGGGTCCACCCGATTCTTTCACTTCATAAAGGCCCGCAACCTACCCTACTCCATTGCGGAAGTCAGGATGGTCACTAAAGACTGCCAGGTCTGCGCGAAGTGCAAACCGCACTTCTACCGGCCAGACCAGGTGCTCCTGGTGAAGGCCTCTCATCCCTTTGAACGCCTCAACATGGACTTCAAAGGGCCCCCCCTCCTCCGACCAAAACATGTACTTCCTTAACGTGGTCGACGAATACTCCAGATTCCCCTTCGCCATTCCATGCCCCGATATGATGCCGCCACAGTCATCAAAGCCCTCAATAGCATCTTCACTCTGTTCGGTTTCCCCGCTTAAGTCCACAGCGACCGGGGATCCTCCTTTATGAGTGATGAGCTGCATCAATTCCTGCTCAGCAAGGGCATTGCCTCGAGCAGGACGACCAGCTACGACCCCCGGGGAAACGGGCAGGTGGAGAGGGAGAACAGGACGGTCTGGAAGGTGCTGGCCCTACGGTATAAAAATCTCCCGGTCTCCCACTGGTCCTCCCCGACACCCTCCACTCCATCCGATCGTTACTTTGCACCGCGACTAATGCAAACCCCCATAAACATCTCCTTGCCTTCCCCAGGAAGTCCACCTCCAGGGTTTCACTCCCAACGTGGCTGTCAGCTCCAGGACCCATTCTCCTCCGCAAACACGTGCGGCTCTACAAGGCGGACCCGTTGGTTGGGAGGGCACAGCTACTCCAAGCAAACCCGCAGTACGCCCAATGGCCGCCAAGACACAGTCCCTCTCAGGGACCTGGCACCAGCTGGGTCCCCACCCCCCTCAACTTCCCCTTCGCCACCCTTCCTCCCCCCAGTGCACCTCACCACAGCCCCCGCTCCAGGACGATCCGTCCTCCCCTTAGTCCCACCCGGGGATGAAGATGAGGACTACACGCTCCCAGAGTCACCGGCGACTTGCATCGCCACCGGGACTGCGGCGCTCATAATGGAGGATCAAGGCACCCGACCGGCTAAATTTGTGAACTTTTCCCGAACTGTACACTTTAGAAATTCTCACATACATGTAAATAGTTTTTCCACCACCCCTGCTGGACTCCTTTTAACGGGGGGTGAATGTGGTAGTCACCATTGTTTGTATATATTGCGCATATGAGATGTAATACGGTAAGGCTCCTGTACTACAGGTACAGGGGTAGATCCCTGCCTGCTGGCTCCGCCCAGTAGGCGGAGTATAAATGTGTGGACTCACCGAGCTGCAGCCATTTCAGAAGCAGCTGTAGGAGGCAACACATCTCTGCTTAATAAAGCCTCGATTATTCTATTCTCGGCTCATCGTAATTGATAGCGCATCAGGATGTTTGCGGATAACTGCACAATGTTCAGCACCATTCGCGACTCCTCAGATAATCAAGCAGTCCATGTCGAGATGTAGCAAGACCTGGACAATATCCAGACTTGGGCTGACAAGTGGCAAGTTACATTCACGCCACACAAGTGCCAGGCAACGACCACCTCCTACAAGAGGGGATCTAACCATTGCCCCTTGACATTCAACTGCATTAGCATCGCTGAAACCTCACAATCAACAACCTTGGGGTTACCATTGTTATCATGTCTTGATTGGAACCTCATGGTCACTGTTACTGAGACTAACATTCAATCCCGGATTATAATTGAATTTATATCCCACCAGCTACCAGGCTAAATTTGCTTCACTCCTTACAGTATAAAAATACACACCCAAAGTACCAAATTAATTTCTAGAAAAATGGAATTGGAGTAGCTAGCTCCAGTGGAAAAGCCAAAACTGGTGCAAGAACAATAATCCAAATAGACTTTTATGGCCCTCTGTCAATATATCTTCAGGAGGGGAGGTGCATAAATTAAACCAGGTGACTAGACCACTGCCTTCCCACCCACCCCTGTGCTGTCACCATATTACCGTGGGTGGGTATGACGGCAGCCAACCCGTCTGCCCTCAGGCCTAGTGAAGCCTTTAACTGACCAACCAATGGCCAATTACTCCTCCGCCTTTTCTACTGACATAAAATTCACCCTGGGGGTTTCTCAGATCCCGAATGACTGGGAGAGCTTTTGACTTTTATAATCGAGTACAACTAAGTGATAAAATACTGCACACAGTAGACTGTAGTTGACTGTTAAACAACAGTACAAAGATTGAATTTGCAAACTCTGATGGTTTTAATGGACTGTTTTTTTGATAATCTTCGCAGGTTCAGTACTGTAAAGTGTATTCAATGACAATAAGTTTCCTGGCTCGATCTTTGGAGAGTTGGAGAGGTGAAAGAGCCCCACATAAGCAGCAGGAAGAATAATACCCATAGTGTCCTCGGCCCAACCATCTTCAGCTGCTGAACATCCTGGGTATTACCATTGATCAGACACTGAACTGGATTAGCCACATTAATACTGTGGTTATCAGAGCAGGTCAAAGGCTAGGAATCCTACGGTGAGTAACTCACTTCCTGATCCCCCAAAGCCTGTCCACCATTTACAAGGCACAAGTCGGGAGTGTAATGGAATACTCTCCACTTGCCTGGATGAGTGCCGCACCAAAAACACGCAATAAGTTCAAAACCATCCGCTTGTTTTCTCCCCCTTCCACAAATATTCAATCCCTCCACCACCCACCGGCAGTGGCGGCCTGTGACCCATCTACAAGATGCCCTGCAGTAACTGGCCAAAGTTCCATCAGTAGCACCTTCCAAACCCACGACCATTACCATCTGCAAGAGCAGCAGATACCTGGGAACCCCATCACCAAAGGGTCCCCTCCAAGTCACTCACCACCTCAACTTGGAAATATTTTGCCGTTCCTTCACTGTCACTGGGTCAAATCCTAGTACTCGCTTCCTAACAGCATTGTGGGTGTACCTACACCTCAGGGACTGCAGCAGTTCAAGAAGGCAGCTCACCACCACCTTCTGAAGGCTGAATATTAGGAGTTTTTTTGTAAACGAGTCTGCTCTATTACTGGTAGATACAATTATTTATAGATCTTTAAGTGATTGAAAGGTTAGTGTGCTCAATAGAGATAAATGAGCACAATGTATTTGTCACCTAGCAGGCAACCATTGAAGGTCAGGCTATAGTGCTATGTAGCTTGTATTAAAAGCTCTGACACCACACAAGTTTACTTCAGCACAAGAACACTCCATCATTTTATTGGAAATTTTTCAAATGTGCTTTTACAAATAGTATGGCTCAATACGTCTTGTGAAAAATGCTAGGACTGTGCAACGTACTGTGAGAATAATAAGAGTAGTTACATGTGAGAGAAATTCCAGGTAGCATCAAGCTGACACATTTAGTACATTTTTGAGATCTAACTCAAGACGTTTTAATGCACTTGAGACACATGCATTCTCTCAGTTACTGGGAAAAATCAATCTGCCCTTCACACTGACCTGATTTTCAAGAACTGGTGCCATTTGATTCTTAATGGCTGAAAACTAGCACAAACCTGGTCAATGTGACAATGTGCTAGCAGCAAATCATTTTTTTCAGCTAACCGATCGACACAAGGTGAAAAGCAAAAGAGGAAGAAAGTGGATAAATGAAAGGCTTTTAATTAATTTTTACAGTTTGTAAGCATCACAGGCTAGGCTAGCATTTGTTACCCATTACTAATTGCCCTTGAGAAGGTGTTGGTGAGCTGCCTTCTTGAACCGCCGCAGTCCGCTGATAAATAGAAAAATTGCAAAAGTCCTTCTCACCTTTTGGGGAGATTTGTACTTTGTAAAAGGCTGCAAGGTGAGAGGACTACATAATTACATTTATACATTGTGGTAGTATGACTAGAGGTACTACGGTACCTGGGAGTGTGAGCTGCTATTGGTGGAGAAGGCTCGCTGCTCATTGGCCCAAGTGTTGCTTTCTCATTGGTCAAGACGAAGGTAGCTCCACTCAATGAGGCGGAGTGTAAGAACCCGTGTTTCCCAGCAGCCATTGTTCTTTCTGTACTCAAGCTGCTGGAGAAACATCTTGTAGATTAAAGCCTTCAATTCGGACTACTCCTTCATTTCTGTGGTTATTGATCGCGCATCATACATACATGCGAATTAGGAGCAGGAGCAGGCTTCTCGGCCTGCTCCGACATTCAATAAGATCATGGCTGATCTGATTGTAACTTCAACCCTACATTCCTGCCAACCACCGATAACCTTACACCCCCTTGTTAATCAAGACTCTATCGAGCTCTACCTTAAAAATATTCAAATATTCTGCTTCCACAGCCTTTTGAGGAGTAGAGTTCCAGAGATCCACGACACTCTGAGAGAAAATATTTCTCTAATCTCCATCTTAAATGAAGAGGTCGCTCCTTTAAGTCAGAGATGAGGAGGCTAAAACATGCCGAGCAACCATGCTAGAAGACTAAAGGTATTGAAGGTCCGACTGTCCCCACCACACCCCGGCCCCCTAACTAAGGCCCGAGCACCCTCCTGGGTCTCTGATCATCCCAGCCCCAAATACTTTCCACTTACCTTATAACTTACCTTCCCGCTAGCCTTATCTGATTTATGGAAGTTAATGTCATAAAAAAGGGGGCATGTCCTCCTTCACTTTTTCAAAGCTAGACTTCGAAGTTGGGCCTTGGGGATGTGCTACACTGCCTGGATCTCACCCTGCCTGAACCAGAAGGCCGGGCGAGACAGAATCGGAAGTAAAATCCCGGAAGTAATTGGATTCGGAGTGGCAGTCTGATGCTGATTGCCACGCCGAGGAAGTTGCAGCCTAATATTCCTTTGTCAAAGGGAAGTGTGTGCACCTTCTGACAGTAGATGGTGGTAAATGAATGTGAATAGTTGGGCTCCTTTGATGGAGCCTACACTTATGTTTCCTCCTTTAGAAAGCTCACATGTATGGAAATTCCCCTTGGGAAACCTATGAGTGGCTCTAATGGAGCTGTAAGGAAAAACAAGGGGTGATAAAGTCCTACCTCTAAACCTAAATGGCAGCAAGAAGTAACAAACAGATTGTGAAAAGAATTGAGAAATGGACTCCAACTGATCTGTACTGCAACCTATAGACACTTGATTTATATGGGGATGGTTTGCACATGGCACCATGCAGACTTCATTGTCTCAGAATACTGCGCAGGATGAAGTCGACCTTCAGTTTATTATTTATATGAGAATTTGTTCCGCGATGCAGACACAAAAGCACATGATGAGCAAACAGGGCAGAGACATGGGACATTTAGATAATTGTTTTATAAGAATAGGCTCAAAATAAAATGCCTTTCTTTAATTTACAAATCATGTAAACAAAAGGTAAGTAAATATACCACAAGTCATTTCAGATAGTAAGATAGTGAAACACTATGGGCTGGATTCTCCGCTGTTGGGATTCTCTGTTGCGCCGGCAGCGCACCCACGCCCGCGATTTCCCGACGGCGTGGGGCTGCCCACAATGGGAAATTCCATTTGCCGGCTGGCGGGACGGAGAATCCAGCTGCCGGCAGGGGTGCCCACAACAGAAAACGGTGCGGCGGGACGGAGAAACCCACCCCATATTTGGGTGGAACACAATGGGTTGGATTCTCCGATTTTGAGCCTAACTGTGGCGTTTTACGTGAAAGAAACCAGCGCTGCCCCCTCACCGATCCTGCGACTGGTGAGGGGCTAGCAGCCCCACTGCGTAAAACTCCCGGTTCCCACAAAATAAACGGGCAAAGAATGGACGGGTCCTTGGTCACACATGGGCATGACGACGAAATGCAGCAGTTGCGTCGTAAAACATAGCGCGGCCATGCACGGACCCGACCTGAAAACCCCCACCAGTCCCCCCAGCCCTCAGAGCAGTCCCTGCTGGCCAGCAGCACGGCTCCCGCCCAACTGTGGCGGCGTTGGACACAGTCCGCAGCCACCACGCCGGGTTCCCAACTGCTGAGACCACACGTCAACCGCGAGGCCGGGAACTCGGCCTACCACGGGTGGATCATTGGGGGAGGGCCTTCAGGTGACATTCTGAGGCCACCCCAACTTCGTGCAGCGCGTGACGCAATGACACCATTTCGGAGGGAACGGAGCATACAAATCCTGCGTCAAATAGGCGCCGCCCTCGATTTCGGCATCAAAAGGCATTCTCTGCCCGATCGCCGATTACGAAGTCGCCGTCAGGAAACGGTGAAACCCGCCCAAGATTTTTCACTGACAATGATTAAAATCAGTATCTTGTTCCTGTGTCTGCTATTTCTCTTTGGTACTTTATTTGGTTTATTTTTTTCTCCCCATTGCTTAGTATTGCTCTTCTTCTGTGAACTTAATGATCAATGAAGTGAGGTGAGGTTAGGACTGGTGAATGGAACAGTCTGTTTCAGGGCATCCACCATGAGGAACTTTCAAATTAGTGCTAAATATCAACCAATCGCTGTGAGGAATTGGGTTGAGAAGATCCAAGCTAATTTCACATACAGCCCTTGCAATCTGCAGACAGAGGCTCCTTTCATCTCATCAATTTGGCCTGGATTTAAAGCTGGTTCTGAGGTAAACGCTTGTGTCTGAACCACTGCACCATCAAAGTTCCATTCCTCTTGTATTTTTAGCACGTTCCTCCGTAGCACTGGTGCAGCAATATACAAATCAAGCTTTAAAAAAATAATAATGATTAAGCCCACACTGCAGAAAAATATCCAATATCTTCTCAGGCGCCTCTAATTTAATTAGTAGATCATTTTCAATGTTGGCTACTTTGGTTCGCAATCTAATTTCTTTAGGGATATGGGTCAGCATTAGTAAAGCCAAATAGCCTTTCACGGTCACATATGATTAAATCATGCAAAAGTAGTGCACAGACTGGTGAGGAGAAGTGGCATTCAGGTCAATTTCAAGCACGGCCAGAATGAATGATTGGTTACTTTGGTTAGGTGGATTGGCCATGCTAAATTGCCCGTAGTGTCCTAAAATGTAAGGTTAAGGGGGGATTGTTGGGTTACGGGTATAGGGTGGATACGTGGGTTTGAGTGGGGTGATCATTGCTCGGCACAACATCGAGGGCTGGAGGGCCTGTTCTGTGCTGTACTGTTCTAATTCTAATCCAAAACTACCAGTGCACGACAACAGTGCTTCGGAAAAGTGTGCAGCTTCTGCCCTCGTACAGCTAAGCAAAAGTTTGACCCGTCCAGCCAATGTCATTTCTACTGCCCATGTGGGGTGCTAATTCCTTGGGTGGTTACTATAGCAAGGGCAAAACAAAGAGAGAATAGAGGCAGAGTGAGGGAATGGGGAGGCATTTATCAAACATTGTGCAGAGCACAAGTGAAGGCAGAATGGTAACCATGGATTTTAGAAACTGCAATAAAAAGCAGACAATGCACAGGAAGATGTCAATGCCGCAGACACTGACAAGTTGTACTGTATCTGTTGGGTTTTGCTCGTATGTTCAAGCACAGATCAGAAGTAAGACTTTAGATACGCACACTGGGCTAAATAGCTGGCTTTTAAAGCAGACCAAGGCAGGCCAGCAGCACGGTCTAATTCCCGTACCAGCCTCCCCGAACAGGTGCCAGAATGTGGCGACTAGGGGCTTTTCACAGTAACTTCATTTGAAGCCTACTTGTGACAATAAGCGATTTTCATTTCATTTTCATTTCATTTCATTTCATGTTGTATTTTTATCTAAAATCTTGAGAGCAACATTTTTTTCACATCTGAATATCAATATTATTGTCATATTACATCGACTTTGTATATCATGATGCATTGAATGATACCTTTAGCTACCCTAGTCCTGGATGCCAAGAATTCCTCAGGGTGTTGAGTGCCTATGGTTCAAAGGTTAACCAAATTGTGCCTCAAAGCAAACACATCTTCCTATTCTGAAAAACATCCTAATCTATTGAATTTGAGTGCGTGCTATATTGTATAATCCTACTACAGGTATTTGTTAAAAATAGATACCAGCGGAATAACCGCATTTCAACAAACTTTTATGGATTGCTTGAGAGGGAGGATTGTGCTCCAAGAAAGTAAGAAAGAAATTTCAGATTACAACTGGTAGGATAGGATGAAACAAGTGTGACTATCCTCCTGCTGTTCCCTCTGCTCAATTCGGGCCTGCAACAATTGGTTTCTTCGTTTCTCCAGTTTCCCACTGGTTGCAATAGGTGCACGAGTGTGATCTGGAGATGTCTCATCCGCTGAAGGGCTGAACACTACCTGAGGGCAAAGATTTGGCATTAGTGACATGGATATAGACTATGTTGAGAAGTGTGCCTGTGAGGTAGAGGAGGTTGGAATAGGAGTGCACGAAGGAGAGGAGGAAAGGATAAAGCAACCATTTATTTTTTTGCCGTCAGAAGTGGATTTGTGATCAGGTTAAAAAAAAATAAAGCAGAGAAATAAATAATATTATGCATCAATCACTATCATGCTTTAATGTTAGTGTTATGGGCCAGAGTTTAGAAAACTCCAAAGTATATCATGGAGTTCACCTGACCTACAACTGTTTATTGATTTTGGTTGAGATGAGCACAAGAACCTGCTATTCAGGTGTTATTCAACAGAGTTCTTAGATGCTTTTTAGTCAAAAAAAAATCTACGAATTTAGTTGACATCTGTATAAACACACACAGTAAGAATTATTATCAACTACAAACATAAATCCCCCACACAGCTAAAGTAATCTATGTATAACCCTTAATAAATTCCCCCTTTAACTGTTCCAATTCAACAACAAGATCCCATAAACCAAAAACCTCTTTTTACCAAAACAGCAGGTAACTATACTCTTTGGGTTTCTTCCTTGGAATAACTCTTTAAAATTGATAATAGGGAGACAGGCCAAAATACTTCTCTGTCTGAGTCCACAGCAGTCAAATGTGAAAATGAAAGTAAAAACTCACAGAGCCACAAACCAAATCCAAAACCCAAAGCGAAAGTAAAACTCCATAGGCCCACAGCCCAGCTCCACCGACACAATGACATCACTGAAGCCATGTGATAAGACAAAAGTATTTCTTAAAAGGACAGTCCCATGGCAGTTAGTTAGCAAATGGCAAAGATGACACCCTTTTATTTTCCAAGTCAGGATGGTGAGTAACTTTGAGGAGAACTTACAGATGGTGGTTGTTACGAATCCCTCGGGGGGGGGAGGGGCATGGACTATGCGCAACAAGATTCCCCGCCTTTACCACAGACTATGAACTCCCCAGTTAATTGGGGGCAGGGTTTCCCCGAAACAAGGGGGAGCCCCTCAGTATAAAAACCGGCCTGGGTGCAGGTCGAGGAGGGCGGCCATTTGGGGAGGGGAGTTGTTTGCTCTGTAATTATTGTATATACCACAATAAATCTTTGTTCATTCCTTTCCTACTGTGCATTGCTGCGTCTCTTCTGTTGGATTCTACAGTGGTGTTCTGTGCATCTTCTACCGTTGTCCTTCTAGATGGTAGCAGTTTGGAAGTTTGGAAGGAGTTTTGGAAGTTAGGAGTTTAGAAGGTGCTGTCTACGGAGCCTTGGTGAGGTCCTGCAGTGCATCTTGTAGATGGTGCACACGGCTACCACTGTGTGTACATGGTGGAGAGAGTAAATGCTTGTGGATGGGGTGCCAATCGTGCGGACTGCTTTGTCCAGGTGATATTGAGCTTCTCGAGTGTTGTTGGAGCTTCATTCATCCAGGCAAGTGGGGAGTAGTCCATCACACTCCTGACTTGTGCCCAGTGGACAGGCTTTGGGGAGTCAGGAGGTGACTTACGCGTTGCAGGATTCCCAGCCTCTGACCTGTTCTTGTAGCCACAGTATTTTTATGACTAGCTCAGATCAGTTTCTAGTCAATGGGAACCCGACTATTTATAACTTTGGCCAGTTAGATTATTGTTTTGAAGAAGCTGCCCTAAAAGTCTTTCTTTAATTTACAAGTTAGGCAAGCAGAAGTTAAATAGTTAAACTATGAATCTTTTCAGATATTAATCTTTCACTGATGATATCTGAAATTAATATCTGGTTCCCATGTCTCCTTTGCCATTTCTCTTTGGTACTTCATTTGGTTCATTTTATTCCACATTACTTTGTAATACTCTTCTTCAATGAACTTAATGATCAATGGAGTGAGATGATCTTAGCACTGGTGAATGGAACACTCTGTTTCAGGACACCCAGTATCAGCCTCAGGAACTTTCAGATCAACGCTAAATACAAACCGATGGCCAAGGGGAATTGGGTTCATGAGCATTCATCTCAAACACTACTGGATGAATGGCACCATGTTTCCTGCTCCCTTCCTATGTAAACACCTGTGTTGGAGGGAGGGGGGAAAGGGAGGAGGGGAAGGGCAGAGGGAACCTGCCACAATCTGAATGGCTGTTGTACAGAAATATAACACTGGGAGCAACATTAATTGCTTCGATGTGAGATTGCTGCCCCTTTCTCAGGAGGAAGCCCCTTCTTAGAGAACTGCTGATAGATGACATTGGATGACCCACAGCTGTGTGGTCCCAGGAGTGCCAGTTCTGAGTGGTGGCCACTGCTGGGACTGCGGGCAGTCCCGAACTCATTGATAAAGGGGCGCAACTTAACGGTAGGATCCGGCATTTCAGGAATGAAGGTGGGTGCCCATGTTCAAGAGGACAGGGTGTGGTGGTATGACTAGGAGTGCTGCCATTGGTGCAGAGCACCGGTTTCCCATTGGCTCTGGCTGGTGATGTGCCTCTCGGCTGATTGGCTGAGTCTAGTCATGTGACTGCTCACCAATTGGTCGAGAGGCAAGTATAAGTACCCAGAGGTCCCGGCGGTCGGCCTTTCACTGTAGTCGACCACCGGGCTAACATCTAGCTGATTAAAGCCTAAGTTTGGACCTTCATCGTGTCTCGCGTCCAATTGATGGTACATCACAGGGGAAGATTTAAGAAGTGTTGAAAAGGGTGGGTTGCCTCCAATGAACCTGGGCTCAAAGCGGGGGTCTCCCCTCCTTGCCCGACACCAACCCACACTGCTAAATCGGTCAGACTTCCTGCCTGGCATGGGCTTCCACCCGCTGCCCAAAAATACCGCTGGTGACTTAAGGCCCTCAATAATATCCAAGGGCACACAGGCTGGCACCCTGTAAAATCCAACCCTGCCCGTTTCTGTGGAAAGCTAAAGAAATAGTACGTCTGAAAATTAAATGAAAGTTGGTCAAGTTTAAACCTTCATTTGAGGACATCAATCCAAAGTTCAAAATTCCAGTCATGCATTTGAGGTTATTCACCGGAAAGGCAGCTTGACTCATTATTTATGCATAGGAGCTAGCATTCCAGTTTAAAAAGGAAATTCAGAATATTGCCACCCCATAATTGTAAGGTTTGCGATCTGATAAGTGTAAAAGGAGCATAACTTAAAATTGGTTCAGTGGATAGGTTCTTCAGGATTGTGGATTCATGTTGAGTGAATTGTGAACCAGCACTGTCAATTGTTGTCAGGGAAGGGCTCAATTTGCACCCAATGAGGGACAGAGCTATTGAAGATGGCATCTGGTCTGCACTCGGATCCTCCAACCACACTAATGAGTGAAACTCTAGGAAATCCTATAACATAGCTTTCTAGGGCACCGTGCAAAAAATGAGAAGATTCAGGGGGCAGTTTGGAACTGTTTTTTGTGACATTTTATTATATCTATCTGGAAAGTGAAGTTGACATCATAGTCAGATCAGCCATGATCTTATTCAATGGTGTTACAGGCTCGAGGGGCTGAATGGCCTGCTCCTGCTTCTAAGTCCCATGTTCCAATTTGCACTCACACTTCTGAAAATGTTTAAAAAAAAACACGAGTCATCCGTGATTACCTCTTGTTGGAGTGGACCTGGGTTTTGAAAGCAGTGACATCTATTCGAGTTGACCCGTGTAATGTTTTGAATGATTCTAGCTGGCACAGATATCGGGGGTGGATTTAATGTTAAAACAATGAGACATGTGTAGCAGAGTGCTGTCGCAGTTCAGGAGTACGAGCATTAAAAGTCAGCATCAAATTCAACTTCACAGGCAGATGGATTGATTATGACACACATAAAGATGTAGAAATTTCACTCTCCACCCTCCAACCCCCACCTCATCAGCTCAAAGGCAAGTTTCCAACCTTCCAGTTGTATTTGATCCAGGATGCAGAGCTGGGCTGAGAAGTGGCAGATGGAGTTTAACCCTGAAAAGTGTGAGGTTGTCCATTTTGGAAGGACAATTATGAATGCAGAATATAGGGTTAACGGTAGGGTTCTTGGCAATGTGGAGGAGCAGAGAGATCTTGGGATCTATGTTCATAGATCTTTGAAAGTTGCCACTCAAGTGGATAGAGCTGTGAAGAAGGCCTATGGTGTGCTCGCGTTCATTAGCAGAGGAATTGAATTTAAGAGCCGTGAGATGATGATGCAGCTGTACAAAACCTTGGTAAGGCCACATTTGGAGTACTGTGTGCAGTTCTGGTCACTTCATTTTAGGAAGGATGTGGAAGCTTTGGAAAAGGTGCAAAGGAGATTTACCAGGATGTGGCCTGGAATGGAGAGTAGGTCTTACGAGGAAAGGTTGAGGGTGCTAGGTCTTTTCTCATTAGAATGGAGAAGGATGAGGGGAGACTTGACAGAGGTTTCTAAGATGATCAGGGGAATAGATAGAGTAGACAGTCAGAGACTTTTTCCCCGGGTGGAACAAACCATTACAAGGGGACATAAATTTAAGCTGAATGATGGAAGATATGGGGGGGATGTCAGAGGTGTGGTGAATGTAATATATGTTAATATATATGTTAATTCACACTTGTTGTAAGTGCAGTAGCGCTGTCTTACCACTAGGGGGAGTAGCGCTGGGAGCACCTAGGAACTTGTACTGGGCTCCACCCTTGGTTCCGCCCATGACTCCTCCCCCTAGTGCAGCTGTATAAGTAGTCCCGAGTCAGCCTGGGTCACTACGAGTTCATCGACAGGTAACAGGCTGGCTCTGAAGTAAGTCGATTAAAGCTTAGATTCACATCGGAAACACGTGTCTGGTGAATTGATGGTTCCATCAAGAGGTAGGATCTTTACCCAGAGAGTAGTGGGGGCATGGAATGCACTGCCTGTGGAAGTAGTTGAGTCGGAAACATTAGGGACCTTCAAGCGGCTATTGGATAGGTAAATGGATTACGGTAGAATGATGGGGTGTAGATTAATTTGTTCTTAATCTAGGACAAAAGTTTGGCATATTGTGGGCCAAAGGGCCTGTTCTGTGCTGTATTTTCTATGTTCTATGTGTTTCTGCACCTCATGGACTCCATCACCCGACACATCCTGAAGTAAAGGGCAAAGGGGAGTCCGAAGAGTTCATAAGACACTTATTCAGCGTAACAGCTGTATTTACAAAGGGCCCAGTTTCAGAACATAGGGTCCTCACACCTTACTGTCAGCTACTACAGAAGCTGACCTGTTATACTGGTGCTGGTTAACTCACAGTCCAAACAGCATCATGGGACCCTCATCCCCAGCTGGATGAGTCCCATGCAGGCGTTGGGGCAGCACGGTAGAATAGTGGTTAGCACTGTTGCTTCACAGTGCCAGGGACCCGGGTTCAGTTCCCGGCTTGGGTCACTGTCTGTGCGGAGTCTGCACGTTCTCCCCATGTCTGCGTGGGTTTCCTCCGGGTGCTCCGATTTCCTCCCACTAGTCCAAAGATGTGCAGGTTAGGTGGACTGGTCACACTAAATTGTCCAAATGTTAGGTGCGGTTGCTGGGTTACGGGGATAGGGTGGAGGTGTGGGCTTAGGTAGGGTGCTCTTTCATCAGAAAACCTCAGCCTGTAGGAATAAGAGTTGAAGACAATAGACACGGTTACCGGAGGGGAAGCAGATTGTTTTTGTTTTATTTCTTGTAAGCAAAGTCACAGGGGATTGAGTAGCACGCTTATTAAAATTCATGTGTCAAAAATCAGAATAAGCTACATTAGCGACAAACAACAGATGGGAGTTTCCAGCCGACGGGATTAAAATTCCCCGTGTTGCTGAGATTCATCTGACAGGATGACAATAAAGACAAGAGGGAAGACAAAATTCTCACTTGCCACAGACAAAATAAAGACCGGCAGGATTTCACTGCTGCCTGCCGATTCTCGAGCGTCTACATTGTTCCTAACTTTCCGGAAACTTCCGAGCGCATTTACAAATGGCCAGATTCTTATGACGTTGTAGGAAGCAAACATATTCAAATCGCAACACAGGAGCCAAATCTCATACTTTGCGATTCTTCCCCGATACACCACCTGTGGATACAACAGGTTGATGATTACGAAATCAAAATGTGATAAATTGTACACCATATGGAAGGCAGCAATCAGATCTGTTCAACTCTAAGCCGAAACCAGGCGATTCTAAGTAAAAATCATTCACGGTTGAGCAAATATTAAAGATGTTTGTACTGAAATATGATATAAATGCAGGGAGAAGAGGTTACAACTCTTCTGTATGGCAGGTTTTATTTTACAATTTCACTATGCCTAACACACAAAGGGAAGCTTACCGAAATATGTATTGAAAAATTAAATTTTAACCTCTTCCACCATCTTATGCTGATTAATTTACTTCACAACTATTCTTTTGATTCAACTCTCTCCCATTGTGCACTCTCTTTGTATTTTCTTTCATGTTTGTTCTTTTTCCCACTGTCACACTCTTCTTTCACTGGTCCCTTGGCCCAACCCCGCTCTCACACTCACCCTGAGGGAGTCGCAGGCATTTTGATGACTGCTACCCACCAATATCCAACCAAGTGTGAATACCTGACAAATGGGGCACTTGGGCTGAATGGGGATGCCGCACTAAGTTCACTTTCTTAGGTCTGAACATTCTGCCAGCTTGCAAAATGGGAGCAACTGATTAAAAACTAACACTAGAATCCATTGGGTTGCATTCCATCATCAAGTTGAGAAACCAATTATCCTGATTCGGGGCCAAAGCAGAATGTACTGTCAGAGCAATCTTCATCCGTTGAGAGACTTGTCTCGGTTAGACCGAGCTCCGATCCAGAGGACGATCGCCATTCATCATCATCAGCTTCGGATGAATCTCCTTCCTTGCTGTCTTGCTCCTTGTGCTTCGGAATATTCCTTTCCTTTCTCCTGCATCTTTCCTTCTCTGAAGATGAAGGGTCTACTTCCTGTTGCAAAACTGGTTTAGAGATAGGTTTTACAAGCTGCCTGTTGGATCTGGAATAAGAATTCAAGAATGCGGGATTAGCAAAGAATTGCGTCAACCTTTTTTAGTTTTCACCCCTCTGACAGACCTTTCCCCTCTGGTTTGACACCAACAGATCTGGAATTAAGCCTAACAGGCCAAGAAGGACCTGGGTTTCTTTGCTGGTTTATGCTACGTTAAGTGATCTCAGCAGTGTGATATAAACATTCTAGGGCTTGGGTTATTTGGATTGAAATGCAATAATCTACTAAAGGTAGATTGTGTTGTGTATTGTGTAATCATGTGACCTGTGCCATGAGGCACTGACTGGAAGCAGCCATGTTAAATTCAGTTCTAATAAAGACAACTCCTTGAGCACGTTACATGACAAGAAAAAGGTCAGGCTTCTGCTCAACACTTTGTTTTCCAATTATGGGGCAATTTAGCATGGCCAATTCACCTACCCTGCACATTTTTGGGTTGTGGGGGTTAGACTCACACAGACATGGGGAGAATGTGCAAACACCACGCAGGACCAAACCCGGGTCCTCGGCGCTGTGCAGCAGCAGTGCTAACCATTGCGCCACCATGCCACCTGTTCACGTAATTTCTGATGCTGTTGTGTGAAACACATGGCTAAGTGGTGGAATGCACTCAGTCTGCACTCAGTGCTCAAACAATACTCACTTGGAAATAACAATTTGCATTTGTATAGCACCTTTACTGAAGTAATACATTACAAGTCGCTTTGCAGCAGTGTCATCAAACGTTGACACCAGTGCGCACAGGGTACGAGGCCTCCTGCAAGGGCCCCTCTCTCCGGGCCCTCGCCACGGCGGCACTCCCATCCCCACCCAAAAAACACTCCAGCAGCCCAGTGGTGGTAGCCACCCTCCAGACCTGGAACCAACTACGCCAGCAATTCGGCCTGAACAAAATGTCGGACAAAGCCACCATCTGCAACAACCATAGGCTCACTTCAGCGCTCACTGACTTCACCTTTAAAAAGAAGGGACAGGACGGAGGGACACTGACAGTCAGGGACCTATACACGGAAGGCAGGGTAGGACGGACAGAGAGATTTCAGCTAGCTAGGGGGAACAAACTACGGTACCAGCAACTTAAAAACTTCCTACGGAAGGAGACAAGGACGTACTCATGACCACCACTACAGACACTTGTGGTGAATGTTTTCACCAGATAGGTGATATCCCTTTAAGGTTTGGTGTGATATGCCTTTAAGGCTTGGGTTGGAACCCCAGTTGACTCCGCCTCTGGCTCCGCCTCCCCGGGGCTGTATATAATGTTGTGTCCAGTGGGTGGCGCTCAGTTTCTACTGAAGTCTCTGGCTAGCTAGGTTCTTTGCGTATTAAAGTCTTCATTCACTTGATCTCTCTGTCGTGTCATAATTGATGGTATATCAATTTAATACTCAAACAACACTATGGACGCCGCTCTCAAGCCAGAGAAACTCGATCTAGATGTCCGTGCGCCAGAAGCCAAGGAGATCTTCTCACACTGGCTTCGCTGCTTCGAGGCATATATTGGCTCCTCAGAAGCACCTAGCCCCGAAACTCGCAAGCTGCACTTCCTCCACGCCCGGGTGAGCCACAGAATCTCCGTTTTAATCGAGAAGGCGGTCTCGTATGACGCTGTGGTCGAGATTCGAAAGAAGCGCTTCATCAAGCCCGTCAATGAGGTGTTCGTGCAGCATCTACTCTCTACCCGCCGGCAGCACTCCGGGGAATCGCTGGACGAGTCTTTGGAAAAGCTCACCATACTCGACAGGAACTGTGATTACCAAGCCGTGTCGGCGGAGGACCACATGAAGCTGCAGATCCGGGACGCCTACGTGGCCTGGAATCCGCTCGAACTACGTCAGGCAGCGACTCCTAGAAAACGAGGCAAACGACCTGCAGGAAACGGTAAAATTAGCCACGTCGTTAGAGGTGGCCTACCAGAACCTCGGTGCGTACCCCGGGGACCCTGCGAGCCCCACGCAGACTTCATCAGACCTGACCACGCCACAGGCCTGTGCCGCGCGGCTGCCCGCCCAGACCGGGGGAACCGTCATGCTACTTCTGTGGTCAGGGCCAACATCCAAGACAGCGTTGTCCAGCCCGCTCCGCGACATGTAGCAACTGCGGCAAGAAGGGGCATTTCGCTTGAGTCTGCCTGGCCAGACTGAAGGCTCAGAAGGAGAAAACTCACCAGGCCCGACCAACGGACTCACAGGCCCGCAGGCCCCGCAATGTGGTTGCGTGTCTGACGGACATGCCCTTTTTTGACGTGTCATCGGCCTCGTGCGATTCGTGGGGGCGGCCACCTTGGCCGCCATCTTCTGCTCAACCTGATATGTGCGACTGATGGGGGCGGATATTTTGTGACTCCGATTCCCCGGATGACACAGACTACCCGCAGCTTGGAGCTGAGGCCCGTTCAGCCTTCAGCCGTATCAAGGCCAATATCACGAAGGCAGCTATGCACGCGGTGGACGTGACCATTCCCTTCCTGGTCGAGAGCGATGCGTCGGACGCCGCCCTGGCTGTTACCCTAAACCAGGCGGGCAGGGCAGTTGCGTTTTTTTCTAGAACACTCAACGCTTCCGAGATTCGCCACTCCTCTGTCGAAAAGGAAGCTCAAGCCATTGTGGAAGCTGTGCGGCATTAGAGGCACTACCTAGCCGGTAGGAGGTTCACCCTCGTCACTGACCAACGGTCGGTCACCTTTATGTTCGACAATGCACAGCGGGGCAAGATCAAGAATGATAAGACCTTGAGGTGGAGAATCGAACTCTCCACCTACACTTACGATATTAAGTATCGTCCGGGGGAGCTCAACGAGCCCCGAGATGCCGTGTCCTGCGGTACGTGCGCCAGCGCGCAAGAGGATCGGCTGCGGGCTATCCACAATGACCTCTGTCACCCGGGGGGGTCACCCGGCTTGCCCACTTTATTAAGGCCCGCAATCTGCCCTACTCCACCGAGGAGATCAGGGCCATGACCAAACCGCACTTCTATCGGCCAGGCAAAGCTCGCCTGGTGTAGGCTTCCAGGCCCTTTGAGCGCCTAAGTATCGACTTCAAAGGGCCCCTTCCATCAACTGCAATGCCTATTTCTTAACCGTCATTGACGAGTTCTCCCGCTTCCCACTCGCCGTTCCCTGCCCCGACATGATCTCTGCCACAGTTGTAAAGGCACTGCACGGCATCTTCACTCTGTTCGGTTTCCCCGTTTACATCCACAGCGACCGGGGTACATCGTTCATGAGCGATGAGCTGCATCAGTACCTGCTCGGTAAGGGCATCGCCTCGAGCAGAACGACCAGCTACAACCCGCAAGGAAACAGGCAGGTGGAGAGGGAGAATGCGACGGTTTGGAAGGCCATTCTTCTGGCCCTGCAGTCTAGAAGTCTCCCAATTCCCTGCTGGCAGGAGGTCCTCCCTGACGCCCTCCATTCCATTAGATCATTCCTCTGTACAGCCACAACCGAGACCCCTCATTACCGTTTGTTTTCCCGATGAGGTCCATCTCCGGGGTCTCGCTTCCATCCTGGCTGACAACTCCGTGACCTCTTCTTCTCCGGAGGCATGTGAGGAGCCATAAGATGGATACCCTAGTCGAGAGGGTCCAGCTGCTACATGCTAAACCCCAGTACGCCTACGTCGCGCATTCTGACGGACGGCAAGATACGGTTTGCCTACGGGATCTGGCGCCCGCTAGTTCCCCCGCATCCCTGCGTCACCAGTCACCACCAACCGCACCCCTCCCGCGCCTCCATTCCCCCCCCCCCCGCGCCTGTACTGTCGCCCCCAGCCACCCACCCGACCCCTGCTCCCCACCCTTCTTTGACACACCAGACGGAAGCTCCGACCGCCGTGCTCCCGGATTTACCATCGTTGATGACGTCTGTGCCCTCCGTACCACTGCCTGAGCTGAGGAGGTCAAAGAGGACGATCAGGCCTCCTGATAGACTGAACATCTGATCGCACGTCACTCCCGACGGACTTTGTGTTTTGTTAAACAGGGGGTGAATGTAGTGACTGTATTCACCAGATAGGTGATATGCCTTTAAGGTTTGGTGTGATATGCCTTTAAGGCTTGGGTTGGAACCCCGGTGGACTCCGCTCCTGGCTCCGCCTCCCCGGGGCAGTATATAATGTTGCGTCCAGTGGGTGGCGCTCAGTTTGTACTGAAGTTTCTGGCCAGCTAAGTTCTTTGCATATTAAAGCCTGCATTCTCTTGATCTCTCTGTCGTGTCATAACTGATGGTATATCACTACTAGAGGAGTTACTTGACACGAACATCCTAGGTAAAGCAAACTGTAGCAACATGTATGAACGACTGGTAGAGAAGGCTGACACCGTAGTGGACGCAACTAGAAATAAATGGAAGGAAGACCTGGGGATCGAAATAGGGTGGGAACTCCGGAGCGATGCACTGCATAGGGTCAACTCCAACTCCACGTGTGCAAAGCTCAACTTGATGCAACTAAAAGTGGTACATAGAGCCCACTTAACAAGACCCGAATGAGTAGGTTCTTCTCGGAGGTGGAGCACAGATGTGAACGGTGCCAAGGAGGCCCGGCCAACCATACCCACATGTTCTGGTCTTGCCCCAGACTTGCAGGGTACTGGACAGCCTTCTTTAAGTCAATGTCCAAAGTGGTGGGGATGAGGGTGGAGCCATGCCCGAAAGTGGCGGTGTTCGGGGTATCAGGCCAGCCAGATCTATTCCTGGGAAGGAGGGTGGACGTCCTTGTCTTTGCCTCCCTGATCGGCCGCCGTAGAATCCTGCTTGGCTGGCGGTCGCCAGCACCACCCAACTCTGCGGACTGGCTGTCCGACCTACCAGAATCTCTCCAAATGGAGAAAATTAAATTCGCCATCTGAGGGTCAGACGACGGCTTCCACAGAATGTGGGAGCCATTCACCCAATTGTTGCGGGACCTGTTTGTGGCCAACAAACAAGCAGAAGAATAGCCAAGTAGCCAACAGCCAAGGGAAAGTAGCCAAGGTGTGAGAAGGAGGGAAAGACCGGAAGGGGGGGGTGAGAAAGTACAGGAGGAAGAAATGGCAAACGGCCGAAGCAGAGGCGAACACGGAACAACAACGGCAACGAAGGCCGACCGGAAGAAGCAAGCAACAACATCTGCGCCCCCCACTATCCAGGTCCATTTTTTATATTGCTGGGGGTGTGTTCACTCTTTCTGCACTGGACAAAACAAATGTATAAAAATGAAAGACTGCACAAGACGGGCGTACAGATGTAGTGTAATTGTCTCCCCAGTACCTCGATGTATATATACCTCCCCAGTTCCCCCCCCCACTTGTTAATCACATAATTTTGCTAACTATATAGCGATGTTGTTTTTATCTTGTGTATAATAGCTTCTCAGTTTTTTCTTTCTCTTTTGTGTACACCTGTAAATATACTATGTTCAAAAACCCAATAAAAAACATTTATTAAAAAGAAAGGTTTGACACCAAGCTACACGAGGAAACGTTAGTGCAGATGATCAGAAGCATGGTCAAAGACATCAGTTCGCAGGAGCATCTTGAAAGAAGAAAAGCAAAATGAAGTGCTGGAGAGATTTTGGGAGAGAATTCCAGAGCACATGGACTTGGCAGATGACGGCACAACCGCCAATAGTAGTCATTAAAATCAGAGAGGCCAGAAGGTGTGTAGATATCAGAGTTTTAAGGTTGGAGGAGATAACAGAGATAGGGAGGAGTTAGGTCACAGAGGCTGTCATGATATGCAGACTCACACATAATGATATACAGACAAGCAGCTAATGGACACAGAGAACAGGACATGACCAATAAGCAGGCAGGACACTCAGGGGTGGGATCTGACTATAAAAGACACGAGGCACTCCCACTCCGCCTCTTTCCACTGATGAACATCTGGAGAGTCAGTCAAGGGTGTTGTTACAATTTCACACGTCCACCACGTGGCAAAGAGATAATCTGTGTCAGTCAGAGTAACCACACTTAAGTTAGCAGAGAGTCGAACTCACTGAGAACTGTGTTAATTGTGCTATTAGTTCAATAAACCTGATTGAACTAACTTCAAGGTCTGGAGTATCTTTCTGATCTAAGCTGCATACAGTTGCAGCCAGTGTTAGACCAGTGTACCTAACACGACAGAGGCATGTGTAAACAAGGATGAGAATTTTAAGTTGAGGTGCTGCAAAGGTTTGTGCATTGAAAACTTGATTAAACCCCAGGTAGAAGGAGTAGAAGGCCCAGTCAGGCGGCAGGGTGCTGGACATCAGGGTTCTCACCCCCTGGAGGTCACAGGGATGGCCGAGGACTGAGCAGTGACCATCATAGAGGTCACCGTATGATGCAGTAATGAGGATCCACTGGCCTCCATCCAGGTGACCTGTCAAACGTGACTTGTTATTGCCATACAGACTGACCCATCCTTCCAACTGACCACATGTCCATTCTCCTGCAGGACCTGCATCCGACAGCACTGGCCCATCCGGGTGCCCAACCGGCCTCCTAAGAGGACACCTCGGAGGAGAGTTCCAAGGATGCCACCATTATCGTGGCACAGCTGTCATCCCCACCCTCCACCAGCGCAGAAACACACCTCGGTGGGTGACTAGTGGTCAGACTTCTGGGGCACATTCTGATGTGCACCACACATTTGCAGATGCACATCAGGTGGAGGGAAGAACACCCAGGCAGGACAGCAGTTGGATGTCGGCTGGATCCCAGGAACCTGCTGGGTCCCAGCCTGATGCTGAGCCTCTGGAACAGGTTTACCCGGATCTGATGGAGACATTAAGGAGCGGCCGTGAGAGTCAGAGGGGGATGGACAGGGCATTGAATATAAAAACTGGTAAGTCTTGCTACAGTTGTATAAAACCTTGGTAAGGCCGCACTTGGAATATTGCGCACAAATCTCGTTGCCACACTACCAGAGGAGTGGAACATTTGGCGAGGGTGCAGAGGAGGTTTACCAGGACGTTGCCTGGCCTGGAAAGTGTTAGCTGTGTGGAGAGGCTGAATTATCTCGGACTGTTTTCAAGTCTACAAGATTATGAGGGGCATGGATACAGTGGATGGGCAGGCACTCTTTCCCAGGGTGGAGGGGTCAGTCACTAGGGGGCATAGGTTTAAGGTCCGTGGGGCAAAGTTTACAGGAGATGTGCGAGGCAGATTTTTTATGCAGAGGGTGGTGATTGACTGGAACACATTGCCAGGGGAGGCTATGGAAGCAGATACAGTAACGGCATTCAAAAGGTATCCAGACAAACACATGGATAGGATTGGTACGGAGGGTTACGGCACAAGGAAGTGCTGAGGATTGTGGCCCAGGTTAGTATCATGTCTGGTACAGGCTTGGAAGGCCAAAGGGCCTGTTCCTGTGCTGTTCTTTATGGCAGCAACACTCCAGCAGGTCCATAGTTGATTGGAGAAGTCCCAGAGACTGTGGGTGCAGGAGATGGCACCGGCAATGCGTGGTGCCGGGGCCAACACTGCTCGGGTGGCGACCGCGGTGCAGAACCTGGTGCACGACGTGGGCAGCATGAGTGGAGGTGACCAAGGCGTGGCTCAGTCAGTGACGGCCATGGCTGAGCACCTCAACAGCATGTCCCAGTTGCTGGGGAACATCACCCACTACCAGGTGGAACTTGATGATGCATCGAAGGATCAAATGGCAGAGCAGACTCAACGGGCCAAATGGCCGAATTCTGCTGCTATATATTATGAATTTAGGAGCTTGTGTCCTGGTTGCCGGGTGACCTGCCCCAGCTACCGGTGGGCATTGCCAGGGTGCTGCAGAGCATGGCCCGGTCACTGAGGAGCATCTTCGAGGGTATCGGCACAAGCTGCAGAAATTGGGGGCTGGCAGGACTGGCAGAGCCAGATGGCACAGGGGCAGCGGGACTCAATCCAGTTGTCCTTCCATCCCAGGGTGAACCCCAGGGCCATAAAAACACCAACCGGGAAGTTGGATGTCGACCCGGGGCCATCCTAGAGTGGCCCATCCCTCTGCTACGGTGCCAACCACGGTGGAAACCATGGTGCACAATGTGGGCAGCATGAGTGGAGGTATCCAATGCACGGCTCAGTCAGTGGCGGCCATGGCTGAGTGCCTCAACAGCAGGTCCCAGTCGCTGGGGGACATCACCCAGTCCCAGGTGGGCCTTGATGACGCACTGGGGAGCATGTCCCTGTCCGAGGTGGGCATGCCGAGGTGTTGCAGAGCATGTCCCAGTCAGTAAGGAGCATGAAGGCCTTGGGTCAACACCCAGTGCCCCTCCTCCCTGTCAGTGGCACCAGCTCCCCTGGGTTCCACCCCCTGATAATGGTGGGTTTTGGAGTCAGCACACGGAACAGGTGGCACGGTGGGGCATGTACTGCTAGTAAGTGCGCTGGGGCCCTCTGGCCTCAGGGCCCCCAGAGGACGCCTGGCAGGGCCATCAAAGGCCTCGGGACGTGGTAAGCAGCAGGCTGCCTCCATCTCTGATGTACATCCTGGGGGCATGCCTAAATTCTGCGGTGGAACACGGAAGACTAAGCACATCAATGATCACCGAGATGGCACTGGGGGGGGGGGGGGGGGGGGGGGGGAGCGGGTAAACAGGATGTAGAGGGTACAGGGGAGTGGGGAATATGGTAGGGAGAGTGAGGCGGCACCATTGGGAGAGTTGTCCAGTCGGGGACAATTATGTACATAAATGAGTCAACCTCAACCAATATGATGCCTCTGGCACTTCCTTCCGCAATGCGGGCCGAGCACCAATCCCATGCCCCATCTCACCGGTCAAAGAGATCCTGGGCTCCTCCCATCCCAGAACACCACGGGCAGGTGATGAGTGTGAGCGAGCACTCAGCAGGCAGGCAGGTGTCAGACTGAGGAGCACCAATACTCTGCTCCCTGTGGACTATCATCACTAACCCCTGCCCTCGACCATGTCCCGCTGACAGTGCTGACACAGTCCCATCATCCTGGAGTGATGTTGCACAGAGGAGTGGGAATTTGGGACGGGAAGGGGAGGCGGGCGGAGCGGAGGACAGTGAAGGTGGGTAGGGGGAAGGCAGCAGGATGGGGGAAGGGGGAAGGCAGCGGGATGGGGGAAGGGAAGTGGGGGGAGAAGGAGGAATGATGGACAAGGCCTCATCCTGTATGAAGTTGGCCGGGATGAGAGCCTCCCTAGCTCTCCAAGCTTGCCGGATCTTCGCCGTTCCCGCCTGACCTCCGTCCTTCGGCTGGTCCTGCGGATCCTCCCTGGAGCTCGTCCTCCAGCCCCTCCTGTTCCTCATCCTCCATGGAGGAGGTGGCCATATGATCCTCCCCCTCCACCTCCAGCAAGTCGGCCGGCTGCTGTGCTAAGTTGTGAAGGGTAGAAGAGACCACCACGAAGCGGGCGACTCTCTGGGCGGTGTGCTGCAGTGCTCCGCCAGAGCGGTCGAGGTGTTGGAAACTCATTTTGACAGTCCACTGCACCTGTATCGGGTCTCCGCATCAGTCATTGGCTTCCATACTGGCATCATTAGCCAGGTCCTTATCCCTCAAGAGCCAACCGGCCATCCTGGGGTGGTCCTCGAAGAGGCTGAGGATGATCGACTGCCCCAGGATGTAGCTGCCATACACACTCCCTGGGAAGCGTGCACGCACATGCATGATCTTCATGTAGTGGCCACACGCAAGCTGAATGTTCAGGGAGTGGAACCCCTTCCTGTTGATGTAGGGCACTCCCAGACATCCCGGTGCTCGAAAGGCGACATGTGTACCATCTATTAGCCCCTAGACCTGGGCATCCCATTGATGGTGGAGAATCCTGCTGCCCGGGCATCTTGTTGGGCCTGGTCCATGTCATAGTTTATAGTTTATCAATTTCTGCCCAGGCAAACAGGGGATACTTGTCCTCACTGATGCATTTGTGGGGTGTAGCTTGTACGATGCCACACAGGTCCCCACTTGATCCCTGGTATAATCCTGAGACGTAAAAGTTCAGGGCTGTGATGACCTTGATGGCCCCCCCGAGAGCGGGTAGCCTCTTCCTTCACGTGGTGCCAGGTTCACAAGGACATGGCACAGGTGCTGAACCGTCTCCTTGTTGAGACGGAGCTCCTTGCGGCACATGCTGTTCGTCATCTGTTCGAAAGGGCAGCAACGCCCGTACACCTTTGGGCCCTCCCTGGCCGGGTAGATGACCGGGTCCTCAGGATATGGGGCGGAGCCCTGCACATGGGCACTGCCTCGAGCCTCTGTCGACGCAGCTGCCATCGCCTTGTCCAGGTGGCTGGCCACCTGGTCTGCCACAGCACCACGAGGGCAGCTTCTTCAGGGTCCAAGATATTGTCCATCCATCCCGTGCAATTGGAGAGGGCGTGAGACTGACAAACAGCGGTGGCTCTCATCCGGGACCCTCCATTCCCCAATTGCTCCTTCCCCACCCCCTAATCAAACACAGAGACACGGTAGCACAGTGGTTAGCACACTTCACAGCTCTAGGGTCCCATGTTCGATTCCCGGCTTGGGTCACTGTCTGTGCAGAGTCTGCACGTTTCCCTGTGTCTGCGTGGGTTTCCTCACACAATCCAAAGATGTGCCGATTAGGTGGATTGGCCATGCTAAATTGTCCAAGAAAGGTTGGATGGGGTTACTGGGTTACAGGGATAGGGTGGGGGTGGGGGCTTAGGTAGGGTGCTCTTTCCAAGGGCCGGTGCAGACTAGATGGGCTGAATGGCCTCCTTATGCACTGTAAATTCTATGATTCTATGCCTTGCCCATGGACCCCCATACTCACCACACCCTGTACCCCAGACACCTGCTGGTAACGTTACCTGGACCTGGCCCTGGTTTCCCTCCTGGTGCACACATCCATTTTCTGGTGACGGAAATGCTCCCCAGTGCTGGGGTCCAGCGCCTGGGTGTTCGGATGTTGACTGCTGCATCCGTGGTGTTGCCTTCCGCAGTGTTCAGGCACAGTGTCCATGCATCATGGTGTGATTGGAATGGTAGGCAATAACTCCCACATGCTACATGGCACACCTACCCACGGGATGTGTAAAGTGCTCACCTCACTATGATTGCCAATTCTGAATTAGCAATAGGCTTCAGCCACCCAATGCTCGACTCTTAATACTCTCAGAACAGGTGGAATGGGCAATAAATACAATCTTACTGGCGCCGGTCTCAAAGCGTGAAGAAATTTAAAATATAAATCAGAACATTTTCCATAGTTCCACGATAAACAGTGCCTACCGTGAAAAGAACAAAAACAACTTAAGAAAGAAAAGGTAGAATTGCCAGCTATTTTATAATGCACAAAATAGTAGCAAAGGTTGTTGTAATATCGTGTGAAATAAAGTGTTCCGGTGGATACCCTGATACTTTTGATTAGTTTAAATGAATTCTCGAAAATAAGCTTCATTTTTCCAGTTCCTTAATGAACAGAATAAAAGATGTTCAGTGTTGATGCTCCAGTAGCCATTTCGCCTGCATCAGGAAACAAGTTCACGCCAAACAACAATGGTTCACCTAGCAACCACACGACCGCCAATAAGGACGGGGCCTATTCTAACCACTTAACCAGTCCCTACAGTAACTGCATAACAATGACAAGTCTCTATGCTGCTAAGAAGCATCTTAACCCATGTAAGTCAACCTCATTTTTATTCTGTTTACTATTTTGAGCTATAAAATTATTTACGTATGAATATAGAAAACATATCAACTAGCCAAGGGATACAATATTGATTCAGACAAACACATAATATATTTTGGTCATCCCTATTGCCTGGTCCTATTTCGAAGGAGCTCTTCTCCGATGATACCTTATGTAATGATAGTTGGGTGAGATTGTAAGCAAGCTGCAAAATAACCTCACCATTGGGAATTCTAGTAATGATTCTATTAGGAATACGGACCATATAATTCATTCATTTTGCTACTGGGGTGCATTATAAAAAAGATTTTCATTTGTATGATAACTCTCTCAACTTCAGAATGTCTCAAAGCATTTTATACTCCATGAACTGTGATTTAGTGCTGATGGAGGCCTTTCAGCACATCCTGTCTGCACCATCCCTCCAAAGGTGCAGTTCGCTTAGTGCTAATCTCCTGCCTTCTCCCCATAAATAACCCAGCACATTCGTCCTCTTCAGATAGCAGTTTGATTGCGTCTTGAATGCTTTGATTGAACCTGCCTCCACCACACTCCAGACCTTAAAAAGTTTTTTTCTCATATTGCTTTTGCTTCTTTTGCCAATTATTTTAAATATGCGCCCTCTCATTCTCTCTTTCTTATAAATTTAAAGTACCCAATTCATTTTTTTTTTCCAATTAAGGGGCAAGTTGGCGTGGCCCCAGACATGGGGAGAATGTGCAAACTCCACACGGACAGTTACCCGGGGCCGGGATTGAACATGGATCCTCAGCGCCATAAGGCAGCAGTGCTAACCATTGCACCACCATGCCACCCGCGCCCTCTCATTTTCAATCTTTCACAGGTGGAAACAGTTTCTCCCATCTGCTCTGTCCAGGCCCTTCAAGATTTTGAGTACCTCGATCAAATCTCCTCTCAACCTTCTTTAATCAAAGGAAAACAACTGTCCCAATCTATCATCGTAATTTAAGTTCCTCAACCCTGGAATAACGCGAGTGAATATTTTCTGCACTCTCTACAATGCTGTCACACCCTTCCTAACGTGCAGCGCCCAGGTCTGGATGTAATACTCCAGCTAACTGAGGTTTTGCACTGAGCGCTGAGCTTGTTGCATTTGAGTGCTACAGTGAGAGTTTGGTGACTGAGGGAGTTAGGTGAGGAGGGAGTAAGGTGCTCCTTACATTTCATTTCCTATATTTATCAAAGAGCGTGAAGGGAGCCAGGAGTTTAGAGTACAGCTGACTGGAAGCAGAGTCGGAGGGCGGAGGTCCAGTTGGTCTACGGGGCAGCTAATTCTGTAATGTAAGAGGGGATGGAGGCTAGGGCAGTTGCATGCTCCTCCTGTAGGATGTGGGTGGTGAGGGATACCACTGGTGTCCCCGCTGACTATACCTGCGGGAGGTGCACCCAACTCCAGCTCCTCAGAGACCGTGTTAAGGAACTGGAGCTGGAGCTGGATGAACTTCGGATCATCCGGGAGGCAGAGGGGGTTATCGAGAAGAGTTACAGGGAGGTAGCCACACCCAAGGTACTGGACAAGAGTAGCTGGGTTACAGTCAGGGGAAAGAAAACTAACAGGCAGACAGTGCAGGGATCCCTCATGGCCGTTCCCCTTCAAAACAAGTATACCGTTTTGGATGCTGTTGGGGGGGTGACCTACCGGGGGAAGGCCCCAGCGGCCAGGTCTCTGGCACTGAGTCTGGCTCTGGGGCTCAGAAGGGAAGGGGGGAGCATAGAAAAGCAATAGTAATAGGAGATTCAATGGTTAGAGGAATAGATAGGAGATTCTGTGGTCGCGAGCGAGTCTCCCGAAATGTATGTTGCCTCCCGGGTGCCAGGGCCGGGGATGTCTCGGATCGTGTCTTCAGGATCCTGAAGGGGGAGGGTGAGCCGCCAGAAGTCATGGTGCACATTGGTACCAACGACGTAGGTAGGAAAAAGGGTGTGGAGGTAATAAACAAGTTTAGGGAGTTAGGCTGGAGGTTAAAGGCCAGGACAGACAGAGTTGTCATCTCTGGTTTATTGCCGGTGCCACGTGATAGCGAGGCTAGGAATAGGGAGAGAGTGCAGTTGAGCACGTGGCTGCAGGAGTGGTGTAGGAGGGAGGGCTTCAGGTATTTGGATAATTGGAGCGCATTCTGGGGAAGGTGGGACCTGTACAAGCAGGACGGGTTGCATCTGAACCAGAGGGGCACCAATATCCTGGAGGGGAGGTTTTCTAGTACTCTTCGGGAGGGTTTAAACTAATTTGGCAGGGGAATGGGAACCGGATTTGTAGTCCAGCAACTAAGGAAGCCGATATTCAGGACGCCAAAGCACGTAGTGATGCAGTGGGGAAGGTAACACTGACAAAGGAGAGTACTTGCAGGCAAGGTGATGTGTTGAAGTGTGTATACTTTAATGCAAGAAGCATCAGGAATAAGGTGGGTGAACTTAAGGCATGGATCGGTACTTGGGACTACGATGTGGTGGCCATCACGGAAACCTGGATAGAAGAGGGGCAGAAATGGTTGTTGGAGGTCCCTGGTTATAGATGTTTCAACAAGATTAGGGAGGATGGTAAAAGAGGTGGGGGGGGGGGGGGTGGCATTGTTAATTAGAGATAGTATAACAGCTGCAGAAAGGCAGTTCGAGGGGGATCTGCCTACTGAGGTAATATGGGTTGAAGTCAGGAATAGGAAAGGAGCAGTCACCTTGTTGGGAGTTTTCTATAGGCCCCCCCAATAGCAGCAGAGATGTGGAGGAACAGATTGGGAACCAGATTTTGGAAAGGTGCAGAAGTCACAGGGTAGTAGTCATGGGTGACTTCAACTTCCCAAACATTGAGTGGAAACTCTTTAGATCAAATAGTTTGGATGGGGTAGTGTTTGTGCAGTGTGTCCAGGAAGCTTTTCTAACACAGTATGTAGATTGTCCGACCAGAGGGGAGGCCATATTGGATTTAGTACTTGGTAATGAACCAGGGCAGGTGATAGATTTGTTAGTGGGGGAGCATTTTGGAGGTAGTGACCACAATTCTGTGACTTTCACTTTAGTTATGGAGAGGGATAGGTGCGTGCAATAGGGCAAGGTTTACAATTGGGGGAAGGGTAAATACAATGCTGTCAAACAAGAATTGAAGTGCAGAAGTTGGGAAAATAGGCTGTCAGGGAAGGACACAAGTGAAATGTGGAACTTGTTCAAGGAACAGGTACCGCGTGTCTTTGATATGTATGTCCCTGTCAGGCAGGGAAGAGATGGTCGAGTGAGGGAACCATGGTTGACAAGAGAGGTTGAGTGTCTTGTTAAGAGGAAGAAGGAGACTTATGTAAGGCTGAAGAAACAAGGTTCAGACAGGGTGCTGGAGGGATACAAGATAGCCAGGAGGGAACTGAAGAAAGGGATTAGGAGAGCTAAGAGAGGGCATGAAAAATCTTTGGCGGGTAGGATCAAGGAAAACCCCAAGGCCTTTTACACATATGTGAGAAATATGTGAATGACTAGAGCGAGGGTAGGTCCGATCAAGGACAATAGCGGGAGATTGTGTATTGAGTCTGAAGAGATAGGAGAGGTCTTGAACAAGTATTTTTCTTCAGTATTTACAAACGAGAGGGGCCATATTTGTTGGAGAGGACAGTGTGAAACAGATTGATAAGCTCGAGGAGATACTTGTTAGGAAGGAAGATGTGTTGGGCGTTTTGAAAAACTTGAGGATAGACAAGTCCCCCGGGCCTGATGGGATATATCCAAGGATTCTATGGAAAGCAAGAAATGAAATTGCAGAGCCGTTGGCAATGATCTTTTCGTCCTCCCTGTCAACAGGGGTGGTACCAGAGGATTGGAGAGTGGTGAATGTCGTGCCCCTGTTCAAAAAAGGGAATAGGGATAACCCTGGGAATTACAGGCCAGTTAGTCTTACTTCGGTGGTAGGCAAAGTAATGGAAAGGGTACTGAGGTGACCAAGCACGTGGATGAAGGTAAAGCAGTGGATGTAGTGTACATGGATTTTAGTAAGGCATTTGATAAGGTTCCCCATTGTAGGCTTGTGCAGAAAGTAAGGAGGCATGGGATAGTGGGAAATTTGGCCAGTTGGATAACAAACTGGCTAACCGATAGAAGACAGAGAGTGGTGGTGGATGGCAAATATTCAGCCTGGAACCCAGTTACCAGTGGCGTATCGCAGGGATCAGTTCTGGGTCCTCTGCTGTTTGTGATTTTCATTAACGACTTGGATGAGGGAGTTGAAGGGTGGGTCAGTAAATTTGCAGATGATACGAAGATTGGTGGAGTTGTGGATAGTGAGGAGGGCTGTTGTCGGCTTCAAAGAAACATAGATAGGATGCAGAGCTGGGCTGAGAAGTGGCAGATGGAGTTTAACCCTAACAAGTGTGAGGTTGTCCATTTTGGAAGGACAAATATGAATGCGGAATACAGGGTTAACGGTAGGGTTCTTGGCAATGTGGAGGAGCAGAGAGATCTTGGGGTCTATGTTCATAGATCTTTGAAAGTTGCCACTCAAGTGGATAGAGCTGTGAAGAAGGCCTATGGTGTACTAGCGTTCATTAGCAGAGGGATTGAATTTAAGAGCCGTGAGGTGATGATGCAGCTGTACAAAACCTTGGTCAAGCCACATTTGGAGTACTGTGTGCAGTTCTGGTCGCCTCATTTTAGGAAGGATGTGGAAGCTTTGGAAAAGGTGCAAAGGAGATTTACCAGGATGTTGCCTGGAATGGAGAGTAGGTCATACAAGGAAAGGTTGAGGGTGCTAGGCCTTTTCTCATTAGAGCGGAGAAGGATGAGGGGCGACTTGAGAGAGGTTTATAAGATGATCAGGGGAATAGATAGAGTAGACAGTCAGAGACTTTTTCCCCGGTGGAACACACCATTACAAGGGGACATAAATTTAAGATAAATGGTGGAAGATATAGAGGGGATGTCAGAGGTAGGTTCTTTACCCAGAGAGTAGTGGGGGCATGGAATGCACTGCCTGTGGAAGTAATTGAGTCGGAAACGTTAGGGACCTTCAAGCGGCTATTGGATAGGTACATGGATTAGGGTAGAATAATGGAGTGTGGATTAACTTCTTCTTAAGGGCAGCATGGTAGCATTGTGGATAGCACAATTACTTCACAGCTCCAGGGTCCCAAGTTCGATTTTGACTTGGGTCACTGCCTGTGTGGAGTCTGCACATCCTCCCCGTGTGTGCGTGGGTTTCCTCTGGGTACTCCGGTTTCCTCCCACAGTCCAAAGATGTGCAGGTTGGGTGGATTGGCCATGATAAATTGCCCTTAGTGTCCAAAATTCTATGATTAACCTAGGACAAAAGTTCGGCACAACATCGTGGGCCGAAGGGCCTGTTCTGTGCTGTATTTCTGTATCTATCTAACATAACATGTACTCTATGCCCGTATTTATATAGCCTAGGATACTATATGCTTCATTCACCGCTCTCTCAACATATCCTGCCATTTTCTATGACATATGCACAAATGCACCTGTAATTCCCTGTCTTTGCCTGCTTATGTAAGTGGAATGAGAGCTGCATGTTCATGGAAAGCATGTTGTTTCATTGGAACTAGCATGTTAAGGTTGAGAAACTGCATGTAATCTGTTATTATTAGGGTTGAAGTTTAAAGGTTTAAATATTGTTTTATTTTATTTTCTTTTAAGAAAGTTTGTTTATAAAATAACCAAGCCCTATTTCTGAGATTATCATTCCTGGAACAAATTGATCTTTCTGCACTGCGTTAAAGCTTAAAAAAAGTGACTGGCAGCTGGTCCAGTCACTTAGCTACTGTTGGGAGCTGACCAGATGTCTGAAACAATATGTTGGTACTTCCATAAGAATATTAGGCAGCGAATTACCTGTGAGGTAGCAGTGCTAACCACTGTGCCACCGTGATCTTCTGCTTCAACACCATTTTCCTGCACTATCTCCATATCCATTGATATTTTTAATGTGTAGCAATCTATCGATCTCAGTCTTAATGACTGAGGCTCCACAGCCCTTTGAGGCAGAGAATTCCAAAGACTCACCACCCTCTGAGTGAAAAACTCTTCCTCACCTCAGTCCTAAATAGCCCCTCTGTTATTCTGCGACTGTGTTGTCTGGTTCTAGATCCCTCAGCCAGGGGAAACATCGTTCCTGCATCTACCTTGTCGAGCCATGTAAGAATATTGTATGTTTGGAGGCCAAGCACTGATCCCTGTGGTGCTGCTGACTCATTTAGTCCTATTCTCTACTCTCTGTCCATTAATAGCAGAAACTACTTTTGATGTGGTGAAGAACTGTTAATCACAGAAAGAGTGTTTATAAACATTGGAGTTAGCACCAAAGCAGGGTAATGGAGATGCATACAAGCATGAAGGGAAAGATAAATAAATGATCCACCAAGCATCTGTGTTTGGACCGATAAATTGATCAATGTACTGCTCTGTGAAATTGAATGGAAGATTTGCATTTCAAAGGTTCTCAGTAGATTTTAAGCCCTTTCAAGAGTACGTGATTTCCGTGGAAGCCTCTGACACTTGTAACAACTGCTGTTTTTAAGACTTTTGGCTGAGGCAGCAGATGTTAGGGAAGGGTAAGTGAAAATGCAGCAATTTTTCACTGGATTGCCTGGACTGCTCCAGCTTTCAAGCAGGATGACTGAAGAGGAGTCTGATGGGGATTACTGGGGAGGTCAGTGGGGGGACAGGGTCAGGTCACCCTCATGTGTGCATGCTGTGGAGAGGTGACCTGTTATTCTTGTGGTGGTGGCGTGGGGCAGGATGACCCTCCTTGTCAGTAGAGGACCGGGGGGTAGGCTTAGTGTTATGGGGGGGGATTGGTAGGCCCACTTAAAATATGGGCCTGATACCAGGATTCTGACCTAATCTGGGGAACTCTCCACCATGCATATATTTGCATGGTTTAAGGAATAAGGCTTGCACCTGGGCCCCACGCCTAGCTCCAACAGAGACCAGTCCCGACCCCCTGCTGATAGGAGCACTGTTCAGAACAGAGAATCCCGGCCCACATCCACCAGTTTCCCCTTTATCTATTTTGCAAGTTAGATCCTACAAAAAACTCCAACAGGTTTATCAAACATGATTTTCCTTTCATGAATCCACCTCGAATCTGCCACAGTCCAACCATTAATATCCAAGTATTCTGTCATCGCATCTTTTACTATAAATTCTAGCATTTTCCCTGTGATTGATGTCAGACTAACAGGTCTGTAGTTGCCCGTTTTCTTCCTCCCTCTTTTTTCGAAATCGTGGGGCTACATTTGCCACATTTCAGCCTGCAGGAACTATTTCAAAGTCTATTGAATTTTGAAAGATGGCCATCAATGCATCTACTATCACAGAATCTTTACAGTGCAGAAAGAGGCCATTTGGCCCATCAAGTCTGTGCTGGCTCTCTGAAAGAGCATTCTACCTCGTCCCACTCCCCGCCTTACCCCCAAAACATTGCACATTCTTTTTAGTAAGCAATCCAATTTTCCCTATTGAATACCTCATCGAACCTGTCCCCTATCATCCTCTCAGGAATTTTGTTCCTGATTCCAACTGCCCTCTGGGTGAAAACTATTTTTTCCACACCATTTTTACTAATTTTGCAATTTGAATCTGTGCCCTCTAGTTCTTGATGCTCTCGAGTGAGAACATTTTCTCATTATTTACCCTGTCCATACCGTTCCGGATCTTGAATACCTCTATCCAATGCCCTTCTTTTTGCCAATGGAAACAGTCCCAACCTCTCCAATCTATCCTTATAGCCACAATTGTTTATCCCTGGAATCATTCTTGTGAATCTCCTCTGTATTCTCCCCAGTGCCTTCATATCATTCCTCAAGTATGGTGCCCAGAACAGGACGCAGTGCTCCTGGTGAGGCCTAATCAGTGTCTTATACAAGTTCAACATGACTTCCTTACATTTGTACTCATTGCCCCTAATAATAAAGCCTACGGCATTATATGCTTTACTGACTTCTCTTTCAATATGCTTTGCCATCTTCATTGACTAATGTACATATAACCCCAGAAGGTTGTGGATGCCCCATCATTTAAGGCTGGGACAGACAGATATTTGGTTATGGGGAACAAAGCAGGCGGGAGCATTGAGCGGAAACCCAAGATCAGCCATGATCGATGGGCTGTATGGTCAAGTCCTGTTCCCATTTCTTGTGTTCTTGCATGCAGTTCCACCCAGTTATTATTGGTACCAAGCTTCTTGACATTTCCAGTTTTGTTTCCAGCAGAATAATGGAATATATACAACATACCACAAGTCAATAATACTGTCCATATTACACATGCAATGATTCAAAATTTCAATTAAAGTGACTAACACTACATTTAGAATCTGATAAAGACGTTGGAATAATTTTGATTGCTGTGGCCTTTACATGAGAAATATTATTGAACATAAACCTGAAGAAAGTACTGTTGTGTTATTGATCCATGTGCAACTTGACTGTTGGAATAATTACCGCCCTGAATTAAACTGTGTGCACTAATATTCTTAGAACAGTACAGCACAGAACAGGCCCTTCGGCCCTCGATGTTGTGCCGAGCAATGATCACCCTACTTAAACCCACGTATCCACCCTATACCCGTTACCCAACAATCCCCCCATTAACCTTACACTACGGGCAATTTAGCATGGCCAATCCACCTAACCTGCACATCTTTGGACTGTGGGAGGAAACCGGAGCACAGACAGTGACCCAGCCGGGAATCGAACCTGGGACCCTGGAGCTGTGAAGCATTGATGCTAACCACCATGCTACCGTGAGGCAGACCAACAGTTAAAGGTGGTTTTGAAATGGCCGTTATATAAAAAAATATATTAAGGCCTGTTTATTTTTAGCTCTTTATTAAAGTGGAATGGAGAGTGATTTTGGATGGATGTGTTAAGCTTTCAAATGCTCGTAACCCGCTGTGTAATTTAAGGGCACAGCATTGTGCTGAAAGCGAACAAAATATGAAAGATTTTGCCATGTATAATTATTTCCCATTTACATCTGCAGGCTCCAGTTCATTAGAATTCAATAGTAATGGCAGTCTGTTTACTTAAAAGCCATTGACCTGACTTTAATGTCACAATACCAGTGTAATTTAAGTGAATTAAATAGTCAAATTAATAGCACATTTGACAGCAAAATTGTAAAACGGCTGCAGTGCTTTTTAAAAAGAAGATAATTAGTGAGAAAGAACATAAGACTGGTGAAGTTCACCAAAGAGCTGGACAATGGGTGAGCAATTATAATATTAGCTCCCTTGACAGATGGCTCATTGTCTGAGCTCTGAGCTCCTCATCAATTTAACTTGGCCAACCACTGCAGGCTTGCATGGTAATTGATTCTTATCATTATCTCTCCAATGCACAATAGGTGGTAGCCACCGCTCAGGCATATCAATGAATAAATTCCCGAGCTGACCTAATTGTTGGGAGCGGCAGTGGGGCAAGACCACCTTCTCAGAGCTTCTGAGAATAGGCCATAAATGGGCCTTGCCGGCAACTCCCGCATCGCAAGAACAAATTTGGAAAGACAGGCGAGTTGCGGAAAGGGAAGGGGGGAAATGGGTGACGTTATGGAGGTGGAAGTAAATGATTCTTGAGGATTATGGAGTCGAAAACTCAGCTCGGGGTCAAGCTGGACGCCAAAGTTGCAAACAGTGGGCTGTTTAGCACAGGGCTAAATCGCTGGCTTTGAAAGCAGACCAGGCAGGCCAACAGCACGGTTCGATTCCCGTAACAGCCTCCCCGAACAGACGCCGGAATGTGGCGACAAGGGGCGTTTCACAGTAACTTCATTTGAAGCCTACTTGTGACAATAAGCGATTTTCATTTCATTTCATTTTCAACATGCAGCAGCGGCTTAGGCAGGGGGCAGAACAGAGTCGTGAAGACAAAATGGCTTCTCTCTTCCCAAGGTTTGAATCTAGCAAATTGCAGCTCATCCAACAGCAGGTGTCAGATGAGCAGGCTGACAACAGAGCAGTTGTGAAATACTCTGTAAGGCCTGCATTTCTTGCTCATCCCTACTTGTCCTTGAGCGGAGTGGCTTGCTCGGCCATTTCAGAGAGCTGTTGAGAGCCAACCACGTTACTGTGAGACACCTGTCAGCCAGACCAGGTAAGAATGGCAGATTTCTTTCCCTAAAGGCCATTTTTTTTTAAATCGAAAGAAATTTCCTGGAATATCTAGGCCTGGGTTTTATGGGGCAGCAGTCCACCAGCTTGGGTGTTGGGGCAAAACTGTCTCTGCCAGTTCCGGCAGCCCCAACTGCATTTTATGAATATCAGCCAATTAATGCAATTAAGGTTTCCGTCCTTTTTAAGGAACGAGGAATTTCTGCCCAACATCTTATGGTTTCATGGACCTTCCCCAGAGAGCTACCAGCCAATCTGATGGCTGGCAGCTTTTCAATCCTAGCAATGACAGCAGGGAGGGCAGTCACGCGGTTACCGCGACCAGGCCACAGCAGCCCTCCTGGAACTCCCTTCCTAACAGCACCATGGATGTACCTACACCTCCAGAAGTGCAGCAGTTCAAGAAGGCAGCTTGCCACCACCTTCTCAGGGGCAACTTGGGATGGGTAATAAATGCTGGCCTAGCCACAGGACACCCACATCCTGTAACTGAATTGAAAATATTTGTATTTGTGGGTGATCAATCTCCCTTTCTATAACATTTTTTTTTAAATGATTTGATTGAAATTTTTCATTTTAGACATTGTGCGACAGACAAAGGTATGTGGATCAGGTACAATTTACAAGAACTCTCCATTAGCATCGGCCCCCTTTAAGCTTGTCCAGAAATCTTAAAGAGTTTGGAAAAAAAAAGAATTTGCTTTGTAAAAAAGAGAAAAATGTTTTCAATGATAGTATTTGTATCTTCGGGATTTTCTCTTATAAAGCCACGTTACTCAAAGTCACTGGGGCAAAATAATATTCCCTCTAAATGGTTTGGGGGGTTCCTAATTAATAATAATAATCTTTATTAATGTCACAAGTTGGCTGACATTAACACTGCAATGAAGTTACTGCGAAAATCCCCTGGTCGCCACACTCTGGCGCCTGTTCGGGTACACAGAGGGAGAATTCAGAATGTCCAATTCACCGAACAAGCCCATCTTTCGGGACTTGTGGGAGGAAACCGGAGCACTCAGAGGAAACCCACGCGCAGACACGGGGAGAACATGCAGACTCCGTATAGACAGTGACCCATGTTGGGAATCGAATCCGGGTTCCTGACGTTAGGTTCCTGAGTTAGCACTGAAGCAACAGTGCTAACCATTGAGCTACCGTGCCGCCCTAATTAGTGCTCACCTTGTATTGTCGATCAGGTGAACCTCTCTTATATAATGACTGATGAAGATATACTGCGTCCTGCCGATTTTGATCAGTTCGCTACGCAATGAATGTTCCTGCAGAAGCAAATCATAACATTGTGATTCAATTATACCAACTACACAACATTTAACTTGCAAAGTTAAATAATGCACATCTGAATGCACCAAGTTTTAAAATAAGCTTCCTAAGCAAAAAAGATCTAAATAGGTTTCAAAAATGATTTGAAAGACTAACTCTCGCTGACAGTTTGACAGCAATGAGAACATTTTTTGTTTTAAAAAGCTCAACTTCCATCAATTTGCTAGCATCTAGTTTTTTCCCACAATCAAATCTAGCCATAAATGTGCTCAAAATATTTCATAGTCTGCAACGTCTTTAAGGTGGATTGTGTGGCTATGTTGTCTTCAAGGTAAAAAGATAATTGCATTTCAAATCATTGATAGAATTACTATTGGCCCTCCCCCTCCCTGTTTCCACTGTATTAACAACAGTATCTTGGAAAAGTATAGTAAGAAGTCTTACAACACCAGGTTAAAGTCCAACAGGTTTGTTTCAAACACGAGCTTTCGGAGCACGGCTCCTTCTTCAGGTGAATGGAAAGGCTTGTCCCAGAAATGTTTATATAGACACAGTCAGAGATGCCCCGGAATGCGAGCACCTGCAGGCAATCAAATCATCAAAGATGCAGAGAGAGAGGTAACTCCAGGTTAAAGAGGTGTGAATTGTCCCAAGCCAGTTCAGTCGGTAGGCCTCTGCAAGTCCAGGCTTGTTGGTGGGGGCCGAATGTAATGCGACATGAATCCCAGATCCCGGTTGAGTCCGCATTCATGCGTGCGGAACTTAGCTATAAGTTTTTGCTCAGCAATTTTGCGTTGTCGCGTCTCCTGAAGGCCTCCTTGTAGAATGCTGACCCGGAGATCAGAGGCTGAATGTCCTTGACTGCTGAAGTGTTCCCCAACTGGAAGGGAACAGTCCTGCCTGTTGATAGTCGCACGATGCCCGTTTATTCGTTGTCGCAGTGTCTGCATGGTCTCGCCAATGTACCACGCTTCGGGACATCCTTTCCTGCAGCGTATTGTTGCACGTTTTACTATGGGCGTAAAACGCGTTTATTGGAGTGTATTAACACGCCTCCGAGTTCGACGTGTGCTTAACACTGCTAGGCTCTGTTCTATGTAATTATTTAGCTCTGGAGTCGCCAGCTGCCGTATAGGCAACGTCACAAGTATTCCAAGGTCAAGTTCAAAGTAATAAAGACGATACACCGATTAGTCAAGTTCAAACGATCAATATTTATTATACAGTTAATAATAAATACTCATGCACACACTAAGAGACTAAGCTACAACTAAACATAAGCAAACAGAATACTTATCTAACAGGAACAGGCAAGGTCAGAGAACGAGGCCTTCGTCCTGGTTTTGTCTGCAGCCTTCAGCAAGCGTTCTGGCACTTGGGAGTCTAGCGGGCTTGGATCGCGTAGCGAGCGTTGAACTTACGGTTTCGGCGGCTGGTGCTCAACGGCTGGAGTCAGGATACCAGGTGTCAGTCGGGGCCGGAGCACAGGTTTAACAGACCGGACAACACGAGGTCCCTATCTTTTATAGGGGTTCCGTTGTCCTTCCCTCTTCTCGGGCGGGCTCTACCTATTGGATCAATTTCTTATCGATACTGGATTAATTCCCCAATGCGAGGGGGTCTCCGTGATGGAGGGGGCGTTTCTTATGTCCTTTTGTTTGGAGGTTTCTGGTGCCTCGATGTCTGGGTCTTGATTGGAATGTGTCCATTCAGAACCAAATGTATCTATTGTGTGGGTGTTCAAGTCTGATGGCCTCATTAGCATGCAAAGCGTTTTGCCATTTGCACCTAACTAAGGTCTTTTCACCTGAGCCCAAACTGGTTTCTGCTGCTGCAGAATGCAAACTGCTCTTTGCAGACTGCTGTTCTGGCTGAACTGTCTGTTTCCCAGCAGCCTTCCATTTTAGTTTGGCTCAGTGTCCATTTTGCGTGGCCAGCATGGCTACATTCCCTCCTTGTGATCCTCACAATCATACTATTGTGAAGGATCACCTATGTGCTTTGCCTCCTTGTGTTCTGACCTCTTGCCAGTTCCTGTTCTACTCTGTTCTAAACTATGGGAAGAAGAGAAAAAAAATTTAACTAACATCTCTACTTGGCCCTATGTCAAAAGGGACATGCATTACTACAATTGGGAACCTCTACCTATCACTATTAACCTTAACCTTAACTTAAACATTTAATCACTCTAAAATCTTAACCATTCACACCACAACATCACACTTCCCAACTCGGCAGTCGAGTATGGAACAATATAATACATGGCTGAATTTTTATTTACAGAGTGTTGTAATCAGTGAGGGGTTGAGGGGTTTGGTGGAATCCGAAGATGGGGGATTGCACTCTATAGATGGGTGAGGTGCTGGAACGAGAGGCTCTCCTCTTCCATTTCCTCAACCTGAGGGTCTGCACTAGGATGATGAGGATCGCGATCACCAACAGTGATTCGATTATGTAGGACATGGAGTACCACGTCATGAATTTAGTACACCAGGTCTGAACCTCGCTGATCAGAGCTGAGCACTGGGGGTTTGTTGTACTAACATTTACGGTGGGGGTTGTGGGGGAAACGTGTCTTGTTTCCACACATATACATATGACATTAAATAGTAATAAGTGGGCTTCCATCATTTTGCTGTTCTTCTTCTTTCTCTTCCTTCTTCCTCCGGTATTGACAATCCTGGCTTCGACCTCTGTCTCGTCCTTTGAAACCTTTGGGATCAAGCACAGTATCTGTCAATACACAGTTTAAGACCTTTACTTGTTAGTGCATCTGTCTTTCAAATCCCAATTGACCCTTTAAAATGACTGGCTAAGTCACACCCTGTGACTCCCCTCATTTTTTTTTTCAAAAAGCGAATTTTAAAGACCAGCATACACCTAACAATCCTTCCTTCTGCGAGCCGTCTCGCAGGCTTTGCTGATTTACCATCCGAATGTTCCCGGATGTAAATAGCATGTGGGATGGTGGCCGAAGGGCTACCTAACCTAAAATGAAAACAAACTTGGAAACAAACATCCGAATGAGTTGCGTATGGGCCGCTACGGGTACGAGTTGGATGGGATCCCCGGGTAGGGCGTGCTGTGCCATACCCGAGCTTGGCTGACCAAGGGTTGGTTCTCAGACAGGGCGGGTCCTCAGTGCCGTTTGTCCACTGCCTGAGTAACCTGGAAAAACGGGTACGAATGTGTTTACCATGACTTGCAGCCTCTATTTCGCCGAATAGAGGGGCACCTAAAAAACCAAGGGAGCCAAGATGCTCCAACTGAGGACATCCCTGAAGTTCTCAGAGATATCTGCGGACAAGCTATTTGGCGTGTGGCCTTACAACTTTGGAAAGGATCTCCAATCAAACCGAAGTTCTCAAAAGTATCTGCGGACAAACTAACGTGTATGTGAGGTGGTCACAATCTTTTCAGCTGAAAAGAAGATGTCCATCCTCCAACTGAAACATTTACATTCCTGGAAACAAACAAACATAAAACGAAGACAAACATACGTGCAGGTTCCATCAGAAAGGACATCGTTTCCCTCAAACGATTCCTATCTTACATCATCTGGACACCTCACTTTGATTCTGCCTCTGTGAACAGGGTCACAAAGGGGTTGCCGTGTCGGGAGTCAGACACCGTGTCGTCCTGCTCTCCCGGATCCCACACCCTTGTGTGGATCAGGCATGCTATTTTGGAGTTGTGTGACCGGGGGTCACTTTCATCATTGCGGACAAGTCTGTAGGAATTGTCCCTGTGCCATTGTGTAGTGTCGAGTGTGTTGTCGGGGTAGTCGGGGTCGGGTGGTGGTTCGGGGTTTTTGAGGTAAGTGACTTCCATGGGGTCACTGGAGTCGGGGTCGTAGTTGGTGCAGTGTGGGCTGTATGGCTGTGTGGTGTCGCTGTCTTCAGAGTCAGTGTCTGTCCTACTGTCTCTGCTGTGGCAGCTTGTGGGCGTGTCGGGGCGTGGTCTGTAGTGGTCTGTGGGCGGAGTCGTGGGCGAGTCCGTGGATGAACTGGTCTGTGAGGGGGATGGTGGAAAAGTGTCTCTGGTGGGCGGGGTGAAGTGTTCTGCTGCATCCAGCAGGACATGGTGAGCATGGTTGGCCTGTGTTCCATATGCCTTTAACTGGTTTATATGGAACCACGCGGTCTTCCCATTAGGATACTTGATCCTGTAAACGGAGGGGCTAATTTTGTCCGAAATTGAGTAGGGGCCGGAATATTTTGGAGCCAAAAAACTGCTGGGGTTATAAACAGATAACATTATCTGTTGCCCAACCTGGAATTCTGTGGTGTGTACGGTCTTGTTGAAACAGGCAGTCCGTCGCTGTCGGCGTTTCCCTAGCTGGACTGCGGCTGCGAGCTGTGCAGACCTCACAGTCTCAACTAGATCTTTAACTGCCTTTTCATGTGTGAGGGCCGTCACTTCGGGGCTTGTCATGTCCAGTCCTAAAAGGAATTCTGTACCTTTCATAGGGCGTCCGGTCATGAGTGTGTGTGGTGTGTATCCTGTCGATGTGGAGACAGTGTTCCTTATGAACATGAGTGCAAATGGGAGCACTGAATCCCATGTGGAATTGTTCTCCTGAACCATTTTCCTAAGGGTAGTTTTTAGGGTCCGATTCATGCGCTCCACAATCCCGCTGGACTGTGGATGATACGCAATATGGAAGTTCTGTTTGATTCCGAATATTGTCAGGACGTTCCTCATGACCCGTCCTGTAAAGTGAGATCCCTGGTCCGAATCGATACTTCGGGGTAAACCCCATCTCGTGAAGATGTGGTGGGTCAGGATCTTTGCAGCTGTCTTTGCTGTATTTGTTCGTGAGGGAAATGCCTCTACCCACTTGGTAAAGGTATCTATCACCACCAGAACGTATTTATAGCCATTCCGACAAGGGGGCAATGGACCTATAAAGTCGATCTGGAGGTTTGTCCAAGGGCCGTTAACTGGGCGAGTATGCCGAAGTTGTGCTTTCTTAGAATACCGCTCCGGGTTATTCTGAGCACAAATCAGGCAATTCTCTATGTAGTGCGTTACATCATTCCTGAGATTAGGCCACCAACAGAGTTGCCTGAGGTGCCTCGTTGTTGCATCAATTCCCTGATGCCCGTGTCCGTCATGGAACAAGGCAATCATCTGATTCCTGTCCTGCTGTGGGACCACATAAAGTCGGTCCTTAATGATCACACCCTCATGTGTGGTCAGTGCGTGTTTAAAGTGCTCGTACGCAGGCACAAAGTTTCCCTTGAAAACCTCCCTGAGGTCTCCGTCCTGTTTTTGTGCTGCCACGAGATCTTTAATATCAGTCTGTGAGACTTGGACTGCGCTCACAGGGGCGCTAGCTGGTGCGCTAGCTGGGGGGGTCCATAAGTGTCCTCTCCTGGAACCTGCCTTAGCCAACGCGTCGGCTTTTACATTCCCAGGGGGTGATGACCTATGGTGGCTTCTTACTTTTATTATGCCGAAGGTCCTGTCCTTCGCTTTCTCTAGGATATGCTGGAGTAAGGGGGCTGATGGAAGGGGTTTTCCGTCTGCGGAGACAAAACCTCGTGTCCTCCACAGGGGCAGAAAATCGGTTAAACTATTACAGACATATAAGCTGTCTGAATATATGTCTGCTGGGCTGGGGAAAGAATCGGGGTGGTCCACTATGTACGCTATGGCTGCTAGCTCTGCTGCCTGCGCGCCTAAGTGACCTGGTAACTTAAGAGCTATCTCCTCGAGAGCGCGCCCCTGCGCGTCCTCTACATAGATGCCGCATCCTGTGATACGCTCACCATTTAAAACTGTGGAGGAACCGTCTACATAAATCCTCAAGGGTCCACACGTGTCTGTGGGCTGGGGGCTTTGTTTCGGGTTCCCTATCTTCCTGGGGGGTGTTTTGGCTAAAAAGGGTCCTGTGTTATGCAGGGGAGCTACAATTTCACAGTCATGGGGCTGTCCGGGGTATTGGAGGTTGTCTGCTAAGTATGTGTGTGTGCGTGTCCGTTTTACTGTAATGTCCCGTCCTTGTAAAAGTAGGGTCCACCTAGCTGCCCTAATCTGGCTAACTGAACCGTCCTTCAGTCGACCGTCTAGTAGTAGCTGTGTGGGTGTGTGTTCGGTCAGAATAGTAATGGGGTTGAGTCCGGTGATGTATGAGAAATACTGCACTGCCCAGAAGACAGCAAGGAGGTGCCTCTCACAGGCCGAAAATCCTTGTTCTACTGGGTCTAACAGTCGGGAGGCATAAGCCACTGGTCTTAGCTGCTCGTGCCGTTCCTGAAGCAACACGGCCGAGAGGGTCAGATCTGTGCTAGCTACCTCGATTGCGTACGGTGAAAGTTGGTCGGGGACTAGCAGCGCGGGTGCTGCACTAAGGGCTCGTTTTAACTCTTCCACAGCGCCTGTATGCTGCGGAAGCCATTCCCAGGGGGCTCCTTTCTTAAGGAGGTCTGAGAGTGGGGCGGCTTTTGTCGCGAATCCGTCGATGTGGTTCCGACAATAGCCAACCAGTCCTAAAAACGACCGGAGGGCTGAAACATTCTGGGGAAGGGGCAATTTGACGATCGAATCAATTCTTTTGAATTCGATCTCGCGTTTGCCGTGCGTGATGACTGATCCCAAATACATCACTTTACTTTCCAATATTTGGGCCTTTTTCGGGTTAACTTTACAGCCAATTTCAGTTAAGAGTTCTAGGAGTTCGGCCAGAAGCGAAATGTGCTCTGCCTTTGTGTCTGTCTGCAGTAGTAGGTCGTCTACATACTGTACCAGACAATCGGGTCGGGAAAATTTCTCTAATCCACTTGCCAGCTGTCGGTGGAAAATGGAGGGTGAATTGTGGAATCCTTGTGGGAGGCATGTCCACGTGTACTGCTGCGTTTTAAAAGTGAATGCAAATTTGTATTGGCACGCTTTTGCCAATGGTATTGACCAGAATCCATTACTGATGTCCAATACCGTGAAGTACTTGGCGTTGAGACCCTGCTTGAGCATGGTCTCGGGACTAGTAGCTACCGTTGGGGCTACTGCGGGGGTTACTTTGTTGAGTTCCCGATAATCGATGGTCAGACGCCATGATCCATCGGGCTTCCTCACTGGCCAAATAGGGGCATTGTTGGTGGAGGCTACCGTTCTCAGTACACCTTGGTCCAACAAGCTGCCTATAACTTTTTCTATTTCCACCTCTGCCTCGAGGGGAAATCTATACTGCTTTTGCGGTCGGGGGTCCTGTCCGGTAACATGAACTTGTCCAGTCATTCTGCCACAGTCATGACGGTGACTTGCAAATGCTGTCCTGTGTTTGTTTAGTAGGGCCTTAATTTGTCGGTCGGTGTGGAGTGTAGTCAGGTCGAATGAGTACTCTCCCACTGCGCTAATCCGATTAGCGTAGTCTCCTACTGTGAGGGTGGCTGGGGCTCTGTCTGATCTCGCCATTCGCCAGACACACTGGTTCACTGGGTCGAACGACAAGCTATGAGCGTTCATAAAATCTATCCCCAGGATGTGCTCTGCTGTCCGGGGAAGATTTACTAAAACTACGGGGTGTCTTGTGCTAATGTTCCCTAGCTGGATCGCTACGGGTGCTGTGATATGTCCCTGCTGCGAGTGTCCGGTGAACCCGCTAAGTGTGATGGTGGAGGTGGTCGGCCACGTGTCTGCGTGTGCCGTGGTTGTGGAGTTAATGGTGGTGCGGGAGCCTCCTGTGTCCCACAGTAACTCTATGGGCTTCCCTTTGACTTTTGCCGTGACTACGGGCCTCCCTGATGAGTCCCATAGTGTGTCACAGACCCAAGTGGGGGAGCCCGAACACCGTCAGTTCGTCTCGTCCACATTGGTGGGTCCTGACTGTACTGCTACATTGTGGATGGGTTTTGCTTTGTTGCGGTTCAGAGTGCCTGTCTGCTGGCCTCTCTGAGATCGCTGGGGTGCATTACACTCTTTTGCCCAATGCCCTAACTGTCCACAGTTATAGCATTCCTGTCCTTTCTGTTGAGGGCTGCTCTTGCCTTCATTTACCCATGCGGGCTTCTGGTGCTCTCTGACTGCTTGGATATCTGCAGCAGCCTGAGCCTCTTCTGGGGATCTAACCTTTGCTTTTGCCTGAAGCGATTGCTCCCAAGCGCGGGACAATCTTTTGAGGACCCATTTTTCGTTATGGGCCTCTTCTGAGGGGTCGTAACTATTGCAAGCGCTCTGTCCTGCTTCTGTTGCGTGTGAGATAATTGTGCGCGTCCACTTAACCATGTTTTCACGGGTTAAATGCGCTCTATCTAACTGTCCAAAAACTGCGCTGAAATGAATCCACAGCCTTCCTGCGAATGCTGTGGGGTGTTCGGATCTCTTCTGCCTGCACTTATTCAATCCTTCTACGGGGTCGCCTCTATTGTACCCGATGGCATCTAAAATGGCAGTGTGCATCTCCTCTAGGCTGCCTCCTGCCACGTTCTGTGGGTCGGGGAGGGCTGCCACTACACTCTGGTCTAAGCTCAGCACGGTGAGCTTAACCTGCTCTCTCTCATCCAGGCCGTACATGGTAGCCTGCTGTTTTACTTTAGCGAAAAACTGGTGGGGGTCTGCGGTGGGGAGGAACGGAGTGATCTTTTCACAAGCGTCCCTTAGCTGGGTTACTGTTAAAGGGGTGGTGTAAGTTATGTCTGGGGCGCCTTCTGATTCGGCTTTCCTCTGTGTGGTTACGGGATTCATGGGTGCGGTTATGATCTGAGCTGTGGGGGGTTGGGGTGCCTGTCGTTTCTGCTGAGCTGCGGGCGCACATGTTCCTTGAACATAACGCTGCGCTGTCTCGCTTAATTCCTGCCAATCTGGGGCATTTTCCCCATCTAACTGAGCTCCAAAGGTGCTTTGGAAGCCATTCTGTACCGAAAGCAGAGATTGCAGTTCCGCAATCTGTTTCCTGCATTTCGCGTGGTCAACTGTGCTTTGTCTTTGTTCGGTCGTTGCAGCGTGGAGTGCTCTCAAAGCTGCTTTGAGATCGGAACATTGCCTCTGCAATGCCTCCACCTGCTTTTCCGATTCCTGTCTTATCAGAACGGCACGTTGCACGTCCTGATAGGCTTTCTCATACTGGGTCTGGGAACTGTTCAGATGAGCTAGACAAGACTGGTGAGCCCTCTTGGCATCATCCACCTCTCTACCCTTCTCTGCCAACTTCCCTTTAAGATCCAGGTTTTCTTTCTCGATGTCCCTGACATCGACCTTACTCATGCGGTTCCTTTCCTCTAAATCTGCCCGGAGCGTCCTGATGACCTCCTCTGCGCCTCGCAACTGTGCCAAGCAGGACACAATCGCCATCGGCTTGCGTGCTTTACCTAAACTCTTTTTGTGTATCTGAGAGAGGTTCTCCCACCAAGTATGACCTATACTTCCGGGACCTGTCTCCTCATTTGCACAAAACTCTTTCCAAAGGGGCCATCCCTTTCCCTGCAGATATTTGCGGAGTTCCAGCTCCCACGTGGGACACTGGCCTACCCTGCTACTGCTGCTGGTCGCTGCGACCACAAACTTTGCTGGATCCATCAGACGTTCCATTGCCTGCATGGCCATTTCCTCTGACTCTCTTTTTATAATTTGGAACAGGGGGTTGCTGGGGTGGTGTTTCGTGAAAAGGGTACGGCTTACGCTATTTTCCGATTACAAAACTACCGAAAGTTTGTCGCAACAAAAAGCTTTCAGTTTTACCTTACAGCCCTGTTAGTACGCATGCACTAAACACACTTCCGAATTTCGCTTATTATTTTGAACACCTTGAATACTTGTGATCTCTTTCTTTCTCTGCAATTTGGAGTTCTAATTCAAATTTCAGGGTCCTGGACACTGTGGTGTTTCCACTTGCAACAGGGTCCCGGCGGAGTCGCCACTAAATGTTGCACGTTTTACTATGGGCGTAAAACGCGTTTATTGGAGTGTATTAACACGCCTCCGAGTTCGACGTGTGCTTAACACTGCTAGGCTCTGTTCTATGTAATTATTTAGCTCTGGAGTCGCCAGCTGCCGTATAGGCAACATCACAAGTATTCCAAGGTCAAGTTCAAAGTAATAAAGACGATACACCGATTAGTCAAGTTCAAACGATCAATATTTATTATACAGTTAATAATAAATACTCATGCACACACTAAGAGACTAAGCTACAACTAAACATAAGCAAACAGAATACTTATCTAACAGGAACAGGCAAGGTCAGAGAACGAGGCCTTCGTCCTGGTTTTGTCTGCAGCCTTCAGCAAGCGTTCTGGCACTTGGGAGTCTAGCGGGCTTGGATCGCGTAGCGAGCGTTGAACTTACGGTTTCGGCGGCTGGTGCTCAACGGCTGGAGTCAGGATACCAGGTGTCAGTCGGGGCCGGAGCACAGGTTTAACAGACCGGACAACACGAGGTCCCTATCTTTTATAGGGGTTCCGTTGTCCTTCCCTCTTCTCGGGCGGGCTCTACCTATTGGATCAATTTCTTATCGATACTGGATTAATTCCCCAATGCGAGGGGGTCTCCGTGATGGAGGGGGCGTTTCTTATGTCCTTTTGTTTGGAGGTTTCTGGTGCCTCGATGTCTGGGTCTTGATTGGAATGTGTCCATTCAGAACCAAATGTATCTATTGTGTGGGTGTTCAAGTCTGATGGCCTCATTAGCATGCAAAGCGTTTTGCCATTTGCACCTAACTAAGGTCTTTTCACCTGAGCCCAAACTGGTTTCTGCTGCTGCAGAATGCAAACTGCTCTTTGCAGACTGCTGTTCTGGCTGAACTGTCTGTTTCCCAGCAGCCTTCCATTTTAGTTTGGCTCAGTGTCCATTTTGCGTGGCCAGCATGGCTACAGTATGAGGTAGACTACATTGGTCGAGTCGCACGAGTATGCGCCGCGTACCTGGTGGGTGGTGTTTCCACGTGTAATGGTGGTGTCCATGTCGATGATCTGGCATGTCTTGCAGAGATTACCCTGGCAGGGTTTTGTGGTGTTGTGGTTGCTGTTCTGAAGGCTGGGTAATTTGCTGCAAACAATGGTTGTTTGAGGTTGCGCGGTTGTTTGAAGGCCAGTAGTGGGGGTGTGGGGATGACCTTGGCAAGATGTCCATCCTCGCTGATGATGTGTTGGAGGCTGCGAAGAAGATGTCGTAGTTTCTCCGCCCCAGGAAAGTACTGGACGACGAAGGGTACTCTGTCAGTGGTGTCCCGTGTTTGTCTTCTGAGGAGGTCGGTGCGGTTTTTTGCTGTGGCGCGGTGGAACTGTCGATCAATGAGTCGAGCGCCATATCCCGTTCGTACGAGGGCATCTTTCAGCATCTGTAGGTGTCTGTTGCGCTCCTCCTTGTCTGAGCAGATCCTGTGTATATGGAGGGCTTGTCCATAGGGGATGGCTTCTTTAATGTGTTTCGGGTGAAAGCTGGAGAAGTGGAGCATCGTGAGATTATCTGTGGGCTTGCGGTAAAGCGAGGTGCTGAGGTGACCGTCCTTGATGGAGACGAGTGTGTCCAAGAATGGAACTGAATTTGGAGAATAGTCCATGGTGAGTTTGATGGTGGGATGGAACTTATTGATGTCATCGTGTAGTCGTTTCAGTGATGTCTCGCCGTGGGTCCAAAGGAAAAAAATGTCATCGATGTATCTGGTGTATAGCATCGGTTGAAAGTCCTGTGTGGTGAGGAAGTCCTGTTCAAACAGATAATCTCACGATGCTCCACTTCTCCAGCTTTCACCCGAAACACATTAAAGAAGCCATCCCCTATGGACAAGCCCTCCGTATACACAGGATCTGCTCAGACAAGGAGGAGCGCAACAGACACCTACAGATGCTGAAAGATGCCCTCGTACGAACGGGATATGGCGCTCGACTCATTGATCGACAGTTCCACCGCGCCACAGCAAAAAACCGCACCGACCTCCTCAGAAGACAAACACGGGACACCACTGACAGAGTACCCTTCGTCGTCCAGTACTTTCCTGGGGCGGAGAAACTACGACATCTTCTTCGCAGCCTCCAACACATCATCAGCGAGGATGGACATCTTGCCAAGGTCATCCCCACACCCCCACTACTGGCCTTCAAACAACCGCGCAACCTCAAACAAACCATTGTTTGCAGCAAATTACCCAGCCTTCAGAACAGCAACCACAACACCACAAAACCCTGCCAGGGTAATCTCTGCAAGACATGCCAGATCATCGACATGGACACCACCATTACACGTGGAAACACCACCCACCAGGTATGCGGCGCATACTCGTGCGACTCGACCAATGTAGTCTACCTCATACGCTGCAGGAAAGGATGTCCCGAAGCGTGGTACATTGGCGAGACCATGCAGACACTGCGACAACGAATAAACGGGCATCGTGCGACTATCAACAGGCAGGACTGTTCCCTTCCAGTTGGGGAACACTTCAGCAGTCAAGGACATTCAGCCTCTGATCTCCGGGTCAGCATTCTACAAGGAGGCCTTCAGGAGACGCGACAACGCAAAATTGCTGAGCAAAAACTTATAGCTAAGTTCCGCACGCATGAATGCGGACTCAACCGGGATCTGGGATTCATGTCGCATTACATTCGGCCCCCACCAACAAGCCTGGACTTGCAGAGGCCTACCGACTGAACTGGCTTGGGACAATTCACACCTCTTTAACCTGGAGTTACCTCTCTCTCTGCATCTTTGATGATTTGATTGCCTGCAGGTGCTCGCATTCCGGGGCATCTCTGACTGTGTCTATATAAACATTTCTGGGACAAGCCTTTCCATTCACCTGAAGAAGGAGCCGTGCTCCGAAAGCTCGTGTTTGAAACAAACCTGTTGGACTTTAACCTGGTGTTGTAAGACTTCTTACTGTGCTCACCCCAGTCCAACGCCGGCATCTCCACATCTTGGAAAAGTATGTTCAGGATTTATTTCATTGTTAGATGATTTCTTGTGCAATCATCCCTGATGAGGGAACAAGAGTAGGTCACTCAGCCCGTCGAGCATGCTCTGCCATTTAATAAGATCATGGCTGACCTGATTGTAACCTCAACCCCAAGTTCCTGCGTACCCCCAGTAACCTTTCACCCTTATTTATAAAGAATCTATCCACCTCTGCCTTAAAAATATTCACAGACTCTTCTTCCACTGACTTTTGAGGAAGAGAGTTCCAAAGACTAATCACTCAGCGAAAAACATTCTCCTCGCCTTTGTCTTAAATGGGTGACCCCTTATTTTTAAACGATAGCCCCAATGGCAGCACAGTAGTCAGCACTATGGTTTCACAGCGCCAGGGTCCCAGGTTCGATTCCCAGCTTGGGTCACTGTCTGTACGGAGTCTGCACGTTCTCCCCGTGTCTGCGTGGGTTTCCTCCGGGTGCTCCGGTTTCCTCTCACATGTCTCGAAAGACGTACTGTTAGGTAATTTGGACATTCTAAAATCTCCCTCAGTGTACCCGAACAGACGCCAGAATGTGGCGACTAGGGGCTTTTCACAGTAACTTCATTGCAGTGTTAATGTGACAATAGTAAAGATTATTATTATAGTTCTAGGTTTTCCCACGGGAGGAAACACCCTCTCCACATCCACTCTGTTAAGGCATCTCAGGGTCTGTCTTCTTTTAGGATGAAGGAATTAAGCGCCAGCAGAATGATTTTGGCACTCACAATCTGCCCTTAAACAAGGCTTTAAAAAGAATGAAAATGGCAGATGTGGTAGTCACCACTCGTGGCATATTATATGTATTACGGCACCAGGGCCGGCTCAAGGCACCGGCAACTCGGGCAGTCGCCCGGGGCGCCATGTGCTAGGGGGCGCCAGAGACTCGGGTCCCGCGCATGCGCAGTTGGGCCGGTGCCAACCAGCGCATGCGCGGTGGCCGCCCTCCCCCAGGGCGGCCCCCCCCTCGGTCCTCCGCCCCCTCGGTCCGCTCCCCCCTCGGTCCGCCCCCCCCGCCCCTCCCTCGGTCCGCTCCCCCCGCCCCTCCCTCGGTCCACCCCCCCCCCGCCCCTCCCTCGGTCCACCCCCCCCCCGCCCCTCCCTCGGTCCGCCCCCCCGCCCCTCCCTCGGTCCGCCCCCCCCGCCCCTCCCTCGGTCCGCCCCCCCCCCGCCCCTCCCTCGGTCCGCCCCCCCGCCCCTCCCTCGGCCCGCCCCCCCCTCGGCCCACCCCCCCCTCGGCCACGCACCCCCGCCCTCAGCCCCGCCCCCCCCGCTCACGGCCCCCCCCCCCCCCCCCGGCCGCCCTCGGCCCCGCCCCCCCCAGGGCGCCGAAGTTCAACTTGCCCGGGGCGCCAGCAACCCTAGGGCCGGCGCTGTACGGCACTGCCCATATATTAAAGGTACAATGGTAAATCCCTGCCTGCTGGCTCCGCCCAGCAGGCAGCGTATAAAAGTGTGTGCTCTCCGGTGCTGCAGCCATTCTGGTTCCAGCTACAGGAGGCACAACATCTTGTTCAATAAAGCCTCGATTGTTCCACCATTCTAGTCTTGTGGTAATTGACGGTGCATCAGCAGATATAAAAATAAATGCAGCAAACATTAGGGGCGGCGGTGGCATAGTGATATTGTGATTCGACCACTAATTCAGAGATCTAGGGTAATGCTCTGGGATTCATAAGAACATAAGAACATAAGAACTAGGAGCAGGAGTAGGCCATCTGGCCCCTCGAGCCTGCTCCGCCATTCAATTAGATCATGGCTGATCTTTTGTGGACTCAGCTCCACTTTCCGGCCCGAACACCATAACCCTTAATCCCTTTATTCTTCAAAAAACTATCTATCTTTACCTTAAAAACATGTAATGAAGGAGCCTCAACTGCTTCACTGGGCAAGGAATTCCATAGATTCACAACCCTTTGGGTGAAGAAGTTCCTCCTAAACTCAGTCCTAAATCTACTTCCCCTTATTTTGAGGCTATGCCCCCTAGTTCTGCTGTCACCCGCCAGTGGAAACAACCTGCCCGCATCTATCCTATCTATTCCCTTCATAATTTTAAATGTTTCTATAAGATCCCCCCTCATCCTTCTAAATTCCAACGAGTACAGTCCCAGACTACTCAACCTCTCCTCATAATCCAACCCCTTCAGCTCTGGGATTAACCTAGTGAATCTCCTCTGCACACCCTCCAGTGCCAGTACGTCCTTTCTCAAGTAAGGAGACCAAAACTGAACACAATACTCCAGGTGTGGCCGCACTAACACCTTATACAATTGCAACATAACCTCCCTAGTCTTAAACTCCATCCCTCTAGCAATGAAGGACAAAATTCCATTTGCCTTCTTAATCACCTGTTGCACTTGTAAACCAACCTTCTGTGACTCATGCACTAGCACACCCAAGTCTCTCTGAACAGCGGCATGCTTTAATATTTTATCGTTTAAATAATAATCCCGTTTGCTGTTATTCCTACCAAAATGGATAACCTCACATTTGTCAACATTGTATTCCATCTGCCAGACCCGAGCCCATTCACTTAACCTATCCAAATCCCTCTGCAGACTTCCAGTATCCTCTGCACTTTTCGCTTTACCACTCATCTTAGTGTCATCTGCAAACTTGGACACATTGCCCTTGGTGCCCAACTCCAAATCATCAATGTAAATTGTGAACAATTGTGGGCCCAACACGGATCCCTGAGGGACACCACTAGCTACTGATTGCCAACCAGAGAAACACCCATTTATCCCAACTCTTTGCTTTCTATTAATTAACCAATCCTCTATCCATGCTACTACTTTACCCTTAATGCCATGCATCTTCATCTTATGCAGCAACCTTTTGTGTGGCACCTTGTCAAAGGCTTTCTGGAAATCCAGATATACCACATCCATCGGCTCCCCGTTATCTACTGCACTGGTAATGTCCTCAAAAAATTCCACTAAATTAGTTAGGCATGACCTGCCTTTAACGAACCCATGCTGCGTCTGCCCAATGGGACAATTTCTATCCAGATGCCTCGCAATTTCTTCCTTGATGATAGATTCCAGCATCTTCCCTATTACCGAAGTTAAACTCACTGGCCTATAATTTCCTGCTTTCTGCCTACCTCCTTTTTTAAACAGTGGCGTCACGTTTGCTAATTTCCAATCCACCGGGACCACCCCAGAGTCTAGTGAATTTCGGTAAATTATCACTAGTGCATCTGCAATTTCCCTAGCCATCTCTTTTAGCACTCTAGGATGCATTCCATCAGGGCCAGGAGACTTGTCTACCTTTAGCCCCATTAGCTTGCCCATCACTCCCTCCTTAGTGATAACAATCCTCTCAAGGTCCTCACCTGTCATAGCCTCATTTCTATCAGTCGCTGGCATGTTATTTGTGTCTTCCACTGTGAAGACCGACCCAAAAAACCTGTTCAGTTCCTCAGCCATTTCCTCATTTCCCATTATTAAAACTCCCTTCTCATCCTCTAAAGGACCAATATTTACCTTAGCCACTCTTTTTTGTCTTATATATTTGTAAAAACTTTTACTGTCTGTTTTTATATTCTGAGCAAGTTTACTCTCATACTCTATCTTACTCTTCTTTATAGCTTTTTTAGTAGCTTTCTGTTGCCCCCTAAAGATTTCCCAGTCCTCTAATCTCCCAGCACTCTTTGCCACTTTATATGCTTTTTCCTTCAATTTGATACTCTCCCTTATTTCCTTAGATATCCACGGTCGATTTTCCCTCTTTCTACCGGCCTTCCTTTTTATTGGTATAAACCTTTGCTGAGCACTGTGAAAAATCGCTTGGAAGGTTCTCCACTGTTCCTCAACTGTTCCACCATAAAGTCTTAGCTCCCAGTCTACCTTAGCTAGTTCTTCTCTCATCCCCTTGTAATCTCCTTTGTTTAAACACAAAACACTAGTATTTGATTTTACTTTCTCACCCTCCATCTGTATTTTAAATTCCACCATATTGTGATCGCTCCTTCCGAGAGGATCCCTAACTATGAGATCATGAATCAATCCTGTCTCATTACACAGGACAAGATCTAGGACCGCTTGTTCCCTCGTAGGTTCCATTACATACTGTTCTAGGAAACTATCGCGGATACATTCTATAAACTCCTCCTCACGGTTGCCTTGACCGACCTGGTTAAACCAATCGACATGTAGATTAAAATCCCCCATGATAACTGCTGTACCATTTCTACATGCATCAGTTATTTCTTTGTTTATTGCCTGCCCCACCATCTCGTTACTATTTGGTGGCCGATAGACTACTCCTATCAGTGACTTTTTCGCCTTACTATTCCTGATTTCCACCCAAATGGATTCAACCTTATCCTCCATAGCACCGATGTCATCCCTTACTATTGCCCGGATGTCATCCTTAAATAACAGAGCAACACCACCTCCCTTACCATCCACTCTGTCCTTCCGAATAGTTTGATACCCTCGGATATTTAACTCCCAGTCGTGACCATCCTTTAACCATGTTTCAGTAATGGCCACTAAATCATAGTCATTTACGATGATTTGTGCCACCAACTCATTTACTTTATTCCGAATACTACGAGCATTCAGGTAAAGTACACTTATGTTGGTTTTTTTACCTCTGTTTTGAATCTTAACATCTCCAGTTTTATTCCTTTTGTTATTACTGGGCCTATTCACTGTGCTCCCCTCAGTCACTGTACCTTGTACTGTCGCCCTTATGGATTTCTGACTATGTCTTCTCTGCCTTGCACTTTTCCCCTTACTTCCTTTTGTTTCTGTCCCTGTTTTACTACCTTCCAACTTCCAGCATTGGTTCCCATCCCCCTGCCACATTAGTTTAAACCCTCCCCAACAGCTCTAGAAAACACCCCCCCTAGGACATCGGTTCCAGTCCTGCCCAAGTGCAGACCGTCCGGTTTGTACTGGTCCCACCTCCCCCAGAACCGGTCCCAATGCCCCAGGAATTTGAATCCCTCCCTCTTGCACCATCTCTCAAGCCACGCATTCATCCTATCTATCCTGAAATTCCTACTCTGACTAGCTCGTGGCACTGGTAGCAATCCTGAGATTACTACCTTTGAGGTCCTACTTTTGAGTTTAACTCCTAACTCCCTGAATTCCGCTTGTAGGACCTCATCCCGTTTTTTATCTATATCGTTGGTGCCTATGTGCACCACGACAGCTGGCTGTTCACCCTCCCTCCCCAGAATGTCCTGCAGCCGCTCCGAGACATCCTTGACCCTTGCACCAGGGAGGCAACATACCATCCTGGAGTCTCGATTGCGTCCACAGAACCGCCTGTCTATTCCCCTTACGATCGAGTCCCCTATCACTATAGCCCTGCCATTTTTCTTCCTGCCCTGCTGTGCAGCAGAGCCAGCCACGGTGCCATGAACCTGGCTGCTGCTGCCTTCCCCTGGTAAGCCATCTCCCTCAACAGTATCCAAAGCGGTATATCTGTTTTGCAGGGAGATGACCGCAGGGGACACCTGCACTGCCTTCCTACTCTTGCTCTTTCTTTTGGTCACCCATTTTCTATCTCCCTCAGTAACCTTCACCTGCGGTGTGACCAACTCGCTAAACGTGCTATCCACGACCTCCTCAGCATCGCGGATGCTCCAAAGTGAGTCCATCCGCAGCTCCAGAGCCGTCAAGCGGTCTAACAAGAGCTGCAACTGAACACACTTCTTGCACGTGAAGGAGCCAGGGACAGTGGACGTGTCCCTGAGCTCCCACATCGCACACGAGGAGCATGACACGGGTCTGGGATCTCCTGCCATGTCTTAAACCCTTGGTAAACTTAAACAACTAGAATTTCAAAATAAAAATAAATAAATTAGACAATGAAAAGAAAAAGAGAGACTACTTACCAGTCACTTACCAGGTTTAAAGAGCACCTCCTCACACTCTGCACCGAATTACCTCACTGCACCAAATTACCAAGTTTAAATCTCTCACTCTGTATGAGTCTCACTCCGGATGTGTCTCCTGGAAAAGTGCTCGCTTACTGTGTGCGCTCTCTGTCTGTCTTTTATACAGACCTCAGCTAACCGATGACTCAAAAAAAACCTTACCTTCAAAGAGAATAATACAATGTGCCCCTAAACAGGCCTCAACAGGCCTCAGGTGATTGACAGATAACTGCCTCTCAGCAATTAGGGTGGGGGCAGCTTCAACCAATCAGACACTAAGCTCCACACTGCACTTTTAACTGAAAAACAGCAGAATTAGATTTTCCACTTACCTTTGCTGATTCACCTCACTGCACCAAATTACCAAGTTTAAATCTCTCACTCTGTATGAGTCTCACTCCGGATGTGTCTCCTGGAAAAGTGCTCGCTTACTGTGTGCGCTCTCTGTCTGTCTTTTATACAGACCTCAGCTAACCGATGACTCAAAAAAAACCTTACCTTCAAAGAGAATAATACAATGTGCCCCTAAACAGGCCTCAACAGGCCTCAGGTGATTGACAGATAACTGCCTCTCAGCAATTAGGGTGGGGGCAGCTTCAACCAATCAGACACTAAGCTCCACACTGCACTTTTAACTGAAAAACAGCAGAATTAGATTTTCCACTTACCTTTGCTGATTCACCTCACTGCACCAAATTACCAAGTTTAAATCTCTCACTCTGTATGAGTCTCACTCCGGATGTGTCTCCTGGAAAAGTGCTCGCTTACTGTGTGCGCTCTCTGTCTGTCTTTTATACAGACCTCAGCTAACCGATGACTCAAAAAAAACCTTACCTTACATTCGAATCCCATCACGGCAGACGGTGAAATTTCAATTCAATAAAAATCTGGAATTAAAAGTGTAATCATGTCCATGAAACCACTGTTGTAAAAATGTATCTGGTTTACTCATTTCCCTTTATGGAAGGATTATGCAGGCACCCCAGCTGCTTTCCAATACCCCAGCCGCTGGTTTTTCAGCAGTGCGCCGTTCACTGGCGTTGGAATTCTCTCCTGATTGTAACCACTGCTCCCACTGCTTGCCCATTGGGATTTCCCTTTGGAACCACCCCAAGCCGCCGGAAAACCTGTGGGTGGGGGGGGGGGGAAGCTGCTGTCGGGAATAGAGAATTACGGCCCTGCGATACTTTCCGGATCTGGACTACATGTGACTCCCGATCCACAGTGATGTTATTGACTTTTAAATGCCCTTTGAAATGGCTTAGCAATCCACTCAGTTCAAGGGCAATTAGGGATGGGCAATAAATGCTGCCCCAGCCAGTGACACCCACATCTCATGAAAGAATAATTAGAGAAGCCCATTGTGATTTGATTACATGACAAAAATTTGCGACGTTGGTTGGAAAATGAAATGAAATGAAAATCGCTTATTGTCACGAGTAGGCTTCAATGAAGTTACTGCGAAAAGCCCCTTGTCACCACATTCCGGTGCCTGTTTGGGGAGGCTGCTACGTGAATTGAATCGTGCTGCTGGCCTGCTTGGTCTGCTTTAAAAGCCAGCGATTTAGCCCAGTGTGCTAAACCAGCCGCTGTGAGATTAATTAACATCTGCCGAAGTACTAATATCTAAATTACAATTTGTTAGCAAACGTTAACAACCTGGTTTTCTGCGGGGCATAATGAACGTACACCCCAATCCAGAGTCTATTTTCTCATCAGCCAATTTACATTAGGGGCTGGTGTAGCACAGTGGGCTAAACAGCTGGCTTGTAATGCAGAACAAGACCAGCAGCGTGGGTTCAATTACCGTAACGACCTCCCTGAACAGGCGCCGGAATGTGGCGACTAGGGGTTTTCACAGTAACTTCATTGAAGCCTACTCGTGACAATAAGCGATTATTATTATCATCATTATTACATTTGCAGATCAGTCATAGGTCTAATTAGCAAAGTTAATCATCTGGATATCTTTTTTTAGCATAACAAATAGACTGAGCTTTGATTGGTTTTGGGCTACTTCACCTTCAGAATGAATAACTATATTGTCCCATACCATCAATGCCACCTGGATGCAGCTTACTTCAGTTGCTGCTATCATACCTGAAGACAACAGCAGCTGAGGTAAAAGCAAAATCAAAATATTGCGGACGCCGGAAATCTGAAATAAAAGCAGGAAATGCTGTTGCGGAGTGGTATTGTCACTGGGCTAGTAATGCAGAGACCCAGTTGCCAGTGTAGTGCTCTGGGGACCCGGGTTCGAATCCCACCACGGCAAATGGTTGTGGTGGTATGATTAGCATAGCTGCCTGCCATTGGTGCAGAACACCGGCTTAGCATTGGCCCTGGTCGGTCATGTGCCTCTCGACCGGTTGGTTGAGACCAGTCATGTGACGGCTCCCCGATTGGTCGAGAGGCTGAGTTAACCCTGCCTCCAGGGCGGGGTATAAATACCCAGTACTCCCGGCGGTCGTCCTTCTACTGTAAACGACCGCAGGGCTAACATCTAGCAGATTAAAGCCATACTTTTGTCCAGCAACTTGTCTCGCGTTCAATTGATGGTACATCAATTTAATCTGCTAGAAATTTGAAGATGGAGCTTGGAATCAAGCCCGAATGCCTCCGCATCAGCCCGCAAATTCCGAACGCATCAGAAATCTTCAAGCATTGGCTGGCGTGTTTCGATAGCTACCTGGCGACCGCAAGCAGCCCCCCCACCATGGCACAGAAACTTCATATTCTCCATTCCAGCGTGGGCATGGCGGCCTACGCGATGGTAGGGGAAGAAAAGGAATACGATGCGGCCATGGATACGCTAAAAGGACAGTTTCTTAAGCCGGTAAACCAAGTGTGTGCCCGACATCTGCTGGCTACCAGACAACAGTTCCCCGGTGAGTCCTTAGACGATTTTTACCGGGCCCTCGCTGTCCTGGGGAGGAATTGCGCCTGCCTCCAAGTTTCAGCCACTGAGCATATGGAACTTTTAATCAGAGACGCTTACGTGGCTGGGATGCAGTCCCCCGCTATCCGCCAGCGGATGCTGGAAAAAGACGACCTCAGCCTAACTGAGGCACGGACTCTCTCCACCTTACTGGAGGTCGCCGACTTAAATGCCCGCGCCTATGGCCCCAGACGCGCTGCAGTGCCCTGGGCCTCCTGGCACGCTTCCCCACCGCCATCCGCCTCTCCCGACCCCCCTCAGGCCTGCGCCGCGAGACGCCCCAACAAGTCTGCGGGGCCCCGCTGCTATTTCTGTGGGTTCGCCAAACACCCTCGCCCGCTTCGCCCTTTGTAAGAGCTGCGGGAAGAAGGGCTATTTTTCTTCGGTCTGCCAGGTCAAATCGGTCGCTGCTGTGCCGCACAGCGACAGGGGATCTCCTCCTCCGGGCCCTTCTGGGCCCTTCCAGCGCACCGCACCAATCTCCCCCTCCCCCGCCCCCGCCCCCGGGCCCCTGCGTCCGGCCTGCGTGCCTCTCTGCCCCCGCTCTCAGCCGCTCCGATCGGCCCGCCGGCACCGCTAACCCCGCCCCCAGCAACCACGAGGGTCCTGCGGGCGGCGCCATCTTGGGCCCCGGACGCCACGTGCGGGTCCTGGGCGGCGCCATCTTGGGGCCCCGACCCCACGTGCGGGTCCTAGGCGGCGCCATCTTGGGGCCCCGACTCCACGTGCGGGTCCTGGGCGCTGCCATCTTGGGGCCCCGACTCCACGTGTGGGTCCTGGGCGGCGCCATCTTGGGGCCCCGACTCCACGTGCGGGTCCTGGGCGCTGCCATCTTGGGCCCCGGACGCCATGTGCGGGTCCTGGGCGCCGCCATCTTGGGGCCCCGACTCCACGTGCGGGTCCTGGGCGCCGCCATCTTGGGGCCCCGACTCCACGTGCGGATCCTGGGCACCGCCATCCTGGACTGCCACACAAGGTCCTGCCAACACCCACTCGGCCAACGACGTCGACGAGGATGTATCTTCTTCACGGCTCGCCTCCATTCAGCTCGACCAGTCACATCCACGCACGCTCGCCAAGGCGACGACGCAAATCCACCTCAACGGGCACGAGACGGGCTGCCTGCTGGACTCCGGGAGCACGGAAAGCTTCGTACAACCTGACACGGTAAGACGCTGCGCGCTCCCTGTCCACCATGTAAAACACAAAATCGGGTTAGCCTCAGGTTCGCACTCCGTCCGCATCACCGGCTGCTGCATCGCGGACCTCACGGTCCAGGGGAAGGTTTTTTAAAATGATAAACTCCTTATCCTCCCCGACTTTTGCGCACCGGCACTCCTAGGACTGGACTTCCAGTGCAACCTGCAGAGCTTGACCTTCCAATTCGGCGGCCCTATACCCCCCCTCACTGTCTGCAGCCTCGCGTCCATCAAAGTGGACCCCCCCTCCTTGTTTGCTAATCTCACCCCCGATTGCAAACCCGTCGCGACCTGGAGCAGATGGTACAGCGCCCAGGACCTGACCTTCATCAGGTCCGAGGTCCAGAGGTTGCTGAAGGAAGGGGTCATCGAGGCCAGCAACAGTCCCTGGCGAGCCCAAGTGCTGGTGGTCCGGACTGGGGAGAAAAACCAGATGGTCATCGATTACAGCCAGACCATCAACCGGTTTACGCAACTGGCCGCGTATCCTCTCCTCCGTATTTCCGCCATGGTAAACGAGATTGCGAAATACAAAGTCTTCTCCACAGTGCACCTCAAGTCCGCTTATCACCAGCTCCCCATCCGCGCGAGTGACCGCAAGTACACCGCGTTCGAGGCAGATGGGTGCCTCTACCACTTCCTCAGGGTTCCATTCGGTGTCACAAATGGGGTCTCGGTCTTCCAACGGGAGATGGCCCGAATGGTCGACAAGTACGGATTACGGGCTACCTTCCCGTACCTCGATAATGTCACCATCTGCGGCCACGACCAGCAGGACCATGACACCAACCTCCGAAAATTCCTCCAAACCGCAAAACTCCTTAACCTCACATACAATAAGGATAAGTGCGTGTTTAGCACCGACCGTCTAGCCATGCTCGTCTACGTAGTGCGTAAAGGAGTGATAGGCCCCGACCCCGAACGCATGCGCCCCCTGATGGAACTCTCTCCCCAATACCCTCAAATCCCTTAAACGCTGCCTGGGTTTCTTCGCTTACAACACCCAATGGGTTCCCAATTATGCCGACAAGGCCCGTCCCCTCATTCAGTCCACGACCTTCCCGCCGTCGTCAGAGGCCTGCAAGGCCTTTAGCCGCATCAAAGGGGACATCGCAAAGGCCACGATGCGCGCCATCGACAAGTCCCTCCCCTTCCAGGTCGAGAGCGACGCATCAGAAGTAGCTCTGGCGGCCACCCTGAACCAAGCGGGCAGACCCAGTACTCCCGGCGGTCGTCCTTCTACTGTAAACGACCGCAGGGCTAACATCTAGCAGATTAAAGCCATACCTTTGTCCAGCAACTCGTCTCGCGTTCAATTGATGGTACATCAATGGTGAAATTTGAATTCAAAAAGAATCTGGAATTAAAAGCCTCATCCCAAATACAAGAGGGCGCCGGAGCGCGGCGACTCTCTGCGAGCACTCCCAAACAGATCCTCTTTTTACATCTCTTATAATCGTACTCTTTTCATGTACTAAATGATCTATTTGAGCTGCTCGCAGAAAAATACTTTTCACTGTACCTAGGTACACGTGACAATGAACAAATCCAAATCCTTATCCCTCCCCGGTGAAAACTGAGGTTGCCAGGAATGGGGGTGGGAATCCAGGAATCAGCTCCCTGCTGCCATCTTTAAATGGCTCCAGAGTCAGGTGACTTTGCAAAAAAAATCGGCATCCATTTCATGCCTGTAAAACAGGGGCTGAATGATTCAATTGGCAAGCTATGCGGATTTGATCTGCATTACATATAGCGCAAATGAGGGAGCGGGCAATATTCCCGAAATGACAATGAGATGAGCTATAAAGCGTTTAATAATTTTTTGTGGCGGTAAAATTAAATTCCACTCAGTAGAATTAATACCAGTCGTTTCCTGGGTAAAAGCCCTGTCATGTTTGGTCACAGCATCTGAACTGTGCGGATAAACAGAAAACTCTTCATGGGGGTTGGAATATGCTTACAAACCATGAAATCAAATAATAATCGTTTATTGTCACAAGTAGGCTTCAATGAAGTTACTGTGAAAAGCCCCTAGTCGCCACATTCCGGCGCCTGTTCGGGGATGCCGGTACGGGAAAGCAGTCAGGTGGTGAGGTTATTAAAACTTTAGTTCATTTGTGAAATAGCACGCCCAGTCAGCCCAATTCATGATGAATTCTGTTCATTCCACATGTGATACACCAATCTAATTTTGCATCTTTTTCTGGTGGAGCCGAATGCATATTTCATATAGCTATGATGTATGATCAAGCCAGGTCTGTGCTATGAAAGGAGGTTTCATTATCTTGACGTTATTATGAAATAAATTATTCATAAACACCGTAATCGACTCCAGAAGCTGAATGCAATTTAACCAACAACATCCACTTAAATTTTCAGAGAAGTATTTTCATTCAGAATTTTTTAAAATCAATCGGTTGAGAGACATTCTCTAAGGATTTGAACATTTTCTGGGGGTTTTTTTGCCATCTTAAGCACAAAAATAAAATCAGAATCAGCAGATTTTTTAAAAATCCAATGTAGTTTATTTCAGGCCACAAAGCAGATTCTTTATTTTACATTTTCATACCTCTATCTACAACCTTGCGTGATGGGTTAAACTCCAGCAATTCTGAGGAGCATTGATTTATTTACAGAATAACAGGGTTGCGAGTGAATGATTTTTGCTGCCACATCTTTGTGGGATGAAAATCAGACGGATTGGATAAAGATGGGCTGCACTAGCTTATCGAGCCAGATGGCGAAGGTGAAAATCTACCGCGGGTAATTTGCTGTCTGCCTTCAAATGGCATCATGAACGAGAAGAGATTAATTTAAGTGGTTTATAAATGAAACATGAAAGCCAAGATTAAATATTATACTCTCTCTTTTATCTCTATAATTCCTTTATTATGATTGGGTACATCTTTATACAAAAGGACAAATTGTCCTGATTGAAAGTTCGGCCCTTGATGTCTATCCTAGCTCTTTTCTAGAATAATCCAAAACTAATCCCAGCTCACCTCCCAAACTCATTTGTTTTTCTCTTCAAAGGCACAATGGTCTTTGGCTGGACCATTCTCGAGGATCATCCTCGATGACTCCAAGCGAAGACATTTCTCCAATCTCTCCATAGCTGCAATTTTCAATTGATGAATTTTCATCACCGATTCCCCAACCTGATGACATAGTTGCCTATTATTTCCCTGCACTCTATCAAAACTATTCATACTTTGGAAAACCTCCTTTTGCTTTGGCAGAAAGAAGCATCATTCTGGTAAATCTCCTCAGTGTTTGCCAATCTTTCTACTTCTGCATCATCGGCAAGGTTCAAGATTACGTTCTCTGTGGTGATGATGTTTTGCAGTTCGCTCGGAGACTCAGTGAAGTATTTTAATTCAGAATTTAACATATTTTGATTCATTGAGGGACAGTAGGCGGGATTTTCCGACCAACCCCATCCCGTGTTTTCAGTGGAGGAGGTGGCCTGCCAGCGGGATTTGCTGGGCCCGCCATTGTCAATGGGATTTCTCGTTGACTGCACCCCTCGTCGCCAGGAAACCTGTGCGCCGGGGTGGAACCAGAATATCCCACCGGCATGAACAGCCGGTAAATCCCGCCCAGATTCTGTAAAGATTTGAACATTTTCTGGCACATGCTGTGGATAGTGATGGTCGGCCAGGAATCTCTCCCACTCTCACCACCTGCCATTGGCATGTATTGGGAGGGATTTGCAGGTTCCCTGTTTGGGCTGCATTAGGAATACACTTTCCTCGGCCTATAAAGTCTGGGGATGGGACTTGGCTCATGGCTCTGAGGCATACACACTACCCACCGTGTCACAAAACCTCCATGGTGCTTTCTGTACCCAAGCCCAAATCAACCCTCTTGAGATCAAACTAATCTCAGCACTAGCAGCATTTCCAACTCTTCTCCACTATAAAGAAACGTGTTCCTACCCTCTCTGTTTGATGTCCTTTAATCAACAATCAAACATTTCGCTCATATCATTTGCTTAATCTTTCCAGCAATCTTTCCTTGATCTTTGAGATGGGAGATAGATGAGAGATTGAAGCTCAACTCAGAGTCAATTATTGTACAGAGATGAGGAAAAACTCTCGTGAAATCCTGAGGCAGCAGATCAGAAGGGAGACCGAATCAGTGGCCAAAAAATGGAGTTTGTGAGGTGAGTGGTCCCAATTGTTCAATGGTGAATTTAATGTTTGGTCAGAAGTAATCTAAGTTACATCTATTGCTACTGCTTAATAAATAGATTAGCGTGAAGTCATAGGGGAGAAAGCATTTGTTTTAAATGATGCAAACGTACTCACCTTTCTGTTATTATATTTCAGAACTGTATAAAATTTATCAGCTGGCACTGCTCTGTTTGGAGTTGCTATGACCACACCGGGTAGGTAATAATAATTTTCAGCCTTTGCATCGCCACGCACCAAAATAAAGTCTCCCACCTGAAAGTGATTAAATAACATCCAATTAACCTGACAAAATAAATCTTAATGCCAACAGATGCGGGGTGATGTACACAGGAGAAGGTGACAGTAACAACTTGGATTTCATCTAGTACCTTTTTACACTATAAAACAGGAGTGTTATAAAACAAAATTTCATAACAAGCCATGTAATGTAATGGCCAAAGGTTTGGTCAAAGTAGTAAGTTTTAAGGAGTGACTTAAAGGAGGAGAGGAAGTTCAAGAGATAGGGTGGTTTGGAGTTTGAGGCCTAGGCACCTGTGGGCACAGCCACCATTAATGGAGCAATTCAAATACGGGCTGCTGGGGGGGTCACATGATGTGGTTGCGTTTTCGTGAGCTCTGACACTACTCAATTTTTTTTTTATTCTGATGGACAACCCATAATTAGTTCTTCCTGTTGTTTTTTATGTCCTCCGCGATGTTCCTGGCAGATTATGGCAAGGCATTGGCGATGAGGAGCCGAGTTAAGTCAAAAGACCCTGGTCCGATTGAGCCAGTCGGAGGCGGCCGGTGGGGGGGCCAGCTTACGGTGGTGGTTTTGCTGACGGGCTGGCCTACTGTGATAAATGTACGAAACCAGCGTCACAGTGGTTAGCACTGCTGCCTCGCGGTGCTGAGGACCGGGACTCGATCCCAGCCTCGGGACACTGTCTGTGTGGAGTTTGCACATTCTCCCCGTGTCTGTGCGGGTCTCATCCCCACAACCCAAAGATGTGCAGGGTAGGTGGATTGGCCACGCTAAAATGGCCCTTAATCTGAATAAAAAATAATTGGGTACTCTAAATTTATTTTTAGAAAATTAATGTACAAAACCTTTGCTGTAGTGTATTATGCGACTTTTACAGTCATTAAAAGCACTACAGGTATAAGGTATCCAAATCTGCTAAAGCTGGGGTTTACAGCTAGGCGGGCTGGGCTGTTTAGCACAGGGCTAAATCGCTGGCTTTGAAAGCAGACCAAGGCAGGCCAGCAGCACGGTTCGATTCCCGTAACAGCCTCCCCGAACATACGCCGGAGTGTGGCGACTAGGGGCTTTTCACAGTAACTTCATTTGTAGCCTACTTGTGACAATAAGCGATTTTCATTTTCATTTTTTCATGTCACACTCGGCGGGGGAGAGGGGGGGGGGGGGTATGGCTTTGAGTTCTGTTTGCAGCCCTGTCCTGTGTCCATTATTTCTCGTTTCATTTTTAAGAGTTCTGCTCTGGGTCCTGAGGCGTGTTTCTCAGACTGACATCTAAAAGGTTTCTCTCGCAAGGTCTTTGTGAATACGTATGTAAGCCACTGAGCATCAACTCTATAAATAAGTGACATTTCACCTGCGTGTGTGGATTTTGCTTAATTGAAATTTTAGAAGTAGATGGGAAATGAGCTCAAAGATCTCGGGCGGGATTCTCCGCTCCCCATGCCCCGTTTTTCCTGGCTACTGGCGATTCTCCAGCCCGGATGGGCCGAGCGGCCTGATGACCCCGACGGGTTCACGCCGGCGGCAACCACACCTAGTCGCTGCTGGCGTGAACATCGCGCGAAAGGTGAGTTTGGGGCCTGTGGGGGGCGGAGAGGGGATTGAGCACCACGGCCGTGCTCGGGAGAGGACTGGCCCGCGATTGGTGCCCACCGATCGTCGGGCCGGCGTCTCCAAGGGACGCACTCTTTCCCCTCCGCCGCCCCGCAAGATCAAGCCGCCATGTCTTGCGGGGCAGCGGAGGGGCGGAGGGGAAGACGGCAACCGCGCATGCGCGGGTTGGAGCCGGCCAACCTGCACATGCGCGGCTCACGTCACTAAGGCGCCACCGGCCGCGTTATTATCGGCGTGCCGCCTTGACGTCAGCATCAAGGCCTGGCGGCCGAGCTTCACGAAAGGCCGCTCCTAGCCGCCCAGTGGGGGGGGGGGGGGGGGGGGGGGCAGAATAGGGGGCGAGGAGCGGTCTCCGACGCCTTTGTGAAACACTCCGGGTTTCACGACGGCGTCAGCCGTTGCGGAGAATTCCGCCCCTCTTTTTTTTTAGAACTGTTTAACTGTTAATTGAAAGCTGTTTTTTTTTTCTTGGATGTCAATGGGGTTAATCTTGAAAATTTGTGTTAATATTAAAACTCCCAAGATGTCAGAGGAATCACTGCTGGAGCAAAGTATTCTTTTCTCACAGTTTGCAAAATGAACAATTGTCGGGGTCTCGTCTGGTTTCCTAATATAAATTGGGGTCTGGTGTGGGTACCTGGAGCTGCTTCAGCGATGTTCTCGGCATGAGATGATGGCTGCCATTGTGAACGATGATGTGGATGATGGTCTCAGTTCCTTGGTACTCACATTAATGAACTGCGAGATACCCTTGAACAATGGATGAAGTGGAGAACAGAATCCCGGCAGTCAATATGGCAGTCCCCTTGGTGTGGGCCCTTGGAAATCCTGTTGCATGGTATGTCGAATAAACTGGTGGAGAATAAGCTGGATGGAGAACCCAGCCCAAGATTTGTTACCTACAGCAGCACAGTCCTAGAGCTGGAAGGTGGAATGAGACAGAATAGTTCTTTCTTAGACCATAAGAACCTGGAGCAGGAGCGGGCAATTTAGTCTCTCGAGCTTGCTCCGCTGTTCAATATGATCATGGCTGATCCCATCCTGGCCTCAACTCAATTATCCTGCCTGTTCTCCGTAACCCTTCAACCCATTACTAATTTTAAAACTGTCTCACTACTCCTTAAATTTACTCACTGTCCCAGCTCACTCTGGGGTAGCGAATTCCACAGATTCACCACCCTTTGGAAGAACTAGTTCTCCTCATGTTTAAAATTTGCTACCCCTTATTCTGAGGCTCTGGGCTACCTTGTCTCCTCCTGAGCTGTGTGATTCAATTAGAGGTTAGTTTAAAAATAGGCAGGCCAATCGGAGGCTGGCAGCTCCTCTCTGCTGGGGTCACAACCCAGAACGGCTGGAAATGTACCCACCAGAGGCCCAGGGTCACCCAAGAGACCCCAGGCCAAAGCTGTGAGCACAGAATAGGGATCATGGGGTGGGGGGTCGTGGAACAATGGGGACGGGGGTGGCAGGAGGCAAGAGCGGGGAGGGGCTGTCAGTGGACCCCACTCCCAATGGCGGGTAACTCAATCAGACAGAGTGACTGAGAATGAATCATAGAATTTACAGTGCAGAAGAAGGCCATTTGGCCCATCGAGTCTGCACCGGCCCTTGGAAAGAGCACCCTACCTAAGTCCATACCTCCACGCTACCAACATAACCCCACCTAACCTTTTTGGCCAATCCACCTAACCTCCACATCTTTGGACTGTGGGTGGAAACCGGAGCACCCGGAGGAAACCCACGCAGACACGGGGAGAACGTGCAGACTCCGCACAGACAGTGACCCAAGCCGGGAATCGAACCTGGGACCCTGGAGCTGTGGAGCAATTGTGCTAACCACTGTGCTACCGTGCTGCCCCCAACAAGGACCAAGAACCCCTCCCCACCCCCCACCCCCCAAATTGTGATGGGCTCAGGGATAATGGGAATTAATGAGCTCATTAATAAGCCGAATTGACATCCATTGGCAGCAGCCAGCGATCTTGCATCAGCCTCTTCCACCGGGGGAGAGGTTTCATCGCTGACAGGTGATTCCTGCGATGAAGTGCGTCCAGCCGCCATGTTTACGAACCACAACAGGTCCATTAAGACATGCCATTAACTCTGCTTCTCTCTCCACAGATGCTGCCTGACCCCCAGCATTGTCTGGTGTTTATATTTGGGATTTTAATCATCAGCATCATTATTTTCTGTTGCAGGATGTCTGCGACCAGGTGGCAGGCGCAACACTCTTACCTTTGTGCTATTCAAGCCAGAAGAGTATAAATGAATATACCCCCCTAAGGACCAGTCTGTGACGTATCCAGGACAACCACAGGCAGCTGCTGAGATTGCTTAAATAAAGCCCCACAGAGCTATTGACATAATTGAGAGGTAGATTGCTGTGTAGCTCCACATTCTCTCATGCACTCTGGGCCCAGTAGTCTTGGTGCTGCCCTTCCTTCAGCAGCATTTCTACAAAGGCCTCATCAAACCATGGTGTGTTCTGCTAGCCCTCTGTCCCATGCTCCCAAATTCCCCAAATGGTCTACCAAAACCTTTAAAAATAAAGCTGCTGCTGCGGGCTTTGAAAAACATCAGACCATAAGATATAGGAAGAGAATTGGGCCATTCAGCCCATCAGGTCTGCTCCGCCATTCAATCATGGGCCGGGATTCTCCATTACCCGGTGGGGCGGGGGGTCCCGGCGTGTTGGAGTGGCGTGAACCACTCTGGCATTGGGCCGCCCCAAAGGTGCCAAGCCCTCACATTGAGGGGCTAGGCCCACGCCGGAGTGGTTCCCGCTCCGCCGGCTGGCGTGAACGGCCTTTGGCACCACGCCAGCCGGGGCCGAAAGGACTTCGCCGGCCGGCGCAAGTCCGCGCATGCGCCAGACCGTCAGCAGCTGCTGACGTCATACTGGCGCATGCGCAGGGGAGGGGGTCTCTTCTGCCCCCGCCATGGTGAAGACCATGGAGAAGGCGGAAGAAAAATAGTGCCCCCACGTCACAGGCCCGCCCGCCGATCAGTGGGCCCCGATCGCAGGCCAGGCCACCGTGGGGGCACCCCCTGGGGTCAGATCGCCCCGCCCCCCCCCTCCCCCAGGACCCCGGTGCCCGCCCGCGCCGCCAATCCCGCCGGTCAGGTAGGTGTTCTGATTCCCGCCGGCGGGAGAGGCTTGACAGCAGCGGGACTTTGGCCCATCGCGAGCTGGAGAATCGCTGCGGGGGGTCCGCCGACCGGTGCAGTGCGATTCCCGCCCCCGCCGAATCTCTGGAGGTGGAGAATTCGGGACACGGCTGGGGTGGGATTGATGCCAGTCCCGGGTGTTTCTCCGATCTGGCGGCGGGCCGGAGAATGCCGCCCATGGTTGATATATTTCTCATCCCTGTCTGCTCTATGATCCCTGATCATCTTATTAATCATGAACCTATCCATCTCTGTCTTAAAAACACTCAGTGACTTGTGGCGTAGAGTTCCACAGATACACCACCCACTAGCTGAAGAAATTCTTTTGCATCTCAGTTTTACAGGATCGTTCAGTCTGAGGCTGTGCCCTTGGGTTCTAGTTTTTCCTACTCCCGGAAACATCCTCTCCACGTCCACTGTATCCAGGCCTCTCAGCATTCTGTAAGTTTCAATAAGATCCCCCCTCATGCTTCTAAACTCCGTCAAGTACAGACCCAGAGTCCTCAACCGCTCCTCATATGCAAAGCCGTTCATTCCAGGGATCATTCTTGTGAACCTCCTCTGGACCCTTTCCAAGGCCAGCACATCCTTCCTTAGATACGAGGCCCAAAACTGCTGACAATATTCCAAATGATGTCTGACCAGAGCCTTAAACACTCTCAGCAGTACATCCCTGATCTTGTATTCTAGCCCTCTCGACATGAATGCTAACGTTACATTTGCCTTCCTTACTGCCAACTGAACCTGCAAGTTAACCTTAAGAATCCTGAACTAGGACTCCTAAGTCCCTTTGTGCTTTTGATTTCCAAAGTCTTTCCCCCTTTAGAAAATAGTCTATGCCTTTATTCTTCCTAATAAAGTGCATAACCTCACACTTTTTACCAGGATGTTGCCTGGTATGGAGGACATTAGCTATGAGGAGAGGTTGAATAACCTCGGTCTGTTTTCACTGGAACGTCGGAGGTTGAGGGTGACCTGATAGAGGTCTACAAAATTATGAGGGGCATAGTCCGGGTGGATAGTCAGAGACTTTTTCCCAGGATAGAGGAGTCAATTACTAGGGGGCATAGGTTTAAGGTGCGAGGGGCAAGGTTTAGAGGAGATGTACGAGGTAAGTTTTTTTACACAGAGGGTAGTGGGTGCCTGGAACTCGCTGCCGGAGGAGGTGGTGGAAGCAGGGACGATAGTGATGTTTAAGGGGCATCTTGACAAATACATGAATAGGATGGGAATAGAGGGATACGGACCCTGGAAGTGTAGAAGATTTTAGCTTAGACGGGCAGCATGGTCAGCGCAGGCTTGGAGGGCCAAAGGGCTTGTTCCTGTGCTGTACTTTTCTTTGTTCTTTGTTCTTTTCCACATTGTGTTCCATCTGCCACTTCTTTGCCAACACTCCTAGCCTGTCCAAGAACCATTGCAGCTTCCCCACTTCCTCAACACAACTTGTCACTGTACATATTCATTGTATCATCTGCAAACTTAGCAACAATGACCCCAGTCCCTTCTTCCAGATCTTTAATGTATATCATGAATAATTGTGGTCCCAACACTGACCCCTGCGGAACACCATTAGTCACCGGCTGCCATCCTGAAAAAAACACTCTCTGCCCTTTGCCAGTTAGTCAATCCTCTATCCATGCCAGTACCTTGCCCTTAACATCCTGGGTTTTTATCTTATTTGGCAGCTCCCTCTACAGCACCTTGTCAAAGGCCTTCTGGAAATCCAAATAGATCACGTCCACTGGCTCTCCTTTGTCTAATTTCAAAATCCCCGCAGCAGTGCAAGATTTCCCATCCTGTCAAACAACAAACTCAACATGACTGGTGTCATTCACGCCAGGAACCCTCAAGGAGTAGGGCCTGATCCACAAATTTAGCCCACATGTGTTGTGAGGTAAGAGGCATTTGAAAAAGAAATCTTACAGACAACAATGCCATTTTAAAGTTATGTAACAGTAAATTCTCTTACTTTCAATGGGGGGCAAGGTGCAGCTCCTCCAATCTGAATTAAGAACCTCGTAGGTGTAATCTGAGTATCTCCTTTAGTGAAATCTATTAAGGATTTCCTGGCACCAACACATTTAGTCACAATTCCTGAGAACAGCAGAGAAATAAAAAAAACTTGAGGTATGTTACTGAGGCTTATTATAATCAGAGTAGATGTGCAAGATAAACGGAAGGGGGAAATAATTATTTTAATATCTAATGTTATTCTGCATATAAGGAAAGTTGGTCATCTCTTTTAATTCATGGGATGTGGGCATCGCCAGCTGAGCCATTTGCTGGCCATCCCTAATTGCCCATGGACTGAGTGGCTTGTGAGGCCATTTTCAGAGGGCATTTAAGAATCAACCACATTGCTGTGAATCTGGAGTCACATGTAGGTCAGGCCAAGTAAGGATGGAAGACTTCCATCCCTAAAGGATATCAGTGAACCAGATGAGTTTTTATAACAATTTATAACATGGCCATCATTAGACTTGTAATTCCAGATTTTTATTGAATTTAATTTCAGCTATCTGATATGGTGGGATTCAAACCCCGGTCCCCTATTCCCGTAGAATCCTGACAGTGCATAAGGCGGCCATTCAGCCCATCGAGTCTGAAACAGCACCATACCGAGGCTAATCCCTTGCCCTATGCCCCTAACGCCACCTAACCTGCATATTCTTTTGGCAATTTTGACATGGCCAATACACCTAACCTGCTCATCTTTGGACTCTGGGAGGACGCCTGGGAACACGGAGGAAACCCACGCAGACGGGGGGGTGGTTGGGGGGGGGATGTGCAAGCTCCAGACAGTCACCCAAGGCCGGAATTGAACCCAGGTCCCTGGCACTGTGAGGCAGCAGAGCTAACCACTGTGCCCACCCTGGATTACTAGTTCAGTGACAATACCACTACGCCATCTCCTCCCCAGTATCACACCTTATTACATGGCATTAAAACGGACAGATTACTGGTACCAATTTCACAGCGAGCTAAATAATGCATTTGTATCTGAATCATCTTTGAAAGTCAATTTTCTAGCTCCTTCAAATCAATCGCAGGCAGGCAAACATGGGCAGGCTGATGCCACAACGTGAGAAAAACCATTCAAAAAATAATAACTAAAGCACCTTTTGTTCATTTGTAAATTAAATGTCAGAACATTAAACAAATTCCGTTAGAAATCTCGGAATAGAGAAACCAGAATGGTGGATTACCATATGGATGCCCAGCAACCTCATATTATGAAGGCAGAATTTTAATATTTAATAAATATTATATAGCCCAGTAATATATTATTTTCCAGAAAGCGCGACAGTAATAGCTGCAAATGTAGAAGATAATGCATGTGGAGCTGGGTATGGCATTGCAGTTCTTCAACTGCACCAGTACATCAGGACCGGCTTGCGTGATCTGCAGAAATTAGTTTACATTCCACTTCAGCCGCTGAAGAATTGAAATTCGATTCATCAATTTAAACAAACTCTGGAATAAAAAGCTGGTGCCACTAATGATGATGCTGATATTCTGCAGCAAATAATTCACCTCCTGAGTCCCCAGAACCTTTACTTCTTCTACAAGCCGCGGGCCAGGGGTGTGATGGAATACTCTCACCTGGATAAGTGCAGCTCCAACAACACTCAAGAAGGTTCGCCTGCGGACTTCCGGTGGCGGCAATGTGGAGCTAAGCCGCATGTTCGGCAGCTCCCGCTTTTTTTGGACTTTCGGGCTCTTTTAAGAGCCCGCAACGGCGCTGTTTCGACTTTTCCCCCGGAGGGAAACACAGCCAGTGTGCCCAGCAGCCAGTGGAGGGACTGGACTCGCAGTGGAGCGATCCAGAAGTCGGTATTACCACAGAGAGGCAAGAGGCAGAAAAAGCAAGATGGCGGCAGGCGCGGAAGCAGCAGCGGCGTGGCAGCTGTGGGCGCGGGAACAGCAGGAGCTACTTCAGCGCTCCTTCAAGGAGCTCAAAGCCGAGATTTTGGAGCCGTTTAAGGCCTTGCTGGACAAGCTGGTGGCGACTCAGACGGCTCAGGCCGGGGAGATTCGGGAGCTGTGGCACAACGCTTCGGAGAATGAGGATGAGCTTTTGGGCCTGGCAGTGAAAGTGGAGTCGCACGAGGCACTGCACAAGAAATGGCAGGCGAGGATGGAGAAGATGGAGAACCGCTCCCGCCGGAAGAATCTACAGATTTTGGGCCTCTCGGAGGGTCTGGAAGGTTCGGATTTGGCGGCCTATGTGGTCCTAATGTTAAACTCGCTGATGGGTGTGGAGTCGTTTCGTGGTCCCCTGGAGCTGGAAGGCGCCCATCGAGTGCTGCAGCGGAAGCCCAGGCCGAACGAACCGCCCAGGGTGGTGCTGGTCCGTTTTCACCGCTTGGTTGACCGGGAGTGCGTGTTGAGGTGGGCGAAGGAGAGGAGCAGCAGGTGGGAGAACACGGACGTTTGGATTTTTCAGGACTGGAGCGCGGAGGTGGCGAGGAGAAGAGCTGGCTTCAATTGAGCGAAGGGAGTGCTCCACAGGAAGGGGGTGAAGTTTGGCTGTCTACAGCCGGCTCGCCTCTGGCTCACGCACAAGGACCGCCAGCTCTATTTTGACTCTCCGGAGGAGGCCTGGGCTTTTGTCCAGGCTGAGAACTTGGATTCGGACTGAGGACTGGGGGGCTGGGGGGGGAAATGTACTTTGCTTGGAGGCTTTGCCCTCTTAGGTATCCTTTCGCCCATAGTGGCTGTGTTTGCTGATGGTTGTTTCCTGTTTGTTTTCGCCGTTTAAGTTATGGTTATTTGGGTTCTTTCGGGGTTTCTTTGGGCTGTTGGTTATTTATTGTGGTGGGTTTTTTTTTGGTTTTTTACACTGGTGGGTTGGGGAGTAGTTTGGGGGTCCCGATGGGTCATGTGTGATGTACCATCAATTCGACTCAAGAGACAATAAGGATCCGAACTGTGGCTTTAATCAGCTAGTTGTTAGCCCGGTGGTCGACTACAGAGGAAGGCCGACCGCCGGGAACTCTGGGTACTTATACCCCACCTCGGAGGCGGGGTCTACTTGCCTCTCGACCAATTGGTGAGCAGTCACATGACTAGTCCCAGCCAATCGGACGAGAGGCTCATGACCAGCCAGAGCCAATGGGAAACCCATGCTCTGCACCAATGGCAGTGCTCACGTTCATAAGACCACATTCACCCCTTGTGGAGAAAGAAGGCGGGGGGGGGGTTGTAAGTGGAAGAGAGAGAGAGATGGGGTGTCATGAAGTCCAGGGGGTTGCTGTGCGGCCGGGGCGTATGCGCGGGCGTTCAGGTCAGCAACCTCCAGGGAGGTTGCAAGGGTCCGTGCCTCAGCTAGGCTGAGGGCGTTCTTCTCCAGCAATCGTTGGCGGATAGAAGGGGACTGCATGCCAGCAACGTAAGCGTCTCTGATTAACAATTGGAGACATGCGCACGTTCTCCCTAGAGCTGCGAGAGCCTGGTAAAACTCATCGAGAGACTCACCAGGGAACTGTTGTCTAGTCGTCAGGAGATGCCGTGCGTATACTTCGTTGACCGGTCGGAGAATGTGTCCTTTGAGAATCTCCATGGCCGCATCATAATCGCTTTCATCCTCAATCATTGAGTAGATCGCTGTGACCACGCACGAGTGGAGGATGTGGAGTTTCTGCTCCTTGGTGGGCTTGCCGGCTGCAGTCGTCAGGTAGCTATTAAAACACGCCTGCCAGTGTTTAAAGATTGCAGACGCATTTGCAGCATGCGTCATGGCTATGCTCTAGGAGACGCACCTCAGGGTTACGGATCAGGTGAGGTTCAGAAATAGTTGGGTGGGACAGGTGTTTCACTCGGGGCTTGATGCAAAGAACCGTGGGGTGGCAATTTTGGTGGGTAAGAGCCTGTCGTTCGTTGCGTCCAAAGTGGTGGCGGATAGTGCAGGTCGATATGTGATGGTGAGTGGGAGACTTCAAGGGGAGCGGGTGGTCTTGGTTAATGTCTATGCCCCCCAACTGGGATGATGCGGGCTTCATGCAACGTATGCTGGGCCTGATCCCGGACCTGGAGACAGGGGGATTGATTCTGGGCGGGGCTTTAACACGGTGCTGGATCCGGCTCTGCACCGCTCGAAGTCTAGGACGGGCAGGAGGCCGGCAGCGGCCTCGGTGCTGAGGGGATTCATGGATCAGATGGGTAGCACGGTAGCATGGTGGTTAGCATAAATGCTTCACAGCTCCAGGGTCCCAGGTTCGATTCCCGGCTGGGTCACTGTCTGTGCGGAGTCTGCACGTCCCCCCCTTGTGTGCGTGGGTTTCCTCCGGGTGCTCCGGTTTCCTCCCACAGTCCAAAGATGTGCGGGTTAGGTGGATTGGCCATGCTAAATTGCCCGTAGTGTCCTAAAAAGTAAGGTTAAGGAGGGGGGGTTGTTGGGTTACGGGTATAGGTGGATACGTGGGTTTGAGTAGGGTGATCATGGCTCGGCACAACATCGAGGGCTGAAGGGCCTGTTCTGTGCTGTACTGTTCTATGTTCTAGATGGGAGAGGTGGACCCTTGGAGGTTTTTGAAGCCGGGGGGTAGGGAGTTCTCCTTTTTCTCCCATGTTCATAAGGCGTACTCCCGGATTGACTTTTTTGTGCTTAGCAGTGCGCTGATCCCGAGAGTGATGGGGGCGGAGTATTCGGCGATTTCTGATCATGCTCCACATTTGGTGGACCTGGAGCTGGGGGAGGGGAAGGATCAGCGCCCGCTGTGGAGGTTGGATGTGGGGTTTTTGGCAGAGGAGGAAGTGTGCGGGCAGATCCGTAGGGGTATAGAGGGGTATTTGGAAACCAATGACAACGGGGAGGTGCAGGTTGGGATGGTTGGGAAGCGCTAAAGGCAGTAGTTCGAGGGGAGCTGATATCTATTCGGGCGCACAGGGAGAGTGGGGAGAGGGTCGAGAGGGAGAGGCTGGTGGAGGAGATGGTCACAGTGGATAGGAGATATGCAGACAACCCGGAGGAGGAGCTTCTGAGGGAGCGGCGCAGTCTCCAGGCGGAGTTTGACATTTTAACCACCCGTAAGGCGGAGGCGCAGTGGAGGAGGGCACAGGGGGCGGTGTATGAGTACGGGGAGAAGGCAAGTCGAATGTTGGCTTACCACTCCGGAAGCGGGAGGCAGCTAGAGAAATTGGGGGAGCCACGGATGCAGGTGGGAACTTAGTGCGGGGTGGAAAGGACATCAATGGGGTGTTCAGATCCTTTTATGAGGGGCTGTACCGGGCGGTACCCCTGGGGAAGCAGACGGGATGGACCGCTTTTTGGATAAGCTGGAGTTCCCAAGAGTAGGGGACGAGCGGGTGGAGGGTTTGGGGGCCCCAATTGAGTTGGAGGAGCTGGTGGAGGCGCTGGGAAGCATGCAGACAGGGAAAGCGCCAGGGCCTGACGGGTTCCCGGTGGAATTTTATAAGAAATTTTCAGATTTGCCCCCGACGATGTCCAGGGCAATTATCTCTTTGCTTCTGAAGCGGGTCAAGGACCCCCTTCAGTGTGGGTCTTATAAGCCGATCTCGCTCCTTAACGTAGATGTCAAGTTGTTGGCAAAAGTGGTGTCCAGGAGGGTGGAGGATGTAGCCCCGACGGTGATTCATGAGGACTAAACGGGGTTTGTAAAGGGGAGACAATTGAATGCCAACGTGCGGAGGCTCCTGAATGTTATGATGATGGCTCCGGTGGCTGGGGAGTCAGAAATAGTGGCGTCCATGGATGCGGAGAAAGCTTTTGATAGGGTGGAGTGGAGTTACCTGTGGGAGGTGTTGCGGAGGTTTGGGTTTGGTGAGGGGTTCATTAGCTGGGTGAGGTTGCTGTACAGCTCCCCAGTGGCGAGTGTGGTGACGAATGGGAGGAGGTCAGAGGACTTTCGGCTTTCCAGAGGGACAAGGCAGGGGTGCCCCCTGTCTCCCCTGCTCTTCGCATGGCCATGGCGCTGAGGGACTTGAAGGGTTGGAGGGGGATTGTGCGGTGGGGGTGGGGGGGTGGGGGGTGGAGCACCGGTTGTCGCTGTATGCAGATGATCTGCTGCTGTATGTCGTGGACCCGGCTGAGGGGATGCCAGAGGTGCTGAGGATACTTGAGGAGTTTGGGGACTTTTCGGGATATAAGCTAAATGTGGGGAAAAGCGAGCTGTTTGTCCTGCACCCGGGGGGTCAGGAGAGGGAGATAGGGGAACTCCCATTGAGGAGGGCTGAGGGGAGCTTTAGGTATCTTGGGGTCCATGTGGCTTGGACCTGGGGGGCTATGCATAGGCTTAACTTTTCGCGGCTGGTGGGGCAGATGGAGGAGGAGTTCAGCAGGTGGGATGCGCTGCCGCTCTCGTTGCCGGGCAAGGTCCAGTCGGTTAAAATGACAGTGCTCCCGAGGTTTTTGTTCCTTTTCCAGTGCCTCCCCATGCTGATCCCGAAGGCTTTTTTCAGAAGGGTGAATAAGTCGATTCTGGGGTTTGTGTGGGCACAGAAGGCCCCGAGAGTAAGGAGGGTATTTTTGGAGCGAAGAAGGGAGGTAGGGGGCCTGGCGCTGCCCAACCTGTGTGGATATTATTGGGCGGCGAACGTGGCGATGATTCGCAGGTGGGTGACGGAAGGGGAGGGTGACGCATGGAAGAGACTGGAGGTAGCGTCCTGTGCGGGTACGAGTCTGGAGGTCTTGGTGACGGCCCCACTTCCACTTCCCCCGGCAAAGTACTCCACGAGTCCGGTGGTGGTTGCGTCTCTCAAAATCTGGGGACAGTGGAGGCGGCATAGGGGGGAAGTGAAGGCCTCAGTTTGGCCCCGATATGGGGCAATCACCGTATTGCGCCAGGGAGAACGGGTGGGGGATTTGGGAGTTGGCACAGGGTAGGCATCAGAAAGTTTGGGGACCTCTTCTTGGATGGGAAGTTCGCGACTCTGGAGGAGCTGGTGGGGAAGTGGAACCTCCCCCCTGGGAACACTTTTAGGTGCAGGTCAGGGACTTTGTTAAGAGGCAGGTGGAGGAGTTTCCGCAGCTGCCACCAAGGGGGGTGCAGGACAGGGTGCTTTCGGGGACGTGGGTCGGGGAAGGGAAGATCTCGGCTATCTACCAACTGATGCAGGAGGAGGAGGCCTCAGTAGATGAGCTCAAAGCGAAATGGGAGGAAGAGCTAGGGGAAGAGATTGAGGATGGGACGTGGTCGGGCACCCTGGAGAGGGTGAATTCTTCCTCCTCTTGCGCACGGCTCAGCCTAATTCAGCTGAAGGTGCTGCACAGGGCTCACATGACGGGGGCAAGGACGAGCTGGTTTTTCGGAGGGGAAGACAGGTGTGGGAGGTGTTCGGGTGGCCCGGCAAACCACACCCATATGTTTTGGGCATGTCCGGCTCTGGAGGGGTTTTGGAAGGGGGTGGCGGGATTTTGTCGGAAGTGGTTGGGTCGAGGGTCAGGACGGGCTGGGGGCTCGCGAACTTTGGGGTAGCTTCGGACCCGGGAGTGCAGGAGGCGAGAGAGGCCGGCATTCTGGCCTTTTTCTAGTAGCCCAGCACAGGATTCTGTTACAGTGGAGGGATACGCGGCCCCCGAGTTCGGAGACCTGGGTCAACGACATGGCTGGGTTCATCAAGCTGGAGAGGATGAAATTTGCCCTGAGGGGGTCGGTACAGGGGGTTCTTTCGGCGGTGGCAGCCCTTTCTCGATTTCCTGGCGAAGAGGTAGAGAGTGGTCGGTCTCTGCAGCAACCGGGGGGGAGGGGGGGGGGGCAGAGGGGGGTGGGTTTGGTGATGGTTTGGGGGTGTGTTTATGCGGCGGTGGGTTTGTTATGTTATTTTCTTCTTTCTTGAATTGTTATTTGTTATTATTTATTTTGGGGGGGAAAGTTCTTTTCTTGTTTGGTGTGGAAACACGCCTTTTTTGTTTTAAATTGCGGGGAGAAAATTTGTTATTGTTATTAAAAAACTGGAATAAAAGTTTTTTTTTTAAAAGGTTGGCCTGCTTTAGGACAAAGCAGATCACTTGATCGGCACCCTGTCCTCCATCTTAAACAATCATTTCCACCACCACCAGCGCACCATTCCACAAGATGTGCTGCAGTCACTTGCCAGGGCTTAATCTGGCAGCACCTACCAAATCTGCAGCATCAGGAGTGGAGTATCGGGTGCACGGGAGCAGCCCAAGCTGCAAATTTGCCTCCTAGTAACGCACACCATCCTGACTCAGAAATACATCACTATGACTGAATCCTGCAATTCCCTTTCTAAGAGCACTTCGGGTGTACCTACACCTCAAAGACTGCAAGCAGTTTAAGAAGGCAACTCACCATCACCTTTTGAAGGGTAGTCCAGGATGGTGGCCTTTGCAGGAACATGTTTAGCTCACTGGGCTAAATCGCTGGCTTTGAAAGCAGACCGAGGCAGGCCAGCAGCACGGTTCAATTCCCGTAACAGCCGCCCCGAACAGGGGCCGGAATGTGGCGACTAGGGGCTTTTCACAGTAACTTCATTTGAAGCCTACTTGTGACAATAAGCGATTTTCATTTCATTTCAACCCTTCAATGAGCAAAACAATGAATTATTTGGCTATAAACCAATGTATTATGCAGTAAAAAGGTCCAATTAAATGTGTTTGAATGCGCATAAAATTAACTGCAAAAAAAGAAAAATATGAAAATGCTCGATTTTTTAAAAAGGACCAAACAAAATATTACCCTGCAAATTAAAATATCCCTCTTTGATTTCAAGGTATATTTATGTGCATCGATTTGCATATAAATAGTTTTATTGAGAGAAAAATATTGCAAAATCAGAATGAAAAGCAAGATTATCTTCATATGGTGTTGTTATCCCACCCCGATAAATTGAATAATTTTAATTTTAAATATTCAAATATTATATAAGGACAAGTAGTAGAGACAGTTTACCTTTAGCAATCAACAAACAGTGGGGAACCGAAGCATCGGGACTAGATCGATGCCAATCCCCTTTTTTCCCCGATGTTGAATTCTCCACCGCGTAGTAAACACAACTACAGGCAGCTGGCGATAGAGAATCCAGCCTAAAATCCTGTTGTGTGATCCTTTGAGTTGGTCTCTGGACTTTCAAATCTTTTTTTCCAAAAGTCTTTATGGGGATTGTAACACCAGGGCCCAGGTGTTCCCTCCCAGGTCAGGTGTGCAGGGATGGGAGAATTCCCAGCTCTGTGTAAAAATGGTCACCCGCACATCAGATTTTCATCTCGAGGGGTCGGGATAGTTTGGAAGCTGGAAATACCACCACCCCCCCCCCCCCCCCCCCCCCCCCCCCCCGAATGAATTCGGAGGGAAGTTGTGCAGAAGGATCTGGCACTGTGTTTAAGTTATTATTTTTTTCAAGATTAAAGCATAAAACAGCTCTCCACCCCTCACCCTTCCCCATCAATGCCAACCTATGCCAGTTAATGTGCACCACCCACTCCGCTATAGCCCCTCCTATACCCAAACCATCCATGCCCTCATGGGCCTCACATCCACTATGCCAACACATTCCCCACTCCTCAAACCCCACAGCTCCTTCTATTCACCCCTGCCACATTTCTTTACCCCTTAGCCTTCTGTACCCTCTGTGCCAACTTCGTGTCAATTCAATCCAACACATGTCCCCCAACCACGATCCTCTGCCTTTACCCCCACCATGCCAACCTAGTATCCTTTGAGAGTTCTTTGACAAATTTGACAGTTCCTTGATAACTATTTGACAGCTTTGGCAGTTTCTTGACAGCTTGAAAGTTCTTTGAGAGTTCCTTAATTGCTTAACAGTTCTTTGACAACTTGACATTTCTATCACAGGTCTTTGACAGCTTGACAGTTTCTTGGCAGCTTGACTGTCCTTTGACAGCTCTTCAACAGCTTGACAGTACCTCGACAGTTCTTTAACAGCTTGAGATTTCCAATGAGTTTATGTACTTTTAATGCACCTTAACTCTCCCAAAGCTTGCCTTACCTCTCCCAAGTGTGTCCCAAGACCATATACAAAGGGATACTTTACTACTCCAAAGGGGTATCCTGACTATCCAAACAAATCCACCAAGTTTACGGCAGCACGTGGCTAGCACTGTGGCTTCACAGCACCAGGGTCCCAGGTTCGATTCCCCGCTGAGTCACTGTCTGTGCGGAGTCTGCACGTTTCCCCGTGTCTGCGTGGGTTTCCTCCGGGTGTTCCGGTTTCCTCCCACAGTCCAAAGATGTGCAGGTTAGGTGGATTGGCCATGATAAATTTCCCTTAGTGACTAAAAAGGTTAGATGGGGTTATTGGGTTACGGGGATAAGGTGGAAGTGAGGGCTTAATTGGGTCGATGTAGACTCGATGGGCCGAATGGCCTCCTTCTGCACTCTACGTTCTACGTTCTATTACTTACCTGTGGCGTGGATCGCTCTGCAATCCTGGGAGTCTGGTAGATGTTTTACTTCCAGCAACCACCACCTCCCGTGGCGCTGCTGAGCACAAGACCTGCCGGCCTCAGATTGGCTGGCCGCACTCGGTAGGCGAGACTTCTGTCCCTTTGAGTCTCGACTCAAATGAAAGGCCCACTAGTGGGTTCACCATTGCCTGATTGGCTTGTGGGTTGGCAGGCCTTCCCAAAAGTGGCAGTGTGGTCCTCTCACTGGCTCTTCTGGCTGTATGCGAGACCAACCCGGCTCCTCGACAGGATTCCACCGTACACGATATTTGTCTTTCATACTTATTTCCAGCTGGAACTGGGGCCTATTCCTGGAGGTCTTTTTCCAGCATTGCTGATGTTCACCGTGGATAAGTGCAGAAATTATTGTTCCCTCCCCCACATATGTTAGTTCCCTGAAGAGCTTCCCCATAGCATTTTACTGTCACTCTCTGCATTGTGTATTTTATGAAAAGAAAATTAAATTATGAGAAGATATTTTCTAGTTATAGCATTTCTAAACTGCAAGGTGTTGACATCTATTGCTTTTAATGGCAGTAAGGGCTTTAGAGACGGTGCAGAAGAGATTTACCAGGATGTTTCCTGGTATGGAGGGCATTAGCTATGAGGAGCGGTTGAATAAACTTGGTTTGTCTCACTGGAATTACGGAGGTTGAGGGGCGACCTGATAGAGGTCTACAAAATTATAAGGGGCATGGACAGAGTGGTTCGTCAGAGGCTTTTCCCCAGGGTAGAGGGGTCAATTACTAGGGGGCATAGGTTTAAGGTGCGAGGGGCAAGGTTTAGAGTAGATGTACGAGGCAAGTTTTTTACACAGAGGGTAGTGGGTGCCTGGAACTCGCTGCCGGAGGAGGTGGTGGAAGCAGGGCGATAGTGACATTTAAGGGGCATCTTGACAAATACATGAATAGGATGGGAATAGAGGGATACGGACCTAGGAAGTGTAGAAGATTGTAGTTTAGGCAGGCAGCATGGTCGGCACAGGCTTGGAGGGCAGAAGGCCTGTTCTTGTGTTCTACTTTTCTTTGTTCTTTGATCTTTGTAAAGAGCAATTATTGCTTAGTGGCACTCTTTTTACTTCAATATGAGGGTAGCATGGTCGGCACGGGCTTGGAGGGCCGAAGGGCCTGTTCTTGTTCTGTACTTTTCTTTGTTCTTTGTTCTTTGTAAAGAGCAATTATTGCTTAGTGGCACTTTTTTTACTTCAATATGAAATACATTCTCGCTTTGCAAAAGTGGCCAAATATCTTGGGAATTCTGAACTGAACAATCACGATTTCAGGTGCAAATTGGAATGAAATGCACACAGGATCATTTCCAATTGATTACCTTAAAGGTTAGGGGACATTTCAACATAAATCACTCCTTAATTGCCATTTTCTGCTGTCAACAAAATAATTTCTTAATGTGAACTTCTGTAAGAACCACGTGACCACCTGATAATCTCTAAACTTCTAAACAGATTTACTTTAGGTCTGTTAGAAATCTAAAAGAAACACCTGACATTTCGCTCACCTGGATAATAAAAACCATCAACCTCTGACCTTGCGATTACCCTCTGACCTCTCAGGGTGTCCAATGTTCTTTTTGCCTGTTTTGTGTCTTTTTGTATGCTGGGGTTATCGTTCCTGGGAACATCATTCAGCTCCTGCAAAGGATAGTTTAAAATTGGAATTCTCAAGCACAAAGGTACATTTGACGGTTATTTTTATAATATATATTCTCCTGAGGAACCATAAGACCGTAAGACACAGGAGCAGAATTAGGCCACTCGGTCCATTGAGTCCGGTCTGCCATTCAATGATGGCTGATATTTTTCTCATCCCCATTCTCTTGCCTTCTCCCCGTTCAGCGATGGGAGTAATAAGATGCCACAGTGGATTTCTCATTTGGAGTCACCTATAAAATTCACAATTTCCTCCTGTTGTGTGTTGTTCTTGCAGGATCAAGGAATGGAAATGCTGAAGCACGTGGATTAAATAATCAACAGAGGTTGGTAACTGTACAAAGACTTGGTCTAGACTGGCCCTAAGCCCGCAAAGTAGTCAATGGTGTCGCAGACTATCACATGACTCAACTCTTACAGTGACCACGCAACAACAACAACCCACATATATAACATCCCTGGATAAAAGCAAATTACTGCGGATGTTGGACTCTGATACCAAAAGAGAAAACGCTGGGAAATTTCAGCAAGTCTGTAAGCATCTGTAAGGAGAGAACTGAGCTAACGGTTTGAGTCCAGATGACCTTTGACAAAGGTGCCCCTCACTGTGGCTGAGCAGAAAGCCCTGGACGTGGTCGGCGGCCCTGAAGGGAGGTCGCTGAGGTGGAGCTCGGCCGCGGGCGAGGAAGTGAGACCCCGCTTAGTTGTAGTTCCCCATGACACGTGTGCCAACCCCCCTTCACCCTACACTGCCCGCATCCCTACCCTCACCCCCACACCAACCTCACCCTACACCACCACATTCCACACCCAGGACAAGGTTGCTGCCTCACAAGTGACCATGTGCCACAGCCACCTGAAAATCGCAGCAGCGCTCCTGAGCGTGATGTGGCGCAGTCTCAGATGGAGATGGTCCACTCCCTGTCCTCCATGGCCGCGAGCTTGCGGACCCTGGTCAAGACCAGAGCAGGGCTCTAGGACTGGCAGCACCAGTTGTCAAGGGAGCCTCAGGATATGGTTCCGCTTGCACCACTGTCCCATGGAGTAGCCCAGGAGCCTTCGGGCATGCTGAGGGGGGACGAGATGATGGGACACCGTGGCACCTCGGACACCCACCCCCCCACCCCCCCCCCCCCCACTCTCCTGTCCCTGGTGCATCTGGTGGGCAGCAGGCAGAACAGGGCGGCACCACGTCACCCGGGACACCTGAGCAGCAGCCGGGCCCATCCAGGCCAGGCTGTCCCAGGAGACGCGCGTCGATGTGGACCAAGGCTGCAGGGTAGGAATCACAGGAGGCCACCTCCACTCCTGCTGTACCATCTGGGGAACCACCTAAGCGTAGCATTAGGGCCCTTAATGCCAGTAAATTAGACACTATTTACATTGGCACGGGTGCAGAGCAAAGTTTAGTCATAGGGGCTAGGGCACAAATTTAAAATTTTAATGTTCACATTAAAATTAAACACCTGTTACCACCGTTACAACCTGCCTCGGTGCTCCGTCAAATGAGTGAGAGGGGTGGGCTTTTCCAGACTGGCCGAGGTGGGGGGGGGGGGGGGGGCAGCATTTGAATGGCGGACATTATGGAGGGAATCGGCCCTGGCCCCAACCCCAACCCCCCTCCCACTGCCAACTGTCCCCACTACCACCATTCCAATGATTCGATGGAACTATGTGATGGAATGGCCAGCTCACATGCAGGGATCACTTGGGTGCAACACCTTTCAGTTTGTCTAGAGCGGCCTGTCACCTGCAAGTGTTTATAGTGGAACATGCATCCTGTCGAACACCCCGTGGACCCGTGGCATCCCATCGATGGTGGTGAACCAAGCTGCCAGGGCAACCTGGTGGGCTCGGTCCACATTGAAGTGGATGTATTGAGCCACCTGGTCATATAGGGCCTCCGTGATGGCACAGATGCACCTGTGCACCGAGGCCCGTGAGATCCCAGACAGGTCCCGACTCAGTACTTGGAAGGAGACGGTCACGTAGAAGTTCAGGGCGACCATCACCTTGACAACCACCGGGACCGGATGCCTTCCCCCCATACCCCCACGGTGCCAGGTGTGCCATCAGCAGGCAGATATGTCACATTGTCTCTCAGCCAGAGTCTTTGACAGCATGCCCGGTCCGGCAGGCCCTCGAGTGACAGGCGGTGTGGGCACACACGAGGCCTCATGCGGTGCCTCCTGGGCACCTCCTCCTCCTGTTGGGTGGCCGGTTGACCATTGTGGGCGGCTGTCTCCTGTTCCTCTGGGGCACGTGCCGCTGCTACAGCTTTCTCTTCCTCGAGCAGTGGGACTCATTGCGGAGTCTGCACGTTCTCACCGTGAGTGCGTGGGTTTCCTCCGGGTGCTCCGGTTTCCTCCCACAGTCCAAAGATGTGCAGGTTAGGTGGATTGGCCATGCTAAATTGCCCTTTGTGTCCAAAATTGCCCAAAGTGTTGGGTGGGGTTACTGGGTTATGGGGATAGGGTGGAGGTGTGGGCTTGGGTAGGGTACTCTTTCAAAGAGCTGGTGCAAACTCGATGGGCCGAATGGCCTCCTTCTGCACTGTAAATTCTATGATTTAGTTTCAGCTCGTACAGCCACAGGGCATCCCACTGGGCGGCGGCGACCAGCAGGAAGGCCACAATGTTTACTGCACGTGCGTTCCGGTACGCATTGACGCCGCTGTTGAGATGACGGAGGACCGCGTCAAATCGACGGCCGCCGCGATTTTGCCATCCGAACCTATTCTCCGCTCAAACACGTTTCGTAGTTTTGCCGTCGGCAAATGAGAATCCTGCCTGTTAGTGCCCTGATATTGGTGTTCTGTGATTATCTTGATGAGTGGAAACAAAAAGCTTCAGCAAAATGTTTTTTTCCCAGTAATACTCCAGTTCTGTGCTATCAAACAAATATTTGAATATCTGATGTGGCAATCAAGATCTCAAGCAGATCTCTGTATTTCTGAAGAGATGTTGTATGCAGCTCTTGATTTTCAATTTCATTTTAGTAGGATTTAATTTGCCTGCTTAACGTGACCATTTTCAGAGACGGTACTCTGCAACAGACCAACTTGGTCAAGCCGCCATTTTGTACTACCACCTATATGAAAGAAGCCATTTTGTGAATTTCACAACTGCTGCCCAACTATGCAATATTTACCACTTGTACTGCAAAGTAACCACTGACCCACAACAATTGATGATTAGAAGAGGTTCCACAATTGCTTTGTAATTGAAGAATAAGTAATTAATCAAATAGTTAATGATTATATTTGTATTTTTCTACTAACATTCTTATGTTGGAATTGAAGTCTGAGACTTAAACATGCTATGACAGGATGTTGTGAAAAAGGAACTAACCCACTATCCAGTCAAGCCCGCTGTCAAAAAACAACTGTCTCTGACTAGTCTAATACTGGGCCTAACGAATGAAGCACTTGTACTGTATTGAGATAAGGAACACATATTGAAATGTGTGTTCCAACCTGGCACTGCCCCTGGCACTTCCTCCTGCTCAGGTTGGCACTGCCAGGGTGCCAGGAGGCAGTGCCAGAGCACTTTCCAGCCCTGTCCCTTACCACCCAGGGGCTTCAATGGCCTCTGAGCCCCTCGGCTTGGTCATCAAGTCTGCTCTCTGATTTTGGAGACCAGTATTATCCTTATTAGTGTCACAAGTAGGCTTACATTAACACTGCAATGGAGTTACTGTGAAAATCCCCGGGTCTCCACATTCCGGCGCCTGTTCGGGTACACTGAGGGAGAATTCAGAATGTCCAATTCACCTAAAAGCACGTCTTCCTGGACTTGTGGGAGGAAACTGGAGCACCCGGAGGAAACCCACGCAGACACGGGGAAAACGTGCAGACTCTGCACAGACAGTGACTGATGCACGATCAATTGCACAAAGACTTGAGTTGGGTACAACTGAGGATTTATTGCTCTAAGATGTGTGGCCTCCCACAGCAGCTGGCGAAATGGCTGCAGCATGGGGGGGGGGGGGGGGGGGGGTACATATTTATACTCCACCTACTGGGTAGAGCCAGCAGGCAGGGACTACCAATGTTGTTGTAGTACAGGTCCTACCATACATCACCTAATAAAGGTGCAACAGTGTTTTACCACAGTGATACAAGCCGGGAATCGAATCCGAGTCCCGAGCGCTGTGAAGCAACAGTGCTAACCACTGTGCTACCAGTAGTGATTCCCACTGACTTCACGTTGAGCTGGGAGGTAGAGGAATTGAAAGGCCTGGAAAATTCGGCCTTAAGCCGATTCTGCATAATTAAATTTAAATATGCCAATCGGGTTCAGGGTCAGCAAGGGCGTGAACCAGGTTACATCACCGGCTGGGGGCAGGCAGAATTCAAACCGAGTCCTCCCCGGTGCATATTGCATAGTGGCCCTCTTGTGCAAGTCTCCGGCCTTAACGCCTGCCCAAGCGGAGCCGGAGAACCGCCCCCTCTGTCAAACTAAAACAGACTAAAAGATTAATTTGGGATCCAGCAATGAGACTGCATGCAACTAAATCAAATCAAGGTTAGATTTATCAAACCACCCTTTTCTTTTTACAACGTACACTTCCAGATGTCATCTTCATCCAGCCAGTCTAACTCTCCAAGCACATTCCGCAATCAGCATTCTAGCCTGATTGCATTCTGCTGCCTTCAATTGTCCTTAATTCTGATGTAGACCAAAAAAAGAAATCACAAGTCCTGCTGCTAATTGTTAATACTTAAGATATTTGATTAGAGCCATGTGTTTAAAAAAAACGTGGCTCGAGCAATCATCTGGTCTGATGAAAATACTCATCAGAATTAAAATAGTCAATGCCTCGCACTTATACAGCAGTCATTCCAATTAAGGCATAATTTGTCGGAGTGGTTCATTAATATCTGGAGGTATTGCGGCGCAGTGGCATTGTCCCTACCTCTGTGTCAGAAGCTGAGGGTTCAAGTCCCACTTCAGGACCGGATGGTCAAGGAAGATGTGTTCTTAACAAATAGTTTGATTATCGGCTGGTAAGCCCTTCCAATAAGCCTGATGGCAGGCGGTAGGTTATGTGCATGTACCAGGAGCTCCTGAAGCTTCCTGCACTTGCTGGCAGATTACCATGCATTTGTCACTGTTTCATATGTAACACAATGTGGTATTCATTTAAGTGGAGTTGTTTCACATAAGCCAGATCATGTGACGCCTCATCTGTCTTTATTTACAGTAATTAAGGTTTTTGTTCGTCACCTGATGCAAGTCAACGCTCCCCTCAGAAACTCTCTCTGTTTTGCTATCTATGTTTCTGATGTTACATAGGTGCAGACAATGCTGGGAACATGTTATGTGCTTGTTTCAGTTTGCGATGACCTTCCACTAGAGAAAGTTGTAGATCTAATACCAGTCCATGAGTTGAGAATGATAGCTCAGTGCAATACTGAGGGATTATACTGTCAATGATACGGACCTTCAGTGAGATGTTAAACTACCCTCGTAGTTTTCAAATAATCAGCTCTCAATTAACAATACCAAACAGTGGTTGCACCTCAAAGCAAAAATATATTTTTCTCATTCTTTCAAGGGATGTGGGCAAGGCCAACTTTTCTTGCTCGTAAACTGAGTGGTTTACTAGGCCAGTTCAGAGTCAATTACATTAGGTGGATTGGCCATGCTAAATTGCCCGTAGTGTCCTAATAAAAGTAAGGTTAAGGGGGGGGTTGTTGGGTTACGGGTATAGGGTGGATATGTGGGTTTGAGTAGGGTGATCATGGCTCAGCACAACATTGAGGGCCGAAGGGCCTGTTCTGTGCTGTACTGTTCTATGTTCTATTACCGTGGATCTAGAGTTCAACACAGGCCAGACAGATTCCTTCCCTAAAGGACATTGTGGTGATATGCATCACTGTAGATACACAAGGGGTTAATGTAAATACACGTAGACTAGCTAGACACTAGAGGGAGCACCAGAGATATGACACACAGACACTCAACCAATAGGTCAGTAAGATAGGACACGAACCAATGGGCATTCACGATACACACAGAGGTGACACTACCATAGGGGGGCATTACACCAACCCATATATAAAGGACACAGTACACATGATCTTCCTCTTTCCAGTGGAGACAGTCAGTGAGTAGAGACACAGGGTTGATTCAATATCACACCCACCATGTGGATTGTAGCAGACTGATTTGTCAGTCTGAGTAGCTATAGAAGGATTAACAGTAGTGGCGAACCTAAGTAATAGAATTGTAAATAGTTCAATAAACGTGTTGAAGTTATCTCCACGTCTGAACCTTCCTTTGTCAGCGTGCACATCAAGGAAGCCGCTTATGCTACGCCAAGAGCATAACAAGACAGACATTAGTGGACCAGATGGGTTCCTATGACAACCGATGACAGTTTCACGCTCATCGTTACTGAGACTAGCTTTTTCTATCCCAGATTTGTTCCTGAATTAATTCAAAGTCCTCCAGCTGCCATGGTGGGATTTGAAGCCACACCCCCGGATACCCCTGGATAAGTCCAGTGATGTTATCATTACACCACCACCTCCCCTTGGCTATGAGGAGCTGTGGCACAGTCTGAGGACATGAAAGAGACAATTTTTAATGCCGGTTTCTCTGTGGAGATACTCCACATGACTAATACTGTGATAACAGAATAGGATGAGTTCCGATGAGGAAAATGCAGTTATATTGAAGACAAATACATGATGGGTATGGTAGCACAATGGTTATATTAATAGATGACTAATCAAGAGGCCTGGACTAAGTAAGCCATGTAACTAGAGTTAAAATCCCACAATCAAAAGAAAAAGAAAGATTTACATAGCATTTTTCGTATCAACGTCCCAAAGTGCTTTACAGATTTTGAAACATTTTTGCAATGTAGTCACTGTTAATGTGGCAGCCAGTTTGTCAGTGGCAAGCCTCCACAAGCGGCAAAATGATAATGACCAGGTTATCTGTGTTTTTGTGATCTTGGTCACGGGACAGATATTGGCTAGGATACTCCCCTGCTCTTCCTCAAAATAGTACCATGGGATTTTTATATCCTGAGAGGATAGACGCAGGCCATAGTTTACCACCTCGTCTGATGGCACCTCCAACAGCGCGGTGCTCTCTCAATACTAAACCGAGTGTTAGCCCAGATTTCTGTGCTCAAGCCCTAGATTAGGATATGAATCCAGAAACTTCGGACTCGGAGGAAAGAAAGCTACCACAGCTAACACCAGGGCAATTTCAGAATTTAAATTCTATTTCTATTAGATTTGGAAGGAAGAAGCTGCCGTCACTAAAGAAGTGACCATGACACTATTGAATTGTTATAAAAACCCAGCTAGGTTAGAGATATGCTTCAGGGAAGGTAACCTGCACTCCTCATTCATTCTAGTGTATATGTGACTCCATTCCCACTGTAACAACTCTCCAAAGTGGTTCAGTAAGCCATTCAAACCACATCAAGAAACAGGCAGAGGAATGGGGAATAAAAGTTGATCTTGCCAGCAATGGCCACAGCCAAAGAACAAAATTTTAAAAAGTCTTGTATTTATTGTGCTGTTATGGAAAATGAGCATATTGGAAAGTAACATCATGAAATGAATCTGCATGGTGAAAATAACAGCAAACACATGAACTACCCTTGTCTTTGGTATATTCTCTCCGTTGAATATTATTTTCCCATGTGCCATCAAGCAAAGCAAATTGTTTGCGCTGGTGTGAAAGTTGCGCCTCGGATTTTGAAGTCAGTGGGCTTGTAAACTCTGTGAAGATCACTGGTGTATATGTTTGAGGTGTAAACATCTACAACAAGTGGTCACCAAGAAACCAAATATTTACAATATTTAGAACACAGAACATACAGTGCGGAAGGAAGCCATTCGGCCCATCGGGTCTGCACCAGCCCACTTAAGGCCTCACTTCCACCCTATCCCTGTAACCCAATAAACCTTCCTAACCTACTTTAGACACTAAGGGCAATTTAGCATGGCCAATCCACCTAACCTGCATGTCTTTAGACTGTGGGAGGAAACTAGAGTACCCAGAGGAAACCCACACAGACATGGGGAGAACATGCAGACTCCGCACAGACAGTGACCCAGTGGGGAATCGAACCTGGGACCCTGGCGCTGTGAAGCCACAGTGCTAACCACTTGTGCTACCGTGCTGCCGTTTCTGATTATTCAGCTCCACATTTGTGAGTAATTAGATCCAAATTTTCCTAAAGTCACTCACTTCTTTTCCTATGTTGCCAGTGAAGTAACTATATTGATCAATTAAGCATTTTTTTCTGATGGGGCACTTTGGTTCAATCTTTCCTTAATCCCAATTTTAGACTGCAAGGGCAATTCTCTATGAGATTTAACCTTTATGAAGTAAACTATTTCAAATCCTTTGGAAAAATATATCCAGTTTTGTGTTCAGTCATCACTCTGGAATCCTGAACAAGATTGACAAACCTTTACTTTGGCAGCTTTCTGGAGGTCTGAAGCCTGCTGTTCATACGAATAACCAGTCTGAATTTCGTCCTCTAACAGTGTAATATCTTCCTGAGGAATAGGCCAGCCCAGTCTGTCCAGTGCCTGCAGTGTGGCCTCCTTATGGTCTCCAAATGAGATTGGTTTATTACTGTCGAACCTTGCGTGGAATGAGCACACATAGAAAAAGAAATAATCCAAATCTAATTTCACTTCCAACAAAAATGTTTGGGTGCTGATTTACAGAGAATGGTATTACTCACTTATCTCGCTCCTCTTCAGATAGTGCTCGCCACACAATTAGATTTAGACGCCTTGCAAAAGAGAAAAAAAGTGTTGAAAATTCTTATCTAAGAATGGATTTGGAAACTCTAATTTTTATGATTATGACAGTGTATACCAAAAGTGAGGCACAATGCAAAACTCACCAGTAAAGTTACCAGTGAGTTATTCACAAGATAAATGGTTGAACCCCAGCATGTACAGAACTACTTTTGTAAAGATCAGGTGAAACTCTAATGAGGTTGCAACAATGCGAGGGAGTAAACTGGTTACCCATCATACACCCCACCCAAACTTCCTCTCCATTCTGCTGAAATTTCGCTGGGCCCGCAGATCAGGAAGCACTTCACTGTTCTTTGGCGTGCAAATTTATGTGTGGCAAGGATTACAGGAGATTCCCGAAGGAATCCCGCTATCAAGCTGTCATTTTGAGCTAGCGGCCACCACCGCCTCCTCTCACATCACAAGTTAGCCCCCCACCATTTTAATGGATTCCCCCTGTAGCCATGCTGGCCACGCAAAATGGACACTGAGCCAAACTAAAATGGATGACAGCAGGGGAAGCCTGTTTAGTGAGAACAGACAGCCTGCTCTCAACTAATTAGCATTTTGCAAGCAGCAAACCAGTTTTCTGGCCAGGTGCAGATCTCCAAGCCAAAGGTGTTAATGGCAAAGCGCTTAACATCCTGATGAGGCGGCCCAGATCCAGACACACACAATGGCAACATTTCCATCTCAATGTAGCACTTAATTGGTGGAGCAGACAGGATGGCACCAGAGTAAAGAATATCGAAACCACCCCCCAACATCGAGGGAAGCCCCGCATTGGAGGATTTCGAAGGTAGCCGTTTGGAAACGTTCCAATCGGTACCGAAAGGTAGAGCCCGCCTAGAAGGGGGCAAGGACATTAGAGAGGGGTATAAAAGCAAATCCCCCACAGAGCCCGGTCTGTTAAACCCGTGCTCCGGCTCTGACTGACATCTTGCATCCTGACTCCAGCCGTTGAGCACCAGCCGCCGAAACCGTAAGTTCAACGCTCGCTACGCGATCCAAGCCCACTAGACTCCCAAGTACCAGAACGCTTGCTGAAGGCTGCAGTACCAAACCAGGACGAAGGCCTCGTTCTCTGACCTTGCCTGTTCCTGTTAGATAAGTATTCTGTTCACTTAAAGTTTAGTTATAGCTTAGTCTCTTAGTGTGTGCATGAGTATTTATTATAACTGTATAATAAATATTGATCGTTTGAACTTTACTAATCGGTGTATCGTCTTTATTACTTTGAACTTGACCTTGGAATACTTGTGACGTTGCCTATACGGCAACTGGCGACTCCAGAGCTAAATAATTACATAGAACAGAGCCTAGTAGTGTTAAGCACACGTCGAACTCGGAGGCGTGTTAATACACTCCAATAAACGCGTTTTACGCCCATAGTAAAACGTGCAACATTTAGTGGCGACATCCGCCGGGACCCTGTTGTAAGTGGAAACACCACAGTGTCCAGGACCCTGAAATTTGAATTAGAACTCCAAATTGCAGAGAAAGAAAGAGATCACAAGTATTCAAGGTGTTCAAAATAATAAGCGAAATTCGGAAGTGTGTTTAGTGCATGCGTACTAACAGGGCTGTAAGGTAAAACTGAAAGCTTTTTGTTGCGACAAACTTTCGGTAGTTTTGTGATCGGAAAATAGCGTAAGCCGTACCCTTTTCTCGAAACACCACCCCAGCAACCCCCTGTTCCAAATTATACAAAGAGAGTCAGAGGAAATGGCCATGCAGGCAATGGAACGTCTGATGGATCCAGCAAAGTTTGTGGTCGCAGCGACCAGCAGCAGTAGCAGAGTAGGCCAGTGTCCCACGTGGGAGCTGGAACTCCGCAAATATTTACAAGGAAAGGGATGGCCCCTTTGGAAAGAGTTTTGTGCAAATGAGGAGACAGGTCCCGGGAGTATAGGTCATACTTGGTGGGAGAACCTCTCTCAAATACACAAAAAGAATTTAGGTAAAGCACGCAAGCCGATGGCGATTGTGTCCTGCTTGGCACAGTTGCGAGGCGCAGAGGAGGTCATCAGGACGCTCCGGACAGATTTAGAAGAGAGGAATAGGATGAGTAAGGTCGATGTCAGGGACATCGAGAAGGAGAACCTGGAATTAAAAGGGAAGTTGGCAGAGAAGGATAGAGAGGTGGATGATGCCAAGAGGGCTCATCAGTCTTGTCTAGCTCATCTGAACAGTTCCCAGACCCAGTATGAGAAAGCCTATCAGGACGTGCAACGTGCCGTTCTGATAAGACAGGAATCGGAAAAGCAGGTGGAGGCATTGCAGAGGCAATGTTCTGATCTCAAAGCAGCTTTGAGAGCACTCCATGCTGCAACGACCGAACAAAGACAAAGCACAGTTGACCACGCGAAATGCAGGAAACAGATTGCGGAACTGCAATCTCTGCTTTCGGTGCAGAATGGCTTCCAAAGCACCTTTGGAGCTCAGTTAGATGGGGAAAATGCCCCAGATTGGCAGGAATTAAGTGAGACAGCGCAGCGTTATGTTCAGGGAACATGTGCGCCCGCAGCTCAGCAGAAACGACAGGCACCCCAACCCCCCACAGCTCAGACCATAACCGCACCCATGAATCCCGTAACCACACAGAGAAAAGCCGAATCCGAAGGCGCCCCAGACATAACTTACACCACCCCTTTAACAGTAACCCAGCTAAGGGACGCTTGTGAAAAGATCACTCCGTTCCTCCCCACCGCAGACCCCCACCAGTTTTTCGCTAAAGTAAAACAGCAGGCTACCATGTACGGCCTGGATGAGAGAGAGCAGGTTAAGCTCACCGTGCTGAGTTTAGACCAGAGCGTAGTAGCAGCCCTCCCCGACCCACAGAACGTGGCAGGAGGCAGCCTAGAGGAGATGCACACCGCCATTTTAGATGCCATCGGGCACAATAGAGGTGACCCCGTAGAAGGATTGAATAAGTGCAGGCAGAAGAGATCCGAACACCCCACAGCATTCGCAGGAAGGCTGTGGATTCATTTCAGCGCAGTTTTCGGACAGTTAGATAGAGCGCATTTAACCCGCGAAAACATGGTTAAGTGGACGCGCACAATTATCTCACACGCAACAGAAGCAGGACAGAGCGCTTGCAATAGTTATGACCCCTCAGAAGAGGCCCATAACGAAAAATGGGTCCTGAAAAGATTGTCCCGCGCTTGGGAGCAATCGCTTCAGGCAAAAGGAAAAGTTAGATCCCCAGAAGAGGCTCAGGCTGCTGCAGATATTCAAGCAGTCAGAGAGCACCAGAAGCCCGCATGGGTAAATGAAGGCAAGAGCAGCCCACAACAGAAAGGACAGGAATGCTATAACTGTGGACAGTTAGGGCATTGGGCAAAAGAGTGTAATGCACCCCAGCGATCTCAGAGAGGCCAGCAGACAGGCACTCTGAACCGCAGTAAAGCAAAACCCATCCACAATGTAGCAGTACAGTCAGGACCCACCAATGTGGACGAGACGAACTGACGGTGTTCGGGCTCCCCCACTTGGGTCTGTGACACACTATGGGACTCATCAGGGAGGCCCGTAGTCACAGCAAAAGTCAAAGGGAAGCCCATAGAGTTACTGTGGGACACAGGAGGATCCCGCACCACCATTAACTCCACAACCACGGCACACGCAGACACGTGGCCGACCACCTCCACCATCAGACTTAGCGGGTTCACCGGACACTCGCAGCAGGGGCACATTACAGCACCCATAGCAATTCAGCTAGGGAACATTAGCACAAGGCACCCCGTAGTTCTAGTAAATCTCCCCCGGACAGCAGAGCACATCCTGGGGATAGATTTTATGAACGCTCACAGCTTGTCGTTCGACCCAGTGAACCAGTGCGTCTGGCGAATGGCTAGATCAGACAGAGCACCAGCCACCCTCACAGTAGGAGACTACGCTAATCGGATTAGCGCAGTGGGAGAGTACTCATTCGACCTGACTACACTCCACACCGACAGACAAATTAAGGCCCTATTAAACAAACACAGGACAGCATTTGCAAGTCACCGTCATGACTGTGGCAGAATGACTGGACAAGTTCATGTTACCGGACAGGACCCCCGACCGCAAAAGCAATATAGATTTCCCCTCGAGGCAGAGGTGGAAATAGAAAAGGTTATAGGTAGCTTGTTGGACCAAGGTGTACTGAGAACGGTAGCCTCCACCAACAATGCCCCTATTTGGCCAGTGAGGAAGCCCGATGGATCATGGCGTCTGACCATCGATTATCGGGAACTCAACAAAGTAACCCCCGCAGTAGCCCCAACGGTAGCTACTAGTCCCGAGACCATGCTCAAGCAGGGTCTCAACGCCAAGTACTTCACGGTATTGGACATCAGTAACGGATTCTGGTCAATACCATTGGCAAAAGCGTGCCAATACAAATTCGCATTCACTTTTAAAACTCAGCAGTACACGTGGACATGCCTCCCACAAGGATTCCACAATTCACCCTCCATTTTCCACCGACAGCTGGCAAGTGGATTAGAGAAATTTTCCCGACCCGAATGTCTGGTACAGTATGTAGACGACCTACTACTGCAGACAGACACAAAGGCAGAGCACATTTCGCTTCTGGCCGAACTCCTGGAACTCTTAACTGAAATTGGCTGTAAAGTTAACCCGAAAAAGGCCCAAATATTGGAAAGTAAAGTGATGTATTTGGGATCAGTCATCACGCACGGCAAACGCGAGATCGAATTCAAAAGAATTGATTCGATTGTCAAATTGCCCCTTCCCCAGAATGTTTCAGCCCTCCGGTCGTTTTTAGGACTGGTTGGCTATTGTCGGAACCACATAGACGGATTCGCGACAAAAGCCGCCCCACTTTCAGACCTCCTTAAGAAAGGAGCCCCCTGGGAATGGCTTCCGCAGCATACAGGCGCTGTGGAAGAGTTGAAACGAGCCCTTAGTGCAGCACCCGCGCTGCTAGTCCCCGACCAACTTTCCCCGTACGCAATCGAGGTAGCGAGCACCGATCTGACCCTCTCGGCCGTGTTGCTTCAGGAACGGCACGAGCAGCTAAGACCAGTGGCTTATGCCTCCCGACTGTTAGACCCGGTAGAACAAGGATTTTCAGCCTGTGAGAGGCACCTCCTTGCTGTCTTCTGGGCAGTGCAGTACTTTTCATACATAACCGGACTAAACCCCATCACCATTCTAACCGAACACACACCCACACAGCTACTACTAGACGGTCGACTGAAGGACGGTTCAGTTAGCCAGATTAGGGCAGCTAGGTGGACCCTACTTTTACAAGGACAGGACATTACAGTGAAACGGACACGCACACACACATACTTAGCAGACAACCTCCAATACCCCGGACAGCCCCATGACTGTGAAATTGTAGCTCCCCTGCATAACACAGGACCCTTTTTAGCCAAAACACCCCCCAGGAAGATAGGGAACCCAAAACAAAGCCCCCAGCCCACAGACACGTGTGGACCCTTGAGGATTTATGTAGACGGTTCCTCCACAGTTTTAAATGGTGAGCGTATCACAGGATGCGGCATCTATGTAGAGGACGCGCAGGGGCGCGCTCTCGAAGAGATAGCTCTTAAGTTACCAGGTCACTTAGGCGCGCAGGCAGCAGAGCTAGCAGCCATAGCGTATATAGTGGACCACCCCGATTCTTTCCCCAGCCCAGCAGACATATATTCAGACAGCTTATATGTATGCAATAGCCTAACAGATTTTCTGCCCCTGTGGAGGACACGAGGTTTTGTCTCCGCAGACGGAAAACCCCTTCCATCAGCCCCCTTACTCCAGCATATCCTAGAGAAAGCGAAGGACAGGACCTTCGGCATAATAAAAGTTCGCAGCCACCATAGGTCATCACCCCCTGGGAATGTAAAGGCCGACGCATTGGCTAAGGCAGGTTCCAGGCGAGGACACTTATGGACCCCCCCAGCTAGCGCACCAGCTAGCGCCCCTGTGAGCGCAATACAAGTCTCACAAACAGAGGTTAAAGATCTCGTGGCAGCACAGAAACAGGACGGAGACCTCAGGGAGGTTTTCAAGGGAAACTTTGTGCCTGCGTACGAGCACTTTAAACACACACTGACCACACATGAGGGTGTGATCATTAAGGACCAACTTTATGTGGTCCCACAGCAGGACAGGAATCAGATGATTGCCTTGTTCCATGACGGACACGGGCATCAGGGAATTGATGCAACAACGAGGCACCTCAGGCAACTCTGTTGGTGGCCTAATCTCAGGAATGATGTAACGCACTACATTGAGAATTGCCTGATTTGTGCTCAGAATAACCCGGAGCGGTATTCTAAGAAAGCACAACTTCGGCATACTCGCCCAGTTAATGGCCCTTGGACAAACCTACAGATCGATTTTATAGGTCCATTGCCCCCTTGTAGGAATGGCTATAAATACGTTCTGGTGGTCATAGATACCTTTACCAAATGGGTAGAGGCATTTCCCTCACGAACAAACACAGCTAAGACAGCTGCAAAGATCCTGACCCACCACATCTTCACGAGATGGGGTTTACCCCGAAGTATCGATTCGGACCAGGGATCTCACTTTACAGGACGGGTCATGAGGAACGTCCTGACAATATTCGGAATCAAACAGAACTTCCATATTGCGTATCATCCACAGTCCAGCGGGATTGTGGAGCGCATGAATCGGACCCTAAAAACTACCCTTAGGAAAATGGTTCAAGAGAATAATTCCACATGGGATTCAGTGCTCCCCTTTGCACTTATGTTCATAAGGAACACTGTCTCCACATCGACAGGATACACACCACACACACTCATGACCGGACGCCCTATGAAAGGTACAGAATTCCTTTTAGGACTGGACATGACAAGCCCCGAAGTGACGGCCCTCACACATGAAAAGGCAGTTAAAGATCTAGTTGAGACTGTGAGGTCTGCACAGCTCGCAGCCGCAGTCCAGCTAGGGAAACGCCGACAGCAACGTACTGCCTGTTTCAATAAGACCGTACACACCACAGAATTCCAGGTTGGGCAACAGGTAATGTTATCTGTTTATAACCCCAGCAGTTTTTTGGCTCCAAAATATTCCGGTCCCTACTCAATTTCGGACAAAATTAGCCCCTCCGTTTACAGGATCAAATATCCTAATGGGAAGACCGCGTGGTTCCATATAAACCAGTTAAAGGCATATGGAACACAGGCCAACCATGCTCACCATGTCCTGCTGGATGCAGCAGAACACTTCACCCCGCCCACCAGAGACACTTCTCCACCATCCCCCTCACAGACCAGTTCATCAACGGACTCGCCCACGACTCCGCCCACAGACCACTACAGACCACGCCCCGACACGCCCACAAGCTGCCACAGCAGAGACAGCAGGACTGACACTGACTCTGAAGACAGCGACAGCACACAGCCATACAGCCCACACTGCACCAACTACGACCCCGACTCCAGTGACCCCATGGAAGTCACCTACCTCAAAAATCCAGAACCACCACCCGACCCCGACTACCCCGACAACACACTCGACACTACACAATGGCACAGGGACAACTCATACAGACTTGTCCGCAATGACGAGAGTGACCCCCGGTCACACAATTCCAAAATAGCATGCCTGATCCACACAAGGGTGTGGGATCCGGGAGAGCAGGACGACACGGTGTCTGACTCCCGACACGGCAACCCCTTTGTGACCCTGTTCACAGAGGCAGAATCAAAGTGAGGTGTCCAGATGATGTAAAATAGGAATCGTTTGAGGGAAACGATGTCCTTCCTGATGGAACCTGCACGTATGTTTGTCTTCGTTTTATGTTTGTTTGTCTCAGGATTGTACTTTGTTCAGCTGGAGGATGGACATCTTCTTTTCAGCTGAAAAGATTGTGACCACCTCACATACACGTTAGTTTGTCCGCAGATACTTTTGAGAACTTCGGTTTGATTGGAGATCTTTTCCAAAGTTGTAAGGCCACACGCCAAATAGCTTGTCCGCAGATATCTCTGAGAACTTCAGTGATGTCCTCAGTTGGAGCATCTTGGCTCCCTTGGTTTTTTTTAGGTGCCCCTCTATTCGGCGAAATAGAGGCTGCAAGTCACGGTCAACACATTCGTACCCGTTTCTTTCCAGGTTACTCAGGCAGTGGACAAACGGCACTGAGGACCCGCCCTGTCTGAGAACCAACCCTTGGTCAGCCAAGCTCGGGTATGGCACAGCACGCCCTACCCGGGGATCCCATCCAACTCGTACCCGTCGCGGCCCATACGCAACTCATTCGGATGTTTGTTTCAAAGTTTGTTTTCATTTTACGTTAGGTAGCCCTTCGGCCACCATCCCACATGCTATTTACATCCGGGAACATTCGGATGGTAAATCAGCAAAGCCTGCGAGACGGCTCGCAGAAGGAAGGATTGTTAGGTGTATGCTGGTCTTTAAATTCGCTTTTTGAAAAAAAATGAGGGGAGTCACAGGGTGTGACTTAGCCAGTCATTTTAAAGGGTCAATTGGGTTTTGAAAGACAGATGCACTAACAAGTAAAGGTCTTAAACTGTGTATTGACAGATACTGTGCTTGATCCCAAAGGTTTCAAAGGACGAGACAGAGGTCGAAGCCAGGATTGTCAATACCGGAGGAAGAAGGAAGAGAAAGAAGAAGAACAGCAAAATGATGGAAGCCCACTTATTACTGTTTAATGTCATATGTATATGTGTGGAAACAAGACACGTTTCCCCCACAACCCCCACCGTAAATGCTTCAATTACAGCAAACCCCCAGTGCTCAGCTCTGATCAGCGAGGTTCAGACCTGGTGTACTAAATTCATGACGTGGTACTCCATGTCCTATATAATCGAATCACTGTTGGTGATCGCGATCCTCATCATACTAGTGCAGACCCTCAGGTTGAGGAAATGGAAGAGGAGAGCCTCTCGTTCCAGCACCTCACCCATCTATAGAGTTCAATCCCCCATCTTCGGATTCCACCAAACCCCTCAACCCCTCACTGATTACAACACTCTGTAAATAAAAATTCAGCCATGTATTATATTGTTCCATACTCGACTGCCGAGTTGGGAAGTGTGATGTTGTGGTGTGAATGGTTAAGATTTTAGAGTGATGAAATGTTAAGTTAAGGTTAAGGTTAATAGTGATAGGTAGAGGTTCCCAGTTGTAGTAATGCATGTCCCTTTGACATAGGGCCAAGTAGAGATGTTAGTTAAAAAATTTTTCTCTTCCTCCCATAGTTTAGGAACAGAGTAGAACAGGAACTGGCAAGAGGTCAGAACACAAGGAAGGCAAAGTACATAGGTGATCCTTCACAATAGTATGATTGTGAGGATCACAAGGAGGGAATGTAGCCATGCTGGCCACGCAAAATGGACACTGAGCCAAACTAAAATGGATGACAGCAGGGGAAGCCTGTTTAGTGAGAACAGACAGCCTGCTCTCAACTAATTAGCATTTTGCAAGCAGCAAACCAGTTTTCTGGCCAGGTGCAGATCTCCAAGCCAAAGGTGTTAATGGCAAAGCGCTTAACATCCTGATGAGGCGGCCCAGATCCAGACACACACAATGGCAACATTTCCATCTCAATGTAGCACTTAATTGGTGGAGCAGACAGGATGGCACCAGAGTAAAGAATATCGAAACCACCCCCCAACATCGAGGGAAGCCCCGCATTGGAGGATTTCGAAGGTAGCCGTTTGGAAACGTTCCAATCGGTACCGAAAGGTAGAGCCCGCCTAGAAGGGGGCAAGGACATTAGAGAGGGGTATAAAAGCAAATCCCCCACAGAGCCCGGTCTGTTAAACCCGTGCTCCGGCTCTGACTGACATCTTGCATCCTGACTCCAGCCGTTGAGCACCAGCCGCCGAAACCGTAAGTTCAACGCTCGCTACGCGATCCAAGCCCACTAGACTCCCAAGTACCAGAACGCTTGCTGAAGGCTGCAGTACCAAACCAGGACGAAGGCCTCGTTCTCTGACCTTGCCTGTTCCTGTTAGATAAGTATTCTGTTCACTTAAAGTTTAGTTATAGCTTAGTCTCTTAGTGTGTGCATGAGTATTTATTATAACTGTATAATAAATATTGATCGTTTGAACTTTACTAATCGGTGTATCGTCTTTATTACTTTGAACTTGACCTTGGAATACTTGTGACGTTGCCTATACGGCAACTGGCGACTCCAGAGCTAAATAATTACATAGAACAGAGCCTAGTAGTGTTAAGCACACGTCGAACTCGGAGGCGTGTTAATACACTCCAATAAACGCGTTTTACGCCCATAGTAAAACGTGCAACACCCCCCCCCAACTTGCCCAAGTACAGGGGTGACTCAACCCCCCCCCCCCCCCCCCCCACCACCACCACCACCACAGACCACCTCATACAGACCCCTAAATAAGGAGTCCCTCACAGGTCCCCCAGAAAAGAGAAACCTGTCAGGAAGCCTCCTCAGAAAAGACACCCTTTCACGCTTGAGTGATATTGAAGTGCTCAGCTGGAAATTGACAGCACTGAACTCTCTTTGAAGTGGTTGATGTTAACAAACATTATGATTAGAGCATTTCAGAGTTACACAACCGTGAAGGAAGATGAATGAAGTATGACTGAAAGCTGTGTGTGTGTGGAAGCTGTCAATCGCAGCCCACTAAGGGAAATGAATGAATGACTTACAGCTCCAGGATCTGAAAATGAAATAAATTTGAAAATGGCCAAGCAGATCAGAAAGTGTGTGTTTGACAAAGAGTCACCCAGACTCTAAACGTTAGCTCCCTTCTCTCTCCACAGATGTTGTCAGACCTGCTGAGATTGTCCAGCGTTTTCTGTTTTTGCTTCAGATTCCCTGAAGCCGCGGTAATTTTGCTTTTATCAGATCAGAACGTACTAGATGAAGATGGCCCAAGGGGTACATGAGCTGGGTGAATTGGCCCCGGAAAGCGAGTAGACAAGCAACAAAAGATCAAGGGGAGTGGGACTTTAAGCCGAGCTCTCGAGTCTGTACTTGATACCAATAGGCAGGGCCTGGATAAAAGTAAATGCATTGCGGGGTCAAGAGAGTTGGGAACATCTCATGATTGGCAAGATTCCGAAGGCTGCTGGCAGGTTGAAATGAAACAGAAGGACTTTCAACAGGTTGAGTCAGGTCACTGAAAGGATCAGTGTGATCCCTGTCAGGTCAGGTCTGAAACCAGAGCAAAAGGCCTCACATGTAGTGCACATTCAGGGGTGGATAATTCATTCAAATTCCTTTGTAAAAACATTCTGATAAAGGGTCTGGACCTGAAATTGTAACGTGTCTGCTTCCCCACAAGCTGCCTGACACCTTCAATGTTTTCAGCACTTTCTGTTGGGGGTTATTTATATTAGTGTATACACCAGTCTTATGCCCTCTGTCAAAAGTTAAATAGTAATACTAATAATCTTTAATGTCACAAATAGGCTTACATTAATAATGAAGTGGAGATGCCGGCGTTGGACTGGGGTGAGCACAGGGCGGCAGAATCTTATAGCCAAGTTCCGCATACATGAGTACGGCCTCAACCGGGACCTGGGATTCATGTCGCATTACATTCGTCCCCCACCATCTGGCCTGGGCTTGCAAAATCCTACCAACTGTCCTGTCTTGAGACAATTCACACCTCTTTAACCTGGGGTTACCCCTATCTCTGGATCTGTAAAGACTTAATTACCTGCTAATGCTCGAATTCCAAGCATTGTCTGGCATCTTTGAATTTGTCTATATATATGTTTCTGGAACATACCTCTTCATTCACCTGAGGAAGGAGCAGTGCTCCGAAAGCTAGTGTTTGAAACAAACCTGTTGGACTTTAACCTGGTGTTGTAAGACTTCGTACTGCGATTAACAATGAAGTTACTGTCAAAAGCCCCTAGTCACCACATTACGGCTCCTGTTCAGGTATACAGAGGGAGGATTCAGAATGTCCAAATTACCTAACAACATGTCTTTCGGGACTTGTGGGAGGAAACCGGAGCACCTGGAGGAAACCCATGCAGATACAGGGAGAGCGTACTGACTGCCACTTATGTCAACTTCATCTGTACATTTTGCTCATTTGAGAAACACTATCATGATTTGCTTCAATCTTCTTTTCTCCAGTGAAAATAAATTTAATGACTTGAATATTTTTGTGACCGTTCGTTACGTTGCATATGCTCCGTCATCCAAAGGGAATGCATATGCCAAGTTTAGCAAGCTGCACCTTGAACATGAGGCCAACTGGAGTATGGGTATGCTTGGAAAGCAATGAAAGAGCTAAACGGCTGTGTTAGGGTTTGGCGTGAGCCAGCATTAAATGTTGCAACAGCTTGGCATCCCACATACTTCATCATCTTTTTTGTAAACAGTACGATTGGATAGCCTCAGCTACATGGCTTTGTTAAGGTCTGTAACATCCTTCCAGATCCATTCCCAAGGGTTATGTGTGAAGATTGCTGGTGATATTCACCACCACTTTTCAGGCATGATGCCCTTCCAAGTCAAGCATCCATCTCCAGCAGCGGCACCCCCATTTCATCAGCTATCAAATGGGCTTTGTGTTCCACTATTCCATCACTCGTCTACAACCTGTTTTACTGTATTGGCTTTCTAATGCAATGTTTTAAAAATAAAACAAAGCATTTCTTTTGCTCCATGCAGCCATTGTAAATTATTAGAATCCCTTTAAATGAGAAATACAGCCTTTGAGCCTTTTAATGTGTTCACAGCAGTAAGCCAGATGCCTGATGTGCATTATAAATGACAGTCAATTGTGGGGAGTTCAATAGGGCACAAATGTACCAAGCGGGGAATTTGTCGTATTTCAAACTTACTGCTTCAGCAGCAGGACTGGGGAGCATCACATTCTGTGTCCATGTGGGGCCAGAATAATGCAAGAAAATATCATGAAAAGGATTCAGAGAGAGCAATCAAAATAATTTTAAATTCACGGAGCTATGAAACAAGGTCAAGGAAGTTCAATCTAAATTCCATATAAGAATATACCGCAGAAACGCAAGTAAAATAACCAAATTCCTTAACCTACACATTTGTTTTACAGAAATAAATGAAGTTAGAAAAACACAGAGCTATGATGGTAAACTGAGAATCCTCAGGGTCCAACATGACAAAAGGAATGACCTTTTCATTTTCAATGACAGATTCCCATTTGGTAATAGTAACTGCTGATGGAAGTTGAAGACGTTAACAAACACTGAGCTGCACGGTAACATGGTGGTTAGCACAATTGCTTCACAGCTCCAGGGTCCCAGGTTCCAGGTTCGATTCCCGGCTTGGTTCACTGTCTGTGCGGAGTCTGTACGTTCTCCCCGTGTGTGCGTTGGTTTCCTCCGGGTGCTCCGGTTTCCTCCCACAGTCCAAAGATGCGCAGGTTAGGTGGATTGGTCATGCTAAAATTGCCCTTAGTGTCCAAAATTGCCCTTAGTGTTGGGGATAGGGTGGAGGTGTGGGATTGGACAGGGCGCTCTTTCAAAGAGCCGGTGCAGACTCGATGGGCCGAAATGGCCTCCTTCTGCATTGTAAATTCAATGATTGTTGATTGAATAAAGAGTAGGGCAATCAACATGGTGGAACAATGTCAGATCTGCTCCTGTAGAAAGGGTTGAGGGGGGGTCAGAGAGCTCCTTGAGCTGAAGTTCTTCCCACGTATTACCTGGTTGCTAATTTATGGAAATACTAACGCCTCACCAATTGACTGCTTACTTTTCGTAGGACTGGATAGCTTGGAAGAGTCTCTGTTTGTAGTTTTCCAGATCCACGGCCAATGGGTTAATAAGTGTAATCTGCTTCTTGTTGTTGCTCACATGAGCTAATGGCAACACCTGAATGAAAACATAATTCATTTCAGACGGAAATCCATCAAGCTATAAATTTATTATTTTAAAAGTGATATCTACAGAAAAAGGTCAGTTCAGAGGACACTTCTCCATCATTCATTTCTTTTTCTGCCTTTATAATATAAAAACACAAATCTGTATTTAGATGAGCATTTGAAATGCCATAGAACACATAGAACATAGGTCAAGTGCTGGAAAATGGATTAGAGTGATAGGTGCTTGATGATCGGCGCCGACATGATGGGCCGATGGGCCTCTTTCCGAGCTGCAAAAACTCTACGGTGGAATCTTACCCAAAAATGGCGAAGTGTCAGTTCCGGTGAGATAACCGGTGCAAATCCCATTGGCACATCGGCAGGATTTCTCATGGAATTTTTAGCCTTTTCGCCAAAACAAAGTGAGTGGGTGTGGTTTACACCATCACTCAGGCAGGGTGGGGTCTCGCCGAGCCAGGAACTAACTCCAAACAGATCGGGGCGCCCTGACCAGCGCTGGCGTCTAACTGCCCCCAGCCCATATCACAGGGGTCTCGGGGGAGCTCACTGCCACCGCTCAACATTCATCATGGACAAACCAACCCCCTCAATCCCCACACACATACACAGCCCCCTCCCCCCCCCCCCCCCCCCCATTGGGACTGCCACTAGGATCCACGCCTGGCACTGCCACGGCACAGGTTGGCACTACCCAGGCATGTCCCTCTACCCCCGGGGTCGATACTTACTTCTGCATGTCTCGAGGGATCCCCTTGGGTGCCTCACACTTGGCCAAATTAATGATGCCGGTGCCTCTGAATATTCCGTGCTGGGGGGGAGAGACTGCTCGCTAACGACATGCTGATGTTTTAAAGTTCCCGCGGTGCAATTTGCAATATTCCACCAGAGTGGGGGACCGGGGGGGGGGGGGGGTAAAAATTCCAAAACTCATCACACTGTAGAGAATCATGGTTTTTCGTTTCTCTCTGGGTTTTGAGCCCGTACCGAGTTTCTCACAGGCACAGAGTGTGGGCTCAAACTCACCCCATTGTCTCTATAGATGATCTCCTGTGGTGATGCTCACAGTTAAAATTCTGGAAAAGTAAACTTTCCTGATCACTGTTTACTACAGCCACAGATCCTAACTTACATTTATTCTCGCTTTTTTATAGTCGTTTGTGGGCCAGTATTGTTGCTCGTTATGCTTTCCTTAATTTGCTCTGTTTTAATTACCTTTGCTCAAGAGTCGCCAGGTATCCTTTTGATACCACCACAAGGTTCAAAACCGAATACTGATCAAAGACTCGATACACCAGTTAGTAAGTTTAAAATCAATCACATTTATTTACACACACAGTCAATTATTACTCATGCACAAACTCTACTCACTAAACTACAACTACTATTAAAAGCCTATACTTAGCTTTGGGCGCCCACTCAGTCAGAGGAACAATGGCCGTTGTCCGGTTCTGATACTGCTGGCTTCGAACTGGTATAGAATAGTAGCTAGGAGCGCCTATTTCGTAGCGTGCGTTGACCTTAGACTTACTTGGCTGGTGCTTGGCGAGCCTCCGTCGCTGACAGCCAAGGCCAAGATGAAGGTGAAGAAGAAGAGAGCGATCTGTCTTTGGGGACTCCTCTTTATACCCCAAAGGGTTTCACGCCCTTCTGGGCGGTTCCTGAACTTGGCCCCAATTAATTGGACCATGTCCCAATCATTTGTATTGATTCTCTCCAATAAAGGGGTCATTGCCTGATCACGGGGCGGGCTCTAGGTGACCGTTGGCCTGCCTTTGTTTTAGTCTCCACTGGCACCGGGGAGTCTGCCCTGGTACCGATTGCTTAAATGTTTCTCTTTTGTCCCCGGAGATAGCTCATTACTATGCTAATGGCTTGTAGTATCAGTTCTGTCTGGGTGGGCAGCACGGTGGCACAGTGGTTAGCATTGCTGCCTACGGCGCTGAGGACATGGGTTCGAATCCTGGCCCTGGGTCACTGTCCGCGTGGAGTTTGCACATTCTCCCCGTGTCTGCGTGGGTTTCACCCCCACAACCCAAAGATGTGCAGGGTAGGTGGATTGGCCACTCTAAATTGCCCCTTAATTGGGAAAAAATATTGGGTTATCTAAATTTATTTTTTTTAAAGTTCTGTCTGGGAGCTGCAAGTTCCAATCCACATGCAAACCTTGCACCTGCTTGTTTTCCAAGCACTATCCATTTTCCCTGTACTCTTTGCAAGTGTCCCTTTTGAAATCGGGACGTGGCCACCCCAGGTGGCTACAGTATGTATCGCCCATCCCTAATTGTGCCCAATGAAGGGGCTGTTTAGCACACTGGGCTAAATCACTGGCTTTGAAATCAGACCAAGCAGGCCAGCAGCATGGTTCAATTCCCGTAACAGGCATCGGAATGGCATCGGAATGTGGCAACTAGGGGCTTTTCACAGCAACTTCATTTGAAGCCTACTCGTGACAATAAGCAATTTTCATTTCATTTCAATTGCCATTGAAGCAGCTTGGTTATTTCAGAGTTAACCACATTGCTGTTGATCTGGAGTCACATGTAGGCCAGATCAGGTGAGGGTGGCGGATTTCCTTCCCTAAGGGACATTAGTGATGGGTTTTTTTTACAACAATCGACAACGGTGAGAAACAATTAAGACTTTTTTGAATTTCAGATTTTTGTTGAATTCAAATTTCACCATCTCCCACATTGGGATTCGAATCCAGATCCCCAAAGCATTAGCCTCAGTCCCTGTATTACTAGCCCAGTGACAGTATCACTGCACCACCACCTCCCCACAAATTCTTAGTCTTCAATCTTACTCACTTTTATAGTTTCACTCATTCTTCTGAACAAAAAACAAAAATGCTGGAGGTTGAGAGACTGGCGTTACTTTTGAAGATTGACTCTTTTCCAACCTCAGAATGGTTAAAATTCAAACCCTATGTAATTCTAAATATATAATTACAGAACTAGAACATGCAATAATATATTAGTAAATGTATGTCATCATAAAAATCAGAAGAACTGTTGTGACTTTCACATTAACTTAACTGGGCACAATTCTCCCGGTGTAGTCATCACATCTATCCGAAGAATTCAACAATTTCTGCAAGAAGGTCCTCAGTGAGAAATCCTTGCACAGGGGCTGGTTTAGCTCACTTGGCTAAATCACTGGCTTTTAAAGCAGGCCAGCAGCACGGTTCGATCCCCGGACAGGTGCCGGAATGTGGCAACTAGGGGCTTTTCACAGTAACTTAATTGAAGCCTACTCCTGACAATAAGTGATTTTCATTTTCACTTCAATGTCTGAGTGCTGCCAGCTGCTTCTGTGGTGGAAAAGGTCATCCAATGCAGGCATGCTGTTCGGGCATCTGAAAAAGGCCCAGTCTTAAAAAAAGGATCTCAGACTACATCCCTGCTCTTTCTAGGAAGCACTTCAGTGTAGAAAAAAAGCCCACTGTGAAAAAAAGTACTCAGACAGGATACCTGCTAAAAGAGGAAGCACTTTAGTATTAATGGGCCGTGAAGTGGTTTAAAAACAAACAAAGCTGAGCATCCTTTGAAATAGTCCAGCTGAAAATCAAGATGTCCGTAAGATTCAATGGGATGTGAAATTCATTATAAACAACCAAGTACAAAGGGTTAAAATCAGGAATATATCGACGGTAATACCACCGCAGAGGCTCGCAAAAGTCAAAGGGGTGTGGAATAGAATGCAAACAACCAAGTACAAAGGGATAAAAGCAGGCATACTGCAACATTGAAACCACAGAGCAGTAGGTGGAGATGGCATCTAGAGGTGGACCTTTAAGATTCCGTGTCGTCGATGAGATCCATCTTCTTTTTCAGGAGGTCCATATTATTTCCTCAATGATGGGTCAGTTATGTTGGGTATCCGTTCAATATGGTGCCCAAATATGATGGTGGGACATAAGCCATCATGCCCGTCCTGCCACGGAATACAGTGTGAAAGCCCAGGCGTATAATTAACGAGCCCAGGGCCCGGAAGATATGGCACAGCAGGAAACATTCTCCCTTCCCACTCCCGCCACAGGACGTAGCCCCAGATGGGACCCCATAATGTTGTTGGCGGGGGGGGGGGGGGGGGGGGTTGACAATCGAGTGGGGAAATCCCGCTGGCGTGAACGCTGTCTTGGAATTCCCCCTCGATTCTCTGCCCCATTGCCATACCCGCCCGCTGAAAATGAGGGCGGAAAACTCCCTCACCCTCACGTCTTGGCTCAAAATAGTTCAGTTTGTAGACAGGTATGATTGACATGTACACTAATGCACTGTGTAGAATTTTATATGTTTTCCTCCTTCAAAAAGATTACCACAAACAAAGATCTTTATTTTCAAGAGTAAAAGGTTTTTCCTCTGCACTGTTCCTTTTAGGTTAGTTTTTAAGTTTCCCATTTGTACATTCATATACAATGGTCCATTCCTTCATCTTAATAATGAACAGCTATTTTAACAACTTGCTTTGTTCTCCTTTGTTCCTGAAGAGTTTGTGTTCAATTTTCCTTTCATCTGGTACATTGCCGAGCACAAAGAACATGCTCCGCACCCACTGAGCAGCTTGTCAGATTTCACTGCACTAGTTGGCAAAGAGTTATCACTAACAGCTCCACATGTGTCCACCCAGGCAGCGTGTCCATATTATTACTTTTGGCACCATGACTTGTTCCTCCTGACTCGTGCCCTCGAGACTCACGAAACACAACCTGTTCCAGGTGGCTGTCTCCATCCTCCAAAGTGTCCACTGCTCACCTGGTGTTTACAGGTATGGGCGTGAGTAACGCAGGCTGATGCTCAGACTTGCGCGCTCACTCTGGGCCAGGGGCAGGCTGTACATTAACCTACGGTGAGCATATGTTACCATGTTGGCTCCAGCAGACTTCTTTAAAGTTAGCTTCCACCGCATGCTGTTCCCTCTGCTGTTGTGCGTCTGCCCGAGGGTCAGTGAAGGAGAAGGTGAGAAGACATAACAAAGGCAAATGCTGTTAGCCCCGAGTCTAAGGGCGGCTGGTTGTAAACTGCTCTAACTTCCTCTGTGATTTCATTGATGATAATATTAATAGCAATAATGCTGCCTTAAATTAAAAGCCTCCTTTAAGCCCGATGCCCATCCCAGAGGATAAATATGACAAATAATCGATGCCGAGTCAAAGAAGGAAATATTAGAAAGTGCAGTCAATATCTTGGATTGAGGTTATTTTTTTTCACAAAGGTTTTGTGCTGGAAAATATCTGGGAACAGTCAGCATATTCGCTGGAGGATCTGATTTCAGTGACTGGGAAGAGGATTGGAATCAGAAGCAATGGTCTGGAATTTAAGGCAGAGGCCAAAGATATAGGTTTTTCAATCTAATGTTGCAGTCTGCCAGGTTAGAGTATAAAGGAGTGATTCAATCCCTTGCTCCATTGTAACTTCCCATCTTTCCTAGTTTCCAAACCTACATCTCAGTCATCCACAGTTCATAACACAAGGGTTTCTGCAAAAGCTTCTGGCGAGTAGGCAGGTTTTATCAGGTTAACTGAATTAACGTTACCAAGGTTAAGCACCAGAAGAGATATTGGGCGGAATCTTATCAAAAAAAGGCAAAATGTCAGTTGCGGCAAGAAATATGGAGTGACATTGTTGGCGGGATTTCTCACAGCATTTTGGGCCTTTTAAAGAATGGTTGTTCTGTCCACGAGCATCACACCACGCTCTTGGCTGTTTCACTCGCCCCGGAAACGTAACCATACCAATCACTGGGGTCTCTTATATAAAGACCTCCCCACCAGATCAGTCAGGTTGGGAAGCCTTGATCAGGCTCCTGGATGGTGTACAGCAGAGGTGTTCCTTCCCCCCAACATCATGTCCTGCCCCCCCCCCCCCCCCCCGCATCATGTCCTGCCCCTGCACCCCCCCCCCCCCCCCCCCCCCCCCTCCAACTCCCATTCCACAACAAGTATAAATTTTTCTCCTCACATTCCTGGTCCCACTCTAGTGTTATGGGCCAAGGTTTAAAAACTCCAAATTGTATTATGGAGTTCACCTGACCTAGAACTTTTTGTTGAATTTGGCTGGGATGAGCACAAGAACCTTCACTTGAGGTGTGATTCAACAGTCTTCCCAGACACTTTAATCAAACAAGCTTTATTCTCAGAACTTAGTTATTATTTAGTATTTATATAAACACACAGCAAGAATTTTTATTAATTACAAACATAAGGATACCCCACAGCTACAGTAATATATGCATAACACTTAATGAATTCCCCCTTAACTGTTGGGGCCTCACGGTAGCATGGTGGTTAGCATCAATGCTTCACAGCTCCAGGGTCCCAGGTTCGATTCCCGGCTGGGTCACTGTCTGTGTGGAGTCTGCACGTCCTCCCCGTGTGTGCGTGGGTTTCCTCCGGGTGCTCCGGTTTCCTCCCACAGTCCAAAGATGTGCGGGTTAGGTGGATTGGCCATGCTAAATTGCCCGTAGTGTCAGGTTAATGGGGGGATTGTTGGGTTACAGGTATATGGGTTACGTGGGTTTGAGTAGGGTGATCATTGTTCGGCACAACATTGAGGGCCGAAGGGCCTGTTCTGTGCTGTACTGTTATGTTCTATGTTCCAATTCAAAACAACATTCCACAAAGCAAAACAAAAACATTTTCAAGGGCGTGGCCCAGCACTCTGCATTCTCACTTGAATAAGACTGGATTTCCCTGACATTCTGACCCCATCTCACCAGCAGGTTTAAACCATTCCGGAAAGCAAACTATATTTTTTAAGTTACCAAAACAGCAGGGAGCGAAAATCAATGGATTTTTTTACTGGAACAGATAGTTAAAATGAAAATAGAGAGAGACAGGCCAAAACATTTCTGTTCTCTGTCTGAGTCCACAGCAGCCAAACTCAAAAGCGAAACAAAAAAAAAACCTCACAGCCCCAGCTCAGCTCCACCCACAATATGACATCACTGGGGCCATGTGATAAGACAAAAACCTTTCTTAAAGGGACACTTCCATGACACTAGTCACACACATGCCATTCTTCAACTATCTGAACTGGCAGGTATGCCGTCTTCACTCTCCCCATCTGTGTCTGTGCAGGAAAAACTGGAGCACAACCGACGTAAGAGGGCATAGCCACCCGGTCATGCGGGTGCTCCGCACACTCACCCTGCATGAGGGGAGAGTGCTTCAACTGGCCGAGGTGGAGCCTGCCCGTGCCTGTGCTGATGACAGAGTGGGAGCAGCGAGAAAAAGTGAGAACCCTCAGGACACACTGTCATTCCTAAAAACCCATGTGAGTCAACATCTCTCAACATTAATCCCCTGGGATATATTAATGCCATATCCCTTCTCATGCAGGGTAATTGGACAAGCAGCCGCGCCATCCTAATGGCCAATGGAAACCACTGATCCAAGGGAGACACCTCGGATATCAGTATGGAGGATGCATCACAGCTGTCACTCACATCTTCCACCAGCGCAGATATTCACAGTTCGGTGGGATTTACCAGTAGGCCGGCTTCTGGGTCACTCACTGGTAAACACCTCACAACTAATGATCACAGAAGGTGGAGGCAGGGACATCCCAGGGAATGGGCTCTCGGAGGGATTCCCTACCCGAGGACATTGCTGGGCCCCTGAGCGATGAAGTGCCCTTGGGTCCGGTCATCCCTGAGCTGATGGAACTGCAAAGGCAGAGACGAGAGAATCAGGAAGGGATGATAGCGTCCCTCCTCAGACTGCAAGGCTGACTGGAGGGGTCCACTCACCTTCTGCCTGAGGAGATGGTACTGTCGCTCCAACACAATGAGGCCAACCCTGAAAGGGTGGCGTCCGCAGTGGTGACCTGGTGCAGGATGTGCACTCCATAGCAGGGTATGTCTGCTCCATGTCGTAGTTCATGGCCTCCATGGCTGAGGACATGAGTTCCATGGTTTCACCTGCATGCTGAAAGCACGAGTGAGAATCTACAGGTGTTAGCACCAGAGGGCAGTGATGCTTCTGGATCTCACTCAAGCTGCCACTCTATCCCATGGAGGAGCACAAGGGCTACGGGCACCCGAAAGGAAGAGGATAGATAGGAACACAGCCCGGGGCCCTCTACCCAGTGGACCCGGAGATGTCCACCCCATGTGACTGGACCCCTCTCTCTGTGAGCAACACGCCTCCAGCCCCGTACACCGAGGAGGGCAGCACTGCATCACCCCTCAAGGTCCAGGCACCCAAAGGAGGTCCACCAAAGTCATCTCAGGCAACAGGGTTTGGAAGTCAGCAGACCACCTGAACCTCAGCTATGGACCCTAGACATAGCTACCGCTACCAGCACCCCCCCCCCCCAAACCACCCCCCTCCCCCAACCCCCCCCCCCCCCCTCCCCCCGGTATCAACACTCAAGCCTCTCATTGCAGCCAGTCTTCTTCAGGGGAGGATGCTATGGGCTGACAAAGTGTAGAGAGCCTGCCCACTCTGGAGATTAGTTGGAGGAACACAACAGCAGCACCCCAGGCCTGGAAGGGGGTGTTGTAGATAGAGTTAATGCCCATGTCTCTAAACTCCATGATAAGCCTTTTCCGTGGCCGGGTGTGTTCAGCTCTTTGTCAGGCAGGAGTCAGACCTATCACTGAGGAAGAGAGGAGCATCGCTCTGTCCTCAATGCAAGTCATCATCATTCTCCTGAAGAGTCCAGCCAATGGCTTTAGCGCCCTGCCCATGGTTTTGTCGGACATCGTGTGGGGGCACCCCTCGACCAGTCCAGGCCACCAAAACCACATCTTCAACTGTCCGATCGCCTACTCCCCCAGCACGCGTGTTAAAGCATGCAACTCATTGTAGCATGTCTCTTCCTCAGTTCAACACTCAAGCGTCTGCCTCTGCATTGGTGTCATCGGCCGCCTCCTGAGTGGGTACCCCTTGTCCATGAGGAGCCATCCCTCTAGCCGCTGTTCTCCCTTAAAGATGTCTGGGATCTGCGAGCACTCCAAGATGTAACTATCATGGACACTCCCCAGGAAATAGACACACACTTGTGATTCGCATTGTGTGGTCACAGATGATCTGTGGGTTGATGGAATGGAATGTCTTGTAGTTCGTAAAATCATAAATCTTAAATTATAAAACCCTAATCTCAACAGTGATGTCAGGGAAAAGCGAGCAGGAAATAATTGTTTCATACCTCAGCATTAATTCTGAACAAAATGTGAGTTACTTTCAAGTATAACTCAAGAATATTTAAATTTTGGACTTTGTAAAGTAAAAATGGGAAAATATATGATTTGAAACATGGCAAAACCCGACCGAGGGTACATGAAAAAATGTAGGGAAAAATCCCATGAAGGGTTAACAGCAGCAGCAAAAGAAGTTTTGAAATGCAGATAGCCTTTATCAAACAGGCGTTAAGAAAACAGTTTGTAACAGCTCAAGCTGTAAAACTGATGCCTGTCTTACAAGTTAAAGCAGATTGAACTTTTAGTTATATGAAGAGAAACAATATTTCGCACCTTCTTTGAAGTTAATTATTTTAGTAAGCAGCTGAAAAATAATTGCCAGGATCTTCAGTTGAATTGGACGACAAATGTTGAGGTGTGAAATCTTGCTGACACCTGCTGAACACGACTATATATTCATGTTGAGCATGACCTGTGGCATCTTATTCCAGATCCACATTCAAAGCCAGTCATTTCTTCTGTTTTTTCTGATTTTGCTAATCCGGCCTCTCCCCAAAGGTAGTTATAAGCAGCTTCCCATGTACTGAACATTTTCCAGTTGTTATATCCCCTACAAGGACCAAGTGGAAACCATTGTTGACCTCCCCATAGGACTCGTGCAGTACGAGTTTCCCAGATAGAGGGTGGAGGTGACACAACTGAACCTCGTTACAGGTTTACATAAAAGGCGGCCCAAAGCGGGGCCTGGTGAATGAAATGAAAATGGCTTATTGTCACAAGTAGGCTTCAAATGAAGTTACTCTGAAAAGCCGCTAGTCGCCACATTCCGGCGCCTGTTCAGGGAGGCTGGTACGGGAATTGAACCGTGCTGCTGGCCTGCCTTGGTCTGCTTTAAAACCCAGCGATTTAGCCCTGTGCTAAACCACCCCCAGTGTGGTTAGCTCTCCCAGCAAGGACTCGAATAGGAGCGAGTTACTGCTTTGAGCAGAACACTGACTGTAGTTTAAAAAATCTGTTTTACTATCGCTAGTTTCCTCAAGTTTCTAAACCAGCAATTGCCTACAACTACCTATGTAAACATTTCCACATATAATGGACGGGATTCTCCAATCCCATCCATGGCTGGATCGGTTGCAAGCGAGAACAAAAATTTTGGCCTTCCAGACAAAATTCCATTGACTATCGGCGGCACCGGAAAATCCCAGCCACGAGCGAGGACAGAAACTTTCGGCCAACATATCTGAACACAGCTCCAAAACAACAGGCCAGATTAAACACATTTTGGCAACTGAGTATCTGATCCAATTGCGGGAACTCGGAATGTGCAGAAGGAACACCACAAGATATCAACCATATGGAAGATAATCTCCATATTTTCCTCAATCAGTCGGAAATTCCACGTAAATGGGAGAGCTCTCACCTCATCGAACACTTTGGACACGATATGCTTGCCCAAGACTGGGACATACTTTGCAGTTTGAGCAATGGCAGTCGGTGCGAGTGCATCCATAATGGTGAGTCTCTTTGCAATCAGGCTATGTGTCTTGAGCCAGTGATGTGAAGAAATATCCAGACAGCTGTAAATGGATCAATAAAGAATGTTTCATCAGAAACCACAGAGGACTAGACACTCCAAATTACTCAATATTCAAATACTCCAAATCTATCTCAAAATAGTTTCATAACCAACTTAGCAATTCACATTTATGTAATGAATTAGCTCAAGTAGAGTACCATTAGGGCAGCACGGAAGCATTGTGGATAGCACAATTGCTTCACAGCTCCAGGGTCCCAGGTTCGATTCCCCGCTGGGTCACTGTCTGTGCGGAGTCTGCACATTCTCCCCGTGTCTGCGTGGGTTTCCTCTGGGTGATCCGGTTTCCTCCCACAGTCCAAAGATGTGCAGGTTAGGTGGATTGGCCATGATAAATTGCCGTCAGTGTCCAAAATTGCCCTTAGTGTTGGGTGGGGTTTCTGGGTTATGGGGATAGGGTGGAGGTGTTGACCTTGGGTAGGGTGCTCTTTCCAAGAGCCGGTGCAGACTCGATGGGCCGAATGGCTTCCTTCTGCACTGTAAATTCTACGAAAATTAAATGCCCCTCTATTTAGCTCAGTGGGATAGACAGGTGGCTTGTAATGCAGAACAAGGCCAGCAGCGCGGGTACAATTCCTGTAGCGGCTGTGAGAATTCTGAATTCTCCCTCTGTGTGCCCAAACAGGCGCTGGAATGTGGCGACTAGGGGCTTTTCACAGTAACTTCATTGAAGCCTACTTGTGACAATAAAAGATCATTATTATTATTATTTGCCAACCAGTTATTGCCCTAAGTGATATAATCTATAGAAAAATGAAACATGTTCATTCTCTCCAAGGCTTATGAGCCACTTCTATAATACTCCCCAAGGACAGCACGGTGGCACAATGGTTAGCCCCGCTGCCTCACAGCGCCAAGGACCCGGGTTCAATTCCAGTCTTGGGTGACTGTCTGTGTGGAGTTACAAGTTCTCCTGATGTCTGCGTGGGTTTCCTCCCACAGTCCAACGATGTGCAGGTTAGGTAGATTGGTCAGGCTAAATTGCCCCTTAATGTCCAAGGATGTGTAGGTTTGGTGGGGTTGCGGGAATAGGCCGGGGGAGTGGGCCTAGGTGGGGTGCTCTTTCAGCGGGTCAGTGCAGGCCCAATGGGCTGAATGGTCTCGTTCTGCACTGTAGAACCACACAATCTCCGATGTCTTCACTATGGAGAAAGCTATTAAACTTGCTCAATGACTGAGCTTCCACAGCCCTCGATGGTAAAGAATTGCAAAGGTCTACCACACTCTGAGCAAAGAAATTCCTCTTCATCACAGTCCTAAATGGCTTAACCCTTATTCTCTTGCCAGAAAGGCCAATATAAAGGATGCATTCCTAATTGCTTGCTGCAGCGGCATGTTGCGCTTTCAGTGACTCCAGAATGAGGACACCCAGGTCCCTTTGGACACTTCCCAATCTCTCACCAATGAAGAAATACTCACATTTCTAGATTGGAAAACCCCCCCATTTTTCCACATCGTATTCCAACTCCCACTTCCTGTCCGCTCACTTAGCCACTTCAGTTATTCGACTGTCTGAAAAAAGCTCCCCCTTTGATATTCCAATCATTTGCCCAGAAGTGATTGAGAAACCGATTGGCTTCAGAGGCTAATTACTTTACTTTTGGTGTGGAACTGGAGTCACTCTTTGAAAAACATTTAAGTCAAATTCAAGAAGTACCAAGGTAATGATTTCAAGGCAGGTTCTGTGTATGATTAATCCAGGCCACAGAATGACCAGCCCAGTAACATGAGCCACGAGACCATTTCCTCATTTCCTGATGGCCACTGCTGAAGTAGTTGTCCCCACCAATCCCGCCTCCCGCACCCTCGGCAGTCAGGAGGGAGCTGGATCCCGCCGCAGTCAATGGGATTTCCCAGTGGATATATCTCCCCGCCCGCCATCATAAACCCATGGCGGCGGTTCACTGTCAGCGGGACAGGAAGATCCCACTGATGAGAACGGCCGGGGAATCCCCCCCCCCCCCCCATCAAGGATTGTTTTCTCACTGACTGACGAACCACAAGGTGAAGAGGGTTACAACGGTATATTGACATTTTTATAACAATAGTTAAATACCACTGACATTAAATGAACCCGTGAAATGAACAATCAAAGCCGAATGATGTATACCCTAATGGATATTATTTTCACTCACTTTTTTGTTGGTCCTCTTGGCTTTTTCGGTACAGGTTTGCTTTCTAGCAAAATAAGGTCTGCAAATAAAGGTTATGAAGTAAAGATAAAGGTAAAACCTTTTGATAGTGATTCTCAGTCATCCTGTAACATTCCCTACATTTAATAATAACTGGACCCCAAATGGTGAACCCTCAGTTTCCTGCTACCTTTAGTTTTCTGGTTTGCACAGAGTGGGCATGATTCTCCGAAATGGAGACAGAGAGGGCGATTCTCCCAAATGGAGCCCAAGTGTTCGCGCTATTGTGAACGCCGTTGCATTTCACGACGGCACGAAACGGGCATGGGGATGACCGATTCTGTCCCCCACAGGGGGCGGTTCATGCCACTCCAGCCTCCCTTCCCGGCGCCAATTTGGGTCTAATTTGTGTTCTCGTAGACAGGTTGTCTCCAGCTTTCTTTAATTTACTTGATGTCAGCAGAACTTCACACCTATACATTTGTCACCTAATTCAACTGAAAACCTCATCCATTCTTTTCACTCTGCTTACTTAACTTCAATGAAGGTGTGAAATATTGCGTTTAGCTGCATACTAAAATTTACTTGATTGTGTCTTAAAAGACCTGCCCAAGTGTTCGCGCCGTTGTGAACGCCGTCGCGTTTCATGACGGTGGGAAACAGGCACGGGGACTACCGATTCTGGCCCCCACAGGGGGCCAACATGGCGCTTGAGCGGTTCACGCCACTTCAGCCTCCCTTCCCATGCCAAATGGGTGCCGCGCCAACCCGCGCATGCGCAGTTGGGCTGCGCCAACCCACACATATGCAGTTGGGCCGCGCCAACCCGCGCAAGCGCGGGGGACTTCCTCAACGCGCCGGCCCCGTCCCAACATGGCGTGGGGGTTCAGGGGCCAGTGCGCGCAACAAAATAGGCCCGGGGAGGGAGAGGCCGGCCCGCCGATCGGTAGGCCCCGATCGCGGGCCAGACCCCATCAGAGGCCCCCCCCCCAGTGAAGGAGCACTTTTCCCAGCCCCACAGGCCGCCCCCCGCCCCTACGCGCAGAGTTCCCTCCGGCTGCGAGCAGGTGTGAACGGCACCGGCGGGACGCTGCTGTTTCCGCGCGGCCACTCGGCCTATCAAGACCGGAGAATCAGCGGCCCGGCCCGCCAAGCACCGGTGCAAATGGTGCCTATTCTCCACAGCTCGGAGAATCGAGTGCGGCGTCAGTGCAGCATGGCATGGTGGCGGCAATTCTCCGGCCCAGCGCGGGGCTGGGAGAATCGCGCCCAGTGTCTATCCTCGAGTTCGAGGTGGATCAGGATTCTATTGCACCTGTTTTTCTACTTGATAACAAACCAAGGATTGGAACCAACAGACATAGTGAAGGGCACCAATCAAATGAAAGGAGAAGCCAAGGTAAATCAACTAGCATTGATTAGATATGCGTGGCATTAACGAACATACGAATTAGGAGCAGGAGTAGGCCACTCGGCCCCTCGAGCCTGCTCTGCCATTCAATCAGATCACGGCTGATCTGACTGTAACTTCAACTCCACATTCTCACCTACCCCCTATAATCTTTCACTCCCTTGTTAATCAAGAATCTACCCACCTCTGCCTTCAAAATATTCAATGTCAGAATAATCTGGCCGTTCGGGCCTGGATGATCTACCACTCCCGCCAACAGCATACCCCGCCGCAGGTTGCCCATGGGCGAGGGGTGATTCAACAGGAAACCTCATTGACCAGAAAATCCTGACGCCAGCCAAAGGTGGGCTTCCTCCACTGCCACAAAACACGCAGCGGGTTGCACAGACAATCCCGCCCAAAGACTCTGCTTCCACTGCCTTTTGAGGAAGAAAGTTCCAGAGACTCAATATCCTCTGGGAGAAAAAAATTCCCATCATCTCTGTTTAGAATGGATCCCTTATTTTTACACATGACCCTCAGTCCTAGATTCTCCCACAAGAGGAAGCATCCTTTCCACATCCACCCTGCCAAGACCCCTCAGGAACTTACATGTTTCAATCAAGTCGCCTCTTACTCGTCTCAAACACTAGTGGATACAAGCCTTGCCCTTCCAACCTTTCCACATGAGACAACGCACCTAATCCAGGTATTAGTCCAGTAAACCTCCTTGTATTTACATCCTTCCTTAATAAGGAAACAAATACTGTGCACAGTCTTCAGTACTGAAGTGATCGCAGGCTCAAAATGGGCTGTGGACTAACTGCCCTATTTACACTGGCAACCACATAGCCAAGAGAGTCGAGTATAAATCTGAGTTGTGATGAAATTGCACAGTGCATTGGGCAGACCACCACGTGAGCACTGGGCCCAGATCTGGTTGTCACAAAACCAAGGGGTTGTCACGCATTGGGGGCATCACAGTGAAGAGTCCCAAGGTGAATCCACTGCAGGCAATTTTCATGTATACCGCTGGCCGATAACGAAGTGAAATCGACCCGACAGCCAGTTTTATACATTCATCATTTTCTTTTCCAATGGGTGAATTTTATAAATGTACAATCCGAGCATTACAAGGAGAGACAAATTCACCAATGAGGTCTTTCTTTCTTGTGCAAACATGTCAAGCGCGTTAGCGCTAATCAAGCAAAGAAGCCTCGCTGGCTTGGGCATGCACACAGGATGGAAGGGGATCGTATCCCCAAGGATTTGCTATACTAGGAGGTATCCTCTGACAAGAGAGCAGCCGGGCGCCCTAAGCTCTGATACAAGTTGTCAACGAAAGACATAAAAGCCCTCAACATCAATCACAACAAGTGGGAATTTTAGCTGATAATCGATGCAAATGGTGATGCCAGCTGTGGATAGCGATTCGGCACCATGGCAACACGTGGTTTCGGAAATTCTAAAGAAAACATCAGTCCTGCAAATAAGGGACAGCAGAGATCATCCCACGCCACAAGCAAGAGACAACGCCACTTGTGACACATGTGGCAGGCTTTGCTTTTCCAGAGTCAGCTTGTTGAGCCATCAGAAGCAGTGCCGCAGGTGAGTTCATCGGGCCTCGCTAAATTCCGAGGCTTCATTCCCATCATCCCTCACAGGCGGAGGGATATCAACCAGAAATCCTGGTGCACAGCCTCACCCACCACGAACAGGGAACTGAAATCTTGATTTCTTTCCTAAGCGCAAGTATCATCTGTACATTAAAGTAAAATCACACATTGCGTATTCTCAATTTTTATCCATACTATTTACATGTCAACATGGCAGTTCCTCAACAGCTTTAATGCATTTGTAGGTTATAAGAAAGCTTCAGCAGAGCAACCAATTTATTCCCATTCCCTGGGAAGATCAAACCCCTTGACTTACCATTCAGAACTTTCAGTTCCTTGTTATAGTTACTTAGGAACAGCTCCTTGTTTTCTGGAAGCATCCATTCGTCCACCAGATTCTCGTCCGATTTTAACACCATTACTCAAACTCCGAAGTAAGCTTGCCTTTGTGTGAGCTATTAACAGGAATAGTTATGCTGTCACATTATTGCTGCAATTTCAAACTATTCTTTTCTTTCTGTTTTAATATCCAATACAGTTAAATACTTTTTGAATTGTTCTGCTCTCATCAGGAGTCCAGAGTCGAAGCTCTTCAAAATGTGAGAACATTTTTTGCTCTTCCCATACAAAGTAACAGGTATACTCCCCAACATGCAGTCATATCACTTCATAAGTGGAACTTATTAATAATAATAATAATAATAACTTTTACTAGTGTCACAAGTTGGCTTACATTGACACAGCAATGAAGTTACTGTGAAAAGCTCCGAGTCACCACATTCCGGCACCCGTTCGGGTGCACAGAGGGAGAATTCAGAATTTCCAATTCACCTAACAGCACGTCTTTCGGGACTTGTGGGAGGAAACCGGAGCACCCGGAGGAAACACGTGCAGACACTGGGAGAACATGCAGACTCCGCACAGACAGTAACCCAAGCCGGGAATCGAACCTGGGACCCTGGCGCTGTGAAGCAACAGTGCTAACCCCAAACTGGTATGATATCAGTTGTGTGATTTCACAGAAAAATATAAATATATCAAAATTGAATTATTGAATAAATGCTCAGAAAAGCATTCTAGAAATGACCATTGATCATTGTTGGTTTTCGGGTTTGGCCAGGCCGAGGCTGGTCAGATGGGCCCAAGGTTCACTCAGACCATAGGAAAAGGCAGCCAATGATTAATCAGCACTCCATCTCACCAATGCAGCCAAACAAGTCAGTAAGTTATTTTACACATCTAATAATATTTCAAATTCATGCACAGCAATCTATGAAAATGTTTAGGCTTCAGACATCCCCGGTTTTCAGATACCCAGATCTGAGACACAACCCGTACTGTATCAAATACCTTGTGGAAGTCCATGGGTGGGATCCCCGGGGGACGGCGCGAATCCCGGCCCGCCGCCCCGACACCAGTTTTCGTATTCTCCGGCGCCGTTTTCCGGGCAGGGGTGGGATTCCCACCACGCCAGTCGGGGGCCGTTGGCAGCGCCCCTCTCCCCTGGCGATTCTCCGATGGGCCGAGCGGCCGTCTATTTTTGACCAGTCCCACCACGTACTCAACTCACGTACCGGGGGGACCTGGCAGGGAAGCCGGTGGGGGCGGTCCTCAGGGGGGGGGGGGGGGGGGGTGGGGTCCTCGGGGGGGGGGGGGGATCCGCCCCTGGGGGGGCCCACAAGGTGGCCTGGCCCATGATCGGTGTCCACCGATTTGTGGGCGGGCTTGTTCCGTGGGGGCACTGCTTTCTTTCGCGTCGGCCCCTGTAGGGCTCCGCCATGGCCGGCGTGGAGAAGAGAACCCCCTGTGCATGCGGCAAAATATGCCAGATGGTCTGCGTATGCGCAGAATCATGCTGGTCATTCCGCACATGCGTGAGATCACACCGGCCCTTCGGCGCATGCGCAAACTCACGCCATCCCTTCGGCGCCGGCTGGAGCAGCGCCAACTCCTCCGGCGTCCACCTAGCCCCCAGAAATGCAGAGAATTCTGCAATTTCAGGGCCTGTTGACTCCGGAGTGGTTGGCATGGGTTCTCCCGCCGGTGTGAGGACTTAGTCCCCAGAAGGTAGAATCCCGACCCATGTGTACCACATCAACAGCATTTCCCTCATCAACCCTCTTTATTACTGCTTCAGAAAAGACCATCAAGTTAGTTAGACACCATTTTCCCAAAGGAAATCTGTGTTAACTTTCTTTAATTAACCTGCATTTGTCTATGTAACTGTTAATTTTGTTCTGAATTTTTCTAACCGTTTCCACCGAAGTTAAACCAACTGGTCTGTAGTTGCTGAGCTATCGTTACACCATTTTATTTTTAAAGATTGTAATATTTGCAATTCTCCAGCCCTCTGGAACCATCCTCGAGTCTAAGGAAGACTGAAAATTTATGGCAAATCCCTCTGTAACTTTCACCCTCATTTTCCTCAGTATCCCTCAATGCATAGCACCCAATCCTCTCGCCTTATGGCCGAAGAATTGAACATCCAATTTTACTTGTGTTGTGACTCTGGGTCAAGTGGGGCTGGAATTGACCACGCACTAGCTGGCGGATAATGACAGTTAATGAATCAGACATGAAAAATAAATCAGACATAAAATAAATACATTTCCTAAAACCATACACTACAATGGAAATTGATTATCTCTAGATTGGAATCTCCCATTTCCTACTCTCCATAACCGCGAGGTCATCCCAAATCTTTCGACACATGTCCTCATTCATACCAAAGCCTGTCCGCTTATCACCCCTTGACCTACACTGGCTGCCGGTTAAGAAAAGTCTTGACTTTAAAAAAAATTTCATACTGTTTCAAATCTCTCCATGGCCTCACTCTTCCCTATCTCCTCCAGCCGCATGTCCCCCTCACTCTTCCCTATCTCCTCCAGCCGCATGTCCCCCTCACTCTTCCCTATCTCCTCCAGCCGCATGTCCCCCTCACTCTTCCCTATCTCCTCCAGCCGCATGTCCCCCTCACTCTTCCCTATCTCCTCCAGCCCCATGGCCCTCCAAGATCTCAGCACTCTTCTAACTTTGTCCTAATGAGCATCCCCAATTTTAACCACCGCAAGTATGGTTGTGCCTTCATCTGCCTGGGCCCCAAGCTCTGGAACTTCGACTCTATCTTCCTCCTTTAAGACAGTCTTTGGAATCCTACCTCTTTGACTAAGCTTTTGTTCTTCTGCCTTCATATCTCCTTATTTGGCTCAGTGCCATGTTTTATTTTCTAAAGACCCTGTGAAGAGCCTGGGACTGCTTGGCCGGGATTCTCCCGCAATCGGCGGGTCGGCCCGTACCGGTGCCAAAGAGTGACATGAACCACTCCGGCGTCGAGCCACCCAGAAGGTGCGGAATCCTCCGCACTTCCATGGGCTAGGCCGGCGCTGGAGGGGTTGGCGCCGCACCAACCGACGCTAAAGGGCCTCAGCGAGTTGGCGCATGCGCAGGACTGCCAGCGTGTTCTGGCGCATGCGCAGAACCACTGGCATGTTTCCTCCACATGCGCAGGGGGTTTCTTCTCTGCACTGCCCATTGCGGAGCCTTACAGAGGCCGAGGCAGAGGGAAAGAGTGCCCTCACGGCACATGCCCACCCGCAGATTGGTGGGCCCCAGTCGCCTGGGGCTCCCCCCGGGGCCGGATCCCCCAGCGCCCCCCTGAGGACCCCTGCTAACAGCCAGGTCCTGCCGGTATGGACCTTGTCTATTTCATGCCGGCGGGACTTGCCGAAAACGGGTAGCCGCTCGGCCCATCGGGGCCTGGAGAATTGTTGGGGGGGCTGCTGCCAATGGCCCCCAACCGGCTACCCCCCCCCCCCCCCCCCCCCCCCCCCCCCCCCGTCCAAGAACCGGCGCTGGAGAATTCGGCAGCCGGCATCGGAGCGGCAGTGCGGGATTCACGCCACCCCCTGGTGATTCTCCAACCCGGCGGGGGTCAGAGAATCCCGCCCCTTATATTTACACAGCAGCTTTAATACGCTCCGGTTTCCTCCCACAAATCCCGAAAGATGTCCTGCTCGGTCAATTGGACAGTCTGAATTCTCCCTCAGTGCTCCCGAACAGGCGCCAGAGTGTGGTGACGAGGGGATTTTCACAGTAACTTCATTGCAGTGTTAATGTAAGCCCACTTGTAACAATAATAAAGTATATATCTATCTATATATAAATATATATGTGTACTAAGTTGTTGAAATAAGTGATGGCCAATTCCTCTTACCAGCACGTAGCACTTTCTTCATTTGGAGTTCCTTTGATTTCTTGGCACTGTCCGCACTGTACATGTGGCACCTGTCCCTATGGTTCCTGTGAGTGGCGGGTATCCAATCCACAGCTGATCTGGGTCTCACAGTTGCCTTGGCATCTAAAGAACGCACCCGAGCTGTATTGTCACTCCAGGTTGGGCGCATGATTAGATCGTCTGCAGCGCTGCAACAGAAGTGAAAGGAGAACAGTTTTTAAAACTGTGGAACACTGTGAATGCATCATGTTGAACATAATCACCAACAATTATCAATCTCACACTGTTAATTAGCTCAACTAAAACGAGGAGCCGTCAGGAGCAGCATGAAGTCAATACTAACTCTTTTTACAATTGCTCAATGCTTCAGCACCACGCCTCTCTTTACAGCCCCGTATAATACTGAACCAATACTGTATAATCCTGAAGTCAGTCACTTTGCAGCTCCCATTTGACAGATGTTTGTATATTTTAAAAGGTGATTATTCAACCCAGACTATTTCTCAATACTTTTTTGAATTGTAATAATTATTGTAAAATAGGGAATCATGGCAATGAATATGTTGCAGCAAGGTTCCACCGTGACATAAATAACCAGACGCTGGGTCTGAACTAGGAGCAAAGATCACGACGGGGCATTCAAAGCAACGCAGGTAGTGCATCGTGTCCATGCTACCTGGTCGTTAACATCGGGCATGGTTTACTGGCCTCATTGCACCAGGCTTGGTGATGTGACGATGCCGTTGAATTTTGTGAGAGGCTACTTACGAGATTCGCGACGCTCAAGAAGTCTCACAATGTTCAATCAAATCTCGTGAGGTGACGCGATCTGCATCTCACACACACTGGGCGAGACCCTGATATAGATACTTAAATGAACTATTAGGGGGCAGCACGGTGGCACAGTGGTTAGCATTGCTGCCTACGGCGCTGAGGACCCGGCTTCAAATCCCGGCCCTGGGTCACTGTCTGTCAGGAGTTTGCACATTCTCCCCGTGTCTGCGTTCACCCCCACAGCCCAAAAGATGTGCAGGATAGGTGGATTGGCCAGGCTAAATTGCCCCTTAATTGGAAAAAATAATTGGGTACTCTAAATTTATTTTTTTTTTAAAGAAAAAAAAATTAACCATTCGGCTCATTTAAATATTTTCACAGGGCCCGGGAACTAACGGCCTCCCCAGTGAGGCCTGGACTGGGTGCCATTTACTACTAGTCAACACAAATGTGGACCAGGCGTAACGGCACCAGGGGGATGTGGGGGAGGCATCTTGGCACTGCCACATGCAATGGCTGGCACTGCCAAGCATCTGGGCCTGACAGGGGTGTCATGCCCATGAAAGGAAGGATTAGGGGGAGTATAAAGGTTCTGGGGGGGGGATAAGGGTAGGGTTCCTGAAAGAGGGGGGGGGGGGTGGAGAGGCCTGAAAAGAGGGCATTTAGTGGCCCCCATAGCAGGGTGTTCTCATCTGGATGGAGGGGGGGGTAAAACCCATGTGTGCGGGGTGACATTGCCTGTGACTGGAGGGTGTGGGGAACCCTCAAGCTCACTAAGAGATCAGGGCACCCTTTCAAAATGGCGGCCCAATCTCTGAGGAGCTTGTCTAACCGACAGATTCCACTCCACAGTGATGAATACATTTCTAAATGAGGGCTTGACCAATGACTAAGGATGCAATTTGCCGGCTGCGGCCTGCCGGAATCAGGACAGGACGCGGCTAATAGATCCTGCAAGAGGCCTCTTCTGAGTTTCTTGAAGGACATTATGCCTCGCGAGATATAACGAGATATCGCGATATGGATCCCGCCCATAATGGGCAAGACCGAGACTTGCAGAGCTTTTTTATTATAAATTTAGAGTACCCAATTATTTTTTTCCAATTAAGGGGCAATTTAGCGAGGCCAATCCACCTACCCTGCACCTCTTTTGGGTTGCGAGGAGAATGTGCAAACTCCACACAGGGCCGGGACCAAACCCAGCTCCTCCGCGCCGTAGGCAGCAGTGCTAACCACTGCGCCACCGTGCGCCCAGACTTGCAGAGTTAAGTGAGCTTAAAAACTCGCCTAACTCTGCCGACGCCAATTCTAACCGGCTCCCGGGATCTACCGGCCTCGCCATGGACTGCCCAGCCAGGTGCCGATTAGGACTGGTCCCCACAAACGGGGGCCAGGGGAAGAGCATTTGGGGAGGGGGGGGGGGCATCCCAGGCGATCGGAGGCCCCTCGGGTGGTTGGTGCTTGAGCAGGATGGTACTCTGACACGGATGCCACCCGGGCAAATTGACACAGCCAGCTTGAAACCTACCGAACACCTGGGGTGGGATTGTTCGGTCGCACCCGCTGACTGGATATTTCCGCCCAAGGTCAATGGACCTTTACATGATCTCCATCCCGTCCATGGTGATCTTGTGGTGGGCACAGCCAAAAACTCCAGTCCATAGAAATTTTTTGGTTGAATTGTGCCCATCATTTGTTCTGTGCAGCCTATGCTAACAACATTGTTCACTGTCTGCAACCATCAGCAAGGGTCCAATATAATTAGTTGCTCAACCTACTTAAAGCAAGTCTGCAGAATTGTGGCAGCTCGAGATGCTGAGACAGTTGGGAATAGTGTACTGTGCTGAAAGAGCAATGGATGAGCATGGAGAGAGCGTGCCTCAAGGTTTTTTGATGTTGCACTGGCATCCTTGGTGAAGAAGGTGGAAACAAAGTGAGCTGTCCTGTATCCACACACATACACACACACACACACATGCTCAAAAGGCACTGGGAATGTCACGAGTCAAGTCCCAAGAGGCCCATAAGAGGTTCAATGGCTTCAAAGGGTAGCCAAGTCAGTGTCATGTCCTACCAGACTGATGTACCATCAATTGGACTCGAGTCGTGAAGAAGTTCCATATATCAGGCTTTAATCAACTAGTTGTGTGCCCGACAGTCGACTTCCAGAGAAAGGCCGACTGCCGGATCCTACGGGTTCTTACATCCCGCCTCGTAGGTGGGACTACTTGCCTCTCGGCCAATGGGTGAGCAGTCACATGACTAGCCTCAACTAATCAGCAGAGAGGCACATGACCGACCTGAGCCAATGGCAGATAGGTACCGCAAACCTCCTAGTTATACCACCACATTGCTCAATTCACCGTACCTCCATCATTCACCTAGCAACAATTTCTACCAACCAGGACAAATATTTATAGCTTCACCTCACTCTCACACAGTTAGAACTGCCACACACCCACATTTCTTAACTTGTGAACACTGACAACGTAGTGCAGTTGAAAGCTGCATCCAGTGATCTGTAATTTTGTTCAGTTTACTGATTATGATCAGTCGATGGCTTGTGTTCGTCTACAAAAGCTGCCACACTCCTCTCCATTGATAAAAACTTCAGGTTAGAAATGGGGATGGTATAAATGTGCCACAACAGAGCAGCAAAAATGTAGGGTATGGAAGCATTAGTACAATGATGCCACACACTGTGAGCTGCAGATTTAATTCCATCCTTGCCTAGAGCTGATCTTGGCTCTTTACCAAAGAGCCATGGCAGGTAGAGAGCGTGTAAATGGTGTTAAATTTATGGATTTGTACATCAAAACTCGAAAAGAGCTCAGTGCTCCAAACAAAATGAGTCACTTTTTAAAAAGTTCTTCCGAGGGATGTGGACGTCCTCCATCCCTAATTGCCTTCGAGAAGGTAGCGGTAAGCTGCCTCCTTGAACCGATCAGTCTGCCTGTGTATGAGGTACACCCACAGTGCTGTTAGGAAGGGAGTTCCGGGATTGTGATCCAGTGACAGTGAAGGAACGGTGATGCCGTTCAAAGTCGGGTTGGCTTTTTGGTATGGAGGGGCATTTACAGGTTCCCATGTGTCTGCTGGCCTTATACTTCTAGGTGGTAGAGGTCACGCGTTGGAAAGCTGCTGTAAGAGGAGCCTTGATAAGTTATCTCAGTGCATCTTGTATATAATACACACTGCTGCTACTATGTGTCGGTGGTAGAGAGATTGAATGTTTACGGTGGTGGACCGGGTGGCAATCAAGTGAGCTGTTTTATGCTGGATGGTATTGTGTTTCTTGAGTGTTGTTGGAGCCACACTCATCCAGGCAAGTGGAGATAATTCCATCATACTCCTGACTTGTGCCTTTGAGATGGTGGACTGTTAATCTATTCCCAATTACCAATCGGTTATTAAAAATCTTGGAGTGGCTGCTTATCTACACAGTCTTACTTCTCATTGTCAAATTTATCACACTTTTCTGTCAAACTCTCGCCACTTTCACAAATATAATGGGGTTTGCTTATGTAAACTTGTCATATTGTAAACATACAATCTAACCAAAGGATAACGCAGTGGAGCAATATTTTTAATCTTCCTTTTTCAGTTCTGGAAACATTTTGCTTTTCTTCCTCAGTTTTCTCCTGAAGCAGGATACATTCTGATGTGACCATAAATTCACACGACACGTGGTTGGAAGTGAACAGTGGTTTTAATAGTCTTTCAACAGAGCCTGCCTGCGATGAGATGAACTGGCAGGCAGGCTCACGACTGCCAAGCTTTATACTTCCGGTTAGCGGGAGGAGCCATGGGCGGAGCCAAGGGTGGAGCCCAGTACAAACTCCTCATCTCCCCCTACGGGCAGAGCCGCGCACCTGCTCGTATATCGAGCTTACCTAGACACAGTACATCATATATAATAACAGTGTGAATTACACAGACTGTGATTCACCACATTCACCCCCTGTAAAATATTGAGTCCAGCAGGGGTGATGTGTCTACAAAATCCAAATTACGAGTTACAAGTTACAATTTACAGGTTATAAATTACAGGTTAAGTCGATCTGGCGGCCGAGTCGGCCTCTGGGATCGACGAAGCACCGGGGTTGCAGCCTCTTCGGGTGGCTGGTGTAGCTCGGTCTGGGTGAGTGTGCTTTACACTCAATTTGGCTCTGTTTCGTTCCTGAGCTCTAGAGTCGCCAGGTATCGTTAAGATACCGCCACAAGTTTCAAGTTCAAGTTCAGACCAATAACTCAATACACCAGTTAGTAAGTTCAAACAAGACACGTTTATTATAATAGTTATCTACTAATTGTGCATATAAAACTACAAGACGAGGCTAATCCGACCACTAACAGGCCAATACTTATCTGGAATAAGGGAACTGCCGGATCAGGGAACAACAGCCTCTTGCTTTGTGCTGGATCCGCAGGCTTCCAGTCGGTGTGGACTAAAGGGGTCAGGAGTGTCTACTCTCGTAGCGTGCGTTGTATGACACTTACTTGATGGGGGCTGCTGACCAGGCCTCTCCTTCTCAAGGTCTTCTGCTGCAACGGTGTTCTGCTGGGAGGGCTGGCTGGTCAAGGAGAGGCTGGCTAAGAGAGCGAATCAGTTCTGGGACCTGACTTTTATAGGTCCCAGGGGCTTCGTATCCTTCAGGGCGGACCTCCTATAAACCTGCAATCAACTGGGTCTCTTCCCAATCGATTGATTTGAATTTCCCCAATAACGGGGCTGTCCCTCGATCACCGGCCGATTCCTTACACCTTATTGGTGCCCTTTGTCTTAGATTTTACTGGCGCCGGAATGTCTGGCCTTCCATAGAATGTTTAACTGTTGTGACCATTGTGCCTGGGAATCACCGTAAATCGCTTCATTAATATGCGCAGCTTGTTAGTTACAATTCTGTCGGGTTTCTGTGGCAGCTAGAATACAGGGGATTCTGCAGACTGCTGGTTTCTTTTCCAATGTCCATTTTACCCTGCAATCTTTGCGTTCTTCCATTTTGTGTGAGAAAGTGGCCAACCCAGGTGGCTACACTGGGCGGTGGCGGTCGGCGAGGGACCCATGGCGGACTCCGGGGGTGATTAGGCCAGAGCTTCGTATCCGACTGGTTCGACTGGTGACGGGGAGCGCCGGAAACCCAATGGCGCGGGGGCGCAGAGCACGGGCAGCGGAACTGCAGGCGTGGGGGCGCCGGGCGCGGGGGGTTGGGAGGGGTATAGTGTGAGGGGTATCTCAGCAGCGGTGGTGTCGGAGTTGGATCCTGCAGGTGCCAGGTCCCGGAGGGAAACAGTGTCCAGACGGCCGTCAGGGTACTCTATAAATGCGTACTGTGGGTTTGAATGGAGCAGGAGCACTCTCTCTTCGAGTGGGTCAGTCTTGTGAGTCCGGATGTGCTTCCGAAGGAGAACCAAGTCCGATGTCTTTAAACATGCTGGGAGCAAAACCCCCGTGGTAGTGCCCCTAGAAAAAACAAATAGGCGCTCGTGAGGGGTCTGGTTGGTGGCCGTACATTGGAGGGACCTAATATCATGGAGCGCATCGGGGAGGACTTCCTGCCAATGAGAGGTCGGGAGCTTCCTGGACCGGAGGGTCAGTAGGACGGTCTTCCAGACCGTCACGTTTTCCCTCTCCACCTGCCCGCTCCCCCGGGGTTGTAGCTGGTAGTCCTGCTCGAGGCAATTACCTTTTCGAGCAGGTACTGACGCAGCTCGTCGCTCATCAAGGACGAACCCCTGTCGCTGTGTACATAACTGGGGAAACCAGACAGGGTGAAGATATTATGCAGGGCCCTAATGACTGTGTGGGAGTTCATATCGGTGCACGGGATAGCAAAGGGGAAGTGGGAGAACTCGTCTATTATGTTTAGGAAGTACACATTCCGATTGGCCAAGGGGAGTGGCCCTTTGAAATCGATAGCGAGGCGTTCAAAGGGGCGAGAAACCTTGAACAGGTGGTCCCTGTCTGGTCTATAGAAGTGCGGTTTGCACTCTGCACAGATCGGGCAGTCCCTGGTGATGGCTTTCATCTCCTCTGTGGAGAAAGGCAGATTTGGGCTTTGACGTAGTGGGCGCGCCGGGTGACACCAGGATGGCAGAGGTCATCGTGAATGGCTTTCAGGCGGTCGTCTTGCGCGCTGGTGCACATGCCGCGGGACAGGGCATCTAGGGGCTCGTTGAGCTTCCCCGGTTGGTACATAATATCGTATTTGTAGGTGGAGAGTTCGATCCTCCACCGTAAGATCTTATCATTTTTGATCTTGCCCCTGGTTCCCATTCAATCCAAGTAATTTACTTGGTTATTTAAAATTTTTAGATTTCAGGTTATTATGAATCTTTTTAGCACTTTTAAAATTTTTCCTCTACCCCATTTAATGACCCTTCTGCCAAGTAGCAGGCATCCTGCTCAAAAGGCCTGCTCTACCTTCGGCCTTCATATCTCTGCTGCCATTGAGCCTCAACCTCCTGCTTCTCATCGACCAGGGCCCATTACTTTTGACTGCCCGTGATCCCTCGCTCAGCTGGGGCTATTTTTGCCACCCCACTGCCCTTCAGCACACTACAGACTCCATCTTTCCAGTCAACCTGTAGCGTGAGGCCTTTAGATAAGGAAGCCTAAATAGAGCCATGACAAGGAAAAGATTCAACAGCCTGTCAAGGGAGTACGTTTAATTATCCTGGATATTCAAAGCTTTGACAGACTTTGAATGGGCAAGAGCTAATTTTGATCGCCAGAGGACATTTAATATGAACACAACTACTAAACCGATGAGGTCAAGGTCTGGAAAACGAACGTACTTGCTCTTTGTAGCTGTCTCGTCACTGTTGTGGTACCAGTCCAGCATTACACATTCTGCGTACAGTTTTTCCACCCTCTCCATGTCCTGTCTTCCCTGCTCCATTTCTTTCTTCAAAAGGCAAATATCTTCACTCTGAACAATTCAAATTAATTCAGGCAGTCAAAACCGTTGGCTAAAAAAAATTCAGATTATTATGAAATGAAAAAATTGAGATTAAACAGCCAATTTGAATTGCCACTGGTTGCAATTAAACACAAAAAAAGTACCTACTTGAATAACAATCACAGAGATCAAGAAACATGATTTATCACATTCACTTCCACATGGACTTGTGTATGATAAATAGTTTGCATTTTCACAGACATTTCTTAAAAGAAAGGACCAATCATAATAAAATAACTTGGCTGTTTAAGGGAGCAGGCATTGAATATTCGAACACAGCTTCTCTTTCATTTATTCGCAAGTGATCTACTATCCCCAATGAAGATGAGGTACTAAAAGTAGTTCACTTGCTAACAAAAGCAAATTGCTGTAGGTGCTGGAGATCTGAAATTAAAAGAGGAAATCCTGGGAAAAACTCAGCAGGTTTTTGTAGCATCTGTGGAGAAAGAAAGAGTTACCGGGCTGAATAGTTTCGGGGATGGAGGCGGTTGACATGCCCCCTCCCCACCCCCCAGAAATCACATTGCCATGGATCCAACACCTACCACACCCAACCGCTCTAAAGAGCTGCTGGGTGGAATGTGGAGGGTCAAGTGGGACTTCCACCCCTCATTGTGGAGGAAACCCCGCCCTCTGAAGTGCTGGCCAATCAGATTGATGGCAGCTCCATCAATCCCGGTGGTGCCAGGAAGCCGTCAGTGGCCAATGCTCGGAGAAGGAACAGGAAGGATCATCATCGGCTGCTCGCCCCTCTTCTACCATACTCCAGATGTGTGACTTGGTTCCAGCATCACCTGTGAGCAGGCCTGCCTATGAAATCTCAACTAAACATCCAGGCAAATAATAGGTCAGGGCATGAATCGAGGACCCTTGCCACTGTACTCAGGCTTATTGGAATGAATCACGTGTTGTCATTGGAGATTCTATTGAATAAAGATTCTATGAGACCAATTCTCAGGCTGTACCACAAAGAACAGGTACCAGAACCGTATTCAGTGCACTTCACCTGTGCAGGCCTCAGGCTGAGGTGTTTCTATCCATCTCTCCATGCCATGAAGTGGGGCGGCAAAGTCATTTATTGCTCCAAGCTTACTGTAACCACCTCAGTAGCTCAAATGTCTGCATTATTTCTGTCCACAGTTTTTACAGAGTACAGTCATTAAGCTCTAATTCCATACTTGGGAGCAGTTTGGAATATTGTATTTGATTACAGAAGTGGATAAAATGCATTTTGAAGATTTTTGTGATTTCTGTTTTGACTGGCGAACTTCCCAAATACATTTTACAAGACCAGAAGTAATCTGGGCGAGAACAACTAACATTGGTTCATAGAGGGGTTTCTATACTGGCTTATTAATCAACCAAAATAATCAATTGTTGCAGAGTAAGAAGTCTTACAAAACCAGGTTAAAGTCCAACAGGTCTGTTTTAAATCACGAGCGTTCGGAGCAGTGCTCCTTCCTCAGGTGAATGAAGGGGTAGGTTCAGAAACATGTATATAGACAATGTCAAAAATGCAAGGCTACTTTGAATGTGAGTCTTTGCAGGTAATTAAGTCTTTACAGGTCCAGATGGAGCAGGAAGGAGCTGTGCTCCTAAAGCTAGTGATTCAAAACAACCCTATTGGACTTTAACCTGGTGTTGTAAGACGCCTTACTGTGCTCACCCCAGTCCAACGCCGGCATCTCCACATCACAATTATTGCAGAGGCCACAAGTATCTTATAATGGCTAATGTGTTGTTGCCATTATTGTCATTCGTATCCTGGCTGTCAAGTTCAGCAATTAACTTGTTCCTCATTGGTAATGTGTTTATGCCTTTATCTCTCCTTTCTAACTGGCAACTCCTATCCTTACAAACTCTTTATGAGTTGTATTCTTCTCATTTAATTCTGTCTGCCAATTGATAAGTAGGCGATACACAAGTTAGGCATTTAAAAACATTCATTCAAGGGATGTCGGCTTCGCTGGCTAGGCCAGCATTTATTGCCCATCCCTAATTGTCATTGAGGAGGTGATGGTGAGCTGCCTTCTTAAGCAGCTGCAGTTCAAATGATGTAGGTACACTCACAGTGCTGTTAGGGAGGGTGTTCCAGGATTTTGACCCAGCGACAGTGAAGGAATGGTGATATATTTCCAAGTCAGGATGGTGAGTGGCTTGATGAGGAACTTCCAGGTGGTGGTGTTCCCCTGTGTCTGCCGCCCCTGTCCTTCTAGATGGTAGTGCTCGTGGATTTGGAAGGCGTTGCTGAAGAAACCTTGGTGAGTTCCTGCAGCGCATTTTGTAGATGGTACACATGACTGCCACTGTGCATCGGTGGTGGAGGGAGTGAATGTTTGTGAAGGGGGTGCCAATCAAGCAGGCTGCTTTGTCCTGCATGGTGTTGAGCTTCTTAAGTGTTGATGGAGCTGCACTCATCCAGGCAAGACACTCCTGACTTGTGCCTTGTAGATTGTGGACGGACCTTTTGGAGTCACCCGCCGCAAGATTCATATAATCCATAGATTTCCTACAGAAGGAGGCGATTCGACCCATCGAGACTGCACCGACCCTCTGAAAGAACACCCTACCCATGCCCCCTACCCATGCCCCCTGCCCTATCCCGGTACCCACCAAACCTGCCCAGCTTTGCACACCAAGGGGCAATTTAGCATGGCCAATCCACCTAACTTGCACATCTCTCGACTGTGGGAGGAAGCAGACGCAGGTGGGGGGGGGGGGGGGGGGGGGGGGGGGGGGGGGGGGGGGGGGGGGGGAAAGAGTGCAAACTCCGCACAGTCACCCAAGACCAGAATTGAACCCGGGTCCCTGGCGCTGTAAGATAGCAGTCCTAACCACTGTATAACCTCTGATCTGCTCTTGCAGTCACAGTGTTTAATAAGGCTAGCCCAGCTTGAGTTTCTGGTCAATGGTAACACCTAGGATGTTGGCAGAGGGGGATTCAGCTTCAATATCAATGATGCTGAACATCATGCAGTCATCAGAAAACATCCCCACTTCTGACCTTATGATGGAAGGAAGGTTATGGATGAAGCAGCTAAAGCTGCTTGGACCTAGGACACTACTCTGAAGAACCAAGGCTGTAATGAGGCCAGGAACTGAGTAACCCTTGCAGAACCCAAACTGAATGTCTGTGAGCAGGGTATTGCTGAGTAAGTGCTGCTTTATTGACCTGTTGATGACCCAACTCCATTAATTTACTGACGATCGAGAGTAGACAGATGGGGTGGTAATGGGTCAGGTTGGATTTATCCTGCTTTTGGTATACAGGATATACCTGGGCAAAGTTCCACATTGCTGGGTAGATGCCAGTGTTGTAGCTGTGCCAGAGATGTGGCAATTTCTGGAGCACCAGTCTTAGTACTATTGGCAGAATATTGTCAGGGCCCATAGCCTTTGCAGTATTCAGTGCCTTCAACCATTTCTTGATACCACGTGGAGTGAATCAAATTGGCTGAAGACTGACATCCATGATGCTGGGGCCTCCGGAGTGGGACTGGAAAATCCCACTGGCAGCCAATGGCATTTTGTATGGCTCGCCCGCCTTGCCACTGGAGAATCCTCCGCGGAGGGGTGCCTTCAGCGGATTGGAAGATCCTGCCAGCAGGAAGGGTCCGGCTATCCCACAGAGTATGTGCAGTCTCGGGATTGCTCCTTGTGGCCAGAGGCACACAGCGCAATATCGGTACGAGTTCACAATCTAACAGAGTGGTTACTGGATGACTCCTGTGGAGAATGGAAAATGTGCCACATTTCTGAGGTTGGTTCTGAGGCACATTGTTGGGGCAGAGAAGAGGAAGTTTTACTCTGCGGCTGATGTGCTATACCTGCCCTGGGAGTGCTTGCTACTGAAACTAGAGTTTAATTCTCCAGCTGTGACCTTCACCTACCGACAGCTAAGCGAGTTACCAATATACCACTGGGTGGAAGTGCAGAGTTCGGAGAGGGGACATGTGAGGCAAAGGGGAAGACAGCACGATGGCACAATGGTTAGCATTGCTGCCTACGGCGCTGAGGACCCGTGTTCGAATCCTGGCTCCAGGTCACTGTCCATGTGGAGTTTGCACATTCTCCCGTGTCTGTGTGGGTCTCTCCCCCACAACCCAAAGATGTGCAGGGTAGGTGGATTGGCCACGCTAAATTGCCCCTTAATTGGAAAAAAATAATTGGGTACACTAAATTTAAATTTTAAAAAAATGTGAGGCCAAGGGGTGTGGGTGGACGCTCAGAACCTTACACGGGGATATGAGGAGGACCTTTAAATTTAACTTTCGAAAGGTGCACACATGGGCATTCCTCGGAGGGGTCGCGGAGCACAATTCTTTAAAAACCTGGCCTGACTCCATGAAAATTGCGGAGAAGGAGGACTCGTCTATCTCTGCAATGGCGTTGGGAGAGTCAAATGTGGCCTTTTGGCAGGGACTATCCACAGCCTTCAAAGACATTCTGGAAAATCGGACAGTCCAAGAATGTGGATGGAGATCCCAGAATAGCGGCCCACCTGCTCCCGAGTCAACATAACTCAGTGAAAATCAAGCTCGTTAATTCTATTTCTCTCCTAGGATGCTGCCCAAGCTGCTGAGGTTTTTCTTTCTGTTTTGCATTTCAGATTTCCAGCATTTGCAGTCCGATGCTTCTGTTGACCCATTTTTTGTGAAGGCGCCTTCAGACATTTAACTGCATTGAATGTATGAGATGAATGTTAGCTGTCGTAGATGAGAGTAATGCAAATAATCTTGTTAGTGATGCATTTGATCCTCTTGCTGTGGAGTTTCTCAAGGATGTGAAATATGTTCCCTTCACACGCAGTGTGGAACTTCCTTACCACAAATGGCAGAGGGTTAGTGGTCGCTGTCCTGTCACTGTTGTAGGAATGGAATCGTCCACCTGTCCTCTCTGTGAGCTCATACAGAAACTCATTGGCTTCCACATCATCACAGTTAAACGCGATGGAATGAATGGGGACAAGGCGGATGAGCTGCACCTGAGCAAAAATGGTTTCTGGAGGCTGTGTTGGATAATAACACAGAAAGAAATGTTAACCTTTAATTTAAATGACCTGTCAAAAAAAGTACAATATGACCTTAACATGAGAACCCTCCTTTCGAGCTAGGAGCAAGCTAGTGGTCTCTGTAGCTGAATTAAACAAGCATAGACCTTTAGTATCACATTGACAAGGATCTATTGAGTCAACTGGGATGCTGCCCATTGATTGGAGAACCACAGAGAACCCTCTTCAGTTCCATGAATGAAGTCTAACAAAATCAGGCACTTAAGTTGCTATTGTTATGTCTTCCCCATGATTGAGGTTGCCCGCAACGGAATTCCCGCCCGCTAAGAGCTGCCCGCCCGTCAGAGGAAGGCAGTGCCAACTGGAGCAGGGGCAGCTGTCAGCAATGCACCCACCAGAAGCCCAGTGATTTTTCTTTTTAGTTCATTCACAGGATGTGGGCATCGTTGGCTGGGCCAGCATTTATTGCCCATCCCTCATTGCCATTGAATTGACTGTCTTGCTTGACCATTTCAAGGGAAGTTAATAGTCAACGACATTGGTGTGGGCCTGGAGTCACATGTGGGCCAGACCGGGTAAAGATAGCAGATTTCCCTCCCGAAAGTACATTTGTATAAATCAACGAGGGACTCCAAATTGTAGGTGAGTGATGGTGGGATGGGGATCACTGGTTGGGAGGGGGGTGGGGGGGTGGGTTCACAGGAGAGGTGAAAGATGGTGCCAGAGTCAAGGGGAGGGGGATGGCTTTTAGCCACCTCCCATCCACAATGTCAGGTCCCTTGATTCGGCACTGAGTGCCATAATATGAGGGACCTCTTCCGGGAGACCTGGCATTGCCTGGCAACCGTCTATAGGTATGGGTGTGGGGAAACTGTGCACCTCCCATTTAATCCCCGCACTGCCAGTGACGTTCAGTGGGCTCAGAGCTAATGGATGTCAATTGATTCACTGGTGAGTCTAACTGACATCCTGCCATTGGCGGCTGGGAATCCTGCCTCTGTCCCCCAACTTAATCGGGGCGGATTTTTGCCACCACCAGGAGGCTGATGTTTGGGCCTCTTCAGCGATTAACTGGGCCCAGCCGCCATGTTTTCTGCCATGACAGGCTACATGAAATCCAGCCCATTGGTTTGTAAAGATGAGGCAGGGCAGGAGTGATGCACAGATAACCAATGTCAATGGCTCAGTTGTCAATCTGAATTCCTGCTCTAGGGGCAGCTCCCTGAACTGGTGGGAAGGCCTACATATCTCTAAGATGACCTTTCTTTCTTGGTTTTTTTCCTTCACGTCCCCGGAACCAACATCCACTTGTCCACATTTTATACAGTCACTTTTTCACAACTTTATTATGCTTCAGATGAAAGAGCTCCGCCTATCTTTCCTTCTTTTTCAAACCTCTTCAGGCCCAAAGATTCTGGATATCTAACTCTGCCCACAAGTATAGGTAGGCAGTAATCCTGACCTCCCATGGCCATCATAGTTCCCATCTCAAATCACAACAGGGCCAGTTCACACCTGTGCGGATGTGACAGAAATGCTCACCCGAGGAGTCAGCAAGAGAATTGGAGAGGCACCATGCCCGAAAAAGCCCAAGAAATAAAGCCTGTATTTTTTTTTAATTCCTAAGTGTTTAGGAATGTAATCAAAGTCCTCTAAAACCAATTACCTTTGTCAGCAGGGTGTTGTGGAAGCCATTAATTAAGGATTGAGCTAGGGCGGAAGGTGGTGCAGTGGTTAGCACTGGGACTATGGCACTGAGGACCCAGGTTCAAATCCCGGCCCTGGGTCACTGTCCATGTGGAGTTTGCACATTCTCCCGTGTCTGCGTGGGTTTCACCCCCAGATTCCAAAGATGTACAGGTTAGGTGGATTGGCCATGCTAAATTGCCCCTTAATTGGAAAAAAAAATTGGGTACTCTAAATTTATAATTATAAAACTCTGCAAGTCTCGGTCCTGCCCATTGTGAGCGGGATCCAGATCGCAATATCTGGATCTCGTTGGGTACCCTAAATTTATATTTTAAAAAATCAAGGATTGAGATTAAGGGAGCACATATTTAAAGTTATTTTCAAATGAACCAAATATTTTCATACAACAAATGGTTCGGATCTGCAATGCACTACCTGGAAATGTGATGGAGGTAAGTTTAATCGATACATTGGCCAATGTATGATTTACTAAATAGAAATAATGTGCAGGGGTTCAGCGAAAAGGCAGGAGAATGGCATTAATGCATGATGCTCATTTGGCGAGACAATGCAGGCCCGATGGTCCAAATGTGCTCCTTGTGCGTTGTAACGTTTTTGGGATTCTGTGACTAAAGCCAAGATTATGGATCGGCTCCTCGATGATACAGGTGTAATCATGCGAGGACAATGGTGAGCTTTTTGAGGAGTGGTGATGGCTGTTTTCAATGGGAGGATAAGCAGGGCCTTGGGAAAAGTGAAGCATTTACAGTGTAATCTGGTGTGGAGTCTTGAAGGGGAAATTGAGCGTTTGGAACTTTAGTGGACTGGATGTTAATCAAATAGTAGGTGAGGCCTAATGATGAAGATGAAATTGGAGAGCGTGGGAGGAGAGAAACAAGAGAGAGAGAAAAATAGAGTGACATGGGTTCAGGGCTAAGACAGCTGAGCAAATTCCATTTAGAGCTATAAAATTCCTACATGCCAAAGGAGGCCATTCAGCCCATCAAGCCTGCACCGACCCTCTGAAAGAGCATCCTACCTCGGCCAACTACCCCACACTATCCCCGTAACCCCATCTAACCTGCACATCCTTGAACGCTAAGGGACAATTTAGCATGGCCAATTCCCCTAACCTACACATCTTTTACTGTGGAAGGAAATCGGAGCACCCAGAGGAAACCCCCGCAGACACGGGGAGAAAGTGCAAACACCCAAGGCCAGAATTAAACCCAGATCTCTGGCGCCCCTTCATTAACCTTTCATCACAAAAATCAACCTGTTACAAATTGTTCCTGCACAACATCTATTTGAAACCAAATGCTCCGTTAGCCTTTATAGGAAAGGGATCAGAGTATAAGCATAAGGCAGTCTTGCAGCAATAATATAGGGCGTTGGTGAAACCTCACCTGGAATACGGAGTACAGCTTTGGTCAATTATCTAAGGAAACGACTATTGGCCGGAGAAGAAATACAACAAAGGTTCACTAGATTAATTTCTATGATGCGAGAGCCATCCTATAAGGAGACATTGAGTAATATGGGTCTATTTTCACTGGTGTTTGGTGGAACCGCAGCTCATCTCACTGAAACGTATAACATTCTGAGAAGACTTGACATGTCAGATGATGCTGATGGGTTATTTATTTTGGCTGGAGAGTCTTGACCAGGAGTCATAGTCCCAATATAAAGGGTCAACCATTTGGGGATAGGATGAGGTGAAATGTTGTGACTCAAAGGGTTGCAAATCTTTGAAACTCACTACCAGGGAGAGCTGTGGATGTTCAGTTACTGAGAATATTCAAGATGTGGAGATGCCGGCGTTGGACTGGGGTGAGCACAGTAGGAAGTCTTACAATACCAGGTTAAAGTCCAACGTGTTTGTTTCAAACACTAGCTTTCGGAGCACTGCTCCTTCCTCAGGTGAATGAAGAGGTATGTTCCAGAAACATATATATGGACAAATTCAAAGATGCCAGACAATGCTTTGAATGCAAGCATTAGCAGGTAATTAAGTCTTTACAGATCCAGAGATAGGGGTAACCCCAGGTTAAAGAGGTGTGAATTGTCTCAAGCCAGGACAGCTGGTAGGATTTCGCAAGCCCAGGCCAGATGATGGGGGATGAATGTAATGCAGCAATAATCCCAGAATATTTCATGAATCCCATGAATATTCAAGACTGAGATTGATAGATTCTTGGGTACAAAAGGAGTCAAAGGATATGGGAGGGGTAGTAGGAAAGTGACGTTTATCTAGACATTTGGTCTTGATCTGATAAAATAGGTTCTGCCTTTCAGAAATAATATTCAAATTTCAAACAGTACAATCAAAGGTCAAATCTTCAAACACTCATTAGGATCCCTTTCATCATTTCTCAACAGTGATTTGTCTTACTGAGATTTGAAAGCTCTTCACTGAAGATGGAGCAGCTTCAGCTGTGATGCTTGGCAAATATCGGTGTCATGAGAGAGTTTCTAATATCAAAGTCTGTCATTGCAAGGTGACAGTGACACCTTCAGATCTTATTCGACTTAAAGTGATGTTATTTTCTATGCACAACACTTTACCTGATCTGGCCTTCCATCAGTAAGGAGGTAGACAGCTTGAGTGCCAGCATCTGCAAGAGCAAGTCGTATAGCTCCCAGGGTATTTGTGGAACCACCAACCTGTATAGAAATATCACGTTGATCAATCAGAACTTCTCAGAAATAAAGCTAAACCTGACAATATCACAAATGCATGGAGCCCTCGTTTCGTCAGATGATCATTCGGAGCTCTTTCCATCCTGTCTCTCCAAAGCGGGAGACATATCTTTATTAATCTCATGTGTTAGCGGGAGTAAGTTATGTTCCCAAAGGTAAGCACCTAATCTCCGTTGAGTGCATCCCTAGATGGCAGCGCTGGAATTAATTTGCCATGTTTGAAACCTTTAGCCTAGTAATGTCCCAACTTTAGCTTCTGGGTTATGTTCAGCCCATCAGCCTTGCAATACTGCCCACAGTGACCAAGCTGCTCAGTTCTGACACAGAATCCTCTTTTGGCCAATTGTGTATGTATGTATATGAAGCAAACCGGAATAAGCCTGTTAAGTTGGATACTTGAACTCTATGTGGAAGAGTCTCTTTTGTCCTGCAAATATATCACAAGCTGTCACATGCCTCCCTCTTTAATGAAAACATAACATAATGTTCAAATTCCAAACAACATATATAAATTTCTGTTTTTTCATCTATTTAGCAATCCAACTTCACCACCGGTTTCCTATTCCTAAGAGGGTACCACCTTCAAAATGACCCAGACTTAAAAACTTCGAGAAGGACTTTGACCCATCTTGGCCTGAATCTGAGAAGACGTCTTTTTCCAACAAAGCCTGCTTCTGACTTTGACCTTCAATTGAAGTTTTCACTTCATCAGCCACATCTCTCTGATTCTGACTTGGATCTGAACAGTTCTCAGGCACGTGTTGGAGTAACTATTGGTACTCTACTCATATCCCGAACTACCCAATTCATCAGACTCATTTGATTCTTCCGAATCTCTGAAGGTAAAACATTTTCTATACGTACAAACATAACCTTTCCTCTTCGAAACTATTGACCAAATATGTGCAAGGATCACATATTTTAAGAACTTTTCCTGGTAGCCACTTCAACCACTTAGGATGATGATCTTTCACCTTCTCCTTCTGGTTCAACTTCAGACTTCTTTCTCTCATTCTACCCCTCTCATTACTCTCTCTCTGCCTGAATTGCTGCTCTTCTACTGACCATGTTCAACGTGGCTTCATTAATGAAATCATCATGCTAAGCTGTCTGAGAAATAATTCAGCTGGAATTCTGTCAGTAGCCGTGTAAGGTGAGTTATGGCACATAAATCAAAAACTTGCCAGTTTGTGATTCAATGTCAGGTGACATTTCGGTCAATTAGTATGTAGCATTTGTTTAATAACAGCACACTTTACAATTTGTGCTGTCTGCTTTGCTGCTCCATTTGATGATATGATTGAACGCTAGTGTTTTATGCCCCGTTTATTCTCAAGAAATTTTAAAACTCTTTGGAACTAAACTAAAGTCCGTTGTTGGACACAATTCTTCAGGGAGCCCATAAGCAGCAAATGGCTCGGCAAATATCTAGAGTTTTGTTAGTTGTTCTTTGTTTCATCAGAAACCTCCCTACCCACTTTGAACGGCTGTCTATTAAATGAATAGCTATTGCCCTCAGATTCTGTATCATTTATATGCAGCTTCTGCCATACTCTAGGCAAACATTTCCATGATTGCAAAGATACTAATGGCAGCTTGTTTTCCAATCATTGACATATTCTACAATGTTCAACTGTCTATTCTATCCTTCCCTAACCCTAGCCACCAAAGATAGCTTTTTGCTAAACCTTTTGTGAAGCTCACTCCCGAGTATTGATAATGAAGATCACGTAGCAACTCCCATCTGTACCATTCAGGAATTAACACTCTGGCTCCCCACGCAACATAATCTTTAAAACTCATTCTTATACATAAAAAATATTCTAATTTCTAATTCCAGTATCTGCATTGGTCATCTCTTTGCAATATTTGCTTTGTCAAGGGGAGGTCATGCCTGAAAAATCAGTTTGCATTCTTTGAGAAGGTAACGAGGAAGTTTGACAGTGGATGTGATTTCCAGAAGGCCTGTGACAAAGTGCCGTACAGAAGGCTGCCCATTCAGATAAGAGCTCATTGTAATAGGGGCAAGGTATTGGCTTGCATTGAGGATTGGCTGACTGGCAGAAGGCAGAGAGTGGGGACAAAGGGGTCTTTTTCAGTATGACAGCCGGTGACTAGTGGTTGTCCGTAGGGGTTAGTGTTGGGACCACAACTATTCACAATATACATTAATGATCTGGAAGGAGGAGCTAAGGGCATAGTTGCAAAGTTTACAGATGATACAAAGATATGTAGAGGGACAGGTAATTTTGAGCAAGCGAGGAGTTTGCAGAAGGACTTGGACAGGCTAGGAGAATGAGCACGTGGCAAATGGAATACAATGTGGAAAAGTGTGAGTCTGTGCACTTTGGTAGGAAGAATAGAGGCACAGACTATTTTCTAAATGGGGAAAGGCTTCGGGAAATCTGAAGCCCAAAGGAACTTAGGAGTCCTAATTCAGGATTCTCTTCAGGTTAACATGAAAGTTCAGTTGGCAGTTAGAAAGGCAAATGAAATGTTAGCATTCATGTCGAGAGGGCTAGCAAGGATGTACTGCTGAGGCTGTATAAGGCTCTGGTCAGGTTCCATTTGGAATATTGTGAGCAGTTTTGGGCCCCGTATCTAAGAAAGAATGTGGTGGCCTTGGAGGGGATCCAGTGGAAGTTCACAAGAATGATTCTGGGAATGAAGAGCTTGTCATATGAAGAGTGGCTGAGGACTCTGGAACTGTACTTGATGGAGTTTAGAAGGGTGAGGGGGGGGATTGCATTGAAACTTACAGAATACTGAGAGACCTAAATACAGTGAACATGGGGCAGATGTTTCCACTGGTAGGAGAAATTAGAAGCCAAGGGCACAGCCTCAGACTGAAATGAAGGTGATGAATCTGTGGAACCCATTGCCACAGAAAGCTGTGGAGGCCAAATCACTGAGTGTCTTTAAGACAGAGAAAGATAGGTTCTTAATTAATAAGGGGATCAAGGGTTACAGGAAGAAGGCAGGAGAATGGGAATGAGAAACATATCAGCCATGATCAAATAGTGATCATTCCTGTGTCCTAAGTTGGCCAAAGCATTGGTAACAGGTCTTTGTAGTGCCTCTGCCATGACTAACTGTCATTTCGGGGTCTTCTGCTTACTCAGCTGCAGCTTACTTACTTCAGCAGATGACTGGCAGCTGCTAACTCTGACCTCCCTTGAGGCACATTCCGCCATGTCCATGGGTGACGCTGATTCAAAAGCTATGGTGAAAGTTAACTTTGACAATGTCAGCAATGTATTAAAATGCATTTCCTTTCTCTTGAAATTCTCCGAAATTACAAGGAATGGACAGCTTTTTTCAAAGCCCTTGGGTCTCCAATCTTCTCTCCAGGCAATGCATTCCTTGTTCCAAACCAATAGCTTTCAGAAATCTCCAACGGCTTGAAATTGTGGTGCTGCTCAAACCTACACAAAATGTCCGACTGCGGTATGTCTTTTGGTTTAGCAGGGGTGAGAAAATTCTTGAGCATTTCATTTAGTTCTGGGCCTGAGAAAAATATCGTCCTTTTCCTTTCCACCATTGTCTGCCAGTTGGATTATCAGGATCTTCGAGGATATTATTAGCAGTGAAAAATATCTCCAGCTGCTCCACAGAAGAAACGAAAGACTCTCGATCATGGCTGTACTCTCCTCGTCACCCTGGTGAAGGGACCATCTCTCAAGGTCAGTCACCCACATATAGAAATGGCATTTTCTCCAAGCCCCGAACTTTAAGTTTGTTTCTCAGCAAAATCAAATTTCGTAGTTCCGCTATTGGTTTGCTGGAAGCTTGCCAAACCCCAAATAGTTCAGGAATTCCATGATCCCACCTTATTTCCAGGTTGTGATATCGTTGTCGGACAAAAGGGGCTGTGTGCCACCTGGTGTTCTGGGACCCAATGGAATTGGTTTATTCTGATTTGGTTTATGTATATACATACACAAATGGCCCCTAATGGATGCCATTACACAGTCATTTGTGTACGTATGTACCTAAAGCAAGCTAATGTAAATCAGTTCAGTTGTCTAGTTAATTGGTTTCAACCAGGATATTAATGACCCAGCATCCCAGTCTAGGTATATAAGGAAAATAATCTGAGAATCCTGCTCATGGTTGCTAACTAGAATCTCATCAGCTGGAAACCCTGCATGTCTGAAAGTCAGTTGAAGGTAGGATCAAGCAAATAGTCCGCCACCATATTGGCTCACATATGAAGAATGGTCAATTAGCTCTAAACTGTTGAACTGTCAGTCAGCGAAAGTCAACGCTTTCATGAGAGATGAGGAGAAAACTGAATTCTGTACATTATAGAATCAAGGGTAGATTTATCTGGCTGCTAACAAAAAATGACAAAACACTGTACGGTACACCAATCATAGGGATAATTTCAGGCCACTAACTGCTTTCAGACGCTACCTTATTAATCATCTGATTTATTCTGAGACGGATGGGACAACCATCTATATAGCCACACAAAACATCAAATAACCAACACAGCTCCAGCCTGTCAGACAGATCTTACACCCTGCACAGTTCAAAGCTAATTGCAGAATCTCATGACATGTACCGTCTGTGTTTCATCCAATAAAAAAATTAAGAATAAAACAAACTAAATGCTATCATCGACTGTATTAAAGAAGGGACAATTGAAAAAATGTTTCATTTATGAGAGGATAAACATTTTAATCATTTAGGACTTCAAACTAATATCTGCGTGCTTTATTTATGGTATTATGAGTTATATGTTAATCCTCAGTTGCTAAGTAATGGGAGCCACTTGTTGAATAATACATCTCCAAAGCAATCAGGAATAAGTGTAACCAATTATCCATGAATGAATTATGAAAATGTCACTGAATTTAAATTTCCAAAACAACTTTAACAATCCAGAGAGCAAAGTCTATCTGGATGGGACATGAACTAAGGCTAATTTAAACAGCACTGTTTCAAGCAGAAATGTGAAGAATCAGAATCGAACATCTCTCCCAGTGTAGCCCTGGAACAAACGTTAGAATCTGAATTCAAGTCACTCGTCACAGCCTGTGATACAAGACTTCCGTCTCTATTTAACTGACAGCACCAATGAGGATTCAGAAACAGGTCCTTACAAAGAGTGAACGGGAGAACAACAAATCGACACAACCCAGGTTGCTGTCACACAGCCTCTCGGTGGTTGGTTCAAGAGTGGCGATGGCAGAGTCAGGGCAAGAGGGCGGAATATGATCAGCTCAGAGAGACAGCAGCAGAGGTTTCGCAATCGAACAGCTACCCATCCCCTCAGCCGCAATTGTGTGAGGCCCAGTACATCAGGCCACTGAGGAAGAGAGGGGACGGGATTCTCTGCCGGCGGGATTCTCCAGAGATCCAGAATCAAAGCTGTAGCTTTTCCTCATCGCCAGTATCAGGAGTCCGGAGGAAGTTAAACAACTGAGGTTTGTGAGACAAAGAAAAGAAAAAGCCGCAGTGCAGCACCCAGCACATAGGTCCCAGCCAGGACTACCGATCATGCCGGTCCCAATCAGGGCTGGCTTTTAAGTAGCTAATTCATGAGCCCCAGCTGTTAGGCCTCTTCCCCTCAGTGGGGAGCTCGTATTCGACGAGCCCCATGTGAAGATCAATTGGGTCATCCCCTTGGGTCTCGTGAGGGTTATTACAGTACATTAACAGCTAACAAACCAGATAGTCCGATTACTACACACATCACGTCCCACCATGAAAATCCCCAGGCTGTTGAAATCCACAAAATAAATATAGCTTCCCATTTGCTGCTTTCTAATTCCTGCAGACCCAACATGAAGGAACAATATGGTACCATTCTCACCACAAATCAGAAAAATCTGAGTTCAAGCCTAACCTCAGGCCTGAGCAAACAATCTTATGTACAAGTGGTATCAGATCTGTACCATATTGCAGAATGTGGATGAGGACTTTTAACTAAGACCCGAGCTTCTGCTCAGATGGGTACAGACTTTCCCATGGCACTATTTGGAGAAGCCCAAGGCATTCTGTCTGGTGTCCTGGGTGCTTTTCACCCTGCAATCTCTAAACCAGAGTTCGAACACCAAAAACAATTATCTGGGTCTATTTTTAAAGGTTTTATTGGAGCACAGATGCTGCGAACTTCACAAAACCTAATGTGGAACTGGGACGCACTACTGGACTCTTAACGAGGAAAATCACAGCATCACAGCATCTTTACAGTACAGAAGGAGACCATTTGGCCCATCGAGTCTGCACTGACTTGCTGAAAGAGCACTCCACCCAATTCCGCTCCCCTGCCTTCTCCCCGTAATCAGATAGATGTTTCAGATATTTGCAAGTGTGTGTACCTGAAGTCCCTTAACCCAAGACCACGCCTTTTCCAGATTATTTTCATTTACTTCGACCAGCTTCTCCTGCCAGGGTTCAGCTCTGGAATCAAACTTCACAAAATTGAACTTGGTCTTGTGTCGAAGCTGTTCCTGAATAAAGTAAATATTCCTGTAAATATGCCTGAAGGAACACAAACCCATATTCCGGTATATATCCTGCAGCATGATCGAGATCTGATGGCGGCATCCAATTTTTTCATTGGTTGGGAGGTACAGACTCAAATACCAGGTTTAGTTAGACATTTGCTTTCAGGGGCTCCACCATCACAGGCCATTTTGGGTGATATTGTCTTGGGCACTAGCGTAAAATGGCAGATCAACAGCCAGTTATACACTCTTCCAATTCCAATTCACTTCCTGCACCCAGTGGGGCATTAAGGCAGACTTCTGTCTGTTTCCATAGCTGGTAATTCCTAGAACAGGTCGCTAATCTGTCACCAGGGGTTTATAGCTTGAAGGAGCGCCACTCCACATCAAGCAGTCATACACCCTTTGAGAGGTGTAAAATGAGTGCTGAATCCTGAACATCTGGTGTGAGTTAACACCCAGGTCAAATTTCAGCCCCATTGTTGCTTGCGCCTTGAGATACAGGACCAAAAATTACACAGGTACATGGATAATAGAGGGGGAAAAACAATCGCATTTGTTGTTCCTTACCAATTGACCACGGGGCAAAATTTGTGATTTGCACCAAAGTATTCCATGGGCAAGTGACTACACACATAACATGGATTACAAACAGTATTTTGTCCAGTATTAAGTTGTGTACCTTATTTATACATTATTCGTGACAAAAAAAATGAATAAAACAATATTCAAAATATGTGGGTGATTTCCAAATGTTTTAAAATACTATCACCAAGACCAAGAGGTGATATCTCCAATCAGATGGCAGATGCCAGACACAACTATACATTACAGTCTAATTTAAGTGGCAGAGGTAAAGCAAGTTATCTTTTTTGACTTGTGACCCTTCAGGATAGCCTGAAGGGTAAAATGCAATCATTACTTTAAAATGCACCAATTTGTTCAATAAAATGAAAAGTTAGCGGCTTCTAAATTCTAGTAGCTAACATGGGAGAATCCAGATACAAGAACAACAAACTTCACCTGATCAAAAGACCTTTACTCAACCTTGGCATTTTTGTCAACTTAGCAAAGATAGGCTACTATGTCGCTTTTAACCTTTGTTAAGATGCCTTTTAATAATCCTTTTCATTATTTTAATAACTGTAATTCAAATTTTTGACATCTAAATGTCTCCAGCACAGACATCTTAGGCCTTTAAGCGTATAATTTCTCCAAATTCTGCAGATGGTGCTTTTTTGTAAACTTTGATTTCAAACATTTCTGTGCGAGGACTCCCTGTCGAACGTTGACAATTTTCCAGGTTCGGAAAGACACTGCCACACAAAGAAAGAGGTGTTTATCATAGAATTTACAGTGCAGAAGGAGGCCATTCGGCCCATCGAGTCTGCACCGGCTCTTGGAAAGAGCACCCTACCCAAGGTCAACACCTCCACCCTATCCCCATAACCCAATAACCCCACCCAACACCAAGGGCAATTTTGGACACTAAGGGCAATTTAACATGGCCAATCCACCTAACCTGCACATCTTTGGACTGTGGGAGGAAACCGGAGCACCCGGAGGAAACCCACGCACACACGGGGAGGATGTGCAGACTCCGCACAGACAGTGACCCAAGCCGGAATCGAACCTGGGACCCTGGAGCTGTGAAGCAATTGTGCTATCCACAATGCTACTGTGTTGTAATTATAGAAAAGCTGAATGCCAAATGGGCAGGAATCTAAAGAATATGGAGCTCACAGAGGATCGCATGGGGTTCTGATACCCCAATGCATTGTGAAATATTCACCGTAAACATAAATTTACACCTGATTATAGCATTAAGAATGCGTTCATCCTTTAGCAGATGGTGCCATGAGGGTCGGAACACTAGTATCAAGTGTTGGGCTGACAGAATGGGCTACGAATCGAAGTGCTGGAAAGCTAATTCAGAGTACTAATCAGCCAACATTAAATATTCCTCCGTTTGAGCTATTGCCCCCTACACATAAAAGTGCAGAGGTTAAGAACAAAAAAATCTGACGGCAACGCTAAAATCAAAGGGCAATAGTGAATGATAGATAGAAGGAGGAATACATTAGGCATTCAGGGTTCTGGCAGCAGTTCATTATGGAAGGCCCCAATTTACGCCTGAGTAGACACACTGTATGGGTCTTCTTTACATCGGTATTAGTTCAAAACAATACATTGGTATCGTTTGCAGTGCAGACGTTTAATTACAAATAACAGCCTTCTTTTGGGTCTGTAATAGGGGTAGAGCTTCTCCAGTGAAAGGGGAATTCCTGTCACAATCTGACAAACTCAAATTCAGTTACCTGAGGAAACAGACTTAAACAGACTTCCTCGCCTCTAGGTCTGTCCAATGGAAATTTGATGTGGAGTAGCTGGCGTTGGACTGGGGTGGGCACAGTAAGAAGTCTTACAACACCAGGTTTAAAGTCCAACAGGTTTGTTTGGAATCACTAGCTTGCGGAGCACAGCTCCTTCCTCGGGCGAGTCGCTCACCTGATGAAGGAGCAGCGCTCCCTAAGCAAGTGATTCTAAACCAACCTGTTGGACTTTAACCTGGTGTTGTAAGACTTCTTACAACAGACATTTGTAGATTGGTCAGCAAGCCCCATTGTGTTGGGTTAAGGATGGAAAATTTACAGGATTTGTCATGCGATGTTGCGCTGGGCCAAATCATTGAACAAATGATTGGAAGCTCATTAAGGAAAGCTTCTTAACCCAGAATTTTTTTTTATACACGTCAGGACTGTTGGTAATAAACCTGCATGAGTTGAAAGATTTTTTTTTGCAACAACTCCAGTTTATCTTTCATGGATTGAGAGGTGTCGACGAGGACGTAGATCTGATCCTCGACGATGGTCCCAAATAGTTCCCTACTTCCCTGTTGCAGCCAGTCAATTCTGTGAACAAGAAATAAAAATAAGAAATAGGTTGGAAAACAATAAGATTCCTTCAGTGCTAAAGAACAACTTCACAAATCGATGACGCATTCAAACATTATTTAATTTGCTGCAATGATGAAAATTGTCAGTACACTTCTGGGATAAAAAGGCTATAAAGTTTCTATAGCAAGTACCATAGAGGTCAACAGATAAATCGACAGTCGGAGCCACAAAATCCCTCCAAAGATGTGGGTTGACTTATATGATGAATATAAAAAAGTGAAATGGCAGCCCGAGTGTAGGTGGTTCACATTTTGAAATGACATCAGTAAAGTATTGGAATGTCTTAAACCCCTGCACATCTGTGCGACATATCTTCATCCACATCGCCTGTTTGCACCCAGTTATGACGTATGGGACGCAAAGCAGGCAGATATAGGATGAAAATTGAAGCAGACTGCCAATGCAATGTCATAGCTGAAAAGGGTGGTCATCTTATACATCAGGTATATGCATAAACATGAGACTGGATTTTCCATTTCTGGGGCTAAGTGGTGGCGCCAATGGAGTATCCGTGATGTTTCACGACAGGAAAACGGGCACGAAACCCTCACCGATTCCGGTACCGTGTGAAATAACCACGGAACACACGGAAAACGTACGGAGAATCAATGGGTCCAAGGCCACGCATACACAGGGCTGACAAGCTACAGATATGGCCGCCTACACGCGCATCGGTCTCGCCGGAAAACTTGGCACCAGCCGTGCTGGACCGCGTACCCACCCACCCCGATCCCACAGTTCATCTTCTGGCCATCCCCCACCACTCCCCCCCCAGCCCTAGCAGAAGCCCCCCGGCCAGGGTCATGGATCTCGGCCGAATGTGGTGGCGCTGGACACTGTCCGAAGCCGGCATGCCAGGCTCCCGACCACTGCGACTACACATGGCCCGCGCCGTCAGGAACTTGGCCCATCGGAGGTGGAACATTGCGGGTGGGCTAGCTGATGGCACTCCAACAAGGTTCCGACTACGCGCAGCGCGCGTCCCGATGAATCTGATTTGGAGGGGACGGAGAATCGAGAACTGGCAACAAACCGCCTGCCCCAATTTTGGCTTCAGGAGCCCTAATCGACCTCGAGCTACGGAGGAGCCCGCCCATGATATAGAAAAATGCGGTCTTATTCACCAGGTCGATGTACATGCCATGATTTACGGAATATACGGTGGCACAGTGGTTAGCACTGCTGTCTCACAGCTCCAGGGACCAGGGTTCAATTCCGACATTGGGTTGGTGTGGAGTTTGCACTTTCTCCTCATGTCTGTGTGGGTTTCCTCCCCCAGTCCAAAGATGTGCAGGGTTAAGTGGATTGGCCATGTTAAATTGCCCCTTAGTGTTCAAAGCTGTGCAGGTTAGATGAGGTCATGGGTTACAGGGATAGAGCAGGAGAGTGGTCGCAGGTAGGATGCTCTTTCAGAGAGGCGGCGCAGACTCGATGGGCCAAATGGCCTCCTTTTGTACTGTAGGGATCCTATGGCCAGGGAATGAAGAAAGATAAGACATTTTAGGGCTGGTTTTATGCAGCCAACTTGTCAAAGAATAACAGAGCATAAAGAAGCCCGATGCAAGAAAAAGTCTTATTTTTAATATTTGAATTGTTATTATTTTCAGTCTTTAGATACAAGTTCAATCCTGGATAGAATTTTGAAGAATATCTAGTTCATGGATCATGTCAATATCTTAAAGCTACTGTATGGTTCTGGGAAGATTATTGTTGTGAAGGCAAGATAATGAAAATGCTGGGCGTTAGAAATTGACAGAACACCCAAATGAAAACAACTGTTCGGATGCTTATCTAAGTTTGTATAATAGACCCAGGATAGAACCGAGGAACCAATAGAACAGCAGGTGGACCTTTCTAGCTGGAGAATTGTGGATCAGGAGTCAACACTGCTTGCAAAGAAGTGCAGTCCAGGGAGATGTTTGTTTTGGGAGTTACAGCTAAATTAGTTTAGACACATTTGGTGAACCTTAAAGGATTACTTCACCACAGAGGTGGATGTAGCTTAAAAGGTTCGCTACCCTCAATTTATCTGTATGTTTGCTGGGAGAGGGGGTTTGTTGCACTTTGGATCTCATGTGGTTTGCAGCTCACAGAGACTCATTTGGAGCTATTAGCAGTTACCAGGCAATTAGGGCTCAGCGATGACCTTCCCAGTTATGCTTGGTGCAGCACAGAGTTTGAAAAAAGCCCTGGGGCAGTGCCAGCCTAGTGAAGTTAGAGGCTTGCGAAGCGTTAGAATTGTGGGCCAGTAATTAAAGGCAAGAGTGTAGCTTTTTGAAACCCGTGGAAGGCAGTCTCAGGAGGAGAGAGTGGACCATTGAGAAGCGAGCAATCATTGAGGCAGTCTGGCTTAGAGTGACTTTAAAGGTAATGCAGAAGAACAAAGAACAAAGAAAAGTACAGAAAAAGGAACACGATCTTCGGCCCTCCAAGCCTGCATCAACCATGCTGCCCGTCTAAACTAAAATCTTCTCCACTTCCTGGGTCCGTATTCCCCTATTCTCATCCTATTCATATATTTGGCAAGATGCCCCTTAAATGTCACTATCGTCCCTGCTTCCACCACCTCCTCCGGCAGCGAGTTCCAGGTACTCACTACCCTCTGTGTAAAAAAAATTGCCTCATACATCTCCTCTAAACCTTGCCCCTCGCACCTTAAACCTATGCCCCCTAGTAATTAACCCTTTACCCTGGGAAAAAGTCTCTGACTATCCACCCTGTCTGTGCCCCTCATTAGTTTGCAGACAAAAGCTTGATCTTCAAAAGTGAAGAATCGTAATATCTCACGAAGGAAAGAGAGTTTTAGTGAGATTCTGTGACTCAGTGGTCACTGATCTGTGGGTGGGTTACGAAGAGATCCATGGGATCAGTTTTGGTCATATCTGCCACATATTGTGCAGTGTAGCGTGTTGGGCCATAGATTGCCTGTTGATTCATATTGACCTCATGTTAATTCCAAATGCTAAAGTATAAGATAGATATTGCAAATTATTTTACTTTTTTGACTTTGTATGGTAAAGTTTATTTGGTTTGTTTAAAACCACGTGGCTTTATTCTCTTAGTGGGTAACTGGTTTTTCACACGTTGCCTACTTTAAACAAACAGTGAGTGGTCCCTAACCAGATCGTAACAGAGTGGTATAGTGATTGGTTATTCCAGAACCCTGGATTAATGATCCTGAGAGCCGAGGCCAAATTCTTCCAGACCCAGTGACATCCTACTTTCTAACCTCATTTTGCACTTGGTATCGATGCGGGATATCGGGATTTGCGCCAGGCGCCAAACGGTTTCCGATGCTCTCAGCCCACTCCAGCGGTCATAATCTGGTTCATACCCTCACTGGGCGTGAAACAGATTAGCCTATCTAAATCCATGTTTAAATATGCAGGATATATTTAAATCTAGATTCTCTTGGCTCCTGCAATTCTCGCTCCCGACAGTGCAGTGTGAAGCCGGCACAAATCTTTATTGCCTCCACAAACGGAAACCAGGGGTGCAATTCTCCGAAAAAATTTCTAACTGTGGTAGCGAGCGGGAATTGCCGCAAGCTTCCCGGCGCTCGGCCCAGCGAGGCCAGCAACGCAATCCAACACTAATTGGTTCACTTAACGAGGCCTCACTGGCTTCTCGTCGCAAATGAAGGTTCGCCAGCTGATTGAATGGGACCGCGCTCGCCCGCCCCCCGCTAACAAGTTCGAGCAGCATTTAAGCTCAGCCAACCCCAGCCCACTCGCAACAATCGCACTAAGGAGACCAGCCCCAAAATTCGGGAATGCTGACCTGGGAGGCAGCTAGACGTGGTGGAGGACAGGAGGGATGTCCTGTTCCCCCGAGGGTCCCGGAGAGTCAGCCACAGGGCAGCCAGTGCTGCCTGGGATGAGGTGGCGGCAGCTGTCAGCTCGGGGAGTCTGACCAGGAGGACTGGCCTCCAGTGCAGGAAGAAGGTCAATAACCTATACCAGGCAGCACGATGAGTAGACACCAGCGCACGCCTTCCTTCCCCCAAGGGAGCACCCACCCCTCCAACTCCCCATGCGTCCCTCCACCCCTTCTGCCTTCAACCATCTGCCTCCCCTTCCCCCTTTCCCCACACTGTGAACCACACGTGTGGCTAACGATGCTCTGTCTCTGTCCCACAGGAAAATCTCTCCCATAATATTTGGGAGAGGGCCCAGACTGGCGGAGGGGTGCCGGAGTGGACCCTGGAGGTGACCGGTGTGGCCGAGGACAGGGACGGTCACCCACGTGGAGGCTGGCGGATGCCACAGAGGTGAGGAACCACCGGACTCCACCCGGGGTTCCTGTCAAACATTTTTTTCTTCTTTTTTTAAAATAAATTTAGAGTGCCCAATTCATTTTTCCAATTAAGGGGCAATTTAGCATGGCCCACTTCACCTATCCTGCACATCTTTTTGGGTTGTAGGGGCGAAACCCACGCAAACACAGGGAGAATGTGCAAACTCCACACGGACAGTGACCCAGAGCCGGGATCGAACCTGGGACCTCGGCGCCGTGAGGCAGCAGAACTAACCCACTGTGTCACCGTTTTGTGGTTCCTGCCGAACACGAATTGTTATTGCCTTAGTTACTGACTGACCCATCCCTCCCACTGAACACATGTCCATTCTCCAGCAGGTCCTCCAGCCGGCAACGCCAGCCTCTGTCCTCGGAGAGGAACTCCAAGGATGCAACTGTTATAGTTGCGGCACAGCTGTCATCCCCGCCCTCCACCAGAGCAGATACACTCACCTCGGTGGGAAATATTAGTGGTCAGGCTTCTGGGGCACAATCTGGTGAGCACCACACTGCTGATAATGTACATCAGGTGGAGGCAGGAACCACCAGGCGAGAATCAGTCGGAGGGCTGCTGGATCCCAGGACACAGCTGGGTCCCAGCCTGATGCTGAGCTGTGGAAGAGGTAATCCCGGAGCTGATGGAGACGTTAGGGTGTGGCCGCCACATTCAGAGGGAGGTGTCAGCGTCACTCCAGCAGGTCCATAGCCGATTGGAGAAGACCCATAGGCCACGGGCGCTGGAGATGTCACCAGCAATGCGTGGCACCGAGGCCAACACTACTAGGTTGGTGACAGCAGTGGAGAGCCTGGTGCATGACATCGACACCGTTAATGAAGGTGTCCAAGATATCGGGCAATCAGTGACGGCCATGGCTAATTTCTCAGCAGTATGTCCGCCTCACTGGGGGATGTGACCCAGTACCAGGCTGCGGGACATGTCCTGCTCCCAGATGGGCATGGCCGAGGTGCTGCAGAGCTTGTCTCAGTCACAAGTGGGCATGGCTGTGGTGCTGCAGAGCATCACTGAGGGCATCGTCACGATGGAGCAGACCATGGTGATCTGCCAGGGCTGGCACAGCCGTAGCATGCAGGGGCAGCCGGGGCTCGAGCCAGCTGCCCCTCCATCCCAAGTTGAACCCCAGGGCCCTATGGGCACCGACTGGGATGGGGGGGGTGCTGAGTGCCATCTCGGACCCGTCCTATGGAGTGGCGATGGTGGCCACCAACTCTCCCAATTTCCACCCTCCCCTGGTGAGGGGACAACACGGCTGCGCATGTGCCACCGACAAGTGATCCGGGGCCCTCCGACCCCCAGAGGACATCCGCCAGGGGCATCAAAGGCCATGAGGTGAGGTAGGCAGCTGGCAGCCTCCACTCAGATGTGGATCCTGGGGAAACATCTAGACGTAGTGGTAGAGCTAGGAGGACGAAGCACGTTGAGGAACACTGATGGCACCTAGGGAAGGGAGGGGGTAGGTGGGGGGGGGGGGGGGGGTAGCACCTTCGGGATTGGGTTAGTGTACAACCCATTAAATACCGTTTTGTACAACCATTATGATGGCTCTGTCCCTTCCGTAATGCGGGCTGACCTCCGGACCCTTTGCCCATCTCTCCAGGCATCCTCGCCGTGGCGTTCACCCACCCTCCGGCCGTGGACATGTCCCTGGAGCTGTGTCCCATCCCTTGGGTGTTCGGATGTTGGCTCCTGCTTGTGTGCTGTTGCCTCTGCAGTGTCCAGGCATCAAGGTGTGATTGGGGTGATAGGCAATGACTCCCACATGATACATGGCCCACCCACCCACTGGAATCCACTTGACATGTGTGAAATGCTCACTTAACCACGATTGCCAATTCCCTATTAGCAATAGCCTTCAGCCACGAGGCCAGAAGCCTCAGCAATTGGTGGGGGTTATGGGTGGTCATTGGGGCAGACAGGCAGGGACAAGGGTTGCCCCGGGATTGGTTACACACAATTCCAGGGAATTGGCATGGTAGTGCCGCGAGTGGTTGCCCCCCCCCCCCAAGCGCCTCCCCTCCCCACCTTCCCATGGCGGCCCACATCTGCGGAGGATCCCTCACCCCAGCCAAGGTTCACCAACACCCAGCCCAGGGTCCCTCACCCCCACCAAGCATTGGGGCGGCACGCCCAGCACCCCCTCATTGCCTGTGAGCAAAGATGGCTACTCACCTCCTCGGCTCCCCACAGAAGCCCTTCCGCCAGGTTCACCTTTTTCAAAAGAGTACTATTGCCGCCAGCGTGACCACTTGCTGGGGAGGCCGCTGAATGACAGGAGGCCATCGGATATGGGGTGGCTCCCATTGATTGTATGCAAATTGGGCTTAAGTGGTGATAACTGGTTTCTCGCCACGCTATAGCCCAATCCCAATTTCACCTACGGGTGTTGGGCCGGTTTCATCGCAAACAGTTTGGCCCCTGGCGCTGCATCGTTTTTGGCCTCCCGCTGTTCACCGGCCTCGTTTCGCTTGAGTGAGACTGTCACAGGCTGGTGAATCATTCCCAGAGGTGATGATCATGCTGGGGACCACTGTGATCGGGGATGTGGCAGGGCAATGCCGTGGCACGGCAATGCCATGGCACTTTCCCCTGGTATCCTGGCAGTGCCAACCTAGCACTGTCACATTGGCACTGCCAAGGTGCATTGCCAGGTTCTCACGACCAAGGGGCGGGGCACGAGGGGCTGGGGCCTGAGGGGGATTAAGAACAAGGTATTTGGTGACGCTAAAATGGGACATAGCTCACCTGGGGCGGGGGGGACACTCTGGTACTGGTAACTGAGGGCGGTGCCTGATGCCTGTGATTGGGGGGGGGTGGTCATGCTGGTTAGAAGAGGGGGTCGGAGCAATAGTTTGTGGTCGGGGCACCTTTTTGAGGAGTCAGACCTGCCAGCATCTTCAGGTCGCACACACCTTATTCGGAGTGTAGTGTGCCCCATCCTCCAGATAAATTCTAAGTGTGGGTGTATTCTGGTCTGGATCGCGCCAAACCACCTGACGGGAATCGCACCTCGTTTCCCGCCCGGAGACCATATTTTGGGAGACTTGTGCCCATAGAGTGTAAATGGCAGATGTATTTTAAACAGAATGGGGTTGGAGTTTATGTGATCATGAAGTTGGATGGAGAGGGAAGTTTAAGAAGGTTGGGTTGATTTGTGGTCCTACAGAACCGTTAGGGCAGAAGGAGGAGCAAACAATGAGGCTGCTGGTGGGTGAGTGGGAAATGGGAGTGAGTGGACAATTAGAATGGCCAGTTCAGTAATGATGAGCAGTGAGAAAAATAGAGGAGAAAAGTTATAATTATAATCTTTATTATTGTCACAAGTAGGTTTACATTAACACTGCAATGACGTTACTGTGAAAAGCCCCCAGTTGCCACACTCCGGCACCTGTTTGGGTACACTGAGGGAGAATTCAGAATGTCCAATTCACCTAACAGCAAGGGCTGGATTCTCCACAGCCCCGGGCTGAAATCGCGTTTAGCGCGGGGGGCGGAGAATCGAAGTTCCAGACGGAATCTGGCCCACGCTGCTCCGGGTCCCGAATATCCGCGAGTCCGCGAATCATGCCGCGCGGCTGGGGGGGGGGGGTGGGGGGGGGGGGGGTGGGGGCCTTTGCCAGAGGTCTAGTTTGTTTGTGTTGGTCCGCAGTCCGAGTCCGTCATGGCGCTCGGCCGCCATGCGCATGCGCAGACTCGGAACGGAAGTGCAGGGGCCCGTATTCGCAGCCGAAGCGGCAAGAAACTCCCCGGGTCTCTGCTAGCCCCGTGAAGGTAAGTGAATCGGGTTGTTTTTTTCCAGGAAACTCGGGAATGCAATGCCAGTGTTTTTACGCCGACGTGGGGACATAGCCCCATTTTGGGAGAATCAGCCCCATGTCTTTCGGGACTTGTGGGAGGAAACCGGAGCACCCGGAGGAAATTCATGCAGACGGGGGGGGGGGGAGGTGCAGACTCCGCACAGACAGTGACCCAAGGCAGGAATCGAACCTGGGACCCTGGCACTGTGAGGCAACAGTGCTAACCACTGTGCTACCGTGCCACCGAGGGCATGTGACAGAGTTTAATGATACGCGGGATATGCAAAAAGCAATGAAGTCTGGAAGGATAGATTTCACAGTGTGATTTAGGAGGATGGTGAGGCAAAATCAGAGAAAATTAACTGATCAAAATTTGGAATGGCGTGGGGCGAAGAAAATGCTCATCGAACTGAACTAGACGGATTGGGCCAAAATGGCACCAAATAAATTGATGAAATAAGTCCGCCATGAGGCACAAAATTAAAATTGTGAAATGAATGAATGAATGAATAGGCAGGTCTCATGAATTAAAAATGGCATCGCAGAGAACAAGGGAAAATCTCGGCCTGCATACAGATGAGAATGGCTGACTGCCAGTAAAAATTTCAAAGACCATTTCCAACCGGGAACCAGCAAAGAGATTGGCCAAGTGCCAAAGGAAGATTTCAAAGACTGTTCGCAGTTGGGTACCAGTGGGAAAAGTTTAGCGAACAGCACTGTAAAAATGAGACGGACAACTTCCGACAGAGAACCTCATGGTCAAGGTCTGCTGATAGGCAGAAAAGTAAGCTGAAATATTACTCCTGCCTTTCCTGGTTGATGAGAAAAATAGGAAGGCCCACAATAAAAATAACACCGTTACTTCCAGTGCAAGAAGTTTAAGGAAAGAACAACAGAGCTTGGAGGGTCAGATGTCATTTGAAAGGAGTCAGGCAATTAGACCAAGCATCATGCTTGAGAAAACATTGAATGTAATGTGACAGAAGCATGACAGAAATCCAGCAAGCAGGTGCGACAGCAATTCCCATTCGACAACACCTTCCAAACTCGCAACTCTTACCACCTCGCTAGAAGAATTCGGGCAGCAGATGCCCGAGAACATCGCCACCTGCAGGTTTTCTCGAGTCTCGCACCATCCTGACATGGAACCACGCTGCCATTCCTTCACTGATGCTGGGTCAAAAACCTGGAATTCCCTTCCTAACGGCACTTTGGGACGTAACTGTCCCAACGTAGATTGTTGAAGAAGATCACTCATCACCAGCTTCTCAAAAGCAATGGCAGAATTGTGGCAAATGCTGGCCTTGCCAGTGAAGCTCACATCCCATGAAAGAATTTTTAAAATCATGGTCCTCTGAAATGGACCGATGCACATTATAGCAAAAATAGATAAGTGCACACTTATCAAGTAAGTAGTATGAAACATTTTGGGATATAAATTAATGTCAACTACTGATCTTTAAAGTTGTTCAGGCTGTTACTTTAACCACCTTGCTTCATTTCTGTAATCTTTGTTTCATTTTGCTTTGTCTATACATATGAACATACTTATGAACATACGCACATGTGAACATAAAGACATATGAATAGACACACTTGTGAACATACGAATTAGGTTCCTCAAGCCTGCTCTGCCATTTGATGAGACCATACGGTGACCTCAACTCTACTTTCCTGTCTACCCCGATACACTTTCCTTTGTCAATCACGAATCTATCTAATTCAGCCTTACACAAGTTCAATGGCTCTGGGCCCGATCTTCCCAAAAGGGAAAAAAGTCCCCGAGCGCACGCGTTTAGCTGCGTGTTTTTGAAACATGACTGCTTTGAATAAGGGGCCTAAACAGGGAACGTGCGTGCGTGGCTGCACATAGCCCTGTATTTTACAGTGAGAAGCTACGCTCGCAGGAATTCCCCATTGTAAATGGCGTCCCCATCTCTGAAGGCCAGGAAAAACTCCCCAACATAACCCCAGCCCTGAACGCAACATGGGGAGGGTCCCCCTCCCTGCATGCCCCAACACTCACACTGGACAACCCCAGCCCGATCGCGCGTGCGCAAAGAAATGCTCCCTGGGCACCTTGGCAATATTGGGCTGGCACCCAGGTGGCACTGCCAGAGTACCCAGGTGGCACCAGCAGTGCCAGGGCACCACACTGCCCAAAGGGCTTGCAGCTGGGGACCTCCGATCCCATTTGGAGACCCCCACAAGTGCCGTTCCATCTGGTCCCCATTTGTGGGGACCAGTACCAAAACAGCGCCCCCGGCCAGGGTCATGGTACCAAAACAGCGTTCACCCGAGATCCCCCAGGCAAAGGGATTGAATCCCAAAGTCTCAGGTACCTCAGGAATCTGTACATAAGGTGAGGCTTACTGTCTCGCTTTAATATGCGGATTTGCCAAAACCTGATTCACCCATTGTGGGTGAGCTTCCCTTTGCAACGTCTCGCGAGATTGCGTTGAATCCCATGAGGCATTGCGAGCCGGGTATATCCCGACCTTGCTGTGCTGCAACGAGATGCTTTACCAGTGCAGGGTGGCCAGGAAATCACGCCCTCGCCACTGTTCTCTGGAGAATAGAATTCCACAGATTAACAACCCTCTGAGAAAAAAAGCTACTTCTTATCTTCATCTTAAACAGGAGACCCCTTATTTTTAAACCATGTCCCCTAATTCTAGTCTCTCCCAGAGGGGTAACATCCACCCTATCAAGACCCCTCAGGTCTTATACGTTCCAGTAAGATCAACTCTCATTCTTCTAAATTCCAATACATACAGGCCCAATCTGTCCACCCTTTCGTCATAGGATAACCCCCCTCATCCCGGGAATCAGTTGGGTGAACCTCCTCAGAACTGCTGCTAATGCAATGATATCCTTTCTTAAATAAGGAGACCAAAACTGTACACAGTACTCCAGATGAAGGATCACCAATGCCCTCTACAACTATAGCAATGTTTCCCTATTTTTAGAATGCATTCCCTTTGCAATAAACAACAATATTCCATTTCCTTCCTAATCACTTATTATATTTTCACACTAACCATTTGAGATTCATGCACTTGGACACCACAGCCTCTCTTCATTACAGAGGTAAACTATTTTTCTACTCTTCCTGCCAAAGTGGACAACCTCACATTTTCGCACATTATACCCATCTGCCAATTTTCTACCCACTCACTTAACCAACCTGCATACCTTTCCAAACTCCTAATGCCTTCGCCATAACTTACTCTCCCACCTATCTTTGGGTCATCAACAAATATAGCACATATATTAGTTCCATTCATCAAAGTCATATAGAACAAAGAACAAAGAAAATTACAGCACAGGAACAGGCCGAAGGGCCCTGCCAGCCTGCGCCGATCCAGATCCTTTATCTAAACCTGTCTCCTATTTTCCAAGGTCTGCATCCCTCTGTTCCCCGCCCGTTCGTATATCTGTCTAAATGCACCTTAAATGATGCTATCGTGCCCGCCCTCTACCACCTCCGCTGGCAACGCGTTCCAGGCACCCACCACCCTCTGCGTAAAAAACTTTCCACTCACATCTCCGTTAAACTTTCCCCCTCTCACTTTGAAATCGTGACCCCTTGTAACTGACACCCCCAATCTTGGAAAAAGCTTGTTGCTATCCACCCTGTCCATACCTCTCATAATTCTGTAGACCTCAATCAGGTCCGCCCTCAACCTCCGTCTTTCCAACGAAAACAATCCTAATCTACTCAACCTTTCTTCATAGCTAGCATCCTCCATACCAGGCAATATCCTGGTGAACCTCCTCTGCACCCTCTCTAAAGCATCCACATCCTTCTGGTAATGTGGCGACCAGAACTGTATGCAGTATTCCAAATGTGGCCTAACCAAAGTCCTATACAACTGTAACATGACCTGCCGACTCTTGTACTCAATACCCCGTCCGATGAAGGCAAGCATGTTGTATGCCTTCTTGACCACTCTATCGACCTGCGTTGCCACCTTCAGGGTACAATGGACCTGAACTCCCAAATCTCTCTGTACATCAATTTACCCCAGGACTCTTCCATTGACCTTATAGTCCGCTCTTGAATTTGATCTTCCAAAATGCATCACCTCGCATTTGCCTGGATTGAACTCCATCTGCCATTTCTCTGCCCAACTCTCCAATCTATCTATATTTTGCTGTATTCACCGACAGTCCGCCTCGCTATCTGCAACTCCACCAATCTTAGTATCATCTGCAAACTTGCTAATCAGACCACCTATACCTTCCTCCAGGTCATTTATGTATATCACAAACAATATAGGTTGTAAAGTGTCACGGCTTCAGCACTAACCCATGTGGGACTGTATACTTCGCAATTAGCAACTTGCAGTGAGCCTAAAATGTTGCCGTTCCATGAATTGGGTCCTGGATATGTTACAGTGTCTGTGCTCCATTCCAGAAAGCCAGTTGGCGAAGGATGGAACTGGAGCCAATCTTTACACACATTTATATTTATTTACAGAATTACACATCGCAAGCACATACCTAACCCAACCACCACAGTTTTAGTCTGATTCTATTTATAGGGGTTCAACTGAATCCCCAGTTATGGGAATGCAATGCAATTAATATACAATAAATAGTGTGCATTATTTCCCATTCTAAATTTGCCATTCCACCACTGATTTTAAAAACATTTAAAATATTGTCAGCCAGCAAGCAACATGGGTTTCAAACTTACCTCCTTTGTATCTGATCCAACGCTGTCTTCATTCTCCGCTGGTACTGTTTGCACTTTTCTGCAGTTATGTAAACATGCATGACAGAGCCATCTTTCCACTGAGTATGTGCAAAGCGGCAACAGTACTTGGCATTCACCAGTTTAATTTTAGTTTCCTGTTCAGGAGGCAATTTTAAAATAAAATCTACAATCAGCACAGTGTTAGTAGAATGAAGACGTAATCCCAAGAGTGACATGGTGTTCTTTGACTGTTAGGAGAGGTTTTAGATTGAGTGCTTGACTTAACTAAAGGAGTGGACTTGAGTTCACAGTCATCAGCGAGAATCGGCTAATTCTCCAGTAAATGACAATCCTTCAGATTTCCAACGCAGTCTTTTTCTAGCTTACCCATCAATTCTCAATTGTAGGTTAAAACTTTTATGGCTGATTTCTAAGCTTTAAATGTTCAACGTTCAGTTGAAATAATGAATAATTGAAATATCATTTCTAGATACTGAAATGGTTTTAACAGTTCAAATGTAAAATAGAAATTCCAGGAATCTTACACTGAATGTCCAGAACACTGTCCTGAACAACTTCCCACATTAAAACCAAGAAACACAATTTCATTTATGGATACACGGAAGGTGCGACAAGAAATACTAAAGGTGAAAGTTTTCTTACACTAGAGTCAGCACAAAATGATTTTGCAACATTCTGGTACCCTATTGAATCGGGTAAATTCATTAATCATGTGATTCAAGCAGAGAAGCACATTCAAAAGGTGGGTCATGGGAAGATGGAGCTATAGCACTGTAGCTCCTATTCTCTCCTTGAGTGTTACTCCCCGGCTTTTACCCAACTGGCGAGTTGGGTAAATACAGGCGAGATAAGAGCCGGAATTCTCCTACTGTTGGGATTCTCTTTTCCCGCCGGCAACACAGTTCTGCTCGTGGGTGGCATGGGGTGGCTTCAATGGGAAAGCTCATTGACAAGCAGCGGGAGAAGAGAATCCCGCTGCCAGGGAACAGCACGCTGCAGAGAAACACATGCCTGGGGGACCGGAACACCCCACCCATGGACTTCAGGCATATGACAAAATAGGAGAAAGAAGCATTAGCCGGCATCATTGAAGAAAAGTAGGTTTTACCTCTTGGCCGTTTAGCTGCGGTTGTATAAAGAGTCAAAAGAACATAGAACATACAGTGCAGAAGGAGGCCATTCTGTCCATCGAGTCTGCACTGACCCACTTCAGCCCTTCTCCCTTAACCCAATAACCCCTCCTCACCTTTTTGGTCACTAGGGGCAATTTAGCATGGCCAATCCACCTAACCTGCATGGCTTTGGACTGTGGGAAGGAAACCGGAGCACCCGGAGGAAACCCACACAGACACGGGGAGAACGTGCAGACTCCGCACAGACAGTGACTCAGTGGGGAATCGAACCTGGGACCCTGGCGCTGTGAAGCCACAGTGCTAGCCCCTTGTGCTACCGTGCTGCCCACGCACAGTAGCACAAGTTCTACTCCTTCTCATAAAAACCTTTATTTTCCTTTAACACAACTCTGTACAAAAACTCTATCATCACATCACTTGCCTCAAAGGCCACCTGAAGCTTCTTTACATACCAGTGTCAATCACTGGATACTCAACATAAATGAAACATTTAATTGGAATGTCTCTTAACCCACTCCTTCAAATTACCTCTGAATTTACACTGTCACCTTTTTAACAATAGTGCAAAGCGAAAAGCAATTTACTCAATATTAAATTTGTAGAAGAAATGGATCCTTAGATTCCCTGGGGTAAAGGACGTGATTTAATGGGAAAAAGTCCTGTTTTGGGCGTGTTTGGGGGGTTTCTCCCTGTTATCAAATGGGACTCTTTTATTTTGGCCTTGGCCAGGAACACCCCGCCAAGGTCAAACTTAGCTTCATTTCCTGCACTGACAATCTCAGCTCGCTAGTACAGGAAGAGATCGGGACGCCATTTTTAAATGCTGCCCTGATCCCTGGATCCCTCATCATGGCCTCTTGACCCTCCCAATGCCCCAACTTACCTATTGGGGTCCTCGAGCCCCCCCCCCCTACTCACAAGGGAAAGGCATCCCTGGCACGCAGACATCATGGCACTTTAAGTCTGGCACCCTGGCAGTACCACCCGGACACCCTGGCAGTGCCAGTGCCAGCCTGGCAGTGCCAAGATATCCGGATGGCAGCGGGAGTATCAGGGTACCACCGTGCTCAGAGCCCAGCCACCCTGGGACCTTTGATGGCCTGGGAGATTCCCCCCCCCCCCCCCCCCCCCCCAGGTGCCGTTACACTGGTCCATGTTTGTGTGCAGCAGTACTAAATGGGGCCATGGCGAGATCTCCCAGGTGTTCGATCGCTGGCATTGGGAGAATCATATTTAAGTGAGCCGAACTGCTGATTGAGGTTTGCAAATCTGGGATCCCGCCCAATGAGGGCAAGATCCAGATCGTAACATATTGCGAAGTGTCGCGAGCGTCGCATATCTCGTGATAGGCCTCCGGCGAGATTTATCAGCTTCGTCACTTCCCGAGTCGGGCACGAAGAGGCCATTCGATTGGGCCCAAAGTGTTCGACACGACACATACGCTGGGCGACATGCTGACACTTTGCAGTGAGTGACCAAGGTGGGAAATGGATTTTGTTTTGAAGATATTACAGACTCGCGCTATTATATTGGTCTAGTTGCCACTCCGCTTACTCATGGCATACGAGTTCTCGATCTGAACTGCACCATTCATTCTTTAATCAAACCCTTTACAGCAGATTTGTCAAGAAACAAAAAAATGCTACATTATGCAAATAACAACGGACCCCAGGTGCAATTCCGACAACATATCTGGAATGCATTATTTTACGATTGCACATAAACTAATTGTATACATACATATGTATACAGACACATACCCGCTCTACTTCAAAATATCTTCAACAAATATACAGAGGGGCTTTTTTGTGCTTGGCAGATAGATCCAATTTGTAAGGCTATGAAGAAAAGACAGGAGAATGGGACTAGCTGAGTTGCTCTTGCAAAGAGCCAGCATGGAGAGATGGGCGGAACGGTCTGTTCAGTGCTGTAACCATTCTGTGATTCTATATCCTGAATCAATGTATATATCATCTTAGCTTGAAATTCTGTGCCATCAGGATCACTAGAGGGCAGTGTAATTCCAGTGAACCCCACCTGCTGGTCAACTGTCCAGTTGCACAAGTCATTGCAATGAAAAAAAGGAGCTTGAATTTATATATCTCCTATCCCGACCACCCAACACCTCAAAGCCTGTTAGTCAATTAGGTTATTCTGAAACAGCGTCACAATTATGGTGCCAGAAATGCTGCACGCATTCGAGCAGAATTTTGTTTTAAATGCTATTAGCACTCCCTATTGAATCTGTTCATGAATTCTAAAGAATGTTAGCGCCAATGGTACAAAATCATTCATGTAAAATGAAATCTAAAAAGAAAATCAACAACGTTGCTTGACTGGGAGCCAGTGTCAGTCAATGTAGGTCAACGAGCACAGGGGTGATAGGTACCTGCTGTGAGCTGAGACACGGGTTTTGGATGATCTTAAGGGTGTAATGTTGGAGACCAGCCAAGAATGCATTGGAATAATCAAGTCTGGATGTAACGAAGGCATGACTGAGGATTTCGGTAGCAAATGAGCTAAGACGAAGGCAGGAGCCCAGCGCTGTTACAGAGGTCCTAGTGACAACACAAGATTGTAGTTGGAAGTTCACCTCAAATCAAACATGATGCCAAGATTGCGACCGGAATGGTTTAATCTCAGACTGCTGGTAGGGATGGAGTTGGTAGCCAGGGAACAGAATTTGAAGGGGATGCTGAAAACAATGGCTCCTGTTTCCCAATGTATAATGGAAGGAGATGTCTTGCTCATCCAGTGCTGGATGTCAGCTCAGCAGCCTGATAATGTAATGACAGTGGAGGAGTCGAGGGAGGTGGTGGCGAGGTAGAGCTGGGAGTCATTAGCACATGTGGGAAAGCTGCATCCAGATAGTGTCACTGAGGGACAGCATGTCGATGAGAAATTGGAGGGGAGCGAGAATGAGCTGGGGAATGATTGCAAGAGGTAACAGTGCAGGAGCAGGGTGGGAAGCTATTTCAAGTGATTGTCTTGCTACGATTAGACAGATAAGGGTGCAACCAGGTTGGAGCAGGCCCTAACCAGTTGGATACTAGGTGAAGAGGGGTTGGAGGAGGATGGGTGTGCTCAATCGTGTCAAAGGCTGCAGACAGGACAAGAAGGATGAGGAGGAAAAGTTTACCTTGGTCACAGTCTCAAAAGATCACTGGGACTGGTTTAGCACAGTGGGATAAACAGCTGGCTTGCAATGCAGAACAAGGCAACAGCGTTGGTTCAATTCCCATACCAGCCTCCCCGAACAGGCACCAGAATGTGGCGACTAGGGGTTTTTCACAGTAAGTTTTTCATTGAAGCCTACTTGTGACAATGAGCGATTATTATTATTATTAGATGCAGAGTGCGATTCAACGGACTCACGTTGCAGTCCGCTGAATGGCACGTTTAGCATGGTGTTTCTCGGGGCTGCTATTCAACACTTAGCCTTTTTTTGGCCTTGGTGAGGAACTTCCCTGTCGAGGCCACAGTATAGGAAAACTTCCCATGGATCGGTCGTCATTTTTAAAGGCAGCCCCGATCTTTCAACCCCCCTCTGTGCCCCACCGCGGCTTCAGAACCCCTCCACTTTACCCAACTTAGCTCTTCCAGGGTCCTTGAATCCTCCCCTTTTCCCCCATCATTTATGGGCAAGGCTCCTCCCCCCCAGGCCTGACCCCTGCAATGGGCAATCTGCCACCTAGGTACCTTAACTCTGCCAGCTGGTCACCCTGGTAGTTACCCTGCTAACCTGACAGTGTCACCCAGTCAACCTGGCAGTGCCAAGGTGCCAGGTTGACAGTGGCAAGATGCCTAGGTGACAGGAGTGCCAGAGTATCACCCTGCCCAGTCCCCGGCCACACGGGGCCCCGACTCCCCCAGCGAGAACTTCCCCCCACCCCCCAGCTCCACGACTTTGTGAACCAGTACCAAACGGCAAGGTCTGTGAATCCCGGGCTCATTTAAATACGTGCGCCTGGATCTTGCCCCGTGAGAGCGAGATCCAGATCGTGACATGCCGCAAGATTCTGGTGAATTTTGTGAGATGTTTTGAGCGTCGTGAATCTCGATGCAGGCCTCTCGCGAGACTCAGCAGCCTCAAGTCAGGCGCGGCGAGGCTGCTGAATGGCACCCGTCATTTGTAACTTTGATGGGCAGCACGGCGGCGCAGTGGTTAGCACTGCAGCCAAGGTTCCAGGTTCGATCCCGGCTCTGGGTCACTGTCCATGTGGAGTTTGCACATTCTCCCCGTGTTTGCATGGGTTTCGCCCCCACAGCCCAAAAGATGTGCACGGTAGGTCGATTGACCACGCTAAATTGTCCCTTAATTGGGAAAAAATTAATTGGGTACGCTAAATAATTTTTTTTTAAATTTGTGACTTTGATAAGTGCTGTTTCTGTACTGTGATAAAAACCTCGGCCTGGATTCTCCAATTCTGGGGCTCTGTCCCCACGTTGGCGTGGGAACGGAACTGCCGCAAAATGGCCACCGATTCCCAATTTTGCTGGGTTAGCAGGAAGGCAACAGAGAGCATTCGGCTCTAGCTGCCGATACGGCCTGGAGAATTGCCGTGTCCGTGGCCACGCATGTGCACGGCGGCGGCCTGCAGCGGCTGAACCGTGCTTCATGGCGGAGGACGCACACGGACCCAGCCAGCAAAATAGTCCCCCACCCCCCCCCACCCCCCACTTCGGCCGGCTCGTGCGCCCTGGACCACCCCCCTACAGAGCCCCCATCCCCGAATAATGCCCCCCCTACCCGTGGATTGGCCCTCCCCTGACTGTGGCGGCGCTGGACTGAGTCCACAGCCACCACGCTGAGTTCCCGATGGGTGAGACCATGTCGGGAACTCGGCCGGTCAGGGCCGGAGCATCGGGGAGCGGGCCTTAGGCAATGGCCTGACGCCATCGATACAGCGCGCGGCATACTCTGTGAGTACACCACTTTGGAGGGGGCGGAGCATCGCAAAAACGCCGCCACCTCAGATTCGGTCATGAAACGTAACTGCCCGGCCGTTCGCCGAACGCGATTTCGGCGTCACCAACCGGAGAATCCAGCCCCCCATTCCTGGTTTTCCAGGAAAGATGGGAATAGGTTATAAGAATGAAAAATATAGATTTACATTTTCAGTAATTTATGGAAGCTTTTACTTCAACCTGTTAAGCGATGGGCTGTTTTTAAACAAATGTTGAAACAGCACTTACTGCATCTGTCTGCATGGATTCATTCACTGGCTTCCCTTTGATATCCACTACACCGTCAGAATGTCGAAAAGCACAGTCCGCAAGGGCATCATAGCAAGATAATCTGCGAGCCTTCAATCCATATCTTTCAAGCCATTTCTTTGAAGTTATGTAGTCCTCCGAGTTTGACTGCGTCAATGGTTGGTGAACGGTTACTGTTTTTTTTAATGTAGGACAAACAAAAGAAAAAGGTAGTTACAGAGCTTCGAGTAATGGAAGCAGGAGTATATCTATCAAAAAGCAGCTGCAAAAATTGTTGATCTGTCTGGCATGTCCTCAGATGCTTTCCTCCCCTTGGAAAATGGTGAGGAGTGTTGGAAAGATTTAGAACCTACAGAATCACATCCTGAACACTCCTTCCATGACATACGAACATAAGAAATAGGAGCAGAAGTAGGCCGCTCCCCCTCGCCAACATCCCCCCCCCCAAGCCTGTTCCACCATTCAGTAAGATCATGGCTGATCTGTTTGTGTTGAGTTCCACATCCCCCCATCTATCCCCTTTGATTCCCTTGTCCAACGAGAATCTATCTACTTCTGCCTCAACAATATTTTGTGACTCCCCCACCCCCACCTCCCCCACTCCCCCCTCACTCCCCCCACCCCCAACCCCCCCCAACCCCACCCCAATCACCCCCCCCACCCATCACCCCCCCCCCCCCTCCCCCCCCCCCCCCCCCACCACCACCTTCTACTGAGGCAGAGAGTCCCAAAGTTACACAACCCTCAGAGAGAGAAAGTCTCCTCATCTCTGTCCTGTAACGGGGACGTCTAACTTTAAAACACTGCCCTTTGGTTCTGGACTGATCCACAGGAGGGAACATCTTTTCCATGTCGACCTTGTCAAAGCCATTCAGGATCATATATACTTCAAACAAAGTCTTAATCAGAGGCAGCGGTGCTACTGGTATCTGTCTTTGCACAATTGTCTATTTGGTGATGGCTTTTGTTGAGCTTAGCACAAAATATCTGAGTTGATAATGATCCGAAGCAGAAATAATAAAGTGGTGTTTAGACTTGTAAGGTTTTAAATCCAGCTGAATTGGGACACACAATTTGATCAATCATCTGTGTGGTGAATGTGTAACCACTATAATTCACACTGTGCATTACTGTGTCCCTGTGGGCTCCATCTGTGAGCAGTTGCATGGCTCTGCCCACAGGGGGAGATGAGGAGCATGTACAGGGCTCCGCCCTCGGCTCCACCCCTTCAGGAAGTATAAGTGCTGCGGTCCTGCGAGTCCGTCTTCTGTTCAGCATAGTCGCAGGCAGGCTCAGTTGTAAGCTGATTAAAGCCACAGTTTACTTCAACTCGTGTCTCTGGTTGAATTGGTGGTCGCATCAATCTGTTTCTGGCTAATTCTTAAGGATGTGATCCTTAATTAATACATGTGAGTGATTATTAAGTACAGAACACAAAATGGCTTCTTATCTCTGTGTTGGCACAAGATGGTATTTGACCTTGTTAGCTTATTACAGTGAATATAACATTAAATTAATCTAAAATGGTCAAGTTACATTAAAATCTAGTACCCAGGCTTACTTTCAGTGCTAATGGAGCCACAAGAGCTCCACAACTGGTGGTGACTTTATATCTTATCGGAAGATCAGTTCAATCTTACTGAATGGCAGAATGAGCTTAAAGGGCCAAATGACCTACTCCTGTTCCTATTTCTTGAATTCTTATTTACTTCTTGCTGAGATATTCATAATTTATTCTTGGAATGAGGAGTATTCAGGGGGGAAAATCTTCATCTTGTTGTAAATTATAGAATCATAGAATCCCTGCAGTGCAGAAGGAGGTCATGCGAAGCCAACTTTTGGGGTTGCAGTGGAGCCGGCAGTGCAGGAGGCGAAAGAGGCCGGTGTTCTGGCCTTTGTGTCCCTAGTAGCCCGGCGGAGGATCTTGCTTCAATGGAAGGATGCGAGGTCCCCAAGCGTGGAGGCTTGGATCAATGATATGGGGCGGGGGGGGGGGGTTTGGTTCGGTGGGAGGGAGAATTGTGTACATGGGTTTGTTGGATGTGGCGGGTGTTATCTCTTTCCTTTTTGTTGTTTGCTTTTTTTTGTTTTTGTAGTTGCTTTTGTAGTTGGGTGGTTGTTGTTCTTGGGTTTTTACCATGGTTGTTTTGTTAATATTGTTTTGTTGTTTATATTTTGTGAAAATCTTAATAAAAATTTTTTTTTTTTTTTTAAAGGAGGTCATTCGGCCCATCGAGTTAGCACACACCTTCTGAAAGAGCACTCCACCCAAGCTGTGTTCCCCGCCCTATTCTGATAACCCCTTAACCTAACACAATCCTGGACACTAATGGGTAATTAGCATGGCCAATCCACCTAACCTGCACATCTTTGGACTGTGGGAGAAGATCGGGGGAAACCCACACAGACACAGGGAGAAAGTACAAACTCCACACGGATGGTCGCCCAAGGCCGGAATTGAGCCCAGGCCCCTGGCACTGTGAGGCAGCAGTGCTAACCCCTGTGCCACATGCTGCCTCACAGCGTGTGGCACAGGTCCTCCTTACCCACAGTATCTGTCCCCGAGTTTATTTAACCAGCTACACTTCAACCCTGGTTCCATTAATCCTTAAATTCTAGGTGGTAAAGAGCATTTGTTCTATGTGATTTTAAAATTCACATTGTAGGCCTGCCAATGAATACAGCGTGGGTTATTGATATTAGTGCAGTCATGATAACCAACCTTTAAAATTCACCCTCACAGTTAGATGGAAAATGTCAACAAATGCTCAGGATTCAATACAAGATAAATCAACTGAGCTAACTACTAGTCTCCGAACTTTACAGTGGTGATAACGGAGGACTTCAATATTTAACATGGACTTGGACCAATAGCCACATAAAGGAAAAGGGGGAGGAATTCCTCAGATGTGTGGAAGAGTACTTTCCTGATCATTCCCTTTACTACGCAGTGAGGAAGGAAGCAATGCTGGATCTAGGTCTGGGACCACAGATTGGTGTACGTGGACCATCATTTCAGCGTCGCTGCATTTGGAAAACAGAGATCACAATGCCCTTAGGGTTAGAGTCATTAGGAAAAATGTAAAATCAAATGTGAAAGTACTCAAGTGCAGGAAGGCTAGTTGCAATGAGTTGAGAAAGTATCTGGCCCAGGTGAAATGGAACCAAAGGCTGGCAGGTAAAGCAGTAAATGAGAAAGGGGAGACCTTCTACGAGGAGGCAGTTTGGGGTAAAGACTGGGCACATTCTTACAGAGGGGGAAAGGAGGGCATCCAAACCTCGAGCTCTCAAGATGATTGAAAAATTAAAATGAAATTGAAAATGAGACTGGTTTGGGGGGGGGGGGGGGGGGGGGCTGGGTGCCATCGGTCAGGAGTCACCCCTGAGCTGGGGGGAGGGGTGAGTGCCTTGTTGACCACGGGTCCTAAGACCCTTGTTGTGCATTCCCATAACAGGGACAACAGCAGCTGCTGCCCGTCCGTCCCACCGTACACCTCCGGGGCAGAGCCCAGTCCGTGGTAATATGGTACAGGTAACTTTAAATCCCGCTGACCACAAACAGCTGATGGCTGCACAGCTGATGGCTATTGCTAACAGAGAATTGGCATTAATAATTGTATGAGCACTTCACAGACCCCCCCCCCCCCCCCCCCCCCCCCCGAGTGGAATCCATGGGTATGCGTGACATGTCAGAGGTGACTGTTATTGCCTGGCATCCCAATCAAACAGCGAGACCTGGACACTTTGCCTGAACTCTGGGGACCCCAGAACACCATTGCAGTGGGTGGGGGGGGGGGGGGGGGGGGGGGGGGGGGGGCGTCTATCAGGTGGATCTTCCAGATGCAGGGGTCATCGAGGTGGTCCACGTTCCAGCCTCGGAGTGCTGCCAGAGATCGATCTTCTTTTTCTGGAGATCCATCCTTTTTCTTCAATGGTGTATCAATGATGTTGGCCGCCTTTTCAATATGGCACCCAGATTTGATGGTGGGACCTGCGCCATCTTGCCCACTCCAGACGGAATACAGCGCATACTCCCCCATGTGCATAATTAAGGTCGTGGCCGCAAGATATGGTGTGGTTTTCCCAGCAGCCTCTGCAGCGGGAAACACGCCACATTGCCACCCCCGCCACGGGACCTTGTGCCAGATGGGGGAATTCCGCCCCTCAAGTACAAAAGCAAGGAAATTATGCTGAATGGTTATAAAACACTGGTTACGCCCCAACTGTAATGGTGTGACCAATTCTGGCACTGTACTTTGAGAAGGATGTCAAAACCCAGGAGAAGTTGCAGGCTGATTTATTAGAATGATACCAGGGTTGAAAGGTGGTGAGACTAGCAAACTTGGTAGTTAAGAGAAAGTTCTGTGCAGATTTGATATATGTGTTCAAAATCATGCATGGTTTTGACAGAGTGAATAAATAAGCAGTTTACAGTGGCAGGAGGTTCGTCAGCCACAGATTTAAGGGAATTGGCAAAAGAGCTAAAGGTGACATGAAGGAAAACAAACTTGCACAGTGTGAAGTTATAAAGTGGAATGGACTGCCTCAAAGGATGATGGAAGTAGACCTAGTCCTATCTTTCAGGTTGTCCACCAGGTCGCTGTGACAAAAACAGAAAATACTGGACAATCTCAGCATCTGAGGAGAGAGGAGGGAGCGAATGTTTCAGTCTGGGTGATTCTTTGTCAAAGTTGGGCGAAGGTCGATGTGATGGCCCTGGTGTGTAGATGAAGAGTGTTAGCTCATTTACTTTTCATTTTCAGCCCACACTGCGGGCTAACAGCATTGATCCAGATGTGTAAGCCTTTCCTTGTCAATATGCGGCCTCTCCATTGACAAGTCCTCAGGTGTGCCTCCTTGTGGCAACGGATGGAAACTGAGTCCCTCACGGCCTTGGGCTAAAGCTTCAGAGGAGCCCAGAGGAGGTTTGGCCACTAGGCAGGCAGTGTGCAGGTCCACCAGCATGTGGACATGACCTGGCGCTCACAAACCTAACTCCCAGCTATGGGTGAATAGCTCCACTGCCTCGTGGCCACCTCGGGAGAGCTGAAGGAGTAGACCCCTGATGGAAAATCTGGAGTGGAGCCCAATGGGGCTGGTTTAGCTCACTGAGCTAAATCGCTGGCTTTTAAAGCAGACCAAGCAGGCCAGCAGCACGGTTCGATCCCCGGACAGGCGCCGGAATGTGGCGACTAGGGGCTTTTCACAATAACTTCATTGAAGCCTACTCGTGACAATAAGCGATTTTCATTTTTTCTTCAATGGTGGGCTGATGTCACCTTCCCAACAACTCCTGCAACCAAGCCGGTGCCAAACGTTGTACTTCATACTCCTTTGGACTCAACCGGGGAGGGTGTAACGGGTCCCTGGTGTTTGGGCAGCACCAAATCTTCATGAAATGCACCCTGCAGAGGACACTTCAGAGCACCTACACATCATTAAGTCCAATGCTTAGTGGGTGCTATGGGCAGTCTCTGACAGTAGGAGAGAGCATCGTGCCCCACTATTCAGCTACCACCCACCTCAGGTCGGGCAGCCCCAGACTAATAAGGCATTGACTTGTCGTGGTCCATCTGTTTCAATGGATTTTTGGAAATGAGAGTTTCTGCTCAACAAGATGTCAGAATCCATTTGGCCATCTAAAGGACATTATTTATTTTTTAAAAAGAGTTGACCACCATCGTCTCCCAAAATGGAAAGCTGCCACCAATATCTTTCTGAAGGAAATTGAATAGACACTTGAAAGGGAAAAGTTTCCAGGCTATCAGGAAATAGCAGAGGAGATGGAGTAATTGGGTCACACTTTCAAAGAGGCAGCAGAGGGACAATGGGCCGAGTGGCCTCATTCTTGTGCTACATCATTCTACAATTCTCTGATTATTCTTTACAGTTGCATTACTACTAACTACAATGGAGCGCCTCATTTTTATACCTTCTCATGGTTTTTCCAACTGATTGTGCTGGCTTTATTCAATTGCAACTAATTGCATTGAAAATCTGAACGTAAACATTAAGTTATTCCTCAGTTTTGAAGTTACCTTGTTTATATAGTCTTACTTGCATTTTCCACTATTTTCCCCCAAAATATTGAATGCGAAGAGCATCCACGAAGTTGTCGGCCATTTTGAACGTCTCCAAAAGACCCGGGTGGAGGCCAAGCACCAACACTGGAAAAAAACGTACCAAAGTCCGAGCATCCCACCCACCCGACCCCTCAGGCACTACCTGTCCCAGCAGCGTGTGTGGATCCAGCATTGGGCATTTAGCCACATCAGGACCCACAACCTCAGGGTGGGAGAAATTCATCACCAGTCCCCAGGGAGTGTCAAATAATAAGAAGATTATTGTCGGTGAGTGAAGAATATACCCGAACTTAGATACAGTCAGTTAACTAAACAAGTGGTGTTCGATTAGAAGCCCAACATTGATTTTTTTTAAATCTGGCCATGCCACCCATTAGTCCTGGCAACAAGAGTGCAAAAAGATAACCTGTTCCCTGGTCTCTACCACAGCCGCACTTTACTCAGCCATTCAAAGGAGTAGACAAGGGTTTACTCAATTTACTGATTTTTCACTTCTTACAAGCTTCCCTTCCTTTTCAGACTGGGTGACAAATCTCTTCCGGAAAGGCCAGAGGAGCGCGGACTGGAATAAAACAGATCCTGCTCCACAGAATTCTAACATGGTTGCATGTTGCAATACACATTGCTCCAATGTTCATGATTTGTATGTTCAAGATGTGACCCATTAGAATGTCATACCTGCATTAAACACAGCCTGAGGGGCATCCATTAAAAGGGTGTGAACTTCCGCCAACGCACTCCTGGCCTCCTCTATCTCATTCCAGATAAGGAAGACGTCTTCCCTGACTCCAGCTCCTGAAAAAGTATGAAAGTATGCTCGTACCAAGTTACACTTGTTAATTTGAATCACAATGTTCAGCAATTAGATCCTTAAACCCAGGCCGGAAGTCTCCATCGTCGGGATTCTCTGTTCCCACCGGCAGCGTACCCCCGCCAGTGGGTTTCCTGGCATGGGGTGGCTACAATGGGAAATCCAATTGGAAAGCAGCGGGAACAGGAAATTGGCACGCGGCAGGCAACTGGAGAATCCAGCCCCCGGTCTTTTGGTTTACGAACATACGAACAAGGAACGGGATTAGGCCATTCAGCCCCTCGAGCCTGCTCCATTTAATAAGATCATTGCTGATCTGATAGTAACCTCCAATCTGCATCCCGCTGACCCCCGATAACCTCTTACCCCCTTGCTTACCAAGAATCTATTCAGCTCTGCCTTAAAAATATTCAAAGACTCTGCTTCCATCACATTTTCAGGAAGAGAATTCCAAAGACCGAGACCCTCTGAGAGGAAAATGTCTCATCTCCGTTTTTAATGGGTGATCCTTGATTTTTAAACGGTGACCACAATATGACCATTGTACATTTTCAAGAAGCAGTTAGATATAGGATTTAGGGCGAAGGGGATCAAAGGATATGGGGGGAAAGCGGGATTAAGCTATTGAGTTGGATGATCAGCCATGATCATAATGAATGGTAGAGCAGGCTCGAAGGGCTGAATGGCCTCCTCATGCTCCTATTTTCTATGTTTCTGTAAACTCTCAGGCAGACGACCACTCAGAAGCAATGACTGTAGAAAAGTCTGATTTTATTCTCCTTATTATACACTCCTCCTACTCCCCAAATGCTCTCCCCCACCCAGCCCATATCTAGGCCGGGGTATTTATATCCCAGCAGTCCTAGGAAAAGGGGGATAGCCCCATCCCCCCATCTGTGTAAATCATATTCAGGTGAGGCTACAGAGACTCTGGTGTTGAAGGTTCTTGGGCCTCCTGTAAGGTTATAACAGTTTCTATGCTTCTAGTTCTAGATTCTCCCATAAGAGCAAACATTCTCTCCACATCCACCCCGTCAAGACCCCTCAGGACATTATGTCTCACTCAAGTCGTCTCTTACTCTTCTAAATTCCAGCAGATACAAACCTAACCTGTCCAACATTACTTCGCCACCCTTTCCAGGTATTAGTTTGATAAGTCTTCTCTGTACTGCTTCCAACGTGTTTATATCCTTCCTTAAGTAAGGAGACCAATACCGTAACAATACTCCAAATGTGGTCCCACTGGTGCCCTGTACAAGTGTAGCATAACCTCCCTATTTTTAGATTCAATTCCCCTCACAATAAATGATAACATTCTAGTAGCCTTCCTAATTACTTGCTGTACCTGTACACTAGCCTTTTGTGATCTGTGCACTAGAACACCCAAATGCCTCTGCACCTCAGAGCTCTGGATTCTCTCACTATTTAGATAGTACGCGCCTTTTTCATTCTTCAAGCCAAAATGGACAATTACACATTTTTCCACATTACACTATTTGCCAGATCTTTGCCGACTCACGTAACCTATCCATGCCCTTTGTAGGCTCCTTATGTCCTCTTCACAACTTATTTCCCTACCAACCTTTGTGCCATCAGCATAGTTGGTAACCATCCCTTCAATCGCTTCATCCAAGTCATTTATAGAAATTGCAAACATTTGGAGCCCCAGCACTGATCCCTGAGGCACATCACTCTTTACATCCTGCCGACTCTCTGCTTCCTGTTAGCCGGCCAATCTGCCAATATGTTACTCCCAATACCATGGGCTTTTATTTTCCGCAATAGCCTTTGATTTGGCACTTGTCCGTGTGTGTGCTGTCCACATCTTTGAGGTGCAACAGCTAGCCCCAACCCCGCTCCACGCCTCCATCCCGTCAGCTCGTGTCTCCAGTGGCACTGAGCATCAAGGGTGCAGCTCACAAAGGATGCCGTGGGATCAGGGGAAGTGGAAGGTTCCCCGCCAAGATTTCATCCTCGTCAGAGAGCAAGCAAGCTGCCATCACCCACAGAGAATCAGACATTCACATAAGCTCTATGAGAACATAGAACATAGAACATTACAGCGCAGTACAGGCCCTTCAGCCCTCGATGTTGCGCTGACCTGTGAAACCATTCTAAAGCCCATCTACACTATTCCCTTATCATCCATATGTTTATCCAATATTTAAATGCCCTTAATGTTGGCGAGTCCACTACTGTTGCAGGCAGGACATTCCACGCCCTTACTACTCTCTGAGTAAAGAACCTACCTCTGACATCTATCCTAAATCTATCTCCCCTCAATTTAAAGCTATGTCCCCTCATGCTAGCCATCACCATCCAAGGAAAAAGGCTCTCACTGTCTACCCTATCTAATCCTCCGATCATCTTATATGCCTCAATTAAGTCACCTCTTAACCTTCTTCTCTCGAACGAAAACAGCCTTAAGTCCCTCAGCCTTTCCTCATAAGATCTTCCCTCCATACCAGGCAACATCCTGGTAAATCTCCTCTGCACCCTTTCCAATGCTTCCACGTCCTTCCTATAATGCGGCGACCAGAATTGCACGCAATACTCCAAATGCGGCCGCACCAGAGTTTTGTACAGCTGCAACATGACCTCATGGCTCCGAAACTCAATCCCTCTACCAATAAAAGATAACACAGCGTATGCCTTCTTAACAACCCTATCAACCTGCGTGGCAACTTTCAGGGATCTATGTTCATGGACACCGAGATCTCTCTGCTCATCCACACTACCAAGAATCTTACTGTAGTAATCCACGGGAGGCAGGAGTTCCGTCACCACACCAATATTTATTTACAATAACGATATTACAGGAGCAGCTACAAACAGTGCTGCTAGCAGTCCAGTCAACTTAAGACTGGCTCACAAAGCCTACACAGGTGCTTATATGGGCCCCCTCAATGAGCTATCATTGAGGGAGCTCATACTCCAATTGGCCAACCAATAAAGCCAATTGGAGTTCATTACACCCTTCCCCCCCAAGGTCCGAGGAATTCCTGCCAGCTGGCATTCCTCTGAGCTTCTTCCTGCTCCTCATGTCTGGGTCTGTCACCTCTGTGTCGTCCGCCGGGTCGTTCTCCGAAGTGGGCGGGGTGTACCTTATAGGTGCCCGTCTTTTCCTTGACGACCTCCTTGGAAGTTGTTCTTCCTCCTCCTCGGGGAGAGGTGTCGCGGCGGCCTCGTCATGTGTGTCCATCTCCGACTCTGATGACTGGATGACGGGGTCTGGAGAAATTACTCGGGGCTGAGGTGTGGGTATCCTTTCCGTCTGGGCTATCCCAGCTTGAGGCGGTCCTGCTTCGCCTGCCTCCAGGTGTGATTCCGCTGCCCTTATTTGGTCTAGGTGTTTCTTCAGCACCTTACCTCTTATTGAAACCTCATAGGATATGGGCCCTGTTTGGGACTCTACCGTGCCTTTGACCCACATTGGTCTATTCCCATAATTCTTGACCCAAACCGGTGCCCCCACCTGGAAATGTCTCTGCTGCCGACTATTATCATGCCTCCTGCGTTGGGCCTCCTGTTGTTTCTCCACTTTCCCCGTTAAATTTGGGAAAAGGAGACTCAGCCTCGTTCGCAGCCGCCTTCCCATTAAGAGTTCAGCTGGTGGTATGCCCATTGTGGAATGCGGTGTGGTCCTGTAATCAAACAGCCAGCGGGAGAGCTTTGTGTCCATTGACGCTGCCGGCTGCTTCTTGAGTCCCGCTTTTAGTATCTGGACCGCGCTCTCTGCCAGGCCGTTGGTCGCTGGATGGTAAGGGGCCGTTTTGATGTGATGGACTCTGTTTTTCTTCAGGAATTTTCCAAATTCCCCACTTGTGAATGTCCGACACCAATACCTCCGGAAGTCCATGTGTTGCAAACGAGGCCCTGAGCTTTTCAATTGTTGATGCTGTGCTTGCCGTGTTTACCCGGTGGACGTCCAACCATTTGGAGTGGGCGTCCACTATCACCAAAAACATTGAGCCCATGAAAGGGCCAACGTGGTCAATATGCAGGCGGGTCCACGGTCTGCCTGGCCATTCCCACGGGTGCAATGGCGCCGCTGGTGGCACTCTTTGCCCCTGTTGGCACTCCTGGCACCGACATACCAAGGCTGCTATGTCTGTGTCCAAACCTCGCCACCAAACGTAGTTCGAGCTAGCATCTTCATTTTAGACACCCCTGGGTGTCCGTAATGTAACTCAGTTAAGACTGCCTGACGGCCCTGAGCTGGGACGATTACCCGGGCTCCCCATTATAGGATACCGTCTTCTACGGTTATTTGGTCCCTTCTGCTCCAGTATGGGTGCATCTGGGGCTCCACTGGTCTTTCCAGTTCCCCTGTTAGCAGTAAATGCTTCATCTTGGCTAAAACTGGGTCTTTTTGCGTCCACAACCGAATATGTTGTGCGTCTACTGGTAGGGTGTCCAAAAAATTTAGAGTCATTACTGTCTCCTCTACTTTTGGTATTTGCGGCGGAGTGTCTGGGACGGGAAGTCTGCTCAAAGCATCTGCATTTGCTACTCGCGTTCCCGGTCTGTGCTCCAGAATGTATCTATATGCCGCCAGTAGCAAAGCCCAGCGTTGGATTCTAGCTGATGCAATCGGGGGTATTAACTTGTCTTCTTTTAATAACCCTAAAAACGGCTTATGGTCCGTCACTATGGTGAATTTCCGCCCGTACAGATACTGGTGAAATTTTTTTACTGCGAATATCACCGCCAGTCCTTCCTTCTCGATTTGGGCGTACTTCCTCTCAGCCATCGCCAAGGTCCTCGAAGCATAGGCTATTGGCCGTTCTTCCCCATTCCTTCCTCTATGGGCTAAGACGGCTCCTACCCCTTAGGGGGATGCATCACAAGTGACCACCAACTCCTTCCTTGGGTCATAATGCTCTAGGACATTTTCGGATGACAGCTGTTCCTTAATGTCCCTAAATGCTCGGTTTTGACGGGTGGACCATTTCCATTCTTGCCCCTTTTTTAGTAGTTGGTGGAGGGGTTCTAGGATAGACGCCCTATTTTCAATAAATTTTCCATAATAGGTTACCAACCCTAGAAATGATCGTAACTCCTGGACCGTGGTGGGAGCTGGGGCTTCCTTTATTGCCCTTACTCTGTCTTCTAATGGATGTAAGCCTGACTCGTCTACTTTATATCCCAGGTACGTCACTTGTGGGGCCAGAAAAACACATTTTTCCCTTTTTAGCCATACGCCTGCTTTTGCGAAACACCTGAGCACATCCTCCAGGTTCCTTAAGTGTTCCCTGTTTGTCCTACCCGTGATTAAGACATCGTCCAAATAAATCACCACCTGCGGCAGTCCCTGCAGAATATTTTCCATCGTACGCTGGAATATAGCGCAAGCTGATGACACTCCGAAAGGTAGCCTAGTATAACGAAAAAGGCCCTTCAGGGTGTTGATCATAGCGAACTTCTGGGAGCCCTTGTCCAGTTTTACCTGCAGGTAGGCGTGGCTCATGTCCAGTTTCGTGAACAAAAGCCCACCTGCCAATTTGGCATATAGGTCGTCTATTTTCGGGATTGGGTATTTGTCCAGCAGTGCGTATTTGTTTACTGTCTGTTTGAAATCTCCACAGACATATCGAGCCATCTGGCTTCAATATTGATACCACCGGTGCTGCCCATTCCGAGAACTGTACTGGTCTGATAACGCCGTCGCGCCGTAACCTTTCTATTTCGTCATCTACTTTCTTGGAAAGTTTTCGTGTCCGGCGCATCGGGATAAGTCAGACTACGTATAATGGCGAAAGCGGAGGGTCCGCACGCCGACAGCAGGATAAGCCGTCTCCTTTCGTCCGTCAGTATATCATTTGCCCGGAAGAAGTAACACATTCTCTCCACATACTGGGACCAGTCCTCAATAGCCGGGTCGAATGCCTCTAACCTCCCAAAAAACAGCATTTTTAAAATGGCAAGGCTTACCCTCCGAGTGCGGCAGCTGGTCTCCGCAAAATTCGTAGTTTACCTCGTCACCACTGTAGTAATCCACGGGAGGCAGGAGTTCCGTCACCACACCAATATTTATTTACAATAACGATATTACAGGAGCAGCTACAAACAGTGCTGCCAGCAGTCCAGTCAACTTATGACTGGCTCACAAAGCCTACACAGGTGATTATATGGGCCCCCTCAATGAGCTATCATTGAGGGAGCTCATACTCCAATTGGCCAACCAATAAAGCCAATTGGAGTTCATTACACTTACCATTAGCCCAGTACTCTGTCTTCCTGTTGCTCCTTCCAAAATGAATCACCTCACACTTTTCTGCATTAAACTCCATTTGCCACCGCTCAGCCCAGCTCTGCAGCTTATCTATGTCCCTCCGCAACATCCTTCCGCACTGTCAACAACTCCACCGACTTTAGTGTCATCTGCAAATTTACTCACCCATCCTTCTACGCCCTCCTCCAGGCCATTTATAAAAATGACAAACAGCAGTGGCCCCAAAAGGATTTGTGAGGATTTGTGAACTGTCCCAACTGTAAGTCATCATCATTCTCCTGGAAAGTAGGGACCACGGGCAGCCCCATAACAGGAGCCTTATCACAGAGAGTGTGTGCTGCCATCTGTCAGTAGGGAGAGTAATGTGCACAGAAGCCATGTGAAGGAGATGGGATGTCCTCACTGGATCTTCTCATCAGCCCGCATGAATCTAGTGGCAGTGAGCATATCCTGAGCTCGCCTGCCTCGTCTGGACATTGCCACTGCCTCATGGCTGAAAACGTCTCCCTCAAAAACCTCCTCAGCCTCATTGCCTTTGACATCCTTCTCATCATGAAGGAAATGTGCCACACCTCCCATTTCCTCCTCAGGCAGTCCCCCCCCCAACCACACCCCCAGCTTGGACCTCGTCGTAACTTGACCCAGCTACAGTCTGTGGCCTCTACACAGGCATCATCATACACCTCCTCAGTGGGTCACCCCTTGTCCCAGAGGAGCAATGTACAGCATTAATGTCCAGTTCTAACTTTGCATGCTGCTTTAGAAAGAACCCACCCCACCCTTGCACCACACCACACGGGAGACCACAGCTTTGGCCATTTTACTGCATCCTGAGCTCTCATCTCAGACTCAGGCCTTGCCCAAAGCTTCACTCCAAGGCCTCACGCTCATCTTGGGCTGCAGGGGGCATTTGCCACTGACATCAGCACACAGCCAAGGATTAGGAGTGCTCTTTTCTGGCACTGTTCCATTGACAACTCTCTATAGGATATAGTTGCGGTAGGGGCTTTTCACAGTAACGTCATTGAAGCCTACTTGTGACAATAAGTGATTATTATTATTATATTATTAGTTGCTTGCCCAGTCAGGAAATGGCAATAATAATAATCTTTATTATTGTCACAAGTAGGCTAACATTAACACTGCAATGATGTTACTGTGAAAATCCCCTAGTCGCCACACTCCGGCGCCTGTTCGGGTACACAGAGGGAGAATTCAGAATGTCCAATTCAGCTGACAAGCACAACGTTCGGGACTTGTGGGAGGAAACTGGAACACCCGGAGGAAACCCATGCAGCCACGGGGAGAACATGCAGACTCCACACAGATAGTGACCCAAGCGGGAATCAAATCCGGGACCCTGATGCTGTGAAGCAACAGTGCTAACCACTGTGCTGCCGTGCCACCCACGGTATAGCCACACCATGGTAGTCATCGATTTTGGAAGTCAGTGAGCCAAGAGTTAAATGCTGAGCAGCAATCAGTGGCACTCTCACATAGTAGTGGTGTATGAGTGGGCATAATTGCACAACTAATTTGACTCTAAGCATCTCATACAGCTGAATGGTCGCAACTGCTACGGGGTACTGACCACTGACAGGTTTTTCAGTTAGCCTTATCCTCGTCAACATCCCGCCTCCAGGAGCCTCCCTCCCCCCACACACACACCCCCACAGCACTGACCCAGGCTTTCCTTTTCCTCTGCAAGGCCCTGCAAATAGGCTTGTGGCCCAGCAGCAGGAGGCATCCTCAGGAACAGTGATTGAAAGTGGACTGATGGGACTGTAATTGGCCAAATTGCATGCGTCCTGTATAATTGGTCCAGCCAAAGTGCGGCTTTCCTGTGAGCAGAGTGGGTTTGCTTTAGCTGGTGCCAGCCACTCATGGTATGGGTCCCCAGACATCCACAAAATCAACAGAGTGGTTAATACTGGCTGGATGTTGAAGTCATAGGCATGTTACCTGTGTTGCAATCAATGAACAGAAATTAATAACGATCGGATTTAGCCACACATAGACGACACAGCAACATATTGGATATGTTTTCTTTGTTTTGCCAAGTAAACACCATTGGATTTCCCCATTTTATACTCATTTCAATCATTTCACTGACATTCACGAATAGGCGAAATATACTTGCAGCTAATGTCCAATACCGAGGATATCATTCTTGTCTCCAAACATACTGACCTGGCGGCACACCTCCAATCAGTTTCCTCTGCATCTTCAGAACCTCTGTGTCTGTGTCCTTGAAACCATTGGGGGAAAGTGTTTCATCCCCTTCACATTCACTCAATAGAGCAAATGCATGAAATCTGCCAGGATATGGTTGTGAGAATATTAACAAACATATATTAAAGGCAGGCACTAGAATATTAAGCATTTGAGGATCTTCTTCTCTGGTTTTCACAATTAGTTTACCCAGCAATAACCTAGCAACGGGGTCACATAGAGTGTGATTTAATGACCTTACTAATCCGAAGCTTCTTAGGTGAATACTCATGTGTTATTACAGCATGGAAAGAGTTAATTTGGCTCATTGAGTCCATGTAATTAGGGACTATTCATGTCAGGTACCAAATTCAATAACAGTTGCATTGTCAATAAGTCTGCTGATGGCTCACTATCATTTTCCAATTAGTAGCTAAACCAGACAGGTGCATTCCCTGGGCCATGATGAACTAACTGTTTTCCAGGTAGAAATAGGGGGCTGTAGTCGGCTGCTTCCTGAGCAGTCCTCAGTTAGGGAGAGAAAAATAATTGTTTGCAGCCTCAATTGGTCACTCCTCACTTGGGAGTGTGGATAGAGGGAAAAGGCTTTGCCATCTTCTGTTAACAATCACCATCAAGGTTCATACTTGAATAATAGTCACTAATTAGATTTTGAAGGAACTCAATGGAAATACGTTAGCAGTTCAGAGAAGGTTTACTAGACGAACACCAGGAATGGACGAGTTGTCTTATGAGGAAATGTTGGGCACGTTAGGTTTGTATCCTTTGGCGTTTAGAAGAGTAAGAGGAGACTTGAGCAAAACCTTTAAGATCCTAAGGGGTCTTGACAGGTTTGATGTGGAGAGGATGTTTCCTCTTGTCTGAGAATCTAAAACTAGGAGTCACTGTTTAAAAATAAGGCGTCATTCATTTAAGAAGGGGATGAGGAGAATATTTTTCCTCTGAGGCTCATGAGTGTCTTCCTCAAAAGGCAGAGTCTTTGAATATATTTTGGCTGAGCTCAATAGATTCATGATTAACAAGGGGGTGAAAGGTTATTGGGTGTAAGCGGTAATGTGGGGTTGAGGTTGCAGTTCAGATCGGCCATGATCTTATTGAATGGCGGAGCAGGCTCGAGGGGCTGAGTGGGCTACTCCTACACCTAATTTGTGTGTTCATAACTGTTGTTCCTGAAGGTGAAAATCAGGCTCCAGGGTCTAATTGACCTACATCTGTTCCTCAATGCTTGCATGTTCCTAATCTCAGCTGCTGCCAATTTCCACAAGCAACCTTCAGGAGAATGGAGTAATTGGTGTCTTAAAGAATGCTTTTCAAATAGTTTGAATTTGCTCACGATAAAATCGGAAGAACACCATGTCTATGTGGAACTCCTCTTGAATTGTATCGATTAGTGCTGGCAACCCGCAGCCAATGGGCCTTATGTGGCCCATCAGGGTTCTGATAGCCAGACATTTTGTTGAGTCAGTGAGAGCGGAGTTTGCGAGAGTGAGAGCAGAGCCGGGAGATGAAAGAGTGTGAGAAAGAGAGTGAAAGCGTCACCAGGAGATAAAAGATCGCGAGAAAGAGCGAGACTGAGAGTGGAGCCAGGAGATAGAAGAGCGCAGGAAAGAGCTGATGCACGATCAATTACACTACGACGAGAGTTGGATACAACTGAGGCTTTATTGCTCTAAGATGTGTGGCCTCCCATAGCAGCTGGCGAAATGGCTGCAGCATGGAGGGCACACACATTTATACTCCGCTTACTGGGCGGAGCCAGCAGGCAGGGACTACTGATGTACCTGTAGTACAGGTCCTACCATACATCATCTAATATAGGTGAAACGGTGGTTTATCACATTCACTCCCTGTTAAAATTGAGTCCGGAGGGGGTGGTGGAGAACTATATACAACAAATGAGTTATACATTTACAATATTGGAGAGAAAAAAAATGTCTCTTGAAGTCCAGTGGACCAGTTAGAGGTTTAACCGGTCCAGGGCCTGGATGTGCCGTTGGGAGCGATGCAGTGGTGGCGGCGATTCCGGTGTTGGTCTGGTCTTCGGTGACTCCGGGAGTGTGCCGAAATCCTCTTCATCCTCGGGCGTGCACAGGGGGAGGACTGATGGTCCTGGGGGGTTGCTGCTGGGAGCGCCAGGGGAGGGGAGGGTGGCGTCGGGCCGGAGAGGGTGTGTGTGTGTGTGTGTGGAACCTGCTGGTGTCAGGTCCCTGAGGGAGACAGTATCCTGGCGGCTGTCGGGGTACGCCACGTAGGCATACTGGGGGTTAGCATGGAGCAATTGCACCCTCCCCACCAACGGGTCCACCTTGTGGAGTCGACGTGCCTACGGAGCAGGACGGGTCCTGGAGCTGCGAGCCAAGTCGGGAGCGACACCCCGGATGTAGACTTCCTGGAGAAGGCAAAAAGACGTTCATGGGGTGTGTTGTTAGTGGCGATGCACAGTAGTGCCCGAATGGACTGTAGTGCATCAGGGAGGACCTCCGGCCAGTGGGAGACCGGGAGGTTCCTGGACCGTAGGGCCAGTTGGACGGCCCTCCATACCGTCCAGTTCTCCCTCTCTACCTGTCCGTTTCCCCGGGGGTTGTAGCTTGTCGTCCTGCTGGAGGCGATACCCCTGCTGAGCAGGAACTGATGTAGCTCATCACTCATGAATGAGGATATCCTGTCACTGTGAATGTAGACGGGGAAGCCAAACAGAGCTAAGATTGTGTTTAGGGCTTTGATGACGGTGGCAGACGTCATGTCGGGGCATGGAATGGTGAAGGGGAATCTGGAGTACTCATCGACCACACTGAGAAAATACGTGTTACGGTCGGTGGAGGGGAGGGGCCCTTTGAAATCCACGCTGAGGCGTTCAAAGGGGCAGGAGGCCTTCACCAGGCACGCACGGTCCGCACTCTGCACAGACCTGGCAGTCCCTGGTGATTGTCCATACTTCCTCGATGGAGTAGGGCAGATTGCGGGCCTTTATAAAATGGCACAACCGTGTGACTCCCGGGTGACAAAGGCTGTCGTGCAGGGCCCGGAGTCGGTCTACTTGTGCGTTGGCACATGTACCTCGGGATAGGGCGTCTGGTGGCTCGTTGAGCTTGCCGGGGCGATACAAAATCTCATAATTGTAGATGGAGAGCCCGATCCTCCACCTCAAGATCTTATCATTCTTGATCTGGCCCAGCTGCGTCTTGTTGAACATGAAGGCGACTGACTGTTGGTTAGAGAGGAGAGTGAATCTCCTGCTGGCCAGGTAATGCCTCCAATGCCGCACAGCTTCAACGATGGCTTGGGCCTCTTTTACGACGGAGGAGTGCCGAATTTCGGAGGCATAAAGAGTGTGGGAAAAGAATGCCATGGGTCTGCCTGCCTGATTGAGACTGGCGGCTAGGGCGACATCTGCTGCGTCGCTCTCTACTTGAAAGGGCAGTGTTTCGTCTACTGCCTGCATCCCGGCCTTGGCGATCTCGGCTCTGATACGGGCGAAGGCCTGTTGTGTCTCGGCCATCAGGGGAAAATAGGTGGACTGTATGAGTGGGCGGGCCTTGTCCGCATAGTTTGGGACCCACTGGGCGTAGTATGAAAAGAACCCCAGGCAGCGTTTGAGGCCTTGGGGCAGTGGGGGAGGGGGTGCTCCATGAGGAGGCGCATGCAGTCCCAGAACCCCGTTCTGGACCACATAGCTGAGGATGGCCAAGCGGGTCGTGCTAAACACGCACTTCTCCTTGTTGTAGATGTGGTTTAGGAGAGTGGCGGTGTGGAGAAATTTGGCAAGGTTGGCACCGTGGTCCTACTGATCATGGCCGCAGATGGTGACGTTGTCTAGGTATGGAAAGGTGGCCTGCAAACCGTACTGGTCGGCCATTCGGTCCATCTCCCTTTGGAAGACCGATAGGAACCCTGAGGAAGTGATAGAGGTGACCGTCTGCCTCAAAGGCAGTGTATGGACGGTCCGATTTACGAATGGGGAGCTGGTGGTAGGCGGATTTGAGGTCTACCGTTGAGAAGACCCGGTACTGTGCAATTGATTGACCATATCAGATATGCGTGGGAGGGGGTACGCGTCGAGCTGCGTGTACCGATTGATGGTCTGGCTGTAGTCCACGACCATTCTGTGTTTCTCCCCAGTTTTAACTACTACAACTTGGGCACTCCAGGGGCTGTTGCTGGCCTCAATGATGCCTTCCCGAAGCAGCCACTGGATCTCGGACCTGATGAAGGTCCTGTCCTGGGTGCTGTGCCGTCTGCTCTTGGCGGCGATGGGTTTGCAATCCGGGGTTAGATTGACGAAGAGGGAAGGCAGATCGACCTTTAGGGTCGTGAGGCCGCACACAATAAGGGATGGTAGTGGCCCGCCGAATTTCAGGGTTAGGCTTTGGAGGTTGCACTGGAAGTCCAGGCCAAGTAGTAGGGCAGCGCAGAGGGGAAGATGGCGGCGCCTACTGGCCATGCTTGGTCTGAGGGGGAGAAGATGGCAGCACCCACTGGCCGCACGTGGTCCGTAGAGGTGAAGATGGCGATGCCCATTGTCCGTAAACGAGGGGGGTGGGGGCGATAGCGGCAACTGCACGGGCCTGGCACACCCCGGCGAAGTGCCCCTTCCCACTGCAAGCCTTACAAAGGGCAGCGTGGGCCGGGCAGCGTTGGCGGGGGTGTTTCTGTGGCCGCAAAAGTAACATTAGGGACCCCCGGGTTCGCTGGCTGGCATGTGGCGCAGGTGTATTGGCTGGGTAAGGCCCCCGCTGGGGCGGCCATCTGTGGGTTCCACGATGCGTAGGAGGGGTGGGCCGTGTGGTTGGGGGTGTAGGCCTGAACATTGTGCGAGGCGACCGTCATAGAGAGCGCTAGCTTCTTTGTCTCTGCGAGATTGAGCGTGGCCCCTTCTAGAAGTCGCTGGCGTATGAGGTCTGACCCAATCCCCGTAACAAAAGCGTCCCGCATAAGGAGGTTTGAATGTTCCGTGGCCATAATGGCCTGACAGTCACAGTCCCGTACGAGTGGGATTAGGGCCCGCCAGAAGTCTTATATGCACTCACCAGGGAGTTGAGAGCGAGTGGCGAGTACGTGTCTGGCAAAGAGCATGTTCGTCTTCTGAGCATAATTTTCTTTGAGCAGCGTCATGGCTTCGACGTAGTTTGGCGCATCCTGGATCAGCGGAAAGACGTTGGAGCTCAACCTTGAGTACAGTATCTGTATTTTCTGAGCCTCCGAGACAGGACTTAGCGCCGAGTTGATGTACGCCTCGAAACAAACTAGCCAGTGCTGAAAGTTCCTTTTGGCGTTGTTTGATTGCGGATCCAGCTGCAGGCGATCCGGCTTGGTACGGAGGTCCATCTTTTGTAAATCTTAGAGCAATAAATTGATGCACGAACAATTGCACAAAGACGAGAGTTGGATAAACTGAGGTTTTTTGCTCTAAGGTGTGTGGCCTTCCACAGCAGCTGGCGAAATGGCTGCAGCATGGAGGACACACACATTTATACTCCGCCTACTGGGCGGAGCAGCAGGTAGGGGCTACCGACGTACCTGTAGTACAGGTCCTACCATACATCACCTAATATAGGTGCAACAGTGGTTTACCACAAGAGCAAGACTGAAAGTGGAGCCAGGAGATAAAAGAGCGAGACTGAGAGCGGAGCCAGGAGTCAAAAGAGTGCGGGAAAGAGCAACACTGAGCGCGGCGCTGGGAAATAAAAGAGCGCAAGAAAGAGCAAGACTGAGAGCGGAGACAGGAGTTAAAAGAATGTGAGAAAGAGCAAAAGTGAGAGCAGAGCCGGGAGAAAAAAGAATGTGAGAAAGAGCGAGACTGAGAGCTGAGTTGGGAGATTACAGAATGTGAGAAAGAGCAAGACTAAGCGCGGCACTGGGAAATAAGAGAATGAGAGTGAGAGCAGAGCCAGGAGATAAAAGAACGTGAGCCCAGGCAACTCCTTCGCCATCCCTGACACATTCAGGGATTGGGAGCACACCCTATCCAGACTAGAGTCAAGCACACAATTAGAATCTCCCCCCCCCTTATCAACCGATGCGTATCCAAATGCGGAAATCTCGCCAACATCTTCTTCATATATTCCACATCATCCCAGTTAGGAGCGGACATATTCACTAACACCACAGGGGCTTCCTCCAGCCTTCTACTCACCATCACGTATCTTCCCCCTGGATCACCCACTATATTACTCTCTGAAAAAGCCACCCTTTTGTTGATGAGCACCGCACCCCCCCCCCCCCCCCCCCCCCCCCCACCCACCATCTTCGTATCCAACCCTGAATGGAACATTGTCCCAGCCACCCTTTCCTCAATCCCGTTTGGTCCTTAACCCTCAGGCGAGCCCCCCTCAGAAACGTCACAGCCATAATGTTCTTTTTATAACAGCAGTGGCAAAGCTTATCGGGAGCAGTCGGGTTTATTAATTAAAATAAATAAAGGTAAGTAAATAAAATCAATATCTAACGCACCTATCTGTGCAATTAGGTCGTGTATAACTTTTAGTTGTAGCTGGTATTAGCCTTAATAAGCAGAGTAAATTGTAATATACATAAGATAAGTGTAAATATTTATTTTGCTTTTCTGATTTGAAGTTGATGGCAGTTCTGTTAATATATGAACGGTTTAGTAATTTCTGTAAATCATTATGAAATATTGAGTGTGTATTAAATGTATTTAATCTTATTCACTAAGGGATAATTTATCATGGCCAATCCACCTAACCTGCACATCTTTGGACTGTGGGAGGAAACCGGAGCACCCGGAGGAAACCCACGCAGACACGGGGAGAAAGTGCAGAGTCCGCACAGACAGTGACCCAAGCCGGTAATCTAACCCGTGTCCCTGGAGCTGTGAAGCAACCGTGCTAACCACTGTGCTACCGTGTCGCCCTATGGTGAAGGACGGCCACTCATTCGGCCCATTCGCTAGCCCAGGGTGCCCATCACTGATTTAGATTGGTAGTCCCAGATTCTTAATTCATTGTAAAATCTCAGAAATGTGATCTGACCAGGGATTAGGATCACGCATAACAAAACCTGGAAAAGAAAAGGAGGATTGAGAGGCTGAGAGAAACAAGGAAAGGGTGGTGAAGATCTTGAAGAAGCCAGTAAACCCACAGTGCAGGAAAGAACAGGAAGCAATGCCCGGGGTACGGGTTGGTGCCAGACAAAACAGATGGCACAGAAGTCTGTTTTCTGCTAGCTGAATCCACAGCTAAAATGGGCCTGAAATTTCTTCCCATCCCACAGGGCCCGATTCCAGCAATGCACAGCAACAATCAGGCACTGTCACTGCCTGAGCAGGACCTAACCAATTTGAAATCAGTGCACATTTTTTCAGGCAAACGTTAGCGGAAAACTGGAACTCCCATCTCCCATAAATGTTCTGGTCGACTGAAGTTTACAACTGATATATTTTTGTTGGCTATGGGTGCCAATGGACCAAAGGCAAGTAAAATATCTTAAGGTACAGGTTAGCCATGATCTGATGGAATTGTGGAAGACAGGCTTAAGGTATTGAATGGCCTATTCCCATTCATATATTCCTAATCTCAGCGTGTGCCAATTTCCACAGGCAAATGTAGTAGGGGAGGGAGGTGATCAAGAAAGAGGTTGGCAGCAGCCCACAGTAGTTCTGTGGGGCCTGGAGCAGCATTCCTTCTATTTATGAGACCGCAGACAGGAAATTTATGGAGTGACGCAACCTCCTCAAAGGATCCATTAGGCAGCTCAAGCTCCAGAAAGGACCTCAACGAAAATAGGCACGATAGCCAGGTGGCCACTGGTATATTAGGCATATCATGAGGTTAAGTTGAAATACCATGATGGTGAAACGTTTTACCTTGGGATGGCTGCTGGTGACAGTGAGGAGCTGAATTCATTGTGCCCTATTGTAACAAGACCATTAACCCATTTCAATAAAACAACACAATTTCCCATGTCCCTCTGGCTGTCGGGCTCACCTTGATGAATGGACAAGAAGGATCAAAAGATTCATTTTTAATTAACAAATTGGAGGATGCCAAAAATTATCGTTGGGAAGGGTGGAATAACCTGACGGTTGGCGCGAGCTGTTTACATTGAGAATGGATTAAATCTGTTTAAATAGACAAAAATATTTTCAGAACAGTAGCATGAATGTTAAATGGGTTCCCTTGGTCTTTAGGACTTTTTTCCTGGCGACAGAATGTGCAATTAGCAGCCGTGAACAAAAAGGTATGAAATAAGTACTGTGCTAACTTGACCACAACGCGTTTTGAAAATTCAGTCTGCTTCACTTATAAAAATATAGAAATATTAGTACAGCATGGATTCAGAAACTAGCAGCAGCCACACAAATCTATACACAGACTACTTGTGGCAATACTAAAAATCCATGCAAGCCCGCACTACCGATGTCACCACTCTGAAATGCTCATATTGGCTAAAGACATCCATATAGGTATTCAAATAGGAATACTATAACACCCGGTAACATTTCTCCCCCTTTAAATTTCAATCCCCCTTAAGGAAATAAACATAATGACACTCATGTCTCAACCAATAGGTCAGTCTTTCAGGAACTTTGCGACTACGCTGTGACCTACACAGAACCACTGGTGACATAAGTGAAGTTTGGCCCACTTGAGCTGGACATATGGGCGCAGCAGTTGGTTGGGTGTTGGCGAATGAATGTCCCTCAATCTTTCCCGGAGTAGCGTCCACTGGATTTCACCGAGCAACAGGATCCACCTCCGGTCGAATATCCACAGCAGCATTTCCTTCTGCCATTTGATCCGGAAATTTGGCTGTCTCAGAATCGCGGTGTAGATTAATGTGATCTTTGTGTCTGCAGATGACTCTTCCGTTAGTTAGTATCACCAGTATAAATACTGGACCACTTTGATTCAGAATAACTCCAGGCAGCCATTGTTGATTACTGCTGAAATCCCTTACACACACACACAATCATTTGGATTGAAATGCCTCTCCTTCGCAGATTAGTCACACTGCTGCTTCTGTATTTCCATCTCATTTTCACTTTGACATCGGGATGTAGCAGATCAGATCCAGGTGACACTTTTGGCTTCCTACCCATCAACATTCCAGCCGGTGAAAGACCTGTTGTGGTTTGTGGCGTGATACTATATGAACCAAGAACAGTGAGAGCTAAGTTCCCAAAGTATCTTCTGTCATTCTCTTCATTCTTTCTTTCAGTCTCTGTACAGCTCAATCTGCTAAACCATTTGATGCTGCGTGGAACGGAGCAGTACCCATATGGCGTTTTCCATTTTTCTGCATGAAATCTTGGAACAAATCACTCAAACATTTTTCCGTTATCAGAAACAAGATAATCCGGTAAGCCATGAGTTGGAAAGACTTGGCAAAGCCTCCCCATTGTAATGGAAGCTGTAATGATACTCATGATGTGTACTTCTTTTTTTTATTATGGGGCGATTTAGCATGGCCAATCCCCACTGGGTCACTGTCTGTGCGGAGTCTGCACGTTCTCCCAGTGTCTGCGTGGATTTCCTCCAGGTGTTCCAGTTTCCTCCCACATTCCAAAGCCGTGCGCGTTAGGTGGATTGGCCATGCTAAATTACCCTTAGTGTCCAACAAGGTTAGGAGGGGTTATTGCGTTACGGGGACAGGGTGGACACTTAAGTAGGTCGGTGCAGACTCGATGGGCCGAATGGCCTCTTTCTGCACTGTATGTTCTATGTTCTATGTTCAAGAACTCACATTCTTGGGATTTGGCACTTTCATGTTAGCTCTAAGCTTTTTCTTCCACAGGGAACAGATCCTACACTGTGATTCTATGACCCAGACATTCCACACTCGGTACCTGGAAGATGCATTTTCTATGCTTCAGATGCAGACCTGCCTCTGAAAATCTCTTTAGCACTTGATCCAGGTTATTGAGGTGCACCTCCTCTGTTTCCCTGTGATCAGGATCTCGTCCAAATAACCTGCCACACTCGGAATTCTCTGCAGTAGATTGTCCATTGTCCTGTGAAAAATCACCAGTCTGGAAGACACCAGATGGTTATATTTGAACAAACCCCTGTGTGTGTTGATTGTGACAGACTGTTCCGAGTCCTCCTCTAACAAGAGCTGCTGGGAGGCTTGACTCATGTGAAGTTTGGGGAACATCTTGCCTCGTGCAGGGATTGAAAATAGATCTTCTACCCTTGGCAATGGGCAAGCATCCAACTCAAAAATCTGATTAAAGGTAAGTCTGTAATCCTCACATATACGCAGAGCTCCATCAGTTTTAAGAACTGGTACAATTGGAGCTACCCAGTGTGAAAACTCAATGATTCCCAGCCCCTGCATCCACTCCAACTCCTCCTCCACTTGGACAAAGGGTCATCTGGACTCGAAGCATTAGCACTTTTCTCTCCCTACAGATGCTGCCAGAGCTGCTGAGATTTTCCAGCATGTTCTTTTCTTTTTGGTTTCCTCCTCCACTTTGCCTTTGCCGTAAGGCAATGTCCCGGGCTTGGGAAAAGTGAGGAGCAGCTGGAGGATCTATGAACAACTTAATTGTAGGACCACACAATGTACCAAGTTCGCTTTTAAAAAGCTCAGGATATTTTGGAAAGACATCCTCTGCACTGTTGTGTGCTTTATCTCATCCCAGTTCAACTTAATTTTCCTGAGCCAGTCACGCCCGAGTAGACTAGGCCCATGCCCGTTAACTACCAGGAGCCATGCTCTTGCTTCTTGGCAGTTATATGAAGTGTCCACCTGTAACGCTCCAAGTAATGGTATATTCTCACCAGTGTATGTTCGAAGGCTGATCCCTGCCTGACTAAGGGCTGGCACCTGCTTAGAGCCCAAAATCTTCCTGAATATCTCCTCACTGATGACAGATGCAGAAGCTCCTCTTTCCACCTCCAGCTTAATTTTCTGTCCATTGACCTCCACTGTAGCATAGTTAGGCTTCGTGCACACTTCACTCACAGTGAACATATTATAGAAGCACTCCTCTTCCTGCCCTGTACCTTCCAGGTGTTGCGTAGCTGACTGAGTCCTCTTTGTATTTTAATTTCCCCGACCAGACTTTGACTTGCTCTTTAACACCCCTGCAAACTTTAGCCCAATGTCCCTTTTTGTTGCAATTGTGACAGACGGTGTCCATGAATTTGCAATGATTTGTATAGAGTGTGCTGAAACACTCCACTGCTTTTACTTTATTTGTTTGCTGGTTCTTTTCTTACTTGATATACTGCGCCAACCTGTGCCCCATGTTAGCCTTTTGAATATCTTTTGCATTGTTGGCAGCCATTTCTATTCCCTGAGAAATTTTTTGAGCCTTCTTGAAAGCCAGTGTGGCTTCTCCTAACAAGCTGTTATACTCCTAACATGCTGTATACTGTCTTCATTAATGCCACAGGTTAATCTATCCTGGAGCATGTCCTCTAACATTGCCCCAAACAGGGCAGCATGGTAGCACAGTGGTTAGCACGGTTTCTTCACAGCTCCAGTGTCCCAGGTTCGATTCCCGGCTTGGGTCACTGTCTGTGCGGAGTCTGCACGTTCTCCCCGAGTCTGCGTGGGTTTCCTCCGGGTGCTTCGTTTTCTTCCCGCAGTCCAAAGTTGTGCGGATTAGGTGGATTGGCCAGACTAAATTGCCCAAAAAGGTTAAGTGGGTTTACGAGGATCGGGTGGAGGCGTGGGTTTGAGTAGGATGCTCTTTCCAAGGGCCAGTGCAGACTCAATGGGCCGAATGGCCTCCTTCTGCACTGTAAATTCTATGAACACACAATGTTCAGAGAGGTGCTGTAATTCAACAACAAAGTTAGCCACCGACTGTCCTGCCTTACGAAAATAACAATGGAATTTAAAACATTGAACAATCGCTGAAGGATTAGGGTTGTGGTGATTCTGAATGAGTGCTACTAAATCCACAAATGAAATGTCCCCCGGTTTCTGTGGTGTTGCTAAGTTCCTAATTCGAGGTAGAGAGAAAACAGGGAAGTATAGACCAGTGAGCCTAATGTCAGTATTAGGAAAGTTGCTGGAGTCCACAATGAAGAATCTCATAGCATAGCATTTGGAAAGCAGTGGTGAATCAGACAAAGTCAGCATGGATTTACGAAAGGAAAATCATGCTTGACAAATTTACTAGAATGTTTTGAAGATGTAACTAGCTGTGTTTACCAGGGAAAACCGATGATCTGGTTTATTTAGACTTTCAGAAAGCTTTCAACAAATTCTCACATAGCAGATTAATATGTAAAGTTAAAGCGCACGGGATTACAGGTAGTGTCTTGAGATGGATAGAAAGCTGGTTAGCAGACAGGAAGCAAAAGGTTGGAATAAATGGATCCTTTTCTGATTGGCAGGCAGTGACTAGTGGGGTACCACAGGGATCTGTGCTAGGACCCCAACTGTTCACATTATATATTAATGAGTTGGACAAGAGAAGTAAATGTAGGTTCTCCAAATTTGATGATACAAAGTTGGGTGGGAGGGTGAGCTGTGAGGAGGATGCAGAGATGCTTCAATGAGATTTGAACAGGCTGAGTGAGTGGGAACATGCATGGCAGATGCAGTATAACGTGGATAAATGTGAGGTTATCTGCTTCAGTAGCAAAAATAGGAAGGCAGATTATTATTCGAATGGGTGTAAATTGAGAGAGGTGGATACTCAGCGAGACCTTGGTGTGGTCCTGCATCAGTCGCTGAAAATAAGGGCGCAGGTACAGCAGGCAGTAAAGAAGGCAAATGGTATGTTGGCCTTCATAGCGAGAGGATCTGAGCATTGGGTGGGGGGGGGGGGGGGTGTTGGGGGCCTCGGAGATTGGGGCGCCGTTTAAAAATGACGTCCTGATCTCTCGGTGCAAGGGGGAGGTCCATCGAGCAGAGCGCCTCATTGTAAAAAAACAGAGCTATGTGCAGCCTTGCCAGCACGTCCCCCATTCAGGCCCCTTATTCAACATGAGTCGCGTTGAATAACCATGTGTTTCACAGCACTGCGAATGCCAGGGAACACGTGGCTAAACGCGCTCTCTCGGGTACTTTGGGAAGATTTTGCCCACTGTAACACTCCATTCCAAGTATCATTTCACATTTTCAAATAATCATACGATAGGATTGTGTACAAATTAATAGCTCCTAAACTCTAGGCCTTAAGCAAAATTGGCAGACTGCACTTCAAGATAATTACTTAAACACCAAACCTTAAATAGATAATATTATAGCATTATCATTCAGGTTAAGTGAAAATGTGATTTGTTACTCATGCTGTACTTCAAACTGGATTCAATCTAGAAATGTACCAACAATTTAATTTAATTTCATGGCACTAGTTAAATGATAGTTATTTTGTGTCAGGAGGCAACACAATTGGCTGAGAGGTTAACTGTCTGGTGTTGTAATGATGTATTATGGGCTTTGGCCCTTCACCAAAACCTCTCGCTTAAAACACAGAAAGCCAATGTTCAAACCTGAGCATTCCTGATTCTTGGACACGTCTGCTTTATTCGTGTGAACATGGCCGGTTGTGATTCAGGTGATTGTATGGAAGGTAATCTTGGAGAACCCAGTTGGTTCACTCCCCCCCCCCCCCCCCCCCAAGACAATTTACAGAGCTACCCTAATGACGGTTGTGGAATTGCTCATAAACGCGAATGTCGAACATTGCCAAAGGTTAAAGGCACCAATCGAGGAAAAATAGGATGGAGCAAGAAAGGATATCAGTGTTCTTTCTACAGTTTAAGCTGTTATTCTGGACACCTCTGGGCAAAACTGGATTAAGATGGTCTCGGAATGAGAGAAAATCAATCCACTGACACTGAGGAGATATTAGTTATTCTAGGACATTGAGCGCATCTAAAACTGGCGGCATGGTGGCACAGTGGTTAGCACTGCCACCTCACAGCTCCAGGGGTCAATTCCGGCCTCGGGTGACTGTCTGTGTGGAGTCTTAACTTCTCCATTGTCTGCGTGGGTTTCCTCCGGGTGCTTCGGTTTCCTCCCACAGTCCAAAGATGTGCAGGTTAGCTGGATTGGCCATGCTAAATTACCCCTTAGTGTCCAAAAGGTGGAGTTACTGGGTTGTGGGGATAGGGTGGAGGCGTGGGCTTGAGTTGGGTCCTCTTTCCAAGGGCCGGGGACTTGATGGGCACTGTAGGGATTCAATGAATTCTGGAGCTGCATATTATTCGATTAAGTGTTCAATGTTATGTCACACATTAATGAGCATGTCTAACATGCAACATGTAAAGAAACATTAGAAATGAGGCCTCCATTAATGTTCCAGTGAAGATAAAACGTGTTGTCAATTGGGAATAATCCATTGTGTCACATGCCATTTACACTGTACCTTCCTTCAGTAAAATGAGCCAATTCTTTCAGAAATCGGACTGTTGCTTCCTCCTTCGCATTGAACGATACTGTGTGGACTGGGCATGGGCTCTTTGCCAACTTCCAACGCAAAAGCTCCCTCATTGCCTCTGGGCCATCACCGGCAGTGAAAAAGTAAACCGCCTCAGTCTGTAGAAAGAACAGTAGAAGTACTGCGTGGGATTCTTCCGGGAAACAGCAAACTTGCTAATTTACCCCAGGAGCAACGGGAAGTCACTCACAATTCACCTATGATTCAGTCTGTCATGAACTGAGAGGAAATATTTATCGGTTAAGAAGAGTGGTTATTTCACTGTTCCAATATGCATTTTGCTTCATTACTTACTGACCTTATTTGATCAAAATTACTTAACTGGTTAAAATTACCCCAGTTATGTACGTGCAGCACATCACGTGATAGGAATACATGCCAGCAACTAAATGACAGAAAATTCTGAAAACTGGGGCCTGTTGCCCTTGTGTGTAAATTCCTATATCAACTCCCAATATGTAAAGCCACGTGCCAGGAAAAATAATTCATCAAGTTTGCGCCACTGTATCTCGAACTTAGCGTGGCACGGTGGCACAGTGGTTATCACTGCCCCCTTACAGGGCCAGGGACCCGGGTTCAATTCCGACCTTGCATGACTGTCTATCTGCAGTTTACATATCTCCCCGTGTCTGCATGGGTTTCCTCCGGGTGCTCCCAGAGTCCAAAGATGTGCAGGTTAGATGGATTGGCCATGCTAAATTGTCCCTTTGTTTCTAAAAAGGTTAGGTGGAGATATTGGGTTACGGGGATAGGGTAGGGGCATGGGCCTAGATAAGATGCTCTTTCGGAGAGTCGGTGCAGACTCGATGGGCCGAATGGCTTCCTTCTGCATTGTAGTGATTCTAAAACAATAATATGGGTTGTACAACATTGTTTATGCATTTTTGCCAAACACAATTATAAAGTTAACCAGTGTTCTTTTCAATGTTGTTAAGTGATGATGTGGTAGTTAAAATAAATGTCCAGAATCAAAAACATTCACTTTTTTGTTCTTTTACAGTTCAGACATGTGATAAAATCAACATTTTTCCAATACTTAATTGAAGTTGAGTATTGAAGAAAAAAGACATGTTGTTGAAGTTTTTCAGCTTGTACTCATCGGACAATGTGCAAGAATACTAAATGTAATGGGAAGAAGAATTCATATTTCATGAGAAGAGAGTACAAATTGGCTGGCAAGTGGTCTCTGATTTTTAGAGGCGTTGCCATGGAGAGTGCACCAGTCAACTGATGACTGACAGTTAACTGCCAAGCTTTATTTGAATTCAAACCAGGCAGGTTTGTAGCCAATCAGAGTGAACCTGACTGGTTTGAATTTAAACAAAGCTCGGCAGTTAACGGTCAGCCATCAGTTAACTGGAGCATGCTCCACAGCAACACCCATTACAGTCAGAATCCGCTAGCCAGCCAATCAGTACTCTTTTCACATCAAGTACAAATTGTTGTTCCCTTTACATTTAGTATTTTTTGCGAATTGCCCTAATGAGTGCATAGATGAAAAGCTTTGCCAGCATGTGTCCTTTTTTTTAAACCAATACTAAAGTTCTGTACTACCAAACAACTGTTTAATTGAAATGGAGAAATTTCAGTTAATGACCATTTACACAACAAGATGTTTTGTGAATTGTCACTTGGTAATATTTACTTATATAATTATGAATATAAATGGCCCATCCAAATGAACCAAAGCTCACAGTATTATCACTCGTTGCTTGTAACACAGCCTCCACTGAACATGTCTTGCTAGTAGCTGGCATATGTTGAAGATTCTGTATCCATTCGATTGCAGAGACGATTGTCTGTGCAGTAACGGGAACAGCATTTTCCTGCCATATAACCATTTCTTCAGCTGCCCTGTGGATCATTCGCAACAAGATAACATAGGTTAACCAATTAAGTAGTGAATTAACAGGTCAGGCACGGACAAGGATTGAAGTATATTCCATGTGCCTCAAACATTAACATTTTCTTTCTATGGGCCTCCATGCATTATATAAACACAACCATTGAACATTTATAGAGTGGATTTGAACTTCCTGTGGGAAACATGTGGGAAGTGAGGGGTTAATATTGGGGCAACATTCTTCCCTCCATGTTCAAGCTGTGCTATCACCCATCACCATTTTATCCCTGAGTTTTGAAAGGCAACACAAATGCTTGCCAGAGGCATAAAAACACCTCATAATTATGCAAAAATCAGGGTCCTATGATGTGGTTTGGAATTTACGCCATTTTTACTTTGGGTCACATAACGATTGGCAGCCAGCAAGAGGGTGGTTGGAAGATGCCTGGGTAAATAAGCACAATTAATTTTTTGTGTGGCTTTCCTGTGCGTCAGTCTCCCTCGGGAAATGTTGGGAATCCCCTGTGGGGCTCTCTGAACCGCCAGCCCACAGCACTCGCCGTAACGTTGGGTGCTGTTCCCTTGGGAAAACTCCCCACTGTCACTCACCAGCCACCAAGTGACGCGACTGGGTTAGGTCGAGAGTCCATCTTGGAAATGGTAATGTGGCGCAAGCCTCACATTGGCATCGTCATGGAAACTTATAGTCCACCCAGAATTAAAATCGGGACTCACAACTTCAAATGTTCTTTCGCTGCAGATGGTGTTGTGTTGGAGCGCCTCCATCATATGTTTAGTATTTCTAGCACTAACCAGCAGTTTCAAAGATAGGATGACTGCACTTAAAATAAATATTCTGAAGCCTTTCACCTCATTTGCTTTATGCGCACTATTGCTCATCCATTTCTACATTTTGTTTTTTCTTTCTGTCATTTGTTTTGTTTCCTTTTCAAATCACCTTAAGCTACTTTGGGCTGGAGTTTATGTGTCCCCATCAGGTGTGTTTTTGGCGAGGGGAATGTAAAATAAAAATAAGACCCACCCACCACCTTCCCACCCACCTCCCCGCCCCCCCCCCCCCCAATCTCACCCCCACAATACGGGGTGTGAGCATGCACGAAAATAGACACCCACTCCACGATATTTAAATAGATAATCAATGTTCAATCAGGCACGTTACCAAGCCAGCTTACCCTGATAATACACTGCCCCTGGCCTAAAACGTCAGGTGTGGACAGTCAAATGAGAGTGGGCAGCCCAATTATTTCAATACTCTCTTCAAAGGGCAGGAAGAAAGGCAGGGTTCAAGGTTTTGGGCCTGCCCTTTGCGGATCGGGGGTACCCCTTGAAGATAACACCCCTCCTTCATACCCAGTGAGGGGCGGACGTCTCACATGAACCTTGTTTTAAAAAAAATCTTTACTAGTGTCACAAGTAGGCTTATATGAACACCGCATTGAAGTTACTGTGAAAATCCCCTCGTCGCCACACTACGGCCCCTAGTCAGGTACACGGAGGGAAAATTCAGCATGTCCAATTCACCTAACAAAGACGTATTTCGGGACTTGTGGGAGGAAACCGTAGCACCCGGAGGAAACCCACGCAGACACGGGGAGACCGTGCAGACTCCACACAGACAGTGACCCAAGCTGGGAATCGAACCTGGGACACTCCTGCTGTGAAGCAACAGTGCTAACCACTGTGCTATGTAATGGCAATAGGGTGGGCCAGGGCAGAGCTTCCTTTCAAGAGGAGTGAGCTGCGTTCAAAAGACTCACGACCCTCTGGGAGAAATAAATTCTCCTCATCTCTGTCTTAAATGAGCTGACACCTTACTTACTTCAATACTTGTATGCTAACCTTTTGTCATTCCTGCACTGAAACACCCAGATCCATCTGATTCACAGATTTCTGCAATCTCTCACCATTTAGATAATAAGCTTGTTTTTTATTCTCCTTCCAAAATGGAGAATTTCACATTTGCCCACTCCATTTGCCAGACCTTTGGCCACTCAGTTAACCCATCCATATCTCTTCGTAGCCTCCTTGTGTCCTCTTCACAACTTACTTTCCTACCCATCTTTGTGTCATCAGCAAATTGACCGATCATACCTTCAGTCAATTCATCCAAATCATTGATAGAAATTGTATAAAGTGGAGGCCCCAGCACTGATCCCTGGGCACATCACTCGTGAAGTCCTGCCAACCAGAAAACGACCCATTTGGGACAACTTTCTGCTTCAGAACTCTACCTTGAATATACTCAAAGACAAAGCACCACTGCTCTCTGGAGGAGAGAATTCCAAACACAAATGACCCACTGGGTGAAGAAATTACCTCCATCTTGAGTGATAGACCCCTTATTTTGAATCTGCGTCTCTTAGTCCGAGATTCCTCCACCGGGGAAACACCCTCTGCATTGACACTGTCAAGCTCCCGCAGAATCTTAAATGTTTCAATAAAAACACCACACATACTTCTGAACTCCAATGAGTATAGGCCCAACCTGCTTCGTCTTTCCTCATAAAATAACTTAATCTCTGAATTGTATATCCCTCGGTAGACTTCACCAGGCTACAACAAGGATGAGTGACTGAACAAGGTGGGAAGAGCAGCACTTCTAGCCTCTTGGCTAATTTGGGCGGCAAGGTAGCACAAGTAGCTAGCACTGTGGCTTCACAGTGCCAGGGTCCCAGTTTCGATTCCCCACTGGGTCACTGTCTGTGAGGAGTCTGCACATTTTCCCCATGACTGCGTGGGTTTCCTCCGGGTGCTCCGGTTTCCTCCCACAGTCCAAAGACATGCAGGTTAGGTGGACTGGCCATGCTAAATTGCCCTTAGTGTCCACAAAGGGTAGGAGGGGTTACTGGGTTACGGGAATAGGGTCGGTACAGACCCGATGGGCCGAATGGCCTCCTTCTGCACTGTGTGTTCTAATTAAAAAATTACAACTGTAGCACAGTAGTTAGCACTATTGCTTCACAGCGCCAGGGTGCAAGGTTCGATTCATGGCTTAGGTCACTGTCTGTGCAGCGTCTGCACGTTCTCCCTGTGTCTGCATGGGTTTCCACCGGGTGCTCCGGTTTCCACCCACAAGTCCCGAAAGACATGCTGTTAGATAATTTGGATATTCTGAATTCTCCCTCTGTGTACCCGAACAGGTGCCAGAATGTGGCGACTAGGGACTTTTCACTTAATTGAAGCCTACTTGTGACAATAAGCGATTATTATTATAATATTATTATATCAGTTACTCTAATCTCGGGCAAAGCAAGTAAGAATTCATAAATGAAAGCAAACAATGTAACATACAGAAATATCATCCTGTTAAATCTTTCATTTGGAGGGCAGCACGGTGACGCAGTGGGTTAGCCCTGCTGCCTCACGGTGCTGAGGTCCCAGGTTCGATCCCGGCTCTGGGTTAATGTCCGTGTGGAGTTTGTATATTCTCCCTGTGTTTGCGTGGGTTTCACCCCCACAACCCAAAAATGTGCAGGCTAGGTGGACTGGCCAAGCTAAATTGCCCCTTAATTGGAAAAAAATGAATTGGGTACTCTAAATTAACATTTTTTAAAAATCTTTCATTTGGTAGGTGATGCGACCGTCAATTCACACGAGACGTAGAGTTGAAGTGAACAGTGGTTTTAATCAGCTAGAACTGTGCCTGCCTGCGACTGCTCTGTACTGAGTGCCGCCTACAGGCTGCAGATCTATATACCTCCCCCGAGGGGGCGGAGCCCACAAGGGCACCAACATAATACAATGTAATGTAGTGTAATACAATGGTGAATGGACACTGTAATACATTCACCACAGTAGCATGCTCACAACTCAATCAGAAGTTTATGGGCGAAATTCTCCGACCCCCACGACGGGTCGGAGAATAGCGGGAGGGCCTTCCCGACATTTTTCCCGCCCTCCCGCTATTCTCCCCCCCCCGCCGAACTCCCGACACGAATCGCTGCCACCGTTTTTTTACGGCCGGCAGCGATTCACAGCTGTTCGATGGGCCGAAGTCCCAGCCCTTTACGCTGTTTTTACGAACGGCAAACAGACCTGATCTGGCCGTTCGTAAAAACGGCGGGAACAACTCGCTTTTTATAACCATGGCACCGATTGGCACGGCAGTACCACGGCCATGCCAAGGGTGCCATGGGCCCGCGATCGGTGGGCACCGATCACGGGCAGCGGGCCCGATGCCCGCGCACTATTTGTCCTTCTGCCGCCCCGCAGTATCCATTCGCGGGCGGCTGAGGGGCATCCCGGCCCGCGCATGCGCGGGTTTCGCGCAAATACGCGATGACGTCATCCGCGCATGCGCGGGTTGGAGTCTTCCAATCCGCGCATGCGCGGCTGACGTCATATGACGCGTCAGCCGGCGCTAACTCCGGCAAGCGGGCTTAACGAAATTCGTTAAGCCCGTGATGCCGGAGCCTACGGCGTCGGGCTGCTAGCCCCGACCGGGGACCAGAATCGGTTCCCGGTCGGGAAGGGGCGCGCTGGCGTCAAACCCGCCCGGGTTTGACGCCAGCCTTACGATTTCTCCCGTTTTGGGAGAATCGCGCCCTATGGGTTTCAGCCCACTTCAGGGTCTGGTTTTTAAGTGTCCCCATCAGGTGTATTTTTGGTGGGCGGGTGGGTTGGGGGGGCAGTGGGGCAAATAAAATAGGGCAGGTGACCAGCTGACCACCCTCCTTCTCACCGCCATTAAGACCATAAGACCATAAGACCATAAGACATAGGAGTGGAAGTAAGGCCATTCGGCCCATCGAGTCCACTCCGCCATTCAATCATGGCTGATGGGCATTTCAACTCCACCTCCCAGCATTCTCCCCATAGCCCTTAATTCCTCGCGACATCAAGAATTTATCTATCTCTGCCTTGAAGCCATTTAGCGTCCCGGCCTCCACTGCACTCTGCGGCAATGAATTCCACAGGCCCACCACTCTCTGGCTGAAGAAATGTCTCCCCATTTCTGTTTTGAATTTACCCCCTCTAATTCTAAGGCTGTGCCCACAGGTCCTCGACTCCTCGCCTAACGGAAACAGTTTCTTTGCGTCCATCCTTTCTAAGCCATGTATTATCTTGTAAGTTTCTATTAGATCTCCCCTTAACCTTCTGAACTCCAATGAATACAATCCCAGGAACGCCAGCCGTTCCTCATATGCTAGACCCGCCATTCCAGGGATCATCCGTGTGAATCTCCGCTGGACACGCTCCAGTGCCAGTATGTCCTTCCTGAGATGTGGGGCCCAAAACTGGACACAGTACTCCAAATGGGGCCTAACCAGAGCCTTATAAAGGCTCGATGTGGAGATGCCGGCGTTGGACTGGGGTGAGCACAGTAAGAAGTCTTACAACACCAGGTTAAAGTCCAACAGGTTTGTTTCAAACACGAGCTTTCGGAGCACGGCTCCTTCTTCACCTGAAGAAGGAGCCGTGCTCCGAAAGCTCGTGTTTGAAACAAACCTGTTGGACTTTAACCTGGTGTTGTAAGACTTCTTACTATAAAGGCTCAGTAGCACATCGCTGCTTTTATATTCCAACCCTCTTGAGATAAATGACAACATAGCATTCGCTTTCTTAATCACGGATTCAACCTGCATGTTTACCTTTAGGGAACCCTCGACTAGCACTCCCAGATCCCTTTGTACTTTGGCATTATGAATTTGGCATTACGGGGTAGGTGGGCTGGCACCAAAATCGGCAGCCCGCCCACCTTATGTAAATAAATAATCAAACTTCAACTGAGCTGGTTACCAAGCCAGTTGACCCCAGTTTTGCTCTGCCCACACCATAGTACAGTTGGGCAGACGTGGGCAGACCATTTTTGTAATAAGTTTTTAAAAAGGCAGGAATGAAAGGAAGGTACTATCTTCGAGGGATGCACTTTGCACGTCAGAGGGCAGCCCCCCCTTATTTCCGACCCATCTACACTCCAAAAACCACCACCCCATACACACCCCCACCCCAAAGCTAACCAAACCCTTCCCACTGAAAACCCCAGACACAGCCCACTCCGGGGCCCATTGAACCTTCTTTCTGGGACTAGTTGCTGTCCCAGGAGTAATGAACTCCTGACACTGCCAGGGTTGCCAGCATCTTCCGAGGGCGGAACTTTCTCCCCTTATTGGAGGGGTAGAATGTTACGGCTGGCACGAAGTGAGTCGGCGTCCGGTCAACTTTCCTGCCGGGAGATGAGCCGTCCACCATTCCCCCCATAAAATGCATCCCCGGGTCATTGAGCAGATATGCTGGGCTGACACTGCATTGCAGTGCTGAGTGAGTGCCACATTCTCGGGGTCTGCACTTGGAACTGAGGCTTGAGCCACCCATTCAACTGGACATAAAAGATCCCATGGCACTGTTCAAAGAAGAAGCCACCTCGTCAACATCCCTGTCGCAAACAAATTCATTCAGGTTCCTTGTTATGTGTGAGATCTTGCTCTATGTCTACTTAACAGTAAGGGGCAGCATTTTCCAGCCCTTCCTGTGGCGGGTTTTCCGCCAGCGGAAATGGTTTGCCATTGGTCACTGGTGGGATTTTCCGGTCTCGTCGGTGTCTGTGACGTACTGCATGGCACGCCCATCCCACCGTCAGGAGTCACCTTCAGTGGGACTGGACGATCCCGCTGGTTTGGAGGGGGGGGGGGGGGGGGGGGGGGCAGACAATTCAGCACGAGGTTTTTCAAAGCAATTTATTGCATGGAAAATACTTCAGAGTGTTTCCAAGACATGATAAGGCACAATATAATTGGAAACATAGAGGCCATTGCTTTACAATTCAATGCACCAAAGTAATTTGAACGCAAATGACTTATTATTCCACTATAGTAAACAAAAGGACACGACGGAGAAAACATATCACGCTGAACCACAATAAACAGGCATCAACAAATTTAATGAATGCCTAACAGACATGATAATAAGAACAAAAATATCCTTGAACCAAATCAAAAACCAAACCAGAGATACACTGTAAACACCCTTACGCTAATGATACACAGAGGGAGCTATACTCAATGCCTGGAACTTTCCAGCCATTCGCACTGGCGGGAGCTTCTGGTTCTGTCGCCAGTACACCCCCCACCACAGGTTTCGCTGCTGCAAGGGGGGGGGATTCAATGGGAACCCCACTGACAATGGCGAGACCAGAAGATCCTGCCGCCAGCCAATGGCAGACTGCCTCCCGCTGTCGGGAAACATTCCGCGGGGGAGGCCCAGGAATCTTGCCCTTTGCGTTGATGCTGTTTTCATACCGAGGGTGTTCGACGTCAATATTTAGAGAATTATAGAATACAACAGCAAAGAAAGAGTCCATCAAGCTCTGTACTAGTTCATTTGAAGTTAGTCCCACTCCCCAGTACTCTTTTCCCTGTAATTTTTTCCCCTTGAATTATTTATCCAGTTTCCTTTTGAAGGCTACTGTTGAATCTGTATTCATCACCCTATCAGGGACTGCATTTCCCCTCGAATTTGAGCCCTCTTCACCACTGGCTTACCTTTATTTATCCTATCTGAACTGTTCATGACTTTAAAACACATTCATCAGCTTCCCCAGTCTATCCATGTCAACTGTAATCCCTCATCAGTGGAGCCATTCCAGGGAATCTCTTTTGTACCCTCTTCAAAGCCTCCATGGCCTGCCTAAACCTAAACCTGAGTGCCCAGCATTACACACATCTCCAGCTGGGGCCAAAGTAGTATTACATGTTTTATTCTTTCACAGGATATGTGTATCACGGGATCGGCCAACAGTGACTCGGGGCTTTTCACAGTAACTTCATTGCAGTGTTAATGTAAGCCTACCTGTGACAATAAAGTGGAGATGCCAGCGTTGGACTGGGGTGAGCACAGTAAGAAGTCTTACAACACCAGGTTAAAGTCCAACAGGTTTGTTTCAAACACTAGCTTTCGGAGCACTGCTCCTTCACCTGAGGAAGGAGCAGTGCTCCGAAAGCTAGTGTTTGAAACAAACCTATTGGGCTTTAACCTGGTGTTGTAAGACTTCTTACTGTGACAATAAAGATTATCGTTTGTTGTCCATCCCTACCTATCTTTGAGAAGGTTTTTGAAATCGATGCCTCTATTTATAAAGCCCAGAATCACACAAGTTTCATTAATTGCTTTGGTAACCTTTCCTGACACCTTCAAAGGTGAATGCACAATGGGGGCGATTTTCCGAGCCTCGCGCCGGGCCGGAGAATCGCCGCAACCGCGCCACGACGCCCCGACGCCAGTGCGCGATTCTCCAAGGTGCAGAAAATCTGTGCCATTTGAAATGAAATTAAATGAAAATCGCTTATTGTCACAAGTAGGCTTCAAATGAAATTACTGTGAAAAGCCCCTAGTCACCACATTCCGGCGCCTGTTCGGGGAGGCTGTTATGGGAATCGAACCGTGCTGCTGGCCTGCCTTGATCTGCTTTCAAAGCCAGCGATTTAGCCCTGTGCCGGCGCAGTTGGCGCAGTGCCAGCCGCGGGCCGCTGGAATCGGTGGGGCTGCCGATTGTCCAGCCCGGATGGGCCGAGTGGCTGCGCGGTTACGACAGAGTCCTGCCGGCGCTGTTCACCCTGGTTGCTGCCGGCGGGAACTTGGCGCGAACGGTCGGGGGGCAGCCTGTGTGGGGGGGGGGGGGGGGGGGGGGGGGGGGGGGTCTGGCCCGCGATCGGGGCCCACCGATCGGCAGGCCAGCCTCTCCCTCCCCCGGGCCTACTTTCCTGCGCCACCAACCCCTGAACACCGACGCCATGTTGAGTCGGGGCCGGCACGCTGAAGAAGTCCGCTGCGCAGGTTGGCGCGGCCCAACTGCGCATGCGCGGGTTGGCACGGCGCCCATTTGGCGCCGGGAAGGGAGGCTGGAGCGGCGTGAACCGCTCCAGCGCCATGCTGAATCGGTCGTCCCCGTGCCCGTTTCGCGCCATCGTGAACACTTGGGCTCCATTTGGGAGAATCGCCCCCAATATGTCCCCTTCACTCTTTTGGACCATTTTACATACATTTATCTCCCTATTCTTCCTACCACACCAACCACAACAAACAGGCATCAACAAATATAATTACAGCTTAACAAACATGATATAATGATTTTTTTAAATCCTGAAAACAAAAGCAAAAAGCAAACCAGAAACACCCCCAAACACTCCAGCAGCAATGATACTCAGAGGGGGCTATACTCACTGTGGTGAACCCATGTGGAAATATGAACTGGTGTTTAAATTTGTGTTTGTGCTTTTTAAACACCAAGGAACCTATCGTACCGAAATATATCACCCACACTTTTCTGCAATAAATTTCAGCTGCCATTTGTTCATCCATTTCACCAGCCCGTCGAAGACACCATTGAAATCTGTTGCTATCTTCTTCCACATTTACTACACTTCCAAATTTTGGATCAGGTGCAAGATTTTGAAAACGTGCCTTCTACCCCCTAGTCACATCATCAATTCTCAGAGCAGCAGCTGTGTTACCACAGTAGCTTGTGAAAATTCCACAGTGTATTTCCCCTCAGTCTGAAAGACAGCCATTCACCATAAGTCTCTGTTTCCTATTCCTCAGCCACCTTTGTTTAGTATCCGTTTATCGATTGACTTGTCGGAGATAAAGAAATGAACAGTGATGCTGAATCATATCTCTAACACAATATTATTTTCAGGATTTTGACACATTTATAAGTGATGCTGCAGTGGCTGATCTCGTATCTAAACGGTGTAAAAGAAGCCGCATAAATCAAACTTTGTCAGCTTACGGGAAATGCTCCTTGATGTGGAATGATTGTCACTAACATAGCCAGAAGATCATTTTTTCTTTTCATTGGAACTGGCTGCATCATTTTTTTTAAAACATAAATGCGGGGAAATAAGAACACAATTGGCTGACAGATTTTTTTTTATTTTAGAGTACCCAATTATTTTTTCCAATTAAGGGGCAATTTAGCATGGCCAATCCACCTACTGGGCACATTTTTTGGGTTGCGGGGGTGAAACCCACGCAGACACAGGGAGAATGTGCAAATTCCTCACGACAGTGACCCAAGGCCGGGATTCGAACCCGGGTCCTCAGCGCCGTAGGCAGCAATGCTAACCACTGTGCCACCGTGCTGCCCTGGCTGACAGATTTTAATGTCTACACTGTAGTTCTCAAATCATAGAAATAACTCTTCAAATATTCAAGAGTGTGAATACAAAATGGAGTTTTAACTATTCATAGCAACATAGAAAGCAGAAGCAGGAGAAGGCCATTCAAGCCTGATCCATCATTCATTATGATCATGGCTGATTATCAAGTCCAATACCCTGATCCCACCTCCACACCCGCCCCCCCCCAAATTCCTTGATCCTTTCGCCCCAAGAGCTATATCTAATTCCTTCTTGAAATTGCATTCTCTTTGAGTGACCGATCCTCCTAACCTGCACATCGAACCGGAGCACCCAGAGGAAACCCACGCAGACACGGGGAGAATGTGCAGACTCCGCACAGACGGTGACCCAATATGGGAATCGAACCCGGGTCCCTGGCGCAGTGAAGCAACAGTCCTAACCACTGTACTCCCGTACCGCCCCATTTGTTTCTGTTTTTCCTGAAAACTCCAGTAAAGAGCCCAAATAATTGCAAGGCATTGTAGAATCCAAAAGTAGGTGTTATGAGAATAAAATTCACTATCAATCCAATCGGGAGCTCAGGAGGAAGCTTCTTTACCCAGAAAGTAGTTAGAATGTGGAATTTGCCAAAACACAGAGTGGTTGAGGAGAATAGCAGAGCTACATTTAAGAGGATACGCATGAGGGGGTATGGAATAGATATGTTGAAGGTATTAGGTGGATGAGGGTCGAAAGAGACTGGAGTGGGGTGTAAACACTGGCGTAGACTAGTTGGGCCGAGTGGTCTTATTCTCCTCACGGAAAACATTCTACGCAAACGATATGCAGCGCGTGCAGCACGCTGGCGCATGGTTAGAGTTCAATCTTGGCTCTGGGTCACTGTCTGTGTAGAGTTTGCACATTCTCCCTGTGTTTGCGCGGGTTTTGCGCCCACAACCCAAAGATATGCAGGGAGATGGATTGGCCACGCTAAGTTGCCCCTTAATTGGAAAAAATGAATTGGATACTCTAAATTTATTTTTTTTAAGAAAAACAATATGCAGCGATTTGTGATCTTACTAGGAGTGATGGACTGTATAATTCCACACCGTTTTTGGACTTCCCTTGTTACCAAACTCACCCTCGCCAGCAGACTTCATTTTCCATTTTGCCTACACATTTGGTAGCCATTCATTGCTGCAAAATACATCGCTTTAGCAAGGCCTGTGTTTTGGAAATGGTTGGACTCAAACCTTATTTTGTCAGAGGGTAATTTTCAAAGATGCCACTCTAGGAGTGCAGGTGATTAATCCACTCTGTTTCACAAGTGTTATCAAAGGAGCCAGTGATTAGATGTTTTCTGTATTGCCTTTTTATAAATACAAGTTTAGAAATCCGTGTACAAATAGCATTAACTGCAGTTGGAAGCATGAATTCTCAGCATTGGAACATGAACTCATTAGATACAATTTCTGCATTGGTACTGGAAGTTTATTATCACAGTTCTATTAACTGAAAATGCACACCACTTTTCCATTTTTTTTAAAAATCAATTTTGTGATTCAAATGAACTAACATACATCTGAATCTGGATACTTTATTTGCATTGGTTTACCCACTTTATAACTGCAGCGTAAAAGATTTTCTTTTGCAAGAACATGGAGATTACACACTGTCTGGTTATCTTCAGAAAGAGCCATTTCTAAATTACTGCAGAGACAGTGGGCGGTATTCTCCCCGCCCAACGCCGGGTGGGAGAATCGCCAGGACGCCGCGCGAATTGCGCCACACCACCCCGGCCCCCGCACGCGATTCTCCCACACCCCCAAAACCAGCGTCGCGCGAATCGCGCCACGCCGCCCTGACCACCATGCGTAATTCTCCCACACCACCGAAACCAGCACCGTGCGAATCGTGCCGGAGTGGCAAAACGGCGAGTGGTAATTCTCCGGCCCGGATGGGCCGAGCGGCAGCTCCGATGCGACAGGTTCCCGCCGGCGCCGTCCACCCCTGGTCGCTGCCGGCGGAAACTGTGCGGGAACGCTGGGGGGTGTGGTGAATTATAAATACTAATAATCCACACTGTATTGTACAACATGTGTTGAGCCTGTATATTGTATTGGATCACGTGTAGTTGCACGGCTCTACCCATAGGGGGAGATGAGGAGCTTGTACTGGGCTCCACCCATGGCTCCACCCATGGCTCCTCCCCTTAACCGGATGTATGAAGGTTGATGCTGAGAGCCTGCCTGCCAGTTCATCTGGAGTTCATCTCGTCACAGGCAGGCTCTGTTGTAAGACGATTAAAACCACAAATCACATCTAATCACGTGTCGCGTGAATTGATGGTCTCATCAGGGGGGTGGCCTGTGTTGGGGGGGAGGGGTGCTCTTTCACCGGGGATGGCCTCCGATGGGGTCCGGCCCGCGATCGGGGCCCACCAATCAGCGGGCCAGCCTCTCCCCCACCGGGCCTACCTCCTTCCGCGGCAGTCCCAGAACACCGGCACCATGTTGGTGAGGGGCCGGTGCGCATAAGAAGTTTCCCGCGCATGCGCAGGATGGTGCAGCCCAACTGCGCATGTGTAGGAATGAACTGCCCCATCTGCGCATGTGCCCGGGACCTGTTCGTGCCATCGTGAAATGGGGAGGCCCAGGAATCTTGCCCTTTGCGTTGATGCTGTTTTCATACCGAGGGTGTTCGACGTCAATATTTAGAGAATTATAGAATACAACAGCAAAGAAAGAGTCCATCAAGCTCTGTACTAGTTCATTTGAAGTTAGTCCCACTCCCCAGTACTCTTTTCCCTGTAATTTTTTCCCCTTGAATTATTTATCCAGTTTCCTTTTGAAGGCTACTGTTGAATCTGTATTCATCACCCTATCAGGGACTGCATTTCCCCTCGAATTTGAGCCCTCTTCACCACTGGCTTACCTTTATTTATCCTATCTGAACTGTTCATGACTTTAAAACACATTCATCAGCTTCCCCAGTCTATCCATGTCAACTGTAATCCCTCATCAGTGGAGCCATTCCAGGGAATCTCTTTTGTACCCTCTTCAAAGCCTCCATGGCCTGCCTAAACCTAAACCTGAGTGCCCAGCATTACACACATCTCCAGCTGGGGCCAAAGTAGTATTACATGTTTTATTCTTTCACAGGATATGTGTATCACGGGATCGGCCAACAGTGACTCGGGGCTTTTCACAGTAACTTCATTGCAGTGTTAATGTAAGCCTACCTGTGACAATAAAGTGGAGATGCCAGCGTTGGACTGGGGTGAGCACAGTAAGAAGTCTTACAACACCAGGTTAAAGTCCAACAGGTTTGTTTCAAACACTAGCTTTCGGAGCACTGCTCCTTCACCTGAGGAAGGAGCAGTGCTCCGAAAGCTAGTGTTTGAAACAAACCTATTGGGCTTTAACCTGGTGTTGTAAGACTTCTTACTGTGACAATAAAGATTATCGTTTGTTGTCCATCCCTACCTATCTTTGAGAAGGTTTTTGAAATCGATGCCTCTATTTATAAAGCCCAGAATCACACAAGTTTCATTAATTGCTTTGGTAACCTTTCCTGACACCTTCAAAGGTGAATGCACAATGGGGGCGATTTTCCGAGCCTCGCGCCGGGCCGGAGAATCGCCGCAACCGCGCCACGACGCCCCGACGCCAGTGCGCGATTCTCCAAGGTGCAGAAAATCTGTGCCATTTGAAATGAAATTAAATGAAAATCGCTTATTGTCACAAGTAGGCTTCAAATGAAATTACTGTGAAAAGCCCCTAGTCACCACATTCCGGCGCCTGTTCGGGGAGGCTGTTATGGGAATCGAACCGTGCTGCTGGCCTGCCTTGATCTGCTTTCAAAGCCAGCGATTTAGCCCTGTGCCGGCGCAGTTGGCGCAGTGCCAGCCGCGGGCCGCTGGAATCGGTGGGGCTGCCGATTGTCCAGCCCGGATGGGCCGAGTGGCTGCGCGGTTACGACAGAGTCCTGCCGGCGCTGTTCACCCTGGTTGCTGCCGGCGGGAACTTGGCGCGAACGGTCGGGGGGCAGCCTGTGTGGGGGGGGGAGGGGGGGGGGGAGGGGGGGTCTGGCCCGCGATCGGGGCCCACCGATCGGCAGGCCAGCCTCTCCCTCCCCCGGGCCTACTTTCCTGCGCCACCAACCCCTGAACACCGACGCCATGTTGAGTCGGGGCCGGCACGCTGAAGAAGTCCGCTGCGCAGGTTGGCGCGGCCCAACTGCGCATGCGCGGGTTGGCACGGCGCCCATTTGGCGCCGGGAAGGGAGGCTGGAGCGGCGTGAACCGCTCCAGCGCCATGCTGAATCGGTCGTCCCCGTGCCCGTTTCGCGCCATCGTGAACACTTGGGCTCCATTTGGGAGAATCGCCCCCAATATGTCCCCTTCACTCTTTTGGACCATTTTACATACATTTATCTCCCTATTCTTCCTACCACACCAACCACAACAAACAGGCATCAACAAATATAATTACAGCTTAACAAACATGATATAATGATTTTTTTAAATCCTGAAAACAAAAGCAAAAAGCAAACCAGAAACACCCCCAAACACTCCAGCAGCAATGATACTCAGAGGGGGCTATACTCACTGTGGTGAACCCATGTGGAAATATGAACTGGTGTTTAAATTTGTGTTTGTGCTTTTTAAACACCAAGGAACCTATCGTACCGAAATATATCACCCACACTTTTCTGCAATAAATTTCAGCTGCCATTTGTTCATCCATTTCACCAGCCCGTCGAAGACACCATTGAAATCTGTTGCTATCTTCTTCCACATTTACTACACTTCCAAATTTTGGATCAGGTGCAAGATTTTGAAAACGTGCCTTCTACCCCCTAGTCACATCATCAATTCTCAGAGCAGCAGCTGTGTTACCACAGTAGCTTGTGAAAATTCCACAGTGTATTTCCCCTCAGTCTGAAAGACAGCCATTCACCATAAGTCTCTGTTTCCTATTCCTCAGCCACCTTTGTTTAGTATCCGTTTATCGATTGACTTGTCGGAGATAAAGAAATGAACAGTGATGCTGAATCATATCTCTAACACAATATTATTTTCAGGATTTTGACACATTTATAAGTGATGCTGCAGTGGCTGATCTCGTATCTAAACGGTGTAAAAGAAGCCGCATAAATCAAACTTTGTCAGCTTACGGGAAATGCTCCTTGATGTGGAATGATTGTCACTAACATAGCCAGAAGATCATTTTTTCTTTTCATTGGAACTGGCTGCATCATTTTTTTTAAAACATAAATGCGGGGAAATAAGAACACAATTGGCTGACAGATTTTTTTTATTTTAGAGTACCCAATTATTTTTTCCAATTAAGGGGCAATTTAGCATGGCCAATCCACCTACTGGGCACATTTTTTGGGTTGCGGGGGTGAAACCCACGCAGACACAGGGAGAATGTGCAAATTCCTCACGACAGTGACCCAAGGCCGGGATTCGAACCCGGGTCCTCAGCGCCGTAGGCAGCAATGCTAACCACTGTGCCACCGTGCTGCCCTGGCTGACAGATTTTAATGTCTACACTGTAGTTCTCAAATCATAGAAATAACTCTTCAAATATTCAAGAGTGTGAATACAAAATGGAGTTTTAACTATTCATAGCAACATAGAAAGCAGAAGCAGGAGAAGGCCATTCAAGCCTGATCCATCATTCATTATGATCATGGCTGATTATCAAGTCCAATACCCTGATCCCACCTCCACACCCGCCCCCCCCAAATTCCTTGATCCTTTCGCCCCAAGAGCTATATCTAATTCCTTCTTGAAATTGCATTCTCTTTGAGTGACCGATCCTCCTAACCTGCACATCGAACCGGAGCACCCAGAGGAAACCCACGCAGACACGGGGAGAATGTGCAGACTCCGCACAGACGGTGACCCAATATGGGAATCGAACCCGGGTCCCTGGCGCAGTGAAGCAACAGTCCTAACCACTGTACTCCCGTACCGCCCCATTTGTTTCTGTTTTTCCTGAAAACTCCAGTAAAGAGCCCAAATAATTGCAAGGCATTGTAGAATCCAAAAGTAGGTGTTATGAGAATAAAATTCACTATCAATCCAATCGGGAGCTCAGGAGGAAGCTTCTTTACCCAGAAAGTAGTTAGAATGTGGAATTTGCCAAAACACAGAGTGGTTGAGGAGAATAGCAGAGCTACATTTAAGAGGATACGCATGAGGGGGTATGGAATAGATATGTTGAAGGTATTAGGTGGATGAGGGTCGAAAGAGACTGGAGTGGGGTGTAAACACTGGCGTAGACTAGTTGGGCCGAGTGGTCTTATTCTCCTCACGGAAAACATTCTACGCAAACGATATGCAGCGCGTGCAGCACGCTGGCGCATGGTTAGAGTTCAATCTTGGCTCTGGGTCACTGTCTGTGTAGAGTTTGCACATTCTCCCTGTGTTTGCGCGGGTTTTGCGCCCACAACCCAAAGATATGCAGGGAGATGGATTGGCCACGCTAAGTTGCCCCTTAATTGGAAAAAATGAATTGGATACTCTAAATTTATTTTTTTTAAGAAAAACAATATGCAGCGATTTGTGATCTTACTAGGAGTGATGGACTGTATAATTCCACACCGTTTTTGGACTTCCCTTGTTACCAAACTCACCCTCGCCAGCAGACTTCATTTTCCATTTTGCCTACACATTTGGTAGCCATTCATTGCTGCAAAATACATCGCTTTAGCAAGGCCTGTGTTTTGGAAATGGTTGGACTCAAACCTTATTTTGTCAGAGGGTAATTTTCAAAGATGCCACTCTAGGAGTGCAGGTGATTAATCCACTCTGTTTCACAAGTGTTATCAAAGGAGCCAGTGATTAGATGTTTTCTGTATTGCCTTTTTATAAATACAAGTTTAGAAATCCGTGTACAAATAGCATTAACTGCAGTTGGAAGCATGAATTCTCAGCATTGGAACATGAACTCATTAGATACAATTTCTGCATTGGTACTGGAAGTTTATTATCACAGTTCTATTAACTGAAAATGCACACCACTTTTCCATTTTTTTTAAAAATCAATTTTGTGATTCAAATGAACTAACATACATCTGAATCTGGATACTTTATTTGCATTGGTTTACCCACTTTATAACTGCAGCGTAAAAGATTTTCTTTTGCAAGAACATGGAGATTACACACTGTCTGGTTATCTTCAGAAAGAGCCATTTCTAAATTACTGCAGAGACAGTGGGCGGTATTCTCCCCGCCCAACGCCGGGTGGGAGAATCGCCAGGACGCCGCGCGAATTGCGCCACACCACCCCGGCCCCCGCACGCGATTCTCCCACACCCCCAAAACCAGCGTCGCGCGAATCGCGCCACGCCGCCCTGACCACCATGCGTAATTCTCCCACACCACCGAAACCAGCACCGTGCGAATCGTGCCGGAGTGGCAAAACGGCGAGTGGTAATTCTCCGGCCCGGATGGGCCGAGCGGCAGCTCCGATGCGACAGGTTCCCGCCGGCGCCGTCCACCCCTGGTCGCTGCCGGCGGAAACTGTGCGGGAACGCTGGGGGGTGTGGTGAATTATAAATACTAATAATCCACACTGTATTGTACAACATGTGTTGAGCCTGTATATTGTATTGGATCACGTGTAGTTGCACGGCTCTACCCATAGGGGGAGATGAGGAGCTTGTACTGGGCTCCACCCATGGCTCCACCCATGGCTCCTCCCCTTAACCGGATGTATGAAGGTTGATGCTGAGAGCCTGCCTGCCAGTTCATCTGGAGTTCATCTCGTCACAGGCAGGCTCTGTTGTAAGACGATTAAAACCACAAATCACATCTAATCACGTGTCGCGTGAATTGATGGTCTCATCAGGGGGGTGGCCTGTGTTGGGGGGGAGGGGTGCTCTTTCACCGGGGATGGCCTCCGATGGGGTCCGGCCCGCGATCGGGGCCCACCAATCAGCGGGCCAGCCTCTCCCCCACCGGGCCTACCTCCTTCCGCGGCAGTCCCAGAACACCGGCACCATGTTGGTGAGGGGCCGGTGCGCATAAGAAGTTTCCCGCGCATGCGCAGGATGGTGCAGCCCAACTGCGCATGTGTAGGAATGAACTGCCCCATCTGCGCATGTGCCCGGGACCTGTTCGTGCCATCGTGAAATGCGACGGCGTTCACGATGGGGCGGGCACTTAGTCCCAGGAGTCAAGTATACTGCCCAGTTTTCTAGAGTGTTTAATTTAAATACTGCAGTTTATTTGTGTGATTGGCCGAATAATTCCTTATTGTTTTTCAGATTAATGAATGCAGGTCATTTGAAAAATATAAATTCAGCATCATGCATCTCAGGTTCATGTGCAAAAGTAGATTCCAGTGTAACTCTACAGTGATCATTCCAAGTTAATGCACACTGCAGCCCTAAGGAAATGGAAGAATTAATCTTAATGGGGACTTGGAGATTAGGGGCGGGATTCTCCCCTACCCGGCGGGGCGGGGGGTCCCGGCGTAGGGGAGTGGCACCAACCACTCCGGCATTTGGCCTCGCCAAAGATGCGGAATTCTCCAAACCTTTGGGGGCTAGGCCCGCACCGGAGCGGTTGGCACCACGCCGACTGGCACCAAAACCGGCACCAGCGGCCTTTGACGCCCGGCGCCGGGGCTGGCCGAAAGGCCTTCGCCGGTTCGCGCATGCGCCGGTGGTGAGCTGCCACTGACGTCACCACCAGCGCATGCGCACTGGGGGATTCTCTTCCGCCTCCACCATGGTGGAGGCCGTGGTGGCGGCGGAAGAAAAAGAGTGCCCCCACGGCACTGGCCCGCCCGCCGATCGGTGGGATCTGATCGCGGGCCTGGCCACCGTGGGGGCACCCCCTGGGGTCCGATCGACCCGCGCCCCCCCCCCCCAGGACCCTGGGGGTCCGCTTGCGCCGCCGATCCCGCCGCCACCAGAGGTGGTTCAAACCTCGGCGGCAGGAGAGGCCTCCCAGTGGCGGGACTTCGGCCCATCGCGGGACGGAGAATCGCCGCAGGGGGCTCGCCGATCGGCGTGAGGTGATTCCCGCCCCCACCAATTCCCGGGTGGCGGAGAATTTCTGCCACAGCGGGGGCGGAATTTCGGCGGCCTCGGGCGATTCTCCGACCCTGCGTGGGGTCGGAGAATTTCGCCCCTGATCTGAGGTATATAGTAATCTTTCCTAGAGGAACTGGCATATTTGGAATTAAGCTGAAATCATAAGAAAAGTTGAAAAATATAACTGGTTTCCTTTCACTAGCCCAGTTTGCAACTTTTCTTCAATGAATACAGTGCAAAAATGATTTCACTACTTAACAAGTTAATTAATGGGTTTGGATAAAATCCCTGGGTTCACCAATTTAGCGAAGCATTTGGCAGATTCACCGACAGAAGTCCCAGCTGGGCTCCCTTGGAGATGAATTGATTGAGTAATAGGAAGCTGAAAGTAATGGTCAATGGATGTTTTTCGGGCTGGAGGAAAGTTTGTATCGGGACCCTTGCTTTTCCTGATATATATTAATGACAATGGATCTTGGGGTGCAGGGGACAATTTCAATGGGTGCGGTTGACACAAAACTTGGAAGTATTGTAAACTGTGAAGAGGACAGTGTAGAACTTCAAAAGGACATAGACAAGTTGGTGAAGTGGGCAGATAGGTGGCAGATGAAGTTCAATGCAGAAAAGTGTGAGGTGATGCATTTTGATAGGAGGAACATGGAGAGACAATATAAAATATAGGATAAAATTATGAAAAGGGTGCAGGAGCAGGGGGATGTGTCTGTATAAGTGCATAAATCATTGAAGGTGGCAGGACAGGTAGAGAGAGCAGTTAATAAAGCAGATAGCATGCTGGGCTTTATTATTAGGGGCATAAAGTACAAGAGAAAGCAAGTTATTACTAAAATTATACAAGACACTAGTTAGACCTCAGCTGGAATATTGTGTACCGTTCTGGGTGTCACACAATAGGAAGGATCTGAACACATTGGAGAGAGTGCAGAAGAGGTTTACAAGAATGGTCCCAGGGAGGAGAAACTTCAGTAATGAGGATAGATTGGAAAGTTGGGATTGTTCTCCTTAGAGAGAAGGATAAGAGGGTGTTCGGTAGCAATGTTCAAAATCATGAGGGGGCTGGACAGAGTAGATCGGGAGAAACTGTTCCCGTTCGTTAAAGGATCAAGAACAAAAGGGTATAGATCTAAAGTGATTTGCAAAAGAAACAATTGTGATATGAGAAAACCTTTTTCACACAGTGAGTGGTTCAGGTCCGGACTGCGCGGCCTGGAAGTGTGGTGGCAGCAGGTTCAATCAAGGCATTCAAGAGGTCGTTCGATGATCATTTGAATAGAAACAATGTTAGGGGTACAGAAAAAAGGTAGGAAGGTGGCATTAAGTCAGAATGCTCATTTGAAGATCCAGTGCTGACACAATGGGTTGAATGGCCTCCTTCTACACCATAACAATTCTGATTCTGTGAAAGGATGCAGTGCCGTATAAATGTTCTGACTCCAACGCCCCATCAATTTCAAATAAGCTAATCATCTTCATATTGTTTAGACGTTGCAATATGTTCATTATTGTAGAATCAGAGGAACCTAAGAACAGGAGAAGGCCATTTTGCCACTAGAGCCTGTTCTGCATTCAATTAGATCTGACAATCCCCATGGGGGAACCATAAATCAAAATAACAAAGGGTACTGAATGACCCCCAGATGAAGAAATTACCAACAGGATTCCACTTTTTATAGTTCTACAGTATGCCATTCTTTATTCATGCTTGATAGGTCAGGCGTCTCCAACAACACGGGTGCAATTATCATCAGCAAACATTCTCCCCCTTGAGACATGACAATCCTGATGATGCATCTTTCTTGAGTTCCTTTTTAACCCACAAACCCATAACACTCCGATTCGTAGCTTGGTCACTCTGGGAAGACACCCAGTTCTTTAGCATTTCCAAGCCATTCTCACCCCTTCCCAGATATTAGATCATTTTTAGCTCGCATAATGTCTCCAAGAGCTCCTGGTTCCTTTTCTGCCAAACAGAAAATCTAACCTCGTCCCAAAATTGGTTTTCTTCTTTTCCTCACAGGAATTCGGTGTGTTCCTCTTTCTGTCTTTCATGCTGTCTCTTTGTGTCTGGACCTGGGCCTTCACCCTTCACCCCTGTTCGTAGTTCTGCTTTTGCTCCACGCAGCCTCCATATCGTAACTTCCTTCCTGTTGATACTACTTACAGTCAAATGTTGCTAGATTACATGGCCCAAACTTTGCCTCCTTCAAATAAAACCAAGTCCGCCTTTGCACAGGTGCAGATTGGACAGTCTTTTGGGGGGCTCCATAGTCAGAGGACGTCCTCCATACGGGCCTCATTTGTCAGAGCGATGAGCAACCTGCCTAACTCTGCTGAAACCACAGGGTTACTATTGCCATGAAGAAGCAATAGGAAGTGGGAGAGGAAGAGTTCTTAGTTGCACAAGGAGATTCACTCAGCTGTTTGTGACCCAACTAAATGTTGCTTGGTTGCGAAAAGGAAATGAGGAAAGTTTTTTTATATGCTGTGTCACCTACATTGCAATATGTTGATTTTGTAATGAACACCTGAGTGACAGACCCAGAGTGGAGGCTGTGCAGTCTGTGTGGTTGTGATTTATGGCTGTGGGAATATTTTGTGTTGGGAGTAGTGGAAACCCAGAGCATTCTGGGTTACACTTCCATCTACCTTTAGACTTGTTGGCTATCTGTAGCCTGCCTGTGTGAGCCTGACACATGCTTCTGTCAACCAGAAATGCTATTACAGTTGCTTTGGCCACATTACGCTCCTCTTCCTCCAGCTTCTCCTCCTCCTCGGAAGATGATGAGTGATCTCCAGCTCCTTCCTCCTCCATCCCTCCCTGTTATGCAAGAAGCAATGGAAGACCACCATTCTGGAGACCCTTGCTGAGACCTACTGTGGAGGGGGGGGGGGGGTCTTCAAACCTTTCGAGGTATCCGAATCTCATTTTCAGAAAGTCAATGGCTTGCTCAATGATTGCATTTATGGTGATGTGGCTCCTATTGCATCGCTCCTCGGCATTGCTGGCAGGGATCCTGACATTTGTCAACAACCAGGTCCTCTGAGGCTAGCTCTTGTCTCCAAGGAGCCACCTGCTCAGTTTGTTTGGAGTTGCAAACACCTGGGATTGACTTGCCTAGCAGAGGATCTGGGGACCATGGCAGCTTCCAGGAAATCATGAACACACAGAATCACAGAATAATACAGCACAGAAGAAGCCCTTTGGCCCATTGAGTCTGCACCAACACATAAAAAACACCTGATTTACCTTCCTAATCCCGATTGCCAGCACTTGGCCCATAGTCTCAATGTTAAGACGTGCCAAGTGCTCATCCAGGCAACTTTTTAAAGGATGTGAGGCAATCCGCCTCTACCACCCGCCCAGGAAGTGCATTCCAGACCATCATCACCCTCTGTGTAAAAAATGTTTTTCCTCAAATCCCCCTAAACCTCCTGCCCCTCACCTTGAACTTGTGTCCCCTCATAAATGACCCTTCAACTAAGGGAAAAAGCTTCTCCCTATCCATCGTGTCCTTGTCCCTCATAATCTTGTACACCTTAGTCAGGTCGCCCCTCAGTCTTCTTGGCTCCAGCGAACACAACCCAAACCTATCCAACCTCTCTTCATAACTTAAATGCTCCATTCCAGGCAACATCCTGGTGAATCGACTCTGCACCCCCTCCAGTGCAATCACATCCTTCCTATAATGTGGCGACACGCGTGATAAACTTAGAGGTCACAGGCAATCCAGACATGGAAGGAGTGGAATCCCTTCCAGTTGCTGAACACCGCGCAATGATCAGAGGGTGCATCGATTGCCACTTGTGGGCAGTCGATGATCCCCGGAAGCTGCAGCAAATCCAACACCTACTGCAACTTGGAGTCTAACTCCAAATCTAACTGGTCTCATCAGTGTCAAAGGGCACATGATGGGCGGCCTTGGCAAACATTGGGAGGTGGACTTCATACCTCGCCGATTGCGAGGTCCTGCAGGTCTCCCCCAGCTGATGGCTGGAAGGAAATGAGGGTGAAAAAAAAGTCAGGGCTCTGATGACATTGATGGCCACTGGCAGCTCTCCACCAGGCTCTCTTGGAGGGCTCTCCTGTTCCAAAAGGCTGCAGATATCAACACGGGCTGCCACAAGAGTCTCCTGAAGCATTGTTGCTCAGCTAAATTGAGGAAGGTGATCCTTTGTGTGCCGGTCATGTTTGAAGGGCCTCACCTCCTTCGAGCTTCAAACCAGTGCCCCACCTTGTCCTGCGGAGTGGCATGTGGCCATGGAGAATTAAGACAGCTGTTGTTGCTGCTCCTGCTCTTGGTGTTGCTGGTCCCCCTTCCGAGGTCGTTATATAGTAATGGCTGCCTAAGCTGCTCAATAATTCTGCAGCAAAGACAGACAGCAGATCAGTTCAGACCAAGGTAAGTAAGATCCCAATGCAAGTCAAATGAGTTCCAAGACATTGTTCCTGTCTTGTGAAGCAGGGGCAAGTGCTGAGACAAGTACTGAGAGTACAAACTTTTTCTATAGGCATAGCTGAAGCTGTTGTTTTCGCTGGGCGGAATTCTCCCATGACCGTGCGGCAGGTTTGATGGCGGGTGGGGGCAGGGCTGGAGAATTCAACGGGAATCCAGAAATCAGTTTCACACCGGCTTGAAATTCCTGTAGGATGTGCCACTGGTGCCCGCCACGGTGGGTCAGGAAAGCCACTGGACGCCGGCATGAAACTGATTTGCAGCTCACTAATGGGATGCAGATGATGACCTGACTGGTATCTTTCCCCACAATCCCAATTTTCCATTACAGCAGCGGGAAAATACACGTTTGGGGCAATGTGGCGTGCTGAAGTCGGACACACCTGAGCAATGTCTGGGGCTGCCACCAGAATTCGGGGTGGAAGCTGCCAGGGACCCTGGACCCCGGAACACCGCAACAGTGGGTGGGGGGAGCATCTACATGTAGATCTTCTGGATTCAGAGTCATCGAGGAGGGTTCATCTTCTAGCCGTAGTGAACCTCTGGAGATCCATCTTCTTTTAAAGGAGGTCCATCTTCTTTATTCGCCGGTGGATGTCTTTTCACTATGGCACCCAGATACGATAGTGCCATCATGCCAGCCCCGCCACAGAGTACAGCGCAAAACACAAGGTTGCATAATTAATAAGGTCTTGGTCGGAGGATATGGCACGGTATCCCGCCAGCGTAGGGGGAAACACACCCTACGTCCCTGCCCCCACCACTGGACATAGTCTCAGATGAGTGAATTCCACCCTTTAATTGCTTTCCTGCATGTCAGTCTCAGCGACCAACAACTTGCTGCTCTGTTCTCATTTTGTGCATCCTGCCACACTGCTGGGGAAATCCATGCATCACTGATAAAACCAGAACGAAGAGTTAAATTGTCAGTTAGTTGCAATTTTACATATTTAAATATTTCACCTTCCACATTCAAAGGGAGTTTCTGCTCGTGTCCCAATGCACTGTCAAATGCAAAACAACAAACCGGAACTTGTTCCCCACACACTGCCATTGTTCATGGCTTTAACACCCCTTCCCCCACACTCACACCCAAGTCCATCCCCCACCTTCGCTAAATAGAATTGCACCCAACATTCCAGCCTAACCCACTGATTTAATTATTTTGCCATTTTCTTAATATACAGGTAATAATATATGAAATTCCAATTAGTCACAGCTAAATTGGGCAGAAACCGATCCCACTATCAGTGATATTGTTTTCCTAATAAGGAATAGCAATCACCTCCTATGTGGAAAAATATTGTGGGCCCGATTCTCCCAAAGGGAGACTGAGTGCCGACGCCGGAGTGAAACCCGGAGTGTTTCACTCCGGCGTCGGAGGCCACTCCTCACCCCCTATTCTCCCCCCCCCCCCCCCCCCCCCCCCCCCCGGGATGCTAGGAGCGGCGTTGCGAGAAACTTGGCTGCCGGGCCTTGACGATTGCGTCAAAGTGGCGCGCAGAGAATGACGTGGCCGGCGGCGCCTAAGTGACGTCATCCGCGCATGCGCAGGTTGGCCGGCTCCAACCCGCGCATGCGCGGTTGCCGTCTTCCCCTCCGCTGCCCCGCAAGACATGGCTGCTTGATCTTGCGGGCAGCGGAGTTGAAAGAGTGCGTCTCTTAGAGACGTCGGCCCGACGATTGGTGGGCATCGAAAGTGGGCCAGTGACCTCCTGAGCACGCCCGTGGTGCTCGATCCTCCCTCCGCCCCCCCACAGGCCCCACACTTACCTGTCATGCGATGTTCACGCCGGCAGCGACCAGGTGTGGTTGGCACCGCGTGAACCGGTCGGGTTCGTCAGTCTGCTCGGCCCATCCGGGCCGGAGAATCGTCGGTCACCGTGAAAAACGGCGAGCGGCGATTCCGCAGCACGCCATTTTGGGGGGGGGGGTGGGAGAATCACGGGGGGGTGCCAGGGCGGCGTGTCGTGATTCGCCCGGCCCTCCCACGATTCTCCCACCCGCCGTGGGGAGCAGAGAATCGCGCCCGTTGTATATTCAATTAGGGGCTGGTTTAGCTCACTCGGCTAAATCGCTGGCTTTTAAAGCAGACCAAGCAGGCCAGCAGCACGGTTCGATTCCCGTAGCAGCCTCCCCGGACAGGCGCCGGAATGTGGCGACTAGGGGCTTTTCACAGTAACTTCATTGAAGCCTACTCGTGACAATAAGCGATTTTCATTTCATTTCATTTCAATTACAAGATTCAAGGTCATTGCTTGTCATTCATGTCATTGCAAAATCTGCCATCAATCATAAAACACTGAAAAAGGTCTTCAGTGCAGAATCTCGGGAAAGAACAAAACGGGCTGATTCAATGACATTTTCCTCACCTGATAAGATTAACCTTCCCGATCAATGCCACCTGCTCCTGGAGAACCAGGCAAAGAGCGTCAAGGGAAAGGCTGAATAGACTTTGCGACATCGGGGCAAAGTCTAAGACGATCACGATGCGCCGTTCCTGTATTACGCCAAAGAGCTGTTTGCTCCCGCTGGTCAGCCATTCCAACCGCCTTTGGAAGAATCTTATTGCCCTTGTCAGGGCAACGGCAAACTGCTGGAGCTGTTCTTTACTGGCTGTTAACTGCAAAGGAGAAGACAAAGAATCATATAGAATTAATAGTGCAGAAGGAGCTCATTCGGCCCATCGTGCCTACACCGTCCCCTGAAAGAGCACCCTACCTAAGCCAACATCTCCACCCTATCCCTGTAACCCAGCAACCCCACCTAACGTTTGGACACTACGGGGCAATTTAGCATGACCAATCTCCCTAACCCTCACACCTTCAGACTGTGGGAGGACACGGGAGCACCCGGAGGAAACCCACGCAGACACGGGGAGAACGTGCAGACTCCGCACAGACAGTGACCCAAGCTGGGAACCGAACCTGGGACCCTGGAGCTGTGAAGCAACAGTGCCAGCCACTGTGCTACCGTGCCGCCCGGCAATATCTATTGATGCGTCCAGAAATATTTTAAATTAAGCCACTTTTGCTCCTCAACAACAATTCATGCTAAACCGGTGAAATACTACAAGTGTTCTGATGTTTAATTTAAGTTTGAAATAGTTTCACACTGAGTTGTAACCTGTGCTCTGCTAGTATGAATATCGCGCTGGAGGAGGAGAAAGAGTCACCCTAATACGAAACGTTGGCCTCCTTCTCTCTCTGAGATTGCCCAGTATTTGCTGTTTTTATTTCAGAATCCAGCATCCGCAGTGTCCTTTTGTCTTCCAGTCACAGGAAAGGATTTTCCGGCCGTTCTTGCCAGCAGGATCTTCCCGGTTCCGACGATGACGAACCACCTCCACAGGTTTCCCGGCTGCAGGAGGTGGGTCAATCAGAAATCCCACTGACCGTGGGAGGACCAGGAGATCCTGCCACCGCCCAATAGTGGCCTACCACCCGCCGCTGACAAACACACCACGGAAAATCCCCCCCATAGAGTTTTACAGCACAAAAAGAGGCCCTTCAGCCCATTGTGTCTGTGATGACCATCAAGCCCCGATCTGTTCTAATCCCATTTCCCAGTATTTGGTCCATAGCCTAGTATGCTATAGCGTTTCAAGTGTTCATCTAAATGCTTCTTAAATGTTGGCATCTCCAACAAGAGAAAATGTAACCATCGTCCCTTGACATTCAATGGCATTACCATTGCCGAATCACCCCTATCAACAACCTGGGGTTACCATTGACCAGAGATTGAATGGACGACCCATATAAATACTGTGGCTACATGAGCAAGTCAGAGGCTAGGAATCCTGCAGCGAGTAACTCACCTCCTGACACCCGCAAAGCCTGTCCACCATCTACAAAACACAAGTCAGGAGTGTGATGGAACACTCTCTACTTGCCTGGATTAGTGCAGCTCCAACAACACTCAAAAATCTCAACACCATCTGGGACAAAGCAGCCGCTTCATTGGCACCCCTTCCCGTAAACATTCGCACCCTCCACCACTGATGCAGTAGCAGCAGTGTGAACCATCAACAAGATGCACTGCAGGAACTCACCAAGGCTCCTTAGACAGCACCTTCCAAACCCACAATCACTACCATCTAGAAGTACAAGGGCTGCAGACAAATGGGAAAACCACTACCTGGAGGTTTCCCTCCAAGCCATCCACCATCCTGACTTGTAAATATATCGGGCGTCCCTTCGCCGTCACTGGGTTAATATCCTGGAACTTGCTTCCTAACAGCACCAGGGCTGCACCTATACCAGCGGTGCACCACCTTCTCAAGGGCAATTAGGGGTAGGGGTGGCCAATAAGTATTGGCCTTGCCAGCAAAGCCCACATCCCATCAATTATTTTTTTTAAAATTCCCTCCTAAATCCCATTTGTTTTCCCCCTCATCGCTACTCACCATTTCCACCCAGTACTAGGTGCTCTGAGAGGCTTGTTCTACCCAAGAAGAACTTTAAAGAACTGAGTTTTGCTGGAGAGAAATGAGTCCAATATTCAACTGCAATGAGTATACAGCAATCCAATTTAGAGTCATATAGTATCATATTCCATCCAAGCAGCTAAATATTATCTTTGGTTCACAGCCCTGGCTTAATGAAAGATGTGATGCAGCATCAGCCAAAAAAGCAGAAATGCTTTGACAGATGGGAATGATGGGGCAGTTTAAAAAGATAGGAATGCTTAATTTCATTCTAAGTCCCAATAGGAAAAGCTCCAAAATCCATGCCAAGGTATAAACCGAAGAGCAGATCCTAACTGCCTGATTCTCAGGCTCCAAAATAAAAAGTCACATCTGTTTCCCACATTGGGCCAGCTCCATCACCTATGATTTGGGGAAGAGCTGCACATCACAACTCTGGGTACACAACAAAATTGTCACCTACAATTGTGTGACAGGCTCCCCTCCAGCACAACCCATTGAAAATGTTATCGTTTCAGGCAACTGGGCTCCTCGTGTCAGCATGGCATTCATTGGGGGGGGGGCACAGTGGTTAGCGCAGTTGCTTCACAGCTCCAGGGTCCCGGGTTCGATTCCCGGTTTGGGTCGCTGTCTGTGCGGCGTCTGCATGTTCTCCCCGTGTCTGCGTGGGTTTCCTCTGGGTGCTCCGGTTTCCCCCCACAGTCCAAAGATGTGCAGGTTAGGTGGATTGGCCACGCTAAATTGCCTTTAGTGTCCAAAAAAGGTTTGGTGGGGTTACTGGATTACGGGTTACGGGGATTGGCTGGAGGTGTGGGCTTAGGTAGGGTGCTCTTTCCAAGGGCCGGTGCAGACTCGATGGGCCAAAATGGCCTCCTTCTGCACTGTAAATTCTATGATACTCTATGAACAGAATGGACTTGGACTGAATTAACATTCATGTGGTATTTGGCCTTAAAACCATTATTGCATGCAGGAGTGGTCATGATCAAAGAACCAACCACTTGCTTCCTCAGTGTAGCATCCCATGCTGCTCACGTTATTAAAAGTAGAAATACTGGTGGAAGACCTTTCGGAGAACGCCACCATCCTTTGTATCCATAATTGCTGAACCCATTGAAAACCTCTTCAGAATAAAGAAACATCTCCGTCTGAAAACCCTAGCAAATGTTTGATGTTTTGCAACTATGCCAGATGGATTGCAACGATTCCAGAAGGCAACTCACCATCCCCTTCTCAAAGGCAATTAGGGATGGGCAATAAATGCTGGCCCAGCCAGCGACGCCCTCCCCCCCCCCCCATGAACGAAACAAAAAGCCACAGAGAATCATAGAATCCCAACCGTTCAGAAGGAGGCCATTCTGCCCATCGAGTAGAAAGGGAACTGTGGCCAAACTATGGCTTACAAGGGAAATTAGAGATAGTATTAGATTAAAGAAGAGGCATACAAATTAGCAACAAAAAGCAACAGACTGGGATTGGGAACAGTTTAATTTTCAGCAAAGGCGGAGCAAGGGATTGATTAAGAAGGGGAAAGTACAATTTGAAAGATACTAGTGGGGAACATAAAAACTGACTGTAAAAGTTTCAACAGGTATGTAAAGAGAAAAAGACTGATAAAAACTAATGTCAGAAACGGAGGAATTCATAACAGGGAACAAAGAAATGGCTGAGGAGCTAAATTTGTACTTTGCTTCTGTCTTCACAAAGGAAGACATGAGAAGCACACGTTTTAGTGAGGAGTTGAAGGAAATTAGTATTAGTAAAGAAATGGTTTGGGGGAAATTAACGGAATTGAAGGCAGGTATATCTCCAGGGCCTGACAATCTTCATACTTAAGGAAGCGGCCCTAGATATAGTAGATCCATTGGTAGTCATTTTCCAAAATTCTTTGGAGTCTGGAATGGTTCCTATAGATTGGACGGTAGCTAATATAACCCCGCTATTCAAAAAGGGAGGTAGAGAGAAAACCATAAGGCCATAAGACCATAAGACATAGGAGTGGAAGTAAGGCCATTCGGCCCATCGAGTCCACTCCGCCATTCAATCATGGCTGATGGGCATTTCAACTCCACCTACCAGCATTCTCCCCGTAGCCCTTAATTCCTCGCGACATCAAGAATTTATCTATCTCTGCCTTGAAGCCATTTAGCGTCCCGGCCTCCACTGCACTCCGCGGCAATGAATTCCACAGGCCCACCACTCTCTGGCTGAAGAAATGTCTCCGCATTTCTGTTCTGAATTTACTATAGACCAGTGAGCCTCACGTCGGTAGTAGGGAAGTTGCTAGAGTCCATTATCAAAGATTTCTTAGCTTAGCATTTGGAAAGCAGTGGTGTAATCAGACAAAGTCAGCTTGGATTTACGAAAGGAACATCATGCTTTACATACCTACTGGAATTCTCTGAAGATGTAACAAGTAGAGTTGACCAGGAAGAACCGATGGATGTGGTTTATTTAGACTTTCAGAAGGTTTTTGACAAGGTCTCACTTGGCAGATTACTATGTAACTTTAAAGCGCATGGGATTACGGGTAGAGTCTTGAGATGGATAGAAAGCTGGTTAGCAAACAGGAAGCAAAAGTCGGAATAAATGGATCTTTTTCTAATTGGCAGGCAGTGACTAGTGGGGTACCGCAGGGATCTGTGCTAGGACCCCAACTGTTCATGTTATGTATCAATGATTTGGACGAGAGAACTAAATGTAGTATTTCCAAATTTGCACATGATACAAAGTTGGGTGGGAGGGCGAGCTGTGAGGAGGGTGAGATTCTTCAGCGGGATTTGGACAGGCTGAGTGAGAGGGCATATGCATGGCAGATGCATGATAATGTGGGTAAATATGAGATTATCCAAGTTGGTAGCAAAAATAGGAAGGCAGATTATTATTTGAATGGGTGTAAATTGAGAGAGGTGGATATTCAGCGAGACCTTGGTATCCTCATGCATTAGTCGCTGAAAATAAGCGCACAGGTACAGCAGGCAGTAAAGGCGGCAAATGGTATGTTAGCCTTCATAGCGAGAGGATTTGAGTATAGGAATAGAGATGTTTTACTGCAATTATATAGGGCATTGATGAGGCCACACCTGGAGTATTGTGTGCAGTTTTGCTGTCCTTTTCTGAGGAAGGATGTTCAGCTATGGAGGAAGTGCAGCAAAAGTTTACCAGGCTGATTCCTGGGATGGCGGGACTGTCATTTGAGGAAAGACTACAGTGGTTAAGATTATATTCCTTGGATTTTGAAGAGTGAGAGGGGATCTCATAGAAACTTAAAATTTTCTAACAGGACTAGACAGGGTAGATTCAGAAAGAATGTTCCTGATGGTTGGAAAGTCCAGAACTAGGGGTCATAACTTGAGGATAAGGGGTAAAACTTTTATGACTGAGGGGACGAGAGATTTCTTCAGCCAGAGAGTGGTAAATCTGTGAATTTCACTACCGCAAAAAGAAGTTGAGGTCAAAACGTTGTATAATTTTAAGAGGGAATTAGATATAGTTATTGGGGCTAAAGGGATCAAGGGATATGGGGGGAAGGCAGGGTCAGGGTATTGAACTTGATGATCAGCCATGATCATAATGAATGTTGGAACAGGCTCAAAAGGTTGAATGGCCTCCTCTTGCTTCTACTTTCTATGTATGTTTCTATGAGTCTGTGCCGACTGTGAGAGAGAACTCCACCGAGGCCCACTCCCCCACCTCATCCCCGCAACCCCGTAAATTAACCAACACTAAGGGCAATTTAGCATACCAATCCACCTAACCCGCATATCTTTGGCCTGTGGGGGGGGAAACCAGAGCACCTGGAGGAAACCCACGCAGGTACAGGGAGAACATGCAAACTCCACAACGTTTTAACATTGCTAAGAGAAGTGTGCTGTGCAGTTTTGGTATATGCACCTTGGTTTTGCACCCAAAAAGAACACAATACTTTACAACTCAAATCTGCACCATGACTGGTGGACACCACAATAAAAGATGCAAACGATAGTGTCACATTCAGCTCCACTTTGCTCCTGACGTAACTTTCAGACAGACACAGGGAACTGGGTGGCTGCATTGATTTGATCAATAGCCTCCGTCAACTGGAACCTAAATATCAAAACAATTCCACTCTCCTTTGGTGTATCTGATGCAGCAAAATGTTCTAACTGTCCATTTTTAAAAAGGCCTCCACTTCGCCACTCTTAAGACACCGGCAACATTATTTTTGTTTGGCCAGATTTTGCACTTCCATGCAAACTGTGCCACAGGCCAAGCTCTCGGCACGAGCTTTGACTGTTCAAGTAACATTTTGGCAGGCGCACCAAAATGGTGCCAGATGGAAGGAATCATTCCCACCTGGAAAAGAAAGCAAAACTACTTCACTTCAACTAAAACCATGTCAGACACGGAGGGAAAATCAATTCTGGGAGCTGTGGGGAGGTTTATAATGTAGATTGCTCTATCCTTCAACTGGAGCAGGATAAGTAATAGCACAAAAGAAAAATGTGTGGATGTTGGAGATCTGAAACGGAAAAAGAAAATACTGGAAATACTCAGCAGGTCTGGAAGCATATTTAGAGGGAGAAAATTAAAAGCTAGAAATTTGTTGGCATGGCAGGGGTCCCAAAGGCAGGCCCAAAGACTGTTTGAGGTTTGGGGGCAACTCTGCTTCAGTGATCTCGGGACTCAGGGTCACATTTTATGGGTAGCAGCCAATTAATTGGCTATCACCCAGACAGTCATCCCTACTCAGAATGTCCGCCCCCAGGAGCTGCTGGCCGATCAGGGGCTTAGCAGCTCAACAGCGCCCCAGAAGCAGTGGCCATTGCTGGAATTGCAGCTCATAGAAGAGAACCTCATGGAAGGACAGCACGTTTGCAACCAGGTAAGTGAGGTTGGGGGCGCTGGGGTGAGTCACGTAGGCCCTGGTGAAGTTGGAGGGTGAGAGGCAGGGGCATGGGGTAGAGGGGGACAACATTAATAAGGACAGGTGGGATATTGCAACAGGGCAATTACTGCTATGTGGACCACAGAGTGCCTAAGTATAAGGGCCTCCCACCCTGAGTCCACTGGGAGGTTGCCCCAGTTTACCTGACAGTTTCCCCACCTGGCAAAGTAACTACCCGCTACCAGTAAAATGATAGAGATGCTGGAAAGGACCTTTTAATTGGCCACTTCAATGATTCAATTGACTTCTGGACAGGTGGTCCATCTGCCACCATCCCAGCAGCTGGTAAGATGAAATGATGGTAGGAAGACTCACATATCACCATGCCACCAGCATGTCCCCTCCCTCCACCAGCTCCACCTCTCACCAGCACTTCCTCACCATTCTCCGGATCCCAACCCTTCCCTAGACAGCTCTGAAAATACAGCCTAGAATTAATGTTTCAGGTCAATCATCTCTGACAGAACCAGAAGAAGTTTGAGACATAACAGAATACACCTCCCTGACAGGATTGACAATTGTCTTAAAAGCTGTCACCTCTCTAACATCTTCCAGTTCAACCTGAGATATTGGGTGGGATAGCCGGCCCCACCCACCCCCAGGATCGTTCAGTCTCGGCAGAAGCCAATGGACTTTTGACTGGGCCATCAAATTTCCTGTGGCTGGACCCGTCTCAATGGGAGCCCAAAATTCACAGTCCTTGGCTCCATTACTCTCTCCACAGATGCTGGCTGAGCTATTTGGTATTTCTAGCACATTGTTTTTATTTATGACAGATAATAGTCTGTGGATATAAAGGAGAAAAGCAAAAACAGACATTTGCAAACAAATATTGCTCATTGTCCTGCATTTTGATTCAGCTAGTCACATACTTACATTGTAAATCCTACCATCCTTCCGTATGTATTGATGGAACAAGCCTTCTCCATAACATGATGACACAGGCTTCCGCAGTCGACAGTCAAATTCTATAAGACAAAATAAGTGTGACTAGCAGGACAAAATCATTTTGTATGTCTGTTTGAAAATGGGCGACATGGCTTCCCAGCATAGTGTCATGTGAGAGTACCTTTAACAAATGGGTGTTTATAAATGGGTGTGTATATAAATATCTGTAGTGAGAGTATCTTTAAGAAATGGGTGTTTATTACTGCAGTGATGTCAGAGAGTGGGTGGAGCTGGGCTGTCTGTCGGCTTTTTACTTTCATTTTAGGCTGTTTGCTGCAGGATGTGTTTTAGTTTCGCTTTCAGAGCTGGATAGCTGCAGTCACAGCCAGAAGGTGTATGAGTCTCTCAAGTTCATAGAATAAACAACTTTTTTAAAAACTTTTACATTTCTGCTGTACCACACCTGTAGAGTGGTCCGTGTGCTCCCCATACCACAATCTAGTAAAAGTTATGGGTAAGGTGAACTCCATGATACACTTTGTGGTTTTCTAAACCCTGGCCCATAACAAATTGGGGGCTCATCCGGGATACAAGTCTATCTATTGGATTGGCTTAGTGAACATAAAGACAGTGAGGGGTGAGCATAGTGTGGGTTTTTTACGGTGTGGTATTCTAGTTAAGTAGGGAGTGTGTTGTGGACAATGGCTCTTTCAGAGGCTCTGAAGTTTTTGGGTGTGGAGACGGTCACACGCAGTACCTTATGGACAGAGACTAAAAGCAGACTGTTAGATTTGGCAAAAACATTGCAGTTACCATTACCTGAAAAAATGGGGAAAGTTGAGGTCATTATGTGGTGGTTAAGCAATTAACGTTGCCTCAGATACAGTTTGACTCATTGGAAATGGCACAAATTCAGTTACAAATTGAACAAATGGAACATGAGAAATAATTAAAGCAGCTTGAATACGAGAGAGAGAGGGTAAAGAAAGAGAAAGGAAGATATAGATCAGGGAAAAAGATAAAGAGAGACAGTTTGAACTTCAGAAAATGTCCATGAAACATGGCAGTCAGTTAAAATTGGCGGGCGTAAAGGGAAACGTACAGTTGGATGATAATGGTGAGGATAGTGAGAAAGAGCGTCATAGTCGAAGGCTTGGTGGGGATCTATTTAAATATGTCTCCAAGCATTGCTAAGGTTTAATGAGAAGGAGGTAGAAGCCTTTTTCATTTCATTTGAGAAGGTAGCTAAGCAAATGAAATGGCCACAGGACATGTGGGTATTACTGATACAAACAAAGCTGATAGGTCGGACTAGTGAAGTGTTTGCATCACTATCAGAGGAGGTATCTGAGTCGTATGAGAAGGTGAAAGATCCATCTTAGGTGCATATTAACTAGTGCCTGAGCCTACAGACAAAGGTTTAGAAATTTAAGGAAAGAATTTGGTCAAACATACATGGAATTTGAAATGATCAAACAGAGTAATTTTGATAGGTGGGTAAGGGCTTTGAAAATAGACCAAACATATGAAGCTCTCAGAGAAATTCTACTTTTGGAGGAGTTCAAAATTTCAATTCCTGATGTAGTGAGAACTCATGTGGAAGAGCAGAGGGTTAAAACTGCAAGATTGGCAGCAGATGATTATGAATTAGTTCATAAATCAAAGTTTGGGTTCTGACATCAGTTTCAGCCTGTGAGGGATAGAAACTGGGGACATGAGAAATATTCAAGTGGCAAAGGTAAAGGTGATCTGAGGGGAGAAAATAAGGAGAATGTACCTCAGATTAAAAGAGAAATCCAGGAGGGTGGAAAAGAAATGAAAAGTTTCAAATGTTTTCACTGGAATAAATTAGGCCATGTAATGTCACAGTGATGGTGGTTGAAGAAAAGCACTGGGAAGGCTGATGTTGTAAAACAGGATAACAGTGGGGTTTGTTAAAGTGGTAAAGGAAAGCCCAAGTGAAGTGAAGGAGGTGCAAAAGATTGTACAGGCTGATCAAGAGGTGATTGATGAGAAGGTGCCAGATCTCTTTAAAGAATTTACTTGTGTGGGTAAAGTTTACTCATGTGTATCAGGAGGAGCAGGTAAACATAGAACATAGAACAGTACAGCACAGAACAGGCCCTTCGGCCCTCGATGTTGTGCCGAGCAATGATCACCCTACTCAAACCTACATATCCACCCTATACCCGTAACCCAACAACCCCCCCCCCACTAAAGAAGTCACAATTTTAAGAGATACAGGAGCTAGTCAATCTTTAATGGTAAGAGATGAGGAGTTATGTACTTTGGGAAGAATGTTGCCAGAAAAGGTGGTAATATGTGGAATTCAGGGTGAGAGGAGTAGTGTTCCATTATATAGGGTAAGGTTGGAAAGTCCAGTGAAGAGTGGTGAAGTGGTAGTAGGAATAATAGAGAAACTATCTTCTCCAGGAATACAGTTTATCTTGGGTAATGATATAGCTGGATCGCAGGTGGGAGTGATGCCTACTGTGGTTGATAAGCCAGTGGAAAATCAGATAACTGAAGTGTTGAAGGACGAATATCCAGGGATTTTTCCGGATTGTGTTATAACAAGGTCGCAAAGTCACAGGTTAAGACAAGAGAAGAAATCAAAGAATGAAGATGAAGTTGAAGTGCAATTATCAGAAACATTTTTTGATCAGATGGTTGAAAAAGAACAAGAAGAGATGGAGGATGAGGCGGATATTTTTAGTTCAGGAAAATTGGCGGAGTTACAACAGAACGATGTAGAAATAAAATGGATGTTTCAGAAAGCATATATGGAAGAGGAATCTGAATGTATACCAGAGTGTTATTACAGTAAAAGTAATGTCTTGGTGAGAAAATGGAGACCTTTACATATGCAGGTGGATGAAAAGTGGGCAGAAGTTCATCACGTAGTATTGCCGGTAGGGTATAGAAAGGAGGTGTTGCGAGTTGTACATGAGGTACCAGTGGGAGGTCATTTGGGAATAAGGAAAACTCAAGATAAAATCCAGAAACATTTTTATTGGCCTGGACTACGTAAAGATGTAGTTAAATTTTGTCAATCATTTCACACATGTCAAATGATAGGGAAACCTCAAGCAGTGATAAAACCAGCACCCTTAATACCCATTCCAGCATTTGAGGAACCTTTTACAAGGGCCCTAATCGATTGCATAGGACCTCTTCCTAAAACAAAAAATGGGAATCAATATCTTTTGACGATAATTGATGTGTCTAGTAGGTTTCCAGAGGCCATTCCAGTACGTAATGTTACAGCTAAAAAGATTGTGGAACAGTTACTTAAATTCTTTACTAGATGTGGACTACCCACAGAAATACAATCGGATCATGGATCAAATTTTACCTCAAGGTTATTCCAAGAAGTTATGAATCGCTTAGGAATAAAACAATTTAAATCAACTGTGCACCATCCAGAATCGCAAGGAGCGTTAGAAAGGTGGCATCAGACTTTAAAGACAATTTGAGGGCTTATTGTCAAGATTATCCAGAGGATTGGGATGAAGGAATTCCATTCATACTATTTGCAATTAGGGATGCACCTAATGAGTCATCCAAATTCAGTCCTTTTGAACTAATTTTTGGTCATGAGGTAAGAGGACCACTTAAATTGTTTGAAGAAAAATTGGTGAGTGAGAAACCAGAAATTACATTATTGGATTATGTGTCAAATTGTAGGGAACAATTAAATAGAGCAGGTGAATTGGCGAGACAACATTTAAAAGTTGCACAAAGGGCAGCATGGTGGTGCAGTGGGTTAGCACTGCGGCCTCACGGTGCTGAGGTCCAGGTTCGATCCCGGCTCTGGGTCACTGTCCGTGTGGTAGACATAGAACATAGAACAGTACAGCACAGAACAGGCCCTTCGGCCCTCGATGTTGTGCCGAGCAATGATCACCCCACTTAAACCCACGTAACCCGTAACCCAACAATCCCCCCATTAACCTTACACTACGGGCAATTTAGCATGGCCAATCCACCTAACCCGCACATCTTTGGACTGTGGGAGGAAACTGGAGCACCCGGAGGAAACCCACGCACACACGGGGAGGACGTGCAGACTCCACACAGACAGTGACCCAGCCGGGAATCGAACCTGGGACCCTGGAGCTGTGAAGCATTGATGCTAACCACCATGCTACCGTGAGGCCCATGTTTGCACATTCTCCCCGTGTTTGCGTGGGTTTCGCCCCCACAACCCAAAAACATGCAAGCTAGGTGGATTGGCCACTCTAAATTGCCCCTTAATTGGAAAAATGATTGGGTACACTAAATATATATTTTTTTAAGTTGCACAAAATGTGACGAAACGGGTAGCGGACAAGAAATACAAAGTTCGTAGTTTTGCCAGTGAGATAAAGTTTTAGTGTTGCCACCAGTGGTAGGTGAGCTTTTAAAAGCAAGGTTTTGTGGACCTTATCAAATTGAAACAAAATTAGAACAAAGAACAAAGAACAAAGAAGATTACAGCACAGGAACAGGCCCATCGGCCCTCCCAGCCTGCGCCGATCCAGATCCTTTATCTAAACCTGTTGCCTATTTTCCAAGGTCTACTTCTCTGTTCCCCACCCGTTCATATATCTGTCCAGATGCATCTTAAATGATGCTATCGTACCCGCCTCTACCACCTCCGCTGGCAAATCATTCCAGGCACCCGCCACCCTCTGCGTAAAAACCTTTTGGGGCAGCACGGTGGCACAGTGGTTAGCATTGCTGCCTACGGCGCTGAGGACCCGGGTTCGAATCCCGGCCCTGGGTCACTGTCCGTGTGGAGTTTGCACGTTCTCCCCGTGCCTGCGTGGGTTTCACCCCCACAACTCAAAGATGTGCAGGTTAGGTGGATTGGCCACGCTAAATTGCCCCTTAATTAGAAAAAAAATAATAATTGGGTACGCTAAATTTTTATTTATTTTTTAAACTTTCCATGCACATCTCCCTTAAACTTTTCCCCTCTCACCTTGAAATCGTGACCCCTTGTAATTGACACCCCCACTCTTGGAAAAAGCTTGTTGCTATCCACCCTGTCCATACCTCTAATAATTTTGTAGACCTCAATCAGGTCTCCCCTCAACCTCTGTCTTTCCAATGAAAACAATCCTAATCTACTCAACCTTTCTTCATAGCTAGCATCCTCCATACCAGGCAACATCCTGGTGAACCTCCTCTGCACCCTCTCTAAAGCATCCACATCCTTCTGGTAATGTGGTGACCAGAACTGCACGCAGTATTCCAAATGTGGCCTAACCAAAGTCCTATACAACTGTAACATGACCTGCCGACTCTTGTACTCAATACCCAGTCCGATGAAGGCAAGCATGCTATATGCCTTCTTGACCACTCTATCGACCTGCGTTGCCACCTTCAGGGTACAATGGACCTGAACTCCCAGATCTCTCTGCACATCAATTTTCCCCAGGACTCTTCCATTGACCATATAGTCTGCTCTTGAGTTAGATCTTCCAAAATGCATCACCTCACATTTGCCTGGATTGAACTCCATCTGCCATTTCTCTGCCCAACTCTCCAATCTATCTATATTTTGCTGTATTCTCTGACGGTCCACCTCGCTATCTGCAACTCCACCAATCTCAGTATCATCTGCAAACTTGTTCATCAGACCACTTATACCTTCGTCCAGATCATTAATGTATATTACAAACAACAGTGGTCCGAACACGGATCCCTGTGGAACACCGCTAGTCACCTTTCTCCATTTTGAGACACTCCCTTCCACCACTACTCTCTGTCTCCTGTTGCCCAGCCAGTTCTTTATCCATCTAGCTAGTACACCCTGAACCCCATACGACTTCACTTTTTCCATCAACCTGCCATGGGAAACTTTATCAAATGCTTTACTGAAGTCCATGTATATGACATCTACAGCCCTTCCCTCATCAATTAACTTTGTCACTTCCTCAAAGAATTCTATTAGGTTTGTAAGACATGACCTTCCCTGCACAAAACCATGCTGCCTATCACCGATAAGTCTATTTTCTTCCAAATGTGAATAGATCCTATCCCTCAGTATCTTCTCCAACAGTTTGCCTACCACTGACGTCAAGCTCATGGGTCTATAATTCCCTGGATTATCCCTACTACCCTTCTTAAACAAAGGAACAACATTAGCAATTCTCCAGTCCTCCGGGACCTCACCCGTGCTTAAGGATGCTGCAAAGATATCTGTTAAGGCCCCAGCTATTTCGACCCTCGCCTCCCTCAGTAACCTGGGATAGATCCCATCCGGTCCTGGGGACATGTCCACCTTAATGCCTTTTAGAATACCCAAAACCTCCCCCTTCATTATGCTGACATGACCTAGAGTATTTAAACATCCATCCCTAGCCTCAACACCCATCATGTCCCTCTCTTTGGTGAATACCGATGCAAAGTACTCATTAAGAAGCTCACTCATTTCCTCTGACTCCACGCATAAATTCCCTCTTTTGTCTTTGAGTGGGCCAATCCTTTCTCTAGTTACCCTCTTGCTCCTTATATATGAATAAAAGGCTTTGGGATTTTCCTTAACCCTGTTAGCCAAAGATATTTCATGACCCCTTTTAGCCCTCTTTATTGCGCGTTTGAGATTTGTCCTACTTTCCCGATATTCCTCCAAACTTCATCAGTTTTGAGTCGCCTCGATCTTACGTATGCTTCCTTTTTCATCTTAGCTAGTCTCACAATTCCATCCATCATCCATGGTTCCCTAATCTTGCCATTTCTATCTCTCATTTTCACAGGAACATGTCTGTCCTGCACTCTAATCAACCTTTCCTTAAAAGACTTCCACATTTCAAATGTGGATTTACCCTTAAACAGCTGATCCCAATCCACATTCCCGAGCTCCTGCCGAATTTTGTTATAGTTGGCCTTTCCCCAATTTAGCACTCTTCCTTTAGGACCACTCTCGTCTTTGTCCATGAGTATTCTAAAACTCATGGAATTGTGATCGCTGTTCCCAAAGTAATCGCTGACTGAAACGTCAACCACCTGGCCGGGATCATTCCCCAATACCAGGTCCAGTATGGCCCCTTCCCGAGTTGGACTATTTACATACTGCTCTAAAAAACTCTCCTGGATGCTCCTTACAAATTCTGCTCCATCTACGCCTCCAACACAACATGAGTCCCATTCAATGTTGGGGAAGTTAAAATCTCCCATCATAACCACCCTATTGCTCCTACATTGTTCTATAATCTGTCTACATATTTGTACCTCTACTTCACGCTCGCTTTTGGGAGGCCTATAGTAAAGTCCCAACAATGTTACTGCACCTTTCCTATTTCTTAGCTCTATCCATATTGCCTCAGTGCTCGAATCCTCCATCGTGCCCTCCTTAATCACAGCTGTGATATCATCTCTGACCAGTAATGCAACTCCTCCACCCCTTTTACCTCCCTCTCTATCCCTCCTGAAGCATCTGTACCCTGGGATATTTAGCTGCCAGTCTTGCCCATCCCTCAACCAAGTCTCAGTAATACCAATAACATCATATTCCCAGGTACTAATCCAAGCCCTAAATTAATCTGTCTTACCTGCTACACTTCTCGCATTAAAACAAATGCACCTCAGACCACCTGTCCCTTTGCGATCATCATCTCTTCCCTGTCTACTCTTCCCCTTAGTCACATTGAGTTTATTATCCAGTACCTTACTGGCTTTACTTGCTGCTTATTTACTGACCTCTAACTTCCTTATCTGGTTCCCATCCCCCTGCCATTATGTGAATTATGTGGTTAAAACACCAGATAGAAGGAAGACTCACCGAGTGTGTCATGTGAATATGCTTAAAAGGTACTTTGAAGGGGAAGGAGAGAAAAAGGAGGAGGTTTCAATGATTCTAACTCAAAGCGTCAAACCAAATCCAGATGACTGTGAATTTGACATACCTTAAATTAAATTGGAAAACGAGGATGTTATTAAAAATTGGGATAAATTGTTGCGTTACCTTCCAGAGGAAAAACGAACTGACCTGAAAGAGTTATTGATATCACATGGACAAGTTTGTGGAGATAAATTGGATACTAAAATGGCTACACATGATGTAGATGTGGGAAATGCTGTTCCAATCAAACAACATTCATATCGACTTAACCCTTTAAAATTGGCACAGGTTAACAAAGAGATTGAGAGTATGCTTAAAAATGGCATAATGGAAGTGGGTTTCAGCCAATGGAACTCACTCATAGTGATGGTACCAATACCGGACGGTACCCAACGGTTGTGTGTGGACTATAGAAAGGTTAATAGGACTCTTATCCTATCCCACGTTTGGAGGATTGCATTGCGAAAGTGGGACAATCAGCTTTTATTTCCAAACCGGATTTACTTAAAGGTTACTGGCAGATAACTTTATTCGAAAGGTATATACTCCAGATGGTATATACCAATTCGAAGTTATGCCATTTTGCATGAAAAACGCCCCAGCCACATTTCAACGGTTAACTAACAAAGTAGTTTCAGGATTACCCAATTGTGCAGTATACATCGACAATCTGGTAATTTTCAGCCAGACATGGAAAGAACATTTAAAACATCTGATGGAGTTATTTGATTGACTTCAAGAGGCGGATTTGGTGATAAACCTAGCCAAAAGTGAATTTTGAAAAGCCCAAGTCACTTCCTCCTTGGCCATACAATCGGACAAAGTCGAAAGGTCACACTGGATGTGAAACCAACAGTTATTGAGGAGTTTCCGATACCCTCAAGCCAAAGGGAAATAATGCGATTTCTTGGCATGAGTGGATTTGATCGGACATTTGTGAAAAGTTTTTGGCGCGTGGTTGCTCCACTGATAGACTTGCTCAAGAAACGTCAAAAATTTCAGTGGACTGCGGACTTTCAACAGGCATTTGACTGCATGAAAGCTGTGATAACCAATGCTCCTGTGTTGGAGAATTACAAGGGACTCTGTGATCAGATTGAACTAAAGGATCTGACTTTAAAGAGAAATGCCGAGGAGTAGAGAAATGGGTGGATCATGCAGAGACCTTCTTGTTCAAACAGACTGTCAATCGAGAAGTTTCCAGTTGGAGAATAAACAAAAAATGGACTATATTTTTATACCTGTTTGCGTGTGTTGCTTTTTTTAAGCAAAAAGTATATTTACTGTGTGCATTTCTTAAAGGATAGTGAAAAGGTGAAAAATGAAACCATCTTCAAGTTGATGGTTACATTTTTTTCTTGGGGGGGGGGGGGAGTGTCAAGTGAGAGTACTTTTAAGAAATGGGTGTTTATAAATGGGTGTGTATATAAATATCTGTAGTGAGAGTACCTTTAAGAAATGGGTGTTTATTACTGCATTGATGTCAGAGACTGGGTGGAGCTGGGCTGTCTGTCAGCTTTTTACTTTCGTTATAGGCTGTTTGCTGCAGGATGTGTTTTAGTTTCGTTTTAGAGCTGGATAGCTGCAGTCACAGCCAGAAGGTGTCTGAGTCTCTCTGTGTAATCTAAAAACTGTAATTCGATCCTTTGGTGATTTAAAACTAATAACTGCTCTCGGTCGTGACTTTAACCTGATGTGCTTCTGTTAAAAGTTCTTTTTAAGTCTTATGGATGTTAAAAGGACAGCTTAAGGATTACTTAGTGTTGCATTCTTTGGGGGTTGTATTTGAATTAATGGTTGCTAAGATGTTCACTGTATGTTTTTAAAAGGTTAACTAGAGTTCATAGAATAAACATTGTTTTGCTTTAAAAAAAAAAGTTTCCATTTCTGCTGTAACACACCTGTAGAGTGGGCCGTGTGCTCCCCATTTCACAATCTATTAAAAGTTGTGGGTCACGCAGCACGGTGGCCTAGTGGTTAGCACAGCTGCCTCACGGCGCTGAGGTCCCAGGTTCGATCCCGGCTCTGGGTCACTGTCCGTGTGGAGTTTACACATTCTCCCGTGTCTGTGTGGGTTTCGCCCCCACAACCCAAAAATGTGCAGAGTAGGTGGATTGGCCAAACTAAATTGCCCCTTAATTGGAAAAAATAATTGGGTAATCTAAATTTATATTTAAAAAAAGTTGTGGGTCAGGTGAACTCCATGATACACTTTGGAGTTCTCTAAACCCTGGCCCATAACAAATGTAATAAAGTTTAACACAGAAAATCAACTGAGCCCTTGCCAGACCAAAAGGTCAATACTTCTCCATAAAAGTGCAGTAAATGACAAGATGGACATTTTCAGAGTAACATGGTAATCTTTTCTTGATGCATAACCATATTTTGTCAAGCCAAAACAAAACTGAAACATTTCAAAGTTACCACATTGACCAAACACTCATACGCATCACAATAAGTCAGAATTTAGAGCAATTACTGTTAATTGTTATGAATTTTTAAACAAAGGTTACACCATGGGACAATAGGATACTATTTGTATTTCTACAAGATTTGATAGCTCATAAATGAAAAGTTAAAATTGAAGATTTGATTCATACATAGAAATGATTTTCATGTCCAACTACTTCACCTAAATTGTATTCCCCGTGTTTTTTTGGTGTCTTTTCTTTGATATGCTTGTTTGCTTAGTACCAATCCATAAGTATAGAGTGTGCTGATATTTGACCATATTGGCCTGGTAGTTGCAGTCAGTGGTGAATTGAGCGCTCTATACTGTCGCTGGTACATAGTCCAGGTATCACTGCAGTACAGCAGGGTGGTGACAACAACGGTTTAGTGCAGTTAGACTTTTATTGACTTTCGGAGGTCTTTGCTGTCAAACTATGGTGCCATAGTTTGTAGAAGGCTGAGCTGGTGCAGCTTATCCTGTGTTCAATCTCCTCATCAATGGTGGCCTTTGAGCGGCGTGGCTGCCTTGAAATGTGCAAAACCTCTCTCTTTCAGCATAGATGGGAGACAGAATATTCAGCTGATGAGGTGTAAGTTTATATCATCTATATATTGGCAACATTGAAGGCAGGCCGAGTTTCTTGTGGGCAGGATTTAAGAGCTCAGTAGTGCATCACAAATCTGAGTAGAGTGGGCTATAACTCTATAGTCCTCTGCAAAATGTAGACCGAGTATATTTATGGTGGCAAGTTTAGTTTTGACATGGAAGGGACTGTGTTTTCCATCTAGACAGTATTTAATGCTGACTCAAGAAGGAAATAGTACTGCCGGGTAGTTTGTAAACGGGGAGTCTATCACGCAGTGTTGCTTACTCTGATCCACATTTTAAAGACGTCTGTTCCAGATCTCCCACTCAAAATAATTGCAGTCATATCATCATGGAACAGCTGAAGGATTGTGATGACATTTTTTAGATATCTTCATCTTTGGATTACTGTTGCCCAGAAACTAAACTGGACTAGCCATCTAAAGTACTATGGTTACAAAAGCAGGTCAGAGGCTGGGAATCCTGCTGTGAGCAACTCATCTCCTGACTCCTCAAAGCCTGTCCACCATCGACAAGTCAGTGACGGAATACTCTTCACCCGCCTGAGTGCAGCTCCAACAACACTCAACGTTAAAGATGGTGGATAGGGTGCCAATCAAATAGGCTGTTTTGTCCTGGATCATGTCGAACTTCTTGTTGTTGGAGCTTTCTATTTGTCCTCCTGGCGGAAGAGGGTGCTTGTTATAATGAGGCCACACTGAGCACATGTTGTCAGCAGGAGGGCACTCAAGGGGAGTCGGGTATTGAGCACCAGGGAAGAGTGATATTGAACTCGAGACAAAAACTCTGTTTCTCACTCCATAGATGCAGCCAGTCCTGCTCAGCTTAACTTTCAGCTCATATAAGAGCTCATTGAGAAGAACTAATGGAATGCCCGAGGATCTCCTCTAGACAAATGCCCCTGATGCCGGGGAGCGTGTGGAAGTCTTGCCTTCTCCCCACCTTCCCCGGTGGAATGCTGGGCTGAAGTTAAGCATAGTGGAGGCCCAGAAGAACTGCAAGATACATGCCCAATGCCCAACCTCTAAAGCCCCAGGAATGGTTTGTGTTCTATTTTCTTTCATTCTAAGTGTGAAATATAAACAGTACAGTCGAAATGGATAGAAACATTTTCCCAGCAGACATCATGCCATAAGCTAATTCCACAACTTCACTCAGTGGCGGCGAACATCTACGCCCTTCATTCTTTAACATGACATGACAGAGGACTGACAAAGTAATTGCTGTACAAAAATGCGCCGTGTCAATCTATGAACTATTCAATACATGTTACCTTCTCTATGTTTAAATCCAATCTGTGACAAGATCTGAGACAGGGCCAACCTGTTTCTCTTGAGACCATGAAGTTGAAGCCATTTTAATGAAGGAAGGAGGGTCTGTACATCAAGCGTAAAAGGTGAATTCTTCCCATGGACTTTCATCATTTTCAATCGCTTCTGCTTGAACTTACTAAAATCATGCCAATTAGTCTCTGCTGCCTGATCTCTGTGTTCCAAATCAAACATCACTTCTGCCAGTAAAAAAAAATTCAATTAAGGAGTTATAAGCATGGCAACTACATAAAAATTCTAACCTTTCTAAGTTTGTGGTACATTTTATGTAGCTATGATTAAAATGTTGTGCTCTATTGCCAACAATATTGCCAAGCACAAAGACATTTTCTTAGTTCAGTAAATTCCTCACATTCCACTCGATAAAACTCATCAACATTTTTGCAGTTACTGCAGGAGAGGTGAGCAAGTTGATTGCAAAAATCCTTACTTCTTTTCTTTTCCTCAAATTTATTTATTTTTAAATAATTTTAAAGTACGCAATTCATTTTTTCGAATTAAGGGGCAATTTATCGTGGCCAATCCACCTACCCTGCACATCACGGGCAGAATGTGCAAACTCCACACGGACAGTAACCCAGAGCCGGGATCGAACCTGGGATCTTGGCGCCGTGAGGCAGCAGTGCTGACCACTGGGCCACCGTACTGCCCCTTTTTTCCTCAAATTCATGACTGAAATAATTCCCGCCACGGTCAGAAGGACTTTGTTATGTTACAAATACCAGTCCCCCAGCAAGTTACATGCCCAATGCCCATTGGAGGTACAGGATAAAATATAACTCCAAATCACTCTTTTCCTTTTCAGTTATTCATTCGCCTGATATAAGTGTTGCTGGCAAAGCCAGCGTTTATTGCCTATCGCTAGATGCCTTTGATAGGACAATGTTGAGGATGCCTGCTTGCGCTGCAATCCTGGTCCTCCCACCAGCTGTTAAGTAGGGACTCCCAGGATTTTAACTGACTGACAATGAAGCAATAAATGTATCATGTAATAATCATTCAAATAATGAAACATTCTGAGTTATGAATCAGCTCATTTTGTGTGTGACCCACAACACAGAAGCAGTACTGGTACGGTAATCATAATATTCAAACCAAAACAAATGACTTCCATTTGCATCACAAAGTGAAGCTTAATTAGATTTATATTTTTAGACCTCAGGCTTTGCGATGTAATACTTATTTCACTAAAGTAGTATATGTTCACCTGGGGGAGATATAAATATTCCAAGTACATGAAGGTAGGTAAATAGTCAGATTTGAGTGTCTGTTAACCCTTTCTGCGTCATTAGATCTAAGATTCGAAACTAAAGCTTTGATTTTAACTCTGGTGAGTGTGAAGTTCGGTAGGAGACCATGGCAGGTCAGCGTGAAGCCCAGTAATTTTACCATAGAAACCAAAGAAAGGTTATGGTTCAGAAAGAGGCCATTCAGCCCATTGCATCTGCTCCAGCCTAAGAAATAGAAACAAAGAAACCAGCTGCTCATTTTAATCCCCATTTTCCAGCACCTGGTCCATAGCCTTATAGGTTGCATCACTTCAGCTGCAGATACAGGCACCTTATAAATGAGATGAATAATCTGTAAAGACAAAGGCAGCACTCCCATGGGAACACCACCAGCACCATTTAGTTCCCCTCCAAACCACTCATCATCCTTCATGGTGGCTGGGTCAAAATCCTGGAACTGCTTTCCTAACAGCATAGTGTATGTACCTACATAAGATGAACTGCAGCAGTTCCAGATGACAATTGACCACCACCTTCTCAAGGGCAATTAGAGATAGAGTCATAGAGATTTACAGCGCAAAAAGAAACTCTTAGGCCCATTGTGTCTGCATTGGCCATCAAGCACCTTTCTATTCTAATCCCATTTCTTTTGAAGCATTTTTATGGAAGTATTTGTAACAAACAAACAAAATCCATAGCCTTGGATGCTATGGGCTGGGATTCTCCGACCTGGCACCGGGTCGGAGAACCCCCGGGGGGACACGAGAATCGCGCCCCGCCCTGGCTTCCCCATTCTCCGGCACCGATTCTTGGGCGCCCGCGGGATTCCCGCCACACCGGTTGGGGGCCGTTGACAGCGGGCCCTCCCCCCCCCCCCCCCCCGGCGATTCTCCAGGCCCCGATGGACCAAGTGGCCGACAAGTTTGACCAAGTCCCACCAGCGTGGGTTACTCAGGTCCCACACAATGGGACCTGGAAGGTGAGTCTACGGGGGCCATCCTGGAGGGAGGGCGGGGCATCCGACCCCGGGGGGGGGGGGCCCACAGTGGCCTGGCCTGCGATCTGGGCCTACCAATCGGCCGGAGGGCTGGTTCCGTGGGGGCCTACTTTACTCCGCGCCGGGCCCCTATTAGGGCTTCGCCATATTGCCCAGGGGCCGGCGCGGAGAAGGGAACCCCGTGCATGCGCAGAAAATCGTCAGCCGTAGCGCGCATGCGCAGAAATACGCCGGCCAGTCTCATGTCGGCCGTTCCATGCATGCGCGGAATCATGCCCACCGTTCCGCACATGTACGAACTGCGCGGGCCGTTCAGCAGCAGCTGGAGCTGCGGGGACCACTCCGGCGCAAGCCTAGCCCCCTAGGAAGGGGTGCATTCCCATTATCGGGGACCGTTGACACCGGAGTGGTTGGCGCCACTTTTCACACTGGCGTGGGGACATAGCCCCATTATTGGAGAATCCCGCCCATGGTGTTTCAAGAGCTTATCAAAAAGCTGCTTAAACATTGAGGGTTCCTGTCTCTACTATCCTTTCAGGCAGTGACTTCCAGGTTCCCACCATCCTCTGGGTGAAAAAGCTTTTCCTCAAGTTGCCTCTAAATCACCTTCCCACTACCTTAAATCTATGTCCCCTGGTTATTGACCTCTCTACTAAGGTGAAACATTTATTCCTATCTACCCGATCTATGTCCCTCATACTTTTGTACACCTCGATCAAGTCCCCCCTCAGCATTCCCTGTTCTAACATATGGAATCGCAGCCTAACCTGCCTCTTTACAGAACTGAAACACTCCAGGCCAGGCAACATCCTGGTGATTCTCCTCTCCACCCTTGCTAGTGCAATCACATCCTTCCTATAGTGTGGGAACCACAACTGCACACAATACGCTTGCTGTGGCCAAACAAGTTTTTTTATACAGCTCCATCATAACCTTCTCTTATATTCTGTGCCTCGGCTAATAAAGGCAAGTGTATCATATGCCTTCTTAACCACCTTATCTACCTTCCTGCTGCCTTCAGGGAACTAAGGATATATGCACCCCACGATCCCTCTGGTCCTCTATACTTCGTAGCCACCCACCGATCACCGTGTGTTCCCTTGCCTTGCTAGCCCTCCCACAATGCATCACTTCATACTTTTCAGGGTTAAGTTCCATCGTTTCTTTCGAAGTTAATTCTCGGGATGCGGGCATGGAAAGCGTGGTCAGCATTTTTATTGCCCATCCCTCGCCCTCCTTGCTTGAACTTGCAGCTTCTGTGGTGAAGATGTTCCCACACTGGCGGCAGGAAGTGGCTTCCAGCATTTTGACCCAGTGGGGGGTGGGGGGGGGGGGAAAGACGTGTGGGAGGTCCACATCTTGATGGTGTGAGATTGGGAGGGGAACCTGAGTGTTTCCATGCACCTGCTGCCCTTGTCCTTCGAAATGGTGGGAGGGAGGGGCGGTTGTGCTGTGGTAGGTTGTCAAACGGTGCTGGGGGTGGGGGGGGGGGGGGCTTTTGAAAGTACTGCTCAAATCACAGACCATTCATCCAACCATCCAACCATCCTGAACCCAACACATACCAAAACAGCTGCGAATTTAATACAGGGGAAGTGATTTTCAAAAGAACATTAATCTGGAATCCGTCCAGTTAAAAGATATTGCAGTAGAAGTGTTCTGACTGGGTTCATACTTTGTTGCTCGGTCAGATTTAAAAGTCTGCAAACGATGGTTTCCGTCGAATTCCAACGATAGAAGAAAAGACTAAGAAAAAAAAGTTTTTTTTTATTACACTCTTGCTGGAGAAAAGAAAAAGCAAGTGGAGGTAACAAGTAAAACAAAACAATAGAATTGCAATCTTCCCCTTACCCCGCCGTCGATCCGAGGCGTTGCCATTGCCGAGGGACTGTGTCCTGTTGTGTTTACCTTGACAACCGCTGTTGCCATGTGAGGCTTGCTTTGGAAGCGCTAATACTCAAACTGCACCAAATACACTCGGAGCTCCCTGCACGTGTGGTGATTTTACTTTAGCCTTTGACATAAATTTGAATGTGTTAATTTAAAATTCTGGTCTTTCGAATGCATCAGCGTCTCCTCCGCTGCCCCTTATTGTCTGTTATTTTTTTTTCAACCTGCAAAACGGATCCCCCCCCCCCCCCCCCCAGAAGTATTAAAGTGAAAGGGAAAACAGGAACAGAACTACCACTGTTTAAAAATAAGGGTTCGCCCGTTCAAGACAAGAGATGAGGAGAATTTATTTCTTCTCAGAGGGCGCTGTGCCTTTGGAACTCTCTTCCTCAGAAGGCAGTGGAAGCAGAGTCTTCGGGCGGGATTTTCCCCGGCGCATTTTCCAGCAGCGGAGGGGGTCCGCCATTGCCGCCGACAGGATCTTCCGGTGCCACCGATGTCTTCGGCATTTTGCGTGGCTCGTATTTTCCGTTCAGGGGCCCGCCGTTGGCCAGACCGAGAGATCCCACTAGCGACAAAGGCTGGGAAATTCAGGCTGGGTGGGAGTGCGGAGTTCGGGTTACAATCAGATCATCCATAATCTTATTGAATAGCAGAGCAAGCTCAAGAGGCTGAGTTTCGCTCTTGCTTCTAGCTGGTATGTTCTTTTGTGTAAACGTAGGTGCATTCGTTGAAAATTTAACTCAGAGATTGCAGGTTCAATCCGACTACAGACTTGTAACCCAAACTGATACCTCAGAACAGTGAAGGGCTGCACTGTTAGAGGTGCCTTTACTTAGATGAGAACTTAAATCGGGATCCATCTGCCCTTGCAGCCAGGGCCGGCCCAAGGTACCGGCAACTCGGGCAGTCGCCCGGGGCGCCATGTGCTAGGGGGCGCCAGAGACTCGGGTCCCGCGCATGCGCAGTTGTGCCGGTGCCAACCAGCGCATGCGCGGTGGCCGTCCGCCCCCCGCTCCCGCCCCCTCCGCCCCCCCACTCCCGCTCCGTCCGCCCCCGCCCCGCCCGCCTCGGCCCCGCCCTGCCCGCCTCGCCCCCCACCCCCACCTCGCCCCCCCCGCCTCGCCCCCCCCGCCTCGGCCCCGCCCCCGCCTCGGCCCCCCCGCCTCGCCCCCCCCCGCCTCGGCCCTGCCCCCCCCCGGTCCTGTCCCCTGGCCCTGCCCGACCCCCCGGGCCCGCCCGCCCCCCCGGCCCCGCCTTCATCCCTCGATAGTCTTTTTCTAAAAAGAGGTTGGCTCAGATTTTGTGGTCAGCTGACCTTGAAGAAAACGACCCACAAAAATTTAGCCATTTCTGTGGCCTGGATTTACATTTTACCGACTTGATTCTCCCACCAACCATGGGGGATCACAGTGAAGCAACATGAAGCAACAGTGATGTCATCAACCAGGTTAAATAGCCAGTAATATCTAAGAATTCCCACAGACAGCAAAGGAGGAATGAATAAAACACTGATTATCCTTCACTTTTTCATAGAAAGCCAAGGAAAGATTAGGAGATGGTATTCAGGACGAAGTTGAAATATCATATAGCAATTTAAAAATATACATTTCATTAGATAAAAAATTTATGAAATGTGTATTATAATGGAGAAATTTGATAGTCCACAAATATAAAATGGGTTTATCAGGTCCAGAGAGGTTGTTCAGCAATAATTATGAACATAGTGAAATGTTAACAACCTAGCTATACCTGAGTCAACAAGGTACAACGTTGCCAAGGGCTTTTATAGTGAGACCAGTAGCATAAAAGTGCATAGTTCACATCAACTCAAGTGATTTCAAAAGATTTACTTCCACAGGAGCATCAACAGCACATCCTGTAGAGGAGCGATGAAACACAGAGAAATCCCTGGATTTCCATATAATTATATGCCTGTATATGTATCAAATGTTGCTGTCAGTCTCACAGTTATAAAACAACAGTCAATTCTGGCAATTTTGTTGTTAATCCAACTTCCAAAACTAGGTCATTATCATATTGCTGTGTGCAAATTGGTTGCTGGGTTTCCTACATTACACCAGGAATATCACTCAACGAGTGCTTTATTGGCTCTTTGGGATATCCTGATGTCATGAATTCCGCAATATAATCTCAAATCCTTTCTTTTGTTTAGGCCCACCCCATATTGCCTTGACCCCTACCCAACAACTTCCAAACAACCTACCAGAGGACCAATAACTGCTCAAGTGCAAGATATTTACCCTTCACATCTCCCCGCCCACCCCCCAGATAATTCCCAGTACTGCCTCCACCCCTGTCGATAAACAGGTGTCCCTCAATTCCTGGATTACCGATTTGGATTAATAATTTCTCCTTCGGGTGTGAACAAAGCAGAAGGTTGTTTAGTACTGAGGAATCTCAAATTGGCATCCAATTAAGAAATTAATCCATCATTAGGGCGGCACGTGGCACAGTGGTTAGCACCGCTGAGGACCCAGGTCCCAATCACGGCCCTGGGTCACTGTCTGTGAGGAGTTTGTACATTCTCCCCGTGTCTGCGTGGGTTTCACCCCCACAACCCAAAGGTGTGCAGGTTAAGTGGATTGGCCAGACTAAATTGCCCCTTTATTGGGAAAAAAAAATAATTGGGCACTCTAAATTTGTTATTTTTAAGTGAATCCATCATTTATTGCAGGCAGTGGTTTGCAAAGTATAACTGGTCTCAATATATGAAGAACGACTGCTTGGTCAACATACCAAAAGGCAGCTGGTACCCATGCAGCAGTGCTAAGGCAATTCTAATTATCGAAGAAAACTGGAGAAAAATGCAACGTCTTCAACACTCAGTAATTTGGTGCTAGTAGAGGCTGAAATTCTAATGGTTGTTATTTTTACAAAACTGGTTAAGGTGTGTTGAAAAAAAGGCCTTAAGGAATTGGTCACACCTAGCTATTCAACCGAAGCACTAAAATAACATACAATTGAATGTCAGCTCCCAAGACTTGCTTAAGAACAAAATTTTAAAAATGCATGGGGTGGTTAATTGCAAGTGTTTGATTTATCAGCTGCATAAGAGTACCGTGTGCAATTCTGGTCACCACACTAGAGGAAGGATGCGATTTCACTAGAAAGAGTGCGGGTGAGATTCACTCGGCTGTTGTCTGGGCTGGAGTGTTTCAGCTATGAAGAGAGACTGGTTAGGCTGGGGTTGTTCTCCATGGAGCAGAGAAGGCTGTGAGGGGACCAGGTTGAGATGCACAAAATTATGAGGGACGTAGATAATAATAATCTTTATTGTCACAAGTCGGCTTACATTAACACTGCAATGAAGTTACTGTGAAAAGCCCCCAGTCGCCACATTCCGGCGTCTGTTCGGGTACACAGAGGGGGAATTCAGAATGTCCAAATTACCCCACAGCACATCTTTCAGGATCTGTGGGAGGAAATTGGAGAACCCGGAGGAAATCCACGTTGACACGGGAAGAACATGCAGACCCGACAGTGACCCAAACCAGGAATCGAACCTCGGACCCTGGAGCTGTGAAGCAACAGTGCTACCCACTGTGCCACCGTGCCACCCACAGGGTAAATGGGAAGAAATTTTTGCCCCTTCATAGAGGGGTCAATAACCAGGGGGCATAGATTTAAGTTAAGGGGCAGGAGATTTGGAGATGGGGTAGTGTGAATCCGGAACCTTCACAACATTTAAGAAGCATTTAAATGAGCACTTAAAATGCCATAGCATACAAGGCTATGGACCTTGTATGTAAAAAGAGTGCGTCCTTTAGAGACGCCGGCCCGCCAATCGGTGGGCATTGATCGCGGGCCAGACCCCTACTGAGCACCCCCCTGGTGCTCGATACTCCCTCCCCCCACCACAGGCCGCACACGCAGCGTTCGCGCGCTGTTCACGCCGGCAGCGTCCAGGTGTGGTTGGCGCCGGCGTGAACCCGTCGGATTGGGCAGGCCGCTCGGCCCATCCGGGCCGGAGAATCGCCGCTCGCCTGTTAGAAACGGCGAGCGGCGATTCTCCGAGCGGCCTGTCATGAAACGCGGCACGCCGTTTTGGGGAGGTGGGAGAATCGCATGCGGGCGCCAGGGCGGCGTGGCGGGAATCGCCCGGCACTCCCACGATTCTTCCACCCGGCGTGGGGGTCGGAGAATCGCGCCCAATATATATATATCTTTTCCTATTTTTGTTTATCCCGTGAGTTCTTTCCGAGCAATTTTGTCTCACCAGACTTTGATTTGGTTTAATTGGATGCGATGAATATTGCAATGGTTCTGAACCTCGACAATATCCATCTGTAGTGCTGAAGACCTGCTCCAGAACTAGCCATGTCCCTGGCCAAGCTGTCCCAGTACAGCTACAATACTGACATCACTGGTAATGTCAATGGCCTAGTAATTCAGAGACCGAGGCTAATGATCTGGGGAAAAGATTCCAATCCCACCACGGCAGTTTGTGGAATTTAAAGTTTAATAATCGGGAAATGAAAAGTGAAAGCAATGTTAATTGTTGTAAAAACCCATGTGGCTCATTAATGTCTTTTACGGAAGGAAATCAGTCATCCTTACCTGGTCTGGCCTACATATGTTTCCAGACCAACGGCAATGTGATTGACTTTTAACTGACCTCTGAAATGGTGTGGCAAGGCACTCAGGTGAGGTGCAATTTGGGATGAGGAATAAATGATGGTCTTCCCATTAATACCCACATCCCAAGAATAGTTTCAAAATCTGGCCAACAAAGTGGTCCTGCTCCTGGAATGGCTTGTCTATGAAAAATATGACAAATACAATCCAGCCAATTATTATTCCACCTTACTCTCAATTATTAGGACATGATGGAAGGTGCCATCAAGCAACACATACTCATGATATTAAAGCAAATTACTGCAGATGCAGGAATCTGAAACAACAAACAGAAAATGCTGCACAATCTCAGCAGGTCTGACAACATCTGTGGAGTGAGAACGGGGAGCTAATGTTCTGAGTCTGGACGACTCTTTATCAAAGCTGAGACCCAGTTTCAGATCTGTCAGGGCCCCTGTGTTTGATTCTGCTTTCCGGGGACTAAGCCCCCGTGCCGGCGGGAGAACCGGCGCCAACCACTCCAGCGTTAGTGTTAATTCTCCACACTTCCGGGGGCTGGGTGGATGCCGGAGGGGTTGGGGTCGCTCCAGCCGGCAACGAAACGGACTGCACGAGATCGCGCATGCGCCGAAAGACCGGCGTGATCTCGCACATGCGTGGAACTGCCGGCGTATTCTGGCGCATGCGCAGACTGGCCACCATATTCTGGCGCATGCGCGGAGGGTTGTCTTCCCCATGCCGGTCATGGCGGAGCCCTACAGGGGCCGGCGCGGAAGTAAGGATTGCCCCCACAGCACAGGCCCGCTGGCAGATCGGTGGGCCCCGATCGCGGTCCAGGCCACCGTGGGGGCCACCCCCCCGGGGTCAGATCCCCCTGCGCCCCCCCCGAGGACCGCCACAGCTGATGTACCTGCCAGGTCCCACTGCGTGGGACCATGCCTAACCTACGTCGGCAGGACTGGGCAAAAACAGACGGCCACTCAGCCCATCGGGGCTCAGAGAATTGCCGGGGGGGGGGGGGCGCTGCCAACGGCCCCTGACCGGCGAGGCGTGAACCCCACCCCAGCCCAAAATACAGCGCCGGAGAATACGGCAGCCGTGTCGGGGTGGTGGGGAGGGATTCACGCCGCACCCAGGGGATTATCCGACACGGCGGGGGCTGGAGAATACCGCTGGCACTTTGCTCCAAAAATGGATGAAAGACAAGCGGGATTCTCCGACCCCCCCCCGACGGGTCAGAGAATCGCCGGGTGGTGGCGTGAATCCCTCTGCCGCCGGCTGCCGAATTCTCTGGTGCCGGGGATTTGGTGGGGGCTGGAATCACGGCAGCCGCTGGCAGCGCCCCCCCCCCCCCCACCCCTCAGCGATTCTCCGACCCGCGATGGGCCGAGTGGCTGCCCGTTTACGGCCGGTCCATGCCGGCGTAAATTACAACAAGAACTTACCAGCAGGACCTGGCTTCACGGGTGGCCTCCGGGGTCCTCGGGGGGGCGTGGTGTGATCTGGCCCCGGGAGGTGCCCCCACGGTGGACTGGCCCGCAATCGGAGCCCACCAATCCGCGGGCTGTCCTGTGCAGTGGGGGCACTCTATTCCGCTGCGTCGGCTTCTGTAACAGTCCGCGATGGCCGACAGGGAGATGAATGCGCTCCCGCGAATGCGCCAACTCCCGCAGGCCGGCGGAGGCCCTTCGGCGCCGGTTGGCATAACGCCAAGCCTCTACCGCGCCGGCTGCGCCGCGCAAGCCACTGCAGCGCCGGCCTAGCTCCTGAATGTGCGGAGGATTCCGCACCTTCGGGGCGGCCCGACACCGGAGTGGTTCATGCCATTCCTTTGCCCACCCTGCTGGTTCATGGAGAATCCCGCCCTTGATTTTTCTGAGGTGAATGCAATTAGCTTCAAGGCAGCATTCGATCACTTTTACCAGAGTAAAACTGAAGTCAGTGGGAATCAGTAGATGATTGCGGTAGTTGAAGGGGAATCAGCTCAGCAGCAGAAGTTCCTCAGTGTACTGGAGCCAATCATCATCAGCTGTTTCATCAATCACCTTCCCTTTACCACAAGGCCAGAGGTGAAGATGTTTGCTAATGAATGCACAGTGCTCAGTTCCACTTGCAACTTCTCAGATACTGAGGTAGTCAATGCCTGCCTGCAGAAGGTTCTGGACAACACCCAGGCTTAGGCTAATAAGTGGAAAGTATCATAAGTAATAATAATCTAATAATCTTTATTGTCACAAGTAGGCTTACATTACACTGCAATGAAGTTACTGTTAAAATCCCCTAGTCACCACACTCCAGCGCCTGTTCAGGTACACTGAGGGAGAATTCAGAATGTCCAATTCACCTAACAGGCACATCTTTCAGGATTTGTGGGAGGAAACCGGAGCACCCAGAGGAAACCCCACAGACACAGGGAGAACCAGCAGATTCTGCATAGACAGTGACCCAAACGGGAATGGAACCTGGGACCCTGGTGCTGTGAGACAACAGTGCACACCATTGTGCTACCGTGCTGCCCATTAGGTGTTAAGTAATAACCATCTCCAACAAAAAAGAATCTACATATATACTATTGATATTCAACACCATTACTGTTATGAATTGTCATACCTCAATATCCAGGGATTAACAATGATAAAAATAATTGGACCGACCACATAAATACTGTGGCTACAAACACGGTCAGAGGCTGGGTATTCCTTGCACTTGCCTCCTGACTCACCAAAGTTCACCCACCAACTGCGTGGCACAAGTCAAGAATGTGATGAAATATTCTCCAGTTGCCTGCTTGAGTATAATTCGAACGATATCCATGAAATTCAACACGACCTAGGACAAAACAGCCTGCTTTTCAGCTTGTCACCAGCAGAAATCTTCACCCCCCTCAACCACCAGGAGACAGTGGCAGCAGTGTGTACCGTTAACAAGATGCGCTGCAGCAATCAGCCAAGTCTCTTTCAACAGTACCTTGCAGACCCGTAACCGTTATCACTTAGAACAACATAACCGTCAGATGCATGTCCGCTTGCAAGCTCCCCTCCAAGTCACGCATCTTTCTGACTGCTACAATATTGCTGTTGCTTCATTGTCACTGGGTCAGAATCCTGGAACTCCATCCCCAAAAACAGTGTATGTGTACTTATACCCCTTAGTCTGTAGGGACTCAAGGAGCCAGATCTCTACCACCTTCTCAAGGGCACTTAGGGATGGGCAATAAATTCCAACCGAGCCAGCGACAGCCATATCCCGTGAAAACACAAAGGAAAGAACCAAATCTATTCCATAACCAATTAAGTACTTTTGAAGTGCTAACCACTGTTATTATAAAGTCAAAAACAGCAACCAATTTGTATACAACAATGTCTCACAGTTTGCAAAGAATGGATTGCCTGATAATCTGCTTTTGTTGCCAGCTCAGCCTAGAGATAGTTTGTTATTCAGGTAACAAATATAGAAAAGGGTTACCAAGACATATCCAGGCCCTGAACAGCCTTTCCATACTCTGGTTTGCAATTCTGTTGGACACCACTAAAAACCTGCTCTAATTCAGAATGTTTCGAATTCTGCTGGCAACGATTCAAAAGAAATAATACCAAAGAATTCTACTTTACCACTCCTTCCCGAATCACAGCAGTAGTTCCACATTTTTATTGTCAAACATAGATCAAAGTCTTACATTTGACGCAAATGCGTTAAACATTGAAATAAAAACTGGAAACAAGGGTGCCGTCCTTTTTTTTTGCACTCATGATCTTATGGGACAGATCATATAATAGTCCCTTTGAGGGAAATATAGTAAAATAGCACTTACAAATATTTGTCAGTGGTCCGTCATACAACCCAGGAGCAGCTCCAATCTCTGTCCTCACGGTTAGGTAGGGGCGATTGAAATAAGAGATAGTTACAGATACAAATCTAGAAATTAATGTGGGAGATTTAGTCACACAAATGTTAAATGTGTTTGTTTCAAATTCATCAAAATAACACATTTAAAATAGAAATGTGATTTTGGTGCCTTAAATGATTCTATAATAACATTGCTCAGTTTCTTTTCAGGCACTTAAGTAACTTCATGGGGGGCAGCACGGTGGCCTAGTGGTTAGCACAACCGCCTCACGGCGCTGAGGTCCCAGGTTTCAATCCCGGCTCTGGGTCACTGTCCGTGTGGAGTTTGCACGTTCTCCCCGTGTCTGCGTGGGTTTCGCCCCCACAACCCAAAAATGTGCAGAGTAGGTGGATTGGCCACGCTAAATTGCCCCTTAATTGGAAAAAATAATTGGCTAATCTAAATTTATTAAAAAAAAGTAACTTCATGGGGCTGACAAAACTACATCTGATGAATGGATCCTAAATGGTCAATTGCAGCAACCTCATGAACTTCATGGGGATAATAAGCACAAAATGGCATCTTTCAGAAGCCAACAACGGATTAGATAGCAACTTGCAGCGATTGCCAATTCATGGGCTAGCTCTTCCTCGCCGCAAGTTGCAAATGCTGGGCCACTATCCTGATCCTATCATCCATCCTTGGCCTCAGCATGTTAACTATTGTATATAATGTTAAAGGTGTGATGTGAATGGTACAAAAAAAAATCCTTTGGTGTTCCAAGCTATTTTGGAATTCACGCATTGCTCAAAGTTGACGACGGTGCAAGGGAAATTCGTAAAGTCTGAGTATTTCTGATGCAAAAGCCTACCTCGTATAAACTGTTTTGGTGATAGAAGAGTTGAATCCTTTCAGAACCAAATTGTCTTTACCACAACAAAATGCCCCAAATTACGTTTCCCTATGTCAGAGATTAGATGACGACGTGTCACTGGTGGACCTTTCAGTACAGTAGGTGGCACTCTCATGCTTCTGGGAAGGCAACATTAGGCCAGCGCCTGGAGTTTTTTGTTTAAAGATTAAATTTTGGATGTATATGTATCTAAAATCACAAAGAAAATCTTCTTCAAAACCTGTAACATATTGCGATTTTCTAAATAATGAAATGGGTTTGCTTATGCAGAGTTTTCAATCTCCTGTCTCTTGCTGGTATTCAAAAGACTGATCAACGGGACATTTCTGGTTCTTGGCCATTTTACGCTGTGATTAAGCTTTTTCATGCCAAGTCAAGAACCCGTGGACACGCAGGAACACTGTTTTCACTCTGCAGCTGTGCACCACTCGGCTATTAATAATGTTTCGGGAGATTCAATCACAGCAGATGATTAATTATCATTTACTCTGTCAAGAAATAGGAAATTAGCTTTTGACCTCAATAGTAAAATGAAGCAGGGCAGCGCGGTGGCGCAGTGGGTTAGCCCTGCTGCCTCACGGCACCGAGGTCCCAGGTTCGATCCCGGCTCTGGGTCACTGTCCGTGTGGAGTTTACACATTCTCCCCGTGTTTGCATGGGCTTTGCCCCCACAACCCAAAGGTGGGCAAGCTAGGTGGATTGGCCACGCTAAATTGCCCCTTAATAGGAAAAAATGAATTGCGTGCAGTAAATTTATATTGAAAAAAATAATAAAATGAAGCCTTTGTAGGAAATGAACTCTTCACCAATCCAACGGTGCAGATTGGACATTTTGGAGACACAGGCCAAAATGTTAAGATCATTCCTCGGGTTAATTAACCACTATGGGAAATTTGTCCCGAATCTTGAAACTCTATATAAATGGTTACGTTGTGCAGGAAACAAGCATTTCAACGGACACCAGAATGCGAAAAAGCATACCTGCCAGCTAAACCAACGCTGAAGAAGTCAGAAGCGTTTCAACATTTCAACGCAAAGTTACCATTACAACTGGTGATGCTTCACCGTATGGAGTTGGAGCAGTGGTTACTGGCAATTCAGGGGAAGAAAGACCGGTAGCTTTTGCGTCATGTACCTTAACAAGTGCAGAATCAAAATCCGCCCAGTTGAAGAAGGAGCCACCGGTATTATATTTGGTGTGAGAAAGTTTCACCAATACTTCTATGGTCGTCACTTCACAAATTTTATGGATTACAGCCTCTTTAGAGTTATTTTTGGGCGACATAAAGGTATTCCCTCCATTGGTAGAACAAACCATCAAAACGTTTGATGAGATTTTCACCAAGTTTGGGAAAACAGAAAAATTGTGACTGATAACGCTCCACAATTCACTGTTCAGGAGTTCGAAGACTATTTAACAATGAGTGGTTTCCAACACATCAAATTAGCACCTGACCACCCGTCCATGAATGGTTTAGCCAAAAGGTTTGTCCAGTCCTTGAAACATGCACTGAAAGCCTCCAAGAACCAAAATTCATTAAATTACCATCTAGACAGTTTCTCGGTAACGTATCACAACACCACACAGGTGACTATTCAGAGTTCCCTGTCATAATATACACACAAGTATATGATGGTGCACAGACAGACATTGATTGACACACAGGATGACCAATGAACACACAGAACACAGCAGCCAATCACCAGACAGGACACGGCCACTATAAAGCCAGAGAGCACTAGTTTTCCCACTCTGGGGATGCAGCCTCTGAGACAGTCAGAGCCCGTGAGCAACAACTAGAACATCCATCATGTGGTAGTAAGATAATCTGGTCAGGTTAGCTCAGGTCTCCAGTCAACTCAGCATAGTGTCAACCCGCAGTTAAAGTATGTTTAATAGTTAAGAGTTCAATAAAATAGAGTTGCTTTCTCCAAGTGTTGGAAGCCTGTCTCTCTCACTGCTATGGTAAACGCAGTCCTCGCAGACCCAGCATACCCAACGCATCATGGTACCAGTGCGTGATGTTAGAGTTTGACGGACCTACCTTGAGATAGTCTGCCTTCGACCAGCGATCAGCCATCCGGTAACATGGACAGTGTCCGCCCTCCCCCGCCGCTCCGCATTGCCGGCAACCTCGATGCCAAGTGGAAGATTTTTAAGCAGAAGTTTCAGCTGTATCTTGAAGCCACCGACCTCGAAGCCGCATCGGATGCCAGAAAGATTGCTCTCTTCCTCTCTACCATTGTGGATTATTTTTCTAAATACCCCAAGGTGGTCAGACTGCATGACCTCACATCAGCAACAGTCATCAGGACGTGCAAAGAGACCTTTGCCCGTCATGGCATTCCACTTATGGTCATGACTGATAATGGCCCGTGCTTCTTCAGTCAGGAGTGGACGGATTTTGCCCGACGGTACAATTTCACACACGTCACTTCGAGCCCCCACTACCCCCAGTCAAATGGAAAAGCTGAAAAGGGGGTACACATTGTCAAATGACTGCTGTGTAAAGCGGCTGATTCGGGTTCAGATTTTAACCTGGCACTGCCAGCCTACAGGGCGACTCCCTTGTCCACTGGCCTGTCCCCAGCACAACTGCTAATGAACCGCACACTACGGACGACGGTGCCAGCAATCCACATCCCGGACCTTGACAATTTTCCAGTACTGCAAAAATACTGCAACTAACTTGGGCCCAACACAAGTCGGCATATGACGCCCATGCCACAGATCTCCCTGCTCTCGTCCCTGCTGATTGAGTTCGTGTTGAGCTACCTGATGATGGCTGGTCGGCCACAGCTGTGGTGATCAAGCAAGTGGCCCCCAGATCATTTCTCGTTCGCATGCATGATGGCTCTTTTCTTCGGTGTAATCGTCGGGCACTGCGGCTGCTTCCACGCTTGCCACCTGAACGTGATGTCCCGCCTCGCCTGCTGATTCCTCAGGACACACCCTTCCAAGAGGTCACCGATCTGCCGCTTCTTTTGCCACCCTCTACATTGGATGCAGCTCTGCCCATTCCGGTGCAGGCAGCCCTTGATTCTCCCTTGAGGCGGTCAAGCAGAATTCGTGCCCGCCACAGAGGCTGAATTTATAGACTGAATGTTTCATTGCCTTGTGCATTGTTTACACGTCTGTATATATTGTTCTTCCTAATTTGTTGTATGCACTCTATCTGCACTAGACACCTTCCCATGTAAATACGTTCGCGTATTTTGTATATAGTCAGGCTCCTACTCATGTAAGTACGCTCACATACTTTGTACACAGTCAGGCACATACACACATTCACTATTTATTGACATATACACATTTTTTAAAAGGGAGGAGATGTCATAATATACACACAAGTATATGATGGTGCACAGACAGACATTGATTGACACACAGGATGACCAATGAACACACAGAATACAGCAGCCAATCACCAGACAGGACACGGCCACTATAAAGCCAGAGGGCACTAGTTTTCCCGCTCTCTTGGGATGCAGCCTCTAAGACAGTCAGAGCCTGTGAGCAACAACTCGAACATCCACCATGTAGTAGTAAGATAGTCTGGTCAGGTTAGCCTCAGATCTCCAGTCAACTCAGCATCGTGTCAACCCACCGTTATAGTATGTTTAATAGTTAAGAGTTCAATAAAATAGAGTTGCATTTCACCAAGTGTTGGAAGCCTGTCTCTCTCACTGCTATGGTAAACGCAGTCCTCACAGACCCAGCATACCCAACACATCATTCCCCACTTTTACTACTACTGAAGAGGAAAGCTGAGAACTACATTTGATCTACTCTTACCGCAGGAGATGTCCGAGATAGGGGAACGCAATCAACAGTCGCAGATCATGAGAAGAGAAGGTAATTCGATGACGCCTGTTTAAACAAGGAGAGAAAATGTTGGCATGCAGCTATACCACTGGCGGGAACTGGGTTCATGTAAGAGTGTTGACTAAAATCAGCCCTATCTCCTACACGGTACAAACTGAAGATCAGCTAGTGTGGAGGAGACACGCAGATCACTTGTTATCTACACGCATCAATGTGCCAGTACCGTGTATGCCAGAACTACCTCAAGAGCAAACGCCATCCTACCACCTGGTCATGTGACTGTGACTTCTGGTCAATCCATTGAAGCAGAGATTGCCGAAGAATTCCCTGCGGCTACTAGTCTTCCTTCTGCGAAAGAGAATGTAACAACTTCCAGAGTAGAGCCATCCACTGCAGAACCTGAGAATTCCTCTAAGTTCAAGAACAAGCAAATCTCTGAAGTGCGCTGGCAACTAGACGCCCACCAGATCGTTTTTCCTATTGACTATGTTACTACTGTGTAATTATTCAATGCCTGCCTTTGTATATATGTTTTAATGACTATGTAAAAATACTATAGTTATTTGTTGTGTTGGACCTTAGAAGTAAAAGGGAAGGAATGTTATATATGTTGTTGTGTTGTTGCATGGTCACTTTAGGAGTTTAGTTACGTGATAGTCTTCGTGTCACTGGATAATTCGTGGGCTTTCCCTCAGTTTAGATCAAGCCTTTGTACAGCTCACAGTCATCTAATAAACCTCTGCTGATTATTGCTATCAACCCACTTGCTTCAGCATTTTCATTCCTTTATCGTGCCAGTACAACGCACAACAGTGGGACTTAATGCAAGAAAACAAGAAATAGGAGCAGAGGAGATCTTATTGCCCATCAAGCCTACTCCGCCATACAATATGGGCATGGCAGATCTTGGCTTTCAGCTCTACTTCCCCGGCCACCTCCCATATCCCTTAATCTCCTGAGAGGCCAAGGGCGGGATTCTCCGATTGCTGACGTCGAAATGGCATTCGGCGATTGGCCAGAGAATCCGATTTTAAGCCGACATCAGGGGCGGCGCCGTTTCTCGGAAGCTCCGCCCCCTCAAAAACAGCGTAATCGCTGAGTACGCCGGACGCTGTTGGGAAAGCCTCAGGATGTCACCTGGGGCCCTCCCCCGATGCTCCGCCTCCGATGGCCCGTCTTCCCGATGATGTCGGTCACGTGTGCTCACAGTTTTCAGGAACCTCACGTGGCGGCTGCGGACTGTGTTCAGCGCCGCCACAGTTGGGATGGGGAGCCGTTCCACTGGCTGGGGGCAGGGGGCTTCGGGGGGGCTGGGGGGTGGTGGGGGTGGTCAGGTGTGGCGACGGGGTTACAGAGGGGCACTATCTGGCAGGTCAGGTCTGCACGTGGCTGGCGCCGTGTTGTACGACGCAGTTGTTGCAGGTCGCCGCCATGCACACGCGTGGCCATGGACCCGCCAATTCATCATCCGTATCTGCAGATAAAACTGGGGGCTTTACGTGGCGCGGCTGCTAGATCCCCCCCCCCCACCCCCCCCCCCCACCGGGTGGTACATCAGTGCGGGGGGGGGGCAACGTTTGTATTGTAAAAGTAGACACATGCTCCGGATATAGCCTCAAAATCGGGGAATCCAGCCCCAAAACTCTGCCTATCAATTAAACGGAATTTTCCTTCCATATATAGATTAGAAGTTTTGTGAGCTCCATTGTAGATATGGGTTATCCACTCTCTGTGTGCTATGTCCAGGTGATGCTTTCTATAGCAATGTTGTATAATCAATGTCACTAACGATCCACTGGTGTAACGATGGCGACAGTGTTTTAGCCAACTGCACTAATTTTTGTAGAAAATTACTTATACACAATTAACAGTAAATGTACTTCATGTACTTAATGTACTTCAAGAAACATCTATCACTATTCAGTGGGAAACATTGCAGCCTTTCTCTTTTACCAATGTCTGGATTTCTGGCATTAATTTATCAGCGATAGCGCATCTCAGATTTCTGTCTAGTAATTTCAAGTGGTACCTTGCTGAGAATGTTGATTCGCACGACATACCTTTCTGCCCATTTAGACACATCACCCACTCTCATCCACACTTTGTCCCACTCTCCACCCAGACCTCGCCCCCAGTTCTCCACCCAGACCTCACCTCTGTTCTGCAGCCAGGCCTCCCCCTTGCTCTCCGACCCGATCCACCCCTGTTCTCCAAACAGACCTCACCTCACACTGTCCATATAGACCTCACCCTTGTTCCTCAATCAGAAACTCGTGGATGCTGCTTACCCTTTGCAATACATGTCATGTTGGAATTTGCTTTCTTTCGCTCACCTGGAGCAGTTATTCCGATGAGTCTAACTGACCACGATGACAACTTTCCTCTTTGCTCAGTATTGTTGGTATTTCTAGAGCTGAAGTTTACCGTTTATTGTGTTATGCTTCTTCACGTAGCATAAGCTGCTTCCTTGATGTATACTCTGACAAAGGAAGGTTCAGACTTGGAGATAGACTTAACATATTTATTGAACAGTTAACAATTCTCCTACTTGGGGTTCAACTCTCCTGCTGATCTTACCATAGTAACTCAATCTAACTAACCAGTTGCTCGAATCCATGCGGTGGGTGTGACACTTCCTGATCTGCCCCTGTCTCTCTGAGTGTCGCCTATGGAAAGAGGAAGAGCACGTGTGCCCTGTCCTTTTATATGGGTAGCCCCCTTGTGGTAGTGTCACCTCTGGGTGTGTCTTGACTGCCCATTGGTCGTGTCCTATCTTACTGACCTATCGGTTGAATGTCTGTGTGTCATGATGTCCCTGGTTCTCCCTCTAGTGTTTATTTAGTTCTGGTGTATTTACATTAACCCCTTGTGTATTTCCAGTGATGCATATCACCACATCTCCCCTTTTTTCATGTTGCATATTTTCTGCACAGTGTTAAAGAAAATTGAACAAAATAGGTAGATCAGTGATGACATGTACAAATCATGATGACAGTGATTATCATACAATAAGGCCAAATAATATGTATGAGTCAAAGTTCATTAATTAATATGGTCGAGGGCAGCACGGTGGCCTAGTGGTTAGCACAACCGCCTCACGGCGCTGAGGTCCCAGGTTCGATCCCGGCTCTGGGTCACTGTCCGTGTGGAGTTTGCACATTCTCCCCGTGTCTGCGTGGGTTTCAACCCCACAACCCAAAAATGTGCAGAGTAGGTGGATTGGCCACGCTAAATTGCCCCTTAATTGAAAAAAATAATTGGCTAATCTAAATTTATAAAAAAAAAAAAAAAAAAATTAATATGGTCGAGTGGCTTTCTTGTTTTGTTGGTGAGGTGGTGATGTTGATGGTGGCATGTCCTTGTAAACGCCGTCAGTGTGCCTGTGCTTGAGGAACCAAGAAGTGGTCAAATCACTTTGTTGTCTGATTTGGACTCTTTTTTTCTTTTGATGCTTGTGGTAGCGATGTATGTAATCTATGTCGTCCTGACATGGTGTGTCATTGTACTGAGCTGAGCAGTAACAGTGTCCCGAATTTGCAGAGTTGTACCATGTCGTACCAGTCGTAGTTCCATTGTTGTTGCTTTTGTTGACGTTGTTGGATTTGTAGGTTTTGTTGTTGTGTTTGTTGCGCTCAATGACCACCCTCTGTGGATAACACGAGTCCTTCACACAGTTGCTCGTGTCAGCGTACTTTGTGGCATCTGCTGTTTCCTTGAGCGTTCCGTCACTGAGTCCGCGGTGCTCCCCGTCTGGAGTCATGTCCAGCTTACTTGAATCAGCTTTGGCTTGTCGATGCTCCCCATCTGGAGCCCTTTCTGGTTCACAAGTGTCAGCTGAGGTTTCTTGATGCTCCCCGTCCGGAGTTATTTCAGGTTCACTTGAATCTTCTGAGGTTTCGTGATTGTATTTACATTAACCCCTTGTGTATTTACAGTGCTCTAGTGTATCCACATTAACCCCTTTTGTATTTACAGTGCTCTAGTGTATCCATATTAACCCCTTGTGTATTTACAGTGGTGCATATCACCACACTGTTTACATCCATGTTACCCATCATTTTATCAATAGCAGTAACCTATGATGTAAAGCAAACACAATGATCAAAACACAGTTTCACAGTTTGTTTTCCATTTTACTATTTTACTATAAAATGAATGCGATGGGTTAAAGTACATTTGCAAAGACCATGCAAATATCTGCACAGAGATCACACACCCAGTGGTGTCCATTACTGATTGGTTAGTTTTCTCCAAAGAAGTCGACAAACGGCTGCCACCTCCGGACGAACCCTAACATTGACCCTCTTTGGGCGAACTTTATTTTCTCAAGTCTGAGAAACCAGGCTATGTCACTAAGCCAGATCTTTGAATTCGGGGGCTTCGAGTCCCTCCACGCTAACAATATCTGTCTCCGGGCTACCAAGGAGGCAAAGGCCAAGACGTCAGCCTCTCTCATCCCCTGGACTCCTGGATTTTCCGACACTCCGGAAATCACCACCTCTGGACTTGGCACCACCCTTGCTTTTAACATCGTGGACATGACCTCTGTAAAACCCTGCCAAAATCCCCTAAGCTTCGGACATGCACAAAACATATGGACATGGTTTGCTGGACATCCCGCACATCTATCCTCTATCCCAAAAAACTTGCTCATCCGGGCCACCGTCATGTGTGCCTGGTGGACAACCTTAAACTGAATCAGGCTGACCCTGGCACACGATGAGGTCGTGTTGACCCTGCTTAACGCATCCGCCCCAATCCCTGCTCTCTGCCATCTCTGAAACACCCCCCCATCCAGCCTTCCCGGTACAAACCGATGGTTGCTACAAATCGGGGCCCAGACCAATGTTCCCTCCACTCTCATATGCTTCCTCCACTGCCCCCAGACTCTCAGGGCCGCCATTACTGATTTTCATTAATGCAATTAACCACATCTGGAGTCCCAAATATGAGGCGACTTTATACTGTTAGGATCTTGAATGACTGCCCAACTATTATTTTGTGTTCTCTAAAACTGGGAGGAAATGTTACTGCACCACAGGAGTGATAATACTGGCCCATGGGTGTCCTTAATGTTAAAACAAGCCTTAATTTAAACACAGGACTAACCATATTAGCAACAAAGAAATAACGTAACAGTGAACAGTTAGAACAGTTCTTAAGTAAAAGAAGAAACCTTAACTTATTTCCTAAACCTGCCACTATATTCCAATTAGCCAAATATATATTAAATACCATTCATGAATAAAATTAACATCCAGGGTTTTACTTGCTTTTCTCCATGCAGAATCTTTGGAGAGAGAACCTTTCAGGACTAAACTGAACAATCTCTGTTCAGATTAGAGACCTCGGACCTAGTAACTCTTCAGACAGACCTGGCTCCTCCCATTAACTACATCACCTGTGCCCAAAGTATAAGTCATTAGTTTGTCTCTTTTTACAAGATGCTCCTTGACTTGTTTAGCCAGGACCAAACACAACACCCTCATAAATGATCTACAACCCAGGGGTCCTTCAAATCAAACCAATATTCCATTAGCTAGCTATCTGTAAACAAGTAAATAGTTCTCAAGGTCGATTGACAGAATGCTTCACCTGCAAATCAATGATAGCCTCACTTTTACAACACTTTAATCACCACTCTAGCAGTCATACTGTCTGTATGCATCTTAACCCGGGTTTTGATATCATTCCTGCAAAAAATATATGAAATATGACCATTTCTCAGATTCATTACCATACACTGGCAATAAAGGTACACATCCTGATTTTCCTCTGAACTCAGCTCCTGGACATAAAGGCTCAGCCTCAGTGTTTTCATCTATAATGTTTTCTGTGCTTGAATGAGGTAATGTGCAAGGTGTATATTGGGCTGAGTACTATCCAGCTTCAGCACAACAGCCTCTGGCTTAAATTCTATTGGTTTGGCAGCATAGCTCAGAATCCTGTTGGCTTTAATTGCTGCCCTGCATTGATTGCACATGGTCATTACCACGTTTGACACTCCAGACTGCTTTTAGCTTCTTCCTTAGTTCATTCAACTGTTTATTCAGTACAACAGTGTTCCACCCCCACACTCCTTTTCCTCCAATCCTGTAGGATTTTGCACTCATCTGTGTGTCATTTCATCAGCCTTTGGTCTTTTAAGTTGAAAATATTTTCTCGTTTATTCTATAATTTGTGGTAGTATGACTACCTAGTAGTATTACGGTACCTTAGAAGTGAGCTGCTATTGGTGCAGAGGACTCGCTGCCTATTGGCCCGGGTAAGTCATGTGCCTCTCAGCCGATTGGCTGAGAGGTAGGTAGCTCCGACTACAAGGCGGGATATAAGAACCCGTGCTTCCCGCCAGTCGGCCATTCTTCTGTTCGTCTACTGCCGGGCACACATCTTGTGCATTAAAGCCTATCGTTTGGATCTCATCTTCATCTCGTGTCCAATTGATGGTGCATCATAATTCTTCAGTTGCTGGGGTGGAGCCGGGAGTGCAGGAGGCGAAAGAGGCCGGTGTTTTGGCCTTTGCGTCCCTAGTAGCCCGGCGGAGGATCTTGTTGCAATGGAAAGATGCGAGACCCCCAAGCGGGAGAGCTGGATCAATGACATGGCGGGATTCATTAAGCTGGAGAAGGTCAAATTCGCCCTGAGGGGGTCGGTACAGGGGTTCTTTAGGCGGTGACAGCCTTTCCTCGACTTTCTGGCTCAACGATAGGGTACTGGGTCAGCAGCAGCAGAAACCCGGGGGGGCCGGGGGGAAAGGGAGGCGGGTTTTCAGGGGGGTATTGTTTATGTTAATTTAATTATTGTTAATTTATTTTGTTGTTTATTGGGTTGGGGGGGCGGGGGAGTGGGGGGATTCGCTATATGCGCTGTTACAGGTGCCGGGGGGTGTTTATTATTGTTATTATTATTGTTCTGTTGTTATACATTTTTCTAAAAATTATTCAGTTGCTCCATCTGTCTTCAACACCTCTCCCCCGCCCCCCCCCCCCCGCCCCCCCCCCCCCCCCTCACCCCCCTCCTCGCCACCTTTCCCATCCAGTTCAGTGTTTTGTGTGAGTTTGATCAACTTGCAAAGCTTTGCTGAACTTTTGTCACTTATTTACATCAGAGACAATACGTGACCCAGCATTCTACTGGATACATTGTCCCAACCTTAAATTGTACTTCTGGGTAGGTGGTCGCGTCGTGGTATCGTCACTGGACCAGTAATCCCAGGCACCCAAGGTAATGTTCTGCGGACCTGGGTTCAAATCTCACCATGGCAGATGGCAAAATTGGAATTTGATAAAAAGCTGTTCAAACATTAAAATGTTGGCCGTTCTGATTGTCCATCTAATTCACTCATGTCCTTTGGGAATGAAACCATGGCCTACATGTGACTCCAAGTATAGAGCAATGTGGTTGACTCTTGAAGTGCACTCAGCTAAATCAGGGATGGGCAATAAATGATGGCCCAGCTTCTCTCCCATTCAAGAAATGTGGGCATCAGTAGCTAGGCCTGCATTTGTTGCCTAACCCTACTTGGGTTTAAGGTGCGAGTAGCAAGGTTTAGAGAAGATGTACGAGGCACGTTTTTTACACGGAAGGTAGTGGGTGCCTGGAACTCGTTGTGACGTTTAAGGGGCATCTTGAGAAATACATGAATAGGATGGGAATAGAGGGATACGGACCCCGGAGGTGTAGAAGATTTTAGTTTAGACGGGCAGCATGGTCGGCGCAGGCTGGGAGGCTGAAGGGCCTGTTCCTGTGCTGTACTTTTCTTTGTTCTTTGTTCTCTTTGTTCTTTGTACTTGCCCTTGAGAAGGTGGTAGTATTAAACCGCATTCTTGAACCATTTGCCGTCCCTGTCAGATGTATTCCAGTTTGCAGCACTGAAGGGGGTTCTGGAGCACACAATGTCCAGAGTATTCCACTCTTTAGTTATGGACAGAAGTTCACATCAACAGCATCAACACGGTTAGAAACAGCTGACTGTCACAACTTACACAGATATACACCAAAAAGACTCATTGTTTTCAGTTCTTTCATACTGCCTGGGTTGGTGCTTTACTTAGGAGAACACTGTTGGCCCTGTAAAATTCTCAGCAGCAATATTTTTCTAATATACAGACACACGACATAATGATGTAACTTGAATTGTAACAGGATCATTTGCCATGCAAATACATCACATTGAACTCCATTACATAATCAGCACATGATGTCCTTCTAGTTTACTTTTCCTCACCAAGAACGGCCTTTCAAAGTGCAACAATGTTTTGGCTAATAAATTGCTTGAAAATTAACAGATTGTTTGTGGTGGTTTGAAGCAATACCAGGTGGACTTCAGTATGAAAGAATGAAGACTTTATTGACAACTAACAAGGGAAACGTATACACAGGCACAGGCGGCGTCATCTAACTGGACAAGCTCTAAGTGCCGTAGTGTGCACAACTTCTCGGATACTTCCCGACGGCCAACCCAGTGAGATCACAGCCCATGTCTAAAGACAATTAGGGCCGGAAATGTTCCCCCCACAGGCTTTGCGACAGAAATGGCCAACCCAGCAGCTGATTCGCCTGGACTGTGCCCGACACCGCCCTACTAACGAGGTGGGAGCTGCTCCCTGAACATTCCCCCTGAACACACTCCAGTCGGCATGCAGCCATGCCTCTGTGTAGACCTGCTCCACGTTTCGGAGATGCCGAACTGGCCAGACTGATGGATGCTGTGGAGGCAAGACGGGAAACCCTGTTTCCCCCTAAGGGGGTTGGATGACAAGCCACAGGGCCGTCAATGCTGCCTGGGAGGCAATGGCAGCGGCCGCCAGTTCCAGGAAGTTAAGTTGACACCGGCCCCCGGGACGTTCGGTGACAGCATATTAGAGCAAGTCACACGAACATTGCCTTCCACCAGGGTCCTTGTTTTTCAATCCCTTTTGCCCGTTTTTCAGGGGATTTTTTTGATTAAACCCAGCTAGCCAAACTGGTACTGGTTAGTGTCCTGAGCAATGTCCAAAATTTCATCGGAAAAGCTCACTGGAAAGAAACCCCAGGCTGGTAGTCCAGCGAGGGAATCTAAGGGAGAAAGCATGGCGCAGGTGGCCGCGCCCATCACAGTAGACAGACTGGCCATGGTGATGGCGCAGGAGCTAGAGAAGTTCAGGAGGCAGATATACAGACAGTTTGATCCACAAGAAAGGAGTTGAAGGAGTCTTTCAAAGCCACCATCGAAGCGGCATTGGGCCCGATTTGAGAGCAGCTGGGTAAGACGTCGAAGGCTGTGAAGGAGCAAAGCGAGACGCTGAAGGTCGTGGAGGAGGCCTTGGCACGAGAACGTTACTTTGACACATCAGAGCAGGCAGAGGCCTTCAATAAAGAGAAAAGACTGAGATTGGTCGGAGAAGGGCCGATGGGGACATTTTATGTGAAAAACAGAATGGGCGTGTTGACAATGTTGTAGTATTGTGTGTTAAGTCTCTTCCTTTCTGGATGTCAGAGGAGATTTACTTGGGGAGGGAGGCCAAGGCTGTTGGGGTTGTAATGAGGGTGATTGATAATGCACTTGGATGGGAAGAGCAGCACAGTAAGGATGCTGGTGTTTGGGCACTTGGGTAGGGAGGACAGGCCAGGAGATTATGTTTTTGCTTCCTGGTGTCTTTTTGGTGAGGGCCCTGGATGGGGGCCACCTCATTAGTAATAAGAGGTAAGCTCGTGATCGGAAGTGGAGTGGGGGGGAGGGGCTGTGACTTGTTGAACTAGTTTTTGGCAAGGCACAATGAGTCTAGTTTGTTTGTTTGGTGGGGGGGACGGAGTTTGCTGAGGCGGCAGGTAGTCTGCAAGCTCAGGGGGGGAGGGGGAGGGGCAGAGAGCTAACAGTAACCAGGGTGATGTGACCATCAATTCACTCGGACCACAATTGGAAGTAAACTGTGGCTCTAATAGTCTTACAATTGAGCCTGCCTTTTTTTTAAAATAATTTTTATTGAAATTTTTACAAAATATAAACATCTTAACTCTATTAACAAACAACCGCGGTAATACCCCAAGAACAATACCCCCCCCAACTTCAAACAAAAGGAAAAAGAAAAAAAAAACAAAAGAGCACCCAAACAACAAAAGGGAAAGAGATATCACCCGCCACATCCCACAGACCCAGTTCTTCCTCCCCCCAATACAAACCCCCCCCCCCCCCCCCCCCCCCCCCCCCCCCCCCCCCCGGTTGCTGCTGCTGTCGGCCTATTTCCCTGCCGTTCCGCCAGGAAGTCCAGAAAAGGCTGCCACCGCCTGAAAAACCCTTGTACTGATCCCCCCAGGGCAAATTTCACCCTCTCCAATTTAATGAACCCCGCCATATCAGAGATCCAGGCCTCCACGCTTGGGGGCCTCGCATCCTTCCATTGGAGCAAGATCCTCCGCCGGGCTACTAGGGACGCAAAGGCCAGAACACCGGCCTCTTTCGCCTCCTGCACTCCCGGCTCCACTGCAACCCCAAAAATTGCGAGTCCCCAGCCTGGCCCGACCCTGGATCCCACCACCCTCGACACCGTCCTTGCTACCCCCTTCCAAAACTCCCCCAGCGCTGGGCACGCCCAAAACATATGGGCGTGGTTCGCTGGGCTCCCCGAACACCTAGCACACCTGTCTTCGCCCCCGAAAAACCTACTCATCCTCGACCCAGTCATGAGGGCCCTATGCAGCACCTTGAACTGTATGAGGCTAAGCCTTGCACAGGAAGAGGAGGAATTCACTCTCTCCAGGGCATCCGCCCACGTCCCCTCCTCAATCTCCTCACCCAGCTCCTCTTCCCATTTACCCTTCAGTTCCTCCACCGAGGCCTCGTCTACCTCCTGCATCACCCAGTATATGTCCGAAATCCTCCCTCCTCCAACCCACACCCCCGAGAGCTCCCTGTCCCGTACCCCACGTGGGGTAAACGCCTGGCAAACGCCCTAACCTGCATGTACCGAAACATGTTCCCCGGGGGGATCCCAAACTTCCCCTCTAACTCCCCCAAGCTCGCGAACCTCCCCTCCACAAACAGGTCCCTCAACCTCCTAACCCCTACCCTGTGCCAGCCCAGAAATTCGCCATCAATGCTCCCTGGGACAAACCGATGGTTCCCCCGTATCGGAGCCTCCATCGAGCCCCCCATTTCTCCCCTGTGCCGTCTCCATTGCCCCAAAATTTGAGGGTAGCCGCCACCACCGGGCTCGTGGTATACCTCGTTGGAGGGAGTGGCAACGGTGCCGTTACTAGCGCCTCCAAGCTCGTGCCCACACAAGACGCCGCCTCCATCCTCTTCCATGCTGCCCCTTCCTCGTCCATTACCCACTTACGCACCATCGCTGCGTTGGCAGCCCAATAGTACCCACAGAGGTTGGGCAACGCCAGCCCCCCCTATCCCTGCCTCGTTCCAGGAACACTCTTCTAACCCTCGGAGTCCCATGCGCCCACACAAATCCCGTGATACTCCTGTTGACCCTCCTAAAAAGGCCTTCGGGATAAGGATGGGAAGGCACTGGAACAGGAACAAAAACCTCGGGAGCACCGTCATCTTAACGGACTGCACCCTCCCCGCCAGTCACAGCGGTAACATATCCCACCTCTTAAACTCCTCCTCCATCTGCTCCACCAACCTTGTGAGGTTGAGCTTGTGCAGGGCCCCCCAGCTCCCCGCCACCTGGACCCCTAGGTACCTGAAGCTCTTCCCTGCCTGCTTCAATGGGAGCCTACCAATCCCCTCCTCTTGGTCCCCCGGATGTACCACAAACACCTCACTCTTGCCCAGGTTCAACTTATACCCCGAAAAAACCCCGAATTCACTAAGAATCCTCATCATCTCCGGCATCCTCCCCACCCAGGTCCGCCACATACAGCAACAGGTCGTCCGCGTACAACGACACTCGATGCTCCTCCCCACCCCGCACCAGGCCCCTCCAGTTCCCTGACTCCCTCAGTGCCATGGCCAGGGGCTCAATTGCCAACGCGAAGAGCAGGGGGGCAGGGGTCAAAGCCCCCCCCCCCCCCCCTTGCCTCGTTAAAGGTCCGGACCAACAGGGGGCCCAAGAGGTCCAAATACCTTTTATAAAATTCTGCCAGAAACCCGTCCGGCCCCGGCGCCTTCCCCGACTGCATGCTCCCTATCCCCTTGACCACCTCCTCCAGCTCGATCGGCGCCCCTAGTCCCTCCACCTGCTCCTCCTCCACCCTCTGGAATCGCAGCTTGTCCAAGAAGCGCCCCATTCCACCCCCCTCCACCGGGGGTTCAGACCGGTACAGTTCCCCATAGAAGTCCCTGAAGACCCCATTGACATCTACCCCCCTCCGCACTACCTTCCCAGCTCTATCCATCACTCCCCCAATCTCCCTGGCCGTGTCTCGCTTCTGGAGCTGGTGCGCCAGCATCCTGCTCGCCTTCTCCCCGTATTCATACACCGCCCCCTGTGCTTTCCTCCACTGAGCTTCCGCCTTTCTGGTAGTCAATAGGTCAAATCTGGCCTGAAGGCTACGCCTCTCCCCCAGCAATCCCTCCTCAGGGGCCTCCGCATATCTCCTATCCACCTGCACCATCTCCCCTATCAGTCTTTCCCTTTCCCTCTGCTCCCCCCTCTCCCTATGGGTTCGGATGGAGATCAATTCCCCCTCATCACCGCCTTCAATGCCTCTCAGACCGTCCCCACTCGAACCTCCCCGTTATCATTGGCCTCTAGGTACCTCTCGATACACCTCCGAACCCTCTCGGCCACCTCCTCATCTGCCAACAGCCCCACCTCCATGCGCCAGAGCGGACGTTGGTCCCTCTCTTCCCCCAGCCCGAGGTCCATCCAGTGCGGGGCATGATCTGAAATGGCAATGGCGGAGTATTCCACATCCTCCACCCTCGACATCAACCCCCTGCTCAGGACAAAAAAAATCAATCCTCGAGTAGGCCTTATTTACATGGGAGAAAAACGAGTATTCCCTGGCCCTTGGCCTCGCAAACCTCCAGGGGTCCACCCCCCCCCCCCCCCCATCCCCCTCCCCAATCTGGTCCATGAATCCCCTCAGCACCTTAGCCGCCGCCGGCCTCCTATCCGTCCATGACTTGGATCGATCCAATGGGGGATCCAGTACTGTGTTGAAGTCCCCCCCCCCATGATCAGGCCCCCCGCCTCCAGGTCCGGAATGCGGCCCAACATACGCCGTATAAACCCCGCATCGTCCCAATTTGGGGCGTAAACATTCACCAACACCACCCGCTCCCCCTGCAGCTTGCCACTCACCATCACATATCTCCCGCCACTGTCAGCCACCACATTTAACGCCTCAAACGACACCTTCTTCCCCACCAGGATCACCACCCCCTTCTCATCCAGCCCTGAGTGGAACACTTGGCCCACCCATCCCTTCCTCAGCCGAACCTGGTCCACCACTCTCGGGTGTGTCTCCTGGAGCATGGCCACATCCGCCTTCAGTCCCTTCAGGTGCGCAAATACCCGGGCCCTTTTGACCGGCCCATTCAGCCCCCTCACATTCCAGGTTATCAGCCGGATCTGAGGGCTCCCTGCCCCCCTCCCCTGCCGATTAGCCATACCCCATCCCTTGCCCACCCCTGGCCAGCGTCCCCCGTTCTGCCAGTTTCCCACGGCGGCAACTCCCCCCCTCCAGCTCCTTCCTGACCATTTCAGCAGCAACCCGGTACCCCCCCCCACCCTCTCCATTCCCCACTACTGGGAAAATCTATCTCTTCAAAATCAGGGCCCCAGTGCCAAGGTTTCAAGTTATGAAGCAAAACTGGAAGCAGTAGGGAATTTAAACCTGCAAAGAAACAGTAGCATCTAAGATGCTCTGCAGCTACATAAGGTAGTTAACAGAATGGAATGTTTGGAATAGACAAGTAGGGTCACATACCCTAGTTCTGTACATTTTCTGTTTCTACATAAAGTAATTCTGGCTGGTTGCTTCAAATGAAATTGCGGGTGTCGGACCTAGATGGGGATGGACGGGGCAGGTTCAAATTCATGAAACGTACATTTTACTCTGATATCAGGACATTTTCCACACATTGTTAGAGGAACATTAGAGGATTGTTACTCATGAATTTCTCACCAAAGTAACAGGATATACAGCAATCGCGGTTGACAGAGTTATCAAGTTTTAAATTATTGACAATAATTAAACAAACACTTCACAGCCCTGTGGCGAAGTGAGTTCACCGGAGGATCCAAAAATACATGTCATAGTTTGAAGCTGGAAATTAAGGTTGATCAAACCGCGGGGAAAATGTGAGGTATCTCAGCTAGCTTTTTATAAACATCCTTTTCAATTTGTATCTACGTTTCAGCAAAAAAACACCAAGAAACAATTTTGGAAGGTGGAATGAAGATCTTCACAGGGTGGGTGAATAATGGGTGGATGATCACGTGTTGCCCATTTTTCAGCACCATCAGGGCATCACCTGCCCCAATGTTTGAGATATTCAGTAGGCAGTAATGCACGGTCTAGTAGCCATTGCCAAGTGGTCAAAGTTTGTTGAATTCAAATAAATATTGAAAGCTATCAAGTTTATTACTCGTTATTCAGGGGAAGGCTTTTGCAACATGTATGACAGTACATTCTGGTGATTTCAATTCTTAAGTATGTTAAATGCTAAAATGCGTCTAAATGGTAAAGTTCCAAACTTTGTTAATATTTTACACCAGTTGCTTCCCCTGTGCCTTTTCCCTGTTTAAAGAAAAAATTAAAGTGTTTAAAGTAATGTGGGGAGACAAAATGGAGGCATTATACAAGCATTAAAACTGACAGGTAGCACCTTGTCCACTTACACCAAGCCAAGAAACAACAGGATTCAGGAAGAGTTGAACCTAATCCTTAAAGAAGCAATTTCCAGTTTGAGATATTTTTCTCCCTAATTGCAGTGATGAAATATGCTAGAATCCTTGGGCAGACGGATTACAAAACAAAGGAATTTAAAAATGAGTAGCCAGCGGGAACCTCACTGGGTTATAGAACCAGAAGAATGAGTGGATTCTGTCTCATTGTTTCCACCCCATTGTTTTATGGGGGGGGGGGGGGGGGGGGGGAAGGTGCGTGGAGCGATATTTCATCCAGCTCCATCCTCCACCCCGATCCCACCAACTTTCCACCTCACCCGCCTGCCAACAGCACAAGGCAGGATGAATTCACAGCCTCAATGGAACTCAAGGCAGTTGAGAGCTGTCGTGAGTCCTGATGAACAGTGAACAACGGGCAGCACGGTAGCATTGTGGATAGCACAATCGCTTCACAGCTCCAGGGTCCCAGGTTCGATCCAGGCTTGGGTCACTGTCTGTGCGGAGTCTGCACATCCTCCCCGTGTGTGCGTGGGTTTCCTCCGGGTGCTCCCGTTTCCTCCCACAGTCCAAAGATGTGCAGGTTAGGTGGATTGGACATGATAAATTGCCCTTAGTGTCCAAAATTGCCCTTAGTGTTGGGTGGTTACTGTGTGGGGTTGCTGGGTTGTGGGATAGGTGTTAACCTTGGGTAGGGTGCTCTTTCCAGGAGCCGGTGCAGACTCGATGGGCCGAGTGGCCTCCTTCTGCACTGTAAATTCTATGATTTTCTGAAAAGGGTCAGCTTGCTGCACGGGAACAGGAGAACAGAAGAAGGGAAGGATCTTCAGAACCCCCCTGTACCATCAGGGTGGTTGCTGCGACGTCTTACCGGAGGTTTAGCGTCACCATTATTCTTGCCCAAGCAATGAAAATAATGAAAATGGCACCACCTCTGGGGTTTGGGGGACTAAACTGGGGCTAGAGTGGCTGACCATCCTGCTACCCTGTGCTCGCACGAGCGGAGTGGACTCCCCTCGTATTCAGTTTTCAAGCAAGAATTTTTGATCGGAGGAAAAGAGCAATAGCGAGAGAGGGAGAGAAAAGGAAACACTTTAAGAAATACAAAGGAGGAAATAGCGGCCACAGGGCTAGAGAGTGGCAGCGGAAGGAGATCGATTTAACTTAACTCGCTCAATGGACTACCGACTGGTTTGGTTCCCATTTTCACACCTTGCCACTGAGTAAAGTGAAAGTAACCCCGGGCCGGATGGACACAGGTGGCCAATTTCATCCCATCGCAAGCAGGTTAGTTTAGAACCACGTCACCAAGATTTCTAATTGCTGAATCTGCGAAAAGCAGAACACATAGACGATAGTAGAAATTACGAACAGGGGTTTATTTCAATACAATTCTAATACTCCTCCACTCCCCTAAGGGACTCCCTCCTGATCTGCACCTAGCTGGGAGGGGGGTGGGGGGACGGGGGGGTTATACAGCTGGGGCTCTCCTTGTAGAGGGGAAGCCCCGCCCCCTCAAAGGGGAAGTCCCCGTGCCCTTAAAGGGGAAGTTCATATTCTGGGGAGGTCATGGGAAATTGTATTGTCCTGACCCTGGGACCTCCATTGGGGTTACAGCACTAATGACCCCCAAAAAAGAGGATTGAGGTAATTAATGTCTTTACTTTTAAGGCAGGTGAATGAGATTAATTGGCCTTGTCTGAATATAATTTGGACGCCCCGTGCATTTTCTGTGTATTTTTCTTAACAGCTTGGTTTTCCTTGCTATTTATATGATGGGCATCCTTGGTGCATACAACCGTATATTTTTATTAGTATAGAGATTTACTTCCTATTTTTACAATGGGAACAGTGAGTACAATTGCACTGTAGAACCAGCCTAACACGAAACAAGGGGAAACATGCAACCTCTGCAGGGAACAGTCAGGAGGTGGATTCCAAGCACCAGAATGTTGCTCAATGAGGAAGTCTAGAAAATCTGAGGTTTTATCAGCTTTGAAAGAAGGTGACAGAGCGTTGAAATGACAGAAGATTACAGGATATTGGATAGCACTGAAAATGTAAAAGCCAAAATACAGTGAAAGCTGGAAAACTAAACATTGGTGTGAGTTGTGGTTCAGTTGATAGCACTCTCTCCTCTGAGTCAGAAGAGTGTGGGCTCCGCTCCAGAGACCTCAGCACAAAAGTATTGACTTACACCCCAGTGTAGTGCTGAGGAGGTGCTGCACTGTCATCGGCGAGAGGTTAAACCAAGGTCCTGCGGCCCCTCTCTCAGCTAAGTGTCAAAAGCTCTGCTGGCAATATTTTAACAAAGAGCAGGGGAGTTACCCGTGTGGTGTCAGTCAATATTTACCCTCACAACACTATCACAGGAACAGATTACCTGGGCTGTTAGTACATTGGCTGCCTCAAATCCTACACTTGCCTTCATTAGTCGGAGCATTGAGTATAAAAATTGGCAAGTCATGCTGTAGCTGTACAGAATCTTAGTTAGGCCACATTTGGAATATTGCATACAATTCTGGTTGCCTCATACCAGAAGCATGTGAATGCTTTGGAGAGGATAAAGAAGTGGCTTACCAGGATGTTGCCTGGTCTGGAGGGTATTAGCTATGAGGAGAGGTTGGATAAACTCGTTTTGTTTTCACTGGAATGACGGAGGTTGAGGGGAGACTTGATAGATAATTAAGAGTGGCATGGGGCTGGTTTAGCTCACTCGGCTAAATCGCTGGCTTTTAAAGCAGGCCAGCAGCACGGTTCGATTCCCGTACCAGCCTCCCCGGACAGGCGCCGGAATGTGGCGACTAGGGGCTTTTCACAGTAACTTCATTGAAGCCTACTTGTGACAATAAGCGATTTTCATTTTCATTTTCATTTTTCATGGACAGAGTGGATAGTCAGACGCTTTTTCCCTGAATGGTAAAGTCAATTACTCGGGGACATAGGTTTAAGGTGCGAGGGGCAAAGTTAAGAGGAGATGTTGTAGGTAAGTTTTTTAAATATATTTTTATTAAGATATTTGAAAATTTTTATAATAATAATAACAATGACATAAACATGGTATAATAAAGATTACCACCCCCAACCCAATCTTCAAACATCCCAACCATAAAACAACAATCTGGCCCTCTCCCACCATCCCTTTGGAATTCTGCTTCGGCTGACATTTTAATTTTCCCCAAGAAAGTCGACGAAGGGCTGCCACCTCCGTGTGAACCCAACCATTGACCCTCTTAAGGCAAACTTTATCTTCTCGAAACTGAGAAACCCAGCCATGTCACTAACCCAGGTCTCTGCACTCGGGGGCTTCAAGTCCCTCCACATTAATAAGATCCGTCTCCGGGCTACCAGGCAGGCAAAGGCCAAGACGTCGGCCTCTTTCGCTCCCCAAACTCCCGGCTCTTCCAATACTCCAAAGTTGTGCGAGGCAAGTTTTTTACACAGGTAATGCCTGGAACGCGTTGCCGGGGGAGGTGGTGGAAGCAGATACAATAGGAGCATTTCAGAGGCATCTTGACGAATACATGAATAAGGTGGGAATAATGGGCTATGGATCCCGGAAGTGCAGAAGGCTTTAGTTTGGACAAGCATCGTGATCGGCACAAGCTTGAAGGGCCGAAGGGCCTGTTCTTGTGCTGTACTGTTCTTTGTTCAATGTCTGCCTTTACTTATGTTCTTCCACATTCAGGTTCTTTCGATATTTTGCATACAAGTTGCGAGAAATGTAACATGATAATGGCACAATTAAGTTAGCCAGTCATTTGGAACCTGAGTAAACAAGGAAGGTATGTCCCCTTTATCAATCAGATTGAAGGAGTGTGAAATTAATAGCTCAGGAGCTGAGGAAATATACATTGTTATGGAGATGCCGGTGTTGGACTGGGGTGAGCACAGTAAGAAGTTTTACAACACCAGGTTAAAGTCCAACAGGTTTGTTTCGAATCACTAGCTTTCGGAGCACTGCTCCTTCCTCAGGTGAATGAAGAGGTATGTTCCAGAAACATTTATATAGACAAAGTCAAAGATGCAATACGATACTTTGAATGTGAGCATTTGCAGGTAATTAAGTCTACAGATCCAGACGGAGCAACTAGAGAGAGGGATAATGCCAGGTTAAAGAGGTGTGAATTGTCTCAAGCCAGGATAGTTGGTAGGAGTTTGCAAGCCCAAGCCAGATGGTGGGGGGGGGGGGGGGGGGGGGGGGGGGGGGGGGGGGGGTGAATGTAATGCAACATGAATCCAAGGTCCCGGTTGAGGCTGTACTCATGTGTGCAGAACTTAGCTGTAAGTTTCTGTTTGGCGATTCTCCATTGTCGCATGTCCTGAAGGCCGTCTTGTGTCCCATGTTTGTCTTCTGAGGAGGTCAGTGCGTTTTTTTGCTGTGCTGCGTTGGAACTGTCGATCGATGAGTCAAGCGCCATATCCCCTTCGTACAAGGGCATCTTTCAGCGTCTGTAGATGTCTGTTGCGCTCCTCCTTGTCTGAGCAGATCCTATGTATACGGAGGGCTTGTCCTTAGGGGATGGCTTCTTTAACGTGTTACGGGTGGAAGCTGGAGAAGTGGAGCATTGTGAGGTTATCCATGGGCTTGTGGTAAAGCGAAGTGCTGAGGTGACCGTCCTTGATGGAGATGAGTGTGTCCAAGAATGCAACCGATTTTGGAGAGTAGTCCATGGTGAGTCTGATGGTGGGATGGAACTTATTGATGTCATCGTGTAGTAATTTCAGTGATTCTTCACCATGGGTCCAAAGGAAAAAAATGTCATAGATGTATCTGGTGTATAACATCGGTTGAAGGTCCTGTGTGGTGAGGAAGTCTTGTTCAAACTTGTGCATGAAGATGTTGACATATTGAGGTGCGAATTTGGTCCCCATGGCTGTTCCGTTTGTCTGGATGAAGAACTTGTTGTTGAAGGTGAAGACGTTGTGATCCAGAATGAAGCGGATGAGTTGCAGAATTGCATCTGGAGATTGGCAGTTGTCGGTGTTGAGTACTGAGGCAGTTGCAGCAATGCCGTCATCAACGGGGATTCTGGTGTAGAGTGCCGAGACGTCCATTGTGATGAGGAATGTTCCTGGTTCAAGTGGTCCATGGGTGCTGAGTTTCTCTAAGAAGTCCGTCGTATCGCAACAGGCAGCTGGACTCTGATTGGTCAAGGCATTGTTCTGAGGAATGAAGCATCAAATGGCTATCACTTACTTTGTTAACCTGAAACAGGTGCAATGTGTGTACATGTTCTTTCTGAATGTAAGGAACCAGGGTCCTGTGTATTAATATATGTAGTAGCTTCCAGCATATGCAAAGGTGCCACACTGCGAACCCAACAGACAATCTTAAGTTGGTTGTCAGTGCAATTTTTAGCATACTGAGCATTATTTAGCAAGTGTTGTCCAATCATAGAATCACATTTTTGTTTTGAGTTTTGCACATGCAGGCTGGCTGGGTATGGCTGTATCTTGTCCATTGTGAACAGTGGGCGGGGCATGTTGTTTGACAGGATCTGCCACTTGTGGGACATATGGCCTACATACCTGGTGTCACACTGCCACAGAAATTCAGAATGCATTCCAGGTTCACGTACACCCAGAGTTATTGCCTGCAGTGTAAATGTACTCCAGGCCCCAACACATCTCAATAATTCTGACAAATTATGGAAAACAAGTTATAATGTGTGTATTTTATCAATTCCAAACAAAATGAAGTAGAGATGCCTGCGTTGGACTGGGGTGGGCTCAGTAAGAAGTCTTACAACACCAGGTTAAAGTCCAACAGGTTTGTTTCAAACACTAGCTTTCGGAGCACTGCTCCTTCCTCAGGTAAATGGAAGCTGGAGAACTGGAGCATCGTGAGGATCGTGAGCATCAAAACAAAATGAAAAAATCACCCGTGCCACTTTCTCAAGTTTTGTTTCCTTCCACTGCATCTAGGTGTAACTCTGGAATTACCAGCAGGATTGGGGGCAGTCTGTTCTCTGTCAAGCCCTGTTGCTTTGGATGACGAGGCGGATGCCCTGAGGGGTGGTCCTGATGTAGCCATGCTGGCCACGCAAAATGGACACTGAGCCAAAGTAAAATGGAAGACAGAAGGAAAAGCCTGTTTAGTGAGAACAGACAGCCTGCTCTCAACTAATTAGCATTTTGCAAGCAGCAAACCAGTTTCTGGCCAGGTGCAAGATCTCCAAGCCAAAGGTGTTAATGGCAAAGCGCTTAGCATTCTGATGAGGCAGCCCAGATCCAGGCACAAACAATGGCAACATTTCCATCTCAATGTAACACTTAATTGGTTGTGCAGACAGGATGGCACCAGAGTAACGAATATCGAAACCCCCCCCAACATCGAGGAAAGCCCCCGCATTGGAGGATTTCGAAGGTAACCGTTTGGAAACGCTCCAATCGGTACCGAAAGGTAGAGCCCGCCTAGAAGGGGGCAAGGACATTAGAGAGGGGTATAAAGGCAAATTCCCCACATAGCCCGGTCTGTTAAACCCGTGCTCCGGCCCTGATAGACATCTTGCATCCTGACTCCAGCCGTTGAGCACCAGCCGCCGAAACCGTAAGTTCAACGCTCGCTACGCGATCCAAGCCCACTAGACCCCCAGTACCAGAACGCTTGCTGAAGGCTGCAGTACAAGACCAGGACGAAGGCCTCGTTCTCTGACCTTGCCTGTTCCTGTTAGATAAGTATTCTGTTCACTTAAGTTTAGTTATAGCTTAGTCTCTTAGTGTGTGCATGAGTATTATTATAACTGTATAATAAATATTGATCGTTTGAACCTTACTAATCGGTGTATCGTCTTTATTACTTTGAACTTGACCTTGGAATACTTGTGACGTTGTCTATACGGCAACTGGCGACTCCTAAAGCTGAATAATTACATACAACAGAGCCTAGTAGTGTTAAGCACACGTCGAATACGGAGGCGTGTTAATACACTCCAATAAACGCGTTTTACGCCCATAGTAAAACGTGCAACACTGAGACAAAGGTTCTAGAGCAGTTGGCACATGTTCCTCCTCAGTCAGGACGCACATTGGCGATTCCTGGTCTCCCTGAAGGGAAGGTGCTCCCGTAGGGATGTCCTGGGGTTTCCTCCCCCCCTCTTGCCTAGCCACTGCTGCACTGAACCCATGTCCAGAACAATGGAATACAGCTCAAAGTGGACATGGACCGAATGCTCGGCTTGGCACTCCATGGCTTCGCCATCCTCTCCGTGAATGAAAGCATGTGCTCTAATGCCTGAAGGCCATGCCAGAACTCATGGCATGCATGGACTCTTCTCCAACCTGTGCATAATCCCTGGTACCTTCGTTATTTTTTTCCCTGAGCTTCCGCTGCATGTAAATTGTTCACAATTTACATAGATGATTTGGAGTTGGGGACCAAGGGCAATGTGTCCAAGTTTGCAGATGATACTAAAATGAGTGGTAAAGAGAAAAGTGCAGAGGATACTGGAAGTCTGCAGAGGGATTTGGATAGGTTAAGTGAATGGGCTAGGGTCTGGCAGATGGAATACAATGTTGACAAACAGGGGCTGGTTTAGCTCACTCGGCTAAATCGCTGGTTTTAAAGCAGACCAAGCAGACCAGCAGTACAGTTCAATTCCCATACCAGCCTCCCCGGACAGGCGTCAGAATGTGGTGACTAGGGGCTTTTCACAGTAACTTCATTGAAGCCTACTTGTGACAATAAGCGATTTTCATTTTTTTCATTTTTTCAAATGTGAGGTTATCCATTTTGGCAGGAATAACAGCAAACGGGATTATTATTTAAATGATAAAATATTAAAGCATGCAGCTGTACAGAGAGACCTGGGTGTGCTTGTGCATGAGTTGCAAAAAGTTGGTTTACAGGTGCAACAGGTAATTAAGAAGGCAAATGGAATTTTGTCCTTTGTTGCTAGAGAGATGAGTTTAAGACTAGGGAGGTTATGCTGCAATTGTATAAGGTGTTAGTGAGACCACACCTGGAGTATTGTGTTCAGTTTCGGTCTCCTTACTTGAGAAAGGACGTACTGGCGCTGGAGGGTGTGCAGAGGAGATTCACTCGGTTAATCCCAGATCTGAAGGGGTTGGATTTTGAGGAGAGGTTGAGTAGGCTGGGACTGTACTCGTTGGAATTTAGAAGGGTGAGGGGGGATCTTATAGAAACATATAAAATTATGAAGGGAATAGATAGGATAGATGCGGGCAGGTTGTTTCCACTGGCGGGTGAAAAAAGAACTAGGGGACATAGCCTCAAAATAAGGGGAAGTAGATTTAGGACTGAGTTTAGGAGGAATGTCTTCACCCAAAGGGTTGTGAATCTATGGAATTCCTTGCCCAGTGAAGCAGTAGAGGCTCCTTCATTGAATGTTTTTAAGATAAAGATAGATAGTTTTTTGAAGAATATAGGGATTAAGGGTTATGGTGTTCAGTCCGGAAAGTGGAGCTGAGTCCACAAAAGGTCAGCCATGATCTCATTGAATGGTGGAGCAGGCTCGAGGGGCCAGATGGCCTACTCCTGCTCCTAGTTCTTATGTTCTTATGTTCAGCGGGTTTCATCATCAGCGTGGACTCAGCAGGGGCCTGACCCCCGGCAGTCTTGCGATGGTCTGGGGAGCCAGTTATATCGCCCGTCCCTCAACTGTTGCGGCGTGTCTGCGGTGTTTCACCAGATTGTGCTCCTGAATCTATCACTGAACCCTCTCCTGACCGTGTGGATGTAACTCCGCTGGCAGAGGTGGATGATGAAGCAGGAAATGTGCTCAACCGCCCGCACCCCCCCCCCCCCCCCCCCATGACCAGAGGACCAGAGGACCAGAGGCAGAGTCTTCGGGCTCCTCTCTTGGCTGCGACCTGGCCTTTGAATGCTGATGACATGGAGTGAAGGACAAAAGGAATCGCATTAAGAATCATCATGGTTTGAGTGCTTCACATTTCATTGCATCCACCCTGTGTTCTCATTTGCCACCACGGCAAGATGGTTATCTCTTCCTACTTACTACTGGGGTGCCCAGCCTCCCTGTTTGTGACTCCCTGCTTGCTCCTCACCAGTAATCTCCATCGCCACCTCCACATCTGCTGTTAGGAGCCTGAGGTGAGGAGCTCCTCCCCCTGCATGTCTCCTCTTGCAGGTATTGTGGGTCTGCTTGTCTGCATGACAATGTGCCGAGTTCATGATATATCAAGTGACACCTTACCCCCTTGCCTACATGTATCCCCATAATGCATGCAGGTCTGTCATTCAAATGTTGCACCAGTGCACACAACTGCAAACTTCCAACACTTTGGCCTCATTTAGCATGTGGCACTGAAGCTGATCATGTATTTACTCTTCAGGCATTGTCATGTGAGAGTACCTTTAAGAAATGGGTGTTTCAGAAATGTACCTTTAAGAAATGGATGTTGATCAGTGATGTCAGAGTGTGGGTTCAGCTGGGCTGTCTGTCAGCTTTTTACTTTTATTTGAGGCTGTTTGCTGCAGTGTGTGTTTTAGTCTCATTTTCAGATGGTGCTGTCACAGTCAGAAGGTGTATGAGTCTCTCTCTCTGTAATCTAAAGACTGTAAATCGATCCTTTGGTGATTTAAAACTAATAACTGCTCTCAGTAGTGACTTTAACCTGATGTGCTTCTGTTAAGTTTTTTTAAAAGTCTTATGGATGTTAAAAGGACAGCTTAAGGATTACTTAGTGTTGTATTCTTTGGGGGTTATACTTTCCACTGTTGAATTGATGGTTGCTAAGATGTTCCCTGTATGTTTTTAAAATGTTCACTTGAGTTCATAGAATAAATATTGTTTTGCTTTAAAAAATACTTTTCCATTTCTGTTGTACCATACCTGTAGAGTGAGCCATGTGCTCCCCATATCACAATCTATTAAAAGTTGTGGGTCAGGTGAACCCCATAATACACTTTGGGATTCTCTAAACCCTGGCCCATAACAGCATGGCTGCCAACTCACACGTGTACATTACTGATGACCACATGGGAGACTCCTGTTGAAGATGTGACACTGGCACTGACCTTATGGACTGAAGCAGGTCATTGGCCCACTTCCTGCACTGGACCCAGTTTCGGTGGGTGACCTCACAGTTGCTCATGTCTCCTGCCACCTCCGTCCAGGCCACCTTGACCTGACAGAGGGCCTTCTTGTGCTGTCTTTAGCAAACAGCACCTCTTGCCTTTCCCCGATGGCCTGGAGGAGAGGCATTGCTGAGCCATGAGGCTGTTCTGCTGTGGCGGTCAGGCCTTTCTTCTCAATCAGTGGTGGAGCATCCTGGAAATGATGCACAGAGTCCCTGTCTGGACAGGAGGCTCCTGAATAGGCCGCATGTAGATGCTGCAATGTCAGCTGACAGCAGGTTTCATCAATGAAAAGGTTCCCTCGCCGCTAAATCACACATATATTTCATGCACATCGCTGGCATTTAGAATTTTAATTATAATCACATGGGGTAAAGACAAAAAGAAAGAAAGAGGAACTGGCACTCGGTATTAGCTATGATGTCGAGAATGAAACACTGCTGACAAAACCCTGGCCTTAAACTCTACAGCCCAGAGAAAATTAAATGGGTCAAGCTTGTTGAGGCATTGAAAAAATATAAATAAGTTTTATAGATAAGGTGGAGTTGCGGAAATTAGTAAGGGGCCCCTGAATTCAGCCCGATCCTGGGCTGGGTGATTTGGGACGCAGCAAGGATGGGGTTTGATGGGCAAAATGGCCCTGTTTTGTCTTTTAACATTTTGTCGCCTTTCCTCCGAAGGTAGATTGCGGTCATTTTCCAATCAGGATCGCCTAAACCTGAGTTTTCTGTCCAATCGTTACTTCTTAGTCCTGTCCTTTCAACATTGGTAAAGGATGGGTTGAATGGTGCAAATATCTTTTGCACCATTGAGGAAGTGACAACGTTGATTGATGAGGGAAGGGCTGTAGATGTCATATACATGGACGTCAGTAAGGCGTTTGATAAAGTTTCCCATGGCAAGTTGATGGAAAAAGTGAAGTTGTATGGGGTTCAGGGTGTACTAGCTAGATGGATAAAGAACTGGCTGGGCAACAGGAGACAGAGAGTAGTGGTGGAAGGGCGTGTCTCAAAATGGAGAAAGGTGAGTAGTGGTGTTCCACAGGGATCCGTGCTCGGACCACTGTTGTATGTGATATACATAAATGATCTGGACGAAGGTATAGGTGGTCTGATTAGCAAGTTTGCAGATGATACTAAGATTGGTGGAGTTGCAGATAGCGAGGAGGACTGTCAGAGAATACAGCAAAATATAGATAGATTGGAGAGTTGGGCAGAGAAATGGCAGATGGAGTTCAATCCAGGCAAATGCGAGGTGATGCATTTTGGAAGATCTAATTCAAGAGCAGACTATATGGTCAATGGATGAGTCATGGGAAAATTGATGTGCAGAGCGATCTGGGAGTTCAAGTCTATTGTACCCTGAAGGTGGCAACGCAGGTTGATAGAGTGGTCAAGAAGGCATACAGCATACTTGCCTTCATTGGACAGGGTATTGAGTACAAGAGTCGGCAGGTCATGTTACAGTTGTCTAGGACTTTGGTGAGGCCACATTTGGAATACTGCATGTAGTTCTGGTCGCCACATTACCAGAAGGATGCGGATGCTTTAGAGAGGGTGCAGAGGAGGTTCACTAGGATGTTGCCTGGTATGGAGGGTGCTAGCTATGAAGAAAGGTTGAGTAGATTAGGATTGTTTTCGTTGGAAAGACGGAGGTTGAGGGGAGACCTGATTGAGGTCTACAAAATTATGAGAGGCATGGACAGGGTGGATAGCAACAGGCTTTTCCCAAGAGTGGGGGTGTCAAGTACAAGGGGTCACGATTTCAAGGTGAGAGGGGGGAAGTTTAAGGGAGATGTGCGTGGAAAGTTTTTTACACAGAGGGTGGTGGGTGCCTAGAACGCTTTGCCAATGGAGGTGGTAGAGGCGGGCACGATAACATCATTTAAGATGCATCTAGACAGATATGTGAACGGGCGGGGAACAGAGGGAAGTAGATCCTTGGAAAATAGGCGACAGGTTTAGATAAAGGATCGCGATCGGCGCAGGCTGGGAGGGCCGAAGGGCCTGTTCCTGTGCTGTAATTTTCTTTGTTCTTTGTTCTTTGTTCACCTATCCAAAGGCTTTGAGAATTTGGGGGCCATTTTAATCTGACCTGTTGGGTGGGAGCCACATGATTGGATGGAGAGTTGAATCGTGTGGGTTGTAACCAGCATTGCCCCTGATTTTGTCAGTACCGGACAGAAAGCTTGTTATAAAATTGTTCTATTTTATGTTACAGTTTTGTGACACTTTTCTTTAAGTATTCCGAACCAACAAATTTAATTTAAATGAAATCTTCTGTTAACATCACCAGTGTGCAACCCTATTTTGTCCAAATCGATATCTGGAGCTCTCTAGAATCGAGTGGCTGACCAGATCTGAATTAGTGATGTGCAAACAGTGCAAATGCAGTTTTTTTTTTTTTTTTTTTGGTAAAAATTTAGATTACCCAATTATTTTTTCCAATTAAGGGGCAATTTAGCGTGGCCAATCCACCTACTCTGCACATTTTTGGGTTGTGGGGGCGAAACCCACGCAGACACGGGGAGAATGTGCAAACTCCACACGGACAGTGACCCAGAGCCGGGATCGAACCTGGGACCTCAGCGCCGTGAGGCGGTTGTGCTAACCACTGGGCCACCGTGCTGCCCTTCAAATGCAGTTTTTAACCACTCAGAAGTAAAATGCCTAAAAACTGCTTTAAAACTTGTCACAGGGACTGGAGAGCCTTTTACGGATTGTTTTCAAAGAACTCAACATGACTCCGGATGTTGAAACAAAAATTACCTTATGACTGAGGAAGCGGGAGTAGTAACTACTTCCCAGATCTGTTAAAGGGAAGAATTGATTTTTTTTTCATATTGCACCTCGTCTTGATTCACCCTATTGATGATGCTGCCGTTACCAATTGAATTCAATTCATTTGGAAGTTGCGCACCACAGAATAGCCATGAGTGGGCAGCACGGTGACGCAGTGGTTAGCACTGCTGCCTCACGGCGCCGAGGTCCCAGGTTCGATTCCGGCTCTGGGTCACTGTCCGTGTGGAGTTTGCACATTCTCCCTTTGTTTGCGTTGGTTTCGCCCCCACAACCCAAAGATGTGCAAATTATTATTAATTGGAAAAAAAGAGTTGGATACTCTAAATTTAAAAAAAGAATAACCCTGGGAACGATAGAGTACCAGTGTCATATATGTATAAGGGGAGGCAGTGGTTAGCACTCCTGCCTCACAGTGCCAGGGACTCGCGTTCAATTCCGACCTCGGGTGACTGTCTGCAGTTAGACCTTTCTCCCCGTGTCTGCGTGGGTTTCCTCCAGGAGTTCCCATTTCCTCCCACAGTCCGAAGTGTGCAGGTGAGGTGGAGTTACGAGGATAGGACGAAGGAGTGGGCAGCCGAGCTAGGGTGCTCTTAAGGAGGATTGGTGCAGACTCAATGGACCGAATGGCCTCCTTCTGCACCGTAGAGATTCTGTGACACAAGTATTTCATAAACAGAAGAATATAACCAACTAAAATTACCTTATCTACATTGACACTAGGTATCCTATAATAATTAGTGCCATGCTGTGCGAAAACCATGAATGAGTGCACAAGGAAACATTTCCTCACAGATATTGGAAGGGTATGCATATTAAGTAATTTATGTTTCATGAGTAACATGAAATAAGAGTCTCTTTCACCAAGGCATCCCACAAATTAACGAATAGAAGCATGGGCAGCACAGTAGCACAGTGGTTAGCACTATGGCTTCACAGCGCCAGGTTTAATTCCCCGCTTGGGTCGCTGTCTGTGCGGAGTCTGCATGCTCTCTCCGTGTTTTGCGTGGGTTTTCTCCGGGTGCTCCGGTTTCCTCCCACCAGTCCCGAAAAACGTGCTATTAGGTAATTTGGACACTCTGAATTCTCCCTCAGTGCAACTGAACAGGTGCCGGAGTGTGGCGACTAGGGGCTTTTCACAGTAACTTCATTGTAGTGTTAATGTATGCCTACTTGTGACAATAAAGCTTATTATTATTGAAATGAATATCGTCTGTGAATCCTGTTGCGTATAATACCATGGACAACCTATTGGCATCACTTATAAAAGCTGAATACACTGCAGGTTTGCCAGTATCTGTGGAGAGAGAAACATAATTAGCAGGCAGCATTTAATGGAGGTGTTGGGGGGCCTTGCCCATGTCTTTTAGGAAATGCCCGCCGAATTAAGTGGCACTCAGGCTCCCGGTGAGCCTTCCCCGGGATGAAGGGCCTGGGGGCGGAGGTCCCACCCGCTGAGAACAGCTGGCCAATCTGAGGCTCTATTGAACCAAGGAAGTGGGGACTGCTGCTGATGCAAGAACCAAGGCCTCGGATCGTCGCTGGAGCCCAGGCCACAGGTACGTCATGGCAAGAGGAGGGGTCATGGGAGAGTTTTGACAACAAGTGGAAGAGGTGGCTCTCAGTGGGTGAGATACTTCTCAATACTTGGGCCCTCGATCAAGCACTATACAGCACCCCTTATGGAAGAGCTCAAGGAAGTCTCATGACTTTCCTAGTTGGGTTCCCTCCAGGGTGAGGCCGCTCCCCTCACCCCGCACCCACCAAATGAATCCTTGCCACCAAACGTACTATAGCAGAGTGCATTGAATTCTGCCCATCGATTCAGGCTGATTACACTTCATTAGAATTGAGTACTAACGTGTTGGGCAGAATTTTTGTTTGTGCATTCCGATCTCACTATCTGGAGAAATCAGGGGTCAGGAATCCAGACATGCCAGAACCAAGATCAGAATAGGGTTTTTGAGGGGCTGACAATTCAGTGCTCACCTCTAGGATCCCCATCTAATTAAGATAGAGACCGGGCTCCCAAGGCTGCAGAGCCCCATAGGAGGCCCTCTGCACTATCACATTGCAGCCTCACCATCAGAAATGGAAGCTGCTGATGTAGATAGGAGACTGAGAGAGACAGAGACAGAGACAAAGAGAAAGCGATTCAAGAGGGGCAATGCAAGCAAAAGACTGAAGAATTTTCAGAAACTTTAAAAATCAAACGAGACAGCACGGGCAGCACGGTAGCACAAGTGGATAGCACTGTGGCTTCACAGCGCCAGGGTCTCAGGTTCGATTCCCCGGTGGGTCACTGTCTGTGCAAAGTCTGCACATTCTCCCTGTGTCTGTGTGGGTTTCCTCCGGGTGCTCCGGTTTCCTCTGACAGGCCAAAGACGTGCAGGTTAGGTGGATTGGCCATGATAAATTGCCCTTAGTAACGAAAAAGGTTAGGAAGGGTTATTGGGTTACGGGAATAGGGTGGAAGTGAGGGCTTAAGTGGATCGGTGCAGACTCGATGGGCCGAATGGACTCCTTCTGCACTGTATGTTCTATGTTCTATTGTGGAGGGTAAATCCTGCAGCCTGTGGCCGCAGTTTTGTAATTGCAGCCACATTGGGCAGCGTTAAAATGGATAGATGGAGCTCTGGCTCCCCAATCTACTGCCAGGCGTGAGGGGTGGCGGAAGGGCATCTCCATTCATGGACTCAGATTTGGCCAAAGTGGGGAGCCTAACTGTCAACTAGAAAATCTGATTACAAGACCATAAGACATAGGAGCAGAATTGGGCCATTCGACCCATCGAGTCCGCTCCGCCATTCAATCAGGACTGATATATTTCTCATCCCCATTCTCCTGCCTTCTCCCCATAATCCCTGATCCCCTTATTAATCAAGAACCTGTCTATCTCTTTCTTAAAGACACTCAGTGATTTGGCCTCCACAGCCTTCTGCAGCAATGAATTCCACTGATTCACCAGCCTCTGGCTGAAAAAATTCCTCCTCATCTCTGCTTCAAAGGATCGTCCCTTCAGTCTGAGGCTGTGCCCTTGGGTTCTAGTTACTCCTACTAGTGGAAGCATCCTCTCCACATCCACTTTATCGAGGCCTCTCAGTATCCTGTAAGTTTCAAAAAGATTCCCCCCTCATCATTCTTACCTCCATCGAGTACAGATCCAGATTCCTCAGCCGCTCCTCATATTGGCGTTAATATGCCCATTTAGAAAGGAGCTTAGTTGGCTAGTGCATGACCCATCCACACAAACAACCAGGTTCTTCAAAGTTAAAGTAAACAGTGGAACTAAAAATGGTACGAGAATCTAACAATGTGTACAGATGGATGGTGCACAGACAGTTGACTGTGTGTAGAGCAGCTGGATAAAATACTGAGGTTCATGAAAGAAGTTGGGCGAAATTCTTCGCTACTCGCCGCTAAGATTGGGAGACCCGATCGGGCAGAGAATCACACGTCAGGCCAAAAACTGGATCAGCGGCAGACCCATAACCTATCCCACCGGCCATAGCAGCTTCCCGCTCTGCGTCGGAGGGAACATGCAAACATCTCCTATGCATTCATTTGAATGCAATTAATGGGTTGGAAACCCGAATCTCCACTCGCCCGTTATGTTCCACCCCTCCCAGCCGGGAGTCAAGCGGGCGTGATTTGGTGCAAGTATTTCCAAAAGGGGTTCTGACACATGTTCCTTTGAGGAGGAGTAAGGAGGTAAGTATCTTTTTCATTGTCTTCGCGCTTGCTGGAGGGTACATGCCTGGAGCTCTGGGACGAGTGAAGACCAATTTGGTGGCAAGGGTGTGGACGCCCGGTAGGGATTCTCCAAACCCGCGCCGGGTCGGAGTATTGCCAGGGGAGGGCTTGCCGATTCTCCAGTGCCGATTCTCGGGCGCCCGCGGGATCGCCGCCACAACGGTCGGGGGCCGTTAAAAGCGACCCGCCCCCCCCCCCCCCCCCCCCCCAAAGCAATTCTCCGGACCTCGACGGGCCAAGTGCCCGCTGAGTTTGGCCGAGTCCCGCCGGCGTGGGTTACGTATGGTCCCACCCAGCGGGACCTCGAAGTTCTGTCTGCGAGGGCTGTCATGGTGGTGGTGGTGGGGGGGGGGGGGAGATCCGACCCCGGGGGGGGGGGGGGGGGGGCCACCACGCTGGCCTGGCCCACAATCGGGGCCTACCCGTCGGCGGGTGGGCTAGTTCCGTGAGGGCCTATGTTCCTCTGCGCCGGGCCCCTGTAGGGCTCCGTCGTATTGCCCGGGGGCCGGGGTGGAGAGGGGAATCCACGCGCATGCGTAAATCCGCGCCAGCCGTGATGCGTATGCGAGGACCAGCGCCGTCCATGGCGCGCCGGCTTTCAGGCGCCGGAGCTGCGGACACCACTCCGGCGCCGTACTAGCCCCCTAGGAAGGGGTGGACACCTGCCACTTGAGGCCCGTTGACGCCAAAGTGGCTCGCGCCGCTTTTCACGCCGGCGTCAGAACTTGGGCGCGGGATTGGAGAATCCTGGCAGGGGTGTTCCCCTTGGCTGAACCTCCCATTGCTGCTGCAAAGCACAGCAATTACCCCTTAGGTGTCACAGGCTCCTGACTGTTTAAACTGTTGACTGCTGCCAGTATGCTGGAAATGCTCCGAGGTCTCCTGATCATGTAGATATCCATCTACCCGTCCATCTTGAAACCCTCCTGTACCAGCAGTATAATCAAGGGGATGGGCCACTGGGTGCTGGGACTCCACATTGCACTGCTTTGATGCACAGCTCCACAGCAGAGGAAGCAGGGGATTTACTGAGCTAACCCCAGACAATGAGCAGGTCTTGTCTGTGGGACAGAGGATGATGAGGTCTCAATGAGAGATGAGCTCTGGTGCTCTTCATTGTCTGACAAAGTCTGACTCTTGTCTTTTAGGTACCATACCACTGTCCACCTGGACAATCCCTGGTTGCGCGATAGGCACTGTATTCGCCAGCAATATCGCCACATTATTTTGGGGAAGGATGGGCAGGGTGGGAGGGAAGAAACTTTCTTCCCACATGTGGGACAACAGCGAGAGGTAGGTCGGACTGGTGGTGGAAAAGTGCACCTGTGCCTCCCACTCGGCCTTGGCATTCCCCCAGATTGCACATTAGGAGTGGAGGCGGCCTGCTGCTTGTCTCCTCCTGTGCCCTGTGATGCCCTTGGCGGCCATCCTCTGACTAGGCCCACCTGGCATTCGGGCGACACAGGTGACAACGTGTCACTCTGTTCTGCCCACTGTCCATCAGATGCACCAATGACAAGTGGGGGGATTCAGAAGGGCTGCAGTGTTCCAGAATGCCTTGCGGGAGGCCCCACGATGAGGCCCCCCTTCTTCCATCTTTGGGGTACTCTCTGGTCCCGGCCTACTCCATGGGATGGAGGCGCAGATGTAGTGAGCTCCAGAGGCCTCAAAGACATCTAACACTGCCATTCCTGGAGGCCCACCCTCAACTGAATCATGCCCTCAGCCACGGTGCTCTGCGAATGGGACATGTCCCTCAGCAAGTGAGCCATGTCCGAACTGCCTCAGTCACGTCCCTTTGTGACTGGTTAAGGTCACTCAACACCCAATCGATTCTCTCCAAGCCCTCAGCCATGACCATTTGTGAGTGGGCCATGCTCTGGAATGCAGCAGCAATATCCACCTGTGCCTGGAACATGTAAACCTGTGGCTGGGCCTTCCTGTCCTGCACCTCAGCCATGGACAGCACAGTATGACACAAGCCTTGGACATCCTACACTTGTGCATCCTTGGACATTTGGGCAGCACGGTAGCATTGTGGATAGCACAATCGCTTCACAGCTCCAGGGTCCCAGGTTCGATTCCGGCTTGGGTCACTGTCTGTGCGGAGTCTGCACATCCTCCCCATGTGTGCGAGGGTTTCCTCCGGGTGCTCCGGTTTCCTCCCACAGTCCAAAGATGTGCAGGTTAGGTGGATTGGCCATGATAAATTGCCCTTAGTGTCCAAAATTGCCCTTAGTGTTGGGTGGGGTTACTGGGTTATGGGGATAGGGTGGAGGTGTTGACCTTGAGTAGGGTGCTCTTTCCAAGGGCCGGTGCAGACTTGATGGGCCGAATGGCCTCCTTCTGCACTGTAAATTCTATGATCCCGGCAAATGACTGACGTCTCACCCCAGGCCTTCCATCGTGGACGTCACCCTTTCAGCATCGGCCTGGGTTTCACACATTATCTCCTACACCTGAAGACAATTGGATTTCTCCAGCTGTACTTGCAGGCGTTGGAATGTTGCTGAACCCTGCTCCTGTAAATTCTGGCTCTGAATCTGCATCTGCACCAGTGATGGGATAATCCTTTCCAGAGGTGCGAAATCTGCCTTGGGGGCAGCTGTTCCCTGGGATCAGGCAACCCTACGACCGGACGCTGCCTCGCGAGTCCCTGCCTCCACCTGATGTGCTGCAGCATGTGTATGGTGCTCACCAGAAGGTGACTCAGAAGCCTGACCGCTAACAGGTCCTACTGAGTTGATAGTCTCTGCGTTGGCGATATTGCTGGCGAATACAGTGCCTTAAGTCAGTGTCTTTCCTGGAGGTCTGCTCTGGAGAAATCTGTGGGTTTCGTGGCGGTGCTGTCATCCCGGACAGCCTGGCCTCGTCTGATGGGGAACCTGAAAGATAAAGGACATGGGGTCAGCTCCTGAGCTATCGGAGATGAAAGACTAACCTGGACATCGGGATAAAGTTGCATTGAACACTCACTTCTTCAGCGCATGTCGTACTCCATGTCAGCTCACTCCATGGCCAATTCTTCAAAGGGTGTGTGGACCCATATTTTGGGTATGGCCCCGCCCATCTTATGAAGTGCACTTCAATTGCGGCCCACTTTACTCTTGGGGATACAGAAAGGACATAGTGAGACGCCAGTTCGCCAGTTTATGGGGGGGTTTCTAGATGGTGGCATATGTGGGCAAGGTGCCTAGCCAAAGAGGGCAGGGCATATGTTGGAAGTTCCTGGGTGGCGGTCGGCAGCACCACCCACAGCTGCAGACTGGCTGGCAGACCTATCGGAATTTCTTCATCTGGAGAAGATCAAATTTATCATCTGAGGGTAGGCCAAAGGCTTCCACAAAGCGTGTGAGCCGTTCAGCAGCCTGTTCCAAGACCCGTTCAAAACCAACAACTGATAGAACGGGGAGAGAGGGGCAGGGGGACGCATGGGAACCACCAGAGCCACAGAAAGCAGACAGGAATGAGGGGGAGGGCAATTAGGGGGACGGGAGAGACCAAAGGAAATTCCAAAAGGGGACCCAGGGAGAGATTGACACGGGGACCAAAGGGCCTCACAAAGCTATGAGTAAAACAAAGGATAAAACAAACCATTTACGGTGAAGAGAAGCACCTAGGATAGGACCTAGAGACAGTAGAAAAGGGGAGGGGGAGCAGTTGGGGGTGGGGGGGGGGGGGGCAGGAACAAAGGGGGTGTGGAGAGGGGGTGCCGAAAAGGAACAACGTGTAAATTGTAAATAATAACCGTTTCATCTATCTCTTGTACAGTGTAAAAATGCAAACTTTAATAGAAATATTTATTTTTAAAAAGTAAAGGCGATTACATGCTTACATTAATATTTTCATGCAATACCTATGGGGTTGTGACCTGTTTTATTTCATTATGTCTCATGTATGGCAAAGGTTTCAGTACTCTAGGGTGGCATCAGAAGAAGACTGGGTGTAGGGTGTGGTGACAGAGGTGGGATAAGGTGGGGGAGTAAATTAAAATGAGTCACAGAGTGAGGAACAGATGATCACTCTCCATATTGCCGTGTCAGGTTACAGTCTTACAAGTTGTTACCTGAAGCTAAGCACAAATTGCATCTCGATAGTCTAAAACAACAGCCTTCGCAATGAGAATTTCAGTGATGTCCGTTTCCCATGATCTGAAGAAAGTAACCTAACTAATACATGCAGGCTGAAGGAACAAATTCTTGTGGACTAACTCCAGAAATGGATTTGTTGTCCTATCAATTCTTGCTCAGTTTGGGAATGCATGGCAACAACTATCATTCTGAATTCACATTTAAATTCATTGCAAATGCACCAAATAGGCGTTTGGCATTAATATCTTAGTCCTGCCAATAAATTACCCTTGCCTTTGACTGTATTACAACATTAGCTGTGAATATTATTGACTGACTTCCCTATCTGCACAGGGCAAGGGACCTAAAATAAACTTTATGCCCTGTCAAGCAACTATAAAGATCCATGAATTAAAAATACCAATACAAATAGAACTTGTTGAAAAAGAGAAATGAATTCAAAGATATGATAGCCAAGGAGTTGGGTAACATTTTCTAAATTTATTAAAGCACTCTTGCATTCTGAAGCATTATCAGGACTCTTTCAGCTATATGAACAGGAAGACATTGTAGAACCAGGAACTAGGACCAATAAAATCCATCCACTTGCACAGAATTTAATAATGTCATTAGAACAGGAGTGGGGTAAACCATTCTGCCCATCAATCCTGCTCCACAATGACATCGAGAAATGCTGAAGGCATTCAATACTGCAAAGGCTATGGGTCCTGATAATATTCCGGCATTAATACTGAAGACTTGTGCTCCAGAACTTGCCATACTCTTAGCCAAGTTGTTCCAGTACAGCTACAACACTGACATCTACCCAGCAATGTGAAAATTGCCCAGCTGTGTTCTGTACACAAGAAACAGGACAAATCCAACCCAGCCAATTAATGCCCGATCAGTCTACTCTCCATCATCAGCAAAGTGATAGAAGGAGTCATCAACAGTGCTATCAAGCGGCTCTTACTCAGCAATAACCTGCTCACGGACGCTCAGTTTGGGTTCCGCCAGGGTCACTCAGCTCCTGACTTCAAATATGGACAAAAGAGCTGAATGCCAGAGGTGAGGTGAGGCTGACAGCTTTGATCAAGTATGGCATTAAGGAGCCCAAGCTAAACTGGAGTCAATGGGAATCAGGGGGAAAACTCTCCGCTGATTGGATGGTTGTGGTGGTTGGACATCACTGCAGGAGTTCCCCAGGGCCCAACCATCTTCAGTAGTGTCCTGGGCCCAACCATCTTCAGCTGCTTCACCAATGACCTGCCTTCCATCATAAGGTCTGAAGTGGGGATGTTTGCGGATGACTGCACAATGTTCAGCACCATTCGCAACTCCTCAGATAATGAAGCAATCCATGTCCAAATGCAGCAAGACCTGGACAATATCCAGGCTTGGACTGACAAATGGCAAGTTACATTTGTGCCAGACAAATGTAAGGGAATGACCATCTACAGGAGTGTATCTAACCATCGCCCCTTGACAGTCAATGGCATTACCATCACTGAATTCCCCACAATCAACATAATAGGGGTTACCATTGATCAAAAACTGAACTGGACTAGCCATAGTAATACTGTGGCTACCAGGGCAGGTCAAAGGATAGGAATCCTACGGTGAGTAACTCACGTCCTGATCTCCCAAAGCCTGTCCACCATCTACAAGTCAGGAGTGTAATGGAATACTCTCCACTTGCCTGGATGAGTGCAGCTCCAGCAATACTCAAGAAGGTTGACACCATCCGGGACAAAGTAACCCGCTTGATTGCTCCTCCTTCCACAAACATTCAAACCCTCCACCACCGAAAAACAGTGGCAGCCGTGTGTACCATCTACAAGATGCGCTGCAGTAACACACCAAAGTTCCTTAGACAGCACCTTCCAAACCCTCGACCACAATCATCTAGAAGGACAAGAGCAGCAGATACTTGGGAACCCCACCACCTGGAGGTACCCCACCAAGTCACTCACCACCCTGACTTGGAAATATATCACTTCCAAGTTTGCTGTCGCTGGGACAAAATCCTGGAACTCCTCCCTAAGAGCACTGTGGGTGTACTTACACCTCAAAGACTGCAGGGGATCAATAAGGCAGCTCACCACCACCTTCTGAAGGGCACCTAGGGATGGGCAATAAATGCTGGCCGAACCAGCGATGCCCACATTGCATAAATAAATAATAAATTTAAAAATGCAATTCAATAAGATCATGGCTGATTTTGTTGAGGCCTTATCTCCACCTAATCCCCATATCTAACAGAGCCATAAATATATTCTTCATTTATCTTGCCCTTCACATTTGAATGCATCTCCATTACCCTGTTTGGATACTAACCATAATGTTTATATACACTCTTGGTATGATTGACAGCTTAGCATCACATCAAAAGCAGCTAAGTGGTTTTGCTTCCTCTTTTTTCACAGTAGAACCAATCCACCAAGCACCTGTGTCTGGACCAATAAAACTGTCAATCACTAGCTAGTGAAATATATTGTGTGAAATTGAATGGGAGTTTTGCATTTCAAGGGATTTGATGCCCTTTCAAGTCGACTTTGGAGGAAGCTTCTGACATTAATAATAGCTGCTGCTTTAAACACTTTTGTCTCAGGCAGCAGATGTTAGGAAAGGGTAAGTGGAAATGGAATGATTTTTCACTGTACTGACAGGACTGCTCCAGCTTTCAGGCAGGGTGACTGAAGAGGGGTCTGATGGGGGTCTCAGTTGGGAGTTTGATGGGTGTGACTAGTGGGGGTGACTGATGGGATTCTCTGATGGGGTTGATCGATGAGGATTCTGATGATGGGTCTGATGAGGAGGTCTGATGGAGATGACTGATGGGGGTCTCTAATGGGGTGACTGGGAGGTCTCCCATGGGGGTCTGATAGAGAGTCTATTGGGGAGGGCTGGGGGTCATCAGGGAGGTTGGGTCACCCACATGTGTGGGGGGGGAGTAACCGTTATTCCTGTGGTGATGGGGAGACTGCCTCTCCTTGTCAGGTGGAGGGCAGGATTCGCACTGTGGGCTGTTAGGGGCCTGCCACCGGACTTCTGGCTCCGCCACCCACTCAACATGACGGCCTGGTTCCAATGGAATCCGGCAAGATCTCCATCATGCATTTATCTGCGTGGTTAATGAGTGAGATTCGCACCCGGGCCCCATTACCAGCTCCAGCGGAGACCAGTCTAGATTCTCTGCTGACAGGAGCACCTAGGCACCTAGCACCTAGAACGGAGAATCCCAGCCTTCAAGTAATCTCTGGAATTTATATGCTTCAATACGATCAATCTCATTCTTATAAACTCCAGTGAACAAGACCCAAATTGTTTAACCTTTCCTCATAAGGTAACTCCCTTATCCAGGAATCAGTCAAGTGAGCCTGCTCTGAACTGCTTCTCTTGCAGTTATGCCAATAAGGAGACCAAAAGTGCACACACTAGCATGTGGTCTTACCAATACAAATGGTCATTTGGTCGTACAGAATTGAATATTGCTGAGAAAAGAGACATGGGGCGGGATTCTCCGACCCCCCCCCCCCCCCCCCCCCCCCCCCCGGCCGGGTCGGAGAATCGGCGGGGGCCGGCGTCAATCCCGCCCCCGCCATGTCCTGAAGTCTCCCCCCCCCCACCCCCCGGTGATTCTCCGGCCCATGATGGGCCAAATCCCGCCTCTGACAGGCCTCGCTCGCCGGCGTGGATTAAACCACCTACCTGACCGGCAGGATTGGCGGCGCAGGAGGGCTCCGGGGTCCCGGGGGGGGGGGCCGCGGGGCGATCTGACCCTGAGGGGTGCCCCCACGGTGGCCTGGCCCGCGATTGGGGCCCACCGATCGGCGGGCAGACCTGTGCCGTAGGGGCACTCTTTTTCTTCCGCCTCCGCCATGGCCTTCACCATGGCGGAGGCGGAAGAGAGCCCCTCCCCTGTGCATGCTTGGTATGACGTCAGCAGCCACTGACGCTCCAGCGCATGCGCGGACTTACGCCGGCCGGCGAAGTCCTTTCAGCCCCGGCTGGCGTGGCGCCAAAGGCCATTCACGCCAGCCGGCAGAGTGGGAACCACTCCGGCGCGGGCCTAGCCCCTCAATGTGAGGGCTTGGCCCCTAAATGTGCGGAAAATTCCGCACCTTTGGAGCGGCCCGACACCGGAGTGGTTCACACCACTCCAACACGCCGGGACCCCGCCACCCCACCGGGTAGGGGAGAATCTCAGCCCTTACCTTTCCAGGGCCATCTGAGATAGGCTGGGTATTTTTCAAGACTAACTTAGGCCCATTCGTGAGTTTGCACAATATACATATGTAACAGAAATATGCAATTGGTAGGAAGTTCGGGGTCATTCCATCGAAGATGCGGTTCTCATGGAAACCGACAAATTATGTTTGGAAGAGTTGGAGACTAGATCCCATGGCAACACCATTTATTTGAAGCCTCACAATGCTACCAGATATTTACATTGCACATGAAAATTGGACAAGTTGTTCAGAATCCTGAAATGTAAGAGTGCTATGTTAGGTCATCGAGTACACTTTCGAGGATTCAGCGTCTTCAATGGACGCTGGTTTGTGGCAGGATGGCTAGGAGTAGAGGAATTTGAACTCAGCAAATACCGCTTCCTGTTTGCTGTGGGACGAAGACGCATCAAAACTGAAACCATGCGCAGGAACAAATCCCTCGCTTTCAGAGAGCACAAGGTCAGAGAGATTTACTGTATGTTTGGTGGTGTCATTAATTGCTCTGCCAAACTGCTTTCACTTAAATGGGTTTACAGTGTATTAAGGTAGTTGCATAGGATTCAATGTAACTTTACAGGGCTCAGTATCTTCCATTGCATGATTTTCCCAGCTACATCATGCTAATAATGTTAATGGTGTTTATTTATAAAGAGAACACTTTCGCACACACAATTACATGGTCACATTCAGGAATTGCTATGATTTAAAAAAATATAATTTTAGAGAACCCAATTCATTTTTTCCATTTAAGGGGGAATTTAGTGTGGCCAATCCACCTAACCTGCACATCTTTGGGTTGTGGGGGTGAAACCCATGCAAACACGGGGAGAATGTGCAAACTCCACACAGACAGTGACCAGAGCCGGGATCAAACTTGGGACCTCGGTGCCGTGAGGCAGCAGGGCTAACCCACTGCGCCACCGTGCTGCCCCTTGGAATTGCTATGATGAAGCCATTTTAGCTGCCCGTCCTGTACATAGAATAGAACAGTACAGCACAGAACAGGCCCTTCGGCCCTCAATGTTGTGCCGAGCAATGATCACCCTACTTAAACCCACGTAACCCAACAATCCCCCCATTAACCTTACACTACGGGCAATTTAGCATGGCCAATCCACCTAACCCGCACATCTTTGGACTGTGGGAGGAAACCGGAGCACCCGGAGGAAACCCACGCACACACGGGGAGGACGTGCAGACTCCACACAGACAGTGACCCAGCCGGGAATCGAACCTGGGACCCTGGAGCTGTGAAGCATTGATGCTAACCACCATGCTACCGTGAGGCCAAGCAAGGTTAAAACTGGCCCTTTGGATGTTGATCAAGCTGTTCTGCATTTTCCTTTTGATTTCAGCTACCTTAAAAAAACAAATCAGGTTAGAAATTACCATGCCTGATAATTCTGGATGAATATTTAATGCCCCTTTCTGCTGTTTTAATGGAGGCATTAACCCATAACAGTTAATTATGTCAACAGTGGGACAAAGTAACATTTGATTGATTTGCTTTGACAAGCTTGAGGCCTGTACACTAACTCGTCTCTTTGATAGATGATGACAACTTCAGCCTCAGTTATTTTCTTGTGCAACAATAACATAGTAATGATATTTAGTGAAGATACGCATTGTGACAGCATGCACGTTAAACAGGCATGAAATCAAATTTGCAGTAACAGCAATGCAGATGTAAGTGTTCAAAGAAATAACTGGACAGTTCCACTGACACTTGGTTGAAATGCCATCATTTTAAAACAAGGATGGCTTACGCAAATACAATAGGCAAGTTCAAGTTATAATCAAAGATTCAGCATTCATAAAAGGACTGAATGCCAGGCTGGCAGAGTTAAAATACCAGAGGGACTGGCTTTCCTGGCCTTTCTTTCCGTTTATTTTCCTCTTATGTTTCTTCAGTTGTGCAAATCCTTCATCTCCGAATACTGCTGCACACCTTTTCACCGATTTGAATATTGTCTAGGGTGAGCTAGTGTAGGCTGAATGACCCAATTTTGACGTGGGCAGCAGTGGGCTGCGAAAATTAGTCTATGTTTACCTGAGTGATGAGGGAGAAAAATCTACCAGGATGTACTGCTCTTTTTTTTTTAATATTCATTCGTGGAATGTGGGTAGCATTTGCAAGGTTGGTATTGCTTGGTGTCTTCAAGAAGACGGTGGTGAGCAATGTCGCCTATAATCTGCGTGCGCACATCAAACAGGAAGGTAACTCGCAGGTCATTTACGCTTTGTCCCCTTTTAAGATACTTAAGGTGGGGCAGCACGGGGGCACAGTGGTTAGCATTGCTGCCTCACACCACCGAGGTCCCAGGTTCGATCCTGGTGTCGTATTCAATATTTTCCCCGCTTCTTGACTGTGATAGAGAAATTCAAACAGCATTCATTAGGTAAGCAAAACTGAACTTTATTTACGAATTAGAACTGACTGCTAGCAGTATGGCTGAGACTTGAAGTTGGAAGGCAGTCAAATACAAACTGCTGCGTCCGTCCCAAGCCTGCGATATTACAGAAAAATAAGGCGATTTTTATACATTATAAGATCAAGATAACATGAATACAACTTGGTCAGGAATTTGATCGAAAGTAAAACATAAGTAATAATCGTTACAATGGCGTCACCTTGCTGACCTTTAGGGGAATGGAGTTTCATATCATTATCTTGTCTTTGTTTTAAGAAAGGGACAAATTTGTTTACGAACAGGAAGAGACAGTTTTTCACCTTGGTATTTATTGAGACTGCTTCTAGGTTCATGACGAACAAGCATTATCTAGAATTTCAGAGTCACCCAGTACTCAGGTCATGTTGACCTCGGCTGTATCTGTGTACTTTGTATCTGTGCCTTAGGTTTAAATTCAATTGTACCAAGAAGACTTGACTAATTTTCCCATCATGCCATTATTTGCTTCACACAATACCGCACTGGCTCTGGGTCACTGTCCGTGTGGAGTTTGCACATTCTCCCCATGTTTGCGTGTGTTTTGCCCCCACAACCCAAAGATGTGCAAGGCAAGGTGGATTGGCCACGCAAAACTGCCCCTTAATTGGAAAAAGGAATTGGGTACACCAAATTTATTTTTAAAAACTAAATATAAAAATAAGGGGCGGGGGGTCGGAGAATCGCCCGAGGCCAGCGTCAATCCCGCCCCTGCCGTGTCCCGAATTCTCCACCCCCCGCGATTCGGCGGGGACGGGAATCACGCCACGCCAGTCGGCGGGCCCCCCGCGCGATTCTCCGGCCCGTGATGGGCCGAAGTCCCGTCGCTGACAGGCCTCTCCCGCCGGCAGGAATCAAAACACCTACCTGACCGGCGGGATTGGTGGCGCGGGTGGGCTCCGGGGTCCTGAGGGGGGGCACGGGGCGATCTGACCCCAGGGGGTGCCTGCAGGGTGGCCTGGCCCGCGATCGAGGCCCACCGATCGGCGGGTGGGCCTGTGCCGTGGGGGCACTCTTTTTCTTCCACCTTCGCCATGGTCTTCACCGATGCACCGACGCATGTGCGGACTTCCGCCGGCTGGCAAAGGCCTTTCGGCCCGGCTGGCGGGGTGCCAAAGGACGTTCGCACCGGGCGGCGGAGCGCCTATTGGGGAGAATTCCGCACCTTTGGGGAGGCCCGACGCCGGAGTGGTTCACGCCACTCCGACACGCCGGGACCCCCCGCCCCGCCGGGTAGGGGAGAATCCCAGCCAAGATACTTAAGGTGCCCAGTTGGGCTAAGGAAATTTAAAGGTACTATGCAGCTCACACACAACAAAGAAACAGTAGAATAAGTGTTGATGTCATATTTTCCTCAGTGAAGCGAAATGGCTTTCTCGGCCATTTTGGAGGTCAGCCAAGAGTCAACATTGCTGTGGGCCTGATATAGGCCAAACCAGGTCAGAGAAAAGATTTCCTTCCCTAATGATCTTTAAAGGACCAAATTGATTTTTACAACAATCCAACTGGTTGATGGTCATCATTACCGAGACTAGCTTTTTATTCCAGCTGTTTTGTGTGGTAATGCGACAAGAGGTATTACGGTAACTAGCAATGCCGAGACACCATTGGTGGAGAAGGCTCACTGCTCATTGGCCCAATGGTATGTAACACTAGTCACCCATTGGCTAGAGCTGTAAGGTCGCTCCGCCCTGTAAGGCAGGGTATAAGAGCCCGTGTGTTCTGTACCTGAGCTGCTGGGGAAACATCTTGTCTATTAAAGCCTTCAGTTCGGACTACAACTTCGCTTCTGTGGTCAATTGATAGTGCATAATTTTGTTTATTCAATTGAATTTGAATTCTCCTGCTGTGGGGTTTTTGAATGCCTGTCTCCTGATAGGGTTTATCACAATGTAACCATTATGCTACCAGGCCCCCGTTGTTTGTTGCCTAATGGCCCCCTGCACGTGTGAATTGTGGGTGAAAATGTGACCAGGCCGAGCTCTGTTGCCTTCCATTCTCAAAAAACCCTTACCCTCACTGCCTACTCTCACAGAAGAGTGGGAACTTGGATCTTGAACTTGAATTTGAAGGTCTGCCTGGGAACCTCAAGGAGCCAAGACCCTACACATCTGTTCCTTCAGGAGAAGAGGGCAGAAGTTAGGAAGAACTAGAGATTGTGAAGTTATCATCAGTTTCCATCAACGATTATAAAACAGTTGACCCATGATGCTTTATTGCCATTCACTTCAGAAAATGTCCATAGCATCCTAAAACCATGACCAAAAAGGATACAATGTTTTGATTTAAATTGGAGTAATTACCTGAGCAAATGTTTGTTGCCTTGTACATCATAGAATTCCTTTCTGCTGACTAAGCCGCTTGACTATTATCTAGCAACCAATAGTGGTGGACTTGTTGTGTGTCCTGTTGAGTCATGTTTTATTGACATGTGCCTGCTTGTCTCAGTCCTCAACCATAGTTCCTTACAAGGCTACGAGTAAGACTCCCTAGGGAATTCTTAGAGAAAGTCTGTAACCTAAAACATAGTTTCTAAAGACCCTGAATCCACATAAGTATGACAGTGGCTTTCCTATTGCTGTAATTTAGCAAATTTGCTGAACAAAATATAATCACAGTTTAATAAGGACACAAGGAGCCCAAACCAAATAAATTAAGAAGCATAGTTTTATTTACACAGACGATGTGTAAACTACCCGGTAGAACCCTACCGGGGTTCCTGTTCTGGTCGGTGAATTACTGGCCGACCTTTTATACATTGGAATAAAATGATAATTGAGATACTCCGACCCTAGCGGGGGGAGCTCATACTCCGCAAGGAGCACGAGGAAGACCAGCATCCCCAATCTGTTCATTCCGCGTGGGATATTACAAACGGGTCAGTCATTTGGTAAACATATTACACATCATTGTGACTGAAAGACACTTCAGAAAACTTTCTGAGGCTCTAACAAACTTTGATTTTTATTTTCTAAATTCCCGAGCTCTTTATTATAAAATTTGTATACTTTTTCCATGGGTGTTGGACTCATGCAGGTGGGATCTTATGGTCCTGTTGATAGCACACCTCCGCTATCAGGGTGAGTGGTGTTCTCAACAGGAAACCCCATTGACAACCGCGGGCCCAGAAGATCCCTCTGCCAGCCACTGGCGAGCCGCCCTTCTCCGCTGCAGGGGGGGGGGGGGGGGGGGGGGGGGGGGGGGGGAATCCCATCCCACATCTCTCAAAGTCAATTTTGACACTTTGTTTAAATTGCAATATTGATCCACATTCGAAGGGTGGTGAGTGTTTGGAATTCGTTACTTTTATCTACACAGGGGCAGCACGGTAGCATGGTGGTTAGCATAAATGCTTCACAGCTCCAGGGTCCCAGGTTCGATTCCCGGCTGGGTCACTGTCTGTGTGGAGTCTGCACGTCCTCCCCGTGTGTGCGTGGGTTTCCTCCGGGTGCTCCGGTTTCCTCCCACAATCCAAAGATGTGCGGGTTAGGTGGATTGGCCATGCTAAATTGCCCATAGTGTCCTAAAAGTAAGGTTAAGGGGGGGGAGGGTTGTTGGGTTACGGGTATAGGGTGGATACGTGGGTTTGAGTAGGGTGATCATTGCTCGGCACAACATCGAGGGCCGAAGGGCCTGTTCTGTGCTGTACTGTTCTATGTTCTATGTACACAGGAAAAATGGTAAAAGTTTGGAACTCAGCAATTAATGTTCATTTTAAAACTGAGATTCACAGCTTTTTGTCAATCAAAGGTATTAGGCGACATGGGGCAAAAGTGGGCCCATAGGATTTTGTCACAGATCAGCCATGATTTAATTGAAGGTGGAACGGGACCTCTTCCTGTACTTATGTTCCTATATTCCATATGTTTATTCTTCTCCCTTCCCTCCCCCGAAATCATTCTCAGTTATTTACATAAATGAAAAATATATTCCCCCCCCCTCCCCAGGGCATAAATTTTCTTTCAGTCAGAGAGTACTGGTGTAGTGACTATTGCGAGCCAAGAATTTGTCAATTTTTCTGGTGTCTACTTAAAGTAGGGTCTGGCAATGCTTAGTGCTCTGATATTGCAGGCATTGTTGAGGTTTGGCTTGATGACAATTGATTTTTCCTTCTGCGGGCAGAGCAGATGGCATGTTATTAGTAAAGTCACACATTGTTTAGGCACTGCATTGTCATTACATGCATTGCTATATATTTTTACATAATCACTATATGTGGAGACAGTGAATGGTGTTGTAGCAGCTAAGGAAGAAATTGAGTCCTTGCAAACTCAATATTTAACATAACCAACCAATCCAGAGCAGGAATTAACAAAGCTGTACTGCGCTAACAAAACATTAGGATAGCCATCATGATCAAAATGTACATACTCTAGTTAGGCCAAACTTGGGTATTCTGCTTAATTTGGACTGCTGAGAAACTGCTGGTGTAGAAGATCTCTAGTGTCGAAGGACAATCCTTCGTAATATCTCTTCTCCTCTAGTTCAAGCCTCTGGGACAATTTTAATCACTCCACCATTGCTAGAGTGCCTTCAACTGCAGAGGCTTAGGGGCAGCACAGTGGCCTCACGGCGCCGAGGTCCAAGGTTCGATCCTGGCACTGGGTCACTGTCCGTGTGAAGTTTGCACATTCTCCCGCTATTTGCGTGGGATTTTCCCCCGGTTGCTCTGTTTACTTGCTGTAAATATAGCAGTCAATATGGTCGCCTTCCTTAATCCTAATTATGTTTACACTCAGAGTCGCCAGGTATCTCTCGATACCGCCACAAGGTTCAACCCGAATACCGATCAAAGAGCCAATACACTAGTTAGTTAGTTCAAAGTCAATACTATTTATTTACACACACAGTAGGATCTACACATGCACAGAGTACTACAGACTAAACTATTTCTAACGCTAACGCCTATACTTAACTTCGGGTGATCACTTAGTCAGAGGAACAATGGCCGTTGTTCGGATCTGAGGTTGTTGGGTTCAAAAAGGTAACAGGAGAACAGCTCAGGTCGTCCGTCTGGTAGCGAGCGTTGACCTTGAACTTACTTGCTTCTGGTGATGTTGGTGGACGGGTCTCTCCGCTTTGAGAGCCAAAAGAGCGATTCTCTCGTGGGGGTTCCTCCTTATACCCGAGGGGCTTCGCGTGCTTTTAGGTGGGCCTTAAACTTGGCCCCAATTAATTGGGCCACTTCTCGATCACTGGTATTGATCTTGACCAATAAAGGGAAGGGTGCCCTGATGGCTGGGCATTTCTTTGGTGGCCGCTGGCATTGCTTTATTTGTGCTTTTCGTTGGGGAACTGCTGCCGGGGTGACTGAAACAGTATCGGTTGCTTGAGTGTCTTTCCTTTGTTCCCAGAGCTGGGCCATCAATATGCTAATTGACCTATAGTTTCAATTCCGTCTGGGAGCAGTCTCTCCAATATGCATGCAGGCTCTGTGCCTGCTTGCTTTCCTAACATTGTCCACAGTTCCCTACATTCTTTGCGAGCGTCCATTTTGTATTCTGGAAGTGGCCATCCCAGATGGATACACCCCACAACCCAAAGACGTGCAGGGTAGGTGGATTGGCCACGTTAAATTGCAATGGAAACAAATTGGGTACTCTAAATTTTAAAAACAACTGCAGAGGCCTAAGCTCTGGAATTTCATCCCTAAACCTCTCCATCTCTCTACTTCTCCTTCCATCTTTAGGCTGCCTCTTAAAACTTACCTCCTTGCATGTTTTTGATTATCTGTTCTAATAAGTTCATAGGGCAGGATCTTTTGGTCCTGATAGCAGTGGGACCGGAAGTTTCCACCCTAGGTCAACGGACATTTGGCAGCTCTTCACATTTCCCATCCTGACTGTGGGAATCGCCGTGGGATGAACTGAAAATCCCAACCTTCATTTGCCCTCATACCTCTTTCATTTTTCTTTATAACACTCATGCTATATGCCTATATGAGTTGTTGTTGTTGACTGCGCTGTGAGGAATGCCAGGAGAAACACTGACTTCTCAAAGCAAAAGCAAAGCATCTGAGAGGAGTCTTACAGAAATATATAATGGGTAATAATTGGATCCTCTATTGGAAAAGTTCATAGAGTTAAAATGGGCTGAATGGCCTGCCTCATCCTTATGAATATAAATGTAAATGTCACCATGGTCCAAGAGGAAGATAGGCTGCACTCCCCTTTGAAAGAAAGCAGACTGATGGTAATTTAACCTGAGAGTTACCGCACCTCAGGCGGGGGATGGGGTGGGGCAATTTCAGCAGACGGGGCCTTCATGGATAACCTCTGCTGGTACAAGATTTAACCGGCGCTGTTTGCTTGGATCTGTATCACAAACCAGCCATCTAGCCAACTGGGCTAACAGACCTCTATCATCCTTATAATTATCTTGGTGTAATACATCACTGTAGTAGCTGACCTCTTGAAGGGAGTACATCAGGAGGGTCATGCGACCTCATCACACAATGGAAATTGAGGGTGGGGATCTTGATGGCGAGGGTGGCCTTTGTGGCCAGAGTAGATCCTAGAGCTTATAGTGGTTACATCTTGAAAGATTCTGTGTAAATAAACAGTTATATTTCGTTATACATACTGGCTGGTGGTCGCCAATCCTTCTGTTACTATAATCAAAATAGAATATTCAAATAATGTTTGACATCCTGTGAATTTTCTACTGTCCTCTAATCTCCAAAATCACACATCACCTGAATATTCCTCTCCCCTCTGCGATTCAGCAATAATTTGCTGAGGAATCGTTTCATGTCTGGCTTCAACAATCCGCTGTCAACTGTCATCTCTGGATACATGCAAATTAAGTATTTAAATATCACAGCAGTTGGGCATTAAGGCTGGGTGATTTGGCCCAAGGAAATTTGGTTCTGTCGTACATTACCTTTGTCACAATGGCTATCCAACACAATTTGAATAATCTTGCTGTTTCGCTTCTATTAAATTGCTAGTAATCTTTGCTAATACTTCTGGGGTTCGTGCAATGCTTCTTACTCATATCATTAATAGTTCTCCTTTCCTTCCTTGTCCGTACTTGTCCTGTGGTGCTGATTTACAGTAATGGTATTGCACTGGCTTCTACATTTTTTGAAGTTGTGCAACCTTTTCTAGATCTTTCAGTATGTCTTCAGAATCATGGACATGTTGTTAATGTTACCCATAACTTCCTGTTAAGTTTTTTTGTGCCTCCGTGGCAACATTAGGCTCCATCCATTTTGCCCTCCACTCACATTCCAGCCGATTCTGTGCTGTAAAAGGAACTATTTGAGTCTAATATCCATTAATTTTGCATAAAAATTGCAAGAAGACATCTTTTTAAATTTATACTGGTTAGATGGCTAGCTAGTTGCTTGAGAGTGTTCAAGGGCTATTAATTTCCAGTGCATTGTGGTTATTATTTTCACCCTACTAACAAAAGTATACATAATGAAACTTTGAAACAGCGCATTCCCATAAAAAGTGATTTCTCTGGAATCTAATGCATGTTAAACTACACAGGTATAAGAGATAAATTGAGAATACTGAGAATTATTCCAAAGCAGTGCTTTTCTCAGCAGGACTGTTATGAATTGCATTATGCTTGCTGCTTATGACACAGGGTTTCAACTTCAGCCCTGAGCCAGAATACTGTGGGTTAAAGCCCTACTCCAGAGATTTCAACTTTAGTACTGATGGAGAGAAGTGCAGTTGGAGATGCTGTTTTTCAGATGAGGCAGTAAAGCGAGGGTTCATCTGCCCCTCGGTTGGATGTATAACATCCTCTGCCAGGGATCACACCCTAAGAGGGTATTGACAACCAAGGACTGCATTGGAATGGTCCATATGGTGCTTGGAAAAGTACTGCAGTGATTTAGAACATGGAACATAGAACAGTACAGCACAGAACAGGCCCTTCGGCCCTCAATGTTGTGCCGAGCCATGATCACCCTACTCAAACCCACGTATCCACCCTATACCCGTAACCCAACAACCCCCCCCCCCCCCCCCCCCCCCCCCAACCTTACATTTAAGGACACTATGGGCAATTTAGCATGGCCAATCCACCTAACCCGCACATCTTTGGACTGTGGGAGGAAACCGGAGCACCCGGAGGAAACCCACGCACACAGGGGGAGGACGTGCAGACTCCACACAGACAGTGACCCAGCCGGGAATCGAACCTGGGACCCTGGAGCTGTGAAGCATTTATGCTAACCACCATGCTACCCTGCTGCCCCTGCTGTTATTCAAACTTGTTTTCCCTGGGACCCATTTTTACCAACCAGCCAACCTTCGGGACCCAACCCGGCTGACCTTCGCGACCCATGCCGGCCGACCTGCGCGACCACCATTTTCTCTTACCTTGTTTGCTGCTGACAAAAATAGAGGAAATGGTTTTGGGTCCCTTTGACCCTCGTACACGCTCCTCCAATGGAACCTGTTGGACGAAGGTGAAACCTTCCGGTGTCGGAAAGTACGGAGTCTCCATCTGTCCAAAGTTCTGCATTTTTTCCCGGTAAAATATTATCAAATAAACACCCCCGAACTTGTAAAGATAAATAAAGAAAAAATGAAATGAATAAAATAAATAAATAAACTGAATAAAACCCCCCCACGAACTTGTAAAACTAAAAGCTGCGACTGTTTAAAAAAAAAGTACCGATGATCTGGCACACATGCAAAGTGCGGCCGCATTCTTTTTACGTGTTCGCAGCCATTTTGAAGGCCGCTTGCAGCCGCCTTTTTTAACAGCCGGCTGCTGCAGCTGTTGCGCGCAGGTTTGCGCGATCGGGAGCGCCGCGATGGACGGCTCCACGACCCTCCCGACACCCACCCGTGACCCACCTGAGTTTGACAATGCCTGCAATAGACGTGCCCCGAGTTTGACAATGCCTGCAATAGACGTGCCCCCGAGTTTGACAATGCCTGCAATAGACGTGCCCCCGAGTTTGACAATGCCTGCAATAGACAGAGCTAAGTGAACACATCAGACCTAAGGTCTGCAGTCCTGCCACATCCCACCGTGAATGGTGGTGGACAATTTAACAACTCAATGGAGAATGAGGCTCCACAAATATCCCCATCTTCAATGATGGAGGAGCCCAGCACATCTGTGCAAAGGACAAGGCTGAAGCATTCGCAACATCTTCAGCCAGAGGTGCCGAGTGGGTGATTCATCTTGGTCTCCTCCGGAAGTCCTCAGCATCACAGCTGTCAGTCTTCAGCCAATATGATTCACTCCACATGATATCAAGAAACGGCTGAAGGCACTGGATACTGCAAAGACTATGGGCCTTGACAATATCCAGGCAATAGTACTGAAAACTTGTATTCCAGTACTTACAGCACCCCTAGCCAAGCTGTTCCAGTACAGCTACAACACTGGCATCTACCTGGCAAAGTGGAAAGTTGCCCAGGTGTGTCCTGTACAAGAAACAGGACAAATCCAACCCAGTCAATTGCCACCCAATCATTCTACTCTCCATCATCGGTAAAGTGATGAAGTCATCAACAGCGCTATCAAACGGCACTTACCGACCAATAACCTGCTCATGGACGCTCAGTTTGGGTTCCGCCAGGTTCACTCAGCTCCTGACCTCATTACAGCCTTGCTTCAAACATGGACAAAAGGGCTGAATGCCAGAGGTGAGGTGAGAGTGACAGCCTTAGACATCAAGGCAGCATTTGACAGAGTATGGCGTCAAGAAGCCCTAGAAAGATAGAAATCAATGGGAATGAGGAGGAAAACCCTCCGCTGGCTGGAGTCATACCTGTCACAAATGAAGATGATTGTGGTGGTTCGAGGTCAATCATCACAGCTCCAGGACATCATTGCAGGAGTTTCTCAGGGTAGTGTCCCAGGCCCAACCATCTTCAGCTGCTTCATCAATGACCTCCCTTCCATCATAAGATCGTAAGCTCAGACCATTTGTGACTCCTCAGATAATGAAGCAGTCCATGTCCAAATGCTGCAAAACCCAGCCAATATCCAGGCTTGGGCTGACAAGTGGCAAGTTACATTCACAGCACACAAGTGCCAGGCAATGATCATCTCCTACAATAGAGGATTTATCCATCGCCCTTTGACATTCAACGGCATTACCATCACTGAATACCCTCACAATCAACATCCTGGGGGTTACCATTGATCAGAAACTGAACTGGACTAGCCATATTAATACTGGGCGGGTCAAAGGCTAGGAATCCTACAGCGAGTAACTCACCTCCTGACCTCCCAAAGCCTGTCCACCATCTACAAGGCACAAGTCAGGAGTGTAATGGAATACTGTCCACTTGCCCGGATGAGTGCAGCTCCAAAAGCACTCATGAAGCTCGACACCATCCAGAACAAAACAGCCTGCTTGATTACTACCCCTTTTACAAACATTCAATCACTCCATCACCGACGAACAGTGGCAGCTGTGTTTACTAATAACAAGATGCGCTGTAGGAACTCACCAAGGTCCCTTACAATTGTTATAAATTGGCTGGCATGGGGTGGCATGGTGGCACAGTTGGTAGCACTGGTGCCTCATGGCACCGAGGACCCAGGTTCGATCCTGGCCCCAGGTCACTATCCGTGTGGAGTTTGCACATTCTCCCTGTGCCTCACCCTCACAATCTAAAGATGTGCAGGGTAGTGGATGGGCCATGCTAAATTTTCCCTTAATTAGAAAAAAAAATGAATTGATTACTCTACTCTAAATTTATAAAAATAAATAAATAAATTGGCTGGCACATTACAACAGTGACTATTTCAAAATGTATGTATGTATGTTCATATAAGTAATGAATTGCCTGCAAAGATCTTTAGGATATCCCAAGATCAAGGGGGGGGGGGGGGGGGGGGGTAGTGGATGGAAAGAAGTAGGCAATTGCTTTATTTATTGCATTTCCTCTCTTTTATTGTGTGTTGGGGTAACTCCTTTGGTATGTTTGTGTGTTAGGGGTCATGATTTTGGATTGTGTTTTTGGGGTCATGATTTTGGTGTGTACATGTTGGGGGTCATGATTTTGGTGTGTGTGTTGGGGTCATGATTTTGATGTGTGTGTGTGTGTGTTCGGGTCATGATTTTGGTGTGTGTGTGTGTTGGGGGTCATGATTTTGGTGCGTGTGTGTGTGTTGGGGGTCAGGAATTTGGTATTTGTGTGTGTTAGAAGTCATGATTTGGGTGTGTGTGTTGGGGCCATGACTTTGGTCTGTGTGTGTGTGTTAGGGGTCATGCTTTTGATGTTTGTGTGTGTTAAGGGTCATGCTTTTGGTGTTTGTATGTGTTCGGGGTCATGATTTTGGTGTGTTTGTGTGGGTTGGGGGGTCATGGTTTTGGTGTTTGTGTGTGTTGGGGCATGCTTTTGGTGTTTGAGTATGTTGGGGGCATGATTTTGGCTTGTGTATGGCATGGTTTTGGTGATTGTGTGTGTTGGGGGCATGCTTTTGGTGTTTGTCTGTGATTGGGGCATGATGTTGGTGTTTGTGTGTGTTGGGGGCATGATTTTGGCATGTGTGTGTGTTGGGGCATTATTTTGGTGTTTGTGTGTGTTGGGGGCATGATTTTGGTGTTTGAGTATGTTGGGGGCATGATTTTGGCTTGTGTATGGCATGGTTTTGGTGATTGTGTGTGTTGGGGGCATGCTTTTGGTGTTTGTCTGTGATTGGGGCATGATGTTGGTGTTTGTGTGTGTTGGGGGCATGATTTTGGCATGTGTGTGTGTTGGGGGCATTATTTTGGTGTTTGTGTGTGTTGGGGGCATGATTTTGCTGTGTGTTTTTGGGGCATGATGTTGGTGTTTGTGTATGTTTGGGGGCATGATGTTGGTGTCTGAGTGTGTTTGGGGCATGATGTTGGTGTCTGAGTGTGTTGGGGGCATGATGTTGGTGTTTGTGTGTGTTTGGGGCATGATGTTGGTGTTTGTGTGTGTTTGGGGCATGATGTTGGTGTTTGTGTGTGTTTGGGGCATGATGTTGGTGTTTGTGTGTGTTTGGGGCATGATGTTGGTGTCTGAGTGTGTTGGGGCATGATTTTGTTGTTTGAGTGTGTTGGGGGCATGATTTTGGTGTTTGTGTGTGTTTGGGGCATGATTTTGGTGTTTGTGTGTGTTTGGGGCATTATGTTGCTGTTTGTGTGTTTGGGGCATGATTTTGGTGTTTGTGTGTGTGTCGGGGTCATGATTTTTGGCGTGCGTCTCAGTGGGAGCCAGCCAGCCCACATTTGTGCCTGGGAGTGAACGAGTGGACAGAGTCAGCCTGTGTGTATATAACACATTGACGGAGGGGTCGCTGTCTGTCCCTCCTCTAGCCCGTCAATCAAAGGCAGTCAGTAAGCAAGCAAGCAGCATGGCGAAGTGGAAGGGAGCAGGCTCCGGGAGCCCGGGACACCGACAACCGCCACGGTGGAGCCTCAGCCCCTCAGGGCGGCGGGGGCCGGCCGTAGGATTCCTTCACCTATTTATTATGGCCTGTTCTCACATAGCGGAAGGGACGACAGAAGGTTAGTTAAAGGCGGCGGCGGGGAAAAATAATAATTAAATCTTCACCCCACTCCCCCCCCAAAAAAAACAACTCACCTTGTGCTGCTCGCTGTTAACTACCCACTTTCACAAAATCAGTATTGAGCCGGTGGTTAAATAAAATAAATTTCTGTTTGAATCACGAGCAGCTCGAGGGGAATTTGACAAAAAAAAATATATAGCCCCCCCCCCCCCCCCCCTTTTGTCAAATTTAGCTGCTTTAAAATCATGTCTTTTAAATGGTCCAAAGAGGTTTTGTGAAGCTTTTTTTTTCAGGGAAGGGGTAGGTTGAGGGAGAGGAGCTCAGGTGGGAGGAGGAGGGGGTGGTCTGGTGTGGAAGGCCGCCTGGTGTTCGCAGCCGGCGGCCCCTCCTCCCTACACCAGCTCCAGGCTTCACTCGGCCTAGAAAAGGGGGAGAGAGACAGACACACACACAGGGGGTGACAGGAGGGCGAGGTGAAATCAAAACCCAGGTTCAGTCAGAAATTTGCACCCCGCAAATGTAGCTTTCCCCCGTGCAAGAGAAAGAAAGAAATAATGCACCCGCGAAAATAGCCCGCCTGAGACCCAAGCTGTGGAAAATCGGAAGTATTTAATTTGCTTATCCTCCTGAAAACCTCTGAGGCCTCTTTCTTTCTTTGAAAAAAATATATTAAAGCAGTCGAGCAAACGGGAGGCGCGATTTCCATATCATGTCAAAAGGCTTTATAAAGTTTATCTTCCCTTCACACACCCCCCCCCCCCCCCCTTGAGAATTGCCACCTGAGTATTCCCAATGAGTTGTCAGTCATGGCTTCGTTTTGGAGCCACTCTTGTATAGACTGCAGTTAGTGACATGAAAAGGACAAATTGAGGTCTCCGCGCGCGAAAGGAAAGGAAAAGCAATCGAAATGGGGGTGGTGGGTGGGTGTGTGTGTGTGTGTGTGTATTTAAAAAAAAATTCTAAAATGCTCTTCTGTATGGTGCCATTTTATACTCTGAGTTTCCTCCCTGGGTAGATGTAGTTCATGCTGGAGCTTGCTAAAATAGAATAGGAAGTACTGTGGTAAGCGTAGTAAGTTCTAGTACATTTTCTAAAAATTTACTAAATAGGGTCACTCATTGACCAATAATTGGTAGGCAATTGTCAAGCTTAGTTGAAGCTTTAAGAACCGAAGGGTTTTAGGCATTGACTTATGTGTGGTGTTTTGTTTTTGAGATTTAAAAAAAAAAATCAGGCATCAACTTCTGCATTTTTTTTGGTTTAGAAACAATACATTTCTTTTGAAATCGATCAAACTAATTTGTGAACTTACACTTGGCTAGCTGTTAAAATAACAACGAACCGTGTCACAATAGGGGTAAACCTCGGCAGACAGAAACAGTTTACCAACACTTTGCTATTACCATCTTTTGACATTGGCGCTGGGGCCGGGAGTGTTTGTCTACCAGGTTTTTGTCTGATCACTTATCAGACTCAATATTTCTCAGAAGAGTTGAATGCTACATATTAGAGGCTTGTCACCTGGGATGTATGTTTTTCATTTCCAGTCAGACTGAAAGTTGCATTTCTTCAAATTTTGAGGAAGTTGCTGAAGAATTGAGCTATGTTCTTTCAGGCGCTTGGTACTTATCTGCTTGTGTGATACCAAGTGTCACACTTTTGCTGGTGGTTTAAGATAGGAATACTTGTAATTTCAGGTTGGATTGTCAAGACTGTGTGAGTTGGAGCAGGTTTTTCACAGTCCAGCAGTCAATAATTTGCAGCAACAATTCGGCAACAAATTACATTTGTATAGCAGCTTTTTAAACTTAAAAATGAAGTGCCAGCGTATTTTACGTTGCAGGCAGATGCAGATCAAGCAGTAGAGGATTTGGGAAGGAAGTGCATGAAGAGGCCTGTAAATGTTAGCACAGAAATAACAATGTGAAAATGTTTTGGGTGGTCCTCCATTGGGTGCTCTTGGGACTATGGTGATGGGAGGAATGCATTTAACCTCGCTAACCCTGCTCACCATGGGACATGGATGGAACCGGCGGTGGGTAGGGATTGGCGGAGGTGTCGCGGACAAATATAAATTGTTTTTTTTGGTCTGCAACATCTTTTTCAGTCTCTGCCTGTCACTGACCCCTGTATGGCCCCGCTGACCCCCAATGCTCCAATGGGTCCTGTCTGATTTCCAGTTCTCCGGTATTGACGGCGAGTTGTCCGGGCTCCGCGTTGGCTCCTTTATCTCTCAGCGGCTGTCGAGCCTGCTGGGATTGTCCAGAATTTTCTGTTTTTGTTTCAGGTTCCAGCATCCGCATGTAATCTGGTTTTAGTAGATAAAAAAGATCGGTTTCAGGATGATTTTCTTTTGAGCGGTGTTTTTCATGTTCCTCCCAACAGCCAAATAGCTGCCTTAAGAGATTATACTTAAAATTGGCTGGCTGCCAACTTTGTGCACAGCAAGATTCCACAAACTGCAATGATATAAATGACTAATTAATCTGGTATTGGTCCAGGGATAAATCTTTGCCCAATCACTGACACAACTTCCTTGCTCTTTGAATTGGGCTTGGCATCTTTAATGGTCGTCTGACCAGACTGGGGCTTAACATTCTGACTGAATATTGGCACATTGCAACAATGCAGTGCTCCTTTTGGTACTGCACTGAATTTTGAACCCAGGACTTTATGAAGTTCACGAGTGGGTCTTGAATGTATAACTTGCATGAATATGCTGTCAGAGGTAGGATACAGATGGTGGAATTTTTGGCAAACCGGAATTTGTACATGGGAGAAGTCAGTCGAGACGCTGTGTCGTAATCATAGAATTTACAGTGCAGAAGGAGGCCATTCGGCCCATCGAGTCTGCACCGGCTCCTGGAAAGAGCACCCTACCCAAGGTTAACACCTCCACCCTGTCCCCTATAACCCAGTAACCCCACCCAACACTAAGGGCAATTTTGGACACAATTTATCATGGCCAATCCACCTAACCTGCACATCTTTGGACTGTGGGAGGAAACCGGAGCACCCGGAGGAAACCCACGCACACACGGGGAGGATGTGCAGACTCTGCACAGACAGTGACCCAAGCCGGAATCGAACCTGGGATCCTGGAGCATTTGTTAAATGGGGAGAGATTGGGAAGTGTTGGTGCCCAAAGGGATGGGTGTCCTCGTTCATGAGTCATTGGGAGCTAGCATGTAGCTGCAGCAATTAGGAAGGCAGATAATATGTTGAGGGGATTTGAGTACAGGAGTAAAACTGTCTTGCTGTAATTTGTAGAGCCTTGGTTCCTAACTTAAAGAAGGATGTAGTTGCTACAGGGAGTGTGACAAAGACTAATCCCTCGGATGATGGGATTGCTCTGTTAAGCGAGGTTGAGGAGACTTGAGGGAGTTTAGAAGGATGACGGGTGATCTCATTGAAGCATACAAAATCCCTACACGGTAGATGCAGGAAGGATGTTTACCCTGGCTGGGAGGGTCTAGAACCAGGGGACACAATGCCAGGATAAGTAGGCCATCAAGGGCTGAGTATGTTCAAGATAGATATAGATAGATTACTAGCTATTAAAGACATCAAGGGGTATAGGGATAGTGCAGTAAAACTGTGGAGTTAGAATATCAGCCATAATCTAGTTTCATGTCATCAGAGCAGGTTTTGGGGGTGGGGGTGGGGGGGGGGTTTTCCTCCTATTTCTTTGTTCCTAAGAGCCTGCTTCAAATGATTTTTTCCCATGCTTGCTACATTTAGTCAAGTTGTGGTTAAGTTGGTAGCACTCTTTTTGTGTCCAAGGTTAAGGAATGCAAAAATCAAGCTGACACTCCAGGGTAGCATTAGGGGAAGGGCTGGACTGTCACGAGTGATGTCCTTTAGATGAGATGTCTGCTCTCTTGGGTCCACCTAAGGGGTCCCACTGTTTTGAAGGGGAGCAAGGGAGTTTTTCCCAGAGGCCTCGTCCATCGTTGTCATAAATAATAGATTAGCAATGATTATCACCTTGATATCTGTGAAAATGTGTTCTGCACAAAGCTGGCTGTTTTATTTAAAAGAAAACCTCAGGTCTGGCAGCATTGGTGAAGAGAGAAACTGTAATAACGTTTCAAGTCTAATATATTGAACTCAGTTAATCCTGTTCCTCTCTCCATAGATGCGGCCAGACCTGCTGAGCTTTTCCAGTGTTTTTTCCCCCCAGATCTCTCCTGCATCTGCAGTATGTTGCTTTAATGTGGTTGTTTTATTTCTTGTGCCGCACAATGGGTGGCATAGTAGCACAGTGGTTAGCACTGTTGCTTCTCAGCACCAGGGTCCCAGATTCGATTGCTGGTTTGGGTCACTCTGCGGAGTCTGCACGTTCTCCTTGTGTCTGTGTGTGTTTCCTCCCACAAGTCCTGAAACACGTGCTGTTAGATAATTTGGACACTCTACATTCTCCCTCAGTGTACCTGAACAGGTGCTGGAGTGTGGCGACTAAGGGATTGTCACAGTAACTTAATTGCAATGTTCATGTAAGCCTACTTGTGACAATAATAAATATGATTATTATTATTATTACTACTACATTTCAAAGGTACCTAATGGGCATAACAGCTTTGTTGGAAATGGTGCTGTAGAGATACAAGATTTTCTTGTGTTTGCAATGCAAGCAAATGCACTTTTAGACTGCTGCTTCCAAGTAAAGGTAAGGTAAAGTCTCCATAGTCTCAGATGACCAAAGGTTGCTTTCTCCACAACTTGGGTGAGAAGGCGGGGCCTTCATGAGTAACCTCAGCCGGTACGGGAATTGAACCTGTGCTGCTGGCCTTGCTCTGCATCATGGACTAGCTGTCTAGCCAGCCTCTCTCTCTCTCTTTCATTTTGCTGCATAATTCTTTCTTGGTGCGGCCACATATATATATTCTTGCATCAGTAAGTAGACTGATGCACTGGTGTTGGAGGAATTGAGAAGTGGAAATGAAAATTACCATTTAAAAAAAAAAAGTAAAAGTATGTGTTTGAAGTTTTAAATGGCAAGTATAAACAAGGCGAGGGAGAGTGATGAAGAGAATTAAATAAATGTATTGAGGGTGATTTAAACAAAAAATGTGTCGCAAAAAGCACAGACAAAAGAAAGGAAAATTTGAAGCGGTGTTTTATGGCAATATGAAGGATACACAGAAGCTTCTAATAAAACCATTTTGTGTTTATTTCTGCCACTTTATGTCAAAATACTGTGACTAAAAGGTGGTACATGAGACAGAAATAAACCAGATTTTCTTGAACTCACTGAAAAACAGTATAATATCAGGAAGTTTGACGACTTTCAGCCGCGGAGCTTTACTATAGAGGAAAGATGATTGGGAAACTTTTTGTGTACTTGGACCTTGCTGCAATGATGATGTCAGACGTCTTTTCCCATGTTAATATTGTAACAAGTTGGTTTATATTGAATGTGGATTCTGGAATAGTAATAAACTGTTGGTGTTTGGTTGATTAAAATAAGGCGGCGGTCTGTTGCTTAAGTGATATCATTCCTGCAGATTACTGTACTTGAGTAATAAAATACTGAACCAAATTAAACCTTAAAAGAATAGCACCTCTTGTGCGCCATTACTTAGAACAATCCGTGCAGGTATATTTAAAAAAAAAAAAGACCATTTGAAATAACCTACACAATATTGTTTAGCTTTTGTTATTTTGGCATTCAAGGACAGCTTACATTTGCATTTCATCTTTTGTATGGAAAATTGTAGAGATAATGAAGGTACTTGAAAAGCAATATTTAAAATTCAATCCATTGAAGCAGCCAATATAGGTTAATGCGGAGATTTTTTTTTTAGAATTAGAACAGTACAGCACAGAAGGTCACTGTCTGTGCGGAGTCTGCACGTCCTCCCCGTGTGTGCGTGGGTTTTCTCCGGGTGCTCCGGTTTCCTCCCACAGTCCAAAGATGTGCAGGTTAGGTGGATTGGCCAGGCTAAATTGCCCTTAGTGTCCTAAAAAATAAGGTTAATGGGGGTTGTTGGGTTACTGGTATAGGGTGGATACGTGGGCTTGAGTAGGGTGATCATTGCTCGGCACAACATCGAGGGCCGAAGGGCCTGTTCTGGCCTTGTGCTTGTGATCTGGTGTAGGATACGGGTACAGTATCAGCAGCAGCAAGCTATTCAGCCCCCCAGCCTCGGCACCATGCGCTATTCAGCCCTCCAGCCTCAGCACCAAGCTATTCAGCCCTCCAGCCTCAGCACCAAGCGCTATTCAGCCCTCCAGCCTCAGCACCAAGCTATTCAGCCCCCCAGCCTCAGCACCAAGCTATTCAGCCCCCCAGCCTCAGCACCAAGCACTATTCAGCCCTCCAGCCTCGGCACCAAGCTATTCAGCCCCCCAGCCTCAGCACCAAGCACTATTCAGCCCTCCAGCCTCGGCACCAAGCGCTATTCAGCCCCCCAGCCTCGGCACCAAGCGCTATTCAGCCCTCCAGCCTCAGCACCAAGCTATTCAGCCCTCCAGCCTCGGCACCAAGCGCTATTCAGCCCTCCAGCCTCAGCACCAAGCGCTATTCAGCCCTCCAGCCTCAGCACCAAGCTATTCAGCCCTCCAGCCTCAGCACCAAGCTATTCAGCCCTCCAGCCTCAGCACCAAGCGCTATTCAGCCCCCCAGCCTCAGCACCAAGCTATTCAGCCCCCCAGCCTCAGCACCAAGCTATTCAGCCCCCCAGCCTCGGCACCAAGCGCTATTCAGCCCCCCAGCCTCGGCACCAAGCGCTATTCAGCCCCCCAGCCTCAGCACCAAGCGCTATTCAGCCCCCCAGCCTCGGCACCAAGCCCTATTCAGCCCCCCAGCCTCAGCACCAAGCGCTATTCAGCCCCCCAGCCTCGGCACCAAGCGCTATTCAGCCCCCCAGCCTCGGCACCAAGCGCTATTCAGCCCCCCAGCCTCGGCACCAAGCGCTATTCAGCCCCCCAGCCTCGGCACCAAGCGCTATTCAGCCCCCCAGCCTCGGCACCAAGCGCTATTCAGCCCCCCAGCCTCGGCACCAAGCGCTATTCAGCCCCCCAGCCTCGGCACCAAGCGCTATTCAGCCCCCCAGCCTCGGCACCAAGCGCTATTCAGCCCCCCAGCCTCGGCACCAAGCGCTATTCAGCCCCCCAGCCTCGGCACCAAGCGCTATTCAGCCCCCCAGCCTCGGCACCAAGCGCTATTCAGCCCCCCAGCCTCGGCACCAAGCGCTATTCAGCCCCCCAGCCTCGGCACCAAGCGCTATTCAGCCCCCCAGCCTCTTTCTGGCATTAAGTTAGAACATCGCTGACCTGTGCCTCGACTCCACTGACATGTTTTTGTCACCAGTTTCTTAATGATGCAACATCCACTGCCTTTAGATTTTCGCTGTCCTTCCAGCAAAATTCACTCTTTGGTGACCTAGCACAGATTTTGCGTGCCCCATGAGAGAAAGTAGTTTGTCTCTATCTATCCTATCAAATTTCTTTTTACAAATTATTTTTGAATTCATTAGCCTGTATTAAATTATCCCTCCGGTTTCTGAATGCAACCTGCCTTCCAAATGTAAATCCTTTAAGCACCTGTATTTCTCTGGTGAATTTGTTCAGATGTGTTTGAAAAATATTTGGTGTCTGCGTGGGTTTCCTCCGGGTGCTCTGGTTTCCTCCCACAGTCCAAAGATATGCAGGTTAGGTGGATTGGCCACGCTAAATTGCCCCTTTATTGTGTCCAGAAAGTTAGGTGTGGTTATGGGAATGGGGTGGGGCCTTGGACCTAGATAGGGTGCTCTTTCAGTGAGTCGGTGCAGACTCTGTACTGAAGGATTCTATGCTGTGAAGCTAAAGAAAGCAAACTGGATTCCATGGTAAGCTTTCTGTGCAATTCACTATAAAATAAGTCCTTGGTAAGGCCCCAGTCAGAATGCTCTGTTTTAATTTTGATGATCTTGAATGATGAGGATGTAGAAGCTCAAAGAAGTGCAGGGGAACGCCTTAGTTACCCAGATAAACACAACAGGGTCTGTATACTTTTAGAGTGTAGTTTTGACAATTTAAATCATATTTGGAGAAGTAATGGAGTTAGATTGTAATTGACTCTCAACACATCAACTGCATAGGCCGAGGAGAATCAGGGCCACACTTGTCGTAGAACTAGATTGAACATAAGCTGCTTAATGTCCTAGACTAGAGAATAGTGAACATGTGGAACAGGCTGGAGGTTCAAATCCTGATGCACCACATCTTAGCTAGAGGGCTCTCTGCAAATCTTTGAAGTTGACCAACGGTGTCAAACAGTCAGCATCGCTGACTGGTCAAGGCAAATTTTACGGAAGGGATTGAGGCTCAACGTGGGGAAAGGATGTGATTGGGGATGGGAGCGGAGTGACTTAAAGCAGAATAAGTAAGAGACCGGAGATGATCAGAAGCTGGTGTGGATGGGAGAAGGGCAAGAATTTTAGCATCATATAATGAAGTACGTCTTTGCACTAGCTATTGAAGATAAAGGCAAATTCAGTCAACTTAACAGAACTGTACAACAGATTCTCTGGATGCTGTTTTCATAATTTAGTTTTGGTGAAATTCTACTGGAATTTGGGATAGTTGTAAAAATGATCTATTATCTTGTATTTCACAAATATTGAGACTTTTCTCAAACTAAAAGTGAGCCAGCATTGCTTCTTTGTATTGGGCCAGATTTGCAAGACCAGACTGCAGAAAAATGGACAATCCCATATTTTAATCTTTTCACGGAATGCTATTAAGTTTGAAATGTTAAAATTGTTTTAAATGCAAGACTAAAAGGTGATTATTGTGATGCTGCGCTTTGAATGATCAATTTTGGGAAAATCTGAACACGGTCTAATTAATGTTCAGTGGGTATTTTATTTGAGCAATTCAGGAGACATTGTTGTTAATATTGTCAAGGCTTTGACGAAGAGTCATCCAGATCCAAAGTTAACTCCAGAGATGCTGTCAGACCTGTTGAGATTGTCCAGCATTTCCTGTTTTTTGTTTCAGATTCCAGCATCCACAGTAATTTGCTTTTATCTACTGTTAACATTGTTAGATTGCATGTTAATTCCATTATTGTGCTGCACTGAACTGCTATAGAGCATGCAGGAAGTATTTGAGGATCCAGTAGGCGTGGGTAGCTGAGCAATGTTAAGAGGTGGAATATAAAAGTATATCAGAAAATTGCACCTGGAGCACCTTTTTGATGTAAATGAACATCCCAAAATGCTTCACAGGAGAATAATCAGACAATAACGGTCTTTGGATTGTTCACAAATGAATGAGTGCTCTACCGGGACATGTGGTGGGGTAGCGTTAAGTCTGCAGTGAAGAGTGGGGTGAGAGACAGCAGGGTGGAGAACTGAGCGTGGCGCTCCTACTGAAGCAATAACTGGTGCTTTGGTGATGTATTTTTGGGGAATGCCAAGAAAGGCTCAGGAATTGTTGGTGCAGGGTTCAAGCTTGGAATGTCAAGGAAAATAGGAAGCCAGAGAAATAACAAATGCCATAGGGGAGAGATGAAAGGTTGTGTAACTGACCCTATAAGAGGAGGCAAAGATAAAAAGAGAAGTAATGGGGCTCAGTCAGTAGCAGCTGAGATATGCACATGAATGGATACAGTGTGTGGACACAATTGTGCTATTATCACCTCTGACTTGATCTTGATGAGATTTTTAGTGTGACTTCCTGTCAGCCTTTGGGCATCTATAGTGGGTATGTTGGAAACTCTCAGCTTAGGCAGTTAATGTAGTGTTTGTCCTGTAGTTTGTCATTTATATAAAAGTTGTAATCTTGAAGTGGTATAAATTTTGCTGACTTTTGTTTTTTTAAAAAAAACTTTTAATGAAATCACGTAAGTGAACACCTAGCTTACCGCAAGTTTAATAAAATGGGACAATTGACATTTCCTCATCAGAAATTGTTTTTGAAAAAAAAAACGAATTCTGCTGAAAATTGCATTACATTATTTCTGGGTAAAGTACACAAACTGTTAAAAGGTCAAGAGTATTTGAAATACCTTTGCTTCAGCTTTGTTTTTGAGCGCCTATTAAACCAATGAAGGGTTTAATGAAAGCGGTGTAAGAGGAATAGATAACTGTCTTGGGTCTGAAAGGCATACGTGACACACTTTGTTTTTGTTAACCTGCTGAAGAAAATTTGACTATACAGGACATGAGTCAGTGTCTGAGTAGATGTTCTGTTTTAAAACAATTCGCATTGGTTCCCATTCATTACTGGATATGATGGAACTTCTAATTTGATTGGGTGCTACTGCTTAGATTACTGAAGAAAACAATCTCTTTGAAAAGGACTTGCATTTATGCAGCATCATTCACTACCCGAGATGACTGAAAGCACTTTTGAGGTGTGTCACTGTTTTCATGTAGGGAGCCAGTCAACTAATTTACATACAGCAAGCTCCCACAGACGGTATGACCCAGAATTTGTTTTGTTTTGTGTGTTGATTGAGGAATAAAAATTGGCCAGGTCACAGGAATAACTTTTTTTCTGCTCTTTGCATGATGTGGAAGGGCAGATGGGTTGATTGAACATCTCATTCCAAAGATGGCAGCTCCAGCAATGCTCATTAATTCTGAAAAGGTCAGTCTGAATCTTTTCCACTGAAATCTGGAGAGTCCTTGAACCCAAGATCTTTTTAATTCTGAGTGCTACCTAACTACGGCTGACAAATTGCCCAAATAAATAATTACCACTGTCATAGTCGGAATGTCATTCATTAGCATAAATGCTTCACAGCTCCAGGGTCCCAGGTTCGATTCCCGGCTGGGTCACTGTGTGGAGTCTGCACGTCCTCCCCCTGTGTGCGTGGGTTTCCTCCGGGTGCTCCGGTTTCCTCCCACAGTCCAAAGATGTGCGGGTTAGGTGGATTGGCCATGCTAAAATTGCCCGTAGTGTCCTAATAAAAGTAAGGTTAAGGGGGGGGTTGTTGGGTTACGGGTATAGGGTGGATACGTGGGTTTGAGTAGGGTGATCATGGCTCGGCACAACATTGAGGGCCGAAGGGCCTGTTCTGTGCTGTACTGTTCTATGTTCTATTACATGAGAGCTATTTTGTTGGTGTGGCAGGTGCAGAAATGATTGGAAAGAGTTGCGTTCCTGGGAAGATGGGCATGGATTTGAGGTGATAACGTAATAATCTTTATTAGTGCCACAAATAGACTTGCATTAATACTGCAATGAAATTAATGTGAAAATCCCCTAGCCGCCACACTCTGCCGCGTGTTCGGGTACATGGAGGGAGAATTCAGAATGTCCAATTCACCTAACAAGCAAATCTTTTGAGACTTGTGGGGAAAAACCGGAGCACCCGGAGGAAACCCACAGACGTGGGTAGAATGTGCAGACTCCGCACAGACAGTGACCCAAGCCGGAATCGAAAGGGTCCCTGGAGTTGTGAAGCAACAGTGCAGCTACTGTGCTACTTGGAGAGGCATGGCAGTTTGCAAGGCCAGACGGGTCAGGGTTGTTTTGTTTTTCTTTATGAAGGGTGAAGGCTACAGAGGAATTGCAGCTGAAAGTTGAGAACTGTTCATGGAAAAGTTGGGTAGCGGGCAGTTTAATGAGAAGCAGGAGGTGGGTCTCATTAACAAAAAGGCTCAAAAGTATTAAGAGGAAAGGGAGACAAAATTTGCAAATTCATGAGATGGTTATTTGGCCCGAGAAGGGAGGAACATGGCAGTGATAGCTGATCAGAAGGCATTGATTTTAATGGCCAAAAGTGCATGAACTCCTCATGCTTGGCCTTTGAAATTGAGGGTAGATAAAATGATAATAGGGTTGCAGATGGTTTATCAGTGGAGAAAATAAGCTTAGGTCTATCTTTGCACTCCAGAATGATCCTGGGATAGTGAGCAGTTTTAGTAGGTGAGAGAGAGCAAGATCCAATTTAATGCATTGTAATCCAACTTGATCTGGTGGTGGATGGATGAACCAGTTTACTACATCTTTTCAAGTTGTCTCTGCCATTTTGAGGGAATGGAGATGCGAGGTGGACTAAGGAAACCTCCTGGGTGCGAGTGGGACATGGCTTTATTGGGGATTATGGCATCAAAGATGGCAGTTGAGGAAATTAGCTGCAGACATGTTGTAGTGAACGGAGGATCAAAGATTTAGACATTTGGGGTTGGGATGGGATTTTAAAAGTACAGTTTCAAGTGAATATCGTGCTATATCCAGGCATTGATACAGAAGAAAGTAAGGTTTGGGGGATGCTGTGAATGTGTTGGAGATTTTGAATGAGGGAGAGATTAGGGAGGATAAGAGGGCAGTGAATGGAGGACAGATCATGATAAATTATGAATTGAGGTAGAGTTGAACTTTTTAAAAGTATACATTTTTAGATCCATTTTGCCAATTAAAGGGCAATTTAGTTTAGCGTGGCCAATCCACCTACCTTGCACATCTTTGGGTTGTGGGGGTGAGAGCCACACAGACAAGGGGAGAATGCAAATCCCCACACACACTGTCTGGGATTGAATCCGAGTCCTCAGCGCTGTGAAGCAGCAGTACTAACCATTGTGCCACCGTGCCGCCCGCTAGAGTTTAACTTCTCATACTAGGTCGTTGCATTCTGTGCAGAGGAGGCCGAGGGAGGGGAAAACAGCAAGATATCTTGGTGAGAGAATTTTTATACTTGTGGGAATAGAAAAGTTTTTAATGAGGTGAGAATGGTTGAACCAAATGAGATGCTCAAGTGTTGGAAGAGTAGAGGGAGTTGGGGGTCAGGCCAAGATGTAATCTGGTGATAAGTGGAACACTGCCATTTCAACGGCCTTGATGGGGCAAAAATTACCCTTTCACAAACTCCTTTGAAATGGATTGTATCATTACAGGGCAGGCACCCATACCTCTGTTACTGAAGACTGGCTAGAGTTGGAAAACTCCCATTTAAAAATATTTCAGAACATTATACTCTTGTCCATTGGGCTTAGCAAGGACATATTAGGCTGAATGCTCTCCTTCTGTGCTATGTGGTTCTAAATTTATTTTGGCATTTTAGCAACATTAGTATAAAAGTAGCTGTAGTTTGTCTACTGGTTCACTGCAGACTGTGTTCTCCACTGTGTGGATGATTTCTGTCTCTGCTCTTTTCCTGTCTTACCTGATGGATGATTTGTGATCATAAACTAGTCATGTATAAAAATTCCTGGCTCAATTCCCTGTTCTTTCACTCGTGTTTACATCCCAACCGGTATGTCGCTGGAGTTCCCTGCTAGCATACCTATTTGAGTTGTTTTATAAATTATTTTTTGATCCTTGGCCAAAACACAGTAATTGTTTTTCAGTTTCTCTGAAAGTGAACTCCAGCCAAACTTTTGTTTAAATCATAAATATGCATAGGACATGATTTTTCTTTAGTTGAAAATGCAGTTAGCAAAGCTGAACAGATACAGTTGATCTTGGGGCTCTATACATCTAAAAGTTATTCTCCTCTCTCCCCAACCCCCATTACATCAATAGTTGAAAATGATATTTATACATTGAAGTCTCAAAATGTTTTCCCACCTTTACATCGGTAGTTGAAAGGCTCTCTTCAAAAGGATAATGGTGCATTGAAGAGGGATCAGGATGATTCTAGGTCTCAAAGGTAATGAGGAGTTTAAGTATTTTTACCATTTAATTGTAGGTATTGAGATGTGTGATGATGGGGATGCAAACCAGCTATTTGATTTGCTTTGTGAGCATTAATTTTAAGATGCCGCAAGATTAAAAACAATCTCTTCGCTTCGTGGAATAATTGAACAGGTCTTCTGTGAAGCCAGATAGAGCTATTGACTGTGCACGAGTCCTTCCTGATGATTCCTCTCCCCCCCCCCCGTTATCACTTTAATCCATTTTACATCTTGACGAGGGCAATGGCTAAACAAAGTTCACCACCAGAGATTAAAATCGCACTACAATCAGAGATGGTAAATTGGCAAAATTATTCTTGAGAATGAGGATAATTCCGATGTTTGGCAGGACTTCCTAAATTGAGGCCCAGGAAGCAGATCCAGAGATACATAGACTAGCTCAGTCAGCTCTTGGAGGTTAAAGCTGAGGGGGTTCCAGAGTGCTAAATATTACGTTAAGAGTAGAGTTCTGATGAGGAAGTGGAAACCTCCTCGTAGACCTGCGGGCGAGGATGTAGGGGCAAACTGGAGGAACAACATCTCTTCCGGTTAGGCACGCTACAGCCTTCCGGCCTGAACATTGAATTCAACAACTTCAGAAGATCAGCCCCACCTCGACCCATTTGTTTTCATTTCATTTTAACTGTCTTTTACCATTTCTTTCTTTCTTAATATACATTTAATCCCCCCCCCCCCCCCAATCTTATCCACCTTTCCTGCACCTTTCTCCTCTTTTGCTTCCCCCGTCCCCTCCCCCCACACCTACAGTTCATCCTCTGATAGTTTCCCTGCTGTTTGACCGTTCACATCTTTTGTCCTCTCTGGGGACTGCCATTAACACTCTTTCCCCATGGTATCTGTGGCCATTCGCACCCAGTTTCCCTGGGTTTCTGTGGCTATGACTCATCTTTCATTCTCACTCCACAGTATAAATATTTCCCACTTTCTCTGTCTCTTAGCTTTGACAAAGAGTCATCGGACTTGAAACATTAGCTCTTTTCTCTCCCTACAGATGCTGCCAGACTTGCTGAGATTTTCCAGCATTTTCTCTTTCGATATAGAGGGTTGTTCATCAGATAGTGGTTCAGCCCAAATTAGCACTGCAGATAGCACATTAGATACCATGGCAGGACATGTGGGAATTTGGAAAACTCCAGCATCAGTCAGCAGATGTTTTTCCTGGCCAGGACTGCACAAGGATGTAGTGCAGTGTTATGGAGGGTGTGCGGTTGAAGTTCAACTCTCCTCCAGGTAAGAGGTTGTGAACAGTCTCATTAAGCCTCTGACAGTTGCCAAGGACAAGAATGGATTGGTGATGAAGGAGATTTGTGTTGAGGACCAAAGATAATAGTTTCAGTCTCATAATACTTTGTTGGAGGAAGTCTCTGCTCATCCAGTGCTGGGTCTCCTAACCAGTCTGATTAATTTAGCAACAGTGGAGGAGTTGAGAGGTGGTGGTGAGGTCGGCCTGGATGTTGTCAGCAAACATGTGGAAGTGACACAAATTCTGGATGATGTCACCAAGGGACATGTAGCCCTGTAGGTATCAGCAAATCTGGTGTTCATGATTGATAAGTCAGTGGTTATGGGGAGAAGGCAGGAGGATGAGGCCATGTTTGAATGATGGAGCAGCGATGGGCTGAATTGCATAATTCTGCTCACATCTTATGGGACAGCATATAGATGAGAAAGAGGTGTTGTATGGGGACACTGATGGTAACTATGGGAATGAGACAAGCATGCATTGGCGATTCTCTGGTCATGGGGTTAGCTAGCTGAGAATGGAATCGGGCAAGTGTAGTCATATCCAGCTTGACTATGATCGAGGTGCATTGGACTAATGGTGTGATCAACCGTCAAAGCCGGCAGACAAGTTGAGAAGCATGACTAGGAATAGTTACCTTCAAACTGTTTCATACTTTGGCATGGATGGAAGGATTCAAACAAGAGTTCTGGGGAAGATGAGACAAATTTGGGAGCTGACAGCATGTTGAAGGACTTGAGAGGTTGGAGAAGGGTGATGGCTGATTTTGAGGAGAGGGAGAGATCTGTTAAGAATGTCAGATAGCGAGGACTTTCGGTGGTGACATGTAGGAGGAAGAAAGCAAATTACTGTGGATGCTGGAATCTGAAACAAAAGAGAAAATGCTGAAAAATCTCAGCAAGTTTGGCAGCATCTGTAGGGAGAGAAAAGAGCTAAAGTTTCGAGTCATCGGACTCCTGTTCACGGACATCTTCAACCTCCCTAAACTCCGTTCTGAGGTCCTCACCTGCTTCAAGAAGACCACCATCATATCTGTGCCAAAGAAGAACCATAACCCATCCAGTGGCCTTGACATAGATCGCCATGAAGTGCTTCGAGAGGTTGGTCATGAGGCACATCAACTCCATACTCCCAGCATGTCTAGATTCACTGCAGTTCGCAGACCGCTGTAACCGGTCCACAGCAGATGCCATCTCCCTGGCCCTACACACCCCTGGAGCATCTCGACAACAAGGACTCTTACTTCAGACTATTTATTGACTACAGCTCCGCCTTCAACACCACAATCCCAGCCAAGCTCCTATCAAAGCTCCAAAACCTAGGACTTGGCTCCTCACTCTGCAACTGGATCCTCGACTTTCTGACCCACAGACCACAATCAGTAAGAATATAACAGCATCTCCTCCACGATAGTCCTCGATACCGGGGCCTCGCAAGGCTGCGTACTTAGCCCCTACTATACTCCCTAAACGCACAAAACTGCGTGGTAGAATTTGGCTCCAACTCCATCTACTAGTTTGCTGACGATACGACTGTGCTGGATCGGATCTCAAACAACAATGAGCCAGAGTACAGGAGGGAGATAGAGAACCTAGTGGAGTGGTGTAATGACAATAATCTCTCCCTTGACGTCAGCAGAACTAAAGAGCTGGTCATTGACTTCAGGAAGCAAAGTATCATACACACCCCTGTCTGCATGAATAGGGCCGAAGTTGAGATGGTTGACCGCTTCAAATTCCTAGGTGTGCCCATCACGAACAACCTGTCCTGGTCCACCCATGTCGATGCTATGACCAGGAAAGCACCCGGTTTACTCGCACTCTTTTTTTAAACTTCTTCCATCGGGCAGGAGATACAAAAGTCTGAGAACACTCACTACCAGATTCAGAAACAGCTTCCCTGCTGTTATCAATCTGATAAATGATCCTCTTGTGGACTGGACTGATCGCATCTCTTCACACCACCTCTACAGTGTAGAACTGCACTTCTGTATGCTTCACTCAATGCATGCTTCACTCAATGCCTGTGCCTATGTATATACATTGTGTATTTTATCTTTGCCGTATTATGTATTTTCTATTCGTGTATGGAATGATCTGCCTGAACTGTACACCGAACAATACTTTTCACATTCCCTCGGCACACATGACAATAAACAAATCCAAAATCCAGCGAGTTACCAACCATTGACAAGAAAGTGAACTGGACTTGCCTCCTTTGAACTGCATCCAATGCGACTACATCTTTCCTCAAATAAGGGGACCAAAACTGTGTACAATTCTCCAGGTGTGGGTTTACCGATGCCTTGTTTGGTTGCAACAACACTTACCGTTATACTCAATTCCTTTTGCGAACATTCCATTTGCTTTCCTTATCTGCTGCACCTGAATGCTCGTTTTCTGTGACTCCTGCACAAGGACACCCAGATCCCTCTGCATTGAAGCACCCCAAAGTCTCTCCCCATTTAGATAATAAGTTGCCTTTCCATTTTTTTTGGACCAAAATACATGACCTCGCACTCATCCATGTTAAACTCCATCTGCCACATTTTGGCCCACTCTCCGAACCTATCTATATCCATTTGTAAGGTTCTTTGTTCCTCATTGCAACTTACTGTCACAGCTATTTTTGTGTTGTCTGCAAATTTGAACCTTCTATCCCTGTATCCAAGTTGCTAATATAGATTGTAAATAGCTGGGGCCCAAGGACCTAACCCTGTGGCACCTCACTAGTTACATCTTGCCATTCAGAAAAAGACTCTTTTATCCTGACTGACTCTCTTGCCCATCAGGGTCGTACTGTCCGATTTCTGTGGATAGCAAGATTTTGGCAAAGGCTGGAAGAGTGTCTCCCTCAGGTTATTGGGAAAGATCAGGCAGGTTTTGTCCCTGGCAGGAGGTCGAGAGCAGGAGGTTATTGTTGCATTGGATGCTGAGAAGGATTTTGATAGGGTAGAATGGAGTTATTTGTTTGCGGTGTTGGAATGGTTTGGGGATGGGGCCTAAATTCGTAGCGTGGATCCAGTTGCTATACAAGGCACCTTAAGGCCAGTGTTCGTGCAAATAATGTTAGTTCAGGATATTTTGGGTTACAGGGGAACGAGACAGGTGCTCTATGTCCCCTTTTATTTTATACTAAATGTGCTTAACCACTGGAAATAAATGGTTCTAAAAATCAATAATGCCTGTCCCTTGAGGTATAGACTTCGCCATTTGAAAATAAAGCCCAACAAAGTCAGGCTGCACTACCAAGTGTTCGGTTTCCATCCTAATCTATGGATAGGATGTGTATAACATGCTTTGGCAGAGAATGCAGAGGTGCCACATCAAGTTCTGACAGCAGGCTCAATGGCATTAGAAAGGCTTAACATTTATATAGCCCTTTCATGACCTCAGAACGTAGTTAACAAAGTACATTTGAAGTGTAGCCACTATTGAAAGGTGGCAACCAATTTGCACACAAGCTCCTGTGAAAAGCAATTCTGATAAATGAGCACATGATATGTTTTAGTGATATTGACTGGAGGGATAAATCTAGGACACCAAGGAGAACAATAGCAAAAAACTGCAAATGCTGAAAGTTTAAAATAAAAGTTTCAAATTTAAAATAAAGAGCTGGAACAGGTCAGCACGTCTGTGGGAGAGAACAAAGAAAAGTACAGCACAGGAACAGGTCCTTTGGCTCTCCAAGCCTGTGCCGACCATGCTGCCTGTCTAAACTAAAATCTTCTACACTTCCGGGGTCTGTATCCCTCTAATCCCATTCATGTATTTGTCAAGATGCCCCTTAAATGTCACTATCGTCCCTGCTTCCACCACCTCTGGCAGTGAGTGCCAAGCACCCGCTACCCTCTGTGTAGAAAACTTGCCTCGTACATCTCCTCTAAACCTTGCCCCTCACACCTTAAACCTATGCCCCCTAATAATTGACCCCTCTACCCTGGGAAAAAGTTTCTGACTATCCACTCTGTCTATGCCCCTCATAATTTTGTAGGCCTCTCTCGGGTCGCACCTCAACCTCCTTCGTTCCATGAGAACAAACCGAGTTTTCAACCTTTCCCCATAGCTAATGCCCTCCATACCAGGCAACATCCTGGTAAATCTCTTCTGCATCCTCTCTAAAGCCTCCACATCCTTCTGGTAGTGTGGTGACCAGAATTGAACACTATACTCCGAAGTGTGCCTAACTAAGGTTCTATACAGCTGCAACATGACTTGCCAATTCTTATACTCAGTGCCCAGGCCAATGAAGGCAAGCATGCCTTATGCCTTCGTGACTACCTTCTCCACCTGTGTTGCCCCTTTTTCAGTGATCTGTGGACCTGTACACCTAGATCTCTCTGTCTTTCAATACTCTTGAGGGTTCTACCATTCACTGTATATTCCCTGCCTGCATTAGACCTTCCAAAATGCGTTAACGTCACACTTGTCCGGATTACACTCCATCTGCGATCTCTCCGCCCAAGTCTCCAAACGATCTAAATCTTGCTGTGTCCTCTGACAGTCCTCATCGCTGTCTGCAATTCCACCAACCTTTGTGTCGTCTTCAAACTTACAAATCAGTAGTTTGGAGATGAGAACCTTCCAGTAGTGGTTGCAGCGTGGTGCAGCAAACTCCTTCCCCCCCCCCCCCCCCCCCCCCCTCCCTATCCAAATTAGATCACTGCCAGCTTGTCTGAGATAATCTAACTCTGCATGGGTGGTGGGGCAAAACAGCAGACTACATTCTTCCTATTTGGTGAAAAGCATTTCCTGGATTTTTGGTGGAATGTAATAAGGTACTCAAAGCCCCCAGACTTGATTATAACTTGTAGCGCTGCGGAACACAAATGAAACCTGCTGACAGCAGTATAACTGGAACATTGTGCAGCGGCTCTCTTGCAATATAAAATACAGCACCAGAAGTTTAGCTTTTGTGCTGATGTGATGCAATCGGTAGTGGTTTGCAGGTATGTAAAGCATGGTGGCAGTAGGCTATATCTTTTTGTGGTTGTTTGGAACAATATGCGTTATTATCTTGAGATGCAAATACAATGTGGCTGGAAAATATGCTCGTTGAGCACAGCTTGTGTCTAGACTTTGAGGTTTGAACTTTTTAACTGTGCAGTAACCATTTTTTGGTTGCTAATAGCACTTTGCTACATTTGAAATTCTGTTTTAAAATTTGAAGAGACATACAAGCGAATAATGGCCATTTGGAAAAGATGTTTTTAATGTCAGACAGGAAGGGTAACAGGAAAACAGATGCATGATGGTTTGTCAGCATTCCAAAGTACCTAGATAAATAGTTGAGCAATTATACACAAAGCAATTTGTGCTGAAACGGCAGTCAATCTTTGATGGACATCAACATAGTTCAAATTCTGAGGATCTTTAATAAAGGCAGATGAATGCTGGAGATACCTCGCCAGATATCTGTGGAGAGGAAAACGTATGGTTAATCTTTCACACTTCTGACCCTTCCTTTCCATACCTCCATGTTCTTCCCTTTTTTATTTGACTTCTTGATCTCCAACTCGGAGTATAATGCCCACCAAGATGTGCTGCAAGCCCACTGACTTCTGTAACTACCTCCGTTATTTTAGTTCTTTCCACTCTGAAAAGGCATTCCTTTCCCTTTCCCCAGTTTCTCTATTGTTGCATGTGCCAATTTCCAAATGAGAGCTTGTGAAATCTTGTCTTTGTTACTCAGCTGATGGCATGTCTGGCCAACATACCATTTTTTCCTTAATTTTCCCAAAATCATGGTCCTCTTGTCTAGCTTCCACATTCAATGGGCATTTCACTGCCATTTCAAACATCTTTTCTCTCCCCACCCCCCCACTCCCAACCCCACCACTCCCAACCCCACCACTCCTCCTTCTAGAATTTCAAAGTAGCAGTTTCGTCTGACACTGTAGTTCTCTCCTCCATCATCCCTAACATATGCACTCTTTACCCTGGTACCTTTCCATGCAAGCCATGATATGTCACTCCTGTATTATCTCCTTCCATACCATTGTGTAGTCGCCCCAATGGGAAACCCCATTGACAACAGTGGAAGATTCCATTGGTGGGCTACCTTTGCTGCTGCGAAGTACATGGGTTGCATGGAAAATCGTGCCCTTCCTCTTTGTTTTACATGTCTGGCCTTGGATCTGAAGCAGTTGTTAACCATTGATCCCATTTTCTCTCAGATATTTGCCTGTATTGTAGGATGGGTATGCTGAGTTACAATGAAATGAGTGATTTGTAGCCAATTCTATCTTTACTTTACCAAATTTTCCATCCCTCCCCCACCGTTATAATTATTTTCTTGGTTTGGAGTTAACTTTATAATTTCTTACATTATTTCCTTGCCAATTCTGCCACTTCTGCCTAGTCATAGACCATTCTTTTCTCTCCGTCGCCTTGCTTTTTGTTCCTCGTCACAAGTTGTTCATCTGTAATGATGTGTTCCAGTTCTGGCCAGAAATGTTGACCCAGATTTTGCAGTAAGAATGACGGTAAAACTGTCAGTGTTCACTGTCATTGCTACCCTGAAGCTGGCAGCAACGTTGGCAGCCTGCATTTATGCAGAATATATGCAGATATCCAGACGTTGCTGTCAGGGGTTTGAGGCTTCTCCAGAGCCTCGAGGTCCCCTTACGATTACAATTCCTAAGAAGACGACATTACAAGTACAAAAAGTGTAAAAGTCTTTAGAACCTAGTTAATTCTCATCCAACAAGGTCTAACGTTATGTCCTTGCATCAAGTTACTGTTTACTATCCTCACTGGCCCTGAGAAGCAAATTCTATATTTGTGGCATGCCAAATTTCTCCACTTAATTTTTATGTTTATCATTTAAGTTTCTATCTTCATTTATTTTGCTTTAACTTAAAAGTGAATTCAGTGGTATTGACTTCCTGTTTTGCCATCTGGGGTGCCTCCTTACCCTGTTTGCTAACCTCCTCTCTAGACTCTTGGAAATCCATCTGACTTGGTGCTCGATTGGAAAAGGTGAAGTTTATACATCCCAAGATTATTAGATCTTTCTAGGTAGCATTCCACCTGTTGGTCCTCCTTTTTCTTCATACTATCCAAGGATTACATTAATGGATATACTTCCTGGCTGTTTGTCTAGGTTAATGAAAATAGGTAATGGTATGAAAATAGGATTGTCTGTCCGGTGTGAAGTTTGCTTTGTTTTGCAAAATTGAAGAGGAGCTATTTTTAATTTTATTTATCACTTGTGTCGTTTAGTGGTTCTGCTGCATACTAGTTAATGTCTGTAAATGAATGGAAACTGATGTTACTGATGCAGAGATGTTATTTCTAATGCAAACGGGCAATGTGACACCAGCATTAGTTGGGCACCTAGCCAAGCTGTCATCAGGAATTCAGCCTGTGGGAAATTGTAGAACTGGAATGAATGTGGTCAAAGAGTGTTGGTGGCATCAGCATGATGATGATTGGACCATTCATTGAACACTTCACAGCAGCATTTTAGGAGTGTTTCGGGGAAGGGAGATTATATAAAAATCATGTGTGCCTACTCCAAGCAGTATGAGCACAACTGTGTATGTAGTTTTATTTCTCTTTGACTGCATTATTGGCTCCGTTCCACTATTGGAACCTCTTCATATTAATTCAAAGTGCAAATCTATTCTTGAAAATTAAGGGTGCTAGATCCAGTGTCCCTTGATTTCAATGTCAAACCGTATAATTGGGAGGAAGGAAGAAAACCAAATCTGTTTAATATGTAGCCTGTTAGTGACTAATCTGATTGAAGTTCATAAGTTGGGCTTTGGCATCAAGTGCAAGCTTGTATCTTTTTTTAAGGGGAATTGCACCACTCAATTTCTATGGAAATACTGTACAGATCATTATCTGTCAAGAAATGGTCAACTAAATGTTATATTGGGAAACTTAACAACGATTTGGTTCCAGCTAATATATGGCTGGTTTAGCTCACTCGGCTAAATCGCTGGCTTTTAAAGCAGACCAAGCAGGCCAGCAGCACGGTTCGATTCCCGTACCAGCCTCCGCCGGAATGTGGCGACTAGGGGCTTTTCACAGTAACTTCATTGAAGCCTACTCGTGACAATAAGCGATTTTCACTTCATTTTTTCATTTCATATATTTGTGACGCTTGTGTGCACCAAAGCGATTGAGACATTTAGAACCACAGGAAAAGCCATTGCAAGGGAATGATATAGTGATTCAAGTACAGACAGGCTGAGTGAGACAAGAAGATACAGATAGTGCGTCAGCAAATAACACTCCGGAAGGCTCTTAACAACATCTGTAATAAGATAGATGAACCAGTTATACAAAGATAAATGGTTTGGGTCTAATCATCATTAAAGATGAATTATTACAAGATAACCAAGGTTGAAAAATAGATATTCTAATACACCATGTTTTGAAAAGGCTGATGAAACCGAAACAGTTGCATTAGATCTAGTAAAGGCTGACTTGAGAGCAACGAGGTGGAGATCAGGAACAACATGCTCAGAAAATTCTGGTGGGAATCACAAGAATTAGCAGGCTAAGAAGGCTGCTGGTGCCTCGAGTCTGCTCTGTCATTCTATAAGATCATGGCCAATCTGTGTCTTGGAACTCCCCTTTAGTCCTTGCCATCACTTTTTTTGGAAAATAGAAATTAATTCAAAGTTAAATTGAGGTAGCATTTCTGAACTTTTTAAGCACTCTTGAGTTCTGTAACATCAGGTGCGTAAAAAGGAACTAGGACTAATAAAATCCACTTGCACAGAAATAAATAAAATAAGAAATCGGAGTGAAGTACGCCATTCTACCCATTAATCCTGTTCCACCATTCAATAAGATCAAGGCCTTATTGTCATCATTGTGGCCTTAATTCCACTTGCCTGCCTGTTCCCCATAACCCTTGACCCTCTTGGTCAACAATCTACTTAACTCAATCTTGAACATTGTCAATGATCCAACCTCCACCGCTATCTGGGGAAGAGAATTCCACAGACTAACAACCCTCGGAAAATTCTCCTCATCTCAGCCTTAAAAGGGAGACTGCTCATTTTTAAAATGGTGTCCCCTAGTTTTAGACTCTTCTCCAGCCCCCCTCAAATTCCCTCAACACCGAACCTGCCAAGTCCTTATGCAGACCAAATTGTACACCGTGCTTCAGATGTGGTCTCTCTTAAGGACTTGTACAGTTGTAACACCATTTGCCTATTTTCATACTCTTCCTCTTCCAATAAACACCAACATTCTATTTTCCTTCCTCATCACTTGCTGTACTTGCATACTAAGGTTTTGTGATTCATGTACTTGGACACCCAGGTTTCTCTCTACCACAAAGTTCTGCAATCTATTTCAATTCGGATAACATGCTGCTTTTCTATTCTTCCTGCCAAAGTGGAGACGTTCACATTTTCCCACATGTTGCACCTGCTAAATGTTTGCACACCCACTTAACTTGTCTAGATCTCTTTGTCAAAAGGACGAAGAGTCATCAATTTACTTTCCCACCAATCTTTGTCAGAAGAAAATTTAGCTCATTGGGTCCTTTCATCCAAGTCATTAATATAAATTATAAATAGTTGTGGCCTCAGCAAAATGCTTGTGGTATTCCATTAGTTACAGCTTGCCAACATGAAAATGACCCATTTATCTCTACTCTCTGCTTACTATTAGCTAACCAATCCTGTAACCATTCGAATGTTATCCCCTAATGAGCTCTTATTTTGTGCAAAAAAACTTTGAAGCAACTATCAAACGCACTTTGGAAATACAAGTAGACAACATCTACAGGTTCCCCTTTATCCACCTTGCTTCTTGTTGCTTCCTCAGAGCTCTTAGTCAAACACTATGGGTGGGATTCTTCGATGCCCCTGACCCCCACCGGAGAATCACTGGGGGGCGGCATGAAGCCCGCATCACGCAATTCGGGGCCGCTGGCAGTGGCCCCCCCCCCCCCCCCCCCCGGCGAATCTCCGCTCCGCGGTGGGTTGAGTGGCCGCCCGTTTTCGGCCAGTCCCGCCGGTGTAAATTAAACAAGGTCCTTACCGGTGGGACCTGGCTCTGTGGGCGTCCTGGGGCGTGGGTGTCCCCACGGTGGCCTGGGGCCCCCCGATCTGCGTGCGGGCCTGTGCTGTGAGGGCACTCTTTCCCGCCACACTGGCCGCTGTAACGGTCCGCCATGGCCGGCGCGGAGATGAACCCCCCCCCCCCCCACCGCGGATGCGCGGGGATCATGCCAGAACACGCTGGTGCTCCCGCGCATGCACCAACTCGCGGAGGTCCTTCGGCGCCGGCCTAGTCACTGAAGGTACGGAGGATTCCGCACCTTCCAGGCGGCCCGACGCTGGAGTGGTTCACGCCACTCCTCGGCGCCAGTACGGCCCGCCTCACTGGGTAGCGGAGAATCCCGGCCTATTTCTCTACTCAAAACAAAAGGTTGACTCTGACTCATTTGTATTCTAATTTAAATGTCCTGCTTCCTTAAAAACGGATTCTAGCATTTGTTCGGTGATAGATATTGGGCCAACTGAATAACTTCTTGGCCCCAAAACAGTAATTCTACCATTGGACAGGGCATTAAGAAAAAAAACAATTGGAGTTTGTAACAAATGTAATATCTGTTAGGGACTTAATCTTCATAAAGATGGGATCAATAAAAGTGACACCGATTGCCTGGAATAAGAGTTTGTAGAATTGTTTTTGAGTTTCATGGAACAATATGTTGTGGAACCGTAGGGGCAAGACTAATTTGGATCTTGTGTTGTACTGTTAACTGCTGTTAATCTCAGTAATAGATCAGCTGGGGGAAAATGTGACCATGATTCAATTGAAATCTGCAAGTTTGAAAGTGACATACTCCAGTCCCAAAAACAAATCATAAACCTTTAGCTATGTTTGGGAAGGAGCTGGCCAAGGTTGGATAAATAGACCAAAGACATTGCTAAATAGAGAAACTATGCTCAACAACAGTACATTCCACTGACTATCAACTTTGTGAGAAAGAGGCTTTCTAAGGAAGTTGAGGATAATAGATTAAAAGAAGAGGCTTCAAATGTTGCAAAGTGTAATAAGCCCGAAGATTGGGAGAGGGCTGTCTAATGGTTGACATAAAATGGGAAAAAAAATAAGCTAGGATTTTACAACCCGTTTTTAAGAGATTTAGAAGTATATGAAAGAGTAGCTAAAATTGGAGACCGGGGAAATTGCCATACTGAATGAGGACTTTGAATAAATAGGAATCTGTCTTCACAGTAAAAGACACAAATTCTATACCAGAAATAGAGGGTAACAGTGGCTAAAAAGAATGTGGAACTTGATAAAAGTAACTGCAATAATTGAGGGACTAAAATCCAATCCCTAGGATCCTGATGGCCCACATTCTCAGTTCTAAAAGGTGGTTGCAGAGATAATGGATGCTGCTGGTTGTGATTGATTAAAATTCCCTAAATTCCTGAATGGTCCCAGCTGATTGGGAAATGTGACCCCACTGGTTGACAAAGGAGGCAGAAAGAAAACTGGGAGGTACACTCATTAGCCTGACACCAGTCATTGGGCAAATGCTGGAATCCATTATTGAGAAAGTCACAATTCACTTAGAAAATCATAATGTGATCAAGAAAAGTCCACATAGTTTTAGGAAAGGGAAATTCTGTTTGACAAATGGGCATTTTTCTTTTGAGTGACTTAGATAAAGGGGACTGAGTAGATGCAGGGAACTGAGTTGATGCAATATACCTAGATTTCCAAAAGGCATTTTCGAGTGCCACTCAAAAGGTTAATAGGCAAGGTAAAGGCTGATGGAATTGGGTGTGATGTATTAGTATGAGTAGAGGGCTGTTTAATGGAAAACTAGCAGAAGGTATGAATAATTGGGGCATCTTCACATTGGAAGGCTGTGATTATTGTGCCATAAGGCAGTGTTCTTCAAACTTTTTTTTCCGGGGACCCATTTTTACCAACCGGCCAACCTTCATGACCCATGCAGGCTGACCTTTGCGACCCACCATTTTCTCTTACCTTGTTTGCTGCTGACAAAAATGGAGGAAATGGTTTTGGGTCCCTTTGGCCCTCCTCCAATGGAGCCTGTTCGATGAAGTCTTCTAGTGTCGGAAACCATGGAGTCTCCATCTGTCCAAAGTTCTGCATATTTTTCCTGTAAATTTTTATCAAATAACCCCCCCCCCCACCCCACCCCAAACTTAAAAAAAAAAATGAGTAAAATGATTTTAAAAAACGAATAAACCCCCCACCGAACTTGTTAAAAAAAAAATGAATCAAATAAATGAAAAAAAAATGTAATGAATAAAAACGACTACAGAACTTGTAAACCAAAAAGTTGCAACCGTTTATATATTTAAGAAAAATAGCGGCCGCACTGCGCATGCATACCCGATTATCGGCGCGCATGCGCATTCTGCAAACATGTTTTTAAAAAAAAACTTTGGCAGCATTGCGCATGCGCGCACGATGATCGGCGCGCATGCACAATTCTGCTGAATTTTTTTAAAAAAACATGTTCCCGGCTGCTTGCAGCTGGCATTATGAAAAGCCGGCTGCTGCGTGGGTATTTGCGTGATCGGGTGCGCCGCGGACAACGGCTCCGCGATCTTGAAGAGCACTGCCAAAAGGCACATGAATCAGCTCAACGGTCTCTGCTATTTACGATCAATATTACTGACTTAAATGAAGGGACTGGGAGCAATGCACCTAAGATTGCTGATGATACAAAGCAAGGTGGTGTAAATGAGGAAGAAAACAGGTTCGTTTAATCCCGACAGTGCAGAAGGAGGCCACACGGTCCATCAAGTTTGCACCTACCCTCTGAAAGAGTGCCCCATCCCTGTAACCCCACCTAACCATTGGCTACTAAGGGGTACTTTATCATGGCCAATCCATCTAACCTGCACGTCTTTGGACTGTGGGAGGAAGCTGGAACACCCAGACGCAACCCACGCAGATATGGGGAGAACGTGCACACTCGACACAGACAGTCACCCAAGGTCAGAATTGTACCTGGGTCCCTGGCGCTGTAAGGCAGCAGTGCTAACCACAGTGCTGCCTATTGTGCCACCGCGCCGCCCATATCAAGGAGATATACATGGGTTAAGTGAATGGAAACAAGGTGGAAAATGGAGTAATATGTAAGCATGAGCTTATTCACTTTGGAAGTAAAAATACAGAAGCAGAATGCATTTAGAGGCATGCAATTTAATAAGGATCAAGAGCCAATGGACACTTTTGAGGTAATTGGCAAACAAGTAATGGTGACACGAGAAGTGTTAGAATCTGAATGCACAACATGCAAATGTTGTGGAGGCTGATTCAGTTTTGGCTTTTAAAAAGGAATTGGACAATTTTTTGAAGAGGAGAACATTTGTAGGGCTCTGGGTAAGGCAGTGGGCTAGGATCCTGCAGTGAGTGGGTGCAGGCATGATGGGCCAAATGGTTAAAGCACAGAAGGTAACCTTGATCCTAATGACTGATGTTCAGAGGGAATCCAAAGTTAGCATGCAGATGTGGCCTGCAATTAAGATAAATTGCATGTTGGCCTTTATTGCAAGCGGATTGGAGTAAAAGAATGACCAAGTCTTGCTGCAGTTGTACAAGACCATAAATGGGAAACCGTGTGCAGTTTTGGTGTCCATAATCTTGGTGCCGGAGAGGTTTCCCTGGTTTGGTATCTGGGCTGAGAGGATTGTCCTATGATGGTGGCTAAATAAATTGGGCGTATAAACCCTGGAATTCAGAATAATGAGAGGTGATATTGACCATATAAGATTCTAAAGGTGCTTGGCAGTGAAGACACTGCACAATTGTTTTCTGTACTGAGTAATCTAGAAACAGGCACGGTGTCATAAGACCATAAGATCTAGGAGCAGAATTCGGCCACTCGGCCCATCGTGTCTGCTCCACCATTCAATCATAGCTGGTATTTTTCTCATCGCCATAATCCCTGATCCCCATATTGACCAAAAACCTATCTATCTCTGTCTTAAAGACACTCCGTGATTTGGCCTCCACAGCCTTCTGCGGCAAAGAGTTCCACATATTCAGAACAAGAACTGATGGAAGTAAAACTGAATTGCTTAGCCCAGAGGGTTGTAGATATGCCTGCATTGAATGTATTCCAGGCTGATAGATTTTTGGTGTCTTGGGGAATCGAGGGATATGGGCAAAGTGAAGATCAGTCATGATCGTATCGAATGGCGTGTAGGCTCACAAAAATGTAGTTTACTCCAACTCCAATATTTACTATTAAGTTACCTAGATTTACCTGTGTTTTAAAGTGTATCCACTGCAGTTTTAGATGTTTAATAGGAGATTAATGTGGCATGGTAGGTATCCTTTCCAGTTCGGCTCGTTTAATTTATGGCTTTTGGGTGTCTAGGTCACCACCTTTGATTGCCATCATTTAAATGAATGAAGCACAAGTATTTTGTTGACATGGTAAATAATATTGATTGTTGTACTTGGCAGACTTTGATTAGTAAATGTTATTTTAAAGTTGCAAATCTAATGTATTTACATGGGGAAAAACTTATTTCGGTACTGTAAATTTGGCAGTGCCCCCCCCCCCCCCCCCCCCCCCCCCCCCTCCACAGTCCCATTCTAAACTGGGATGTACACATACTGAGAACTACTGTATAGCATTTGACTGCAGGAACATGCCTAATTGTCCTTGCAAGGGACGTCTTCTAGCTGCAGGTACCGGATTTTTTTCCCTTTCGGATGCTCAAGCTTCTTCGTTAGTTCCCCAAGGGTCGCAATTCCACCATCTATGTACAGGTCCCTTATTGTCAGCACCCCTTCATCGATTCGATTCTCCACGTTTGCAAGTGGCATCTTTTTCATTGGGACTCATCTGTGGTTTCTGCAGATGGGGGCTGCAACAGGCATGTACCCAAGTTTGTAATGGTGTCTTGAGCTGGTTCCAGGTCCTTAGTGTGACCTGCACCCATTTTGAGTTCATTGCTCAGTGATAGAGTAGGAGGTTTAGTTGTGCCAAGCCCCCCATACGCCACCCTCTTTGTAGGATGGTTTTGCGGATTCTGGGTTTTTTTCTAGCCCACACAAAAGCCATGATTATCTCATCCAACTTAGTGAAGAAGGATTTGGGGATGAAGATCAATAGCAATCTGAATATGAAGAAAAACCTTGGCAGTACGTTAATTTTTATAGTTTGAACTCTTCCCGCCAGAGAAAGTGGGAGCAAGCCCACCTCTGCAGGTTCCTCTTCACCACCATCAGTCTGGACAGACCATAAGACATAGGAGCAGAATTAGGCCATTCAGCCCATCTGCTCCACCATTCAATCATGGCTGATATATTTCTCAACACCCATTCTCCTGCCTTCTCCCCATAACCCTTGATCCCCATATTAATCAAGGACCTTTTTAGAAACAATGTAGTACCCAGTTCTTTTTTCCAATTAAGGGGCAATTTAGCGTGGCCAATGCACCTACCCTGCACGTCTTTGGGTTGTGGGGGCGAAACCCACGCAGACATGGGGAAAATGTGCAAATCCCACACAGACGGTGACCTGGGGGTAGGATCGTACCCAGGTCCTTGATGCCGTGAGGCAGCTGTCATAACCACTGTGCCACTGCTGTCCTATCCACCTCCGTCTTAAAGACACTCATTGACTTACACTCTACAGCCTTCTGCAGCAAAGAGTTTCACCGATTCGCTGTCCTCTGGCTGAAGAAATTCCTCTGCTAAATTTTAAACTATCATCCCTTCAGTCTGAGGCTGTGCTCTCATGTTCTAGTTTCTCCTATTAGTGGAAACATCCTCTCCACATTCACTATCTAGGCTTCTCGGTATTCTGTAAGTTTCAGTGAGATCCCACCTCCCCCCATCCTTCTAAACTCCATTAAGTACAGACCCAGAGTCCTCAACAGCTCCTCGTATGATGAGTCCTTCATTCTGGAGATCATTCTTGTGAGCCTCTTCTGGACCCTCTCCAAGGCCAGCACATTCTCCCTTTGATGCGGTGTCCAAAACTGCGCACAATATTCCTAATGGGGTCTGACCAGAGCCTTGTACAGCCTCAACAGTACCTCCCTGCTCTTGTATTCTAGACCTCCTGACATGAACGTTAACATTGTATTTGCCTTCCTAACCGCACATTAACCTTTAGAGAATCCTGAACTAGGACTTCAAAGTCCCTTGTGCGTCTGATTTCCAAAACCTTTTCCCATTCAGAAAATAGTCTATGCCTCTATTCATCCTACTATTGCCTCACACTTTTCCCCCATTGTATTCAATCTGCCACTTATTTGCCCCTCGCCTAGCCTGTCCAGATCCTTCTGTAGCTTCCCTGCTTCCTCAACACTACCTGTCCCTCTACATATCTTTGTATCATCTGCAAACTTAGCAACAATGCCCTCAGTTCCTCCTTTCAGATCATTAATGTACATTGTGAATAGCTGTGATCCCAACACTGACCACTGCGGAACACCGGCTGCCATCCTGAAAAGGACCCCTTTATCCTCACTCTCTGCCTTCCACCTGTCATGATGTGGAGATGCCAGCATTGGACTGGGGTGAGCACAATAAGCAGTCTTACAACACCAGGTTAAAGTCCAACAGGTTTGTTTCAAGTCACTAGCTTTCAGAGCACAGCTCTTCCTCAGGTGAAGCCGCCCCCCTCCCAATTCCATGATCTCCTCCATCCTAATGGTACTTCCAGTCCCTGCCTCTTTTCCTCCCCCCAAAGCTGGTATGTCCAGCCCGTCTTGGAACTGTTTCATCTTTGAATGCCCTTCTGGGGCTTGGAGGTGTACAGTCCCCAGTAGAAAGTTGCAAAGGCTCCGTTGATCATATCTGGAGCTGTGACTACCCTACCCGCTCCCCTCCCTTACCTGCACTGTCTCTGTTTCATCAGCTGGCATGCCAGCAGGTGGCTGGTCTTGTCCCCTTACTCATAAAAGGTCGTTCGTGCCTGGCGGAGTTGGTTCACTGCTTTCTCAGTGGAGAAAAGGTTGAATTCCAATTGTAGCTTTTTTGCCCTCTACCAGCTAAACGGTTGGGGCCGTGCAGTACTTCCGATTGGTCACTGGCTGGCTGCCCCTTCCCTCATGTCTCTGAGTCCTATACACAATTATTTCCCCCCTGATCACTGCCTTCAGTGACTCCCAGACTGTGGAGGGATAGACCCCTCCATTCTGGTTGCAGATTACATATTCGTCAATGGCTTCTGACATTTTTCAGAGAACACCTTCTTGGCGAGGGCTGTGTCCAGCCTCCATGGCCCCAGCCCATCTCCAAATTCCCATCCATGTAGTGTGGTGTGTGGTCTGAGATTACTATCGTGGAATATTCTGCCCTTGCCACTCCTGGAAAAACCAACACCCACTATGAAGAAGTCTATGCGGAGTAGGCTTTGTGGACATGGGAGATGAAGGAAAATTCTTTCCCTCCCTGTACCAGCCAACTATTTTTCACCTGTTGGTGCTTAACTAATATCCTGGTTTGACAACATCTGGAGTATGGTGTACATCAGGCATTGTCAAAGTCGGGGGCGCGACTCCCAGGTGGGTCGCTGTTGCGGCTGGTGTCAGGAGGGTCACGGAGCAGTCCGTCGTGGCACTCCTGATTGCAAATCCGTGCGCAACAGCTGCAGCAGCTGGCTTTTAACTATGCCGGCTGCAAGCGGCATTCAAAATGGCCACGAACATCTAAAAACAAATGTGGCCGATGATCGGGCACACATGCACAGTGTGGCTGCAATTTTATTTTTATTTGGTAAACAGGCCGCTTGCAGCCAGCAGAATTAAAAGCTGGCTGTTGCTCGCTCTGTCCGGTTTGGAAGGGCTCGGTTCCTCTGCACGAAGCTAAGGCCGAGTTTCCTCCCCGGCAATTAGCACCATCGGACCCACCTGCAGAAATCCAGCGCCATGGCCTCCACCTCGGAACTCGCCTGTATCCACAGCGCGCTCATCCTGCACAACGATGAGGTCACTGTCACTGAAGACAAACTCAATGCCATGATTAAACCTGATTGAAACCTGATTAAACTCAATGCCCTGATTTCCACCGCTTCCCCTGTTGCTGCTGAAGAGAAAAAGGAAGAGAAGAAACGGGAAGAATCTGAAGAGTCTGACAATGTCTTGGGCTTTGGTCTCTTTAATTAAATGTGCCGGGCAACAACATTGTTACAATTTACAAAAAATAAATAAAAATTGAATTTAAAAGCTGGCTGCTGCGGCTCAAGCTGTAAATTTGCGCAATTTGAGACGTCGAAGATTTAAAACAAATTGAGTCATCTTCCTGCCTGAGGGAAGCACAGAGCAGGTCATGGCCCTCCGAAAGTCACCATCACGTGCTGAGGGCGCGATTGTGATGCCTCCATTTTGTCAGCAACAAACAAGGTAAGAGAAAATGGTGGGCTGCAAAGGTTGGCCGGCATGAGTCCCGAAGGTCGGCCAGTGTGGGTCCTGAAGGTTGGTCAGTTGGTAAAAATGGGTCCCCGGAAAAAAAAGTTTGAAATCACTGGTGTACATGGGATGCTCCAAAGAATTTTGCAACCTATGGATTACATTTAAGTACAGTTGCCACTGTCTTGGTACAGCAACTGGATAAATAAGCAGTTAATATTGATATTGATTGTTGGCGACTGTACCAAGAGGGCTTCCTGCTCTCTGAATTATGCCAATGTACCTTACTTTAATAGGTAAATGGGGCATCCCAAAATAATACAGCCATCTCAGATCTGCAAGTTTTAGCTTGCATTCAGGCCTAATGGTATTTAAACAAAGATTTATTCATTGCTGTTCCAGTTTTATATAAGAAAAATTCTTGGGGCCTGGCTTTGGAAATGATTCCTGCCTGTAGAATAGATGACTTTGACACATGCCTCCACTGACAGCACAAATAAAGGGTCTTATAATAAGAGGCTGCTGTCATAAAAAGCCACCATCAGGCTGACGAAAGTGCTCCTGCTTACTTACCTCAAGGCAGCAGAGTGGTTTAGCTATTTCTGTACAAAGATTTTTCACAGCCATTCTAATATAATGGCCACAATTCCAACCTTAAACAGCTCTACAAACATGTACATATTGTTTTGACGTTGTTGCCGTAGGAACTGTAACACGGTAAATGTGGCAAATTGAACCGTGCCAATAGCAGTTGGTATTGCAGATTAACTTCACAGTGTGGATCTCATTGCAACGTAATTTGCCTTCAAATTGAATTAAATATGTAGGGAAACTAGTTTGATTTGCATATTGTCCTTTTTCATTAATCACTTCAATATTTTCTTAATGCATCTTATGCCAGGTAAAGTCCTGCTTTGGTTTTAAATCATTTACCCATGGAATTTTCTTTAAGAATCCTTAGTTAATTTCCATACGTAAATGAGTTAGTGGCAATAGGTAAAACATAAAACTAACAAACATGCACAGACCATTTGAAGGATCAAGCACATAGAGTTGATCTTTTAAAATCTAGTTAATGCCCTTTAAGGGCAAGTGGGTTTAAGGGGTAGTATTCGAGCATCATCACTGTGTTGAATAAACACAATAATTCACTTGGTAGAATTTAGAATTGTATTTGTATCCCTGCCAACAACTTTGAGCCACAGAACCCTTGGGAGCTGAGGCATGATTGAAGTTGTGACCCTTGTAATGGAAATGCTTGCAATCAGTGACAGCCTGGCAGAAAGCTGAGATTGGTGGCAAATGTGCAGAGTTTATTTACTGGCACTACTGTCATGTCACCATCTGTCTTGATTGCTGTGGGTTTCCTGCAGTCCCCCACCCCCCATCTGATGCATTCTAAGCTATAACTTCTCCTTTCCCACCCATCTCTGGAACCTATATTAGTGCAGTAGAACTGTCTCCACACACACTTCCTTTCTCCCACAGTGATTAGAGAACTTTCAGCTGTTCTTGACATCTTTACCAAAAACCATTTCCAAATCTGTTTTTGGTCAACTCGCCAAACAACTTTGACTGCTACCGGTGTCCTTGTCTCATTCTATTTTGTCAAGCATTTGTAACTTTTAAATAATCTTTATTGTCACAAGTAGGAGGGAGAATTCAAAATGTCCAAATTACCTGACAGCGTCTTTTGGGACTTGTGCGAGGAAACCGGAGCACCCGGAGGAAACCCACGCAGACACGGGGAGAATGTGCAGACTCCACGCAGACAGTGACCCAAGTAGGAATCGAACCTGGGACCCTGGAGCTGTGATGCAATAGTACTAGCCACTGTGCTACAATTGTAATTAGTTTAGAGGCTGAAGTCAACTTGACTCATGCAAAGGATTAATTTGGTAAAGTTAGAAGGAAAATTGAGTGAAACGTTTGCATGAAGTTGTGTAAAAATGCCAGGGAAGACTGAAGTGAATAACCGTTTGGGAGGGAAATGGATGGGCTTATGGAGTGAGAATACATTGAGGAATTTATTGTGTGTAGGTGGCTGCATGTAACTAGTAACAGGCTTAATAGTCTTGCTGTTCTAAAATTGTTAAATTATTGTTAAATTATTGTTAAATTATTGCAGCTATCTCGAGGTCTCGTTTCTTCCTGTGCCCCTCTCTGGCAGTCGCTCGATCAAGAATGTCTTGATTCCGTTCCGCTTTGGTGGGTTCTGCTTTGAGCTGATAAATCCCTTGTGCAATCTGCAGTTGTGGACCGCATGTGACAGGTGAAGCTCGAAGGTTTGTGGTTGGGTTGTTTGAGGTTTGTGTGGCTCCCTCTGCCATGTTGGCTTCACCTCCATACACACCTGCTGAAGTCTTTTGATGTGTTCAGTACCTTCCCAGTTGAGCCCTTTTTCATTTTGCTTGGTCACAATTTAGGGTCTCCCATTGAGTTGGCAGGGAAGTTGACCTCAGCAGGGATGCTTTGAGAGCATCGCTAAAGCATTTCTGCTGTCCTCCTGGAAATCTTCTACAGGGACCGAGTTCTAAGTAGAGCAATTGCTTTGAGAGTCTGGTGTTAGACACGCACACTATTTTACACTACTTACCAAGCTGAAATTACCTTCCAAATGTATTGTCGCAGAATCTGCACTATAAATAACCTGTGAAAGTACTGATTTTAAGTACCCATGAACAATAAAATTATAGTGCAGTTACCGAGCAATTAATGGCATCAACTATTCATTTAGCAACAAGCTGTATAAATACACGCTAAATATGTAAACTTCTTTTGGTTTAAAATTTGTATTGCGTACCTTTTCCCTGGCAGTGAGTGGGGAGGGAAAAAAAAAAGGTACTTCACTTCCAGAACGGAAATATTTTGGTACATTTCTACCTGTATTAAATGTGACATATATTTTGAATGAAGGTACTGTTTCAGTTGGAGTATAGTGTTCAATTCTGGTTGCCACCCTATCAGAAGTGTGTGGAGGCTTTAGAAAGGGTGCAGAAGCGATTTACCAGGATGTTGCTTAATATGGAGGGCATTGGCTATGAGGAGAGGTTGAATAAACTCGGTTTCTTCTCACTGGAACGAAGGAGGTTGAGGTGCGACCTGATGGAGGTCTACAAAATGAAATGAAAATCGCTTATTGTCATGAGTAGGCTTCAAATGAAGTTACTGTGAAAAGCCCCTAGTCGCCACATTCCGGCGCCTGTTCGGGGAGGCTGTTACGGGAATCGAACCGTGCTGCTGGCCTGCTTGGTCTGCTTTCAAAGCCAGCGATTTAGCCTAGTGTGCTAAACAGCGTAGCCACCTGGGGTGACCACTGCCCAAAGACAAAATGGAAGATTGCAAGGAAAGCAGGGAAAATTGGACAGGTTGTAAAAAGCAAGCAGCTTGCAGAGTGCTTGTATGTTTGGACTGCTGCAGAAACCAGTTTGGCTGTTGCTGAAACCAGACAACGCTATGAAAAGATACAGTTAGCATATTAATGAGACGATACCGGGCGATCCCCGGCACAAAAGACACAAGTTAACACTAATCGATACAGTGAATGGAAGGCCAGACTTTTCGGGGCCAAAGAAGCCCAAAACAATAAGTCCCAAGAACCGCCCCAGTGATTGAGCAACTGTCCTGCTATTGGGGAATTCAAATCAATCGATTGGGAAGAGACCCAATCGATTACAAGAGTATAGAGGGTCCGCCCAGGTGGACGCAAGACCCTGAGAGGAGTATAAAGCAGAGACCCCGACCCCAGCTCGCTCTCTCTACCAGCCTCTCCTTGACCAGCTAACCCTGCCAGCAGAACACCATTGCAGCAGAAGAACCTTGTGGAGGGGAGGTCTGGAAAAGCAGCTGCCAACAAGTAAGTGTTACAACGCACGCTACGGGAATAGACACTCCTGACCCCTTAAGACCATAGCCACTGGAAGCCTGCGGACCCTGGACAAAGCTAGAAGCCGTTGTTCCCTGATCCGGCAGTGCCCTTAACCAGATAAGTATTTGGCCTAGTAGTGGTAGGATTAGTCTAGTCTTATAGTTTATATCCATGATTAGTAGATTACTGTAATATAATAAACGTGTTTTGTTTGAACTTGCTAATTGGTGTATGGTTTTGTTGCTTTGAACTTGACCTTGAAACTTGTGGCGGTATCTTTTTTTTTTAAATTTAGATTACCCAATCATTTTTTCCAATTAAGGGGCAATTTAGCGTGGCCAATCCACCTACTCTGCACATTTTTGGGTTGTGGGGGCAAAACCCACGCAGACACGGGGAGAACGTGCAAACTCCACACGGACAGTGACCCAGGGCCGGGATCGAACCTGGGACCTCAGCGCCGTGAGGCGGTTGTGCTAACCACTAGGCCACCGTGCTGCCCTTTGTGGCGGTATCTTAACGATACCTGGCGACTCCAAAGCTAAGTAACGAAACAGAGCCAAATTGAGTGTTAAGCACACTCACCCAGAACGAGCAACAACAGCAATACAAATTATGAGGGGCATAGACAGAATGGATAGTCAGAGACTTTTTCCCAGAGTAGAGAGGTCAATTACTAGGGGGCATAGGTTTAAGGTGCGAGGGGCAAGGTTTAGAGGAGATGTACGAGGCAAGTTTGTTTACACAGAGGGTAGTGGGTGCCTGGAACACATTGCCGGAGGAGGTGGTGGAGGCATCTTGACAAATACATGAATAGGATGGGAATAGAGGGATACGGACCCCGGAAGTGTAGAAGGTTTTAGTTTAGACGGGCAGCATGGTCGGCGCACGCTTGGAGGGCTGAAGGGCCTGTTCCTGTGCTGTACTTTTCTTTGTTCTTTGTTAGTTGGTAATGACAAATAATTTTCATTTTATGTAGCACCTCTCCGTGCATTCTCCAGCTTTTCACAGCCATTGAATTCCTTTTTTTGAAGTGTGTATAATCACCATTATGCAGGCACATGCTGGTAATTGGCAATCGGGTCACTGAACAAATACTGTTTTTGAAATTGATTTTTGAAAAAACCCTTCAGCTTCTTGCAAGTCTAGAAATGTCAATCCCCCTGGGCTGCAGCTTTGCCGCTGCAGGCATTAACATTACAGCGATTAAAACTGCTTAAATGTCAGGATTAACGATGATAAAGATTTAAAGCTAGCTTTAAGATTTAATGCCAGCTCACACTCCCTTCCCTATTGCCCCTTTACTTAAATCTGCCCTGTGTTTAGCACGAGAGGCAAATGGAGGTTTATTGGGAATTACGTTGCCTTTTTTCTTGTGTGTATCCTGGGTGAATGACGTTGTCCAATTTGTAAGACACGAGCCATTTTGTGGGAAAGGAGGTGGATTGTGGCCTAAAATCCGATGCTTGGACGTCTTTTGAAGCCGTAGTTAAGAATTCTGAAGATTGAAATTGTAAACTTATTGATACTTGATGTGACTTTTTCGTGCCAGCAACACCTTGTCTACTGAAGAGCCGAGATTAAAATACTAACAATATTTTGGTTTGCACGTCGGCCATTTTGAATGTTGGCAGGCTGGTGACCTGCAGCTTCATGGTCTAATTCTCCTCCTTTTCCTGGTAGATGTGACCCAAACCAGATCGAGAGCAGCTGACAGGTCAACTGAGATGACTGAAGGTCATCGACTTGGAAGTGCAGATGTTTTTGCTTGCCCCTCAGGCGAGGGGCAAGGTTGAATCATAGAATCATAGAATTTACAGCGCAGAAGGAGGCCATTCGACCCATTGAGTCTGCACCGGCCCTTACAAAGAGCACCCTACTCAATAATAATATAATAATCGCTTATAGTCACAAGTAGGCTTCAATGAAGTTACTGTGAAAAGTCCTGAGTCGCCACATTCCGGCACCTGTTCAGGGAGGCTGGTACAGGAATTGAACCCGCACTGCTGCCTTGTTCTGCATTACAAGCCAGCTGTTTACCCACTGTGCTAAACCAGGCCCTTAACAGGCCATGTATCTACTTTATCCCCATAACCTCCACTTAACATTTTTTTTGGACACAAAGGGCAATTTAGCATGACCAATCCACCTAACCCGCACGTCTTTGGACTGTGGGTGGAAACCGGAGCACCCGGAGGAACCACACGCAGACATTGGGACAACGTGCAGACTCCGCACAGATAGTAACCCAGCCGGGAATCGCACCTGGGGCCCTGGAGCTGTGAGGCAACTGTGCTAACCACTATGCTACTGTGCTCTCCCTGAAGTTGGGTCTTCATTAATAACCTCAGCTGGTGCGGGAATTGAACCCATGCTGCTGGCCTCGCTCTGCATCAAAACCAGCTGTCTAGCCAACTGAGCTAAACTGGCCCCAAGACCAGCCATACATACGTTTAATGCAGCTTTTTTTTAGTTTGCTTTTGTGTATCATTAACAGCCTGAGGTGTAGATTTAGGCAGCTTTGTTTCCCCGGCTTTTAGAAAAATCTAAAGGCCAAACAAGTTTAAAAGCTTTTTAAAAATAGAGAATGAAGTTAGTTGAGGCCTCAACGGACTGAGAATCTACAGGTTAACATAATTTGACATCTGAATTATTAGTGGCAGAAGCCAGGGTAGTGCTGCATTAGGTTGTCTTGAGGAGGGTGCCTTTTTTTTTTGGCCCATAATACCGTAACCATACTTCGTTATCAAACAATGTCCCGGGCTACTTAAATTTTTTTTTTTTTAAAGAGTACCCAAATCATTTTTTCCAATTAAGGGGCAATTTAGCGTGGCCAATCTACCTAGCCTGCACATCTTTGGTTTGTGGGGGCGAAACCCACGCAAACACAGGGAGAATGTGCAAACTCCCTATGGACAGTGACCCAGAGCCAGGATCGAACCTGGGACCTCGACGCCGTAAGGCTGCAGGGCTAACTCACTGCGCCACCATGCTGCCCCATTTCCCCGGCTACTTGAAGACCACAGCTTGAATATTAACTTTTGATTCTCAGTTCCATGTTAACCACAGATATTCTCAGAAAAGTTGATGTAGCTCTATTTGCATTGCTGCTGTGGAATCTGTGAAGACAGTCGTCCACAACACCTAGGTGCAATATTCCTGCAGTAATGGTCGTTGATTAATCTCGGCATGTTGCTTTAAATGTAATGCCACTGAAAGCATAACAGTGCGACTGAGTTACTTCAGAAGACCAGTTAATGGTATTGTTCTAATCTTCAGTTTAGAGAACTACCTTCATAGACTCAGGACAGCAGAGAGGTAAATCGAACTATGCCATCTATTGCAAGAATATCTGCAGTTAATATGAAAAATATTGAAGGGAGTTGAAGGGAATTGATATTCGAGCTTGGTTGGTGGCACGCTTGTCTTTGATTCAAAGGACTTCAAATCTCACTCCAGAAACCGGAGTACAGGAATTTAGGTTGCCACTCCAGTTCAGTATGGAGGGAGAGCTGTATTGTCTTGGGTGCTTTTAGATGTGATGTGGATGTTAAATATCCCATGGCACTAGTATGAAGAAGAGCATAGTATGAACTATTTCAGATCCAAAGGAAGGAGTTGTACTCGACTTGAAAATGAACTCTGTTTCTCGCATTTTGCATTACCTCTCGAGAAACGGGATACGTGAGGTAATGCATTTTGGAAGGTCTAATACAGGTAGGGAATATACAGTGAATGGTAGAACCCTTAAGAGTATTGACAGAGAGATCTAGGTGTACAGGTACGCATGTCACTGAAAGGGTCAACACAGGTGGAGAAGGTAGTCAAGAAGGCATACAGGTGGAGCAGGGGCATTGAGTATAAAAATTGGTAAGTCATGTTGCAGCTGTATAGAACCTTAGGCCACACTTGGAGTATAGTGTTCAATTCTGGTTGCCACACTACCAGAAGGATGTGCAGGCTTTAGAGAAAAGGCAGAAGAGATTTACCAGGATGGTGCCTGGTATGGAGGGCATTAGTTATGAGAAGAAGTTGAATAAACTTGGTTTGTTCTCACTGGAACGCAGGAGGTTGAGGTGCGACCTGAGAGAGGTCTGCAAAATTATGAGGGGCAGAGTGGATAGTCAGAGACTTTTTCCATGGGGAGAGAAGTCAATTACTAGAGGGCATAGGTTTAAGGTGTGAGGGGCAAGGTTTAGAGGAGATGTACGAGGCAAGTTTTCTACACAATGGATAGTGGGTGCTTGGCACTCACTGTCAGAGGAGGTGGTGGAAGCAGGGACGATAGGGGCATCTTGACAAATACATGAATGGGATGGGAATAGAGGGATACAGACCCCAGAAGTGTAGAAGATTTTAGTTTAGACGGGCAGCATGGTCGGCACAGGCTTGGAGGGCTAAAGGACCTGTTCCTGTGCTGTACTTTTCTTTGTTCTCTCCCACAGACCTGCTGACCTGTTCCAGCTCTTTATTTTAAATTTGAAACTTTTATTTTAAACTTTCAGCATTTGCAGTTTTTTGCTATTGTTCTCCTTGGTGTCCTAGATTTATCCCTCCAGTCAATATCACTAAAACATATCATGTGCTCATTTATCAGAATTGCTTTTCACAGGAGCTTGTGTGCAAATTGGTTGCCACCTTTCAATAGTGGCTACACTTCAAATGTACTTTGTTAACTACGTTCTGAGGTCATGAAAGGGCTATATAAATGTTAAGCCTTTCTAATGCCATTGAGCCTGCTGTCAGAACTTGATGTGGCACCTCTGCATTCTCTGCCAAAGCATGTTATACACATCCTATCCATAGATTAGGATGGAAACCGAACACTTGGTAGTGCAGCCTGACTTTGTTGGGCTTTATTTTCAAATGGCGAATTCTATACCTCAAGGGACAGGCATTATTGATTTTTAGAACCATTTATTTCCAGTGGTTAAGCACATGTGTAAAATAAAGGCACCTTTGGTAGATTGCAAAGAATATGAGTTCATTATTGGTGCTTTTTCGTAAAGATATAATTGTAGTATTCCAGTTAATTGCCCAATAATCGTGCTATTATTGAAAATTTGTTATGCGTATGAAACCCAACAATTTGTAGCTGAATGGTTAGCACAGTTGCTTCATAGCTCCAGGGTGCCAGGTTCGATTCCTGGCTTGGGTCACTGTCTGTGCGGAGTTTGCATGTTCTCCCCATGTCTGCATGGGTTTCCTCCGGGTGCTCCAGTTTCCTCTGAAGTCCAAAGATGTGCAGGTTAGGTGGATTGGCCATGCTTAATTGCCCCTAGTGTCCAAATAAGGGTAGGTGGGGTTAGGGTGGATCGGCTTGGGTTCCCTTTCCAAGGGCCGGTGTAGACTTGATGGGCCGAATGGCCTCCTTCTGCACTGTAAATTCAATGATAAATGGAATCTTCAGACTACTGATTTTTAGTTTGGCCCAAGTAATTGGAGCCCCAATAGAGTGGATATTTTCTGGGTTACTCCAGTTGCTTTATAAAATCGATGTGCCATCTGATCTTAATTCAGTTGGTTACTTGATGTTATCCCATTTATTCTTTTAAAACACCACCCACTTTGTTAACTTAATTCAAATTATTGGAAAAGTTCAAGAAAGGGCACAATTCAATTAGCCCTCCCCCCAAAATCTCTCTCTCTCACTCACACACACACACACACACATACACACACACACACACACTCTCTCACTCTTTCCTGAAACCCTTCCAGTATTCCGTCTACTCACTCTTGGAATTTTGTTTTTAAAATACTTTTCTTCTTTGTTTTGATGTTGGAACTAATTAGTCTCATACCACTGGCTGTTACACAATTGAGCCTTTTGAGAATTGGTGCATTGGGAGTTGCCCAGATATCCAGTTGCTTTAATTCAGACATCATAAAGACGTAAATACTTCCAGTTTTAATGGCTTCACTTTTATTGTGGTTGTATTTAACAACCTATAAAATGAGAGCATTCGAAATGTTGCCTGGATCTGTTGAATAGATATGGTTCTCAATGAAGCAGGTAACCTGATGCAACCTCTTAATGATCACCTAATAGATTACATTGAAAGAATTTCTCTTTTGTTTTATCTGTACCCCCATGGCTTTAGTCAACTGTTCAGTCAACCCCCATCTGAGTTTGTGAATGTTGCTCATGATTATGGAGTGCAACTTGATGCTTTTCTGTGAAGTAATCTAAGCTGAGGATTCTGATTTTTACTATTCTTTAATTTGTTGTCACCTGAGCCCAAACCATGTCACTTACTCAGAGATGTTCAGTATTCTATATGTAATTCCACTGTGATTTTGATGACAATGCAGAGTTTAATACTTTTAAACCCCCAGCCCAAATTCTACTGGTCTTGTACTGTGGTGTTGATTTACCATGGAAGATCTCCAGTGTCAAGGGTACTCCAGTCATTGTTAATTAAGACCACTAAAATATGTTTACTTCTCAAAGAAATTATTTAGACTTCAATATTTTTGATTGTTTGAAGTGTTGCAGATAGGAAGTACACCTTTCAGTGACCACACATTGTGCAGCATGTTTCATTGAAATTTGCACAAGTTCCAAACAAACTGAATATAGCTGGTTTTGTACATTATAAGTGATGCCAATTAGCACTAGATGAATTTGTTTGATCCAGGACACTCGTGCATTTAGGAGCAATTCTTCAAGATTAACGATGGTCCTTGGGGACCCTCATTGACATTCTGGATGAGGTTTCTTTCTACCCCCATTATCGTTGCCTATCTTTGTAGTAATAGTACAGTAACATTTCTCAATCGCTGCACATTATTTAGATAGTTGCCACAGAAGAAATATATTGTCACTTCATGTTTTTATAATGATGAATTTATGAGTATGATTTAATTTAATTGTCCATTAACAAGTTAATGCGTGATGCTTCCCCCAACTGCTCCAGTTCTTAAAAAAAGAATTGATTCAGAATATAAGTTTTTTTTTTCAGAAGTCTTGGAAGCATCCATACATGAAAATATTCACACATCTGTTATTTAAGCAGATACTGCCTTGCCTAGTTTGCAGCACTTCTTATTTTGGATATCCAGTGCCTGTAGTTCTCTTCTTTTGTCAAAAGGATCTGTTTTTTCAGCCTCCTGATCCATTATTATTCAAAAATGTCTGGACATTACCTGGCAATGCTTTGAATTTTCTGCTCCGTTTATTTTTAACTCCCTCCCTCCAAAGTCTTCCTTCCCTGTAACCTCCTCAAGCGCAAGGCCTGGCAGATTTCTCACTTTTCTTTGCTGCAACATTGGCAGCTGGGCCTTCAGTTACCTTTAGTTCTGGAATTATCTCTACCTCCCCCGTCCTCTCATCTCCTTATGTAATTAGGTGTCAAATTTAAGTGCTTTTGAACATTGTTTTGCTCCATTAACCTGTATTCTTATACATTTCTTCCAAATGTTTTTTTTTTGCATAGTCAAACTGGTTTCCAGTTGACCGATATTGTCAAGTAATAACTCCAGCTGTCAAGTAATAACTCCAGCTGAAGATCTGCTGTTTGCAGGCAACTAATATTGGATGAACACGGGTGAAAATAATTCATCTGTAGAATGTGCCCCATTGAATTGTTCACAGCCATGAATCCAACGTGCCATCACACGGGCCCAAAGCTTTAGGAAACGCATTGAAGATTATTGATAGTGATAAGCAGCTGAACAGGAACAGTGTAATACTTTATCAGTTGTGTTGCTGCATTGTGGTGTGTTGTTTAGTTTAATTGAAACAGGGTAAGAGTATGAAACCAAGTAGAAATATATTGCATACCCATAAAGATAGCTTCCCATTGAGTGACCTGCGCTTGCAATCAGCTCCTTTTAAAAAATATATTGAATGTCCCAAAGTGATTGGCAGAGAGGAAAATAAATTTCTGCATATTAGTGCAAGTGTTGAGGTAACCAAAGCAAATTTCAACCAAATAGGGGCATGATTTTCACTGGAGTGGAAGGTGCTCAGTGAAATGTGCACCAGTGCACATCTCTTGTTGAGATGGTGGAGGTTGAAGAAGTAGGGAAGGATTTGTAAACCAGGGCAAGTATTTTTCGTTGAAGCTTTTTGATATGCATGAGCAGGGCTTTTAGTGAAGGATAGGAAGTAAATTGACATGTGTTTCAACTTCTTCAAACAAAGAAGTCTGAGGAACTCTGCTGAGGTATTGGTAAAATCAAATCTGGCAGTGGCAGAAATAGGGGCACGAGTGAGGATGGATTATATCATAAAATTTACGGTGCAGGAGGAGGCCATTTGACCCATCAAGTCTACACCGGCCCTTGAAAGAGCACCCTATTTCAGCCCACACCTCCACCCTATCCCTGTAACCCCACCTAACTGTTGGACACTAAGGAGCAATTTAGTGTGGCCAATCCACCTAACCTGCAAATCTTTGGATTGTGGGAGGAAACCCACACAAATTGCACCATCCGCCATGGTGGGATTCGAACCCAGGTACCAGAGCATGACTTTGGGTCTATGGATTACTAGTCCAGCGATAATACCACTACGCCATTGCCTCCCCCTAAAGCTGAAATGGCAACTTTTGAGAGTATGTGGTGGTTGAAGCTTGGGATCATAAAATAAGTTCAGCTAAGGTGAACAGCATGGAGGCGTCTGGAATTGGAAAGTGGGGGGGGGGGGGGGGGGGGGATGCACAGTGAAAAAGATATGTGGCATGCAATTGGATGAGATGATGTGAATCTCCATACCTGTCACCAACTCTCTTCCACTGGTATTTTATCAATGGCAATTAATGGCCAATGTTGCGACACCCTGTGCTCACCAGTAAATGGAGGCTGCAGTGCTCAAGCGGGACAGAATTCCATGTGGAAGGGCATAAACCATGACCTAAGTAATTGAATGTCTGACAACCATACAGTTGTTTACCAGGTGAACTCACCGTGTCTTTTTGGCTGGTGGGCGGGGCTGCAACAATCCTGCAAAATCCAGCCCATGGGATTTCAGCAGGAAGCATGAGCTGGCTTCAGGCTAGCCAGTGCTGACTTGGAGAATGTGACTGTTCGATCATGTGCGTCTGATGCGCAGCAATAAATCTTTCTTTGGCTTGAATTGTGTTCGTGCTTGAAAGCAAAACCTCAAAATGCGGATAAGAAAGGTTTTTTTAATATACAAAAGTAAATTTTAATGCTGGAAACTATTGTATTTTCTGAATGCAGAAAAGAATCTGATTCCCTAGCACATTATTCAAAGATCTCCCTATTTTTCATGGTGTGCTCGTCATGGGCTGCTTGTTGTTTTTTTAAATATGAAGTTTGAGTACCCAATTCTTTTTTTCTCAATTAAGGGGCAATTTCATAATGGCCAATCCACCTACCCTGCACTCCTTTCGGTTGTGGGGGTGAGACCCATGCAGACATCGGTAGAGTGCCTACACCACACAGACAGTGACCCAGGGCCAAGATCGAACCCGGGTCCTCAGCACCACGAGGCAGCAGTGCTAACACTGTGCTGCCCCATGGACTGCTTGTTACTTAGCATGATTTACATGTATTTTGAAAAGGAAATCTATGTATAATTTTAAATGCACCGAACAACTGTTCTGACCTGCACAGTAAACCATTGCGATGTGCAAGTGATCAATGTATAGATTACCCCGACTAAACTCTTTAATTCTCCTTAATCCATCGGGGACATAAATCATGAGGCAAAAAGGCCATTCGGACTATTGTCTGCCCATTTACAGACCTTGTACAATCTAAATCTCTGACTTTTAACCTACCCATTTAATCTCTTAAAAGTTCTCCATAACTTTCTATCCTCAAAAGCTTGTGGGAAAGCTGGAATTTTTAGCTATTCACCCCCCCCCTTTCCTTCCCCCCCCCTCTCCCCTTCAATGTCTGCATCATTCTTGGTCTCTTATTTCAAAGAACATTTGGTTGTTGAATTTCTGAACTTATTAGCCTAGTATAAAACTGGTGTTCGGCTGCACGTTTAAAGTGACAATGGGTTTCTCTAATGTGCACTGCCAGTTGTATGCCTGGGTACTAGTTGGAAACATTATCCCTTATAATTCTATAATTATATGTTTCAGAAGGTTAATTGGCTCTCGGTATCTGCTTTTTCTTCTCCACTCCCCTGTTAGTTTTGTGGGAACTATTTTGTCCTGTAGACTAGAGTATTTTATTTTCTTGCATATTTTTAAATTTCCAACTAACTCCATGTATTTATCCTACCATTTAAAGGAATTGATTGACCCATTAACTAGTTCAGCTCAATCATGTATTGTCCTGATCAATTCATGCTTGAGGCCTGTTTCAATAGTTTGTTGTCTTGCTCTCTGTGGTCAGTCAAAAATGTTTATCCGCTTGTGGTCTAATCCGAAGAGCTAGCCAAAGATCAATGAAATAAGAATTAGCCCCTTAAATCTAATATGCTATATGTTCCACTTTGTAACAAAAATGAGTGACATGCATACTCAATGCAAGCTAGTGGAAGTTGAGATAAGAAACCCATTGAGTGCTGTTGGACTTGACGCGGACACTTGAAATAATGAATAATAATGCTGCTGTGTGTGTGTGTGTAAGAAGTTGGCTGTCAATATTCTTAACCACTGGTTATGTCGGAATTTACCAAAGAAAATAAAATCGGTACAGAATGTTTTAAAGAGTTTGAATTAACCAGCAAGAAAGTACCCAAAGATTTGGAGTGCTAATTGAAAGTTATGTTTTTGCATGTTAACAGATGTGATAACAGCTTCTAGTGTATGAAGGTATGTTACTTTTATTGAAATAAGCTGTTCCTCCAGCTCGATAAATCTGACCTATAAATGCAGTGAAGTTAAAGCAAGGGTTGCAATCATGGTTTAATTGGATATTCTAACTTGTAGGTTATTTTGTTTTGTGGACAATTGCTGTGATGATCGGCTGTGGTTCAACAAGTTGGGAATGCATAAATCGGCTTGGGTTCAAGTTCGAAGTTGCTTATTTGTGTGCCAGTATGACTTCTGGCCAAGCACTAGCATCAGTAATTGATTTAATTGTTGTCTGATCAGATGGATTTACTTGTATTGTCTATTCCTTATAAAGCTGCTATGATAAATGTTTATAGCCGCAAATGTAATATTTGTGATCTTCGGATCTGCTGTAATCTTGGGGTAATGAGACTTGATTTAAATGGTATCTTATCTATTATGACATCATTCAATGTACAGCTCTAACCAATTCACCAAAACGTCTTGAGAGCAACAGGCAAACTTTTGTGCTACTGATCACCCCAAAGTACTATTATGATGTCACCTTGCTTAGCAACTTGCTTTGTCACCTTATTCTGGCATTAGACCATAATGTTTCACATTCAAATGTGCTGAGAATGAATAAAATACTTATAGTTTTTATTTTCTTCCCAGCATTTATCCAATCAGAAAGCATAATTGAGATACTACACTTCGGTGAAGGAGGCTTGTTACAGGTATGTTGTTTACACCTCAAATTGTATCATGGCTTGTAAAGATTTTATCAAATTTTAATTTGCTTGTCACCATGGATCCTCAAAAATGTTCTTTTAAACATAATGTTTTGCACAGCATCACATTAAACCTAGTAATGCATGGATAAAGTAATAAATGAGACTTGCCACGGAGTAATTTTACCTGGAGTACTTGTAAAGTTTGTATTGTTTGATTTTGATCCTAGGGGAAAATATCCACAACAGTAGTCCCAGTTGAAAGGTTTGTGTAGTGCCTCATATTGTCCTGTCAGCCATTCAGTATTTCTTTCTATAGTTGTCCTATTTTAAATTTTTGCCCTAGTTTCTCTTTTTTTTGTGACCATACAAGATGTTGGACTTTTTCCAATGGTACGATTCTATAATACAACATTTTCTGTTGATGGCCACAAAAAATATTACCAACAGGTGACTTTTGGTTCTACTTTGTTCAGTGATCGTCTCAACTCGCCATTAGTTAATGGTAGAGAAGTCTTGCTACAACTAATGAGCACATAGAGAGCTGTGTACAGTTTTTTTTTTTTTGGTTATCTTGCTTGAGGGTTAGTTGCATTGGGAGCAGTTCCAAGCTGTTACGATCCCGGTTGATATAACTGGATGGGAAGATCCCAGAATGGAACCCTGGCTAGTGAGACTCACTTTTCCCTCAAATTTGGAAGAGCTTGTATAGATTTAAATCATTTCCCCATTAGGTTCATGTCTCGAATCTGCTTGTGTCTCTGCTTCCAGACTTGAGCCGAAATGCTCGATATCTCCGTTTCCCTTTCTTCCATTGCCAACATTTCCATTTCCAGTTCCCTTTGAAAAGCCCTCTTTTTCCTGCATTTCACGCTCCCTCCCTGCCCGCCCGCCACATTTCAAATTTCTTCAGAACTCTGTCTATCAGGCAACCCTGATAAAATTGGAGGTGAATTGGACATTCTGAATTCTCCCTCTGTACCTGAACAGGTGCCGGAGTGTGGCGACTAGACGCTTTTCACAATAACTTCATTGCAATGTTAATGTAAGCCTACTTGTGACAATAAAGGTTATTGTGAACCCTTGCAATTTTAAATGTTTTGCTATAAGAACATAAGAACTAGGAGCAGGAGTAGGCCATCTGGCGCCACAAGCCTGCTCTGCCATTCAATGAGATCATGGCTGATCTTTTGTGGACTCTTCACTTTTCGGCCCGAACACCATAACCCTTAATCCCTTTATTCTTCACAAACTATCTATCTTTGTCTTAAAAACATTTAACGAAGGAGCCTCTACTGCTTCACTGGGCAAGGAATTCCATAGATTCACAACCCTTTGGGTGAAGAAGTTCCTCCTAAACTCAGTTCTAAATCTACTTCCCCTTATTTTGAGGCTATGCCCCCTAGTTCTGCTTTCGTCTGCCAGTGGAAACAACCTGCCCGCATCTATCCTATCTATTCCCTTCATAATTTTATATGTTTCGATAAGATCCCCCTCATCCTTCTAAATTCCAACGAATACCGTCCCAGACTACTGAACCTCTCTTCGTAATCCAACCCCTTCAGCTCTGGGATTACCCTAGTGAATCTCCTCTGCACACCCTCCAGCGCCATTACGTCCTTTCTCAAGTAAGGAGACCAAAACTGAACACACTACTCCTGGTGTGGCCTCACTAACACCTTGTACAATTGCAGCATACCCTCCCTAGTCTTAAACTCCATCTCTCTAGCAATGAAGGACAAAATTCCATTTGCTTTCTTAATCACCTGTTGCACCTGTAAACCAAGTTTTCTGCGACTCGTGCACTAGCACACCCATGTCTCTCTGCACAGCAGCATGTTTTAATATTTTATAATTTAAATAATAATCCTTTTTTGCTGTTGTTCCTACCAAAATGGATAACCTCACTTGACAACATTGTATTCCATCTGCCAGACCCTAGCCCATTCACTTAACCTATCCAAATCCCTCTGCAGACTTCCAGTATCCTCTGCACTTTTTGCTTTACCACTCATCTTAGTGTCGTCTGCATACTTGGACACATTGCCCTTGGTCCCCAACTCCAAATCATCTATGTCAATTGTGGGCCCAACACTGATCCCTGAGGGACACCACTAAGTACTGATTGCCAACCAGAGAAACACCCATTAATCCCCAGTCTTTGCTTTCTATTAATTAACCAATCCTCTATCCATGCTATTACTTTACCCTTAATGCCATGCATCTTTATCTTATGCAGCAACCTTTTGTGTGGCACCTTGTCAAAGGCTTTCTGGAAATCCAGATAAACCACATCCATTGGCTCCCCATTATCTACCGATCTGGTAATGTCCTCACAAAATTCCACTAAATTAGTTAGGCACGACCTGCCCTTTATAAACCCATGCTGTGTTTGCCCAATGGGACAATTTCCATCCAGATGCCTCGCTATTTCTTCCTTGATGATAGATTCCAGCATTTTCCCTACTACCAAAGTTAAGCCCACTGGCCTATAATTACCAGCTCTCTGCCTACCTCCTTTTTAAAAAAAACAGTGGTGTCACGTTTGCCAATTTCCAATCCGCCAGGACCACCCCAGAGTCTAGTGAATTTTGGTAAATTATCACTGCATTTGGAATTTCCCTAGCCATCTCTTTTAGCACTCTGGGATGCATTCCATCAGGGCCAGGAAACTTGACTACCTTTAGCCCCATTAGCTTGCCCATCACTACCTCCTTAGTGATAACAATCCTCTCAAGGTCCTCACCTGTCATAGCCTCATTTCTATCAGTCACTGGCATGTTATTTGTGTCTTCCACTGTGAAGACCGACCCAAAAAACCTGTTCAGTTCCTCAGCCATTTCCTCCATCTTGCTTTCAATCATCTTGGCTTTCCTTACCCCTGCAGGCTATCCGAATTCCAATTTATCTGCCAATTCAGTTCACTGACTCTTGGTTACTTTCTGTAAACCAGTCAGAGTTAAATCTTCCATCTTTAAAGTCTTAGTAGTTTTCAGCACCATTTTGGATTATAACCTATATAGTAAGCCTCACAGTAACTCCAATTCCGTTGACCAGTATCTCAGTAAAGGAATCACAGATCTCACCATTTAACAATACATCCCAGAACCAAGGTTTACTATTCAACATCCAGTAACTTGCTTTCTATGATTCACAAATTCCCACCAAATTATTACTAATCCGCACCCCTGCAAGACCCCCCTTTTTGTGTTACGATCCCAGGTGATATTTATAACTGGATGGGAAGATCAGTGAATGGAACCCTAGCTCTCAAAAGACTATGGGTGGGTTTCTCCAGCCACACCCACCTGGTGACTGCAAATTCCTGCCCGAGGTCAATGAACTTACATGAGCCATGTCCCACCCGTGGCGATCTTGCGGTGGGGGGGGCAGAAGAATCCAGCCCTATAATGTTTTTATTTTGTTTTTCTAAAATGGGGGGAGAAACAGAATCACAGGATTACTAACTATTAGACATGACAAATTGGAATATGATACAATATACCTTTTTAATTACACAAATTTTAGGATTGATACAGATTACAAAGTACATCTTAATCTTCAATGGTCTCATTAACGCACAAGATGACTGTGGGCAAATACACTCTCCACTCTGAACTAGTGAATGTTTGTGGATGTCTCCTCTGAATCCCCCCCCCCCCCAGATGATTGTTGCGTGACAGTTTCCAAACTCCTTAAAATATGCTTTAAAATCTTCTCTCATAATTCTGCTTTCCCTCAGCAGTTTGCCTTCAGAGATCCAGACCAGGTTTTCCAAATTACACCTTTAAACAAAAGCTTCTGTTCCACTGTCAACAGCGATCCCAGTCCTGGATTTTACACCAATTCATTTAGAATTTATTTGTCTTGACTGCCGTGCAAACTGCTCACAATTGCTTTAATTCTCGATTCCCAGACTCTTATGAAAATAGTATCAGACATTTTGTTTACTTTGTGAAGACTGCTGTCTAACTCAGCACTTTGTTTATTTACTCTTCCTTGAATCCTTCTGGACGATATCTTGATCTCCATTCACTTAACTTCTTGGGATACTTCTCCTCATTTGTCTAGTGTCCTTAACTAGCAGGACTTTAGATTTCCAGCATCTGTTTTCTTAACTAGTATTTCATAGTATGGCTTTTCTTTGTGCAAAGCTGAGCAAGATGTTTCCCCTCTCTCCTTCTAAATCAACTGCTTCTAGCATAGCTATGAGAGCTCCTTTCTCTCTCACTATTTCTCTTGAATTGCAATCCTATCTACCTTATAAGATTCCATTTGCTAAGCAACACCCACATTTTATCCCTATAATTTTTCACACTGTAGCCGTCTCTACTAAGCACAGATGAAACCTAACCAACTCCCAGGCATACATTCTCGAACTTGAGGGGGTCTCTTTTTTTTAAGGCGGTGATGATGAGGAATTTGTTTTCTCACCAAAAGCTGTTGGCCTGTGAAATTCTCTTTCTCGGAGAGTAGTGGAGGCTGGGTAATTGAATGTATTCAAGAGTTAGTCAGATTTTTGATTGACAAGGGAATGGAGTGTTATGGGGACAAGTAGGCAAATGGAGTTAAGGTCGCAATCCGATCAGCCGCAATCTTTTATTGAAAGACAAAGCGGGTTTTGAGGGTCTGAATAGTCTACATTTCCTGTCATGAGTTATTGGAAATTTATGCATTGGTTAGTTAAGATGTGGCACTTTAAATTGTCATGAGATGATTTAAAGTAAAGACAAATTTCACTTTCTAATATTTGTGTTATACTGTTTTCACTATCCTGCTTGACTGACGTGAAATTTTAATTGAAACCAGATTAAAGAAAATAACTTGTTCAAAAATCACAACTTGAGCAATATGAACCTAATTTTAAAACACATAAAATTGTGTAATAACTATATAATGACCTCATCTTAAACAGGCATTGAACACTGGGAATTTTGATTCTGGAAGAACCTTTGTTTTTGTATATTTATATGCACATTCTTTTAAATATAAATAAGTTTGAGTGTTCTGTTGGAAACGAGTTATATAAAAAGTAATGTACATATCCTATGTGAATCACACTATACATTGAGAAGTGTATGCTTTTCCGCTTCCAAGCTGTTTCGTTTGTTTGGCCATTTTTGATTTTGCCTACACTAATGCTGATTTTCCTGTCTCCCTTTCAAAATTAAAATCGCTTATTATCACAAGTAGGCTTCAATGAAGTTACTGTGAAAAGCCCCTAGTCGCCACATTCCGGCGCCTGTTCGGGGAGGCTGGTACGGGAATTGAACCATGCTGCTGGCCTGCTTTAATAACCAACCCCAAAAGTAACTACCAGAGAGTGGTTTTCATGTAAAGTTGCTGTTTTTCCCTCTTTTTAAAAAAAAAAGGTTGCTAGACTTTCAGCCAAATGAATAACATGGCTATTAGGCTAAACCTTCATAGAAACCTAATGGGAGACTGAGAGCATTTTTTTTCTTAAAAGATGTTCACCGGCACCATACGATACCCTGATACCATGGTGCCTCCACAGTTTAGTACAATGCTCGCTAATGGCCAGACCATAAATGCAGGTACAATTGTTAATTGGGCATGCCTGTACTTAACAGTATTTGGTTGTACCTTTTCTAAATTACTCCATTTAATTGTCTTTAAGTAAAAAATCTGACTTTTGTTAATGTAATCAGCATTGAGGTCAAAACCTCTGGTGGGATTTATTCCATTTTGAATTATTTTGCGTTGCTTTCAGACAGTGTAAAACTACTTTGGGTCGCTGCATGATACAATTTGTACAACTGTCCTTCGAGTACAATAATATAATTGGTTTCTGTTTCCAGAACTTGTAGGTTCCATCTACTGCTCACTTCAGTTTTTCAATAACTCTTGTATGATTGTAATTCAGTGAAATGAACTGGAATTCTCCCTGAGAGCCAAGCCAAAGTGAAATTAATATGGGCCAATTGTCCAAAGGCTGCAGCAAGTTGATATTTTAGCATTGTGGAACTTCGGACTTTTGAGGTGTATGAGAAAACTTTATTGGCCGATTGCGTTATACCAAAGGTTGAGTCTAGTTGGGAGAGGTTTTCTTTGTAATTTGGAAGGGTTGAAATGCAGTTTTCCTAGTCATTATCTTTAATTCACACCCAAATTTTCTCCCCCTCTCCACATGTTGACCACATCCAATAAATATTTTAATTATTATACTTTGCTCCACTTTACCCAGCTAAAACTGTTGTTTGTTGTTACAAAGATGCAGACCAATGGATTATGCAAAAAAAAAAGTGGGAGAGATTGGGGGACAATTTACAGTATTTGTGGTATTAAAGAAATGAAGGCTGAAGATGGCTAGATAAAATCTAAAGCTAGTGTTTTACAATAAAATATTTGTTGCAGCATCTAGTAATTCAGGAAATGTTGCAGTAATGGAAAAGCAGCTGTTTTTCATTGTTCCACACCGAACATATGGGGAAAACGTGCCAGCTGAAATGTGATGGACAAGACGTTCAGACATAGAGGAAGTTCATACAAGCAGGAAATGTGTATGGAAGCAGAAAGCTTTGAGTTCTTTGTTTGTTTCCTATTATGAAGGAAACAGAAATGAATGCTGGCTTGTTTGAAGGATATTACGCAATAATTCTGTTGCTCAAGGTGCATGGGGGTAGTCTTGTTGGATGGGAAATTGTTAGTGTGCTGATACTAAAAGGAGGTGAAGGAAATTGCATTTATGCAATATCAAAAGCGCACTAGTTTGATGCTTAATTCAGCACCTCATTGCTCCAACTATCACCAAACTATTGTCGGCAGTACTTAACTGTTGTTCAGCAATGTTCTAGCAAGTGTGCAAGAACACAGAATGCATAATTATCTTTACATTTTATTTTACAATTCATATGGGCAGGCTACAAAAACAAATGACCAATTATGCTTTACTGAAATGTTGGTGAGAATTTATTTAATGCTTGAACCTGGTTCTAACGAGAACGCTGACTACTTTATGTATGAACCTGATTCCATAATTCCTAAATAACGGGATCCTGTGTCTAACAATATCGATCAAGTTAGAACCTTTTATATCGGTACCAGACCACAATGTACTTTCAATGTTTTTTTTAGGGTTTTAATGTTATAATGTTTAATGGTGATTTGCGAAGATTATGCATGGTGGTTTAATGATTGAGAGGACCATGCATGGTGGTAATGGACTGGGAAATAATTTGAACAGTGGTGTGGTTAAATTAAATAAAATAAATGCTGTAGATAGTCTTGCAGGTTGGGCAGAAACAGCACAAACTGTTTTTAAGTTTGGTGATCTTTCACCGGTTTCGATGATGGATCACAATCTGAGCATTTCTATTCCCAGATGTTGCATGACCCCTATTCCCAGCATCCATGATATTTTGCTTTTGTTGTAGTGCTCTTCAGACCTGAACAGCACTGGCAAAACACACTATTCTATACTATCCTTCCGTCATGGTGATCTTTTAACAAATCTGTTGACATGCTAGGCTACTTTGCAGCCCATTAAGAGTTGCTCTTTTACTGTAGAGTTGGAGCTGTGAAGAGATGAGAAAGTTGCAGTGGGCAAAAATCTGGTGGATGGAGTATCTGTGGAAAAATGTGAAGTTGTTCACTTTGATAGGAAGAGTATTAATGGAGAACTATTGCATAATTTTGGCAGGAAGAGTATTACTTAAATGGAGAACAACTGCAAACTAGAGGGGCTAATTGGCTATTTCTGCACCTATAGCATACATTTGTCGTATGTAGTCCCACCAGGCTGCAGGCTCTCTTTCCCCGTCTTTCTGAACAGTCAGTTGTTTTTAATGTTCATTTTATATCTGATGCCACAAATGGCCAGATATGTTCAATCGCTGCTTTCCACGATGAGGTAACTATGATGCTATTATACTTGGCTACTCTAGCCAAGTATAATGTGCTATGCCAGTGGTAGGCAATCTGCGGCTTGGGTGCCACATGTGGCCCATCAGGGTTCCGAGTGTGGCCCACAGGTCATTTTGCCTGCGCGTGTGCAGAGTTGCCACATTTCGGTGGCTTCCATTTGCATAGCTTTTCTCCTATCGGCATGACTTGAAGTGATGCGCACGTAATGGGAGGTGCGTGCTGACTGAGATGCTGTGCCACCTCCGCATCCAATCAAGTATAAATATTTATCTTGCTTTCACCACTTGAAGATGACGGTTCCATTAATATATGAATGATTAAGCATTTTCTCTGATTGTTGTGAAATATTCAGATATACTAAATCTTATTCCAGGATCATAGTTAATGAACATGTCCGATTCAATCTTGCGAGCCACTCATGCGGCCCACTCACTGACCTCCCTGTTTTATGTAGTGCTATCATTGTCCTACCAGTGAGTGCCTTTGTGATTTGTGAACATGGTCTGTATGATTGATTTTTGAAGTTGATGGACCTTAATTCTCCTCTTCTTGCATGTTTAAAATAGTAAAAGCCTGAAAGCCAAAATTGTAGGATAATCTGGTGCCCAATTCATGGGAGGAATCTTGAATTGAACTGCTTTTGGCCATTTGAGCCAGCTGTTAACACCATGGGACCATTTTACACCTGTAAGTCAGAAAAATTAAATGTACTTGGAAACAGGTGACTTTTTTTTCTGGCACTATTCTAATCTTCTAAACAGTTCTGACAGCGCAGCAATATCCTGATGGTTGAGAAGTCTACCTTGAAATTGATGGTGAATAATGAAAACTGTCAGAATTTTCATGTGCCTGTGGAAACCCATCATGTTAATGCAAGAATGTTCACTTACAATCAACATGCACCTTTTACACCATGAAAATACTTGACCTGCTGAAAACCATTACAACGAAAGTGAGGTGCATGTTTTATTAAAAATAAAACTTGGCTGTTTAAAATGTACGTTTTAACCTCCCAAGAGAATTTAAGAGCCATAAATAACTGGTGAAGAAGGAGTATGCAATAAGAATGCTGTTTCTAATTGCTCCCATGTTGTTGATTTGGTAGTTAGAATTGTTTTAATCCAGCGGTAATCGATAGCCGAGTACTAGGAACTTCTTTCCTTCTGGGAGAAGTGCCAGCTCTCCACTCAGTATCTCCTCAGATAATTGCTGTGCTGAACTTGTCAGCTTGGGGCAAACGAGGAAGAATCAATACCTTGCTACTCTGCTTCATTTAACCAAAACCCCTGAGAACCATGTCACTGGCCTTTGTCATTCATTTTCTTGTATTCTCTTTTTTATGTTTAATGTCAATTGCTGGCTGTTCATCATCCATACATTATGAATGGGGGTGGGTGGGGGAAGGAGGTTGGCTGCTTTTAATAATTATACAGTTTAGGCATTGACTTATTGAGATTATTTTTGTGTATTTGCAGACAGAGTCCGACATGGGCCTCAGTTCATATCAACAGAAAGCGTAAGTATCTTGGGCTTTTCTGCCAGATGTTGACACCCCAATTCAAAGTTTAAATGAGAACAAAGCTTTTAATTGAAATAAAAATACAATTAATCATCCTACAATGGTCGTAATAGTTTCGGAGGTTTCAGCCATCTACTGTTTTCTCATTTCCTGCTTTCCCTTCCCCCAAACTTGATTCATTTGAAAGAGTTAATTTGTCGTGACTACCCTTGGGTGATCCTCTTCCTTACCTGTTGTCTAGCTTTGCTATGTCTGTTGCATTAATTGAAGCCTCTATGCTGTGTCTCTAAAATTGTTAGAAGCTCATGCTTGTACAAATTTGAACTCGAGGTTGTTAGAAAATCTTAATCATAGACTGTTGCTAACTTTCCCATTAACCCTTATCAAATGGTGTTACTGTATTTTGAGACAAACAATGGGATCTAACGTCATGGTGGCCTGATTTGCAACTATGTAAATAAATAGTGACTGGATCCAGGAACATCAGTTCAGAATGATGTGTTGATATGCATGAGTTCGTCAGTGTGCCTGAAAACAGAACCAACTTCATAACATACAATCTGAAGGCATAAAATTACTGGTGCAAATGTGTAGCTCAGTTGTGCAAGGGCACCAAAGTATCTTAAACTATTCTGGACAAGTAAATTTCAGTATTTCCTGTCAAAATTAATTATTTCCCTCATTGAAAAAATGTTTTGTATTGGGGGATAAAAGGGGTTATCCCACTTTTCTGATCCATTTGCAGTTTTGCATATCTAACGTCGATGGATTTGGTAGTTTGTATCCTCCCTGAAATATTCTGATGTTGGTTACAGATGACAAGTATTGCGTTATGTAGTTCCATGGCATATCTTGAGGGGATAACCAAGAGTTGGTGCATGCTGAGTGAGCATCAGTACGTTAGATTAGTATGTCCTGTTTCATTCTAGTGCCTCCACAAATGGATTAATGCAAGATGGACAAAGAAACTGAGGTATTGGAAGTAGTACTCCAATACTTAATTGATGGTCAGAGTTTTAAGCAGATAAGAAGTGGAGATGCAAATGGATTTGGAGAGAAAATTGGAGAAAGACTTGTGCACTTATAGTCTGTTGCCAGTGGAGTGAAGGTGCACAAGAGGCTGGAGTCAGCAATGAAGTGTGGGGTTGTGCAGACAGGATTAAGCTTGGCCATGAGGAATATGAAGATGAGGGATTTGGCCGCAGGAAGCAAACGTAGGTCAGCGAGGATTTGGATGAAGAGCAATCGAGTTCGTAGAACCCTACAGTGCAGAAGAAGGCCATTTGGCCCATCGAGTCTGCACCAACTCTCCAAAAGAACACACTGTCTAGGGTCACTCTCCTGCCCTATCCCCTTCACCCCACCTAACCTGCACATCTTTGGACTGTGGGAGGAAACTGGATGACTTGGAGGAAACCCACGCAGGCACTGGGAGAACGTGCAAATTCCACACAGTCACCCAAGGCTGGAATCTAATCTCAACGCTCCCTGGCGTTGAGACATAAGTGCTAACCACTGTACCACAGTGTTCTGTGTGGGACAGGTTATTGACTCGATGGAGTTTGAAAGTGGAGGATGCCAGGCCAGTAGATAACGTTGGGGTCTGAAGGTGAAAAAGGTAAACCAGAATGGCATTAATGCTGGAAGAATTGAATTGAGTGTCTAGGTGTTTCATGTTTTAATTTTTCCAATTAAGGGGCAATTTAGCATGGCCAGTCCACCTTACCTGACCATCTTAGGGTTCTGGGGGTGAGACCCCTGCTGATACTGGGAGAATGCGCAAACTCCACACAAACAGTAACCCGTGGCAGGATCGAACCCGGGTCCTCTGTGCCATGAGGCAGCAGTGATAATCACTGCGCTAGGTGTTAAGAGAAATTGTAATTTATTATGGGTCTGAAGGTAAGCTTGAGAGTTGAACAAGATACTGAAGTTATCAAACAATCTCTTTCAGTTCAAGGGTGGAATAGGGAAGGAGCCTAGCTGGTGGCAGGGGCTAAAGGTGATGGTATCAAGTCTTTCAGTTAAAGGAAGGTTAGATTTATTAGATTGGATTTTGGACAAACAGTCTGTCAGCGTAGAAGCTGAGTTCAATATGTTTCCTCTTCGGAAACTTGAACTTGTCTCTGCACAGATGTTGCCAGACTTGTTGAGTTTCCCAGCACTTTGCAGATGCTGGAAATCTGAAACAAACAGTATTTTACATATTTAAAATATATTGACAAGCGATTTGTGGAGGGGTTTAGAGTGATCTTGAAATTAGTCTATTGCATGGTACTTGAGCAAGCTGAATTTAAGTCTGCGCAGATGAGGGTCAGCATATAGGTGAGGAAAAGCATATAGAAGAGGAGGGAGCAAAGGATAAATCCTTGGGAGGTAATGATGCCTGCAGTAGTAGGAGAAACTGCTGGAGACGTTCTAGATGTGTACAGATCAGGAGGAGGTGGAACCATACAATATGGATTTATTCAAATTCAGTTCCCTGCCAATTTGTAAATGCATTGGGGTGAGTTCATTTGCAAGCAGCATGCTATATGCTGAACTCTGGTACTTGCTATTAAGTAAATCTGGATGTTTTGGCACAACAACCTCATTTAATGTCAGTGTTTTAACATTCTGAATAATTCAGTATGTTCTTAATATAACTGTCTAATACACAACATGCCAAAATTAAACTATTCCTGCAAACCAAAGCACTGATTCAGTGTTGATAGTTTAAAGGACCATTGGAGAAGTTCATCTTTATTGACCCATACAGCAATCAGCCTCTTGGTTGCCAACAGCTTGCATTGTAAAATTTCAAAAGGGTGAGAAATTTGAAAGTATGTTCTCAAGAAAATCTTGTACTTTGTGCAAGTGAAAAATCTTAATGTATAGTTTACTACTGACAATGCTCAGCGTATCAGCAGGCACATTATGTAGATTCCACCCAGTGCACAGAAGGCTACATTATTGCCTGTAGAGTTGATACAGTATTCAAATGTTATCTGAAAGGATATGAATATAATGTACAAATCCTCCGAGGACAAGATTAATTAATTTAAAAATTAGTAAGCAAAATATTCAGTCATTGGCCTAAAGGCGAAGGAAACAGATGCGATTCTGCTTTCCAGTGAACTTCAAAACCGTGGAATTGCACCACATGGAAGGAGGCCATTGGCCTGTCGCAGTGTGCTGCCCTGGGAGCTACATAAATAACTCCCCCTGCCCTGCAAATCTTTCCTCTTCAATTATTTATCCAGCTCTCATTAGAAAATTAGCATGATCAGTTTGGGCAGTGTATTTAACACGCGGGTCAATGTCTGGAGTTGATGGGAGGATAGAATCGTTATTGATATGGGGATTGACATTACATTAGTTACTGATTATGTTTACTGTTGGGTATAAATTTGGGAGAAAATGTGAAAAAGGAGGAAAATAAAATATTTAACAAAAAAAATAAACATTTCAGAGAGCGCAAGGGTGAATTGCAACAATTCTTAGTTGCTGTCTGGCGCAAAAGTAAAACTGGAAAGGTGGCCAAACCATGGCATACAAGGGACATTAGAGAGAGTAGAGTGGTTAGCACTGCTGCATCACAGCTCCAGGATTCCAGGTTCAATTCCAGCCTCGGTTGACTGTATGGAGTTTGCACTTTCTCCCCGTGTCTGCATGGGTTTCCTCCGGGTGCTCCGGTTTCCTCCCACAGTCCAAAAAGGTTGGTTTAGCACACTGGGCTAAATAGCTGACATGTAATGCAGAATAAGGCAGCAGCGCAGGTTCAATTCCCGTACCGGCCTCCCCGAACAGGCGCCGGAATGTGGCGACTAGGGGCTTTTCACACAAGAAGCAATTATTATTATGATGTGCAGGTTAGGTGGATTGGCCATGATAAATTGCCCCTCGGTGTCCAAAAGTTTAGGTGGGGCTACTGGGTTATGGGGATAGGGTGGAGGTGTGGGCTTAAATAAGGTGCTCTTTCCAAGGGCTAGTGCAAACATGATGGACCAAATGGCCTCCTCCTGCACTGTAAATTCTATGATTCTATTGGATCCAAGGAAGAAGCTACAGATTGCCCAGAGAACACAACAGACCTGAGGATTGGGAGCAGTCCAAAGTATTGATTGAAGGCAAAAATGGAACCAGAGAGTAAGCTTGCGGGGCACATAAAAACGGACTGAGGATATGTGAGGAGAAAAAGATTGACCGAAGACACATGTAATTCCCTTACAGTCAGGAAGAAGGGATTTAGCTGATCGTTTCACAGTAACTTAATTTAAAGCCTACTCGTGACAATAAGCAATTTTCATTCATTTCATTCATTCAGTGGATGTGGTTTATTTGGACTTTCAGAAGGCTTTTGACAAAATCTCACGAGATTAGCGTGTAAAATGAAAGTGCGTGGGATTAAGGGTGATGAATTGAGATGGGTAGAAGACTGGTTGGCAGATGGAAACAGAAAGAATAAACAGGTCTTTTTCTGAATGAGGGGGCAGTACTGGGGTACCGCACGGATCTATGCTGGGCCGCCAGATATTCGCAATGTATATGAATGATTTAGATAAGGGAACTAAATGTAAGATCTCCAAATTTGCAGATGATGCAAAACCGGGTGGGAGAGCGAGCTATAATGAGGATACAGAAGCTTCAGTGTGATTTGGAGAAGCTGTGTGAGTGGGCAAATGCATGCCAGGTGCTGTACGATTTGGATAAATGTGAGGTATCCAGGATGGCTGATTATTATCTGAATGACTGAGGGCCACAGGCGGGGGGAGGGGCTAGTCCTCCCAAACGTACGGTCCTGCTCCTCAGTGAATGCGGCAAAGGTGCGGGGCTGGGTTGGGGGGAGGGGGTGGGGGGAGAGGAGGAGAGGAAATAGTCCCGATGGGTTAAGATGGAGGAGGATTCGTGTAGGAGGCAGGTTATGGGGTCCGCTCCCATTGGCATCAGGGCTCATCCCTGCCTAAGCAGCCAATCTAAAGTCAGGTGTCGGACTCCAACACTTGGGGGTCACTGGGGAATATACATCAACAGCCTGGAGCTTAATTGCTCAACAATAAACTAAATTAGATATCAGTCCCTCTGATGCAGCCTCTTGGAAGTGCTTCTGAAGTCTGAGCATGTTACCAAGTGAAGCCGCCACATATTTGAACTTCCAATATGGTCTCCTAAAATACAAAGCTAATAAATCTATTTTGCTGAGATCTACTGGGACCCGTTCTAAATGTACAAAGAACAAAGAAATGTACAGCACAGGAACAGGCCCTTCGGCCCTCTTGTGCCGACCTGCTGCCCGTCTAAACTAAAATCTTCTACACTTCCTGGGTCCATATCCCTCTATTCCCATCCTATTCATGTATTTGTCAAGATGCTCCTTAAATGTCATTATCGTCCCTGCTTCCATCACCTCCTCAGGCAGCGAGTTCCAAGCACCCACTACCGTCTGTGTTTAAAAAAAAAAAAAAAAACTTGCCTTGCACATCTCCTCTAAACCTTGCCCCTCACACCTTAAACCTATGCCCCCCTAGTAATTGACCCCTCTATCCTGGGAAAAAGCCTCTGACTATCCACTCTTTCTATGCCCCTCATAATTATGTAGACCTCTATCAGGTCACGCCTCAACCTTTGTCGTTCCAGTGAGAACAAACCGAGTTTATTCAACCGCTCCTCCTAGCTAATGCCCTCCATACCAGGCAACATCCTGGTAAATCTCTTCTGCATCCTCTCTAAAGCCTCCACATCCTTCTGGTAGTGTGGTGACCAGAATTGAACACTATACTCCAAAGTGTGCCTAACTAAGGTTCTATACAGCTGCAACATGACTTGCCAATTCTTATACTCAATGCCCTGGCCAATGAAGGCAAGCATGCCGTATGCCTTCTTGACTACCTTCTCCACCTGTGTTGCCCCTTTCAGTGACATGTGTACCTGTACACCTAGATCTCTCCGACTGTCAATACTCGAGGGTTCTACCATTCACAGTATATTCCCTCCCTGTATTAGACCTTCCAAAATGCATTACCTCACATTTATCCGGATTAAATTCCATCTGCCATCTCTCCGCCCAAGTCTCCAAACGATCCAAATCCTGCTGTATCCTCTGACAGTCCTCATCGTTATCCGCAATTCCACCAACCTTACTAATCAGACCAGTTACATTTTCCTCCAAATCATTTATTTGTACTACAAACAGCAATGGCCCCAGCACTGATCCGTGCGGAACATCACTAGTCACAGCCCTCCATCAGAAAAGCACCCTTCCATTGCTGCCCTCTGCCATCTACGACCTAGCCAGTTCTGTATCCATCTTGCTAGCTCACACCTGATCCCGTGTGACTTCACCTTTTGTACCAATCTGCCATGAGGGACCTTGTCAAAGGCCTTACTGAAGTCCATATAGAAAACATCCATTGCCCTACCTGCATCAATCATCTTTGTGACCTTTTCGAAAAGCTGGTGAGACACAACCTCCCCTTCACAAAAGCGTGCTGCCTCTCGCTAATACGTCCATTTGCTTCCAAATGCGAGTAAATCCTGTCTCAAAGAATGCTCTCCAGTAATTTCCCACCACTGATGTAAGGCTCACCGTCCTGTAGTTCCCTGGATTATCCTTGCTACCCTTAAAAAAAGGAACAACATTGGCTATTCTCCAGTCCTCCAGGACATTCCTTGAAGACAGTGAGGATCCAAAGATTTCTGTCAAGGCATCAGCAATTTTCTCTCGAGCCTCCTTCAGTATTCTGGAGTAGATCCCATCAGGCCTGGGGACTTATCCACCGTAATATTTTTCAAGGTGCCCGACACCTCGTCTTTTTGGATCTCAATGTGACCCAGGCTATCTACACACGCTTCTCCAGACTCCACATCAACCAATTCCTTCTCTTTAGTGAATACTGATGCAAAGTATTCATTTAGTACCTTGCCCATTTCCTCTGGCTCCACACACAGATTCCCTTGCCTATCCTTCAGTGGGCCAACCCTTTCCCTGGCTACCCTCTTGCTTTTTATGTACGTGTAAAAAGCCTTGGGAAATTCCTTAACCCTATTTGCCAATGACTTTTCGTGACCTCTTCTAGCCCTCCTGACTCCTTGCTTAAGTTCCTTCCTACTTTCCTTATATTCCACACAGGCTTAGTCTGTTCCCAGCATTCTAGCCCTGACAAATGCCTCCTTTTTCTTTTTGACGAGGCCTACAATATCTCGCGTTATCCAAGGTTCCCAAAATTTGCCGTATTTATCCTTCTTCCGCACAGGAACATGTCGGTCCTGAATTCCTTTCAACTGACATTTGAAAGCCTCCCACGTGTCAGATTTACAGTCAAACATCCACCTCCAATCTAGGTTCTTCAATTCCCACCTAATATTGTTATAATTAGCCTTCCCCCAATTTAGCACATTCACCCTAGGACCACTCTTATCCTTGTCCACCAGCACTTTAAAACTTACTGAATTGTGGTCACTGTTCCCGAAATGCTCCCCTACTGAAACTTCTACCACCTGGCTGGGCTCATTCCCCAATACCAGGTCCAGTACAGCCCCTTCCCTAGTTGGACTATCTACATTGTTTTAAGAAGCCTTCCTGGATGCTCCTTACAAACTCTGCCCTGTCCAAGCCCCTTGCACTAAGTGAATCCCAGTCAATATTGGGGAAGTTGAAGTCTCCCATCACAACAACCCTGTTGCTTTTACTCCTTTCAAAAATCTGTCTACCTATCTGCTCCTCTATCTCCCGTTGGCTGTTGGGAGACCTGTAGTAAACCCCCAACATTGTGACTGCACCCTTCTTATTCCTGATGTCTACCATATAGCTTCGCTGCCCTCTGAGGTGTCCTCCTGCAGTACAGTTGTGATATTCTTCCTAACCAGTAGCGCAACTCTGCCACCCCTTTTACATCCCCCCCATCCCGCGTGAAACATCTAAATCCTGGAACGTTTAGGTGCCAATCCTGTCCTTCCCTCAACCAGGTCTCTGTAATGGCATCAATATCATAGTTTCAAGTACTAATCCAAGCTCTAAGTTCATCTGCCTTACCCGTTATACTTGCATTAAAACGTATGCACTTCAGGCCACCAGACCCACTGTTTTCAGCAACATCTCCCTGTCTGCTCTTCCTCAGAGCCATACTGGCCCCATTTCCTAGTTCTCACTCAATGTTTTCACCTTCTGACCTATTGCTCCGGAAGTATACCCCTCTTCACCCCCAACCGGTAAAATCCATTTGTTTATGTGAATGGTGTTGGGTAACGTTCCTGTTGACAATTATATTTTAATATATAAGAACATTGTATATATCCTTTTTTTTTTGCTTTTTAATGATTCCATACAAAGAAATGCTGGGTTTTTTTCTACGGCAAATAGGGTGTGTTAAATATGGTTAATTCAGAGGTGTAAAAGATTGTTTGACCTTCCTGGGAATTTTGACCCTGAGGTACTTTTTTTCACAGGCTTGTTCAAAAATTGTGATGAAAATAGTGCCTTTTCATGTTGATTTGCTTTACTCTTGTTGCTAGATTTGACTTGCACGGTAGCAGTAAAAATAATTTGCAGAATGAATTGAATGTAATCTGCCAAGTTGAAAATATTTGACTGTCGCTGGGAGAGAAATGCATTCATACAAGAATCTTAATCATTGGGCAGTAGCTTTATGAAGAGATCAATATGGGGAGAAGGCATTAAGTAACAGACTTACTTTAACTCCTGTTTGTTCGACTTTGAAGTGGTACAGTAAGTGTTCACTTGGTCTCATCTATATTAAGGACATAGAGGCATTAGAAGGTTGCTCATTTATTTATGATGAGATGAACCAAGTAACAAAGGAGTGAAATATTGCCAATGCAGTATTTGTGTCCAGAGTAAACTCCACTCCTCACGACTAATCCAAATAAAATACAGTAATTCATGGCAGTACAAGATGGAAATTGTTTTTAAAAACTCAGCTCCGAGTTCATAAAATTTAGAACTAACAATTATAAAGCAGAGCTTTGCTGTCCATGTTGCATATACAATACCATGGCATTTTTAAATGCCTTAATTCGCTGTGCAAAGTATTTTACATTGCTATCCCTATCTATCTAATTACTAATAATAATCTTTATTAGTGTCACAAGTAGGCTTACATTAACACTGCAGTGAAGTTACTGTGAAAATTCCCTAGTCGCCACACTGCAGGTACACTGAGGGAGAATTCAGAATGTCCAATTTACCTAACAGCACGTCTTTTGGGACTTGTGGGGGGTGGTTTGTTGGCGGAGAGAATTTGGAAGCTTGTTTAAAATAAAAGGTTTTTGGTAAGGTACCGGAGGTTATTGTGTCCATGGATGCAGAGCATGAGTTTGATGGGGTAGAGCGGAGGTATTTATTCAACGTCCAGGGGAGGTTCAGATTCGGGCTTATGTTTATCTCCTGAGTGTGGTTACTGTATGCTGCCCCCATGGCTAGTGTAAGGACAAACTTGATGAGCTCAGGAGATTTCCAGCTACATTGGGGCACGAACAGGGGTGCCTGCTGCTGTTTGCACTGGCTATTGAACCTTTGGCTGTTGCGCTCTGGGCATCAAGAAAGTAGTTGGGTATTGTAAGCGGAGGCAGGAAGCATAGGGCCTCTCTGTATGCGGATGACTTGTTGCTGTACATTTTGAATCCATTGGGATGTATGGATAAGATAATGAGATATTTAACAGAGAAAAGGGTTGGGGATCTGTTCGTGAAAGGGAAGGTTAGGAGAGCTGCAGGAAAGATACCAGTTGCCAAGGGGAGTGACCTCTGGTATATGCAGGTGCAGGACTTTGTGTGGAAGAAGCTAGCCTCTGTCCTCAGCTGCTGGAGCATACCTTGCTGGACGTATTGTTAACATGGGACTAGCTGGGGGATGGGAAGATTTGTGAACAATAACGGCTGGTTGGTGGGTAAAGAGAAGGCGCCAATTGAGGAAATAAACTGGGAGAAAAAGTTGGTATTTGGATGGGGGCTATGGAATTAAATTATGCACCGGGTGAATGCGACACCAGTAGAGGATATGAGCAAGAGATGTGTAGGGAGCCGGCAAATCATGTCCATGTAAATGCTTTGGTTGTGTCCAGGGCCGCATGGTAGCACAGTGGTTAGCACTGTAGCTTCACATTGCCAGGGTCCCTGGTTCGATTCCCGGCTGGGGTCGCTGTCTGTGCGGAGTCTGCCCGTTCTCCCCGTGACTGCGTGGGTTTCCTCCGGGTGCTCCGGTTTTCTCCCACTAGTCCCGACATATGTGCTGTTAGGTCATTTGGACAGTCTAAATTTTCCCTCTGTGTACCTGAACAGGCGTCAGAATGTGGTGACTGGGGATTTTCACAGTAACTTCATTGCAACGTAACCCTACTTGTGACAATAAATATTACTATTATTATGCCCGAGATTAGTGGGTTTTTTAGACCCCGATTTTAAGTAGTACTGTTGTAGATCATGGGGGTGAAAATGTTGCTGTACCCATTGGTGGCGATCTTTCCGTTGTCTGAGCTCTTAAACATTCAAAAGAGGGGTTCTTCTGAAAGATATCCTTGTCACTATTCAGGGATTTGTTTGTGTGTGTGTGCGTGCGCGGGGGGGGGGGGGGGGGGGGGGGGGAGGAGGAGGGGAGAAAGAGAGAAATGACAAATTATTTGGACTGTTATGTTTTATGAAAGTTTGTGATTCGTGTACTTTGGTTTGGGATTTAAAAATATTTTTTTTAAATAGTTTAAAAATGTATATTTTTTCCAGACAGAAGTATCTTTGGAATGTGTTCTCAAAACTCTCAGACAAAGTGTTTTGGTTGGTGCATACTACATCAGGGACCTTCATTGTCATCTCCCCCAAACGTGCCTTCCCAAATGGTTTTTTTAAGCATACTTTTGCATAGTTTAGTGTAAAAATGTCCATGACAATTGTATTTGGGACAATATCTTCATTTATGAATTACTTGCATTTTTCCCCCTACTATTAATGTTTCAATTGAGATGTGACTCATTAGGAAGTGTTTTTATTGTATCAAGATGCAACATTATCAGTGACAAACATCTCGTATAAGTTCAACAACTTTTGACTGCAGCAACAGGATTTTGAGAGATTTGCCATCTGGCAGACTCTTGAACTTGCTTTCTCTCGGGTTTCTGTTTTATTTTCTTGAGCAGTTTTGAAATAACACCTGCAAACGAGAATTATTCATGTAAATCACAAAAGCTGTAGATATTGGTTTTTATCCGACGAGGCAATTGGAATTGGAAGCAGTGCAAGTGTTTACAAAGTAGTGAAGGATAGTTGGTAGGTGGTGAAAACCCAGTGCATTAAACTCCATAACCAAACTGAACAATTCTGAGTTTGCACTTTGAAATAGACTCTTCCATTGTGATTAAACATTTGTGTTATTATATAGTTAATGTTAGTTTGAGGGTTTTTTTGGAGCGCAGGGCACATTTTAAGTGCACGACCTGTTTAAAATTTCCTTGTGTGGCAAGAAAAGGGGTGGCTTGTGCACGGGCTGTGTGTGGTGTCTCAGCTTTCTGAACGTGAAGCATTTCCATCATGCTCCTCAAACATTCAATTCAAAGAGAAAATATAACAATTGATGACATGCTTCCTGAATGCCCTAATATTTTTGCCATTTTCCACTTTTATTATATATGCAATTATTTGTGATTTTTGCTTGACTTTTTGCACCTTTTTGTTTCACTTTTTAAAAATAAAAAAATAAAAGTACTTTTACATTAACAATTTAGCACCTCTATTTAAGAAAGCAGGAAACTATAGGCCAGTTAGCTTTAACAGCTGTCATAAGGAAAATATGGCACCCCATTATTAAGGAGGTAGTAGCAGGACATTTAGAAAGTCAGTACAATAAACTGCACAAAATAGAGCTCCTGGTGTAGGGAGTAATATAGCATGAATAGAAGATTTAGATAAGAGAAAGCAGCTAATGGGGAGAAATGGGTCATTTTCCATTTAGCAAGCTGTAACTAGTGATGTGCCATAGGGGCAAGTTGGGGCCTCAACTATTTGGAATCTGTATTAGGCATGTGGATGAAGGGACCGAATGTATGATTGCTAAATTTGGTGATGATGCAAAGTAAGTTGTCAAGAAGGTGCAAGAGATTTCGATTACGTTAAGTGAGTGGGTAAATATTTGATGATGGCGCGTAATGTGGGAAAACCGTGAACTTGTCTACTTTGACAGCAAGAATAGAAAAGCAGTATATTATTTAAATGCAACGGGATTAAAGACTCAACAGTGTAGAGGGATCTGTGTGCCCTGATCATTACAAAGAGTTGATATGCAGGTCTAGTAAGTGATTAGGAAGGCAAATTAATTTTGGTGTTTATTGTTAAGAGAAGCAAGCAGAAAAGTCAGGAAGTTGCTGCTGCAGCATTACAGAATATAATCTTGGTTTCTTTACTTAGGATGCAATTGCATTCAAATCTGATCAGAGAGGACTTACTCAACTGATTTCTGGTGAGGGGTTATCTTGTGAGGAAGGTTGAGTAGATTGGGCTTTACATAGTGGAGTTTAGAAGGATGAGTAATCTGATTGAAACGCAAGATCCCGAGGGGATGTGGTAGGGTGATTGTGGAGAGGTTGTTTTCCCCCCAGGTCTCGCACTAGGGGACAGTTTATAATGTAGGGGGTCTCCCACTAAAGACTGGGATGAGGAGGTCATCAGCCTGTGGAATTCCCTTCCCAGAGAGAGATGGAGGCAGGATCTTTGGATATAGTCAACGCAGATTTGAATAGGTTTGTTTGATAAAGGTCCTGGGGAAATGGACATCCAAGTAGATTTGAGGCCAAAATTGGATCGGCCATCATCTTATTGAATGGCAAGCAGTCTAAAATGGCTAGATTGCATACTCTTCATTCTTGTGTTCTTTTCAAACTCTTGGCACTTTAAAAATTAAAAGTGATGTTAGAATTGTAGGTGGAGGAAGCCCATTTTCTACTTTGGATCAATTGCCCCAGTATCCTCACCAGCAGGGAATCATCTGTTAGAACATTTTCTGATTTCTCGGCCAGTTTGCAGCAGGGATGAGGAATTCTAAAGTACTGGGAAAGGGGTTGTATCTCATTATAAAATAGTAGTTAGCGTTCTGCTCCTAGCTGGAATATTGTAATTTGAAGTATAATGGGAGTAAACCAAAGTAAAGGAGATGTGGATAAAATAAAAATTGAAGAAGGTGGCATATATTAGTACATTTATAATGAAGGAAAGACCGCGATAGCGTGGCCGAGTGGTCTAAGGCGCTGGATTTAGGCTCCAGTCATTTTGATGGCGTGGGTTCGAATCCCACTGCTGCCAAGGAGTATAATGAAGGAAAGAGTGTTCTAAGCAAATATGAAATGGTAGAAAATAAACTAGAAAACAAAGCGAAAGTGAACTGTAAAATTAAAATGAAAGAATGTAAAAAGTATTCTGCAGACAAAATATCAAAGCTAAACGGCTGACCATCGCCTATCGCTGCGCCACAAAGTCTAGTAACGATTGCCACTGCCTGAAGAACCCTTGTACCGATCCCCTTAAGGCAAACTTGATCCTCTCCAATTTAATAAATCCTGCCATGTCGTTAATCCAAGACTCCGCGCTTGGGGGTCTCGCATCTTGCCACTGAAGAAGGATCCTTCGCCGGGCTACCAGGGACGCAAAGGCCAGAGTACCGGCCTCTTTCGCCTCCTGCACTCCCGGCTCCTCTGCCACCCCAAATATTGCGAGCCCCCAGCTCGTCTCAACCCTGGATCCAACCACCCTTGACATTGTCTCTGCTACGCCCTTCCAAAAGACCTCCAGCGCTGGGCATGCCCAGAACATGTGGGTGTGGTTTGCAGGGCTCCCTAAGCATCTAGCACATCTGTCCTCTCTCCCAAAGAACCGGCTCAACCTTGCCCCGGTCATGTGCGCCCTATGCAGCACCTTAAATTGTATTAAGCTGAGCCTCGTGCAAGAGGATGAGGAGGAATTCACCCTCCTCCAGGGCAACCGCCCACGTCCCCTCGTCGATCTTCTCGCCCAACTCCTCCTCCCACTTGCCCTTCAGCTCCTCCACCGAGGCCTCCTCCTCCTTCTGCATCACCTGATATGTTGCCGAGATCCTCCCCTCTCCAACCAATACCCCCGAAAGCATCCAGCCCTGGACCCTTCGTGGCGGCAGCAGTGGGAACTCCACCACCTGCCACCTAACAAACGCCCTTGCCTACATATATCTGAAGGTGTTCCCCGGGGGGAGGCCGAACCTCCACTCCAGCTCACCCAGACTCGCGGATTTCCCGTCCACAAACAGGTCCCCCATCCTTTTAATGCCTGCCCTGTGCCAACTCAGGAACCTTCCACCCATTCTACCCGGGATAAACCGGTGGTTCTCCCGTATCGGGGACCACACCGAGGCCCCCACCACCCCCTGTGCCGTCTCTATTGCCCCCAAATTTTGAGGGTAGCCACCACCACCACCGGACTCGTGGTATACATCGTTGGAGGAAGCAGCAGAAGCGCCATCACCAGCGCCTCCAGGCTTGTGCCCACACAGGACGCCATCTCCAACCTCTTCCAGTTCCTCGACTCCCTCAACGCCATGGCCAGGGGTTCAATCGCGAGCAGGGGAGTCGGGACACCCCTGCCTCATCCCCCGGTACAATCGGAAATACTCTGACCTCCTTCTGTCCGTAGCCACACTCTCCACCGGGGCCTCATATAGCAATCTCACCCACCTGACGAACCCCTCCCCAAACCCGAACCTTTTCAACAGCTCCCACAGATACCCCCATTCCACCCTATCAAAGGTCTTCTCCGCATCCATCGCCACCACTATCTCCGCCTCCCCTTCCACTGCCGGCATTATAACATTCAAAAGCCTCCGTACGTTAGCATTCAACTGCCTCCCTTTCACAAACCCTGTCTGATTTTCATGTATGACCTGTGGCATACAGTCTTCTAACCTCGTGGCCAAAATCTTGGCCAGCAACTTTGCATCAACGTTTAGGAGTGAGATCGGCCTATATGACCCACACTGTAGGGGATCCTTGTCCCGCTTCAGGATCAAGGAGATCAGCGCCCTAGACATCGTCGGGGGCAGAGAGCCCCCCCCCCCCCCCCCCCCCCCCCCTGGCCTCGTCGAAGGCCCTTACCAACAGTGGGCCCAGCAGGTCCAAATACTTCTTGTAAAATTCATCCGGGAATCCATCTAGCCCTAGTGCCTTCCCCGTCTGCATGTTCCCTATCACTTTGACCAGCTCCTCAAGTCCAACCGGCGCCCCCAACCCCGCCACCTGCTCCTCCTCCACTCTCGGAAACCTCAGCCAGTCTAGGAAGCGACCCATCCCTCCCTCCCTCCTCCACTGGGGACTCAGACCGGTACAGTTCCTCATAAAAGCTCCTAAAGATCCCATTGATACCCACCGCACTTCGTACCATGCTCCCTCTTCCATCCCTAACTCCACCAACCTACCTAGCTTCCCCCGCTTCCGAAGCTGGTACGCCAGCATCCGGCTTGCCTTTTCTCCATATTCATATACCGCCCCCTGTGCCCTCCTCCACTCCCCCTCCGCCTTCCTGGTAGTCAACAAATCAAACTCAGCCTGGAGGCTATGCCGCTTCCTCAGCAATCCCTCCTCCAGGGCCTCCGCGTACCTCCTGTCCACCCTCATCATCTCCCCCATCCCCACCAACCACTCCCCCTCTCTCCTTTTCCCCTCTCCTTGTGTGCCCTAATGGAGATTAGCTCTCCTCTGACCACCACCTTCAGCGCCTCCCAGACCACCCCCACTTGCACCTCCCCATTACCATTAGTCTCCAGATACTTCTCTATACACCTCCCGGACCTGTCCGCTCACCACGTCGTCCACTAACAACCCCACCTCCAGAATCTTGTAGTTATGCCCCCTTGTAACAGCTACATCCACCCGAGGAAATAGTCTCTGAACGTCCACTCTATCTATGCCCCTTATCATCTTATAAACCTCTATTAAGTCGCCTCTCATCCTCCTCCACTCCAAAGAGAAAAGCCCTAGCTCCCTCAACCTTTCCTCATAAGACCTATCCTGCAAACAAGGCAGCATCCTGGTAAATCTCCTTTGCACCCTTTCCAATGCTTCCACATCCTTCCTATAATGAGATGACCAGAACTGCACACAATACTCCAAATGTGGTCTCACCAGGGTCATATATAGTTGCAGCATAACCCCGTGGCTCTTAAACTCAAGCCCCCTGTTAATACATGCTAATACACTATAAGCCTTCTTCACGGCTCTATCCACCTGAGTGGCAACCTTCAGAGATTTATGGACATGAACCCCAAGATCTCTCTGTTCCTCCACATTCCTCAGAACCCTGCCGTTGACCCTGTAATCCGCATTCGAATTTTTTCTACCAAAATGAATCACCTTAGACTTATCAAGGTTAAACCCCATCTGCCATTTTTTGGCCCAGCTCTGTATCCTATCAATGTCTCTTTGCAGCCTACAACAGCCCTCCACCTCATCCACCAATCTTGGTGTCATCAGCAAATTTACTGACCCACCCTTCAGTCCCCTCCTCCAAGTCATTGATAAAAATCACAAATAGCAGAGGACCCAGCACTGATCCCTGTGGTACACCGCTGGTAACTGGTCTCCAGTCTGAAAATTTTCCATCCACCGCCACCCTCTGTCTTCTATGTGATCGCCAGTTACTTATCCAATTGTCAAATCGCCCTCTATCCCATACCTCCTTACTTTCTTCATGAGCCAACCATGGGGAACGTTATCAAACGCCGTACCAAATTCCATGTATACAACATAAACTGCTCTACCTTCATCTACACACTTAGTTACCACCTCCAAAGAAGTTAGGGTTTTAGTTGTAGCATAGGAATAATTGGTAAAATGCAAAAAACATTTTGATAAATTTGCAGAATGGATATACAATTGGCGAATGGATTTCAATGGCCAAGAGATGGTGCCCTTTGATCGGAATAGTTAGGTTGCCACATCATGCCTGGATAATAGCCTAAATTGGGTAATAGAGCATAGGGGGTTTATATAATTTATATAATCCTCATGAATAACCTCAGCAGTATGGGAATTGAACTCTTGCTGCTGGCCTTGCCTGGCATCACAAACCAGTTGTCCAGCAAATAGAGCAAAGGACTCGGACAAATTCATAATGCTGAAACTGCTATGATGAAATTTGAACTGATTCTCCAGTTTATTGATCCAAGCCTCTGGGTTACTGATCTAATTGGGTAATGGTGAGTCCCTAAAAAACTGGAAGATATCTGGACCCATTTACGATGTCAGCCTTGTCAGTCTTTTTGTGAAGTGAGCAAGGAAATGATGGACGTCGACTCAGCAATCAGCAACAGCCTGTATTTACATATCACATTTAATGTAATAAAATGTCCCAAGGGGATTTACAGGAGCATTATAAAACAAAATGCAATCCATAAAAAGGGTTATTGAGCCAAATGAGCTTGGTTGGACAAGGAGGGTTTAAGGAGTGTCTTAAAGGAGCGAAGCATTAAAGGTGTATGGGGGGTATTCCAACGTTTGGGCCATGGCAACTGAAGGCACAGCTGGCAATGGCGGAACATTAAAATCGGGAATGCTCAAGAGGCCAGCATTTGAGGAACTGATATCTGAGTGCGTTTGGGGCTGGAGAAGATTTGAGATGGCGAGGGCTGAGGCCATGAATGGATTTGGAAACGAGGATGAGAACTTTAAAATCAAGATGCTGCTTATCCAGGAGCCAAGGTAGATTAGTGGGAACAGAGATGATGGGAGAATGGGACTTGATGTAACTTAAGGTAAGGGCAGCAGAATTTGAATGACCACCTAGCTTATGGAGTGTTTAATATGGGAAGCCAGACAGGAGAGCACTGGAGTAGTCAAATGTACAGTTAATAAAAGGATGAACGACTGTTTCAGCAGCAAATAATCTGGGACCCTGGGCAATTCTGAGGAACAAATGGACCGTGGCTTGTTTGTCCGCAGATCTCGGAATGCAGGAGGGCAGGTTAATAGGGTGCGGAAAAAGGCTTACGTGACACTTGTCTTTATCAGTCTGAGGCATAGATTACAAAACCATGGAGGTCATGTTGGAGTTGTTTTGAACTGTGGTAGGCCACAGCTGGAGTAGTGTATGCAATTCTGGTTGCCACGATATATGAAGGATGGGTTGCACGAGTGGGTGCAGAGGCGTTTCACCAGGATGTTGCCTGGGATGGAATGAAGAAAGGTTGGATAGGCTTGAGTTGTTTTCACTGGAGCAGAGAAGACTGAGGGGGCGACCTGATCGAGGTGTACAGAATTATAGGGGCCTGGATAGGGAGCAGCTGTTCACCTTAGTTGAAGGATCAGTCACTCACGAGGAGACACGAGTTCAAGGTAAGGTGCGGGGCAGAGGTTTAGGGGGGAACGTGACGAAAAACTTTATTTTTACCCTGAGGGTGGTGACAGTCTGGAATGCACTGCCTGGGAGGATGGTAGAGGTGGGTTGCCTCGCGTCCTTTAAAATATACCTGGATGAGCACTTCATGATATTCAAGGCTATGGGCGAAGCGATGGCAAATGGGATTGGTTGATATGATTTAGTAGATATGTCAGTTGTTTTCCATGTGTCGGTGCAGACTCTATGGGCTTCTGCTTTGTAAGTTGGAGGGAAAAATATGCAGTCTTGGTCATGGTACAAATATGCATCGGCAGCTTATCTCTGAGTCAAACGTGACGCCAAGATTGCAAAGAGCCTTATTTATTCTCTCGTGGGATGTGGTCATCAATGGCAAGGCCAACATGGTTGCTCATCCCTAATTGCCCTTGAACTGATAGTTGAAGAGTCAATCACATGTAGACCAGACCAAGTAAGGATGATGATTTTTTTCCCACTAAAGGATATTACGGTAACCTATAGTTGCCTATTCATTACTGAGACCAGCTTTCAATTCCAGATTTTGTTAATTGCCACAGTGCAGAGATACAAAAATGGTTTGCTAAAATGGACTTTATTTTTAAAAGGTGAGCAATCTAAACTAGTTTACTTAGGATTGATATGGTAGGCAGAGTAAGGGTATTTGTCTTTTAAAAAAAATCTTCTGTCAATCATGGTTAAAATTGGGAGTGCTTGCAAACAATATATTACCTGTCTTTTTAACAGCCAGCAACTCCCCGCTCAATAAGCAGGCCATAATGCAGTTCAGGGCCCGGTTTCCACAAGGTTCTCCTGCAGAAATGATGGTGAGAGATTGAAAGTTAGCAAATAAACATCTGATTTTAGCCATTTATGATGTGGAGAATAATACTGAAATTTCAGCTGTGGCCAAGCTGCACAACGTGAACATGGTGTTGAGGCTAGAAGAGTGGTTTAATTACAAGTCCCAAAAGATGAGCTGATTTAGCTGGAGTTTGAAGTTTAAAGTTATTTTATAGTTATCTTCAAATATTTTCTGATATTTAAAAATAGTTGGTATTAAGAGGAGGTAAAACCGGTCTGCCCTTCATTTTTAGCTTAATCAGTAGGATCACAGCTATTTCATAAAGACTAGCCAAATCATAATAGCTAATAAATTAGTCATCATGCTGCCTGCAAACAAAGTTCATTGTTGGTGGCTGAGAAGTGGCAGACTGGGATTGGTTGTTTCAGGTGGGATGTTCCAGCTACTGGAATGTAATCTTGTGCCTGGATACACCTTTACGCAGCAGCAGAAATATTTCAACAACATAATTTAATTGCAGTGCAAGAAAATAGCATAATAGATGACTAGCAGTGGGATACAAATGGTTCTATTGGCATTCCAAATAATAATGTGAGCTTTGCTTTTGTGGTGTGGAAATGGTAATTTAGAAGAAGTGCATTAATGTTGTCGGTCATTTTGCATTGTATGACATTCTAAACTAGTTCTTTTAATGTCTAAACATCATGGGGCAACTGGATTGAGATGAAAAGGTGGTAAAGACGTGGCTAACTATTACCTATGTGTTGAGGCAGAATGGATCAAGTCACCCACAAGCTCAGTGAGTAATTACTGAGTAACCCAAAGAAGTTAGGTTAGATCTCATGTTATCTGGTCTAGGGAGTTGTTTTTATTCTTTCACAGGACGAGGGTGTCCTTGGCTAGGCGAGCAATTTTATTGCCCAACTGCAATTGTGCTCGAGGTAGTGAACTGCCTTCCTGAACCGCTGCAGTCCTGTTAGGGATATGAGCTCCAGGATTTTGACCCAGCAACAATGAAAGGAACGGTGATCTATTCCCAATATCAGGATGGTGTGTGGCTTGGTGGTGTTCCCATGTCTCTGCTGTCTGTCCTTCTAGATGGTGGCATTGTAGAACATAGAACATTGGTTGGAAGGAGCTTTGTGGCATGGTGCAGTGAATCTTTTTGATGGTAGACACTGCCATTGTGTGTCGTGGGGGGGGGGGGGGGGGGGGGGAAGAGAAATGCTGAAGGTGGTGTCTGTCAAACGGGCGGTTTACCTGGATAGTGTGAAGCTTCTTGTGTTGTTGGAGCTACAATCATCCAGTCAAGTGAATTCCTGACGTGTGCCTTTTCAATGGTGGACAGGCTTTGGGGAATCAGGGAGGTGACTTGCTCACCACGGCAGTCCCAGCCTCTGACCTGCTCTTGTAGCCACATATTTATAAAGCTAACCCAGTTCAGTTTGTGGTCAGTGGTAATATTTAGAATTCAGTGATGGTAATGTCATGGGCAGAGGATTGGATTCTCTCATTGGAGGGTTGTCATTTCTTGACACTTAATGCCAAGTAATATTTACGCCACACATCAGCCAAAGCCTGAATATTGACTAGGTCTTGCTGCATGTGGACACAGATTGCTTCAGAATTGGACTCCTTTATTGGTGCTTGCATTTGTCAGCAAATTTACCACCTTGTGAAGGGAACGTCACTGAAGCAGCTGAGGAGATTTGGACCTAGGACACAGTGATGTCCTGGAGCTGACATTACTGACCTCTACCAACGACCATTTTCCTTTGTGATCAATATGACTCCAGCCAATGGACAGTTTTCACCCTGATTCCCACTGACTCCAGTTTTGTTAGGACGCTTGATGCCAGACTCCTTCATATGGTATCTTGATGTCAAGGGCAGGCACCCTCATCTCTGGAGTTCAGCTCTTTTGTCCATGTTTGGACTAAAGCTATAATAAGGTCAGTGGCCCAGATCAGATTTTTTTGGTTCCAAGATCACTTGGCTTTGGCAATTGAATGATGATGTGCCAGGTGCTGCTCCTGACATGCTCTCCTGCACTTTGAACTAGGGTGATTTTCCCCAGTTTGGTAATGGTAGAGCAGAGGATATGCTGGGCCATGAGGATACAGATTGTGGTTGTATACATTTAGAGTATCCAATTCTTTTCTTTCCAATTTAAGGGGCAATTAAGCATGGCCAATGCACCTACCCTGCACATCCTTGCGGGGGTGAGCCCACGCAGACATACAGAGAATGTGCAAACTCCACATGGACAGTGGCCCTGAGCCGGGATCAAACCCAGATCCTCCGTGCCGTGAGACAGCAGTGCTAACTGCGCCACCATGCCGCCCTGGTTGTATACAGTTCTGTTACAGCTGACGGCTCACAGCGCCTCCATGGTTGCCCAGTTTGGAGTTGCTAGTAATACAATCCCAGACCAGACCCCAACAGTGCCTTGGATACTGGACCAAAACCCCAATAGGGCTGTGCGGGGGAAAAAAATGATTCACACCAGGAGTTACTGCACGAACATGGGCTTTGATATTTCAAAACAAAACTTTTATTATAAATACAATATTAAAATTTTAACTTCACATCTGACTCATGACTCATCTTTCATTCTCACTCCATGGTATGAATATTTCCCACTTTCTCAGCCTGTTAGCTTTGACAAAGAGTCATCGGACTCAAAACGTTAGCTCTTTTCTCTCCCTAAAGATGCTGCCAGACTTGCTGAGATTTTCCAGCATTTTGTCTTTCGTATCCAGTAGTAGTGCTACGCAGCAGCATGTGTCGATCCATTTTGAGGACCAACTCATACAAATGAGTGGTAGGATGCTAGGAAGTACAGAGGGAACTTGGTGGCATGGAGTAGGCAGTGGCATAATGATATTGTCACTAGGCTAGTAATACAGAGACCCAGGTAATGCTCTGGGGACATGGGTTTGAATCCCACCAGGGCAGATGGTGGAATTTGAATTTAATAAAAATTTGCAATTAAATGTCGAATGACTCATGAAACCATTGTCGATAGTTGTAAAAACCCATCTGGTTCAGTAATGTCCTTTTTAGGGAAGGAAACCTGTCGTCCTTACCTGGCCTGGCCTACATGTGACTTCAGACCCACAGCAATGTGGGGGGGTGGTGGCAGCAAAGATAGGGGTGTAACGATCAGCAGTCTTTCTCCCAGCCCCCTGCATTCCCACCCCTTTCCCAATGCAAGGTCACTTAATTGGACGCTGAATTCCTGACCATGAAAGATCCTTCCCAGGTCCCTAAAAAAAGACCCAAAGGGATTTTGCTTTCTGGCTCCCTGCATGTTGCTTCCCCGCCTGTTTCTGTTTGAATGCCAGTGGGTGAAGTCTAAGTGAGTATTAATTGCCCAGTTAAGATCCTCTATTTGTGGTGGGCAGGAAGGTTGTCCACGAGTCTTCCCACCCTGAACTTAATCAGTGGTGTTGTTCCTACCTGGCAATTGCTTCCAAACTCTCACCAAGGAGGGCATTAATTCCTGCCAGTCTTGTAAACCTCTATTCAGTCACCTAATCTTCAGTCCTAATCTTTCCGACTCCTCTCCATAACTGAAGTCCATCATCCCTGATAACATCCTACTAAACCTTTTCTAAAACTATTACATCTTTCCTGAATTTCACTCTGTGTGGAGTTTGCACATTCTCCCTATGTCTGCGTGGGTTTAATCCCCACAACCCAAAGATGTGCAGGTTAGGTGGATTCACCACACTCTTGATGTGTGTGTTAAAAGACTGTTTTCATAATGGGTTATTGCATAGTGTTTTGCCATCTTCTGTATCTTGGAGCTGGTGAAATACAAGATTTTAAACTATTATGTAGCTTCTTAAAAGATATTCTTCTTGCAGGGCAACACAGTGGTTCAGTGGTTAGCACTGCTGCCTCATAGCGCTGAGGTCCCAGGTTCAATCAGGTCACTGTCCGCGTGGAGTTTGCACATTCTCCCTGTGTCTGTGTGGGTTTCGCCTCTCCCAACCCAAGGATGTGCAGTGTAGGTGGATTGGCCACACTAAATTGCCCCTTTATTGGACAAAATAATTGGGTACTCAATTTAAAAAAAAAAAAAAGATATTCTTGCTAATTTAAATAGTAAATGTACTGATTTGTGCTGGTGAGGGTGCCCATGAACAGATCAAAGCATGTAGCCAGGTAATAAACTCCAGATTTAGATTTATTGCCACTTGTACTGAGGAAAAGTATTGTTCTGCATACAGTCCAGGTAGATCGCTCCATACATAAAACCGTATGATAAATACATGAGGATAAATAATGAAAATACATAGACAGTGGGTGAAGTATATGTTATGTTTATAGTTTATGGATAGAATTTACAGTGCAGAAGGAGGCCATTCGGCCCATCGAGTCTGCACCGGCTCTTGGAAAGAGCAACCTACCCAAGGTCAACACCTCCATCCTATCCCCATAACCCAGTAACCCCACCCAACACTAAGGGCAATTTTGGACACTAAGGGCAATTTTGGACACTAAGGGCAATTTTGGACACTAAGGGCAATTTATCGTGGCCAATCCACCTAACCTGCACATCTTTGGACTGTGGGAGGAAACCGGAGCACCCGGAGGAAACCCACGCACACACTGGGAGGATGTGCAGACTCCGCACAGACAGTGACCCAAGCCAGAATCGAACCTGGGACCCTGGAGCTGTGAAGCAATTGTGCTATCCACAATGCTACCGTGCTGCCCTGATGTGCTACATCTGTAGAAAAGATGCATAGAAAGATCAGTTCAGACCCTAAAAGGGTCATTCAGGAGTCTGGTGACAGCGGGGTAGAAGCTATTTTTTGATCTGTTGGTGCGTGTTCTCAACTTCTGTATCTTCTGCCTGGTGGAAGAGGTCGGAAGAGAGAATGGCCTGGGTGGGAGGGGTCTTTGATTATGTTGCCTGCTTTCCGAAGGGAGCAGGAAGTGTAGACAGTCAGTGGATGGGAGGAAGGTTTGCATGATGGACTGGGCTGTGTTCACGACTCTCTGTAGTTTCTTACAATCTTTGGCCGAGCAGTTGCCGTACCAAGCCGTGATGCAGCCAGATTAGATGCTTTATGTGGTATATCGATAGAAAATGGTAAGAGTCATTGTGGACATGCCTAATTTCCTGAGGAGGCATAAGCGCTGTTGTGCTTTCTTGGTTATAGCGTGACATGGGTGGACCAGGACAGATTGGTGATCTTTACACCTTGGAATTTGAAGCCGTCAACCATCTCCACCGTGGCACCATTATTACACACAGGGTCATGGATGACACTTTGCTTCCTGAAGTCGATGACCAGCTCCTTTTGTTTTGTTGACATTGAGGGAGAGATTGTTGTCATTGCACCATGCCACTAAGTTCTTTAACTCCCTCCTGTACTCTGACTCATTGTTGTTTGAGATCCGACCCACTATGGTCGTGTCATCGGCAAACTCTACCATATGTTTCCAAAATGATGGTCTATGATATTTGATTATTCCACAGTTCAATCAATTTTACCGGAGATAGGACTTGCATTTAGAAAATTTGACAATTGTGTCACGTAATTAGAGTTCAACTAAAAACAAATCTGAATCATAGACTTGTGCAAATTTAGTATAAATTGGCAGCTTGGAGTTGTAATGGCACAAGTGTAAGCTGTCTTTTTGATACATATTGATCTGAACTTGGGTGTACAACGTTTGCAGGCACAAATTGGAAAGTATTAAAACAATAAGAAGGCTTATTGTAGAACCTGGACTGGGATTGTTGATGAAATACAACACCAAAGTATGAAGTGAATCATTTTGGTAGGAAACATTTGAGGAAATATAAGCTACCGGTAAATGGTATAATTCTAAAGAGGATGCAAGCACAGAGACCTGGGGATGTACGTACACAAAGGTTTGAAGATGGAAGAGCAAGTTGAGAAGGGTGCTCAATCTTTGTCAAATGCCAGGTAAGCCCCAGTTGGAGCATTGCACCCAATTCTGTGAACCTAAAATTTAGGAAGGATGTGAAGTCCTTTTGAGGGGGTGCAGGGATAATTTACTGGAATGGCAGCAAGGATCCAGGACTTCAATTGTGCGCAGAGAGAAAGGATACTGTATTGATGTGGAGAGAGAAGGCTGGGATTGTTCTCTTTGGAGCAGGGGAGAGAAGGTGAGAGGTATTCCAAATCCATGAAGGGGTTTGATGGAAAAATGAGAAACTGTTTCCAGTGACTGAAAGATCAGTCGGCAGATGGTACAGATTTTAAGGTAATTGGTGAAAAAAAAACTAAAGCTGGCATAGGTGGTGGAAGCTGATTTAATTGGAATTTGATAAATACTTGAAGGAGCAAATGTTATGGGGCTGTGGGGAAAAGAGTGGCCTTTCTCAGTGCCAGCACAGGCATATTTGCTAAACAGTGGCCTCCTTCTGTGCTGTATCGTTTTATGATTGTATTTAAATGAACATGAACAATTAAGCGTGATTCTTTTGTTAGTTTCGAAAATACTTGGCATTAATAAGGTGACAGTTTAAACATAGTCCATTTCTATCTTGAAAAAACATTGCAGCTTCATTGAAGAAATTTCTTGTGCATAACCGTATGTTTATTCTTAAGGTCGATTCAACAAAACTTGAATCTTGGCAGCTACAATATACAATTTATTTTAAAAATGCTTAGTCCTCATGCTTCATCTCCTGCCAGTTTGAAAAGTGTAGGGGAGTGTTAGTCCTCTACTGTGGGCAGCACAGTAGTATAGCGGTTAGCACGGTTACTTCACAGCTCCAGGGTCCCAGGTTCGATTCCCAGCTTGGGTCACTGTCTGTACAGAGTCTGCACATTCTCCCCGTGTGTGCATGGGCTTCCTCCAGGTGCTCCGGTTTCCTCCCACAGTCCAAAGATGTGCAGGTTAGATGGATTGGCCATGCTAAATTGCCCTTAGTGTCCAAAATTGCCCTTAGTGTTGGATGGGGTTATAGGGATAGGGTGGAGGTGTGGGCTTTGGTAGGGTACACGTTCCAAGAGCTGGTGCAGACTCGATGGGCCGAATGGCCTCCTTCTGCACTGTAACTTCTATGATCTATGATAAATCAGCTGCAAAGAATGCAAGCATGTTTTAAAATCTCTTTTTAGTTTGTTATCTTGGATGGGCTTACATGGCATGCAAGTCACAATCCTTTACTCTGCACCTGTAAAATGGGTACCCTTTTTTTGGTTAAACTGAGTATGTTTTAAAAATGTAAAAAGTGATGCACCTCTATGTTTTTGAATTTTTCAGTCCCCAAATCGGTTTGTGGTCATATTGATAAGGTACAGTTGGTCTTGAAAGGTTTAAAAAAGGCTTTTTGTCACTAGTTTGCATAGTCAGTGACATCCAAGTTCCTGCAAAGCAGATGTTTTGTTTGCTTTTGATCAGTCGAAACTACTGAAAGTAGCTTTTAAGTTAGTTGCAATCTTAGAGTAATCATTGCAAGTAACTTGCAGGTTATTCAGCCGGCAGATGTCCTCTTTTTTTTGGGTAGTAGTGAAAGTTTGAATGTATAACACCTGCTGCACTGAAAATAGTTTAAAAAATTTTTCACCCGTTTGAGGGCATGATGTAGTGTAATTCTGTTTTTCCATTGTCAAATGGTTTGAAATTTACAGCATGATACCAAAGAGCATTGCTGTCTGACATTATTTAATCCTATTTTCTAAACTCGGTTACATGCTGAAGAGACCTGGTATTAACCTCTTAAGTAATTGCCTGATGCAACTGTTTGAGATGTGCATTATATTGTCTTGTCGATTTGCCACAATTAGACTTGTGTAAAGCCGAATACCACATACTAAATAAGTAAGATAGGGTATGTGCACAGTTGTTCATTCATAGTTTCCACGAACCAACTTTCAACACCTGTAGTCTATTTCCAGGATTTCACGGTGTCTCCTAATATTGGTTCACAATTCAGATTTTGTTTTTCTAGTAGAATGCTGCTACTTGTATGAAGCAAGTTATGGTAAGCTTTTTAATTTTGGGGGTAAAATCCAATTAATACATGCAAAATGTCTATCCTTCAAATAAGGCCATAAACCAGTAGTGGGCAACCTGAGGCCACATGAGGCCGACCTGGATTTGGAGTGCAGCTCATGAGACATTTTGTTGACCGTTGCCCACATGCAGGGTTGCCACATTCCTCTGATTTAAGTCTGCGTAAATGTTTCCTACCGGTATAACTGGAGTGATACACACGTAAAGAAAGTGAACTGAGGTACATGCTGATTGCTCACAACATTGGGCTGGTTTAGCACAGGGGTAAATAGCTGGCTTTTAAAGCAGACCATGGCAGGCCAGCAGCGCAGGTTCAATTCCCGTACCAGCCGCGCCGGAATGTGGCGACTAGGGGCTTTTCACAGTAACTTCATTTGAAGCCTACTGTGACAATAAGCAATTTTCATTTCATTTCATTGACTATGAGAGCCATGTGCTCAGTCTGCCAAAAGTGTAATTTTTTTCCTTGCCATTTTGAAGTTGATGGTTCTATTAATATGAATGATTAAGCATTTTCTATAATTCAGTATGAAACATTTGGCGTGTATTAAGTCTAATTAACCTTATTCATGGGGTCATAGTTAGTGAAAAGCCTGATTTCAATCTTATTGCTGAGAAGGAGGGCCACATGTGTGACCCGCTCGCTTGCTTAGCTTCAAAAGCAAAATGCTCTAGATGCTGGAAATCTGAAATAAAAACAAATGCTGGAATGGCAGAGAGAAGCAGAGCTGTTGTTTCAGATCAATAATCCTGATGAAGGGTCATTGACCTGAAACATTAACTATTAAAGGGAATGTAAAAGTGCTTTTTGACCATATTTGAACAAAAGCAGAACTTTCCTCGTGAGTCCTAGTCCACATTCCTCCCTCGGCAGCTGTTATCAAAAATGTAGAATTAACCAGTCATTCAACTTTCTGCTCCTGGTAAATCCCAAAACAGCAAAATAATGGCTGCCCAGTTTGCCTCCATACAATAATTGCTACATCCCAAAGGCCTTCATTCTGGGAAACCGTTTGAGATCTTTTGGGTATGCGGTCAGACACCATATGATTGCAAGTCTTTTTTTCCCAGAACACAAATTCCAAAATAATGACTTTATCTCTTTCAGTCTCATTTTTAATGTGTATACTGCAGTTTTGCTGTGATAGAACAGTACAGCACAGAACAGGCCCCTCGGCCCCCAATGTTGCGCCGAGCCATGATCACCCCACTCAAACCCACGTATCCACCCCATACCCGCAACCCAACAACCCCCCCCCCCCCCAACCCCACTCTTTTTATTAGGATACTACGGGCAATTTAGCATGGCCAATCCACCTAACCCGCACATCTTTGGACTGTGGGAGGAAACCGGAGCACCCGGAGGAAACCCACGCACACAGGGGGAGGACGTGCAGACTCCACACAGACAGTGACCCAGCCGGGAATCGAACCTGGGACCCTGGAGCTGTGAAGCATTTATGCTAACCACCATGCTACCCTGCTGCCCCAATGTATGTAGCCATTTTTCTTTGGCACTGATGTATGTAACCATTTTTCTTTGGCACAGGTGACTTAGACCTCCTCTGTGCAGCGTAACCACTGTAGCTTCAATCACTTGTAAATGTAAAAGCGGAACAAAATTAATAGGGAAATAATAGTTGCAGGTGATTCACGTCGATGTGTTGATTCCCAAGTGTCTGTTGACTTCAAAATTGTTCCCCCCCCCTTGATTAATCTAAAAGTTCTTTGATTACAAAATTACAAATCTGCCTCTTTTCGTCTACTGTGTATTTGTTTTTGAGCTGATTTCAACCATTTATTTTTGGTGACCTGAATTCCAAAAGTGAGTGAGTAAACTGTGAAGTGGATAACTGAAGTAAAGCCTGTTGGAAAGCTGTTTTTTTTTTTAATGTGGATTTTTTTGTTAGCTTTTTGTACATTCAGTACAAAGCATGGCTTTTTTTGTAATTTGTGTGAAAGTTCTGATGAGTGGATATTGTAGTTAAGTTTGAGGAAAAGAATGTTTTGCACCATAATTTGAACAATCTGTTCAAAATGATTGCAATATTACAGTATGGTTAAGCCCACACATCTGTGGTTTTGATAAAACAGTTTTATTAAGTCACCTTAAGTTTCATTGGATGATAACTTGAGTTATGTCATTGTGGCAGGTTTTAACGAACTTGATTACGTTCATTCCTCATCTGTTCCCATCGCATGAAAAATACCATGTTTGTCAAGCCTCCTAGCTATGCTGTAGCTAATCCAAATACTCCCTTTTAATGCAATAGATGCATCATACAGAAATAATCAGCTTAACATCTGTTGCTCCATGGAAATATTTTAAACAATGTTTTTTTTAATGCAGTGCCTCAGTGATATTTTTTTGAAAAAGAGAAACTGTTTGTCATTACAGAGGGGTCTGTAACCAGAGGGTAACAGGATTTCACATAAGAACCAAAGGTGACACGAGAACATCTATTTTTAAATTTGGCAATTGTTGTGATCTGGAATGCATTGCTTGAAAGCATGGTGGAAGCAAGTTAAATAGTAACATTTAGAAAGGCATATGTTAAATTATTTTTCGGGGCTATGGGGAAAGAAGAGGTGAGTAGGATCAATTGGATAGCTCCACCTAAAGGGGTCAGCACAGGTATGATGGACTGAATGACCTGCGCAGTATTGAGCATTATTTGTAGTGTAATTCCATGATTAGTGTACATTGGGTAATATTGAGGCTTGTAGCATTAGATAACTGGGATAAGGGAGCAGTGGAAAAGGAGAATTTAGGATGCAAGAAGACAGTTTTATGCTTGCTTGACTTTGTTGTGTTTTATTTCATTTAATGAATATATTTAAAATCCCAGCTTTTGATGTTTGGAGTTATTTGGTATTTTTCCATCTGGATACTAATAATATTCATGTTCATGTGACAAAATCTGCTAATCTGCCAGTCATTGCACATGGTCATTGGAAACCTTTGATTTCTATGTGGTAGCCAGGAGTCTTCCTAATTTTAGACTCCAATTTCAAAGCGGTCTATGTTTGCAAAGATTTGTCATAAGAAGTAACTCTAGTGTAAACGGTGTGTACTTGTCTCTGATGGCACCAAAGCTTTTATGGATTTCCTCCTAACATCTGGAAAGGTTTGAGTGGAAGGCAAAAGAGCAAATGGCAATGTGTACAAACTTGAAGTATAATATGCGTTCTAGTACACTTTCTGACTTAAAGTTATAACAATAAAGACTTGCAGAATGAAAAAATGTAAACTTTACTTGAATTTTGCTGTAAATTATTTTATTAACAATCCGATTATCTTGGGTAATTTAGTTACAAACAATTGTTCCATACGGGATGTGGGCGATCCTGGTTATGGGATGTGGGGGTTGCTGGTTCGGCCAGCATTTATTGCCCACCCCTAGTTGCCCTTCAGAAGGTGGTGGTGAGTTGCCTTCTTGAACAACTGCAGTCCATGAGATTTAGGTACACCTGCTGTGCTGTTAGGGAGGGAGTTCCAAGATGTTTCCCCAGTGACAGTGATGGAATGGCGATATATTTCCTAGTCAGGGTGGTGAGTGACTTGGAGGGTAACCTCCAGGTGATGGAGTTCCCAGGTATCTGCTGCTCTTGTCCTTCTAGATGGTAGTGATTGTTGGTTTGGAGGGTGCTGTCGAAGGAATCTTGGTGAGTTACTGCAGTGCATCTTGTAGATGGTGCACACAGCTGCCACTGTTCGTCGGTGGTGGAGGGTTTGAATGTTTGTGGAAGGGAGAGCAATCACGTGGGCTGCTTTGTCTTGGATGGTATTGAGCTTCTTGATTGTTGGAGCTGCACTCATCCAGGCAAGTGGAGAGTATTCCAGTACACTCTTGACTTGTGCCTTGTAGATGGTGGACAGGCTTTGGAGGATCAGGAGGTGAGTTACTTGCCATAGGGATTCCTAGCCTTTGGCCTGCCCTAGTCATCTCTGCTAGATTATCCAATATTTTGGAGCCCTTTCACTTGGTTAGCATTGTATGTAATGTTGAAATTTGGAGTTATTGAAGCTCTGCACTGAATATTTGCCAGTAGCTGGACTACTATGAAAGAATCTTGTAAACTCTAATTGTTAACAAATTATACTCTCCAGGGGCAGAATAGGCTGTAAATAATTTCTTGTGTGTTTCCGTTTTAGCATGCTGGCCATTCCAAACTGTTAGATCTTGACAAAACCACTTAACGGAGCACTTTAGTGGGAATGAGGTCATTTATCTTGAGGGAGGAAATGTGGTAAAATATTGCCACACCAATAAGTGAAAATTAAGGAAAGCAATGAAATACAAACTTCAGGTTATCACGCACTCTTCTGTATAGCTTTTGAAGGCTGAGTTGTGAGGGGGTGGGAAATATTAAATGAACTGAGATTTGGAGACCTCTAGTGTATAAGAGTTTGGGGTCAAAATTGCACAAACAATGCACCTCCCAGGGCAGGGGTGGTGTGTGTAAAAATAAACATTGGGCGCTGTTTAAACAAATTACACATATAAAAGAGAGTAAAGCAAGTGCATTATATATCCACTGACTGTTTTTAGCTTTCCATAACCAGCTGGTCCCTGATGTATGTTATTTGTTCAAATGGAGGTGTTAATTCTCATTTTGCATACATGGTTTAGGGGAGAAATGATCCCAATACTTGCGCTTTGATGTCATCATGATGCAAAACAAACATTCCAGTGACTGCTTATAGGAAGCTGAAATCTTCTAACCTAAAACACCAAGGTACAATAATTACTGTACCTTATAAATGTAGTAATTAAATTTACACACTTTGTGTTAACACTATTAATTGCAATTTTATAGAATTACCACATTTGTACATTACTTTGCAGTGGTAACTGCAACAGCACTTTTGTTGATATTGATCAAGAGATTCATGTACTCTATAATGTATCTGATCTTTACTCTGTCCAACTGACCATTCCCAAAGTTTAAAAAAAACTTGCCTTCTCCCCACTTTCCTTCTAAATAAATCTTTGGAATTCAGTCTCCCTAGGCATGTTGTTCCATTTACTCACCATCTACTGAAGTGGTTGAGATCTTTTGTCTGTTTTCAGCCCATGCTTCATGTGATTTTGTAAAGTAATTGTGTCTTTCACCATAGCTCGGATGCCTTATTTCTGGTTGGTTTAGTTCAACATTTCTGTTCTCCATTGTAGTATGGTGAACAGAATGGGGATATCGAACTTATAACCTTTTGTAAACTCAACTGATCTTGCATTAGTGGGATTTTGTACATTGGCGACAGTCTTGATCATCACTGAACTGGACAGTAATCTTACTTGAACAAATGAGGCTTTTGATCAATTTAACCGCATTCTCATGAATGATGTTTAGTCACAGGAAGTTTTCTTTTAATCCAGCTTTAAAATAGTTGGTTACTATGAATGAATTCGAACTATTAATGGACGTTTGGTGCTTGGAAAGGGATGGTCACCTCTAAACTGAACAGGTTCATGAAAGCACTTGAGGGACTTGACTTGGTGAATTTTAAGAATCTATCCATTTACATCTGCAAGTTGGCATTAATCCAGCCCTACCAACTGTGTGAAACAGGTTTTTAATGCTGATTTGAGATGATTTGCAAAGACTTGGCATGTACCCAATTGGTAAGGATCCATAACATGCAATATTCATAACCGGCAGTGGCCATCAGAATGGCTGGTGTAGAAGTTGGAAAGGTTTGACTTTGCCCCTGTTGAATGTGGAAGAGAATCTAAACATTGCACAACAGCTATAACCAATTTTAAGATGATGCTATCTCCAACCAGTAATTTCTACTTGAACACCCTCAAAATATTGAGGGGGTGCAAAATAATAGATTTTCTAAAAAAGTACCTTTATCTGAAATTTGCTCAGTTGCAACATGAAGTCTTTCACCCATCTGAGATCCTCGATGGCTGCAAAGCATTCTATCTTCAAGGTTGATTTGTGGAGTTCTCTGCTACCTTTGTCATCTTTGCAACTTCTGCTATCGCCACTTTCTGTAGCTTTTTTGCCATTGTGCTAAGGTTGGCCATGGACAAGGCTACTCTCCCTGGAACAGCTGTCCTCCTTGTGGTATCCAAAACAGTGTAGCTGTTAGTCTTTTGACTATTTACCTGACATTGTGACCAAATGGTTGCAGGGATGAGGGACTTCAGCTACATGGATGCATTGGAGAAGTTGGGGCTGCTCTCCTTGGAGAAGGTTGAGAGCTGATTTGATGAGTGGTGCTCAAAATCACGAGGGGATTAGATAGTGAGAAATTGGTGAAAGGATTGAGAACCAGGGATACAACATCTTGGGTGATTGACAAAAGAACCAATAGCAATGCAAGGAAAAGACTACGTGATTATGATCTGGAATGCACCAGCTAAGAGTGTGATGGTGGCAGATTCAGTCATGGTTTTTGAAGGGAATTGGATAAATATCAGGAGAACGATTTGCAGGACTACAGGAGAAAAGGCAAAAGAGTGGACTGGCTGAGTTGCTTGCAGAGACCTGGCATGGATACAACACTCATTTCTGTGCTGTAATCATTCTATGAACTCCTTACGTTGTGGACAATGGGAGTTAGGACTTCATGCTCTGCAATATTGCACTTTAGTGACTATTCCCGGTTTAGTGACTAGTCCCGGTGGATTGGAAATTAGCAAACGTGACGCCACTGTTTAAAAAAGGAGGTAGGCAGAAAGCAGGAAATTGTAGGCCAGTGAGTTTAACTTCGGTAATAGGGAAGATGCTGGAATCTATCATCAAGGAAGAAATTGCGAGGCATCTGGATAGAAATTGTCCCATTGGGCAGACGCAGCATGGGTTCGTTAAAGGCAGGTCATGCCTAACTAATTTAGTGGAATTTTTTGAGGACATTACCAGTGCAGTCGATAACGGGGAGCCGATGGATGTGGTATATCTGGATTTCCAGAAAGCCTTTGACAAGGTGCCACACAAAAGGTTGCTGCATAAGATAAAGATGCATGGCATTAAGGGTAAAGTAGTAGCCTGGATAGAGGATTGGTTAATTAATAGAAAGCAAAGAGTTGGGATAAATGGGTGTTTCTCTGGTTGGCAATCAGTAGCTAGTGGTGTCCCTCAGGGATCAGTGTTGGGCCCACAATTGTTCACAATTTACATTGATGATTTGGAGTTGGGGACCAAGGGCAATGTGTCCAAGTTTGCAGATGACACTAAGATGAGTGGTAAAGCGAAAAGTGCAGAGGATACTGGAAGTCTGCAGAGGGATTTGGATAGGTTAAGTGAATGGGCTCGGGTCTGGCAGATGGAATACAATGTTGACAAATGTGAAGTTATCCATTTTGGTAGGAATAACAGCAAACGGGATTATTATTTAAACGATAAAATATTAAAGCATGCCGCTGTTCAGAGAGACTTGGGTGTGCTAGTGCATGAGTCACAGAAGGTTGGTTTACAAGTGCAACAGGTGATTAAGAAGGCAAATGGAATTTTGTCCTTCATTGCTAGAGGGATGGAGTTTAAGACTAGGGAGGTTATGTTGCAATTGTATAAGGTGTTAGTGCGGCCACACCTGGAGTATTGTGTTCAGTTTTGGTCTCCTTACTTGAGAAAGGACGTACTGGCACTGGAGGGTGTGCAGAGGAGATTCACTAGGTTAATCCCAGAGCTGAAGGGGTTGGATTATGAGGAGAGGTTGAGTAGACTGGGACTGTACTCGTTGGAATTTAGAAGGATGAGGGGGGATCTTATAGAAACATTTAAAATTATGAAGGGAATAGATAGGATAGATGCGGGCAGGTTGTTTCCACTGGCGGGTGACAGCAGAACTAGGGGGCATAGCCTCAAAATAAGGGGAAGTAGATTTAGGACTGAGTTTAGGAGGAACTTCTTCACCCAAAGGGTTGTGAATCTATGGAATTCCTTGCCCAGTGAAGCAGTTGAGGCTCCTTCATTACATGTTTTTAAGGTAAAGATAGATAGTTTTTTGAAGAATAAAGGGATTAAGGGTTATGGTGTTCGGGCTGGAAAGTGGAGCTGAGTCCACAAAAGATCAGCCATGATCTAATTGAATGGCGGAGCAGGCTCGAGGGGCCAGATGGCCTACTCCTGCTCCTAGTTCTTATGTTCTTATGCTGGCACCTGATTCTGTTCAAGTTGGCCGCTTTTTGCTTCATGGAATCAGTTCTGGCCCCTGTGGCTTCAGGCCAGATGACCCATCAGCCTTCATTTCATTGTACAAAAGTTCCTCTAAATCTTGCACTTACTTTTTTTGTATAAATTTAGAGTACCCAAATAATTTTTTCCAATTAAGGGACAATTTAGCGTGGCCAATCTACCTAGCCTGCACATCTTTGGGTTGTGGGGGTGAAACCCACGCAAACACGGGGAGAATGTGCAAACTCCACATGGACAGTGACCCAGAGCTGGGATCGAACCTGGGACCTCGGCGTTGTGAGGCAGTAGGGCTAATCCACTGTGCTGCCCTGTAAATCTTGCAGTTTTTAATCTTATAGCAAGTAGTTGTTTTTTTAAATTGACTGATGGGAGAAAACAATCCAGGAATGGATTATTGGAGCACTTGATTTGCAGGGGATGATGGTGGGACTATGGGAAGTGTCATTTACCTGATGATCTATCCACTTTGACATCTCGCACAAATTAAAATTAGCTGAGTGATGTTGAAATCACAGCATTTATTCCCTATTGCAGTTTCCAAGTTCATGTTTTCAGAATATAATTTTTTTGATTTATGAAGTCTGTTAACTCCAGCATGGGAGTTGCACATTCACCTCCCTGGCAGTCTCCGATCCTCTGCTCTTCATAAACCTGTTCACCAGTCCTGTCATGCATGCTTGCTGTCTCCATTGTCACTGGCCAGTGGTAGCTCCCTGACATTGAAATGAAATGAAAATCGCTATTTGTCACGAGTAGGCTTCAATGAAGTTACTGTGAAAAGCTCCTAGTCGCCACATTCCGGCGCCTGTCCGGGGAGGCTGGTACGGGAATCGAACCGTGCTGCTGGCCTGCTTGGGCTGCTTTAAAAGCCAGTGATTTAGCTGAGTGAGCTAAACCAGCCCCTAGCTAAATCAGCCCCTTAATATCAGGACACTGAATGTCGGCACACTGAATTTAGGATTCTTAGCCTCACCCCACCCCATCTCTACAATCTCCCCGTGCACCTTTCAGTCAGCTAGCTGTAGTTTATTGTTTCTCCTCCACTCCCTCCCACCCGTCCTCTTTTAGTAGCAGAGCCCAAGCACAATGGTGGACCAATTGTTTTATCTGTCTTTTTACTTGCGTTTCTTTATTTTTTAAAAAATCCTCCATGTTATTTGATCAAGATTTCAGCCACTTTGATCTCTCTCATCATGACGTAAGAGCATTTTTGACCCTTTTGTCTCCTGTCTAAATGCGGGGATGTGATACAAAAAGATACATTTTTTCGTGTAGGAAAAATCTGTGATCCTAGTAATTTTTAAATTTCTGCTGGCAAACCTTTTTTGACTTGATTTTGAATGTTTCTAGGAAGTTGTTTCCATAAATGTAAATAGCACAAAAACAATTGAGAAAGAATAAAAACAAACAATTGAGAAAGGGAGTGTTCAGTAGCACCATTATTTTAATTGGTTGGCTGGGGAGTACAAGCAAATGTGACGAGCCCAGACCGGTTGAACATGTTCTTCTAGGTCTGTGCAACAATAACTGGTGTTTGGCCTGGGTGCTTTTCTCATATAAGAAAGCCAAGGAAAGGAAATGCATGCTGTATTTTCACAAGAACAGACATGTATGTTACCGTGTTGCTGCTGTTACTGAAGCTTTATCTCTCTTTCAGTGCCTCCTTCCAACGGGGTAACTGCAGACCTATCCGGTTTGAACCACCAATGTTGGATTTCCACGAGCAGTAAGTCGACCTTTTTGCATTGTTTTCTGATTTGTTTCTTTAACGTGAACTGAATAGGGTGTCTGCTAACATTGACTTTGTTGAAAAGCTAATTGTATTATGAACCAATGATGTGAATAGTCAGAATTATATGGTGTTTGTTTTTTTAAAATGTCTGTTGTGCAGCTTTCAGTTTGTTTTGACGGAGGGCTTGAGAACAAAGGTGTGTCAGTTTATGTATACAGGTTGCCTGTAACTCTTAATTATACAGGGTATCGAAGAGATTAGTTTGGTTAAAGTTTAACTTTTCTTAGAATAACATTGGGGCCAGAGTTTGAAGTTAATTATATAACTATGATCAGCGGCTTCTATTTCATAGAACTCTACTAGTGGAGAAAAATGCATTTAAATATTTTGGGCTTGTTAAACAGTTCAACTGGTTTGTTGCATACATGTGATGAAATATGTTATTTGAGAAGGCTGGAGCTTGTAAAAGTGATAACCTATTCAGGCAGGTTATTCATTTCAAAAATTACACTTTCTTAAATTGAACCACGTTCTATCAAGTGATGTGAATAGCAGCATGTGCCACCAAACACCTTTGCCCCTAAACATTGTCCCCTCTTAAGTGCACAGCAATAATTCTAAGTCTGCCAAGACACTAAGGTACAATAATAAAGTCGCTGTATAAGTCGGAGTTAAATCAGAAACTCGTGTTGTGAACGTTATTACTAGACCCAATTTTTAGTTTTAAAAAGTTGAAATTGCCCTCAAGGACATGATCTAAGTTGACACTTCCAGTGCACTATTGAGGGACTAATGTTCTGTTAGAAGTGCCATCTATTTTTAAGAATAATCTGTATTGTCACAAGTAGGCTTACATTAACACTGCAATGAAATTACTGTGAAAAGCCCCGAGCCGCCACATTCCGGCACCTGTTTGGGTACACAGAGAGAATTTAGAATGTCCAATTCACCTAACAGCAGGTCTTTTGGGACTTCTGGGAGGAAACCGGAGCACCCGGAGGAAATCCACGCATATACGGGGAGAATGTGTGCAGACTCCACACACCGTGTTCCAGCCGGGAACCGAACCTGGGACATTGGTGCTATGAAACCATAGTGCTAACCACTATGCTACCGTGCTGCCCATGCTTTCACATGAAAAGAAGGGATCTGCGTTTATTTCTCTGAACACTTAAAATCAATGAAGTATTTTTGCATTGCTATATTGTTGGAAATGTGGGAGCTAATATTTGCATAGTGGCTATAAAAGAATTCATGACATTATCTTGAAGAAGACTGGGGGAGTTCTTCCTGGTGTCCTGCCTGCCCAATACCTATCTCCCAACCAACATTGTTTAAAAAAAAAATCCAGCCCTTATTTAAAAGCCTTTTGTGAGATCTTTTGTTGTATTAACTGTTGCACTGTAAAAAAGGAAGCGCAAACTTTTGTACAAAATACATAATTCATTAAAGAACACTTTGGGACTTGTCGAGGTCATGAAAGACCCTATATAAAAACAAGTATGTGTTTTAGTAGTGCCAAGTGTTTTTTGGTAAATTGGCAATCTGATGTTTGTTTCTGTTAACTATGGAAAGTTGATTAAAACTTTCAACTTGAGATGCGTGGTCTGTCAAACAAAATTTGGAGCATAACTATCCCGTACCATTTTCAATTATATTTGTGGTAAATTCGACATTCGCTGTATCCAAGATTAATTTGTGCGTTGGGCAACATTTTGGTTACTTGGGAAACAAGAACCTGCCTAAGATCCAGCATTTCTCCAGCTGAGTTCCGCTAACTCGGCACTGAGCTGGGTCAAATTTAGGATCTCGTGCTTTGTATGCCTCCTTTTACACTCCGTCAGAAGTAGATAGAATTCAGAGCAGCACACTTACTCTCTGGAAACCTTTTTTCAGTCTTGGAAACAAATGGTATCTGATCTATAGGACACTTAAGGATGCAGTGAGAACAGTCCACTCTGTATGAGTACATTTGACATCTACAGTCCTGATATGATTTCATCACGTGCATGATTCCTCAAGTGAATCATTGTAACTGTTTATTTTCTGTTGGCTTACATTTTATTGCGTGCTGTATGAAGAAAGAGGTTAAATTAAATGTTGCGTTTTAACACATCCTGGTAGACACCTTTTGATGACAGACCACACCTTTTTCCCCCCTTGTTAATGACAAAATATTTTGGAAGTAATTTTGAGACCTCAGTTGGTGAATTTTAAGTGCTGCTTGTAGATTTCTTCAAGCTCACTTCAGGTAAGTAAACATGTTTTCCTCGCATACCAAAGTGGCATAAATAAATAAATAAATCCCTGAATGTGCTGTCCTCTGGTCACATAAATGGCATCTAGAATATAATTCCTTGCATTCTTAGGCAACACAAGTTTCATTTTGTACATTCTGAACCATTTGAGTATTTGCTTGTCTTTTCAGTATGTATATGTGGAATAATGATCACTGATTTGGGGGATTTGTTGGATCTTGAGGTTAAATGTAAAATGGAAACCCCTCAATAAAAAATTCATGTATTTGGAATTAATCCGCTGATACAGTAACTAATCTGTTTTACTCTTGCTGGCCCCCCTCCCCCCATATCTTTCAGCCAACTGAAAAGCACTTATTTGAATATCTAAACACAGAAATGCTTACATTGACAGATGATAAAGTAATTTGTAAAACTTGAAAACCAGTTATAGCCTGCTATTTTATATTATTTGGAGAGCTAATCTTCACAATGATGGCATGCACATTGATCAGTGCCATTACTGCATCCCTTCGTATTATATTAATCCTGTATTTGGCACTCTTTTCCCTTGCATTCCTCCTGCAAAGTAAATTATTTTGAAAAATCTTTGCTATGAGCATATCTGAGAAACTGATCAATTTGCTGTCCATATGTTGCACGTATACAAATTTGCATTGTGAAATTTGTATGTAGAAATAAAGGTAATTTTAGCAAAGGTTCTCAAAACTGAGTTCTGCTTCGAAAGTGTTGAAATACACTAATTTCCTTTTTCATCGGAAGTTACACATTTAATGAATGAGAAAGCAGAAATAAGCTTACAGAAATTTTATTATCGTTCACTTAGAGTGGGCATATTCCCAAGAGTTCAGAAAACCTGAGAAAAAAACGTTCTTAATGCTCCTAGTTATGAAAAATGAAAATCGCTTATTGTCACGAGTAGGCTTCAATGAAGTTACTGTGAAAAGCCCCTAGTCGCCACATTCCGGCGCCTGTTCGGGGAGGCTGGTACGGGAATTGAACCGTGCTGTTGGCCTGCCTTGGTCTGCTTTCAAAGCCAGCGATTTAGCCCAGTGTGCTAAACCAGCACACTGTTCTCGGTTTTCTAACTTTGTAACATTATTATACTATTACTGTTCACCTGGGGCCTATACAAATAAAAAAGAAATGTAATATAAGTATGGGGCTGTTATATTTTTCCTTATTTCTTTTGCATGGAGTGAGTTGAAATGGTGAGTGGTTTATGGTTTTGCTGCAATTTTGAAAGGTTAGATAACATTTCAGCCAGTTCTGAATGCAGTTTGGTCAGTTGCACTGTACTTGCCCACTAAAGACAATTTGTGACCGTCTAATGTAATCCAGTACTTGCACTTGACGCTGAATGTTCCTCAACTTTCATTCACACTTGTGCTGTCAGCTGATGTCCCAATTAATTTCCAAGTTAATATTTTAGTTGATCTTTTTGAGTATCCTGCATTAATTGGAAGCAGCATACAAGAACCTATATTTGCTGCGTGCTGTATCATTTACTCTTGTAACTTTGCATGCAGAAATGCTACTGTGGAAGCACTTGGTAGTCAGCCAATGTGCACCTGTCAGCATATTTCTCGAGGCACATGCCAGTATTGATTTTTAGTTGCACGTGGGCATTCAACATTGTAGAGTGGTGGATAAGTATTTGAAAGAAAAATGTGACGGATCTCGTGGAAGGGGAAGGATACTAAATTAGGTAGCTGCATTGAAAGGCCTCTTCCTGTAGTTTGTAATGTATATTGCTTTTCAAACATCAGGAAGGCATGAAAGTAAGAAACCAGTTTGTTGCTCACTTAATGAAAAAAACATCTCAGCAGAATTGAGGAGGTTTTGTTGCATCAGGTTCGTCACGTTAATGTAAAACCTGGACTATAACATCCGGTATCTGACAGCATGTAGAAAATGACAACAGGATTCAATATTCCGCTGCCTGGTCGGGTACATGGAGTGAGAATTCAGAATGTCCAAATTACCTAACAGCACGTCTTTCAGGACTTGTGGGAGGAAACCCCCAATAAGACCCATTGATTTTATTACGAGTTTGCAGACAGGAGCTGGAGAACTGAACTTAGGCAGAGGAGCGGGAGGGGGAAAGCTGGGAGTGGAGGAAAGAAATGGTGGGATGAGTTTGGATATCAACCCAGGGAGGAGGGGAGAGTGTGTGGGACGGTGATTTACAGCTTTGAGGAAAAAATGTTCTCGATAAACTAGAATTATCTGTTCAGAATTTAACATAGAATTTACAGTGCAGAAGGAGGCCATTGAGCCCATCAAGTCTGCACCGGCCCTGACACAGAGCACCCTACTGATGCCCACGTATCTACCCTATCCCAGTAACCCCACGTAACATTTTTTTGGACACTAAGAGCAATTTAGCATGGCCAATCCCCATCTCCCCCCCCCCCCCCTCTCTTTCTCTCAACGCAGCAGTTGCCTTATGTGACAAAGGATGCTGTTGCAGACATGATGCATCAGATGGCCAGCTCCTCGGATGTAACATTCTAAGATGATGCTGGAAGACTTCAGTGCTGTTTCTTTATTGCTTGTTTTTCAATTAATAACATCATCTGTAATAGTATTGTTTATGTAGTACCTGATGGTTTGTGATGTGTTTGCTACTCTAAGCTAAAGGTCACATTGTGTTAGGGCATTTGAGTGGACGTACATGTGTCATTTGCTTTAGATTAGAAGGAAGCTTGAGCCATAGAAAGCATCCTATCTGGCTGAATCACAGCCTGGTATGGCAACTGCTAGGCCCAAGAACGCAAGAACCGTCGGCCAGTCCATCTCACAAACCTGCCTCCCATTCATTGACTCCATCTACACCTCCCGCTGCCTGGGGAAAGTGGGTAGGTAGCATAATCAAAGATCCCTCCCACCCAGCTTACTCACTCTTCCAACTTCTTCCATCGGGCAGGAGATACAAAGGTCTGAGAACACGCACGAACAGACTCAATAACTGCTTCTTCCCCATTTTACCAAACTCCTAAACGACCCTCTTATGGACTGACATGATTAACACTACACTCCTGTATGCTTCACCCGATGCCGGTGTTTATGTAGTTGCATTGTGTACCTTGTGTTGCCCTATTATGTATTTTCTTTTCATGTAATGATCTGTTGAGCTGCTCGCAGAAAAATACTTTTCACAGTACCTTGGTACGTGTGACAAATTAAATCCAATCCAGAGAAATCTCTGACTTGCTTTAGATCGCAGGTACTTGCAGCTTTAGTATAAAATAAGTCATGTCCCTGGATCCCAGCATATGTGGGAGTTATGCCTTCAGTACTTTGGACTGGGGCTAGCCTGATGTCCAGTTTAACTCGCCAACTGGGGTGCCAATAAGAGTACCTCTATAGTCATGCTGCAGCATATCTTCACTTTTCTTTCTTGGCTCATCTGTTGTTTTGAAGTGTTGTACGTGACTGTGCTCAATGGCAGCAAAATTAACCCAAAAATAAAACTGCTAGAACATAAATGGATACCACATAGGGACAGGTGTAAGCTATTCATCCCCTTGAGCCTGTCCCATCATTCAATGCGATCATGGCTGACCTTTGACCTGACGCCATATACCTGCCTTTGGCCCATACCCGTTAATATCTTTGCTTAACAAAAATCTCTATACCTCAGTTTTAAAATTAACAACTGATCTAGCTTCAACTACTGTTTGTAGGAGAGAGTTCCAAACCTCTACCACTCTTTGAATGAAAAATTCTTCCTAACATCTCTCTCCTTTATGGCCTGCCCTAATTTTTAGGCTATGCCCCCTAGTTTTAGAACCTCCAACCAGTGGAAATAGTTTATCTTTATCCACCCTGCCTTTCCCTGTTAGTATCTTGATTCAAGATGGTGCCGGAGCATGGGGACTCTGCGAGCTCTCTCAACCAGACCCTATTCTTTTATCTCATCACCATTCTGACTAACTAAAACTATTTTCCACTCCTGTATTGCTTGTTTGGCCCTTGTTCCGCACTGTAACCAATCACTATTTGTTGATGTACCATTTGTCAATGTACTCTGTCGATTATTCTTTTGTCTACTATGTACGTACTTTGTACGTTCCCTTGGCTGCAGAAAACTATTTTTCATTGTACTTCGGTACCTGTGACAATAAATATCAATCAATCAATACTTTAATCAGATCACTCCTTAACCGTTTAAATTCTAGTGGAAACTGGCCCAATTGGAGTAATCTCCCCTCGTAACTCAACCCCTGTAATCCAGGTATAATGTTTGTAAACCTACGTTGCACTCCCTCCAACGCCAAAATACCCTTTCAGGTATGGTGCCCAGAACTGCTCACAGAACTCCCAAGTGTGATCCAACCAGAGTTTTGTATAGCTGCAACATAACCCCAGTGTCTTTCTAGATATAAAAGCTTGCATTCCATTAGCCTTTTTGATTATTTTCTGCACTTGTCTCTGGCATTTTAAGGACCTGTGCAACTGAACCCCAAGTCTCTTTGGACATCCAATGCTTTTCATTTAGAAAATACTCTGCTCTATCCTTTTTTGGTCTAAAATGGATAACCTTGCACTTGCTTGCATTAAATTCCGTCTGCCACAATTTTGCCCATTCACTACACAGTACTGATTAACTTTCTCTCCAGTGCCTTTTCTTTTATTGTATAAGTATATTAAAACCATACAACTAAAGCATAGATAATGGGAACAATAGGCAAGGATAATGGGGAAAATTCAACCTGGAAGGTGAAGTATAAGCGAGTGAGAAAGTAACAAGGCTTGAACTGGGATTTTTGTGAGTAGTGCTTTGCCCAAGCTGAACTCTTTTTGATGCAAAATTCAGTTTTTACTTTGCGCGTGTGCCAGGAAACTGTTTGCTAAATTTTGATATGCACACTTATCAGTTCTGATCCAGAACTGAATTCGAGTGAAATCTAAAATTACCGTATCTGTCTAATATCGACATTCCAATTGAATGCCACTCAAATGTCTCTGTGGTCGCACTTGTGTCTACTGGTTCATGTAGGCTCGAGCTTCATTGCAAGGCTTGAGCACATAATCTTGGCTCATATTTTGGTGGAGAGAGTATGGCACTGTCCGATGGATGTAAATATAGAGTGGGACTTAACTGCTCTCCTGTCACTTTTGTAAACAAAATTAGGATCAGGGTTAACACTTTTTTCTTTGCTTTGAATGACTATTCTGCTTTCACAAAACTTCAATATATCAATGGTCGTGTGTAAAAATATTCTCTGCAGTTGCCGAGTTTACTTTCTATCTGAGTATCCCCTCCATTATTTGAGAAGCATAAAGCTCTGATTGGCAAATTAATACTGTTGCAACCTAACCCTTCACACTGTTGCACTTAGACTGTTTAATCTCGAACTTGGTCTTGTTGGAATAAGCCCTGGTCAAAAATTGATATTATGTGATACCAATTTGTGTAGTGTTCTAACCTCCAGTATGGGACAATTTAGAAAAATTAACAAAATCTCGCTTTGTCAGTGAAATTATTAAATAGAATATGTAAGCGCTTAAGAAACAATTATTCAAGATCATTGAGTATGACTTTCAATTGCCCTATGTACTGCACTTGTAATCAAATTACCCTCTGTTAAAGTGGTCATTTTGTCTACTTTGCTGAAAGAAATGAGAACACAATGGAAAAATAACTTGTTTGAACTTGATAATTGGCACGGACTGTTCTCGTGTTGAAGTCTGTGCCAAATAACAGTCTGCAACAGACCACTTGCTCTGTAGGATAACTCTACTGAGCCAAGAGTTTAACCGCCTGCAAGCTGCAGGGTAGGCTGGGCAGTATATACTGACCGTTTCAACAAGATATGAGAATTGTAATGGAGAAAGAGCAGGAATACAACTGTTACTAAAAGAAAACATTTGCTTGTTCCAAAATGACATTGAACTTGTTAAATGAGGTAAAGTTAATAGCTGATGACCTTGAATTGCTGCAGAAGTCTGATGCTATTAGTCCTGTTTTTGTCCTTTCTTTATGTCTCCCTTCTAATCTGAATGTACCTTTGGTCAGGTAAATGTTCCTGGACGTTAAAGCTTTTTTTGAATACCATTGGATAATATTATATTCCTCCCTTTTCTCATTTCACTTTAAAATTTTTAGAGTGGCCAATCTACCTATCCTGCACATCTTTGGGTTGTGGGGGTGAAACCCACGCAGACATGGGGAGAATGTGCAAACTCCACACGGGCCGGGATTCGAACCCGGGTCCTCAAGCGCCGTAGCCAGCAATGCTAACCCCTGTGCCACCGTGCTGCCCTCGCCTGTTTTAATTATAAGACAAAATGGTAAACTGCAGTGTCTGTAATCGGGCCAGATATTCTTTCAAAAAAACCACTGCTGGGATTATGCGGCAGGTCTGGCAGCACCTTTTTGGAGAAAGGTGTTGAGATTTGGGACTTCTGACCTTTCATCAGAACTGGAAAATGTTGCAAATATAACGGTTTTGAGCAAGTGGAAGGGGATTGGGTGGTAGAAAGAACGAAAGGGAAGGTCTATGATGAGGTGAAAGGTGGGTGAGATTTAATTATACCGGTTCACTGTGGAATCTGGTGAAACCAAGAAGAGAAACCAAGAAGAGAAACAAAATGTGAAGTGATTTAGTTTGGTGGAGAAAAACTGAGAGACAATACAATACAGTGTACCACATTAGGTGTAGGTGCAGCAGGACATGGGGTTATATCATTGAATGTGGCAAGGCGGGCTGAAAGCATTTTCAATAAAACACATGGGCTTCTGGGCTCTATAATTGGGGCATAAGCAAGGAAGTTTCAGAAGCATGTGTATAACACTGGTTCAGCCTCAATTAAAGCCTCAACAGTGATTAAAATGGAGAGGTTGAGTAGACTGGGAATGTACTCGTTGGAATTTAGAAGAATGCGGGGGGGGGGGGATCTTGTAGCAACATATATATTTATGATGGGAATAGGATAGATGCGGGCAGGTTGCTTCCACTGGCAGGTGAAAGCAGAACCAGGGGGCATGGCCTCAAAATAAGGGGAAGTAGATTTAGAACTGAGCTCATGAGGAACTTCTTCACCCAATGGTTGCGACTCTATGGAATTCCCTGCCCAGTGAAGCAGTTAAGGCTCCTTCATTAAATGTTTTCAAGATAAAGATCGATTCATTTTTTGAGGAATACAGGGTTATGGTGTTCGGGCGGGTAAGTGGAGCTGAGTCCACAAAAGATCATCCATGATCTCATTGAATGGCGGAGCCGGCTCGAAGGGCCATATGGCCCACTCCTGCTCCTAGTTATGTTCTTATGTATCCAATTCTGGGCACCACACTTGAGGAAGGATATGAAGGCTTTTAGAGAGCAGGTGGAAAAGGTTTAATGAGAATGATTCCCGAGTGAGGAACTACAGTTGTATAGCTAAATAGATTGAAGAAGCTGGATCATGAGAGATCTGGACAGAGTAGAATTGGAGAAACTATATCCATTGGCGGAAGGAAGCATTCAGAGCCAGCAGACACAAAGGTAGTTTAAGGGAGGATCTGGAATGCACTGCCCGAGTGTGGTGGAGGCAGATTGAAGCGTTGGCTTTCAAAAGAGAATTGGATCATTTTCTAAAGAGAACATTTAAAGGACTGCAGGGGAAAAGGTAAAGTGGGGGCACTGGGTAAATTGCTTTTGCAGAGAGCCATAAATGGCTGCTTCCTGTGCTGTAACCATTCCATAACCAGACTGAAGAGATGAGGGTGCATCCCAGCAGAGGAGAACACATCTCTCTGCATACCTGGACTGGCTTGTGTGCTTTATTCTGATGTCAGAGAGGAATTTGGAGTGTAAATCATGCACTCAAACCAGTTTGTGGTCACTTCCATATCGCGCAAAGCATTTAGTAACTAAATTTGTACAAAAAATTAGATTAATGTCTTCCTCATTTTCTTTTGGTTTGCCTTGAAGCTTTAGCCTGGAGGATCTATTTCTTTGTGCATAAGCATGCACTCAGCACGCATCCATTAGGACTGAGCGGAGCCTGATTGCCTAGGACAGAATATCTGGCAATGAAGGAAAACGTGTCTCTGAATCAAAACCATGTAGAAACCCAATAGCCAAATGCTGAAATTTCAAAACCAATTCTGGCAGTATTCGATGTCTGGCAGGATCTGTGGAGAGTGAATCAGATTTAATGTTTCAAGTCGTTGATCTTCCATCAAAACTGGTAAAAGATCAGCATCAACCTCAAATGTTAACTGCTTCTGTCTCACCATGCAAGCTGCCAGATGTGTTTCCAGCATAGTCAGTCTTTGCAATATGGTACTTCACACATGTTCCTCATCTGTGGGTTAATCAGTGTGTGTAATATATCTCTCCTTCCTTCCTCGCCACCCCTTTCCATTTCTGTTATATGTATGATTATGCATGCTCTGTGTATACATACAGTGGTTATTTTTTTTTGTCTAATTGTGGGTCCTATAAAGTACCTTGGGACCTGTCTTATTAAAAGGCACTATGTACATGCAAGTTGTTAATCCTTTGCTTACTGTGCAAGGATTTAATGACATCTGAACTGATGGGTTCGGCTATATTGAGTTTTATTTTGAGCTGAAGTTGTATGCAGTACTTTTCGACTAAATTAATTTGCTCTTGGTAGGAAAACTGAAGAAGTACATAGCTAGCTGAAAGTATAGAAATGTTGCAATTGAGAACAGGAATATTCTTTGGCTATACAGCGTTGATAGTGCAAGAAGACCAAGTGTTGCTGTGTTGTAATCATTTTGCAACTGAAGCAAGGTGACTAGGACCCAGGTTTGGGTGAGTTGGGAGGATGACTGCAGAGGAAAGCGATTTCACCTGAGTCTGATGCATGGACCACAATCTTTCAGAGGAAGAAATCCGGAGAACCGTTTACAAAACTGTTGGGATGCTATAATGGACAGATATCATTTTTTTTAAAGTATTGAATTTGAGCTTTTAAGTATTTATTGGACTGAGATCAAATGGGCTGGAAAACCTACTTCCAAATTGACTGCATAGTTGGTGTTTGTTTTTGAGATTGGGCATTTTATTTCAATGAAGCATTGCTTAATTCCAGTTTATTTAATCCGGAAAATATGTTTAAGATTTGAATATTTCCTAAGCAATTGCAGCAGATCAAAGTAAGCATCCACTATTTTGAAGTTGCATGCCACATTTTTTGCATACTTTTATTTTTGCATAGAATATAAAGCAATATATTACAACTTTACCACTGTATATTGTGCAGCAACTATGATTTCAGGAATACTTCTGAATGTAAGATAGCTTTGATGAGTCATCCAGACTCAAAACGTTTGCTCCCTTTTCTCTCCACAGATGCTATCAGACATACTGAGATTGTCCAGCATTTTCTGGTTTTGTTTCAGATTCCAGCATCAGTAGTAATTTGCTTTTTTTAAAGGTGTTACCTCCATCATCTCCATAAAACCACAAGACATAGGAGCAGAATTAGGCCACTTGGCTCATTGAGTCTGCTCCGCCATTCAATCATGGCTGATATTTTCTCATCCCCATTCTCCTTCCTTCTCTCCATAACCCCAATCCCCTTATTAATCAAGAACCTATCTATCTCTGTCTTAAAGACATTCAGTGAATTGGCCTCCACAGCCTTCTGCGGCAAAGAGTTCCACAGATTCACTACCCTCTGGCTGAAGAAATTCCTTCTCGTCTCTGTTTTAAAGGATCGTCCCTTTAATCTGAGATGGTGTTTTAAAGGATCGTCCCTTTAATCTGAGATGGTGTCCTCTAGTTCTAGTTTTTTCTACAAGTGGAAACATCCTCTCCACGTCCACTCTATCCAGGCCTCGCAGTATCTTGTATGTTTCAATAAGATCCCCTCTCATCCTTCGAAACTCCAACGTGTACAATCTAGAATCTCAATTCTAGATTGCCTTTCATGAAGCTCAAGAAGGGGCATATGGGTAACAAAATATGTTTTTTGTCATGTTTTTTTTGTAAGAAGTCTTACAACATTAGGTTAAAGTCCCAACAGATTTATTTGGAATCACAAGCTTTCGGAGGGTAGTTCCTTCATCAGGTGATCACCAAAAGCCCATGATTCCAAATAAACCTGTTGGACTTTAACCTGGTGTTGTAAGACTTCTTACTGTGCCACCCCAGTCCAATGCCGGCATTTCCACATCATGTTTTTTTGTATGAGGTTATGTGCAACTTATTGCCTCTCCTTCAGGGTGGCTTGTTTTCCTACCATTTGCCTCAGAATAACCGAGATGTGTGAAGTGACCCGAGTAGTGCCTTTCATTTTAATTGTTTAAACAGATGCATGTTCTCTCCCCTGTCCAGTGTTTCACCAGATGACCTTGACTGAGATGGGGAACATAGTGAGCAATCCATGGCATGCATACAGGATGTCTTATAAAAGTTTGTGCTTGAATAAATTTGTTTTAAACTGGAATTGTATCAAATTTATGGTGTCCTTGAAATTTATTACGCGCTTGAAATATTCTGGCGCATGAATAGATTAACAAGATCATTTGCATTGAAGTTTGACGTTTATTGGGTCTATCGAAGTCGGAAGAAGGCCCCACATAATTTCACAGCCTGTGTAGAAGCGAGCAAACTGATCTGAATTATGGAATTGGCTAAGGATTTGCTCCTCATCAGTGAGTGATTGTAATGTGACGGGTTACTTCCATGTCAAATTCTGGGACAAGAGTAGTGTAATATTGTACTGCACAGCTCTGATGCTTGTACTGGAGTTTTAAATAGTTGTAAACATGCCTGCAGTCCCAGTGATGAAGCAACCTACCCATCAAGGGCGTTGGTTGTTTTGCTACATTTAAAAGGTGCTGTATAAATGCAAATTGTTCTTTATAATGTGTACATTGATTGTGTAGAACTTAGTGATGATTAGTAGACCTCTTGTGATGCTGATCGCTTAACAGTTATACATATGTTTTCTTTTACAGACCGGTGGGAATGCCACAAATGGAAAAAGTATACTTGCACAACCCCAGCACAGAAGATACAATCATTTTAGTATCAATATCAGCAACAACGTCACATTTTCATGCATCATTTTTTCAAAATAGGGTAAGAACTCTGTATTTTGGTTGCATTTGTTGAAAGAGCTGCAGGGGGGTAGGTCTTAGTCATGTGTGCACACAGTGAACATCTGAGATATACATGAAAAATGAAATGAAAATCGCTTATTGCCGCAAGTAGGCTTCAAATGAGGTTACTGTTGCCACATTCCGGCGCCTGTTCGGGAGGCTGGTACGGGAATTGAACCGTGCTGCTGGCCTGCCTTGGTCTGCTTTTAAAAGCCAGCGATTTAGCCCTGTGCTAAACCGACCACGACATATTCCCCACATTATGAAGTTAATCTGTAGCCAGAAAGTACCTTAAAGGAAAATGTGTAACTTTGTGGAAACTGTCTGCATCACTTGGCGGGATGGTTACATTTAAAAAAATTTTTTTTAGCAAAGCAATAAATTTGCTAATTGATTTTAGGGTCGATGGTTAGTGCCTTGTATGGCTTTCAGCATTTCATTGTGGAGGGATCATGTAGTTACCAAATGATACCGGGAAAGGGATGAAATATGGAGAGAAGGCATGGGAGTATTTCTGTTGGAACCAGGAAGACTAAGGAAATTTTATTGATGGCTCTCAAACGTACAACAAGGTGACTGGAGCATAAAATGTTTTGTCATGAATGACGATGGCCCCAAACCATTGCATTTGTGCAGAGTCCTGGGGAAGGTGGTTAGCTTTTTGTTGCTCTGGCGAAGATCAGATGCAGATTTAATGGGCAAAATGGTCCAAATTATTGTAATTGCTTTGAAGTACTGTTAAAACTAGAAAATGCTTTAAGTTTTATTACTAAAGGGATTTGGTTTACAGAAAGATAATGATTGCTCTTTTTCACTTGCATATTTTCATAACTAGAATTATTCATTTTGTTGGTTAGTCCAAAGGTTCATGTTTTTATCCCCATAATTAATTCAGCTGTGGTATTATATTACAGGGCACAAGAGAGGACAAATTTTGAGTGTACCAACTTTAATTTACTGTGCTAGTAATGGAGACATCTGTCAGCGTCACTATTAATTATAAAAGTTACGGTTCATCCAGAGGTCACCAGACTCTAAAATTTGTTTAATTGTGTTACTTATGTCATCTTTGAGATCTGAATATTGTAAGTGGATAGTTAGCAAATATTGTAGCACAAGTGAAGCACAAGAGACGGTGTTTATTTGGGAAGTGTTTTGTGCCGTTGTTCAATCTAGTCTGCCAACAATTGCTAGGTGTATTTAATGCCATTGTGGCAATGGCAGCCAAGTTGCACTAAAGAGATATACTCCAAGCATTTCCAATCTTGAAACATGGACATTTATCGATTTGTGTACAACACAGCATGCTTCTATATAATATGTTAGTTGATTGAATAATGTGTACATGTTCTGGAAGTTGCACATTAATGGGTTGTGTCCCTTTTTAGCATTTTTCATTGCAATATTTCCTATACCATGAGCTTTTGTAATGAATAATCTTGATATTTAGGTTAATGGAAATTTTGAAGGCTTGATGTTCCCTAGGTTGGTACATAATATTTAGATGATTCAATTTGCAAATTGATCAAATAATATTTCCATGTTTGCTTAAGGGCAAACGGGTGGCTCATTGCTGCCTCATGGCACCGAGGACCCGGGTTCGATCCCGGCCCCAGGTCACTGTCCATGTGGAGTTTGCACATTCTCCCAGTGTCTGCATGGGTCTCACTTCCACTACCCAAAAAGATGTGCAGGGTAGGTGGATTGGGCATGCTAAATTGCCCTTAATTGGGAAAGAAAGAATTGGGTATTCTAAATTTTACAAAAAAATTATATTTCTATTGGCGTGATAGTAGAGGAAGTATAATTTGGCAGGCAAGATTGAGATGGCATTATTCATGGTCCCTTACCAATGCTGACAAGTTACATTTAATAATTGTGCAAAATAGTATCTCTTTCAGGCCTCCACCCAACCCCTCCCCACTCTTTAGTGTGACACCATTCTTTAAGCACAATGCTTAATGTTGATATGAAATTCTAATTGTTTTGGCTGCAACAATAATGTCGTCTGGCTGATGTCATACCCATCACAAAGGAGATGGTTGTGGCTATTGGAGGTCAATCCTCTCTTTCCAGGACATCACAAGAGATCCTAAGGCTAGTGTACTAGGTCCAAACATCTTCAGCTGCTTCATCAATCAACTTCTTTCCTTCATAAGGTCAAAAGATTAGATGGTCAGCAATGATCATATTCAGCATCATTTCTGGCGACTTTTCTATGTCCCAATGCAGCAAGACCTGGACAATATCCAGTATTGGGCTGACAAATGGCAAGAAATGTTCACACTACACATGCCAGGCAATGACCATCTCCAACAAGAGTGCATCTAACCATCGCCCATTGACATAGTGGGGAATGCTCGGGGTTGCCATTGACCAGAAGCTGAAGTGGACCAACCACATAAATACTGGGGCTACAAAAGCAGGTCAAAGGCTAGGAATCTTGCGGTGAATAACTCCGCCTGTCCACAATCTACAAGGCACCAGTCAGGAGTGTGATACAGTACTCGTCACTTGCCTGGATGAGTGCAGCTCCAACCCCTCAAGGCAGATGGGGTTACTGGGTTATGGGGATAGGGTTGAAGTGAGGGCTTAAGTGGTGCAGACTCGATGGGCCGAATGGCCTCCTTCTGCACTGTATGTCCTATGTTCCAACAACATAAACCCGACACCCATCCAGGAAAAATTAGCCTGCTTGATTGGCCCTCCATCCATAAGTATCCACTAGCAATGTATAGTGTCAACAATGTGTACCACCGATAAGATGCATAGCAGGAACTCACAAAGGTTCTTGAGACCGCATCTTCCAAACCCACAAACAGTGCCATTCAGAAGGACAAAGGCAGCAGACATGTGGGAATATCACCACCAGGAAGTTGCCCTCCCAGCCACTCGCCATCCTGATTGGAAATATATTGCCGTTCCTTCGCTATTGCTGGGTCAAAATCCTGGAACTGCATCCCTAACAGTACTTTGGGTACACCTACATCTCTGGAACTGCAGCAGTTTAAGGCAGCAGCTTACCAACACCACCACTAGGACAATTGGAAGGGCAGTGAATGCTAGTCTAGACAGTGACGTACGCATCCCATAAAAGAATTTAAAAAAAACATTTGGTGACAGCTATACATATGTATAAACTAATTAATATTTTTGATTTTTGCCTAGATTATTCCACCAGGAGGAAACACATCGTTTGATGTCGTTTTTCTTGCGAGAGTGGTGGGAAATGTAGAAAATACTTTATTTATTAATACATCACTTCATGGGGTATTTACATACCAGGTAAGAAAGAATCCTTATGTTTATTTTAGGTAGGAGATCATCTAGTTGGATTCAAACTGCAGTGCAGTATACAAAGTGTTGTTTCTTTTGCTCGCATTCTCTGAGAGCAAAGCCATTTTATGAGCAAATGTTTACAACCGCGTTGCAACCATGAGGTATTTTGTTTTTAAACAAAGGGCCTTCCTTTTGGCAAAATGGATTTGATGAGAGTCAATTAAAGCTTGCATATCTTCATTTTATTAATCTATAGTGCTTCATATTTATTGATTTGGCTGTTATTGTAAAAGATCAAAACTTCATTTTTGTATCATTTTATTACAGGTATTTGGTGTTGGAATACCTAATCCCTATCGCTTGCGCCCTTTTATAGGGGCAAGAGTTCCTGTAAATAGCAGTTTTTCACCTTTAATAAATATACACAACCCTCACAGTGAACCTTTACAGGTAGGTCTGTTTGTCCTTTTCACTGAAATTGTGCTACACAAGATTGGGAATCTATAAAATCAGGTGTGAAGTCCAGGTTTTTGGTCTTGAGTCTCTGGTCTTGGCCTGGCCTTCCCGGGAGGTGACAACTTCAACTGTTCAGTAGTTCCTGACGAGAGAAGTGGAATGGTCTGGAGAACAGTTTCCACAGCAGGAGCATTGCCTTGGTGAATTTACTTCCCAGTGCAATAATATCTCTGTTATCAAGGACACTAGTGTAAACAATACCAATTCCAACATTTTCAAGTGATTTATAAGGGAACAATGAAATGCAATGAAAATCGCTTATTGTCACAAGTAGGCTTCAAATGAAGTTACTGTGGAAAGCCCCTAGTCGCCACATTCCGGCGCCTGTTCGGGGAGGCTGGTACGGGAATTGAACCGTGCTGCTGGCCTGCTTTAAAAGCCAGCGATTTAGCCAGTGTGCTAAACCAGCCCCTATTGTGCAAGGGAGGTAATTTTTTTTTCTTGATGTCTAGTTTAATGCAACAATTTGCATCTGATATAATTATTCCTTGTAAGTAACTAAAATAGCCTAATTTTTCTCGAGTTAAATTATGGGCAGCACAGTAGCACAAGTGGCTAGTACTGTGGCTTCACAGCGCCAGAGTCCCAGGTTCGATTCCCCGCTGGGTCACTGTCTGTGCGGAGTCTGCACGTTCTCCCCGTGTCTGCGTGAGTTTCCTTCCACAGCCCAAAGACGTGCAGGTTAGGTGGATTGGCCATGATAAATGTCCCTTAGTGGCCAAAAAGGTTAGGTGGGGTTATTGGGTTACAGGGATAGGGTGGAAGTGAGGGCTTAAGTGGGTCGGTGCAGACTAGATGGGCTGAATAGCCTCCTTCTGCACTGCCCTCCTTCTGCACTGTATATTCTATGTTCTATTAAAGACTATCAACAGGCAGGACTGTTCCCTTCCAGTTGGGGAACACTTCAGCAGTCAAGGACATTCAGCCTCTGATCTCCGGGTCAGCATTCTACAAGGAGGCCTTCAGGAGACGCGACAACGCAAAATTGCTGAGCAAAAACTTATAGCTAAGTTCCGCACGCATGAATGCGGACTCAACCGGGATCTGGGATTCATGTCGCATTACATTCGGCCCCCACCAACAAGCCTGGACTTGCAGAGGCCTACCGACTGAACTGGCTTGGGACAATTCACACCTCTTTAACCTGGAGTTACCTCTCTCTCTGCATCTTTGATGATTTGATTGCCTGCAGGTGCTCGCATTCCGGGGCATCTCTGACTGTGTCTATATAAACATTTCTGGAACAAGCCTTTCCATTCACCTGAAGAAGGAGCCGTGCTCCGAAAGCTCGTGTTTGAAACAAACCTGTTGGACTTTAACCTGGTGTTGTAAGACTTCTTACTATTAAAGACTAGCATTTATATAGGGCCTTTTTATTTGACTGGGATGTCCCATAGCATTGGTAATGTAGGCAGCCAATTTGGGCACAGCAAGGTGATAATGATCACAATGTTATTTTAATGATGTAGATAGGAGGTCAAATATTGCCAAGGACACGGGGGATAACCCCTGCTGTTCTTTGAAATAGTGATGTGAGAAAATACCTTTTCTCACAATGAGTGGTTGGAGTATAGAACGCACTCGGGGCATTCAAGAGAGCGTTAGATTGTTTGTTTCTTTCAAGTAATGTACAGGTACAGAAAATGGCAGGGGACTGGCACTATGCCATAATGACATTTGGAGAGCCGGTGCAGAGGCTGAATGGCCTTGTGTTGCGCTGTTGTGTGTCATAGCACCTTTTGCATTGACCTGCCCGCCAAGGAAGGCACTAGACTGAACCTGTGCTCGGATGTCGAGAGTGGCACTTGAACCCACAACCTCCAACTGAAGTGAGAGTGCTACTGTTAGAAAAACAAGGGTAGTTTTAAAATATTTATATTTGTGTTGGTAGACATTAGAAATAAAGTACAGTTTTCAGTGTGTTTTCGCTGGAGTTCAGAAGCATGAGGGGGATCTCATAGAGACTTATAAAATTCTAACCGGATTAGACAGAGTAAATACAGGGAAGATGTTACCAATGATTGGTGTGTCCAGAACTAGGGGTTACAGTCTGAGGAGTCGGGGTCAACCATTTCGGACAGAGATAAGGAGACATTTCTTCACAGAGTGGTGAGCCTGTGGACTTCATTACCAAAGGAAGTAGTTGATGCAATAACTTTAAATATATTCAAGAGGCGGTTGGATATAGCACTTGGGGGGAATGGGATAAAAGGCTATGGGGAGAAAGCAGGATTAGGCTATTGAGTTGGATGATCAGCCATGATCATGATGAATGGCGGAGCAGGCTTGAAGGGCCAAAAGGCCTTCTCCTGCTTCTATCTTCTATGTATCTATGTTTAACTGGAAGGGTGAAACCTGTGGTTTGACTTATGCTGAACAAAGGAGTGTTTGTCTGTGATTCTATTATGTGCAGAGAGGGCTATGGCATGAAAAGTAAATAAACCAGTGGTGGCTTCTTAGCAACTGGGGCCTTGTAGAGTGGAGATGCTTTTAAATTTTAGTTTAGCTAATTTGGTTGCAGTTGGAGATCCGTAGTAAGAGAGAAGGCAGCTCTCTCAGCTCTGCTAGAAGCAGTTAATTTTAGAAGGCGAAAGAGGGAACATCTCTCTCAGCCTTGCTAGAAGAAAATCCATACTATGGAGTAATAGGAAAAAACAGATGTGGAAAGTACAGCTAGTTAAGGAAACTAGAGAAAAGAAGAATTAACGGAGAACCAGAACAGATTACTGTTCAGGAAAATCTGATTTGAAAGGTCATTGGATCGTGAGAGGCCAGACAGATATCTGCAGTAGTGCTAAGGTTTGGGAGAAAACACTACAGTTTGGGAGACATTATATGAAATAATTGTGGAAATAGGTGGCTGGATCTTCGGAGTTTGTATAAAAAAACAAGGAAAAGTGAAGGGAGAGGTGTTAGACCCGAAAGCGAAATCTTGATGGAAGCAGCGGAGGGAAAGCATAATTTAAAAGAAGATTTGAAAATTTGACTTTTGAAAGTGGAGTTTGAAATCAGTGGTGTGGAAGCTGGAGTTCCGTGAGACAAGGTGGCTCACAGTATAACATCATCTGGGGGGATTTTGAGGAGAAATCCAGACTTTTACTTGGGTTTAGAGGGGAGTTGCCTTACCAGAGTTACCTTGTGTGCTTAAAAGGAATGTGTGTTAATGAGACCGTTGTAGATTAGGAAGTACTTTGTAATCCATGTTGATCTTAAAATTTTTGTTATTGTTGAACTAAAGAGGAGTAAAAGAGTATGGTATCATCTAATTTTTACACGTTTAATGTTTTTTTTCTTTAAAATTAATTAGCAGTCCTGTGCCTCTGTTCCTCCACAGTTTATAAGAAAAAGTAAGTAGTTTAAAAAAAAAATTAAATGTACCCAATTCATTTTTCCCAATTCAGGGGCAATTTAGCATGGCCAACCCACCTATCCTGCACATCTTTTGGGTTGTGGGGGCAAAACCCACACAAACATGAGGAGAATGTGCAAACTCCACATGGGCAGTGACCCAGAGCCGGGATTGAAACTGGGACCTCGGTGCCGTGGGGCAGCAGTGCTAACCACTGTGCCACCGTGCTGCCCGAGAAAAAGTAAAATTTGGGGTCTTTTTGAGCCAGGGTTCCATTCAGGGGTCATCCTGTCTAGTTATGACACCAGCTGTGCATTTGTAACAACTGGCAATTGACAAATCAAAAAGTAGCATCTACACTAACTGAGCATGATCTAGTAATTTTAAGATAGGTTTAGTCTTGCCAGTTGAAGTTAGGATCGGGATTTCTGATTAGCGGAGCCGCAAAGTGGGTGAGAAAATGGCAGCTGGAGCAGAATAATCGATTTAAGTAAAGTGTGAGGAATGGAGCCAGTGGAGTGGGCAAGGAGGCTCGAAAAGCATTCAGTGCAGGCTGCAGACGCTGAATCATAAACTACCCGCCCCGCGATTGCAGCGAGCAGACTTGCTGGATCGCTTCCTCTGGTTGGCCTGGGGTAGCGGCTGTACAGCAGGGTGTGTGCACAGATAACCTGCTCCAGACGGCAGGAGGAAAGATTCATGTGAATTTCTATATTGGACAGACACTGGTGGATTTTGGAAACTCCTTCTACAGAGCATTAGAAGAGGAGGATTTGTACACAGAAAGCTCAAACCAAGAGAAATTAACGATCATTACTTTAAAGATCTGGAAGAAGGAGCTAAGGGCACTGTTGCTAAGTTTGCAGATGATACAAAGAAATGCAGAGGGACAGGTAGTATTGAGGAAGCTGGGAGGGTGCAGAAGGATTTGAACAGGTTAGGAGAGTGGGCAAAGAAGTGGCAGACTGAATACAATGTGGAAAGGTGTGAGGTTATGCACTTTGGTAGGAAGAATGGAGGCATAGACTATTTTCTAAATGGGAAAAGGTTTGGGAAATCAGAGCACAAAAGGGACTTAGGAGCCTTAGTTCATGATTCTCTTCAGGTTAATGTGCAAGTTCAGTCGGCAGTTCGGAGGACAAATACAGTGTTAGCATTCATTTCGAGAGGGCTAGAATACAAGTGCAGGGATGTACTTCTAAGGCTATATAAGGCTCTGGTCAGATCCCAGTTAGAGTATTATGAGCAGTTCTGGGCCACGTATCTAAGGAAGGGTGCGCAGGGCTTGGAAAGGATCTATAGGAGGTTCACAAGAATGATCCCTGGAATGAAGAGCTTGTCATATGAAGAACAGTCGAGGCCTCTGGGTCTGTACTCGTTGGAGTTGACAAGGATGAAGAGAGATCTTATTGAAACTTACAAGATACAAGAGGCTTAGATAGAGTGGACGCGGAGAGGATGTTTCCACTAGTGGGAAAAACGAGAACGAGCACAGCCTCAGACTGAAGGGACGATACTTTAAAACTGAGATGAGGAGGAGGTAGAGGGTAGTGAATCTGTGGATCTCTTTGCCGCAGAAGGCTGTGGAGGCCAAATCACTTGAAGGCAGAGATAGATTCTTGATTAATAAAGGGAGCAGGGGTTATGGGGAGAAGGCAGGAGAATGGGGATGAGAAACATATCAGGCATGATAGAATGGCGAAGCAGACTCAATGGACCCAATGGCCTAATTCTGCTTCTATGTCTCATGGTCTATGCTTGATGGTGTTGACTGGAAATTATGTTGCCTATGAAAGATATATGATTTTGTTACCCACATCATCATTATGTAAGTTTAAATGCATAGCAGAGGTAGTAAAATGCAGAGGTTCCAAAGCTTTCATTTGACACCAGTTATTTCCGGGCTAAGTTAATCATTTCAAATCAACTTAAAAAAAGTCATCCTCTCTTTCTCCCCCCCCAAACCCCCAAAAGGTTTGAGCATCACTCGTGCCGTTGTAAGATTAAAGGCTTTCTTTTGTATTCAGCAGGAAGTGATCAGAAATGCCTGGGTTCACTCGTTTTTCGTGCTCACCAAGTTAGGAAAGCTGCACGGCAGTAGCGGGCAACATGCAGAACTGAGAAGTTGTGATGCCTGAGCTTCCAAGCTGAGAATGAGAGCAGTCTCGGCACATAGGCAGTCACTGGGGGAGCTCAGATTTCATGGGGATGTGGCAGCAACGGCAAAATGAATGAGTCAAATGTGCTAGACTGCCAGAAATTCAGAGAAGCTTTAAAAATGGCATTGTGACAGTGCCAGGAATCTTGGCATTGAATGTGATAGAAAACCCTGGAAGTGGGGGGGGGGGGGGCGAATGTGGTTTCTCCGCGGTGGGGAGAAATGGTAGAACAGCTCCTACGATTGCTTACTCTGAAATAACAAGGCAGAAGTTTTATGACTCATTTGCTTAAATATGGAAAGGAAAGAAGTAAATGATGAGTAGTTCCAAAGCTCCTTCTTATCCAGGAGGAAGGTTAGGAATGTTGGCAGTGACTTGAGGTCTGAATAGTGGCAATGTGGAAATGATGATCTGGAGCTAATGGTGCTCCATCTTGTGGTAGGAGTGTGCACCTGCAGATATAACTGACAGGTAGAATAGTCCCAAATATACACTTCCGCTTGTGACCAAGGAGTGATTGGTCACATAAAGGGCTGTTCCTGTTCAAAGTCACAGAAAAGGGCTCTTTTTACCCAGATCCGGGTGGAATTTTGATGAAAAGGCGTAGGTGAATGTTAGAGGAGTAGTTTACCCCTGGAATGGTATGTCTTCTGATCACCGGACCTGGCAGAAAACAGAGGTTTGACTGGAAAGTTGAAACGGTCTTGTGCTTAACAGACAGTCTCTTCCAGCATGCAGGCGGGGGAGGGGCAAGCTGTAAGGCCCTAGATACAGGAACTGATGACTTTTATCAAGGAGGAATTCCATAAACGGAGGAAAGAAATGCATGAGGATCATGCAAAGGCCATTGCAGAAGCCGTGGCACCCCTGAAGAGTACTTTGGAGCAGATGGAGAGGTGTTTGGAGGTGCAGGGGTCACAGTTTCGGGAGATTGAAGGAGTGATCTCCGACCACAGCGATTGTGTGGTGGCTCTGGAGGCGGAGGTGTGGCTCCTCGGAGACCGTTGTAAAACGCTGAGGGCAAAGGTTGAGGAGCAGGAGAACACCTCAAAAAGACAGAACCTGCGAATAGTGGGCCTGCCTGAAGGAGTGGAAGGTGCGAGTGCCATGAGATACGTCTCGAGGATGCTGGCGGGACTGGTGGCAGAAGGGGTGCTAGATAAGGCTCCTGATGTGGACCGAGCGCATAGGTCTCTGAGGCAAAAGCCTAGAGCTGGGGAGCCGCTGCGGGCAGTGATCGTGAGACTTCATAAATTTGTGGAGAAAGAGAGAATTGTACGGTGGGCCAAGGAGAAGCGTAGCTGCGACTGGGAGGGAAATATCATCTGGATTTATCAAGACATCGGAGCCGAGTTGGCAAAATGGCGGGCAGGTTTCAACAAAGCCAAGGTGGGGCTGTACCGGCGGCAGATCAGGTTTGGGGTGCTCTACCCGGCGAAATTATGGGTGACATTTGGACGTCGGGAGTATTATTTCGAGACCCTGGAAGCGGCCGAAGACTTCATTAAGGAGCATAAACTGGGGGAGAACTGAGTGGACAATGCTTGGGAACTGGGGTGCTGGCACTATGTAATGGTTGGGAGCATGTTTGAAGTGGATGTAGGGATTGGGAGCTTTTTGTCGGGGGGGGGGGGGGGGGGGGAGGTGGTGGTTCTGTTCAATGTTGAGATTGTAAGGAGTTGTAGGGTGAAGGGTTTATGTGGGGATAGATGTTCCCAGCCCCCCTCCTGTTTTATGGCACTGTTTGTGTTTAACATCGGTTTGTTTGCTTTTGGAGAAGGCTACCTGGAGTTCAGAAGTCCTTGTTTGGGTGGGGGAGGGTAAGGCCAGCAGGATGCCTTCTTCTTTGAGCTGAGGAGTGGGGGGGGGGGGGGGGGGGGGGTCTAGGATGTGCCTTTGGGCAGGGGCAGCTGCGCTAGCAGGTTATGCTGGTGAACAGAAGTGAGGTGATGGAGAAGAAGGCCAAGGGGGAGTGAGGTGACATGGTCAAGGGCGAAGAAAGGAGCCATCTGGGATGGGCTAGGTACAGAATGTAATTAAAGGAGCGGGAGTTAAGTGAGGAAGATGATGGATGGTAGAGGGGATTGGAGGCGCAAGCCTCCGGTAAGGTTGGTAACGTGGAACGTCTGGGGACTGAATGGGCCGGTTAAAAGATCGGGGGTGCTCGCGCACCTTGGGAGCTTGAAAGCGCGGATTGTCTTTTTGCAGGAGACACACCTTTGTGTGAAGGATCAGTTTAGGTTTTTTCACTCGGGGTTTGATTTGAAATCGAGGGTGTGGTGATTTTAATGAGCAAAACAATGGGATTTGTGAGTGCGAAGGAGGTGAGGGATCCAGGTGGGAGATATGTGATTGTGAGTGTGGTATTGGAACGGGCACCGGTAGTGTTGGTAAATGTGTATGCCCCAAATTGGGATGGATATGGGTTTTATGAAGGGGTTGCTGGCAGCAATCCTGGATTTGGCCACGTACCAGTTGATCATGGGAGGAGATTTTAACTGTGTCCTGGAGCCAAGGGTGGATAGATCGAGCTCCAGGTCGATGGGTAGGGTACGAATGGCAAGGGAGTTGGGAGGGTTCATGGAGAGGATGGGTATGGTGGATCCATGGCATTTTCAGAACCCAGGGGGAAGGGAGTATTCCTTCTTTTCACACGTCCAAAAGGTTTATTTGAGGATTGATTACTTTGTAGTGAGTCAGGGATTTTGTTTGGGGTGGAGGGGGCAGAGTTTGCGGGGATAGTTATCTCGGACCATGCAGCCCACTGGCTGGATATTCGGTTCAGTACGGGACGAGAGTAGAGGCCGGGGTGGAGGTTTGACTCGGGGGTTGTTGGCGGATGGAGGTTTTTTTGATAAGGTGCAGTTGGCGATTAGGGATTATGTGGAGTTCAATCAGAATGGGGAGGTATCGGCGGGCATTTTTTGGGAAACACTGAAGGTAGTGGTCCGGGGAGAAATTATCTCATTTACGGTTTGTGCGTATAAGGAAAAGAGGGTGGAATATGATCGTCTAGTGAGCAAAATCGTGGAGGTGGACAGGGAATATTCGAGGATGCCCACCGTGGAGGGATTGGCGAGGAGGAAAAAGTTGCAGGGGCAATTTGACAGGCTGACAACGGGGAGGGCGTTAGGGCAGCTGCACATACGAGCATGGGGAGAAGGCGAGCCGCATGCTGGTGCACCAGCAGCGGAGGCAGGCTGCATCCAGGGAAATATTGAAGATCCAGGCTGGGGATGTGGTGTCAGAGCCAGGGAAGATGAATGAGGCATTTAGAGACTTTATCAGGGACTTTGAGGCACACTCAGGAGGAGAGGAGGGAGACATGAGGTGGTTTCTGGACAAGCTGGATTTTCCCGAGGTGGAGGAAGCAAAGAGGCAGCCTTTGGAGTAGCCCCTGGGGCTGAGGGAGGTGCTGGATTTCAGGGGTATGAAGTCTGGGAAGGCCCCTAGGCCGGATGGGCACCCGGCAGAATTTTATAAGGAATTTGAGGCGGACCTGGCACCACATCTGTTGGCGTTTAATGAAGTACTGGAGATGGGGGAGTTGCCGGAGACGATGAAGCAGGCAGTGATCACACTAATCCCCAAAAAAGGGAAGGATCCGATGGAATATGGGTCGTATAGACCCATATCACCATTTAACACGGATGTGAAAGTATTGGCTAAGTTGTTGGCGGGGAGGATGGAGGATTGTGTCCCGGGGGTGGTTGCAGAAGATCAAACAGGCTTCGTGAAGAGCAGGCCGCTCACAAGTAATATAAGACGGCTGTAGAATGTGGTGATTAATCCGTCAAGAGCTCTGGTACCGGAGGTGGTGGTGTCCATGGACGCGGAGAAAACATTTGATCGGGTGGAGTGGCGGTACTTGTTCGAAGTTTTTGGGAAGGTTTGAGTTTGGGCCAAGATTTGTGGCATGGGTGTGGTTGCTGTATGTGGCGCCAAGAGCGAGGGTGAGGACGAATGATGTGAGCTCACAAAACTTTGACTTGCACAAGGGTACGAGGCAGGGGTACGTGCTGTCGTCGCTGCTGTTTGGGCTGGCCATAGAGCCATTGGCGATGGCTCCTAGGGGGTCAGTAGAGTGGCAGGGGATAATGAGGGGACAAAAAAAACATCGGGTGTCGCTCTATGCCGTTGACCTCTTGCTGTATGTTTCGGATCTGTTGGAGAGTATGGGAAGGATTTTGGGCGTTTTGAGAAGGTGTGGAGGGTTCTCGGGATACAAGTTGAATGTAGGGACAAGTGAGGTATTCCTGTTGAATGAGCTGGCACAGCGGGCTAATTTAGGGGGCATGCCATTTATGGTAGCGAGGGATAGGTTTAGGTACTTGGGGATTCAGGTAACGAGGGAATGGACGGGGCTCCACAAGTGGAACTAAACGAAGCTGGTGGAGAAGGCCAGAGAGGATCTTAAAGGGGTGAAATACATTGCACTTAACCTTGGCGGGGAGGGTCCAAGTGGTGAAAATGAATATTTTGCCAAGGTTCTTGTTTATCTTTCAGGCTCTCCTGACCTTTATACCAACGGCCTTTTTTTCGGAAAGTGGACACAATCACCTCTGACTTTGTATGGGCGGGGAAGGTGCCGAAGGTGGGGAGGACCCTGCTACAGAGGAAGAGGCAGCAGGGGGGGGTTGGTGTTGTCAAACCTGCTTCATCATTATTATTGGGCGGCGAATGTGGACAAGGTGCGGCGGTGGTGGAAAGGAGAGGGGGTAGAGTGGGTTAGGATGGAGGAGGAATCTTGTAAGGGGTCTAGTTTGAGGGCAATGGTGACGGCAGCATTGCCAATGGCTCCGAGTAGGTATTCGGGGAGCCCAGTGTGCAGTCCGCGGTGAAGATATGGAATCAGCTGAGGAGACATTTTAGGGTGTAAGGGATGTTGGCGCTAACGCCGCTGTGTTAGAATCATGGGTTTGAGCTGGGAGGATGAATAGTGTATACAGGAGGTGGAGGGCAGTGGGGCTGGTCAAGGTGATGCATTTGTATTTGGAGGAAGGGTTCGCCAGTGTGGAGGAGCTAAGGGAGAGGGTAGAGCTGCCGAGGGGTAGTGAGTTCAGGTATCTACAGGTTAGGGACTTTACACGAAAGGGCTGGAAGTGGTTCCCACGATTGCTGGGATACACCCTGTTGGAGCGACTGCTGCTTTCTGATTTGGAAGGGGAGGGAAGAATTGGGGATATATAAGTGGCTGGGGCAGCAGGGAGGCGAGCGGGTGGTGAAGATCGAGGAGAAATGGGAAGCGGAGTTGGGAATGGAGATCATTTGGGGAGTATGGAGTGAGGCACTGCGAAGGGTAAATGGGACTTCCTCTTGTGCAAGGATGAGCCTGATACAGTTTAAGGTGGTGCACAGGGTGCATATGACTCAGACGAGAATGAGTGGGTTCTTTCAGGGGGTAGCAGATAAGTGTGAGAGGTGTGGGCAGGGCCAGCGAATCATGCACACATGTTTTGGGGTTGTGAAGAATTGGGAAAATCTGGGTGGGAGTGTTCGCGGCCTTAGCCAGGATAGTGGGGGAGGGAGTGGACCAGGACCCTTTGGTGGAAATATTTGGAGTTTCAGTGAAGCCGGAGTCATGGAGAGGAGGAAGGCCGATGTCTTGGCCTTTGCCTCTCTGATTGCACGGTGACGAATTTTGCTGGAGTGGCGGTCGGCATCGCCACCGGGGGTAGCAGCAGGTTGGGTGACCTGTATGACTTCCTGCGGTTAGAGAAGATAAAGTATGAGTTAACGCGTTCAGCAGGGCAGTTTGAGAAAATGTGGGGGATGTTTGTGACTGTGTTTGAGGAGCTGTTCATCGCAGGGGGGTGGGGGGATGGGTGATGGGAAGGGGGGGGGGGGGGGGGGTGAAAAAGGAGAAAAATCTGTACAAACTGTATTGTCGATTGTTGGGAAGAATGTTTCCCAGGGTGTTTATTTGCTGTAACCTACTTTGATACAAGTTTGAATAAAATGTGTTTTAAAAAAAATATTCCCAAATATAAAGCGAGCAAGGAGCCACGCAGACGTGTGGCTTTTCGAATAATATTTCGAATAATCATTGTGGCTGCCTATTTTTATTGTTTTTACATGGTAAGTCTGGTGGTCGCCGTTTGCCATTTTCTTGCTGACCTACTCATTTCTAGCGTGACGCCTAATGGGGACATTAGTACAGTGGTAATCTACTGGAGTAGTAATCTAGAGGCTCAGGAGACACTAGTTTAAATCCCCCCCCGGCAGCTACTTGAAGAATTAATGAATTATTAATGCTGGAATAAATAGGCTTGGTAATAATCATGAAACTACTGCATTGTCATAACCCATCTGTTTCACAATACCTTCAGCAAGGGAAATCTGCTACTCTTGCCCATTTCGGCCTACATGTGACACCAAACACGCTCAACTAATTACCCTTGAAGTAGCTTAGCAAGCCCTTGGAAGCAGCTCACTGCCACCTGTGTGAGAACAATAAATGCTGGCCTTGCCAGCAGTGTCCACATCACATCTCATGATCCAATTCAACAATTCTCTTGGCAACTGAGGTGTGGCAAGCAAAGGCAACCTGCGAGGTGTGGCTTTTTTAAAAACGATTATATCGGTTGAATCACTTGCCTTGATTATTTAACATGCTTTTAGAGTTTACTGCAGTCTTGCTGCACACTAACTGTTGCTTCACCAATTGCTGTAATATCATAAACTCTGTGCAATGATCTATCCCGTCACCCTCCAGTAACTGACCCCAAATCTGATCTAATAGCTGTAATAGTGGTATTTTACCACCTTCCAAAATTTAAAATTGAACCAACTCTATGAGGATGTTTTTTATTACTGTTAAATATCACTTTGCTTTGCCTCGCACAAGAAATTTGTAATACTGGCTGACAGTCCGGTGCGCTCCACCCGTCTGCTGCTCCTGAGCTTTCTGCATGTGTGCTCTCGCGCTTGCCAACAGTATATGAAATCCAGTACCCAGGTAAAATTGTATCCCGCGTTGCCCAGATTTCTGGATCAGAGGTGAGCAATCCCATCATCACCAGCTGAAATGAAGAACAGGTGAAACAACAGACCAAAACTGTTGGAAGAAATTAATTTGATCAAATTAAATCTGTTTTGGTATTATTTCATTAGTGCGTGATGGCTTTGGAGGAAATTAACTGATTTTGTTGTTCTTCTCTTTCTCTCTCTCCCCCCTCCCCCCACCGTATTTAATTGGGTTTTTTTTGCTACCAGCTTTAACTAGACTGCGGTTTGCTTGCATTTAGTCAGATATTTGATTTTTAAAAGTTATTTTGAGAAGCTATGTTTATATCACAAGTGTCTGATGCCCCAAAAATTGGACACTTTGAGGTGTGATGTGGGAGACATGCACTGGACGTCTACAAATAATGATATGGATATTATTGATTGGCACAGAAGTGCTCTCCAAACTAATATTGGAATTAGTAGGCCTCACTTATTTTTGCCCAAATTTTGAGTACCATTTTGTCCAGGTCCCAGGCACTTTAGTTTAATTTTTTTAAGCTTTGGGGGATGCCTTTTTGTAATCTTGATGTTCAGTACTGACTAATAATCATCAGTGACCTGTTCTGCAGGAAACAATTAGAGAGTAAATAGGAACACAATGTTTGTACAAGTATGGCATTCTGTTATCGAGACTACTTAATTCTGTCTTGAAATCACTTGAGCTTTTCTGATTTTTTTTTTGTTGTTGTTTCAATTACCAAGTGTGCTATTTTTAACATACAATTCAAGAGAAGTTCTAATACAGATCAAATGTATTTTATTTGGGTTCAAAAATAAACCATAATTTTAATGACACAAAGGTTTTGCTTACTTATTAAGCTTTCCGGGAATCAATCTTTAACAGTAATACTTCAGGTTCAGAAGTTAGCATTCTAGAATTCAGAAAACATAATCTATTATGGGGTATTGTGATGTTCAAAGTATTATCTGGAAATTGAAATACGGTAATTGAAGGGTTAGTCTGTCCTAGTACTGTTGATTTAACCCCTCCTTTGCTTTCTCTGAAGAAGTGGAAACCGTGAAAACCATCTGTCTGTTTGCAATACGTTTCTTGCGACATCAAGCACAACATTTATGAAGTTGTCTTTTAACTTTACCTCCCCCACAAAATAGCATCATATCTCATCGGTTTCCCCAAAGCAACCACAAATGGTTTCCAGCAGGAGCTGGGAGTTTATTGTTACAGCCTATGTAACTGTTTCAACTTCACATCATTGCAGAGTGCTGGTTAAAAATTAAGTCATATTGGGGGATGAAAAAACATGATTGATATAAATAGATTGTTCTGTATGTTGAGAGAATTAGGGCAATCGTACTAGAATATTATTTGACGGTACTAGTGTTCTTCTGCGAAATGTCACCCCCATGGGTGACTGCAGAGTGACGGTTTGGGATAGTGGAGTAATTCTTGGTGTAGTATAGGAATGAGGCCCATGAAGTTCCTATGTCTGCTATATTTTTAAGGGTGTGTAATTATTGTCAACAATCCTGAACCAAAGAAATAAAAACCTGGTCAGAAATAGAATAATCTTTATTGTCACAAATAGGCTCACATTAACACTGCAATGAAGTTGCTGTGAAAAGCCCCTAGTCGCTACACTACGCCGCTGTTCGGCTACACCGAGGGAGAATTCAGAATGTCCAATAAGCATATCTTTCGGGACTTGTGGTAGGAAATCAGAGCACCCAGAGGAAAGCCACGCAGACATTGGGAGAACGTGCAGACTCTGCACAGACAGTGATCCAAGCTGGAAATCGACCACTCATCCCTGGTGCTGTGAAGCAACAGTGCTAACCACTGTGTTACTAATCGCTCAAACAAGGGAACATCCTTAGTGCCTAGTGAATGCTGAATTGGGTTGACTTGTGTTGCCTTTTGTTCAGTTGCTATATTACTTTCCAAACAAATGTGGATATTATAAGAGGCACTGAAAGACAGCTGTTGCCGCATTCAGGAAGAAAATGCAAGTACTGTTTATTCTGCAGTGGAAACAGCATGACGGGACTCTGATTTTATTTTGAGTCAACTACCAATGTGAGCACCAGTTAAGCAATACTCTGTTTATGCTGGCCAACACCTGTTTGGTTGGAATTCCATTTGTCTTGCCAAGAAGCGAGACCTATAAATGTCTGGTTTACGCTCCGCAGTTAAAATTTAAATGCTTGTGGAGCTGCGCAGTACTGGTGCTTGTCTTGCTGAAACATTTGAAATTAACTGGATTACGTGAGATTAAATAGAATGTGCGGCAAAGAAACAAGGCCTTTCAGCCAACTTGTCCATCCTGCTCCTCTTGGATGCCCCCCCCCCCTCCCCCCTCCCATATCTAACTCTCTTCCCATCGTAGCAATCCATTTCCTTCTTCATATGCTTGTCTAGTTTCTGCTTAAATCCACCTATACTATTTGCAACCTTGTAGTAGCAAGTTACACATTCAAAGATTTGTTTTGTGTACAGATGTTGCTGCATGTCGATTTTTTTTTTAAAGCAATCAGAAGGTCCTGGGTACGAAGTCTGATTTGATACCATATAGAGTTGCATGCCACCTAATGTAAAATAGTACGAGACTTCTCTCTATCCCATTCCCCTGCTTCATGCACCATGTTCTATCTGGAGTCAGGTCGCACTCCTCTCACCAGCTCTGTTTCTTCGTGTGTTGTTAAAGCCCAACTTTTTCTTTCACGGACCTCGGACAAATACTTCATGCAGACTTGTTTTTATTTTACCAGGTTGTTGAAATGTATTCAAGTGGAGGAGACCTACACTTGGAGCTTCCAACTGGTCAGCCAGAAGGCCCTAGAAAATTATGGGTGAGTATCACAAGTTCATCACAGCCCTGGAGCTGATTAATTGATACATGTGGGACAAATCTGATTATTTTGCTTCCTGTCTTAAAAGTTGCAATGCAGTATTGCTTAATTAAGCCAGACTTGGATAGCTTTTGGAGGACTTGGGGTTGGAAATCGCAACTATGCTGTTTCATGCTGCAGATATTCACCAACCTGTGTCTCAATGTTTCATAACCCAAATGTGTTTTTCTTTGTTTGTTTGACGCCATTTCCTTCGTAGGTATGGCTAACAATGGGGTGTCTCAAAATGTAATCTCTCCAGTATCAATAACTTTTTTCTTACATCTCTGCGGGGCACGTTATTACAGGCAGTGTATCAATTAATGTTGCTGTTGAGGATGGATGGCTCTGGATCTGCTTTCTAGCTCGTTTGAAATTTTGACCCCATTTATGTTAGTGAAGTTGTTTTGGGTGTTTCAATCAGTAATATCCCTGATGGGCAGTCGAGGAAAAGAGAGCATGATATGGCAATTCTTAGCCAGACACATTTGTACCCTTTGTTTTCGAATGTAAAAAATATTGTATCTGTTTTTGCAACGCAAACTAGGTAATGGGGACAGTGATAGTATATGTTAATTTTGATATCCATATACAGACGCCAAAATGATGCCTGGGCACTTGGAACTTGCTGTAGGAATAGAGAGAGCGGGGTGAGTTTGGATTCTCAGTAGCCTGCTTATGTACCTTTGTCCATTTGGGGAGTTTGGCTGAAGGAGGCCCAATGCTTCTCCAACAGCAGTAGTGGTGCAAACTTCCAAGTCCACCTTTCAAAGAAAAAAAAGATTTGAGACTTGCACGTGGTGGAGGAAAACCTGAGGCACAAATCTGGGACTGTGGAAATGGGGTCAGTGTTGAATTCCAGCATATTGTATGAGGTGTGTTCCATTGCACTCCACAAGTTGACTCCTGAATGTGACAAAACGTGCAAGTCAAGCTGATTTCTTATGTGTCCATTTAGCGTGCAGCTAAAGAAATTGTGCAGCAGATCTTGTACAAGATTTAATTATGCAGGCCACAAAGAAGTGAATGGTGGCTTAATGATCAACCAGCTTTTAATGGGATCTGGTAATAAGAACATAAGAACTAGGAGCAGGAGTAGGCCATCTGGCCCCTCGAGCCTGCTCCGCCATTCAATTAGATCATGGCTGATCTTTTGTGGACTCAGCTCCACTTTCCGGCCCGAACACCATAACCCTTAATCCCTTTATTCTTCAAAAAACTATCTATCTTTACCTTAAAAACATGTAATGAAGGAGCCTCAACTGCTTCACTGGGCAAGGAATTCCATAGATTCACAACCCTTTGGGTGAAGAAGTTCCTCCTAAACTCAGTCCTAAATCTACTTCCCCTTATTTTGAGGCTATGCCCCCTAGTTCTGCTGTCACCCGCCAGTGGAAACAACCTGCCCGCATCTATCCTATCTATTCCCTTCATAATTTTAAATGTTTCTATAAGATCCCCCCTCATCCTTCTAAATTCCAACGAGTACAGTCCCAGTCTACTCAACCTCTCCTCATAATCCAACCCCTTCAGCTCTGGGATTAACCTAGTGAATCTCCTCTGCACACCCTCTAGCGCCAGTACGTCCTTTCTCAAGTAAGGAGACCAAAACTGAACACAATACTCCAGGTGTGGCCGCACTAACACCTTATACAATTGCAACATAACCTCCCTAGTCTTAAACTCCATCCCTCTAGCAATGAAGGACAAAATTCCATTTGCCTTCTTAATCACCTGTTGCACTTGTAAACCAACCTTCTGTGACTCATGCACTAGTACACCCAAGTCTCTCTGAACAGCGGCATGCTTTAATATTTTATCGTTTAAATAATAATCCCTTTTGCTGTTATTCCTACCAAAATGGATAACCTCACATTTGTCAACATTGTATTCCATTCCATGGTAACATATGTACAACCTGAGTATGTACAACCTGAGTTTGTGCCGACGTATAGACTTGGACTTGCAAAGCACACGGTCGAATTTGAATCTTTTCAAACTTTGTAGTCTTTTGAAAACAGATGCTTGTTATCTTATGCAAATTCAGTACAATGACAACTCTTGTTTTTAATTTAAATACATAAAAGGGAAATGTTAGCTGGAACCGCAACTGTCTACATTATTCTGACCGCTAGAATTTAATTTGAAAACGCAGTACTTGAGTTTGCTTTCTAACCTGGATTTTATAAACGGATATGAATGTGATGCTCATCAGGGAGAGCAATTTTTTGTCAGATGGTGGTAAAATAGTGAATTATATTGGTATAAGCAATATTCTGGACTGTGTAAATTTAGTCCTTTGGCGTGAAGGGGAGGAAAATATTCTCTCTAACAAAGGAACACTAATGTTTCCCTCCGCTATTGATCTAGCTGCCAATGTTGTACTATGAGCATGTAATTGGAAAATCGATATATAATACATCTTTATAAAAATTATAAAAGTTATTAATTTTCGAAAAATTATTTTTGCATTTTTTTTTCATTCCTTTATCAGAGTTACAAAGCCAAAGTGCAGAGTGGACAGGGGAAAACCCCTAATTCAGCTCCTTGACTGCTCCAAAAACCAATTCAAATTGAATCCAATTTATGGTCCCCACAAGAAAGACATACTAGATCCAGGCATTACACCTGACCTCGCGCTTGACCTTAGCCAACAGACTGAGAAGCGATTGTTATGCTCCATCTTGATAGCATCCACAAAATCAAATTTTATAATCGTGCTGTCAACACAACCCATCACCGTCGACTTGACCTTCTTTGCTTTTCTGCCCAGAATCTCGGTCTTTGTTTTAATATGGATTAAGGTCTGACGTTTTGTTGTAAATAGGAGATCCCACCCTACGAAACTAAAGCTGTGATGCGAGCCAGCTTTTCTTCAAGGGAAGCAGATAATCACACCGCTTTCATCAGAATAAAAACAAATGCATCAGACAATACAGAGTTCCTAATTTTACCCGTTGAAGTGGAAGTTACAGCAGGTGAGTCAGAAATGGATATTTCCTATCGTCCTATTTCCAGTGTATGATCCTACAGATTTTTATTTTAAAACACAATTTACTCTGGTTACAGCACCTGGAATTTATTCCTCGACAGAAATGCTAGATTTTGGTACATTACGAACTCAAGGTGAGTTTCTAAATGTTAACGATTTTGTTAAAAGTAACCGCATTGGTTATTAATTCATATGCTGTGTATTCCTACCCCAAATGCTCTGCTGTGACCATCTGTCCTTCTATGTTATTTCATTCAGTTTCCTCTACATTTCTGTCATTGTGTCACTATTTTGTGCTTCCTCTTGTTGGTTTGACCTTGGGGTACTGTATTAATCCCAATCAGCACTGGAATCTGGGTGTCGCTGGCTGGGCCAGCATTTGTTGCCCATCCAAATTGCCCTTGAACTTTGTCTCAGATTGCCCTCGAAATGCTGGACCATTTCAAAGAGTCAACTACATTGCTGTGGGTCTGGGCCAGACCAGGTAGGGACGGCAGATTTCCTTTACTAAATGGTAGTGAACCAGCTGGGTTTTTACAGCAATCGCTGATTGTTGTCATGCTCAACATACTGAGACTAGCTATAAATTCCAGGTTTTTATTAACCTGAATTCCACTAGCTGCTGTGATGAGATTTGAGCCCTTGTCCCCAGAGCATTAGCTAGGTCTCTGGGTTGCTGGTCTGGTGACATTGCTACTGACCACTGCCTCTGCTTACTGTGTTGTGATTTTAATGTTTGCTTGTTTTAAAGCAATTGCAGAGATGTGAATAGCTCGGACCACCTAATCTTCTAGTGAGCATTTAGTTCCGAATGACCTGTAAAGGGAGAAAAAAAAATACACTTCATTGTAGTTGTTTTAAATCTCAACAATCATTTGAGGAACAGCGAAAGACTTCATCTTGTCATTTCTCTGCAGATCTTCCAAACGTTTTGAACCTTCATTTATTAAATTCAGGAGCAAAAGATGTACCAATAACAGTAAGCTCTTACTTTCCATAACTCCGGACTATAAAATTGTGTTCTTTCATATTTCTGCTTTAACTGATGTGCGCTTGTTTTCTCTTTCCAGAGTATTAAACCATTCCCACCAAATGAAGCTGTTACAGTAGACTTTAAGCCAATAACACTGAAGGCATCAGAAACGAAATATACCAAAGTTGCAAGTATTATATTTGATGGTATGTGTATCTCCAAAGTAAACATTATTAATCCTGAGCTGGATAGCCTCATTGAAAACCATAATGCCTTTTCTTGGAAGTCCGGTGACAGGATTAATCCTGCAGTTCAGTAGCCAACAACAACCTGTTCTTCCCAAAGGAGTACAGTCGCAGCTTCTTGTGTCTTTACACAAAAGGTAATGGGATTAAGGAATGCATTATGGGTGGCACAGTGGTTAGCACTGCTGCATCACAGTACCAGGAACCAATATTCAATTCCGGCCTCGGATGACTGTCTGTCTGTGTAGAGTTTGCACTTTCTCCCCGTGTCTGCGTGGGTTTTCATCGGGTGCTCCGGTTTCCTCCCACAGTTCAAGATCTGCAGTTAAGGTGGATTGGGCATGCTAAATTGTCCAAAAGGTTAGGTGGGGTTACGGGGATAGGGTGGAGGCGTGGGCTTAAGTAGGGTACTCTTTCCAAGGGCCGCTGCAGACTCAATGGGCCAAATGGCCTCCTGCACTGTAAATTCTATGATTATTTGAACAGATAATTTAACGAATAGGGTGCAATTTACTGGCTGCGGTCGTCCCGTCCCCCCCTGTCCCGTCCCCCCCCCCCCCCCCCCCCCCCCCCCCCCAGAATCGGGACAGGATGCGGCAGATAGATCCCACAACCGGGTTTCCAGGCGATCGTTATGCCTTGCGAGGTCTAACAGGATCTTGCGAGATGCCGCGATCTGGATCCCATACACAATGGGCAAGACCCAGACTTGCAGAGTTCTCTGCTCCGCCAGGTTTAACTGGCTCCCTTTTGGAGAAGGATTTGGCTTCGTGGAGCGGTTTAAGGCCAAGTGGGAAGAGGAGCTGGGGATGCCGCTGAAGGAAGGATTGTGGTGTGAGATGCTGTGGAGGGTGGTATTTGAGGAATGCAAGGAGGTGAAATTGATTTCTGACCAATTGGATTTATTTTCTGAGCTTGTTACAAACTTAATGTATAGTTTGCAAAATACTCAGCTGTCATTGATTAACGGAGGTGCTGCTGCAAGTCAAAAATCTTCATCTATGGTTACATCTCAAATTTTCTGACGTTAGTAACCACTGGTTTGCATTGTAATTTCAGCATCAAAAGCAAAAAGTACATCGCAGTTTTCTGGGAAAATAACAGTGAAAGCAAAAGAGAAAAATTATTCAAAACTTGAAATTCCATACCAGGCAGAAGTGTTAGAAGGGTAAGTGTTAATCTTAATTTGGGGCGAATTTTGGAATCCTTGGAATCCCTACAGTGCAGAAAGAGACCATTCGGCCCATCGAGTCTGCTCCGACTCTGTAATTAAATGCTGACATTGTTTCAAAAGCAGCTAACCAAACATTCATTGATTTACCTTTTCATAAGAATGCCACTTCTACTTATTTAAAGTTGCTTCTCTTTGTTCAACTGCTGCTGAAACCTTCCCATACCTTGGTTGCCTCCAGACTCAACCAATACAATATTACCCTGACAAGCCTCTTGTTTTCCACCCTACATAAAACTTTAACTCATCCAAAAGTTTTCAGTCTGTACCCTAAATCACAGCAAATCTGGTTCACCTACAGCACCAATGCTTGTGAAATTGCATTGACTCCCAGTCCACCAATACCTTGTCCAAATTCCCCCATGACCTCGCCTTTCCTCTTCCAGTTCTACAATCCTCCCAAGAGACCTGCTGTTCCTTCAACTCTTGTGAATTCCCACATCTGTCATCCTACAGTTGGTAATCGTGCATTTAGCCATCTAGTCCAAAAACTCTGGAAGTTCCTACTTTAAACCCCTCCAACTCCCCTCCTTTTAAGACCTACCACTGACCAAGCTTTCAAGTCATCTGTATTCAGCTTGGTGTTAATTTTTGTCTGATAAACGTCCTGTGCAGCGCCATAGGGCATATTACTATATTAAAGCTGTTATATAAATGCCACTTGTTAGATTTAATTTAGAACTAATTAGAGTTCTTAGAAAGGAAGGAACTGACCCCGTCTTTTAAATAAAATAATAATTGGTGTCGAATCTAGCTATCCTTTCCTGCTATCTTCCCCATACCAATCTTTTGCTAATTCTGTGGCTGAGATAATTTATAACTTGAGCATTGGAAACAGACAAATTTGTGTTCACTGAGCCTCGTGAAGCACTTGCAAGCCTTTGCTTCGTCTGCATATTTTTTAACCAATTATTTATTTTGGTTTTAGTGCAGTAATAGAATCTGTCCTTGTGTTCTGCTTACAATTATCCTTTCAGTAGAGTTGTGGAAATATTTATTAATTTATTTACGTGCTGGTTGAGTTCACTATCTTGGTTGATTGAAACTGTGATCAGTCAATAGACCATCTGCGTCTTAGCTTAGATCACTAGGCTATAATCTGGCACCATGAATTCTACAGAGGGGCTCTGCTAATGGTAAGGGTTTCCGAGCTGGTGTAATATCCAACAATCTCTCATTAGGAAGAGTCCTTTCCCTGTCTCGAGTACAGTGTTGGCTCCTTTACCTGAGATCAGTAAATGAGGAGTATTCCTTGCAAAGTCTCTGGATCTATGAATCGGGTTGTAGCCGGACTTGCACAAACTGCATCTGTAGAAATTATCCATCCTTCTCTAAAGACTTCTACAAACCGAGCAGCCCAATAGTAGCACACTTGCCTCGTCCCACTCCAAGACTCAAGCACAAAATCGATGCTGAGACTTGTGTGTCGTACTGAGGTGAGTGCTACATTGTTGGAAATGTTAATGTTTGGATAAATGTCTGAACCACCGTTTCTCTGCCTGTTAAGTAGACGGGAAAGATTCCATGATGCCACTGAAAGTGTGGGGAGTTGTCTTATTGACGGGGTGAACATTTACTCTGGAACTAACTCCACCAGAAAGCAAATAAAACTGGTCGCTTTATCTTGCAGCTATTTGTGGGAATTATGATTATTTTCAAATTGGCTCCTGCATTTGCTGCCGTAACAATAGTGACTGTGGTTATTGTATGTGAGATGTTAGGTTTCTGTACCATGTCACTTGCCATTGACGTCTTTGAGCATAAAGCCAGACCCAGTAAAGGTGGCAGCTTTCCTTTGCGAAAGAACATTAATTAGCCAGTTGGTGCTTTAAAGCGAGCCTGATGCCTTCATATAGCCACTTATGCTGATACCAAATGCCTTATTTCCAGATTCTTGCTGAGGAACAAGACTGTTGCAAAGATTAAGGAGATCCCACTTTCCACTCCTCGCCACCTCCCCAATTACCTAGTTGGAGTTACAACCAGTTCTTACACCAAGTGATTCCCATCTGTTTTGGTACGGAATGCGAATCACTTTCTTTTGATTGAGATGCTCAGTAACTGAGCTCAAGGATGAGAGACTAGAGGCTCTGAGCTAGACGTTTCCTGATGAATTGAGACTGCCCCCCTAGATACTGCTGGGGTAGACCTTTGGAACGGATATCGTAAGGAGAAAATTGCCAGTCTTGTTGAGAGGGAGGAAAGTAAAGTGTTTTTTGTGATTTACAGGTACTTGGGATATGATCATGCAGCAACACTGTTTCATATCAGAGACAGTCCTACAGATCCAGTGCAGAGACCAATATATCTAACAAATACCTTCAGTTTTCCAATCATTATACACAATGTTTCTTTGCCAGATGATGCAAAGACTATGTTCAAGGTAAATAAATATAAGCATTTTAATTATGACACCAAATATTTTGTCATGATCTGCTTATTTCCCCTTTACAGCAGTGGATTGTTGGAATTCAAAGACATTTATGTAAAATTGTTTTAAGTTGTGACCCTTTTTTTTCTCTTCATAGATTAAAAACTTCAGTGAGCCAGTTTCTGTTCCCCCCCAAAAAGCACTCTATATATTTTCTCTCCTTTTCACGGCTACCACTTCCTCCATTCATATAGACAGCAACATCCTGCTCGTCACAAATGCGTCAAAATTTCATCTGCCTGTGCGAGCTTATACAGGGTTTTTAGATGTAAGTATATATAATGAAAAATAACTTTTAATATTTTCTAATGAGTTTCAGTTAACCTAAAGTGCGGCATATTTATAGTCTAGAAAATGCGGCATATTTATAGTCAAGAAAGTGCGGCATATTTATAGTCTAGAAAGTGCGGCATATTTATAGACTAGAAAGTGCGGCATATTTATAGTCTAGAAAGTGCGGCATATTTATAGTCTAGAAAGTGCGGCATATTCATATTCTGGGATATGGATTTTGTAACTTGCATACATATAACCCCTTTTTTTGTTCAACTTAATTTGGGGAAATTTTAAATTCAAGGGAATGATATTCTAACCAAGCACTAATTTATAGTTTTTTTGTAATGCAAACAGTGCATATTTAATGAAATTAATATGGTGAGCTTTCATTTGGCCTGATGTGATGTTCCAAAGAATGTTCTGGTGGTATAAGGAACGCTAAGGGGATGAGCTTCTGAATTAATAGGGAGTGCTTTCTGCTGTTTGAACTTTTACTGGCCTTTATGGTTGAATTCTTAGACCATCTGTTCAGTCTGAAAACGCAGTGTTTTTTTCCCCAGAATTAATGTTGGGTTGCTTGAGTTGCTGTGACTATATTAAATGAGTTACGTGCACTTGAGGATGCGTTACCAAGAAAATAGTTTGTGTTGTATGCTTATTCACAATGAACTTTGATGTTGCTGTTTTATTTCCACCTAGAAATGTGCACTGTTTACATATGTAGAGGCGACCGTTTGGAATTATCGTGTTACAATGCTGCAGTCACACCACCTAACAGAACATAACACTTCTTCTGTTGTGAAGTGTCGCAATGCATTTGTTTGAGATTGGAGTCCATCCTTGTATAAATAGGGTTTAAAGTTTTGCTTATACATTCGAAAAAGTAGTTTATGGATCTGGGTTTGAAGTAGAATATGATTGACCAGTGCTTTAATTTTTTTTTTGAAATTGCACAATGTGAACATAACATTTTTGCTGAAGCTATTTTTATATTTTTGCAGTATTTTGTACTTCCACCAAGTTTAGAGGAGCGCATCATAGACTTTGGTGTGTTGAGTGCCACAGAAGATGGCAGTGTTATTTTTATCATTATGAATAGCAACCCAATTGAGGTAAGGTGCCCTTTTTGGAACATTACCTAATTATTTGAGATGCCTTGCACAATATTTAATTTTATTGATTTGGATGTTTTGTTCTCTTCAGCTGGCAGTGAAAGCCTGGTATGTAGTGGGAGATGGACTTAGTATTGAACTGCTGATTGTAGAGAAAGGGAACAGAACCACAATAATTTCCAACCTTCCTGATTTAGAAAAGTTGGCGCCAACAGACCAGTCTTCTGTAAGTCTTTATTTCTGATGCTGTTTCTTAAAACCGTTAATGGTTTATATCACACAACTTGCCTGTGTATGGGTATGCTTCTAGTAAGATTTTGCGTTAACTGGACAGTTAAGAATGGCAGTCACACCCAAATCCTAAACCATTTTAACACTTGCAAATGGACACTTCTAATTTGTAACTGTTGCGTTTCCACTGAACCTTAACCTAAGATTTTATATAGTTTTACAATAAAATCCATATACCATCTCATAACCCACTGTTTTGGGTATTCATGCTAGAGTCCCAAGACATGTATTTCAATTCCCAGAAATTTCTATTTTTGGCAAATGGAACATCATCCAAATTAGATTTATGTATTTTTCGAATTATAATCATGTGACTGCTAGCCACACCATGAAGTCGGCAACTGTTTCCTCCCTAGGGTGGCATGGTGGCACAGTGATTAGCACTGCTGCCTCGCAACAGTGAGGTTCAGTTCCGGTCTGGGGTGACTGTGTGAAGTTTGCATTTTCTCTCCATGCCTATGTGGGTTTCCTCCGGATGCTCCGGTTTCTTCCCAGTCCAAAGATGTGCAGGTTAGGTGGATTGGCCATGCTAAATGTGTCCAGGTATGTGCATGTTAGGTGGGGTTATGGGGATAGGGTGCTCATTCGGAGGATCGGTGCGGTCTCGATGGGCTGAATGGCCCCCTACTGCACTGTAGGGACTCTTATGATTCTCCAATTTTCAGCAATATAACCAATAAGTAAGTGTTCAAAGAAAATAGTTTTTTAAATCTCCCAGTGTTTTTTCTTCAACGTTCCTTGTAGCAGCATTAAGGCTATTAATTGATTCCTAGAGATTCATGAGCAATCCTGGGCAGGGCGAGTGGGTGAGGGTTAGCAATCCTAAACAAAGAAGGTGCTGAATTTGATATGTGGTGTGACAATTTTGGTAAAGGGAATATGCTGGCACGTATATTTTGGCCCGAATGTACACATTTTCAGCGACAAAAAGATGACTCTGTTACTTAGTACACTATTGCACAATGCTTAAAAGTACTTGGGGAAAGCTTTGTTCATTGTTAAGGCCGCATGCAATCTGGGCATGTTTAGACATGCTTTCTTCATAATTATTCAACGCTTGAGGGACTGTTGACATCCAATAGCATTTCCTTTGTGGGTCTATTACATAATTGTGCCTTGCTAGTTAATAGTTCCATAGATAACCATTGTAAATGTATTTTTGAGCTGTCCGGATTAAATGATTTTTGAATAGATCAGCAGATAGAATTTACAATAAAATATTCAAAAATTACACGAGTCGGACCAGGAGTGACTTCTCCATTCTTGTTTTGCCAGTTTGAATGGTTTGAATATTGTCCGTCGGACAAATGTTTGTTTTTATCATAGTATCATTGCTGGCAGATGGAGAACGGATACACTTTTATACAGGCGGGAGCATTGTTAAGCACAATGGTGCTGCAATGAAACAGTGTAATTTTGTGTCTGTTTAAGGTGATAAAAATCTTAATTATTTTGCCTTTATGATTAGCTAGAGGCTTACTATTCCAGTAGATTCTGAAGTTACAGGCAACAGCTAAAGCAAGAATTGGGACAATATTTTGTTTCGTTGTTTTAATGTTGGCTTTTTAAAAGTGCACATGATGAGTCCCAAAATAGAGAAATGGGGTGAAGCTCAGTTTTTGAAGGTCCTTTGCTACCTCAGATTAACATGGGCATTGAAGTAAAATTGAGAGCAGTCAAGATTTTTTGCAGGCATTGTCCCCATTTCTCAACCAGCACAGCCAGCTTCATCTTCCTAAAACACACTCTTGACCTATGTGTTTACCTCGTTTCTCTACTATTAGGATTGTGAAGAGTGATTATCTTTTGGGAACTGCTTTGACTTTGGTGGTTAATATGAAATCTCTCACATTTACTCAAAAATAACATTTTCTGTTCCCTACAGATGATATTAGCCTCAGGTTATTATGCAGTGTTTAGGATGAAATTAACTGCAAAAGAACTTGAAGGACCATATGATGGAGCAGTGCAGATCACAACAGATTATGAGGTAATGTCTTTTAAAGAAAAGGCAAAGTCTTTCTGGTGCAGAGTTGGAGTTTGCAAGCTTAACAAAAATATTTCACTAATATAGTTTGAAGAAGGAATTCTGTGACTACGAAATCACCATTAGTTTCATTCGGATGGAACAAATAATTCAGATTTGTTCAACAGCGTCAAAACATTTCTTGGTCACTGTTAACCGCCAGTCCAAATATCTTTCAGTTCTTAGTGAGCAGTTGAGCTGGCCCACACCATCGGTTTTGACACCAATTAGCACTAACACCAAAGCCATAACTATAGTGTTTTCTTTTTATTCATTCATTAGATGTGGATGTCTCTGGCTAGGCCAGCATTAATTGCCATCCCGAATTGTCCTTGAGAAGGTGGTGGTGTGCTGCTTTCCTGAACTGCTGCAGGTCATGTGTTGTAGGAACAGACTCACCCAATGCTTTCAGGAACGGAGTCTCAGGATATTAACCCTGCAACAGTAAAGGAACAGCAGTATAGTTGCACCACCTGAAAAGTCTGTACTTTCATCCAGTTGTATTAAGAACTCCTGTGCTGACTTTAAACAGGAAATAAGCTGGTCTTCTAAATTCTCAGCAATATCACAAATTCGGAGGGCCACTGCGTTATTACGAAGTGGGATTTATCTCAGTTTTTCAGCTGACCTCTCTAGGACCGTATGAACCAGGTCTAATGCTGCAGGGAGAATTAATCTCTGCTACACTGGGGCATTTTCTCTTTAGCGAAATGGTAAGCTACCATGTAAGAGGTTAATTGTGCTTTGTCATTCATTGTTACAGTTCTGGTAAGGACTTCAGCTGATGATTTACGTTCTCGCTGCATCCTTTGAACAAAATCAAGCGATTTGTCCTCCCATGTTTAGTCTTCCCATGTTTAGTCTTCAAATGCCTTTGACGTTTTGAGGGTTTTAAACTCTCATTTGTCAGTACTTCTGCATACAACACACATGGACTTTGCATTCTTGATTCGCATTTGCACAATTAATAAAATCGTACCTCAAGAAATCATTATTATACTGCTTGTTCCCGATTTCAATTTTTTCTTTGGCTGTTCACCAGAGGCCCTGGAGCTCTGTACAGAGCTAACGCTAGTACTGCTTTGTCCTGCCATGGACTCTCCTGATCAGCTCTCTCCAGCAGATTTAGATGAGATCTTGGCAAGGAGATACGCTGCCTGTTTGTGTTTATGGTGTCCTCTTCCTTCTAACAAAACAATCCCCACGGCCCATCTTTGAAGTCCTGTTGCCTTGCTTGCTCATAGCGAGAAAATGGAGAAAGCGCTTCTTCTTGACCTTATGCCAAACGCACAGGTGTACAGGGCACGTGTCCTGCTCTCCGCTGCTGCTTCTGGCTGAAAGACTATCGTTCGCGTTTAAAAGCCGGTAGTGGCCATGGGGACGTCTCCCATGATCGGAAACGCCACAATCGATCGCTCTGTGACCCTCCAGTACCCACCCATGGGTCATGACCTGCACTTTGAAAAGCCCTGTTCCAGATGGTGTTCACTGCTGCCACCTGTGTTGTTGGTGGATACAACAGGTTGCTTTAGCCTGGATGGTGTCAAGCTTCTTTAGAGTTGTTGAGGCTGCAATCATCCAGCCAAATGGAGAGTATTATATGTACCTGTAGATGGTGAGGCTTTGGGGAGTCAGGAGGTGAGTTACTCTCTGCAGAATTCCCAGCCTCTGACCTCGTCTTGTAACTACAGCATTTATGTAACTAATCCAGTTCAGATTTTGGTCAGTGGTAACCCCAGGATGTTGATGGTGGGGGATTCGGTTATGGTAATGTCATTGCATGTCCAGGGGAGACTGTTTGACTGTCTCTTGTTTGAGATGGTCATTGCTTGGATCTTGTGTTGTGTGAATGTTACTTGCCATTTACTAGTCCAAACCTGAATGTTGTCCAGGTCTTTTCTGTATATAGGCACAGGCTGCTTCAGTATCTGAGGAATTGTGAATGGTGCTGAACATTGTGCAATCATCAGTGAGCATCCCCTCTCTGACCTTATGATGGAAGGAAGGTCATTGATGAAGCAACTAGGGATTCTTGATGCCACACTCGGTCAGATGTTGCCTTGGTGTGAAGGGCTGTCACCCTCACCTCACCTCTGAATTCATCTCTTTTGTCCATGTTTGGACCAAGATTGTAATGAGGTCAGGAGCTGAATCGGCCTGGCAGAACCCATACTGACCATCCGTAATCGGGTTACTGCTGAGCAAGTGCCACTTCGTAGCACTGTCGACGACTATCTTCCATCGCTTTGCTGATTGAGGGTAAGCTGGTGGAGCGGTAATTATTGCGTAGAAAATTAAAGGAAAGTGCATTCGATGAAGGTGCGTTTTAGCTTCCCTTGTATTCAGGATTATGCACAAATTACCCAAGAGTTTGGGAAACTTTGCAATTTGCATATGATATACAGGGGGAAACTTGATGTCAACACTTGTAAGTACCAAGACTGATCTCTTTGTGCAAGGTTAACTTTTCAAGCTGAAATAATGCTTGGATTATTCTTTTATGGTCTTTATGAAAATGGTTAAATTACAAATGTAGTCTTGCCATGCCATCATTTAATCCTGTAAATATTTCATAGTTTGAGTAAGTTATTTAGTGATAGTTATTTGCAAACTATCTGCACTATACTTGCTACAAATTTCACATTTGTAATAGGCTATCTCAATTTAGATGTAATGGTTTATGTCAGAGGATTTTTTTAAAAACAAAAGTAGCCTGAATTTTGATTTCCCAACAACTAAAATGTTTAGTAGATAGATCGAGTGAGGGGGGACCTGATTGAGTTATATAAAATTGAGGGGCATAGATAGGGTCAATAGGAAGGAACATTTTCCTTTAGCAGAGGGATCAGTAACCAGGGGGCACAGATTTAAGGTAAAGTACAGGAGGTTTAGACGGGATGTGAAGAAAAACTTTTTCACCCAGAAGGTGGTTGGAATCTGGGACTCGCTGTCTGAAAGGCTGGGAGAGGTGGGAACCCTCCAACATTTAGTATTTAGACAAGCACTTGTAATGCCACAACACAAGATTATGGACCAAGTGCTGGAAAATGGGACTAGAGTAGATAGGTGTGTGGGCTTAAACATGATGGGCCGAAGGGCCTCTTTCCATGCTGTAAAAACTGACATTATGACTCTAAAGCATCGCCAATCTAACCTTGTAGCTAAAATTCCGCATGCCTGAAATGTTGTTAGATATCTGTGCCCTTTCATCCTTTCCTAAGGTGTGGTGACCAGAACTGTACAAAATGCTGTTGTTGGGGCCTACCCAGAGCTTTCTAGTGGTTCAGCATAACTTCCCTGCTCTTGTACTTCATTCCTAACTACTTCTTAATATGACCTGCCACCTTCAAAGGTCTCTGTACATATACCCGCCAGGTTCCTCTATCCCTGCGCACCTTTAAATCTCTATCATTTCTCCGTATACCGTCTGCCAAAATAGATCACCTCCCATGGCTCTGTTAAATTCCTTCCGTCACTTGTCTGCCTATCCAGCACCCATCTATGTCCTATTTCAGTCAACTATGTCATCCTCACTGTTTGCCACACCTCCCAAAGTCAGCAAATGTTGAAATTTGCATTGTATTTCTGTATTCCAATATCCAGTCACTTGCCTAGAAATTGATCTAACCTGGAAACTATACTGGAAATTATTCTCTAGATGTTTCCTTGCCCCCGAGACTTGCATTATATCCTCTACATGCGTTTGAAAAACAAAATCCATACTCTTGTGCTGATTTTACCACCTTCGTATAATAATAATAATCGCTATTGTCACAAGTAGGCTTCAATGAAGTTACTGTGAAAAGCCCCTAGTCGCCACATTGCGCCGCCTGTTCGGGGAGGCTGGTACGGGAATTGAACCCGCGCTGCTGCTGGCCTTTTCTGCATTATAAGCCAGCTGTTTAGCCCACGGTGCTAAACCAGCCCCAGGTAGCTTTTTGCAGCAGGAATCTGATTAATTTATTTTGGAATTAGTGTGACGGTGAGGATTTTATTAGGGTGAAGGTTCATTAGCAAATTTCTATATTTAGTGGTTAATTCCATTTGCTGAAAGCTAACAATTTCTTTTTTTTTTTATTTATACAGATTTTAACCATCCAAGTGAAAGCACTTATTGCTGTAGGCTCCTTGGTTTGCTCACCCAAACACGTTGTTCTTCCAGGCTCATTTCCAGTAAGATGATGCTCATTTCTGCTATTTTACTGTTCTTGGTGGGGTGATGTGTGCCTGTTAAATGCTTCCTTGATCCTCATTAGTAAGCTTATGAATATTTTATTTTACAGGGGAAAGTAGTTCATCATAGTTTAAATATAATGAGTTCCTTCTCACAGAAGGTGAAACTACAAAATATACGTCCTCTAACAGAAGATGTGCGATTCTACTACAAAAGAATGAAAAATAACAAGGATGATTTAGAATCGAAAAAGAAATCCAAGGTTTGCCATATTTTGCATTTGTGTAGTGTGCATGATTATCTCGTTATTGTAAGCAGCAAACCCGTTTCCACATTTCAACTCTACTACTCTTTTAGACATACTCAACTACCTGCATTATTTTTATTTTTTATTTTTGTTGCAATGCTAAGTCAAATTGTTTGCTTTGGTGTAACTTAAGTATTGCCTTGCTTTATTAATTATATTTTATCTTTTTTTGCAGATAGCAAATATTTATTTTGATGCTGGCTTACAATGTGGGGATTATTGTTATGTGGGATTGCCTTTTTTATCTAAATGTAAGTAATTAAAATTCATCTTTTGTAATTTCACTAAGAAAATATAAATGTGGAAAATATTGATAATTTTTGCATTGAATTTTGTTTTTTGTCTCTACAAAACCCTCTTTCCCCTCTCAATTTACCCCCCGGCCTTCCCAGCGGAATTAAGGTTGCAACATAGCCCCGCAATGCAAGATGATGCATGGGATGCAGACTGGGATTTGTATAAGAATTTGTACAAAAAATGGACAGAACTTAAAGAAAACTCGGGGCACAAGTAAGTTCCTTACGTTTTAGTGTTGAAAACATGTCATTGTTTAAATGAAGACCACTGCTCTAAAAGGACAAAGAACAACACAGCACAGGAACAGACCCTTCGGCCCTCCAAGCCTGTACCAGTCATGATACCACCCTTGGCCAAAACCCTCAGCCCTCTGAAAAGGCCTGGCAAGCCGCTCACTTCAAGGGAAATTGAAGATGGGCAACGAATGCACTCCTTTCCAGCGAAGCTCCCAACACATGAAAGAATAAGTTTTTTAAAAGGCGCCCAATGAAGGGAAGCAATAGAGAATACTGCAGCCTAGAAGTTGGAATTCCAGATGCATTTCAAAATAAAATTGCAGAGTATTCTACCAGTGTTGCTGCATGTTTGCGTTCTATAGCTGGTTAGTTCCTGACTGGCAGAGGTCATGTGTGAGGGAGGGAGGGGTAGCTAGTAGACTGGGTAAGCCAGCAAATGGTGGCATTGTGCTCAAGACTGTTTGATGGTGGCATCGTGCTCAAGGCAGTTTGATTCCAAAACACAGTGAAACTATATTGAGCCTGTAGTTGATCTGCATGCACAGGGCACTACCTACTAGTACATTCTAATCTGTCATCCCTTGATGTGTGGCTGGCTGAAACGAGATAGAATTTGGGTGTGGTAAGAAATGGTAACTGAAAATTCATCTTGGTAGCATGACTGGTGTCAGTTTATCTTTTATCCTCTGTCACTTTACTTACCTCTGGTTTGCAGCCTACCAATTAACTAGTTTGGTCGAATCGGCAGGCATGGCACATGTGATCACCGCAGGCATACAGACACAAATAAATGTTGCTTATAACATGAGGTCAACCACATTAAGCATACATAAAAATTTTGGAATGGAGCCACTTCATTTAAATTTTGCACTCCTGGTGATGTGGCAGAAGTCACAGTATACAATGTTTAACCTTGTATTGCAATCATTTTAAATTAATTATATTGTACTCCTAGTGTTTTGTAAAACGACGGTGTGTATCTTTAATGATTGCATGCACTTTTTGACTAGTTTTTGCCTCCTTTTTTAAGGATGGATGTTGTCTTTGAAGTAGATACAGACCTACAGAAAAGTGTTCAAGCTGTAATCACGTCAGAACTTATGTGGCCATCATTGATCAACACAACACGAGATTTAATTTTCCCACTTACAAACACAAATAGCACATCAGTAAGTATTTATTGCAAGTGTATCTTATAAAATATTTTGATTTAGATTTATGAAAACTGTTGTGTCCTGCAGTGATTTTGGCTCAATCGGTAAATATTGCTGTTTGATTTTCTGCAGGAAAAAGAACTAATTTTAGAAAATCCAGCAGATGCACCAGTGTATGCCCAACTTCTTCCTTTAGCATTGTATCCCAATCCTTCATTTGTTGCAGATGTGTTAATGGAAAGGTATGTATTTGCCTTTCAATTGCATTATTTCTCCACTATTTAACATAACCATCATTTCTCTCGACCCCATCTCGAGCATGAGAAGGAAACCTGGTTAATTTTGTCCCAGTTCCTCCACTCAAGTACAGAAATATAAGTTGTTAAAAGACTAACTAGTTGTTGGTGTCACCAAGACTGGGTGGGATGCATACAATATAAAATAGTGTACATTTCTACCCCTAAACGACCCTCATATAGACTGATCTGATCTCTTCACACACTTTCTCTGCTGAATAGTAATAAACTCCTGAATGCTTCACCCGATGCCTGTATCTATGTATTTACATTGTGTATTCATGTTTGCCCTATGTTTTTTTTTCCTTCATGTGTGGAATGATCTGTCTGACTGTACACAGAACAATACTTTTCACTGTATCTCTGTACACGTGACAATAAATAAATCCAATCCAAAGGGTACAGGAATAGAGAAGGAGGGTTTAAGTGCATTCATCAACGATAAGAGGCATGTTGAGAAAGTGTTTTTTCAAGCATACTGGGGATTAAAGACTTAATAAATAGAAGACTAGAGTATAAAAGCAAGGAATTTATGATGAACCTTTTACAAAGACTAGTTCATCGGTCTCAACTGAAGCATTGTATCTGATTCTGGACACCACAGAATGATTCCAGGAATTAGAAACTTCAGTTGGGTGGTTACACTGGGGAAATTGGGTGTTCTTGGAGAAGAGGTTAGAAGAGAATTCGGTAGATGTATTAAAAATCATGAGGGGTCTAGACAGATTAGCTAGAGAGAGAAACTCTTTCTCATGACAGAACAGCTGAGAAGCAGAGGACAAAGACTTGTGATTCACAAAAAAATCTTCAGCAATACCATGAAAAATATTTTGCAAAGCAAGTGTTTAGGGTCTGGAATGCACTGCTCGAGACTGATGGAAGCAGGTTCCATTCTGGCTTGCGGGAGAGAATTGGATAAGCTTCTGAAGAGAGAAGGGTTACTTGAGGTGAGGGAGTGAGAGGGAGTGAGGGGGGAGGGGGGGGGGAGGAGAGGGAGTGAGGGGGGAGGAGAGGGAGTGAGGGGGGAGATGAGGGGGGAGGAGAGGGAGTGAGTGGATGAGTTCTTGCAGAGATGTAGCACAGACACAATAGTTTGCATGGCTGCCTCTATTATAACCATTCTATGAATCCATGTTGATTATGTAGAACATTTTCTGTAAAATAAGCATTAGCCACCTTTTTGTCTGAAGAATTATTGAATATATTTATGGCTTTAGAGCAGCAGGAAATAACATTGCATGAACATGTTAAAGTGCAAATGCAATAATTCTGTTTAACTTCTTGATCTTCATTATGTATAGTACCTTAAAAAATGTTTGTCAATACCATCCATGGTGCCCTATAATTTGACAACAACATGATGTGAAAAAGGAAACACTGCTCCTGTTGAGGACAATTCTTATTAATACCGTTAAAAATCTAATAATTGCCAGCTGTCCCTGTCCACTTTAATTCCAACCAGAATCGGACTTGTGTTAATGCTAATTAGTAATGTTATCACTAATTAATTTTAAACTGTTTCTAAATTAGATTTTAAAGATTTATTGATACGAATTTCAAATTGTGATAATGATTAATGCATTGAAAAATATGGACTGTTAACACAGGCATCTAACTTATGGTAGACACCTTGAGATACGTGGTCTGAAACAGGCTGGTTAGTGATGTGTAAGATTTAGACATTGTTTCTGCAGTAACTGCAACTTTTATTCTTTAATTTCAGGCTTCACTTAGGCAAGCATGCAAATCTGAATACACAAACCTTTGAATTTAAGATCATCAGTAACCATGTAAGTGAAATAAGTTGCTCTCCAAGAATAACATATGCCTCCACCTGAGGGTTAAATTTCAGGCTCGTCTAATGTTTGTGTGGGTTTCGCCCCCACAACCCAAAGATGTGCAGGCTAGGTGGATTAGCCACGCTAAATCGCCCCTTAATTGGAAAAAATGAATTGGGTACTCTAAATTTTTTTTAAAAAATAAAACATTTTGCGGCTCGAGATACTCCCATCAAAATTGGGTGGCCTTCCTAAATTATTAAATTCAGTAGTTGATATAAAGGCCTGGAATTGAAATTTAATGGGAGAGCAGCAGCGTTGCTTATCTATATGATTGCTATTAAGGCTTCAAATGCAATCTTAATGGACTCCAAAGATAATTTTCATAATCAGGGGCTGTTTAGCACACTGGGCTAAATCGTTGGCTTTGAAAGCAGGTCAGCAGCACGGTTCGATTCCCGTAACAGCCTCCCCGAACAGGTGCCGGAATGTGGCGACTAAGGGCTTTTCACAGTAACTTCATTGAAGTCTACTCGTGACAATAAGCGATTTTCATTTCATTTTTCATTTCATTTAAACGGCAGACTTTGTTGTTGATGTTTCTTCGAACAGTCGTGGTTCCTGATAAAGACTATAAAAATGGATATCGTTGATTTTGATGAGAATTTGTTCTATGTACTATGATGCATAAGGAACAAAAATGCAGTGGATTTGATTTTTTTAAAACTGTATGTGGCAGCTATGTTTGCTATGATGGACATAGTAGAGAGAAAATGTTAGCATAGAAATTTTTTTGTTAAACGTTGGTTTCCCCCATTGGTTAACTGAATTTGCTAAGTGGGTAACTTAGCCATATAAGCTGGGAAGATCCCATGTTTGATCTCTGGTTTATACTGGATCGGGAGAAAAATGGCAAGAAGAAAAGGAAGCTGTGATGCACTCTACAAGCAGGATTATTTCCCTGCATAACAAATGCAACCAAATTCTTTAGACCTTTCATAGATAGGCTGCTTGAACCACAGAAGGGCATGCAGAGTAGATTTCACTACAGTACCACCAATGGCTGGATAATTCAATTATGACCAGTTTGGAAAAACTAGTGGTGTGTTCAATCTGTAGGTCAAAAGTGGTATTTAATAGAAGTGTGCATAATGAAAGATTATTTTTACTGCTTGGTCAATTGGTACTTTGGGGGGGGGGGATACGTTTAGAATTGGCATTGAGCCGGGAAGATGAGATGTTTCACATTGGAAATCACTTGCAACTACTTTAAGTCTAGCCAGGCATTTAAGATGGGAACGCACAAGCACTTCGGAATGTTATGGAGAAAGAACAAGGTTTAGATTTGATAACTTTGTGATGCTGGTTCCTGTGTAGCAATTTCAGATTCTTTGAGTTGATAGGGTGACGGTGAGACTCTGATTTTCCATGTCTATACCGCAAGCCTACTATTAATCAGCTTTCAGATTTGTATGCTAATGTACTATCTTTATTGGATGCAATGATATTCAGTAAATTGCAGTGGTTCAGTCAAAATTCTGCACCTCCTGACTGTTGTCACAGTTCTGTGGTTAGCTGGCTGAGAGAGTTATAACCTCCTGTGAGAGAAACACCTTGATGCTTCATTCTGTGCCAATGCATGTCACTGATGCATGTTGACTAATGTGGGATCAAGTTGTATTCTTTCTTTTCAGGACCTAACTAATATTTCTAAAGAACTGTGCTTCGTGCTGCCCATGAAATTGGACTGGCTAAGAACAGCATGGAGCACCTAATTCAGGCTAGGCTGTATGTTGTTTTGTTTTTATCTAGCTTTATTTGAATAACTTGTTTAGATGACCAACTCGTTAAAAGCATTCTTTAAAATAAGATTTTAATTTGGTTATATGTAATGATTTTAGAAGTAGAGGTGTAAGTGGAAATATTAATTCTGCGAACTGCTGCTTAGGCATGTAAAACTGTACATGAATGCAGCATCTACTAAGACATGGTGGGGAGTGGTGGATGTAGGGAGGTGAAATTATTTTTTTTTGTATACAAGAGTGCTAATCAAACTCTTGTTTTCCTTCTCCCTCTCACTTGTCCTTTTTGTTTCTAGACGTCATCCGTTAAAAGTTCTTCAGGATTTGTAGAAGGATCTGTACGGCAATCTGTGCTAAATGTAATTCTGAAGTCTGGTGAAAGAAGAGCTGTGACAGTGAAGTTTACACCAGTTCACAACAGAACTGTGATGTCCTTAATTATTATAAGGTGTGTTCTTGTTGCTGTATTGACTTTTGATACTTCCCTAAGCCTCCAGTTTTTCTCATTTGTGGAGGGTTTTGGAATGCACTTCGAACTTGGCATTTTGCAAAATAAAAAAACTGCTTGAAATGTGTTGCTTGTAAATTCAATGCATGTAACCTTTGATCATGCTGGTGAACTGTTCAGGGGTGTTGACTATTGAATTGGGAAAGGTGCTTATTTTACTGAACTATTTCAGGAGTTTAATCTGAGATTTTTTACCAACTAATTCTTTACTCTGCAGAAACAATCTGACAGTAGTGGATGCAGTTGTGGTACAAGGACAAGGAACAACTGAGAGCCTCAAGGTTGCAGGGAAGCATCCTGGTCCCGGAAGTTCTTTACGTTTCAAAATTAATGAAGCTTTGCTTAAAGACTGTTCGGATAGTAAGTCATTTGGCACTAATGAAACCACAAGGGCAGGGGTCAGTTAGCGCAAGATGGCTAGTGTGTGGTTCAGATTAATGGCAACAGCACAGCATTCGATCCCTGTCATGGCTGAGGTAGACTCCGGGTCTACCACCTTGTCCTGCCTGTAGGTTTAAAAAAACCCAAATCTGGCTCTTTCTGTGGTTTGGTGAATAATTGCGAAGGACCTGCCTTCAGACAGAGAACTGGAAGAAAAAGAGGTGGGTGTAGCTGATATACTCGTTATTGTGAAATAGCAAAGGACTTGGAATGAAGTTGAAATGGGAGCCTTCAAGCCTGGCGAGAAATTTATGAAACCAAGTCTCCCATACATTAATTAAGAATTTGCCTTCATGGAACAGTTTTGATGTGGTCAGGAATTTCCAAAGCATTGTAACCAATTAATTGCTTTTTGAGCATCTTAACAGTTTGTAAGCAATTTTGATAAACCAATTTTCAAGGACTGAATAGCAACCAGTGCAGTAAATGGCAGAGATGAATGCTGGCCAGCACAGTAGGAGAACTTGTTGCTCTGAATAGTCCAGCTAAACAGGCCATGGTTTAATGTCTTACCAGAAAGTTGGCACATCCAACTTTGTTCACAACCTAATAATTCTGCTTGAATTCAAATCTAGTAAAAATTAAACCTTTTTATATAAATTTGGAAAGAATCAACAGAAATAGAGTACCGGTGTGGGATTGCAAATTTTAACAATAAGGATGTCAATTATTTTTCTTTGCTGTAAAATATCACCAGTAGCTCAACCATTTCAACAAACGAAGGAAGAATCTGAGCCTGCATTTAAAAGCAATATGCCACGAATGGCATTGCAACATTAAATACAGCGGCAAATTTCTGAGGGCTTACTGATTAAAACGGACTGCAGCGGTTCAAGGAGCAGTCCAGCACCACCTTCCCAAGGGCAATTAGGGATGAGCAACAAATGCTGGCTTTACCAGTGACGTGTGCACCCTTGTGGAATAAAACATTGTTCAGACTGGAACTATGCCATAGATCAGGAAGGCTCCAGGTACAGCCTTTGACCAATGATTAATTAGGTTGCCACCGAACCTCAAAAAATGTTATAAACAGCCCTGTACCACTAGGCTTGGGGAAGGAATTTAGCTTCAGGTTCCAATTCTAGTCTAATTATTGCTTCAGGAAATGGTACATGTATGGCAGATTGGAATTGTCATAGCGCTACCCGCAATTGTTTGCAGCATTAACCTAGGCTTGCATGAAGAGTGTATGAGATACTGGATGGATTGCTAGAACCAATTGAGTTGTACCCCCGAAAGAAGCAGAAAAAGGGAGGCACAGTGGTTAGCACTGCTGCCTTATAGTGCCAGGGACCTGGGTTCAATTCCAGCCTTGGGTGGCTGTCTGTGTGGAGTTTCCACGCTCTCCCAGTGTCTGCGTGGGTTTCCTCCGGGTGCTCCGATTTCCTCCCACAGCCCAAAGATGTGCAGGATAAGTGGATTGGCCATGCAGAAATTGCCCCTTAGTGACCAAAGTTAGACGGGATTACGGGGATAGGATGGGGGAGTGGGCCTAGGTAGAGTGCTCTTTCAGACATTCGGTGCAGACTCTATGAACCGAACGGCCGCTTTCTGCACTGCAGGGATTCTATGGATAAAAGTATGGGGGACTGGAGAAAGTAGGAAGTCTTTCATGTTCACGTATTTCATTGAAGGCTAATTAACTTTTTTTAAATTGCAGAAATGAAAATGAAAGAGCCAAACTTCACATTGAGGAGAGTTTTTAAAGTAGAAAATACAGGACAACTTCCAGTTCTTGTCAAGTCTATGGAAATCAGTGGATACATCTGTGAAGGATACGGCTTCAAAGTTGTAAACTGTCAAGAGTTTGCACTAAAACCAAATGCCTCTAAAGACATTATTATATTGTGAGTCCTTCAGCTTATTTTGGTCTGGCTGATTTGAAGGACTGTTAAATCCACGCATTATTGGCGATGCTACACTACCATTAATTTAGAAGTGTAACTTTAAAAGAAAAAACAGCTCAATAGTTCAGACCATTGACCCAGACCAACTTTCATTACTATGTTTAGCAACTACTTAATGTTGCCTACTTACAACACAGTTGTTTTCTCACACACACACACTCTGGCAACCCTGTAATAAACTAGTCAGTATAATAACCAGTGGCTATTTTTTTAAATACATGAATTGTTAGCAGAGCACTTTAAACAAAAAAAAAAAAATGTGCTTGGATTGTTAATTCAAAATCAGACAGCATAAATTGGTTAGCTATAAATCCACAAACCTCCTGGGATTTGTTTTTTGTAATTGTAATGTTACATGGGGCAGCACGGTGGCACAGTGGTTAGCATTGTTGCCTACGGCGCTGAGGACCCGGGTTCGAATCCCGGCCCTGGGTCACTGTCGTGTGGAGTTTGCACATTCTCCCTGTGTCTGCGTGGGTTTCGCCCCCACAACCCAAAAGATGTGCAGGATAGGTGGATTGGCCACCCCTTAATTGGAAAAAATAATTGGGTATACTAAACTTATTTTTTTTTTTAAAAGAAAAAATTGTAATGTTACATGGCTTGGGGCGGCATTTAACTAATTGGAACAAAGTCCCATAGCGAGTGCGTTCAGCCATGTGTTTCCCGATGCTTGCAGCGGCGAGAAACACTATTATAAATTGGCACTCGCGTTAGAAAGGGTACCTCAGCGGGAAACGCACGGCCAAGCCGCATATAGCCCTGTTTTGTGTACTGAGGAGCTCTGCTCGCTGTAGCCTGTAACGGTATAGCGAGAGAAAGGGACCCCATTTTTCTCCGGAAGCGAATCCTCTCTCTCTCTCTCTCTCTCTTCCCTCCCCCACCACGTAGAAAATGCCAGCTTGACACCTTGACAGTGTAAACGTGGCATCCTGGCAGTGCCCCTGCCAACAGGCAGTGCCTCCTGGGCACCCAGTCTGGTACCGCCAGGATGCCACCCTGCCCAAAGAGTATGCACCTGGGGGCCTCCGATCCCCTGGGATCCCTTCCTCTCTCTCTCTCTCTCTCTCTTCCCCCCCCCCCCATTGTTGCTGTTCCGTCTGTTTCCCTGTTTGTGGAGACCAGTTCCGAAAGGCGCTCGCCCGAGGTCTCCGTGGCAAAGATGATAGATCGCACACCTCTGGTAACGCTGGAATCTGCACATTAAATGAGATGAGTGGACTCGCTTTATTATGCAGATTTGCTTTTAAAAAAAAGTATCGTGTGCACAATGGCGGGAATTTGCATCGCAACGTCTCGCAAGATCGCATTAGAACTCGGGAGGCGTTGCGAGCCGGGTCAAGTTGGGTCTCCGGCTTCTATTGTCACGCTGTGTCGCGGCGAGCTGACTTTCGGGTGCAGCGTGGACGTAAAATTGTGCCATTAGGATGTAGCTTGGTCTGTAGTTCTAAAATATGCATTTGTAATGCTTTTATTCTGAGTGTTTTATGGTCATAATCAATTTATGAGTCCTGGCATTTTTATTTTCAGGTTTACACCAGATTTCACTGCCTCCAGAGTTATCCGTGAACTAAAACTTGTTACAGCAGGAGGCTCGCAGTTTGTTTTTGTATTAAATGCATCACTTCCTTATCATATGTTGGCAACATGTGCAGAGGCCCTGCCTAGACCCAACTGGGAGCTGGGACTGTATGTGATCATCTCAGGAATAATGAGGTATCTATTAAAGACTGTGAAACATTCAAAATCTACTGCTGAATATATCACGTGTACCTTGAAAAGCCCGTTTGGCTGGTGAAAACCCTCACCATATTTTATTCTCAGTAAATGAGGATTCCCATTTGCTCAATAGAGGACACATCCCATTTACCCAAGGACAGAGCACTTGGGCACAGTTTGTCAGAGTGAAAGCTTTGGAATGCCAGTTGTGTGCTGGGGTACAACCAAATGATACAAGAGCACTGCTTCCTATCAAAGACCATCGTTTAGGATAATTACTCGTAGGGCTACTTGGATTGAAGTGTGAAGAATACCAGTCCCAAGTGATAGCCTTGCCACATTCCCTTTGTAAATCAAACTACCTGGTCCTTTATTAATGCTCTGAAGCACGACCTGGTTCATGTATCAAATTACAATAGCAGGTTGACCTCATTTTTTTCCCTTCACCTGGTTTGTCATCTTGAAGACACCAATATTCCAACTAGACCCCGTTTGTAATTTGAGGAGCAAACAAGCATGGGTTTGACCCCTCAGTTACAGGTGGCTCACTTAAGTGTCTGAAACTAAGACAAAAAAGCCATCCCAAGCATCTGCTAAACATCCTAACTATAGTTGAAGGGTGTACTTGGGCTGAAGCTTCTCCCCTTCTGGGTTTCTTTACCTGCTAAGTGCAAAGTATAAAAGAGGAGAGAAACTGATACAGTACAAACTATTATTTGATTTGTTATTCTTTTTCAGTGTTTTGTTCCTTTTGGTGATTGGAACAGCTTATTTAGAAGCTCAAGGAATATGGGAGCCCTTCAAAAGGCGTCTGTCTTTAGAGGGATCCAATCCTCCCTTTGACATGGGAAGGACATTCGATCTCAGGAGAATAGTTGGTATTTCATCAGATGGAAAGTAAGTATAATGATCTTGGCTTGGAAGTGTTTTTCCTTGGACTTTTCAGAATATATTGCTTGTATTGATCTGATTGCAGCTACTTTTTACCACATGTTTTGCTTAGATTTTGTTGTCCTGAGTTTGGGATATGCAGTTTAAGCAGTAAGGGTGTTATGCCATACAGCACATTAAGCGGTCATTAGTTTACAGTGACTAATTCAAAAAGCCACTAGCCACCCTGACTGGGAAATATGTTGCTGTTAGTTCACGTCGCTAGTACAAATTCCTCTAACTCCCTCCCTCACTACGCTGTGGCTTACCTACACCACGTGGACTACTGCGGTTCAGGAAGACACCTCACCACCACCTACTCGAGGGTGGATATGGATGGATAATAAATGCTGGCCTAGCCAGCGATGTCCACATCCTGTAATGAATTTTTTAAAAATCCTGTTCTGCAAATAGGGAAAGTCTAATGAGGAAAGTGTAATTATAAATTTTCATGGCATACATTAATCACACTGCCAAAGTTGTCTTCCTGGAATTTCTTTAGACCCCTTCAGCTTACAAGAACCATGAGTATCCTAGAACGTAGAAATAATTGGTAGGTGTGAAAAGGCCACAGTCCATCTACCATCTTGGTAGTCACATAATATAACAATAATCAAGTTGTTGAGTAATCATGGAAGCGCATCTATCAATTGGTCTACAATAGATCCAGACATGAAGTGAGGATAGCCCCAATGATGGAAAGCTTTGGGAATCATCGGTGCAAACTCACCTGCTCTTCTTGAGCATGGTGTACTTTATATCATGTCTCAAAGTATTCGTATATTGCACCCCAAAGTATTATCTGAAATAAGTATATCTAATTTGCCTTTGAAAGAATCAATACTATTTTATTTCCATGCCTATATTTACTCTCCCTTACTGGAGTAACGTTTACCCAGGTTGGCTTTTAATTTAACTTTCGAGTATAGGCAGTGTTGTCTCATTCTACATGGGGACAAATTAGAAAATTGGGATCCTGGATACGCCTTTTGCAGTGCCCGACCTCAAGTCATAGTACTTGATCCCTTTATCTTTATTATTCTTTCTTATCTATTTTTTCTAACTTTTTTTTAATGCATCGTGACATTCAAATTGGTAATCACAACAAAGGATGAGCTTTCTTCTGCAATGTTAGCAGCCTGCAAAACTCATCTATATTGCCCTTGATCACTGGGCTGCCAAATGTTACTGTTTATCAGTATTATTGGTTCTCAGTATTTTAGCATGCAGGTTTGTTAACCACGTCATTTTAGTGATTTTTCTTTTGTTGTCTTCCTGTGATGCGTGCCAGAAGCTCTAGGACACCGTAAAAGTCATACTTTTGTATCCATAGCACAAGCCTATTTTATGTAGTGTTGCATCAATGAAATACAAGGTTACGAAAACTTTAGGGATGTAATTGGCACGGTACTGGCTGCATGATTTTTACAATGCACTTCATTTTATACGGTCTCATTTAAAAAAAAAAAGACTTTTAAACGTTTACTTTTCTCTGCAGCAATAAAATGCGTAAGTACGATCTATTTTAATATCTCAAAGTTCTCGTGCATATTATTATTTTTTTTGTTGTCTTCAGTTTAAATGCACTTGGATCAGATTCAAATCACAATTCTTCAAGAGGAGTATTTGGAGGAGGTGGTTCTTCAAGACCCAGTGTAGCCAACCATAAGCAGTTCTCTGCTGCATCACAGTTGCACAGTAACAGAAACTCTTTAGACTTTGACAGTCCAAAACTAAAAAACAATTTTGCAAATAACTCAAATAGCACTGGTAGAACATCTACCCCAACAGTATCCATTGCATCTGCTACAAAAGTAAATGCCATTACTTCTGAGACAAATCCATACCAGAGCCAGGCAAACAGGCGATCAAAGACATCAAGACCGTTTCACCAAACACACCAGCAACAGACACAAATACAACCGGATCTACAGTCATTACCACAATTACCAGCAGTGCCTCAGCAACAGGAGCAGCATAATGAGAACACTGTGTCACATCTGTCACCTGTTATTTCATGTACGGACAATGCAAACACAAGGCACAGCTCAGAGGACTCTGATATCACCAGCCTCGGAGATACAGTGGACAGAGAATGTGAACTACCTGAATCCCCATCACCAGATGTCTTCACAGAACAGCCTCCATCTCCTGCATCAAAAAATAAAGGTAAACAGCATTTGTTTGGAGACAGCAGCTTGCATTTGGGTAGTGCCTGTAAAATAGACAAACCATCTTGGGGAACTTCACAAAAGCCGAAGAAAAACTGGTGTCAAGCCAAAGAAGGGATGAGTAGAATGGGCCTATATTATCTGATGTTTAGAAGCATGATGTTCCCATTGTAACATATAAAATTCTTGAATGGATTTAACAGGGTAGATGATGAGAAGCTAGAGCGACTAAAATTTGGCATCATCTAACAGTAAGAGGTCAGCCATTTAGGGCCAAAATGAGAAATTTCTTCTTTGGTAGGGTTATATATCTTTGGAATTCTTTACCACAGAGGGCTGTGAATGAGTATGTTCAATACTGAAATTGCTGAGAATTTTTGGCACAAAGGAAGGAAATCGAAGGACAGGGTGGAAAAGGAGAGTTGAGGCGGAAGTTCAATCATCTCATTGAACAGCAGAACCCCAAACTGGCTCAAATGGGCCCCCTCCTAGTCCTTATGTTTTTAGCTGAAATGGTCAAAAGCTTACTGGAGAGATGGTAGCATAGTGATAATGTCACTGAATCAGTCATCCAGTTGTCCAGGCTAATGTTCTGGGAACGAGAGCTCAGATCCCACCACGGCAGCTGGTGAAATTTGGATTCAATTAATAAATCTGGAATTAAAGCTAGTCTCCATAATGGTGACCAGAAAACCCCAGTTGACATTTCAAGCTGAATTTGACTCTTGACCATTAATGTTAAGAACGGGGCCAGATTTGCTCAAAAGTCCCAAGGAATACGGACACGGTAGCATTGTGGATAGCACAATCGCTTCACAGCTCCAGGGTCCCAGGTTCGATTCCGGCTTGGGTCACTGTCTGTGCGGAGTCTGCACATCCTCCCCGTGTCTGCGTGGGTTTCCTCCGGGTGCTCCGGTTTCCTCCCACAGTCCAAAGATGTGCGGATTAGGTGGATTGGCCATGATAAATTGCCCTTAGTGTCCAAAATTGCCCTTAGTGTTGGGTGGGGTTACTGAGTTATGGGGATAGGGTGGAGGTGTTGACCTTGGGTAGGGTGCTCTTTCCAAGAGCTGGTGCAGACTCGATGGGCCGAATGGTCTCCTTCTGCACTGTAAATTCTATGTAAATAGAAATTCAAGAAGGGAGGGATTTGGTCGTGAAGACTGGAGTTTGGGTTGGAGTTGGAGGTGAAGACTGGAGTTGCGGTTGGAGGTGAAGACTGGAGTCTAAGCACTAAGATGACCAGGATAGGAGTGATAGGTGGATGCTACTTCGATGTGGCATGAATACCTTCAGAGTTTGCACTGCAGTTAAGGATGGGAGGCTGACTGGGAAAACATTTGAATAGGTATTCTGGAGATGACCATGACATGGATGAGGATTTGGGGAATCTAATACTCCATTACAGTGGAAGTGAGACAGTTGCATGAGAGTAACGCCTTGTATCTTAAAAACCAATTGTTTTTTTTTAAAATTAAAGCGACATAGCACACTTGTAGAATGGTGGGAACATTATATTTATTAGTTACAAGAGAAGCAGGTGTCTGCCACAAGACCAATTTTTAGTTTTGCAAAGTGAACTCAAACCCCTAAAATTGCTTTGCAGGAATGAAGGGACTGACCAAGTCCCTTTCCAGAATAAGTAGATAAAAAAAATATTAACAATGAGAAAATGGCAGATGTGTTGTGTTAAATTCTTCAGAAGTGTCAGAATTGCATTGGAAATGGAACATTATTACCTGACTGTTATTTGGTTCCCTCCCCTCAGGCTGTGTTCTTCAATTGTTGCTATAATCCCACATATTTTTCTTTTACCAATTCAGAAGGCAGGCCTCCTTGGCTCTTTCTATTTTGGGAGCTTGTGAAATTGAAACAAGATCCTAGTATTGGAACATTCGCTGCCAATTCAGCTACTGTCAGATGGCTAAAATACACACTACAATATAAATGCCTCGTGTATGGCAGTGTAGTGGTTATGGCATTGAATTGAAAACCTAGAGTTCATAAATTCAAACAGCACCATTGTAAATTTTAAATTGAATCCTGTCAATCTGGTAATTTGTGAACTAGCATGTTAGCCTGTCAGTTGCTGTGAGTGGTATTCTTCCATATCTGTGGTAACTTTTTAAATAGCATTAGTTTTTTTTTGTTTCTACTGGTGACACGTCTGCACTTTATCTTGATATTGGTGCACATAACAAAATTAAATCTGGATATGGATGGAAAAAATAAGAGGGAACAGTGTATACCACTCTTCAAAAAAAAACCTCCCTTAACTCAACTGTTCTGCCCAAACTAGATTTCCTGTCTCAAAATCCTCAATGTTTTATCGCCATACAGCTCCGTGCCCAGAACCCAGTCTGACTGAGACACTGACATCCTTTGGCATTGCAATGAGGGTGCAGTCACTGTTGTCAGCCCTTTCATTGAATTCTCCATTGAGTTTGACAAAATTAACCACATCCTCCTCTGATCCCACTTCCAGGTCACTGCCTTCATTAGCTGCCTCTCTCTCTCACGCTCTCTCTCTCTTCCGCGCTCTCTCTCTCTCTCTCTCGCGCGCTCTCTCTCTCTCTCTCTCTCTCTCTCTCTCTCTCTCTCTCTCTCTCTCTCTCTCTCTCTCTCTCGCGCGCTGCGCGCGCTCTCTCTCTCTCGCGCACTCTCTCTCTCGCGCTCCTCTCTCTCTCGCGCTCTCTCTCTCGCGCCCTCTCTCTCTCTCGCGCCCTCTCTCTCTCTCGCGCCCTCTCTCTCTCTCGCGCCCTCTCTCTCTCTCTCTCTCTCTCTCCCTCTCTCTCTCGCGCGCTCTCTCTCTCACGCTCTCTCTCTCTCTCTCGTGCTCGCTATCTCTCTCTCGCGCGCTCTCTCTCTCTCTCTCGCGCTCTCGTGCTCTCGCGCTCTCTCTCTCTCGCGCTCTCTCTCTCTCTCTCTCTCTCTCTCTCTCTCTCTCTCTCTCTCTCGCGCGCTCTCTCTCGCGCGCTCTCTCTCTCTTGCGCTCTCTCTCTCTCGCGCTCGCTCTCTCTCGTGCTCGCTCTCTCGCGCTCGTGCTCTCTCGCGCTCGCTCTCTCTCGCGCTCGCTCTCTCTCGGCTCGCTCTCTCTCGCGCTCGCTCTCTCTCGCGCTCGCTCTCTCTCGCGCTCGCTCTCTCTCGCGCTCGCTCTCTCTCGCGCTCGCTCTCTCTCGCGCTCGCTCTCTCTCGCGCTCGCGCTCGCTCTCTCTCGCGCTCGCTCTCTCTCGCGCTCGCTCTCTCTCGCGCTCGCTCTCTCTCGCGCTCGCTCTCTCTCGCGCTCGCGCTCTCTCTCTCGTGCTCGCGCGCTCTCTCTCCCGCGCTCGCGCGCTCTCTCTCCCGCGCTCGCGCGCTCTCTCTCCCGCGCTCGCGCGCTCTCTCTCCCGCGCTCGCGCGCTCTCTCTCCCGCGCTCGCGCGCTCTCTCTCCCGCGCTCGCGCGCTCTCTCTCCCGCGCTCGCGCGCTCTCTCTCCTGCGCTCGCGCGCGCGCGCGCGCTCTCGCTCACGCTCTCGCTCACGCTCTCATCCTAGCCCCAGGTCACTGTCTGTATGGAGTGTGCACATTCTCCCCGTGTCTGCATGGGTCTCAGAGACCCCACAACCCAAAGATGTGCAGGTTAGGTTGATTGGCCACGCTAAATTGCCCTTAATTGGAAAAAAAAATTGGGTACTCTAAATTTTAAAAAAGAAAAAGGAAATGCTGCTCAGCTCTCTGTAGGGTGTGTCATAAGTGGTATTTTAGCTTAGTTGTCATTTCTGTCCGTTGTTACAGTCAGCAAGTGTTGCAGAGGCAGGGGGCGTGGATGGTGAAGTTGGGTGACGTGAATGGATTTGACAGAGAATTGTACTTTAACAAGGTGTAAACAGCTTTTGGACCGTCCACAGTAATCCGTGTGCTTACTGCAGCTTAAGTGGCGCCTTCATAATTTTTTATTTATTCTTTCGTGCGTGTAGTTGGCAAGGCCAACACTTTGTTGCCTTGAACTGAATGGCTTGCAAGGCCATTTAAGAGGACAATAAAGAATCAATCACATTATTCTGGGTCTGAAGTCGCATGTAGGCCAGGTCAGGTAAGGATGGCAGATTTCCTTCCTTATAGGGCATGTGTAAAGGTTTTCACAAAACTGATTGGCTTTAATTTCCAGATTCTATTAATTGTTTTTAATGTGTTATGACAGGTCAGCTACAGCAGTGTACCCTTTTTTTAATTTTGAGTCAGCCCTAAGTTAATAACTGGCTCTGGGGTTTCCACCTCCAAAAGGAATTTTTCATCTACCACTTCTCTTTCAAAATCTGAAACTTTTACCCTTATTTGCCAGTACTTCACTGCATGTAACACACTTAGGCTTTGCATCGTTATTTGCATTGACACAAAGCCATATCTCAAGGAATCCTCCTTATACTGCTGTGTTCCTGAGTTAGGTTTTGTAGGCTGTTAACCAGAGGCCCTGGAACTCTGCACAGAGCTAACACTAGCACTGCTCTGACCTGCCCTTGACTCTTCCCTGAACGGGTGTCTCCAGCAGATACTGTTGAGGTCCTGTCCAATAGATACGCTGCCTATTTGAGTCTCTGGTCATCTCTGATCCGTCTTCAAAGTCCTCTTGCCAGCAGATGGAGAATGGAGGCTACTCTGCTTCAAAATTTGGAGTCAAAGCAGGTGCATGGAGGGCAGTTGACGTCAGGTGTATGTGCTGGGCACATGACCTGATCTCTGCTGCTGCCTCTGGCCAAAAGACTCCACACTCTCATTTATTTTCATTTGTGGCAGCGGCCTGCATTTGTGATGTAAAAGCAGATACCAGCCATTGGGCATTTCTCCCGTAGTCTGGACCACTGCAGGAATGGTGCGACCGATCGCTTTGTGACCCTTTCAATACCCACCCGTGGGTCAGGACCAGCACTTTGAAAACTCTGCTATATTTGCCAGGCATTGTGTTTTCATTACCTTGAAAACTGTAGATTATCACAAGGTCATTAACATGGCTGTAAATAACTAGACTTTCTCTTTTGGATTGTTGAGTTATGTGGTCATCACTGGCTGGGCCAGCATTTATTGCCTACCCCTAAGGGCACTTAAGAATCAACCACATGATCTGGAGTCACATGTAGGCCAGACCAGGTAAGGATGACAAATTTCCTTCCCTAAAGGATGTTTTTTTTTTAATGACAACTGTTTCATATTTTTATTTAATTCAAATTTCGCCATCTGCCTTGGTAGGATTCGAACCCAGGTCCCCAGAGCATTATCCTGGCTCTCTGGATTGCTAGTGCAGAGACAATACCACTACGCCACTGCCTCTCTTAAAATTCTTTGAATTGTAAAGACTGAAATGTAAAGCAGGATGTTCCAAGTGCAGGAGTTTTACCTTGCGGGACTATCGAGAATTTTACATTGAAACACAGATTTTCCTTTCATAACAACACTTTGTTTGCACTTAGTTTCCAGTTGCAAACATGTCCTGGCCTAGTATCTGCATCTTTCAAATCAGTTTTCCTTTACTGACCCACCACCAAATACACTTGCTATAACATGATGCCAGATTTGGCCATAATATGTATTCCTGCCGATATTGGATTTGCAGAGAAAGTACAGATATGCCACAACGCCTAATTTGTCATCTCCGTGTTGAAGGAATAAAGTCAAGAATACACGTAATACATTCTGTCCCCCTCTGGCTAATCAATGTGGGAAATATTGCACAAAGTATCACAGCAGGCAATAAGAAATGTTAACTTTGGGTAGCTTGTCCTTGCGGTTGTCCGAATAGGTCATGGTAAAGCAGATAGCTATTGATGGCTACCTGCATGTAATTGAAAGGAATAGTTGAGGAGAAAGTAGATTCAAGGGGACATCCTTAACCTGGAATGGTGAGTATGTAGTCTTATCAGATGTCAACAATAATCTGAATCCAACCATACATTATCTGCTGAGGGGCAGGAATGAAGTTCAGTTAGGAGCTGGCATGGGAGGTTTCCGTTATCTGTTGGGAGACTGGGTTCTCGGGAAGTACTCCAGGCTACAGGAAACTTAGCTTGGTATAACCGTAGTACGTAATCTACTCTGGTTTATTTCAATACATATGAAAATAACATTGATAGCTCAGTGCACTTCATGTAACCGAGTCACGCCACCTGTAGTATATGTAAGCTCAAAGCCCAGGATGATTCCCCACTTGATCGGGGAGGTTCAAATCAATTAGTAATTGCTTTGATCTTTTGTGATATCCTTCCTTAATCAAACTTTTTGGGTCCAAATTGGCAGCTTGAATTCTGAAAGAAAGGTTTATAAAGAGAGCCCCTCCAAGCCTATGAATAGTTCTGCACCTGGATCTAATTTCCAGGTTGCCTACTTTAAATGCTGGTGCAGTAAGGTTTGGTGTTTGTAATCATCTGCAGCTTTCTCGTTCTTTATGCCCTGTAGTGAACTGCTGCAGTAACTTCAGTTTTAAAATTCACCAGTCAGTTTGCATTTTGGCACAGGTGCCATTCATTTTGGCAAGAGTAGCTATTGGTAAATCCAAGAAGGGTTGACACAAACTCCATAGATACTTGGTTATTTGCAGACTAGATGCAATCAGAATGAAATGGATGACAATTCACTTTCATTCAGCACCCTGCAGACTATTGATCTTTGCAGGATCTCTGGCTAAATTCCTACAACTGTAAGAACCAGTCAAGTGGTCTTTCAAGCAATCTAAACTTGCTCTAGTTGCTGAAGTGCGTCATTTGACTGCATGACATACCTACGGCAGTTGATATTGGAAACTGAATTGAGTTGGGCTGTAACACTACATAACACAGGTGACTAAGAGCCCAATTTTGCTGCGTTTTGATTATGGCCTCAGAAGAGAGCGAGGTTGAAGAGGTGGGGCTTTCATGATTAATCTCAGCCGGTACGGGAATTGAACCCTCACTATTGCCGTCGCTGCGCATCAAGAACCAGCCTTCCAACCAGTTAAGCAATTTAGCATGGCCAATCTACCTACCCTGCACATCTTTTTGGGTTTGTGGGGGTGAGACCAACGTAGACACTGGGAGAATGTGCAAACTCCACATGGACAGTGACCCGGAGCCGGGATCAAACTAGGGTCCTCGGTGCCACGAAGCAGCAGTGCTAACCACTGTGCCGCCGTGCCGCCCCAAGCGGACCGCATTAACAACTGTCTATTGTTTAGTAGGCAAGACTGAACCACTTTTATTAGAACTTCAATTTATAAAAGATGACGTAGCTCTTCACTTTTGAAAGCCTTGCTTCTCTGCAAAATGTAGATAGGTAATTGCTGGGGCGAGAACTATGTATTTTTATAACATATCCTGAATTGGGAAAAACTGTTCAAAAATCAACGATGTCCAAAGGATCACTATCAGAGCAATAAGCAAAAACCAGTGATAAGAGGCAGCTATCAACTCCTGGTAGCTCAGCTTCTTGAGTCAGACCTGATTATTGAAAAAATGAATTCCTTTAGGCTGAATAGCCTTTTATCAACTTTGACCCTTATTTTCAAATGCTAGTAGAGGTATATAGGTTTTCCCAATGTTTATATAATTTGAGTACAGTTCCACTTTTATAGACGTTTCGATGCAAATTCATACCAATTCAGAGTACACCAACAAAAAAAGTTTACTATTAAATTTTTCTTACATCAGTTATTGAGTGTTGCTGAAAAAAAAATTTGCTTTTTATCTTGCAGTTATCGGGGAAGTAAATACCAGTAGTAAAAGGAACAGCAGTTTATACTGCATGAGAACAGTGCTGGCAAGGGGGTTCTAGTAGAGGCGGTGTCGGTGAGAAAGTACCAGGAATAATTAACTGCCAAGCTTTTGTTCAAATGCAAACCAGGCAGGTCAACTCTGGCCAAGGCAATGTCCCAGGGAATGAACCATGGAATGACTGTTCCCTAGACTTATCTGCAAAGGAGAGGGCCCCATGTGCAAATATATGTAGCTTCTAGCATGCATAAGTGAGCCGCACTAATGTATATTTTTGCTGCTTCTGGCACCACGTTCCAGTATTAAGAGAGGTAATTTATTCTCCAACATCTGTGAAAGCTGCTGTAGTGTAAATGTCAAACATAGGTGAGTGGCTTACACTTCCTATTTCTAGGGGTTTTCTTTCTTTGCAGCACGCTCTGTGGGAAATACTTGTTCACTGCTTTTGCTACTCACCTGAGATTAGTTACCTGAGAAATTGTTCTGACACTGTAATAGGGTTTATTGCGCCATTTAGTCTGCGTAGTATAAGCCATTAATCCAAGCCAACCCATGTGGCTTGTATCTTGTTTTAAATTTTTCTCTGACATTGTGAATGCGCTCTTGTCTTGTATCACAGGGAGAGTAAAATTACAGCGTAAAACAAAAGCACAGAAAAAACGTGAAGAGAAGGACAGACGGGTAAAAGGAAAACCACAGGAGGATGAATTAAAAGATGCAGATAATGATGACAGCTCATCCACCACCACTGAAACATCTAATCCAGACGTTGAGTCACCTCTCAAGGAGGTTAGTTTCTGTAAATATGAACAATTAGGTACACCAAAGTGTTAAAAGCCTAATTATTTCCTTGTCTGTTTCATATGAATTGCCCCAGTTGCAGTAAGTTAGTTCTACCTTTTTCAAATTGAATGAATAATTTATCCCTTTTTCCAGCTAGTACCTTAATCTTTCTTGTCCAAATGTAAGCCATAGTCTGCTTTCCCAAAGCCTTCAACATTGATCTTTTGACTGCTCCAACTACTTCCTCGTGTCTAATCACCCCTTTCCTCTTTAAGATCCTTCAATATGTTGTATCCCAAATCAGTGACCATCTCCCAAAATGCGTTTGAATCTCTCCGATAAAGTTTCCATCCATCCTCCCAAACTGGCACTCCCAACAGTCACAAATGCAATCCTCCTTAGCTGTAGCTGTGGTTAATTTTACCATACATCCCAATCCTTGACCTTTCTGCAGGTCCCTACTCCATATAAAATACCAAGACCCTCATCCATTTCCATGGCTGCACTTATGTTGTTTCATTCCTACTTATAGAAAGCAGTCAAATCATCTGGCTTTGCTCTGCCTTCCATTCGCATGTTTCCAGGATCTATCCTTCAGCTACTCTTCATTATCTCTAGTTTGCCCCTTGGTGATGTTTCAAGTATAAACCCTTCCACTTAAAATTTCTATGTTCCGAATGCTTAATTTCCAAAACCTGTGCCCTCTGTTGTGCTTGACCTAACAAGATATGAATAACTAGTATGTATGAATCAAGTGGAATTTATTAAGCAAGATTTGACAAATACTTAATATAAAGCAGTGAAGACAGCATGGAAGTCCTTCACCTCTCCAGCTCCGAGGAGTCCGTGAGCATTGCTAGCATAGGTGACACCTCTCTCCTCTGCCTTTTGAAGTGACATTGAACTGTGCCCAGACGAGTCCTACCCAGAAGCCATGGTAATACCGTGCCACCAAAGAATGAAATTTTCCAATTTTTATCCCCACTCCTCATTATTCCCTCTCCCTTATTTGGGAGGAGTCTAAATTCATGCTTCCAGTGGCTGGAGGTAAAAGTCATCTCGTGTCACCCCACCTCTGTAACTAAGACAAATGTTTATCGCTTGTTTGCTCGGGCCCTCAAGCAATCGCACCTCATTGTGAAAATGCTACATCTTTAGTCAATAGTACACCTATCATAAATATTCACAAAAATATGCTGTGACCCATTCCTACAAATAGTAAAACCATGACGAACAAATGTTAAAAACGCTTCTTCATATGTCAAAGCATAAGGGATTTTACCCGACAAATATAATCCATTAAATCGATGGGTAGGTTTTGTTTAAAGATAGTTAATTTTTTCTAAGAACAAACTGCTTTTCAGCCATTTCTTCAAACAGAGCTGCTGAATACAGACTCTTAAGCAACTTTAAAGTATAGCTTCTCACAAACAACATCTGCAAAGTCTCCCAACTGCTTTGACTGCCCATTGTCTCACTAACCAATATTTAAACTAAACTATTTTATTTAAAATGTGGTTAACAGTAAAATTTATGGATGTTGCAGACCAACAAGAAACCCTAAAAATGAGTAGAATTATACAAATCTTACTACCAAATGGTCAGCTTCCACATGTATGGTGACACAAGTCTCTCCATTTCTTTAACTCCCAGACTACTGGGATATTATTATTAAAATATTATTAATTTGCTCGTCAGGTCTTTGAGTCATGATCTTCTGACGGTCAACTTGGGGAAAACTCAGGTCAATATCCTCAGAGCCTGACCAAAGCGCCTATCCCTGCTCTCAAACTGCACTGTCAAACTCAACCAGCCTCTTTATCATATTTAAAAAAAAGACAAGACATGCAGTTTCTGAATCTGGAATAAGAACAGAAAATGCACAAATCAATGGAGCACATCATCTGTGAAGATAAATAGGTTAATGTATCAGGCTTAATTCTGTTATAACGGGAAGATATTTCAGGAAAAACAATTTATAAGAGAGAGTAAGGAAAGTGCTTTCAAGTGTAAGTTCACCAGATAAAGGGGAGAAAGATTACAAAAGTGCTTGGATGGAGAACAGAAGATGGTTAAGTAACAAATGATAATAGCGCAGGGCAAAAATTGAAAAGTACCTAGAAGAAAGATAAGGTGCTGTTCCTCAAGCTTAGATTGAGCTTTACTGGAACAGTTTAGAAGGCAAAGGATAATGGTCGGTACAAGTGGGATGGAGTATTGAGAGTCTTGGAGCGCAGTCACATTTGAGAAAGGAATGGAGGTGGTAGAGCAAAGTGATAATCTAATCGATGTTTAGTTTCTCCGATGTAGGTAGGCAGTGTACTAGGTTGGAGGAAAAATGCACGCAAGTTGCTCTTTCACCTGGAAGGTGCTTTCGGAAAAGGAGTAATGGCAGGCAGGTGTTGCATTTCCAGCTGACAAACTAAGGTGCTGGGAGAAGGAAAGTAGTTGTTGCGAGTAAAGAAGAGTGAATTTGGGGTGACATTAGGACAATTGGGTAATTACTTTGTTGACCATCTTGCAGAGAATTCTATCAAATATAATTTGCAATGCAGAAGGAGACCGCTCGGCCCATTGAGTCTACACCAGCCCTTGAAAGAGCACCCTACACAAGCCCACACCTCCACCCTATCCCAGTAACCCCACCTAACCTTTGAGCACCAAGGGCAATTTAGCGTGGCCAATCCACCTAACCTTCACATCTTTGGGCTGTGGGAGGAAACCGGAGCACCCGGAGAAAACCCATGCACACACGGGGAGAAGATGCAGACTCCACACGAACAGTCGCCCGAGGCTGGAATTCAACCTGGGACCCTGGCGCTGTGTGGCAGCAGTGCTAACCACTGTGCCATGTGCACATGTGTAAGATGGTGGGTCCCCTCGCCGCTATAACCAATTTTTTGAGCTGGTCAATTCAGCATCCAAAATCAAGAAAGACATTTGTGTTGAAGCCTAGAACAGTCAGCAAAGCAGGTAATTAGTGGGAAATCTTGAGTATGTGGAACAGCGGTTAATTACTTGGGAGAGGGAATGAAATAATTATACAGAAGCTATTAAATTTGGAGGTTGCAAATGAAAGTTGACTCTCTTTTTTTAAAAATCTTTAGTCTCCAGATTCCGATAAGAAAAAAGGGAAAACAGTGTTGTCTATCAAAGAGAAAGATGATACTGATACATTTCATATGTTAAAACCTAAAGGAAAGAAACCGCTAGGAAATATCATCAAAAAGGAAACCCAGAATGACATTAAGTCGAGGTAAAGCATTCCTACCATCAAATTTATAGCTAATGTGAATGGGCAATCATCTTTTTATGTATTTATTGTTCTCTCTCTCTCTCTCTCTCTCTCTCTCTCTCTCTCTCTGAAGTTCGCTAGAGTTGCCATATACTACCCCATTAGAGAACAAGCAACGCAAAAGTTTTCCCGCCAAAATAGTATCATCAACCATGATGAATTGCCCCAAACTGAGGAACCTGCCAAAAAGAGGTAAGGGATTCATGTGCATCAGATTGCAAATACACAGCTTATTTTTGATGTGGAAACGTTTTTTTTAAAACTAATTATTCAACAATTTTTCTTTTAGTGCCTGGCAAATTAGTAGATGGAAGGCCATCACCACTGGTAAAATTTCTTTCAAGTGGTTCTGGTCAGGAAATGGGAAATAGCAGCAGTTCAGAGGGTGAGAAAGACTCTCCACCGCCTGAATGGGACATTGTACCTATTTCCAAATCCAGTAGCAGTAAGTGGCTTCTTAGTCTCCTGTGATCTTTTCTAAAATCTAGGAATGAAGGGCTAGATCACTTCTTCTGCAATCAATTTTATTTTTTTCAAAATTTTGCTTGGTGTTTCTATACTCAGCCATACTGTAGTGGTTTCATGATGTCCTTGCAGGAAAAGATGCGATTAATCTATTTTTTTTTTTAAAGATGCAGGTTGCAAAAAAGTGGCCTGAACTTTATTTTTGCAGTCCATTTTTTTTTAGAGCCTCCATTTTATATCCGGGTTCTACCTGTAATATAATTTTGATGTATCATTCATTTCCATTTAAGAGCCTTGAGTAGGTTGAATTGGTACAAGTCACACTGGGGAAACCTTTATGATGGGCAGCAAAAGGAGTTTATCTGACTATACAAGTCTGCAAGTGAAGGTTAGGTTTTAAGCAATTAATTCTGCCCTTTCGCCTAACTGTTCTTGACGCATTTTAAAGTGTGATCCGTGGATCACATTTTGTGGTAGTGATAATTTGTCCAAGGGATGATGGTGATCTTGAAATTCTAGTCTACAATCCATGCAAAATCATTGTCACAGGATAGATTTAAGCAATGAGGTTTGTTGTTAAATAATTGACTTCCTTGTTAAGATGTTTAAAAAAACATTGAGGCAACATTAACACTTTTAAATCATTTGATTTACTGAACTTACTGAACTGGTGACTCTTATTGTTAACATCTTTCAGGTTCAGACAGCCTTCAACAGCTCTCCATCCAGACCCTTCATGCTGATATCTTCTTGAAGAGACAGAACTCGCCTATGCCCGGACCTCCATCCCCTCCGCCTGGATCATCCCACAGCTTAATTTTCCATGCTCCCAGTTACAGCAGCATTGTCAACAATAGGTACAATCCATCATTCACAAAATATCATAACTTTCAGTATCTTTTGATTCTCTGCACCGTGAACCTGTATCTGTGACATACATTGAATTCGAGTATGTTACAAAATTAACAGTTTGGGATTCTGATCAGCTAAGCTTAGAGGCTTGTAGTGAGCAAAATGAGTCGATTTGATCCGCATCGGTCCATTTGTGCAAGGTTTTTGTAGTTTATTTTAATCCATTTTTGTATAGTTGTGATTGGCCTGTAGTCAACAAGACATTTAATGTGGAATGAATGTGGTTATTCCCCAGCATTGCTCTGGCATGTCATATGTGCTTTGTCCAAGAGGAGGCCATTGGCTCATTGTCTGGTAATGCTTCGTACTGGGCCGGTTACTTGGTAGTTTTTGTGGTGGTCTGCCATTGCCTTCCACTCTCTGGGCTACAAGTGAGGAGGCAGGTCCCAAGTCTACAACAGCTCGAATGGCAATCAAACCCGTGCTTTTGGTGTTATTCTGAACTGCATGCTAGCCATCTAGCCCACTGAGGTAACCGTGCCCCTACATTGGGCAGGGTTTTCTATGTCCTCTGGAAGCTTCTCCATAAAACACGTCATATCCCCCAATAATTCAACTAATGGGTTTTAAAACAATATTTCTCTTCAACAAAAACTTTTGAAAATGACCATAGTGCGAATGCACCTTGGTAATATCTCAAAACATCAGCGACCATTAAAATATACGGAAAATCAGCCGGTTGTAACGCAGTAAGATTCCACTTGGGGAGGAGCTTTTTCAGGGTTGTTAGTTCCAGGATGCTATTCCTAGTGATTGGAACGAAGTTCATATTTCATGACTGACTTGGTAATCCAGAATCTCAAATGATCAAGTGATCAGTTAGCCAGCTATAAAGTATTATGCATTGGCTAAATAATCAGACCGTGTAGTTTATTGTTCTGATCTAGATGGATAATCTTGCCATTTAGAAACGTAATTCTTCTCCCACCTGCCTTAGATATCCACCAAGCCAATATCCGCAACTGGTCGGGTGATCTTGGCTTAACATAGGAATGCTACCAATACTCTTGTTCTAATACCGTGTGCTATTTTAGTTGGTAGCATCCGGGTTTAGAGATGTGTTGGGTTTCGCTAATGTTTCATTTTGAACCTTTGTTTATCTTACCTGTAGCATTTAATGCTGTTTAAATTGCATTAAATTGATATTAAAATAGAAGGCATATTATTAATTAGAAAGCAGTTTTGTCCATTGCTGACTCGCCACAGGTGTAGCCATTAAAACGCTGTTTTAGACACTAATTTGTTCAAAATGTCTTGCGTGCAATATGATAAATGCACCTCATTTATAGTTAACAAAATTCTACAGCTGTTCAATGCAAAACTTTTCAGTCTTTTTCTTTCTCCAGTCTGGATTTTTGGCATGGCACACGTCAAACAGAGTATATCTTTGTGCAGTTGCTGGATTTTTGCCTGGCAGTTAAATTCCTTGTTGCTTGCTAGCTCTTCATTCACTTCTTTTGGAATTAATCTTTTTTTTCACACTGTATTTTTGTTCTGATCCTTTTATTCATCCTTGGGATGTGAGCTTTGCTGGCAAGGCCAGCGTTTATTGCCCATCCCAAATTGCTGCCTTGAACCACTGTACGTAAATCCACAGTGCTGTTCGGGAGGGTGTTCTAGGTTTTTCAACCTAGAGACAGTGAAGGAACAGTGGCTATATTTCCAAGCCAGAATGGTGTCTGAAGGTGGTGGTGTTCCCATGCATCTGCTGCCCTTGTCCATCTAGAGGTTTCAAGCTTGAACTAAGGGAGACTAGGCCAGTTGTTGCAGTCCATTGGCTCGATACTACATACTGCTGCCACTGTGTGCCATTGGTGCAGAAAGTGAATGTTTACGGTGATTTACAGAGTGCTACTCAAGCAGGCTGCTTTTACCTGAATGGTGTCGAGCTCCTTTGAGTGTTAGAACATAGAACAGTACAGCACAGAACAGGCCCTTCGGCCCTCGATGTTGTGCCGAGCAATGATCACCCAACTCAACCCCACGTATCCACCCTATACCCGTAACCCAACAACCTCCCCTCCCCCTTAACCTTACTTTTAAGGACACTACGGGCAATTTAGCATGGCCAATCCACCTAACCCGCACATCTTTGGACTGTGGGAGGAAACCGGAGCACCCAGAGGAAACCCACGCACACACTGGGAGGACGTGCAGACTCCGCACAGACAGTGACCCAGCCGGGAACCGAACCTGGGACCCTGGAGCTGTGAAGCATTTATGCTAACCACCATGCTACCATGCTGCCCCGTGTTGTTGGAGCTCTTACAGGCAAGTGAAGAGTATTCCATCACACACCTGACTTGTACCGTGGAGATGATGGACGGGCTTTGGGGAGTCGGGAAGTGAGTTACTCACCTCCGAATTCCCAGCCTCTTGTAGCTCTTGTAGTCATTGTATATATGTGGCTGGTCCAGTTTCTTGTCAACAGTAACGCCCATGAGGTTAATCGCGAGGGATTTAATGATGGTAATTGTAAGAGCCCTTCCTGTTGTTCTCTTTCCCCCTTTCTTTACTTTTGCCTTTGGCATTTTATCCGGAGGGGGGGCGAGGAAGAGGGTAGAGGGTGTGTGTGGGGGATTGTGTATAGAGGGCGTGTTGGGGGGGGGGGGGGGGTTGCATATAAAGGGTGTAGTGGGCTTAAGGGGGGGGGGCGCTCGGGAATAATAGTTAACCTATTGTATTTTCTGCATATTTCGTTATAGTTACTGTTCTTAACAAAGTTAATTGTGTTTAAATTTACAAACCCGGTGACTGTAGCTTTGGGCAGCTAAGGGCCAACGGTGTTTTCTGAGAAATATTTATTCATTTCAATTGCATTGTGTCTCTGGATCAAGTGGGGCTGGATTTGACTGCGCCTTAGCCCAGGGGTTTGAAACATAATTTGGGGACTCGGTTCCGTGATCTTTGGAACGACTTTTTTTTTGGTTTATTTAAAAGGTTGTCAAAAAGACAGGCTAATCGAATTAGCAGGTGAATTAGAAGTTCCAGCTAGAGCTAGGAAGGCAGAGATATATGACATTGGTTAAATATTTGGGTCTGTTAGAAACACCGGAAAGCCCACAAAGTAATGCAGCATCAAAGATATTTTCTGGAGGGGAAATTGGGCTGGAGAGAATTTGGTTGCAGTTGGAGCATGAGAAGGAATTATAAAAAATGGAGAAAGAAATGGAAATGCAGCAAAAAAGTAGAGCTTTTCAAATGGAAATTGAAATGAAGAGGTTGGAATTAGAGAGCGAGAAGAAAGCATTAGCGAGAGAGTTCCAGCTATAGGCACTGGCAATTAAAAGGGAGCAGCCAGGAGATAGAGGGGAGCTTAGTCCTAGAACAGAACCCAGTGGCGATATGTTTAAAGTTGTACAGGTCTTCCCAAAGTTTGAAGAGAAGGAAGGAGCAACCTTTAGGGCATTTGAGAAAATAGCACCCCAAATGGGGTGACCAAAAGAAAAGCGGACCTTAGCCATGCAAAATAAATGCCTGGGCAGGCACAGGAATTTTATGCTTCCCTGTCAGAATTATGTCTAAGAATTATGAGGAGGTTTTTCTTAAAAAAGGCTATTCTGGGTTCATCTGAATTGGTTCCCAAGGCATAGAGGTAAAAGTTTCGGAATTTAAGGAGACAGCAGGACAGATGTATGCTGAATTCAAAAGGGTTAAGCAGAATAATTTTAATAGATGGATGCGAGCTCTGGAAATTGAAACTAGCTTAGAGGCCCTGAGAGAGATCATTCCCTTAGAAATTCTTCTGTGACAAGAACCCATGTTGCCGACCAAAAGGTGAAAATCACCAGACCAGCAGCAATAAAGCCAGATGATTGAGCTGATCCATAAATTAAAAATTTTGTTCCATCACCCCCATAATTTTGAAAAGGAAAGGATGCGGGAGATTGAAAGGAAGGCAGGTAGCCAAGATGAGGAATGGATAGCCGGGAATGCTCTGAGATCATCTCTTCTGACCAGGAAGGAAGGTGCTGAGAGTGAAGGTGAGACTTGAAAGCGTTGTGTTAGCGTTGTATGAAATGAAATGAAATGAAATGAAAAATGAAAATCGCTTATTGTCACGAGTAGGCTTCAATGAAGTTACTGTGAAAAGCCCCTAGTCGCCACATTTCGGCACCTGTCCGGGGAGGCTGGTACAGGAATCGAACCGTGCTGCTGGTCTGCTTTAAAAGCCAGCCCCAGAGGTGGGACACGTTGAAGTTGTAAGGACGGCCCATGTGACTTATTGGAGTTCATAAGGAGGATTCTGAACAGGGAACAGAAGTGGAGAATATACAGGACAGACTGTAGCTCTAACTGGACTTGGGAGACCCGAGGTAAACATTACTGTAGATGAGACAGGTGCAGAGTTTTTACCTGTAAGGGGGAGATTACCCCATTTTCCTCCACCTTTAACTATTTTAAGGGACACACGTGCTATGGAAAATCTCTGATTGGAGAAGATTTTGGTTTTCTCTCCAGGGAGTTCAATGACAGCTAAGGTATTAGCGGAGGGGATAGATGGAGATTATATCCTGGTTCCATTGTATAAAGTACAATTGGAGTGTGATTTAGTGCTAAGTCCAGTAGTGGTTAAGATGTTACCAGTGGCCAGAGTAGACTTACTTTGGGGGAATAATTTGGCAGAGGTGAAGGTTGTAGCTTTACCCATGATTACAGACCATAGAGGGAAATACTGCAGATAGTGCACGAGAGTCCATGAGATACCAATGGCAGGACATGTGGGAATTCGGGAAACCCATAGGACGTTAAAAGACTCTCACGTTGAAAGACATTTAATCACACATGGTGAAGGTAGTGAATCTAATTTTGCTGATACTGATTAAGTTATCTTTATGAGAATAATTCCTCATTGAAGTTTGTCAAAGATAAAACCAGGTCCTGAAAGACTGAAGTTAATCCTAAAAAAGAGGAGTTTGAATCTAACAGTGATGACGATTCAGACGAGAGTTCTGAATCCGGTTTGGATTCTGATTATGAAGAAATGTTAAATAACTGCTACCGAGTAGACCTGTCACTGATTGATGTGGAACAGCTGGCAAATAATTCTCGCAAAGCTAAGAACAAAGATAGCAACTTGGAAGAATAAAGTGAATTGGACCTTCCGAAAAGTAATTTATACAGCCTCTTGCAGTCAAACCATTGCCATCCACTTTAAGTACAAATATTTCCCAGAGCATACTTGACTTGAAGGAAAATACACCTATAGCAGCTTTTCCAGCTTTTCCAGGACAGCAATGACTGAATGAAACTAAGCACACAGCTGATTAACCCATATCTCTTTAAAGACACACCAATATCTCTTCAAGGTAAAGGAAGCAAATAACAAGGGAGATGTAATAATTAGATCATTAGAAGGTGGGTGAAGAGCCATGTAGTGATTCTGCAACCACATCTGTTATCAAAAAATAAAGTTCATGGAACCAATAATGTGCTATCCTCTGATTCTGATAATGAAGTGAAAAGTAGTTGCAGGCCACCACCATTTAAAGAAACACTGTTGTCTCAATTCAACACATCCACCATGGACACTCCTAGCCACAGGTTTCACCTGAAATATATCTGGAAGTAAAGAAGAAAAGTTGAAATCTGGAAAGCTTAATTATTTAAATCCGTATTACTAAATGGAGATAAAAGCTGTGATTATGAAGACTCTGAATAGGTAAAACTGTAAAACAAAAGATGGTGCAGATTGCTAACCAACGCTGCCAGGATTGAACCCTTAGCTTTACCTGAAGGTAACCATGTGAAGGAAAATAGAGAATGTAATCTGGAGGGGTTGGAAGTGTTTATTGATTTTAAAAATGAACCAAATATTTCCCTCCATTGACAATACTTCTTGTAGTTTGGCCGCGGATGGTCCTCGGAATTTGGATAAACATTTGTTGGACAATCAGAAAAGGCTGCATGCATTATATTAGAGACAGATAGAGTCAGAAATGCAGAAGGAACTCATTCGGGGGCCCTCTCCTCCAATTTGGACAGTCCGAAACCTGACAAAGGGAAACACATTGTCTTAAACCTAAGATAGCAGAAGCAAAACTGCAAGAATATCTAATAAAGATACTGAATAAATATAGTCAGATTTGTAGGGGAACACCAGGGTGCATCCGTTAACTAATCATGGTGTTGACACAGGAGAGTGAACCAATTTCTGGAATCTGGTACTGTAAAGATTGTTAGTCTTTGACGATTAAAAAAAAAAAAATCCATGAAACAGCTAACTCGGCACAAAGCAGAGATCAGATTGGAGCCCTTCAAAGCACTGTCATCTGAAATACTAGCGGCAGGATTCTCCATCCTGGTGCACCGCCCGCGCCCCCCCCCCCCCCCCCCCGCCGGCAACAAGATCCTCCATCCCGCCAGCTGGCCAATGGGGTTTCCCATTGAGGGCACCCCACGCCATCTGCAAATCCGCAGGCATGAGTGCGCTGCCAACGAAGTGGAGGATCCCGCCGATGGAGAATCCAGCCCAAGAAGTGCAGTATAAATACTAAACTCTTCAGATCAGAATACCCAAGGTTTGATTTATAGCCTGATCTGATTTCACTATTTCAATCGGACATGTCAGCTTGTCTGTGTCAGGGAAGTGGAAAATCTTTCTAAATTCCTCCTCGATCATTATCCAGTAACCGTGTGCCTGAGTGGTGGTTGGTGAGCCCTCCTGGAGTTGAGCAGCTCTCCCTGTATATGTTTGCACGTTATTAAAGAATGCACTCCCAATTGGTGTGGTGGGAAATTCAGTGTTCAAACTATTCCAGCCTGTTTTTAGTCACAATTATTGCTCACTTCTGAGAGTTGACATTGTCAAGAAAGAAAGGCTTGCATTGCTTTGGGATGTTCCAAATTACTTTACTGCACTATGGCTATACTGCACCTTCTAAAAAGTACTTCATTGGGTGTATAGTCATAGTTGGATTTTGAAAGCATAGGAAAGTGTATTTTCTCAAGACCTCTGACATTTTGAATGGGTAATGTATATTCACAGAATTGTTGCAGCACAGAGACAGACCATTTGGTCCACGTCTACACTGGCTCACAGAATCCACAATTCATTTAGTGTCATTCTCCTCCTAACCCTGCACATTCTTCCTTTTCATATGACAATCTAATTCCCTTCTGAATGCTTTGTTTGGAACTGCATCCACTATTTTCTCAGACAGTACGTTTCAGACATTTCGCCACTCACTGCATGGAAACGCTTTTTCTCGTATCGCTTTTTTGGCTTCTTTCGCCTTATCTTTCTCCAGTCCTTGTCCTTTTACGAATTGGAAACGTTTATCCAGATCTACTTTATCCAGGCCCCTCATGATTTTGAATACCTCTATCAAATCTAGAATTACTTTCTGTTTAGAGCAGCAGAACGTGTTGAGCGTGCAATAAGCAATTTCCTGATGTGATGAGCAGTTAAGAGGAATGTGAATGTTTTTCAGTATTATTTGCATCCATTTCCATGTATGTAAATGTATTTTTTTGCATATGGTTAGGAACTGGATACAATTTTTACATGGGCACAGTGCTTTATGTCGTGTATTTTTAGTGTGACTTACAGAATTACCTTTTCTTTGTTGCAGTGATACTGGCATCAAACCAGTGAATGGCAGCAAATCCAAAATTGTAAAATCAGCATCTCTCCCTGGGAAAAATGGCAACCCTACCTTTGCGGCTGTAGCTGCGGGATATGACAAGAGTTCAGGTACTAACTACTTTGCCCAGCTGCTGAATGGTAGGGCTGTATACATGGAACGCTTCCTTTCATTTTTTATAGAATTTACAGTGCAGAAGGAGGCCCATCGAGTCTGCACCGGCTCTTGGAAAGAGCACCCTACCCAAGGTTAACACCGCCACCCTATCCCCTATAACCCAGTAACCCCACCCAACACTAAGGGCAATTTTGGACACTAAGGGCAATTTATCATGGCCAATCCACCTAACCTGCACATCTTTGGACTGTGGGAGGAAACCGGAGCACCCGGAGGAAACCCACGCACACACGGGGAGGATGTGCAGACTCCGCACAGACAGTGACCCAAGCCGGAATCGAACCTGGGACCCTGGAGCTGTTAAGCGATTGTGCTATCCACAATGCTACCGTGCTGCCCCAGTTTGCGACTAGTAAACTTGTTAACTAATTATTAAAATATTCCACTCACCAAGTCTTTTGTAACATGTTTGCAGGCAGCAGCGGTCCAATGAAAGCACCTTTAAACAAAGCAGAAACCTGTGGCAACATTCCTACCCCTTTATGTAATAGTATGGCTTCCTTTGACAGCGATGAATCGGATACCAGGTGAGACCATACAGTCTGCCTAATTAACTGATAGTAAGTTTTAGAAAAACAGCAGGGAAAATAATCTTTTAATTTCTTTTGAATTTTTTCCCTCCCGGTTATAGCGACCATGAAGAATTCAAAAAAGACAACTTTAATAAACCTTAACTGACTTGTATTTTTAATTACTTTCCAGTAGGCTAGCAGTTGTATGAATATCTTTTATGATGGGTATCTTTATGATCAGTAAGCTAACATTCCATATGTAATTTATGTAGATTATTTTAATGTACATGATGAACAGCCATGTGAGAATTAGCTATCTCTTCTCTATTCTGTTTGCTAAGAGTGGTCACTTGGGCCCTCCGTTGATGTGATTTTAAAAAATAAAACTCCTTTTTTGAACTTTGCGTTTCAGCTCCAGCTTGTTGAGTCCATGCAGTATCAGTACCACCAGCACTTCGGAGTTTGCCCCTCCAAATTCGTTTTCCGCTTTTGGACCCAGCAACTCTTTCAATCTTACTGGAGGTAACACAAATGAATGATCTGGAGATTGGGATTATCTTGGTAATACGTAGGAGTGTGTGTAGGGCCCCCACCTTAAATACTGGACAATGAATTTGGATGCATCATAGTTCCTGACTGTGAAGACTAGACATGTCAGCAGTCCCAGTACTTTAATATCGGCAGTCCATGTTAACGTGTGCTTATCCAGTGGGCAGGTGAACCTAGTTGGCTGATCTCAGTCTCACCAGCAGCACTGTAATTGGTCTCGGCATGTCAAGTGAGGAATAGCAAGAAGTATCCTGCTCTGGTTGCAAAATCACTTCTATTGACATCCAAGTGCAAAGTGGGCTCCACCTCTCCCAAGTGCTTTTGCATGAATAATGGACAGCGCAAGACCACAGAAAGCAGCCATTAATAATGCATGGCATTAATGCTATTTGGTCAATGAGCTAGGGAAAGTTGGGGGTGGTGTGGAAGGACGGTCAAGCCATCTTGGATCATAGTCAAATACAGATCATAATAAGAATACAGATTTAAGGGCAGCACGGTAGCATTGTGGTTAGCACAATTGCTTCACATCACCAGGGTTCCAGGTTCAATTCCTGGCTTGGGTCACTGTCTGTGCAGAGTCTGCACATTCTCCCCGTGTGTGCGTGGGTTTCCTCTGGGTGCTCTGGTTTCCTCCCAGAGTCCAAAGATGTTCAGGTTAGGTGGATTGGCCATGCTAAATTGCCCTTGGTGTCCAAAATTGCTCTTAGTGTTGGGTTGGGTTATGGGGATAGGGTGGAGGTGTGGACCTTGGGTAGGGTGCTCTTTCCAAGAGCCGGTGCAGACTCGATGGGCCGAATGGCCTCCTTCTGCACTGTAAATTCTATAATCAAAATCATCCTCTTAAATCATAGCATATTTCTTGTGTGGGATAATTGTTTCTGCTTAGTAAACTTGAAGTTATTAATGAAAATTGTATTTCATTAGGTTGCAGTTAATTTGTGGACAAAATTCCATTTCTCGTAGAGTTTCCTAATATAGATCATAGAATTTTTACAGTGCAGAAGGAGGCCATTCGGCCCATCGAGTCTGCACCGGCTCCTGGAAAGAGTACCCTACCCAAGGTTAACACCTCCACCCTATCCCCATAACCCAGTAACCCCACCCAACACTAAGGGCAATTTTGGACACTAAGGGCAATTTATCATGTCCAATCCACCTAACTTGCACATCTTTGGACTGTGGGAGGAAACCGGAGCACCCGGAGGAAACCCACGCACACACTGGGAGGATGTGCAGACTCCGCACAGACAGTGACCCAAGCCGGAATCGAACCTGGGACCCTGGAGCTGTGAAGCGATTGTGCTATCCACAATGCTACCGTGCTGCCCTTACAAATATAAATATTTATAAATATAAAACAGTATTTGAATTTGCTAAATTGCTTGTCCTTTCAGATGGCACTGGAAAGGGTGATGACATGTCATTCTGATTGCAGGTGCACGAGTTTAAATATTTTTCTAAAAGCAGTAGCACGGCACAAAAGGTGCAGTGGAACTTGGTTCACAATTTTCTCCCAGAATTTATGGGGTTAATGAGATCAGGATTTTGGGCTGTTGCTCTCTTTTCTCAACCTGGATCCTCCTGTCAATGTGGCCAAGTAACTTGATTGAATACAGTGCCATATCTTCCTGCACTTGACTATTCTTTCTCCTCTTCTCTTTCTCTTCCCCCCCCTTCCCCAAAAAAAACACACACACAGCAATTCACAACCCTTGCAGCTATTTCCCAGATGGAACAATTGAGGTGGCCTTTTTTTTCCTTTAAAAGATTAAATTAGTTGTCACAAGAGTCACCTTGCCCTGAGCAATGAAGGTGATGCTAGAGGGCAATAATCATGTTGGCAGTTTCTGCACCATTCATCTCCGTGGGACCTCTTCAAAATCAACAAGGACCTTGCCTGTTCAGAGTACATTTAAACTGGCAGGCTCTGTATTGTGATCATCTACGGCCATAACAGCAACTTTCACGCTACAGCTCTGTGCGGCCCTGCCCCTTTGAAAACAAGCAATTAAACCTTTAAAATCAATGTAATTTAAGTTCTGTTCAAATGTCAATAGAGTCGGACATGTTTGGAGGTCAGTTTGACTTCATTATCTATCTGACAAAAGCAAGCCTGAGATGTTTTGAAAGTATCTGTGGCTTTCTGGCAGCTCCATACCAATTCAGTTTCAGAGCCTATTGCTCAAGGGAAAAGGAGCAGCCAGCTGACTGGGTCTCTGCTTTCCCTTTTCATACAGTGCTGCACTCCGATCAGAGTTTTGCTGAGGTGGTGAGGAACAATGGAGACTGTCATTCATGGTGTACACGATTAGAAAACTGCACAATAATCTAGTTTTATTCCCTTTAAATTACCACAAATTAAATTGCTGGCTTTGAGCATGCAAGAAGCCTACTTTGCAGAGTACAACCATATGCAAACCCCATTAGCATTTTAAAGAGTCAATGCAAATCCTGACAAAAACTAAGCAGTGTTAAGGAGAATCTCCCAAGTGTAAATGCCTAAAAGCTTAGAAGTCATTCTGTGCTAATTTTGTTATATTTTGCCTGATGGGGAAAAATATATCACTTAGTCTTGTGTTGCTCTGGGAGATGAAATAAAATGGCAATTTCTTTTTCTTTGATAATATGTAAATTTTTCTTTTTATGTCCGGCCTTGTCCGCCATTTCTTTGAAGCAGTGACTTTTGTTTTGCAAGATTGGTGCAGGCAAAACACTTTAGGAGATTCTCGTGATAAATGATACACATTTCCTCTCTTCTACAATATGAAACTTGGATTTGTGTTTTCAGTGAATTGAAATTGAAACATTGAGGGCGCAATTCTCCGCACTCACGACGGTGCGGAGAATAGCGGGGGTCGTAAATTTTTACGGCCACGCTAGTCCGACGCCCTCCCGCTATTTCCCCCCCCCCCCCCCACCACGCCCAACTCCCGACACGAATCGCTGCCGCCGTTTTTTACGGCGAGCAGCGATTCTCAGCTGGCCGATGGGCCGAATTCCAAGCCCTTTACGGCCTTTTTTACGAACGGCAAACGCACCCGGTCTGGCCGTTCGTAAAAACGGCCGTAAAGTCCCGATCTTGGCAACCATGGCACCGATTGGCACGGCAGTACCACGGCCGTGCCAAGGGTGCCATGGGCCCGCGATCGGTGGGCACCGATCGCGGGCAGCTGGTCCGATTCCTGCGCACTCTTTGTCCTTCCGCCGCCCCGCTGTATCACTTCGCGGGGCGGCTGAGGGGCATCCCGGCCCGCGCATGCGCGGGTTTCGCGCAAATGCGCGATGACGTCATCCGCGCATGCGCGGGTTGGAGTCTTCCAATCCACGCATGCGCGGCTGACGTCATGTGACGCGTCAGCCGGCGCAAACTCTGGCAAGCGGGCTTAACGAAATTCGTTAAGCCCGCGATGCCGGAGTTCACGGCCGCGGCATACTAGCCCCGACCGGGGACCAGAATCGGTTCCCGGTCGGGGAGGGGGAGGCTGGTGTCAAACCCGCCCGGTTTTGACGCCAGCCTTACGATTTCTCCCTGTCTGGGAGAATCGCGCCCTGAATGTTTTCCTCTGTGACTGGTGTCTCTGTTATAACATAACAAGCAGTTGGGATCCAATTCTGAAATTCCGATTCCTACAAACATCCAACTGTCAACTAATTCACACCGGCTATTTCACTCCATTTTAAAAATATGTTCATGGAGCCTGTTTTTCGTGGCTCATTTAGATGGATGTGGAGTTTAGTGAAAGAAAGAAAAGCTTGCAGCTATGCAGACTTTCACAACCTCGTAATGTACCCAAGGCATTTTGGGGGCAAGCGAAGAGCTGTGTAATTGTTGTAATGCAGGAAACATGGCATCCAATATGCACACAGCAAGGTCTCTCAAAAGGCAATGCGACGATGACTAGGTAATCTATTTTTAGTCATAGTTGTTGAGCCAGAAATTCCCTTCACATCTTCAAATAGTGCCCGGGAATGTTTATATGAACATGCGAATTACGAGCAGGTGTAAGCCACTCAGCCCCTCGAGCTTGCTCCGCCATTCAATAAGATCGTGACTGATCTACTTGCAACTTTAGCCTCATTCCTGTCACCTGATGACTTTTCACCCCCTTAATCACTAAGCTGTTTTCACCATCTCTACATCCGCCATCTCCGTGCCTCTCAGGATCTCGGGTCAGCCCCGATTGACCATGTCCAACTTCCAGTGCTTTCTGCCCATGCTGCTATGTTGAAAATATAATAAAACACTTTTATTAGAACACACGTGCATTCTGCAGGAATAATTACTTTTAATTACGTTAGATAAAATTAACATTTGAAAATCAGACAAAAGTAGCTGGTTATGAGGAGCTGGTTACTAGGATGAGGAAGAACTGCAATCAGCCACATGGGATCAGATACAAAAGAAACACGAGCGAAGTAACCGATATTTGAACTGGACATCAGTGTGATGATTGAAATTTCTAACCCACAGCTTACTACAAAGCTTATAATACTGAGTGATGCGGATGTAACTGCCAACTGTTGAATGTTTTTAAAATGGTGACCAGATTTATTTTACGATAATCTTTCAGTTGATGAAAGTGGAGTACTTGCTGAAGCAGGCAGTAGTTTAACTATTGTAACAATGAGTTCAGTTCATTATTTTATAGTAATATTTTTGGCAATCCCTGGAGATTTGTGTAGTAATCATGGGTAATAGTCTTACTGGGACTTGCAATCAAATGTTTATTTAAAAAATTGCATTCTCCAGGTATCATTTTAAAAGAAAATGAAAGATTGTAATTTTAAAGGGGGGGGGGGCGTGTGCTGAGCAAAGCAGTGGGATAGGTCTGTAATAGGTTGGGAGGGCAGGGGTGATAAAATGACGAAAGGGAAGTTGCTGCAAGATAAGAGTGGGGCAATAAAACAAAGCACGGTCCAGTGGAAGGTGGAACCATTTATCAGCACTTTCTGTCTGAGAAAATAGGGGTGTGGTGGTCATGATCTGAAGTTGTTGCAAACTTTTTTTTAAATTTTAGAGTGCCCAATTCATTTTTTCCAATTAAGGGGCACTTTAACGTGGCCAATTCACCTACCCTGCACATCTTTTTGGTTGTGGGGGCAAACCCCATGCAGACATTGGGAGAATGTGCAAAGTCCACACGAACAGTGACCCAGAGCTGGGATCGAACCTGTGACCTCCGTACCGTGAGGCAGCTGAAGTTGTTGAACTTAATGATAAGGCTGTAAAGTGCCTCATCAAAAGATGAGTTGCAGTTCGGCAAGCTAATCTTTCTATAGTTAGGGAGTTCAAAAAAGTGAAGCAGGAACAAGAGGAGGCCATTCACTTGCCAAATTAATTCAATATCAAACCAAATCATAGCAAGAGTTAATTACATGTGGTTTATCAAATGGAGTTTGCTTAGTCTGTGAAAAAGCTCTGCACAGTTGATTCCTGATCTGTGAAGATAATTCAGTAGAACCCTCCTATATTTATCCATTCCATGCATCCCCATTATTTATTCCTAACCTTTTGCACTCCCTGCTACAATAGCATACCTTGGGTAAATTTGTGACTAAGATGGACGCTGCCATCCCAGTTTCCATTCAACTCTTTTGGTCGTTAAAACGAGCACAATTGTTTTTTCAGCTCTGCTGTTTTTGCTCTGGAGCAGAATGTTGTTGGATGTGTGGTTGACATTTCCTGCATTTGCTTTTACTGCGCAAAAATAATCCAAGTCGCATTTTACACACTTGGCAAAAGTGTTAGAAAAAAAGGATTGTGACTTTTTTTTCACAACAATTTGGGTGCAAAAAATAGCTGGTTTCAAAGGGAAAGTGTTGGAATATTCATTTGCACAGAATAAGCTATGAATGTGGGCTTTTGCTTCACAATGAGATTAAATCTGAGTCGGGTGCACATATATTGTGCATCAATATTTTCAGCGTTCTCCAACTTGATAAATATGCAAACAGAGCAGCGGGATAGCTTAAAATAGTGCTGAATGCCGCATATGGACATAGTTGCCGAGTGCATAATAAAGACACATGCAAATGTCTAAAACTAACTACTGAAGTAATGAGTCGAATATTTATTCGGCACTCATCCATTTCAGTCCTCACTGCTCTGATACTAAAATTAGCTTGAGGTGTTTCATGTGCTCAATGGCTGGAGCAGGCAAGGCATTGTCAGCATTTCTGTGCATGTGTAGCAAGAAAGAAACCACTTTGGGTATTTTTGTAAATAAAATTTGATCTTTCTTAATGGTTACTTCTAAAGCATTTTTGCAGAGCAATTGCAGAAACCATATGACAGGATGTGACTATTACTTTCAACCTTTATTATAATAATAAAGGGAATAGCTTCATTTGGTAAGATGGTGGATTGTTTGCTGTAATCTCTGAAGTGGAACTTGAACTGCTTTTCACTCCCAAGGCTCTAATGCCACCCATGGAGAGGAGGTTGATGCCACTTTGTACAATTGACAAATATCCGGGCCCAGCATCATGCAGAAACAGTGCTCCCCTCGATGCCCTTGCAGAGGATGGTGTGAATGGGATACTTTATCTGGAGTTTCCTTAATGATAGAGCAGGGTTATATCCATGCTTCTATGAGAAAATGTCTATGTTTATGAAGCTGTTTTATTCCTGTCCCCCAAAATGTCAGAACACACATGCAAGTATGATTGCTGATTGTTGCGGGAGCGGAGCGTTCAGCCATGGCCCGTGTGAGCTCTGGAGATGCCTCTGTAGTCCCTTGCAGCACGGTTTCCCTCGTATCGATCTTTTCCTTGTGACTTCAGCAAAACACTTCAGACAGAATAGTATAGTTAAAAGAAATAGGATGAGAGGAGGGTCAGTGGAGCAAGAACACAGGCATGGGCCAGTAAGCCAAATGATCTGTTTCAGTGCTGTAAATTCTTTGTAGGAAACCACTTTATATTTAACGGAAGATGTGTGTTCCAAAATAAAGTTCAGGAAGTGGGTGGGCTGGCACAAGTGTGATAAGCAGATTATGTTGGGTCAGATAGACAGACCAGTGTGAATGCCATTTTATCTAGCTCTTGTGTTGCTGCTGTATCAGAGGGGGAAACCTGTATTGTAGAATTGCTGCAGAGCCTCTTTCCATGTCCCTGTTGTATATACTTTGTCCATAACTATACTGAACTTTTAAAATTGCGTTTCTGGGTGAGAGGAAGCTCTATAGAGCAGATTCCTTTTTTTGTATTTAACATATTGTCCCAGCAGTGAGTCATATAATAATAATCTTTAGTAGTGTCACAAGTAGGCTTGCATTAACACTGCAATGAAGTTACTGTGAAAAGCCCCTAGTCGCCACACTCCGGCTCCTGTTCCGGTGCACTGTAGGAGAATTCAGAATGTCCAATTTATCTAACATCACATCTTTCGGGACTCATGGGAGGAAACCGTGGCACCCGAAGGAAACCCACGCAGACACTGGGAGAAAGTGCGGACTCCGCACAGACAGTGGCCCAAGTCGGGAATCAACCCCGGGTCCCTGGCACTATGAAGCAACAATGCTTAACCACTCTGCTACCGTGCCACCCACAAGTCTTACAAGTCATTAAAAATGTATAATAGGGCAGAGGCAGCAGGGGGGCTTGGTGTTGCCAAACTTGCTTCATTATTATTGGGTGGGAGAATGTGGACAAAGTGCGGCAGTGGTGGGAAGGAGAAGAGGTAGAATGGGTTAGGATGGAGGAGGAATCTTGTAAGGGGTCTAGTGTGAAGGCTATGGTGATGGCAGCATTGCCAATGGCTCTGAGTAGGTATTCAGGGAGCCCGGTGGTGCAGTCCACGATGAAGATATGGAATCAGCTGAGGAGTCATTTTAGGGTGGAAGGGATGTCGGTGCTAATGCCACTGTGCAAGAATCATGGGTTTGAGCTGGGGGGTATGGATAGTGTATACAGGAGGTGGAGAGAAGTGGGGTTGGTCAAGGTGAGGGATTTGTATTTGGCGGAAGGGTTCGCCAGTCTGGAGGAGCTAAGGGAGAGGGTAGAGCTGCCATGGGGTAGTGTGTTCAGGTATCTACAGGTTAGGGACTTTGCACGAAAGGTCTGGAAGGGGTTCCCTCGACTGCCGGGATACACCCTGCTGGAGCGGCTGCTGCTTCCGGATATGGAAGGGGAGGGAAGAATTGGGGATATATGCAAGTGGCTGGGGAGCAGGGAGGCGAGTGTGTCAAGGAGAAATGGGAAGCTGAGTTGGGAATGGAGATCAATTGGGGAGTATGGAGTGAGGCACTGCGAAGGGTAAATGGGACTTCCTCTTGTGCAAGGATGAGCCTGATACAGTTTAAGGTGGTGCACAGGGTGCATATGACTCGGGCGAGAGTGAGTGGGTTCTTTCAGGGTAGCAAATGAGTGAGAGAGGTGTGGGAGAGGGCCAGCGAATCATGCACACAATGTTTGGGGTTATGAAAAATTGGGAAGATTCTGGGTGGGAGTCTTAGCCAGGGTAGTGGAGGAGGGAGTGAACCGGACCCGTTGGTGGCAATATTTGGGATTTCAGAGAAGCCGGAGCTCGTGGAGAGGAGGAAGGCTGATGTCTTGGCCTTCGCCTCTGATTGCATGGCAACGAATTTTGCTGGAGTGGCAGTCGACATCGCCACCGGGCGTAACAGCATGGTTGGGTGACCTGTATGAGAGAGGTTTGAGAAAAGGTGGGGGATGTTTGCGACCGTGTTTGAGGAGCTATTTGTCATGGGTGGGGTTGAAGAAGGAGAAAAATCTGGACAAACTGTATAGTTGATGGTTGGGAAGAATGTTTCCCGGGGTGTTTATTTGTTGTAACCTACTTGGATACAAGTTTGAATAATATGCGTTATTGAAAAAATGTATAATAAAAATTAATATAAAGTCAGTGATAAATGTTTTGTTAAGTGATTACATTTATAGATCTGTGCTGAAGCATTTCAAAGTGAGCACAAGTGATATTTGTGCATTTGGTATTAGGTGCCCATTCATTCCAATTGAGCGGATTCTATTCCATTCCCCTAAGCATTTTAATGAGAGATGTTTAATGTGCATTATTATTTAATTCTATTCTAGAGGTCTTCAGTCCTCATGTACTTTCGAGAGCAACCTTTAACAATCAGGAAGTTGCCCAGAATTGGCCAGATTATAGTTCTGCTCCATCGACATCTATTTGGGATACATCCTCACCTGATGCTCGCCATACCTGGCCAACTAGCACTGTTTCTCCAACTCATTCAACTTCAGTAAGTAATGCTGTGCATGAAATAGCAATAAACATCAGCCCATTGAATGTCTGTACAAGAGAATGCATTGTAGTTGTAAGTTCAAGTTTAGTAAAAGTGTATTCCAATTATTACTTTGCAAATATCTTTCATTCCTACAACTCTTCCCTTGCCCAATAGCTCCAGAAACATAGAATGGAAATGTGAACACATTTAACAAACTAATATAATCAAATAAAATGTAGTTAGCTAAGAAATTTGACTACTTGCAACAGAATGGTAGAGAAGGAAGATACATTTGTCACTCGCTGATTTAAGGTTGTTCGAGAAGCTCAACAGGAAAGACTCGCACGAGATCTGTGCCTTCTCATCAACTAATCTGCTGGTAGCAGGCATCCATGCTACAATAGTCACAGCTATCAAATACTGTCTTTGTTGTTTTACTTGGAGCACATGAAGTGTCTCAGAATGGAGTATGTTAGAGGGATGCTGGAAATTGTGCGTCTTTTTATAAGCTTCTGGATAAATAGCATGCCATGTGGGGGGTGCATCCATAACTCTTGTTAAATTAAAGAATTCTTGTTAACATAACCAGTAACTAAAGATACTGGCTTTTGTACCTTCTAATAATTTAACATGAACTTGCCTCTCTTTTTCTCCTCACTTTAGTCAATGCTTTTGGGTAACTCCACCAGCAGCCTTTGGTCCACCACTCCTTTCAGCAATCCGATATGGTCCACTAGTCAAGACAACAGCCTGCCCTTCTCCACTCCAACAAGCAACAACTCTATGGCAACTGTCGATCTTATAGGAAGAGAAAATGCAGCCCCTGGCATGATAGAAGACCTTGGCCGAATGTTTGATCCTTGGAAGAATCTTGACAATATTTGGAGACCCACTCCAGGAAGACGAAGCTCTGATCCCTGGTCGAATAATTCTAGCTTTCCCCATGAGAACTAATCTACAGGTGTCCACAGCTGTGGGTAATGCACAGAACCTATGACACTGCTTAAAGCGGGAAATATTGATCGAGCTGAGCCTGTAGTCCAGAAACCCTCTACTCGAGTTTCTTTGCACCACTCCAGCAGCTGTTTAATTGGAGTCGCACAAGGAAACTGGTGAATGTTCCTGGTATTGGGATCCAGTTCTCAGCCATAACTAATCATTATTTTCGCTTCTTGCCACACGATTATGATTCACGTCTGCTATAAACAGTTCCTCAGTCCCAACTGTAATTATGGTTTGTATAAGATTTCTGTTACAGTTGTAACAGGCTTTGTTCGTTCTGTATTGGAGTTTAAAAGAAGAAAAATCACTGAAGTATTTGGTCACATCCTATGTTCAGTGAGATACACCTTAAAATTTATTTTTCAGTTTGGGAAATAAAAGGGAACAAGACATAAGACTTTTATGCGCATCCCTTTGTATTACATCCATATAAGGCATTGTGATGTGTTTTTAAGAGAATGGAGACCAGTTTCTCTCCCGGTATTAAGTTCAAGTTCCTCTGTTTTTGTGAGAAAAAGAATTAATGGAACCCTTTGTTTTTAAAATGCAAAGTGGACGTTTTAGAAATGGGAATGTGTTGGTAAGCGATAGGTAATTATGTATCCAGCATTTTGGCTTTCATTTGTATTTAAAAGGGCAACAGAAATCATCAAGATTATGGCAGAGCATATTGCGGAAGAAAGCTGTAATCAGTTTATTTGGTTTTCCTTTTCTGTCATCATAATGTGCTTCACAATGTGTGCTGATCGCTGTTTACTCTGGCTGAAGCACACAAACCCAAAGTTTATGGAGGCAACGAGATCCCCTTTGTGTTCTTTGATTGAAACACTATTCTCTGGGTTGTACTTTTTTGAGATAAATAAAGTTTTTCAGAAACTGAACTTTTGTCCCACGTTAATTTATTTAAAAATGAACAGGAATGCTCCGTTCATCTGTTGTTGCATCAACTCGGCCTCTTGAGCTCGTTGCAAACTTTTAGCGCCATCTCATGGTAGAAGGGTGGAACTGAACTTTCAAATAGCACATCGCTTCATGTCCCTCTTGCGTGCTCTGTGTACTTCCTTCAAATGGTGGGTGGGGACAACATCACGGAAGGTCACCTTTTGTAAGAACCACCTCTTCATGGATCACTGTACATCATTCTTGACCCCACGACCTACTGTACATATGGTCTTGAATCTATATTTCCTCCATGTTACCAAGTAAAATGATACCAAAGTCGCATTCATAGAACATTACAGCGCATTACGGGCCCTTCGGCCCCCGATGTTGCGCCGACCCGTGAAACCATCTGAAGCCTATCTGACCTACACTATTCCATTTATAGAACATAGAACACTGAATTCAAATCTTATTGCAGCTTTTTGATTTCCTCTGTGGATTTAGTTTTGTCTTTGATTCTGAGTATAGCTGTTCTATTTTCTACTTTTGATGCATATCCCGTGGTGCTTTTGCTGAACCTGGATTTCACTGGCCCCATGCCAGTGACTGGGTTCCAACATTGCCAGCACTCGTTCCAGCCATCAACAGCACAGTTTGTTTCAGACTTTCCTGAAAGGTTCATTGTGAACAGGTGGAAATGATCTCTGAAGGAAGTCATTTACTTTATGCAGCCTTTGGTTTCTGACCGTACTTGGGAATTACTTTCAACGTTGCTGACTTCCAGGAGACCCTTTCATGACTGTGAATCGTCCTGACTGGATTACATCCATATGTCTTTGTGAATTGGTATTAAGTAATATCTCGGGCCAGACTGACAGGAAAACGGACAGTTAGTCCATTGAAACTTTCCACACAGTTATGGTGCAACTTTAGCACGTGTGACTCCCACCATCGCCGCTGGCCCCATCCCTAGTACAGACCAGCCTCTCGACCATATGGGAGTCGAAAGAAAAAGCAGTAGACTAATTTTAGGGAGGAAGTCTAGGATACTCCTTTCCAGTTCCCAAAAGCAATATTCAATCTGTGGTAACCAATACCCCCAGCATATTTTGTTGTATGCTGTGATGGCGCTCATGGCGTTAGGAACTCCTCGGGTTCCCTTCTGCATATTTGCAGCAAATCCACACTGGCAACTTGATCCAAAAATTGACCACTTTGGCAACTTGTCCTTGGGTACAAGATCAACTTGATACTGGACATCTATATGTTCAATACCAATTGATCCTGAACTCAATGTCTTTTACTGCACCCCAGAAAACGTTCAGGAAATTCATCCTCTGCTTATGTCAATCTTCAACTTTAGTTTAATAGTATTGATTGTTTGAATCTAGTTCATGGTCTGGATCCAAACACACGAATTAGGAGCAGGAGTAGGCCAGTTGGCCCCTTGAGTCTGCTCCAACATTTAATAAGATCATGGCCGATTGTGACCACATCACCACTTTCCTGCCTACCTATTGGCTCCTTTGTTATTCAAGAATCTATCTCCGTGTGCTTTAAAACTATTCTACCCCACTTCTGTCTGTGGTAGAGAACTCTACAGACTAGACCCTCCGAGGAAAAGATTCCCATCTCTGAGCAGCGCAATGGTCAGAACTGCTGCTTCACAGCGCCAGGGACCCAGGTTCAATTCTAACCTCGGGTGATTGTCTGTGTTGAGTTTGGGCTTTCTTCCCATGTGTGCGTGGGTTCCTTCCTAGTGCTCTGATTTCCTCCCACGGTCCAAGGGTGTGCAGGTTAGGTGGATTGGTCATGTTAAATTGCCCCTTTAGTGTCCAACGGTTAGCTGGGGTTACAGGGGCAGCGCGGTAGCATGGTGGTTAGCATAAATACTTCACAGCTCCAGGGTCCCAGGTTCGATTCCCGGCTGGGTCACTGTCTGTGCGGAGTCTGCACGTCCTCCCCGTGTGTGCGTGGGTTTCCTCCGGGTGCTCCGGTTTCCTCCCACAGTCCAAAGATGTGCGGGTTAGGTGGATTGGCCATGCTAAATTGCCCGTAGTGTCCTAAAAAAAAAAGTAAGGTTAAAGGGGGGGGGTTGTTGGGTTACTGGTGTAGGGTGGATACGTGGGCTTGAGTAGGGTGATCATTGTTCGGCATAACATCGAGGGCCGAAGGGCCTGTTCTGTGCTGTACTGTTCTTAAAAAAAAAAAAAAAAAAAAGGGGTAGGGTGGGAGAGTGGGCCTAGGTAGGGTGCTCTTTGGAGGGTTGGTGTAGACTTGATGGGCCAAATGGCCTCCTTCTGCACTGTAGGGATTCTATGAGTCTGTCTTAAGTTGTTACGTTGTTGGCCCCTTGGTTTTTAGCTAGTTCGATTCCCACAAGGGGGAAACATCTTTTCAGCATCCTCCCTTTAATTCAGGATCTTTTGAGTTTCAGAAAGATTGCTTCTCATTCTACCGGCTTGAGTCACTGTCTGTGCGGCGTCTGCACCTTCTCCACGTGTCTGCGTGGGTTTCCTCCAGGTTCTCCGGTTTCCTTCCACAAGTCCTGGAAGAAGTGCTGTTAGGTAATTTGGGCATTCTGAATTCACCCTCTGTACCCGAACAGGCGCCGGAAAGTGGCGACTACGCGACTTCCTCAGTTAACTTCATTGCAGTGTTAATGTCGGCCTACTTCTGACAAAGATTTTTTTTAGTTTTAAGTGATTCATTTTGTAATCTGATACTGACAAATTCTATTGATTCACGCTGTGTCTGACAAATATAAATGCTGGGGCTATTATTTGTATTACCTCTACCTTCCTCACTCCTTCAGAAAACGTTAACTGCAGCTCTCCAGCCAAACCCTAAGGTTTTGATTTAGTCACCAAGGTAACCTCTTCCCCACCCAGGAAAACCTTTGCACCTGAAAGCCATCAGTTACTCCCTATTTAAACTTCAAAACTCTGAAAGAAAGCAACCGTTCCCACAGATACTTTTATGTTCAATAATCCCAAGCCAAACAAGGAATTATACTTTAGAATCCTACCAAAGGTCCCCCAATTTTATTACAATCCCAGACCAGACCCCAACAGTGGCCAGGATACTGGACAGAAACCCCAATATTTATTTTAAAGTTTGTAAGACTGAGGAAAGAATACTCTGCTCCAGGAGTGATGTCACTAAGCAATAGGGATATGGTATATTCAAACCATCTTTGTTACAATACATGTGAAGGTCTTTCCTGTTTGTTCTTGTTTAGTCCCCGTTTATTACCTTATTTCCCCTTTCTTTTATTTTTGCTGTTACATTTGTGATCCTTAGATGTTTAATGAGCTTGTAACAAGGCAGCCTGTACCTTTAATTCAAAAGGAAGGAAGGCTGTGCTGTTTTAGACTGGCTGACATCAGTAATGACCCAGTTTGATTGGCTGGTGGTCAATGAATTGGCCCAAAAGGCTGTGCTCTGTCTAGTAACAGGTGGTGATTGGAATGTTCCCTCTGGAATGTTTCAGAGCTTCAGTGGTTGAGATTTGGTTTCGGTTTGACTCCTGGCATCTCCGAGGAAGGACTGCTTCCTCTCCCTTCTCTGTTTTTCCCCAGAAAGACTGGCGGAGAGAACAGACCAACTCTGCGCAGAAAAGGCTGGTGTGAACTGACCGACCCGCTCTCCTGAAATGACTGAAGTCTGGAAATAAACCACAAACCGAAAGCAGAGTTTGATGTAAAGCAAAGACGTCTCTCCAGGAAAAGCTGTGAGAAATACATTTCTAAACTATAGAGAAGGTCATTGCAGGCTGCAAACCAAGGACTTTAATCTACCAGCATGATGTGAGGAAAGCATGCTAAGGAACCATGATTTGAAACCAAGACCTCTCTTGACTTTCATCCATGTTATTTCACCCCTTTCCTCCCTTCCCCCTGTGTTTGTCATGTGTATGGGGGGGGGGGGGGTGGTAGAGGTGGGACAGTTAAAGGGGGCAGTAGGTTAGTTCGTTGTTCCGTTGTTACTGCATATCTTATTAAGAAATACTTTTCACTGTACCTCGGTACACGTGACAATGAATAAATCCAATCCAATATTTCATAATTATTCCTGTTAAAAACAAACATTAACTGTGTTTCAACTTACAAACCTGTGACTGATTAAGAGTTCAGGCAGGAATTCTTAAAAGAATTGTTGGTTAATTCACTTGTGTTGTGACTCCCAGCTGAGTGACACTGGAATGGCTTGCATACTTGCCAAGGGTGTCGTAACACACCATATTAGAATATCTTTGCGCAAGTGAAGGAGACACAGCCGGTCTGAGAAATATCCAGAGTGGGAATTTGGAACTTGGTAATTTGGTGCAGTGAGGTAATTCGGTGCAGAGTGGGAGAAGGTGCTTTTTCCCTACTGTTTTGTTCTCTCTTTCTTCTGGCCTGTAACTTTTAATCTGCAGCGAGAGAACCAGAGAAGGTAAGTGATTTTTATTCATTTTTATTTTTATTACCTTTTCAAATTGTGTGGGGGACTGAAGTGACATCACAGTAAGCTGTGACCTGATTGGCTGGTTGGGAATCTACACTAAATTTAAAAATTAAGCATTGTTAAACTAATTAAACATAGTTTAATTATAATTTAGAGGGGTATCTAAGCCAGAGATTGGAGAGTACTGTATTTAGCTTTCACAATTATAGTAGAAATCTAGTGCTAGAAAACATAGTTAACAGTAACTTTATTTTAAAAAAAAAATTTTTTTTAATTTAATTTACTAATTAATTGACGCAATGCCAATTAGAGGGGTGCAGTGCTCTGACTGTGAGATGTGGCAGGTCCAGGAGGCTTCCAGCGTCCCGGATGGCTTCATCTGCAGAAAGTGCACCCAATTAGAACTCCTCACAGACCACATGGTTCGGTTGGAGCAGCAGTTGGATGCACTTAGGAGCATGCAGGTGGCGGAAAGCGTCATAGTTATATAAATGTGGTCACACCCAAGGTGCAGGCAGAGAAATGAGTGACCACCAGAAAGGGCAGGCAGTCAGTACAGGAATCCCCTGTGGTTGTCCCCCTCTCGAACAGGTATACCCCTTTGGATACTGTCGAGGGGGATAGCCTATCAGGGGAAAACAGCAGCAGTCAGAGCAGAGGCACCACGGCTGGCTCTGATGTTCAGCAGGGAGGGTCAAAGCGCAGAAGAGCAATAGTCATAGGGGACTCTAGAGTAAGGGGCACAGATAGGCGCTTCTGTGGACGTGAAAGAGACTCCAGAATAGTATGTTGCCTCCCTGGTGCCAGGGTCCAGGATGTCTCCAAACGGGTAGCGGGCATCCTGAAGGGGGAGGGCAAACAGGCAGAGGTCGTTGTACATATTGGTACTAATGACATAGGCAGGAAGGGGCATGAGGTCCTGCAGCAGGAGTTCAGGGAGCTAGGCAGAAAGTTAAAAGACAGGACCTCTAGGGTTGTAATCTCGGGATTACTTCCTATGCCACGTGCCACTGAGGCTAGAAATAGGAAGATAGAGCAGCTATAAACATGGCTAAACAACTGGTGTAGGAGGGCGGGGTTTCCGATATCTGGACCACTGGGAGCTCTTCCGGGGCAGGTGTGACCGGGGCAGGTGTGACCTGTATAAGAAGGACAGGTTGCATCTAAATGGGGGAGGCATAAATATCCTGGCCGTGAGGTTTGCTAGTGTCACGCGGGAGGGTTTAAACTAGTATGGCAGGGGGTTGGGTACCGGAGCAATCGGTTAGAAGGTGAAAGCATTGAGGGAGAACTAGGGAATAGGGCCAGTATGGCTCTGAGGAAGAGCAGACAGGGAGATGTTGCTGAACACAGCGGGTCTGGTGGCCTGAAGTGCATATGTTTTAATGCAAGAAGTATAACGGGTAAGGGAGATGAACTTAGAGCTTGGATTAGTACTTGGAACTATGATGTTATTGTCATTACAGAGACCTGGTTGAGAGAAGGACAGGATTGGCAGCTAAACGTTCCAGGATTTAGATGTTTCAGGCGGGATAGAGGGGGATGTAAAAGGGGTGGTGGAGTTTCTCTACTGGTTAGGGAGAATATCACAGCTGTACTATGGGAGGACACCTCAGAGGGCAGCGAAGCTATATGGTAGAGATCAGGAATAAGAAGGGTGCAGTCACAATGTTGGGGGTTTACTACAGGCCTCCCAACAGCCAGCGGAAGACAGAGGAGCAGATAGGTAGACAGATTTTGGAAACGAGTTAAAAAACAATAGGGTTGTGTTCTTGAAAATACAGAAAAATGTGTCATTTGAAACATGGAAGTCTGGCAAAATCTGGTCTGAGAGAAACATGAGAGGATACAGGGAAAGATCCCACAAAAGGTTAATAGCAGCTTCAAAGAGCAGGATTATAAAATGCAGATTCTTTCTCGCAAGCAGGCTTAGCAAACACACAGGATTCATATAATAAGCTAAAACAATGGCTCACACCTTCATTGAATGTAACTATCTTAGGAAGTTTCTGGAAAAACATGGATGAGCGTTTCAATTGAATTAAGTGACGAATGTTTAAAACAGGCAGGTCTTTCAAGTCATAACCAAGTTAAATTTTAGCATACAGCTAAAAGCAAAGTTTCACACCTTAATTGAAATAAACTCTCTTAGTAAACAGCTGGAAAGGATGGATGATGCTCAGTCGAATTTGGTGTCAATTCTAAGTGTAAAATTCTACGAACATCAAGTCAATTAAAAGAAAATTGGAGACAACCAGTCTATGAGGAACATAATTTAAAGTCAAAATCAAAGGCAAAGTTATGAGCTGGGGACAATTGGAAAATTAAACGATTAGAAATCACAGAAATAAAAGTAACACCTATTGAAAACAAAGCATTTTTTAATCCGATCTGAGAGGTGATGTTATGCCCAAAATGAATAATTAGTTGTATTAAAATGTTTACATCAAAGATACTTTTTAACAATCAAAGTGAAACAAGCTCATTTACAATAAAGTTGTTAAAACTTAATAACTCTTCGAAAGAGAATATAAACCCGAAGAAAGGGGACAGCCAGCAAAGCCAGCTCTCACAGCTCGGTACATGGGAAGGGTAGGACACAGCAACCGAGTTCACCAGCGAATACATCTCAAGAAGACCGGATTTTAAAGAAGATTGATTGTCAAGGTGGGCCTGAAGGTCCCTTCAACCAACAGGAAGGATCTAGAAGCAAGATTTTTTTACCTTTCTGTTAAGAAACTGTTTACAGCTTTAAAAAAAAAATTATAATAATAAAATAACTTAAGTTTTAACCTGAAACAGTGGTTATTAGCCTACTTTACTTACTTAGCAACACAGGACCCAGGACATCGATGCTGCTAAGGGGTAAGTAGGTAAAATTCTTCGGTGAAGGTATGGGTTATACCGGGGGATAACTTGAAAATATAGTTTGACCTGAATAGCACCCACCGAAGCCTGCATCGGAGTCAGGGAGTGAGAATCCCTGTTCACCATTTAGAATATCAACCCTTTTTTGGTATAGGGGGAATTCTAAGAATAGTGGTGAGTTTTAACTTCAGTTGTTGTGATGGAAGACTTCAAATTCCCCAATATTGACTGAGACTCGCTTAGTGCCAGGGGCCTGGACGGGGCAGAGTTTGTAAGGAGTATCCAGGAGGGCTTCTTAAAACAATATGTAGACAGTCAAACTAAGGAAAGGGCTGTACTGGACCTGGTATTGGGAATGAGCCCGGCCAGGTGGTAGAAGTTCCAGTAGGGGAGCATTTCGGGAACAGTGACCACAATTCAGTAAGTTTTAATGTGCTGGTGGACAAGGATAAGAGTGGTCCTAGGGTAAATGTGCTAAATTGGGGGAAGGCTAATTATAACAATATTAGGTGGGAACTGAAGAACCTAGATTGGGGGCGGATGTTTGATTGTAAATCAACATCTGACATGTGGGAGGCTTTCAAATGTCAGTTGAAAGGAATTCAGGACCGACATGTTCCTGTGCGGAAGAAGGATAAATACGGCAAATTTTGGGAACCTTGGATAACGCGAGATATTGTAGGCCTCGTCAAAAAGAAAAAGGAGGCATTTGTCAGGGCTAGAATGCTGGGAACAGACTAAGCCTGTGTGGAATATAAGGAAAGTAGGAAGGAACTTAAGCAAGGAGTCAGGAGGGCTAGAAGAGGTCACGAAAAGTCATTGGCAAATAGGGTTAAGGAATTTCCCAAGGCTTTTTACACGTACATAAAAAGCAAGAGGGTAGCCAGGGAAAGGGTTGGCCCACTGAAGGATAGGCAAAGGAATCTATGTGTGGAGCCAGAGGAAATGGGCGAGGTACTAAATTAATACTTTGCATCAGTATTCACCAAAGAGAAGGAATTGGTGGATGTTGAGTCTGGAGAAGGGTGTGTAGATAACCTGGGTCACATTGAGATCCAAAAAGACGAGGTGTTGGGTGTCTTGAAAAATATTAAGGTAAATTAGTCCCCAAGGCCGGATGGGATCTACCCCGGAATACTAAAGGAGGCTAGAGAGGAAATTGCTGAGGCCTTGACAAAAATCTTTGGATCTTCACTGTCTTCAGGTGATGTCCCGGAGGACTGGAGAATAGCTAATGTTGTTCCTTTGTTTAAGAAGGGTAGCAAGGATAATCCAGGGAACTACAGGCCAGTGAGTCTTACATCAGCGGTAGGGAAATTAGTGAAGAGAATTCTTCGAGATAGGATCTACTCCCATTTGTAAGCAAATGGGTGTATTAGTGAGAGGCAGCATGGTTTTGTGAAGGGGAGGCCGTCTCTCACTAACTTAATAGAGCTTTCGACGAGGTCACAGATGATTGATGTAGGTAGGGCAGTGGATGTTGTCTATGTGGACTTCAGTCAGGCCTTTGACAAGGTCCCTCATGGTAGACTGGTACAAAAGGTGAAGTCACACGGGATCAGTGCTGAGCTGGCAAGGTGGATACTGAACTGGCTACGTCATAAAAGGCAGAGAGTAGCAATGGAAGGGTGCTTTTCTAATTGGAGGGCTGTGACTAGTGGTGTTCCGCAGGGATCAGTGCTGGGACCTTTGCTGTTCGTAGTATATATAAATGATTTGGAGGAAAATGTAACTGGTCTGATTAGTAAGTTTGCAGATGACACAAAGGTTGGTGGAATTGTGGAAAGCGATGAGGACTGTCGGAGGATACAGCAGGATTTAGATCGTTTGGAGACTTGGGCGGAGAGATGGCAGATGGAGTTTAATCCAGACAAATGTGAGGTAAGGCATTTTGGAAGGTCTAATGCAGGTAGGGAATATACAATGAATGGTAGAACCCTCGAGTATTGAAAGTCAGAGAGATCTAGGTGTACAGGTCCACAGGTCACTGAAAGGGGCAACACAGGTGGATAAGGTAGTCAAGAAGGCATACGGCATGCTTGCCATCATTGGCCGGGGCATTGAGTATAAGAATTGGCAAGTCATGTTGCAGCTGTATAGAACCTTGGTTAGGCACACTTTGGAGTATAGTGTTCAATTCTGGTCGCCACACTACCAGAAGGATGTGGAGGCTTTAGAGAGGATGCAGAAGAGATTTACCAGGATGTTGCCTGGTATGGAGGGCATTAGGTATGAGGAGCGGTTGAAAAAACTCTGTTCTCACTGGAACGACGGAGGTTGAGGGGCGACCTGATAGAGGTCTACAAAACTATGAGGGGCATAGACAGAGTGGATAGTCAGAGGCTTTTCCCCAGGGTCAAGGAGCCAATTACTAGGGAGCATAGGTTTAAGGTGCGAGGGGCAAGGTTTAGAGGAGATGTACGAGGCAAGTTTTTTTACACGGAGGGTAGTGGGTGCCTGGAGCCCGCTGCCGGAGGAGGTGGTGGAAGCAGGGACGATAGTGACATTTAAGGGGCATCTTGACAAATATATGAATAGGATGGGAATAGAGGGATACGGACTCAGGAAGCGGAGAAGATTTTAGTCTAGATGGTCGGCACGGCCTTGGAGGGCCGAAAGGCCTGTTCCTGTGCTGTACTTTTCTTTGTTCTTTAACATTACACCAGAAAATAATGTACAATTACCCCTTGATACTGTGTCATAATGTACCATTGGTAGTTAAAGTGGATTGAGAGTGGAGATGTTCTTTTCTCTTGTTGTTTGATGGGAATAAAGATAGCAATTAATGGTATTGCATTCGCGGTTTGAACAGTATTGATGGAGTTTAATCCAGACAAATGTGAGGTACGGCATTTTGGAAGGTCTAATGCAGGTAGGGAATATACAATGAATGGTAGAACCCTCGAGTATTGAAAGTCAGAGAGATCTAGGTGTACAGGTACCTTCTGGTAGTGTGGCGACCAGAATTGAACACTATACTCCAAAGTGTGCCTAACCAAGGTTCTATACAGCTGCAACATGACTTGCCAATTCTTATACTCAATGCCCCGGCCAATGATGGCAAGCATGCCGTATGCCTTCTTGACTACCTTATCCACCTGTGTTGCCCCTTTCAGTGACCTGTGGACCTGTACACCTAGATCTCTCTGACTTTCAATACTCGAGGGTTCTACCATTCATTGTATATTCCCTACCTGCATTAGACCTTCCAAAATGCCTTACCTCACATTTGTCTGGATTAAACTCCATCAATACTGTTCAAACCGTGAATGCAATACCATTAATTGCTATCTTTATTCCCATCAAACAACAAGAGAAAAGAACATCTCCACTCTCAATCCACTTTAACTACCAATGGTACATTGGAATGCTTGCTTTACAGAGATGTTCTTTGAGAAAGAGAGATCCCTTGACTTTGCTTTAAAGACAAGATCTGACTCCCGTCAAACCCATGCAGAAACTGGCTGTATGTCTTCAGAAGCTACTTCTCAGCTTGTTTCAGCTTCCCCTTGTTCTCAAACAAGTTTACACTGCTTTAAAAACTGTTAAATACTCTTTTAGCTGATCTATAATGAGAGCCAACCGTTTGACTTCTGGACACTGCTTCATTCAGATCAGAACTGAACTGCTTTCTCAAAATGCCTGATGTCTTGGCTCCACCTAGCAACGACATCTGACCAAGCTAAAATCTAATTAACTCCACCGAAAATCCCCTTCATCAAAAAATTCCATTAGCCCAAGCTTTTTATGACGCTTACTGGCACCCCTGGCTCCCTAAGCCTTTGTTGTCACACACACACTAATGCAGGCTTTTAACCCTTACTCCAGTAAATGCCTATAATATAATACATCTGAAATACCTACATTCATCACAAAGCTGCTGATAAATTATAAACATTTGAGACCACAGCTCTAAAATGTAAATTTTGCTACAGTAGAGCTTACCGATGATGATTTAATCTGAGGGTCACCACTCCTTACGGAGGGGCAATGTTGAGAAGTCAGGCCTTCATGGATAACCTCAGCCTGTACGGGAATTCAACTCGCTCCGCATCACGAACCAGCCATCCGGCTAGCCAACCCCTTTGACTCTTAAATTAGTCAAACACTATTTCGCTTTCTCAAAACCATGTTGACTCTGCTCGATTGCTTGAGATTTTCATAACCTGCTGAATAATATATGCTAGCATATTCCTTATGACACTTATTAAGCTAACTAACCTCTAGTTTCCATCATTCTGTCTATCATTTCCTGAATAAAGCAGTCACATTCACTATTTTGCAATCTGATGTGCTCTTTTCAGAATCTAGGGCATTTTTGGAAGTTAAAACCAGTGCATTTACTATCTCAGCTATTTCTTTTCACATCCTAGGGTGAAGTCCATTAAGTCCTGGGACTTGTCAGCTTTTAGTTCAAATCATTTTCTCAGCACGCTTTCCCTACTGGTTGTAATTGTTTAAGTTCCCCTCTATTTTTCATTTTACAATTATTTCCAGGATTTTGTTTTGTGTGCTCTACAGTGAGGACTTGCAAAAATCTGTTCAATTCATCCACCATGTCCTTATTTTACAATATTGATTTCACTCGAGAACCAACACTCAATTTTGTTTGCTACTTTTTCTTTTTAAATATCTGTAGAAATTCTTGCCATTTTTTTTGTTTCTTGCTGGCTTTCTCTCATGCTCCAATTTCTCCCTCCATTTTCTTAGTCATTCTTTACTTTTTTTAAATATTCTACCCAACCTTCTGACCTGCCACAATTCTTTGTGTAATTGTGTGCCTATATTTAACTTTTTTAGTTAGCCACAGATGCGTGTCTTTACCAGAGTCTTTCTCAGTGAACTGTATTTTTGCTGAGTGTTATGAAATATCTCCTTAAATATCTGCCACTTCATCTCTACTGACTTATGCCCTTGTCTAAGTTTAAAATGCTAGAATAAAAGCAAAATACTGCAGATGCTGGATATCTGAAATAAAAAGAGAAATGTCTGGACAAACCCACCTGGTCTGGCAGCATCAATGGAGAGAAACAAAGTCTAAATGATCCTCTCCATAGATGCTGCCAGACCCGCTGGGTTTATCCAGCATTTTTTGTTTTTATATTGTATGACAATGCTAGACTTAGACTCGCTCTCATCTCCCTCAAACGGAATGTGAAAATCATAATGTTATGATTGGATTGGATTGGTTTATTGTCACGTGTACCACGGTACACAGAAAAGTATTTTTCTGCGAGCAGCTCAACAGATCATTAAGTACATGAAAAGAAAAGGAAATAAAGGAAAATACATAATATGGCAACACAAGGTGCACAATGTAACGACATAAGCACCGGCATCGGGTGAAGCACACAGGGGTGTAGTGTTAATCAGGTCAGTCCATAAGAGGGTAATTTAGGGTCAGTCTGGTAACAGCAGGGAAGAAGCTGTTTTTGAGTCTGTTTGTGCGAGTTCTCAGACTTCTGTATCTCCTGGCCGATGGAAGAAGTTGGAAGAGTGAGTAAGCCGGGTGGGAGGGGTCATTGATTATGCTGCCTGCTTTCCCCCGGCAGCGGGAGGTGTAGATGGAGCTGGGCTGTGTTCACGACTCTCTGAAGTTCCTTGCAGTCTTGGGCAGAGCACTTGCCATACCAGACTGTGATGCAGCCAGATAGGATGCTTTCTATGGTGCATCTGTAAAAGTTGGTAAGAGTTAATGTGGATACGCCGAATTTCCTCAGTTTCCCGTGGAAGTATAGGTGCTGTTGTGCTTTCTTGGTGGTAGCGGCGACGTGGGTGGACCAGGACAGATTTTTGGAGATGTGCACCCCTAGGAATTTGAAACTGCTAACCATTTCCACCACAGTCCCGTTGATGCTGACAGGGTGTGTACAGTACTTTGCTTCCTGAAGTCAATGACCAGCTCTTTAGTTTTGCTGGTATTGAGGGACAGATTGTTGTCGCTGCACCACTTCACCAGGTACTCAATCTCCCTCCTGAATTCTGATTCGTCGTTATTCAAGATCCGGCCGACTATGGGTATATTGTCAGCAAACTTGTAGATGGAGTTGGAACCAAATTTTGCCACGCAGTCGTGTGTGTGTACAGGGAGTGTAGTAGGAGGCTAAGTATGCAGCCTTGCAGGGCTCCGGTATTGAGTACTCTTGTGGAGGAGGTGTTGGTGTTCATTCTTACTGATTGTGGTCTGTGGGTTAGAAAGTCGAGGATCCAGTTGCAGAGTGAGGAGCCAAGTCCTAGGTTTTGGAGCCTTGATATGAGCTCGGCTGGTATTATGGTGTTGAAGGCAGAGCTGTAGTCAATAAGTAGGAGTCTGATGTCCGAGTGCTTCTTGTCGAGATGCTCTAGGGATGAGTGTAGAGCCAGGGAGATGGCGTCTGCTGTGGACCGGTTGCGGCTGTATGCGATTTGCAGCGGGAGTATGGAGGTGATCACTGTTGCCTACGGGCTACTTTACTATGAAGTCATTCCAGCTGAGGTTACTCATGAAGGCCTTGTCTTCTCAACCTTGCCCCTCGCCTGAGATGTGGCGACCCTCGGGTTGAATCACCACCAGTCAGCTCTTCCCCATTTAAAGAGGAAAGCAGCCTTTGGTCTATGGGTTACTGTTGGGACGCCTATAAACTATTTCCACAAGTGAATTCTCACTATTGCTATTTTGTGTTTCTATGCAAACCGATTCTACATCTTGATCTTCACAATTAAGGTCACCTCTCTCTATTGTACTAATATTTTCCTTAATTAATGGAGCTAACCCTCCACCGTTTCTTATCATAAGATAGAACATATGCAGTACAGAAGGAGGCCATTCGGTCCATCGGGTCTTTACCAACCCTTCCCCACTCCTCTTTCACCCCATCACTGTAACCCTATAACTTAACTTGCACATTCCTAGACACTAAGGGGAAATTTATCATGACCAATCCACAACACCCACATCTTTGGGCTGTGGGAGGAAAACCCACACAGACACAGGGAGAATGTACAAACTCAACACAGATAGTGATCCAAGGCCAGAATTGAACCCGGGTCCCTGGTATGTGAGACAGTAGTGCTAACCACTGTCACTATCCACCCCACTGTCCTTCTAAAATGTTATGTAGCCTTGACTATTCAGGTCCCAGTATTTGTCATCTTAGAACATAGAACAGTACAGCACAGAACAGGCCCTTCGGCCCTCGATGTTGTGCCGAGCAATGATCACCCTACTCAAACCCACGGATTCACCCTATACCCATAACCCAACAACCCCCCCCTTAACCTTACTTTTTAGGACACTACGGGCAATTTAGCATGGCCAATCTACCTAACCTGCACATCTTTGGACTGTGGGAGGAAACCGGAGCACCCGGAGGAAACCCACGCACACAGGGGGAGGACGTGCAGACTCCACACAGACAGTGACCCAGCCGGGAATCGAACCTGGGACCCTGGAGCTGTGAAGCATTTATGCTAACCACCATGCTACCGTGCTGCCTTGCCTTGCAGCTATGGTTTCTATAATGGTTATCAGATCATAAATATTTATTTCTCTTGAGCTGACAATTTATCCATTTTGTTACAAATGCACCCATAGTCAGAGTTTTAGTTCTCTTACTATCTTTACAGCATCTAGCCTTATCTGCTAGCACATTCGAATTTGTGAGCTCTGTCCCTTCCTGCTACACTATCATTTCCCTTATTGCTATCCTGCTCTTTTGCAAAAATCCTCTCTTAACTTATTCATTTAATATCTTGCCCCCACTATTTAATGTAAAGCCCCCTCTCCTGCTCTGTTTAAATGACTCGCCAGAACACTAGTCGCAGTACGGTTCGGGTGAAGACCGTCCCAACGTGGGCTCCATCGTATCCCATGAGTTAAGAACATAAGAACTAGGAACAGGAGTAGGCCATCTGGCATTTCAAGCCTGCTCTGCCATTCAATGATATCATGGCTGATCTTTTGTGGACTCAGCTCCACTTTCCTGCCTGAACACCATAACCCTTTATTCCTTTATTCTTCAAAAAAAATCTATCTTTACCTTGAAAACATTAAATATAGGAGCCTCGACTGCTTCACTGGGCAGGGAATTCCATCGATTCACAACCCTTTGGGTGAAGACGTTCCTCCTAAACTCTGTCCTAAATCTACTTCCCCTTATTTTGAGGCTATGTCTCCGAGTTCTGCTTTCACCCGCCAGTGGAAACAACCTGCCTGCATCTATCCTATCTATTCCCTTCATAATTTTATATGTTACTATAAGATTTCCCCTGCATCCTTCTAAATTCCAACGAGTACAGTCCCAGTCTACTCAACCTCTCCTCGTAATCCAACCCCCTCAGTTTTGAGATTAACCTAGTGAATCTCCTCTGCACACTTTCCAGCGGTAGTACGTCCTTTCTCAGGTAAGGAGACCAAAATTGAACACTATTCCAGGTGTGGCCTCACTAACACCTTATACAGTTGGTAGAACTTCCCTAGTCTTAAACTCCGTCCCTCTAGCAATGAAGGACAAAATTCCATTCGCCTTCTTAATCACCCGTTGCACCTGTAAACCAACTTTTTGCGACTCATGTACTAGGGCACCTAGTCCCTCTGCACAGCAGCATGTTTTAATATTTTATCATTTAAATAATAATCCCTTTTGCTGTTATTTCTACCAAAATGGATAACCTCACATTTGTCCACAATGTATTCCACCTACCAGACCCTAACCCATTCACTTAACCTATCCAAATCCCTCTGCAGACTTCCAGTAACCTCGACACTTTTTGCTTTACAATTCATCTAGAGTGTCGTCTGCAAACTTGGACACATTGCCCTTGGTCCCCAACTCCAAATCATCTATGTAAATTGTGAACAATTGTGGGCCCAACAGTGATCCCTGAGGGACACCACTAGCTACTGATTGCCAACCAGAGAAGCACCCATTAATCCCCACTCTTTGCTTCCTATTAATTAACCAATCCTCTATCCATGCTACTGCTTTACCCTTAATGCCATGCATCTTTATCTTATGCAGCAATCTTTTGTGTGGCACCTTGTCAAAAGCAAATTGAATTGAAACCCATTTCTTCGCAACCAATCTGAGCCATGTTGAACAGCAAAAATCTATTTACCCTATGCCAATTTGCTTGTGGCTCAGGTAATAATCTAGAGATTTTTACTTTTAAGGTTTTGCTTTTTAATTTGTTCCAAGCTCCTCCTATCTATTAATTGGAACCACTTTCCTCATCCTATAGATATTGTTGGTACCTACCTGAGTTATGGCAACCGGATTCTCCCCAGTGCAAGTTCCTCTTCAGCCCAGAACAGATATCCCAAATTCTTGTGGTGTCTTGCTTAAGGCTGCAGAGAACTGTATGTCTCTCTGACTATACAGTCTCCGACTACCACTAGGTTCTTATTTACTCCCCCTGCTTGAATGGCCTCCTGTACCACGGTGCTATAGTCAGATTGCTCATCCACCTTGCAGTCCCTGCTTTTGTCCATACAAGCTGCAGGAGACTCAAACCTGTCACAGGCACTTGTACGTGCTGAGGTTTCCTCCGTTTCTAACTTCTGGATCTCCATACCTGCCTTACTTGAAGTCACACCCTCCAGTCCCCGATCATGGACCAAATCAGACAACCCCATCCTCAGGGCTTCCTGGCACAAGGTACCCAGTTAACTTTCCCCCTCCCTGATGCATCACGTTCCTCGAGTTACAGATACTTACAGTGGACCTGTCTGCATTGGATCACACTGTGTGCCTACATTCTGCAGCTGCATTACATCACCTGCCCTGCCACCTTCATAGGGCACAATCTAACAGAAGAGTTTCTAAGTGTGGTAGCGAGTGGGATTTACTGAGTGTTTCCTGACTGCCAACCCGGTGAGGCCATCACTGATATTTAATGTTCATTAGGGCATTTAATGAAACCCCATGGGCTTCACGCCGGAACTAGCTATCCCGCCAGCTGATTGGCCTGGACTGTGCTAACAAGGAGGAACTGCTCTTAAACTGATCCCATAGAGGAAACCAGAGACATCATGGAGCCATGACACCGTGCAGACCGCCCCACATTTCGGTGATGCTGGCCTGGCCCAACTGGATGCGCTGGAGTCCAGATGGGATACCTTGTTCCCCCGAAGGGGTTGGAGGGTCAATCACAGGGCTGACAGTGGCAGTCGGTGCAGGGAGTATAACCAGGAGGGCCGCCACCCAGTAAGAATGTTCACCGGGTTGCATGGGTGAGTAGGCATCAGACCACTGGCCCAGGTCCTGCCTGCCATGCCCGGCTGCTCCCCCCCAACAATGGCCCTGCGGTTGGCACCTCAACCCCACTCCCCTCCCCAAGCACAATACTGTACCTGTGCCCCAGAAAACCCTGGAACCCACTGTGCACCCCACTCCTGGCCAGATGTGGTGCCCAGGCCTGGCCCCCGCCAAAGAAGAAGTGTGTGGCTCATGATGCCCTCTCTTTGTCCCAGCAGAAGTTGGTCCATAAGAGATGGGAAAGGGCCCAGACGGATGCGGTGTGCCGGACATCAGTCCTCACCCCCTACGCGGAACAGGCCCTGGAGGTTGTCGGGGTGGCTGAGGACAGACTGGTCACTGATGTCAAGCTTCGCCTGTGCCGCAAAGATGAGTATCCACTGGCCCCCATCCAGATGACTCACACGTGTGTTATGCCTGGTAGGGGTGATACTTACCTCTTGCTGACCACATGTCCATTCTCCCATAGGATCTCCATCTGATGGTGTCGACACATCCAGGGTGCCCCCCAGCCTCCCAAAGGGAATACCCCAGTGCCCCCCAGCCTACCAAAGGGAATACCCCAGTGCCCCCCAGCCTCCCAAAGGGAATACCCCAGAGGAGAGCTCCGAGGATGTCACCATCAAGGCATCACAGCTGTCATTCCCAATCGCCATCAGCACAGAGACACTCCCCTCGGTGGGAAACATTAGTAGACAGGCTTCTGATGCACAATCTGGTGAGCACCTCACAGTTGCTGATGCACATCAGGTGGAAGCAGGAATGTCCAACGTCCGAGATCTGCTGGATCCCAGGACCCAGCTGGGTCCCAGTCAGATGCTGAGCCTCTGGACCAGGTTTACCCGGAGCTGATGGAGAAGATATGGTGCGGGAGATTCAGAGGGGGATGTCAGCGACACTCCAGTGGGCCCATTGCCAATTGAAGGAGTCCCAAAGTCTATGGGTGCAGGATGTTGTACTGGCAATGCGTGCCAGAGGCCAACACTGCGAGGGTGGCGACCACAGAGGAGAAGCTGGAGCACGATGTCAGCAGCATGAATGGTGGTGTCCAAGGTGTTGCTTAGTCAGTGATGGCCATGGTTGAGGTCCTCGCCAGCATGTCCCAGTCACTGGGCGTCATGTCCTTGGCGTAGGTAGACCATGCCAAGACGCTGCAGAACATGTCCCAGTCTCAGGCTGGCATTGCTGAGGCGCTCCAGGGCATGTCACAGTCAGAGGAATGTGCCCCAAAGCAGGTGGACATTGGCAAGGCGCTGCAGAGCGTGGCCCGGTCACAGAGGGACATCACTGAGACATCAACACCAAGGTGCAAACAAGGGGGAGCTGCCAGGGCTGGCAGAACCAGATGACGCAGGGGCCTCGGCACTCAATCCGGCTGCCCTTCCTGCCAAGATGAGCCCCAGGGGAACCGATTGGGAGGAGGGAGCGCTGGAAGCCAACCAGGAGCAGCTCTACAGGGAGGTGATGGTGATCACCAGCTCTCCCGAGTTATCCCTCCTCCTGACAACGGTGCATCTTGGCGCCAGTGGGCAGAACATGGTGGCAGGATGAGGCATATGCCACTGGCAAGTCAGACAGAGCCCTCTGGCCTCAGGCCCTTGAATGGACACCCGCCAGGGGCAGCAAAGACCAGAAGGTGTGGTGAGCAGCAGGCTGCCTCCACCTTTGACGTGCATCCAGGAGACTCACCCAGACGTAGCAGCTGAGCAAGGAAGGTTAAGAAGATTGAGGATAACTGAGAGGGCACTCGGGCGGCTGGGAGAGGGGGGTGCAGCACCATCAGTAGCTATGGGCAGTTGAGGGTCATGATTGTTCACCATTAAGACATGTTACAGCTGAGACATGTGAAGCGTCTGTCACATTACTCTGCCCTGCGGGCTGGCCTGCAGCCCTTCCCCTGTTTGTCCTCCGCCCTCCCCCCAACCACAGCCACCCAGACATGATGGTCCTCGATCTGCCCCCCCGCCAAGGTATAGCGGTGATTAGTGCGTGTGCGCTGTCAGCATACAGGCAGGAGTCAGATTATGGTATTTTGAAGTCCGTTCACTGCATCCTCCTGCTTTGTATATTGACCCGCTGACAGTGCCTGCACAGGCGCATCACCCTGGAGTGATCTAACGCAGACCCTGGAAGGGTGACACGGGGCGATTGCGGGAGAGGGGCGGGCGGGGGGGGGGGGGGGGGGTGGAGAGAGAGAGAGGAGGCGACAGGCAGGGGGGGGGGGCGTTGGTGGTGAGGGGGTGGGTGAGAGGTGGTGAGATGACGGGCAAAGCCACATCCTGAGAGAAGTGGATGGGGATGAGGGCCTTCCTGGGGAGTAACGGGAAGTTGCCAGGAGGTGGGCTGTGGGGTCGGGGTGGATGGGCACGGAACACCATTGCCGCAGCCGTGTAGCTGCGCATGCTGCTTCAGCCCATTGTGAACTTAGGACCACGGGTCATATAGGTGTTTCGCCCCCCCCCCCCCCCCCAGGTGCCCTCTGGCCCCAGCCCTTTACTGTAATGCCAGGGGCTGGGTTTCTGACTGCATCTGCCTGATGTTTCATTGAGCTGGAGTGAAGAGGAGGATTTTGGCTGGAGATGGAGGAGGGTCTGCCCTTGCAGTTTGTTGATATCTTTATTGGAACGTTTAGTTTATTGACTAGTGTCTGGAACTGTGTGTCTCTTGGTAATGCCCCGTGTTCCTGTGGCCCAGTCCTATCACTGGGTGATGTCGGGAAACCAGATGCCGGTACTGCAGGAGGAGGGACAGCTGCCCGATCTGACTGAGCAACTCGGAGGTTGTGTGAGATGCCTTAGTGGATTACTGGTGACTTTTTGTGTTAGTGGCTATCTGCTGCTCCCGGTTTGGGAGCCGTGCAGGTTGCTGGTGCGTTTTTTCCCTTTTGTCTTGTTAGTTTATGTTTAACAGGTGGGGAATTGTATGTTCGATGTGTTGTTATTGTTTCGTGTTTCTTGCCTAGTGGATGTTTACTAGCTCCAGCCCATTCTTGTGTGGCCGGGGTTTGGCAAGCTTACCACTGCTGGTGAAGGGGTCTGGTTTCTCTCCCTCTCTCCCTCTCCCTCTCTCTCTCTCTCTCCACCTTTCCACTGTTGATGCCTGGGAGGGAGAGTGGGGAGCGTGCATTGGTTCAGGTGATGGTGGCTTTGTTTCTTATTGCTTGTTTACTGAGTTTGTTTGTAGTGTGAAGTTGGTATTTTCACTGTACTGTTGCTTGTTTTGTGGTTTTTGTGTTTCATCTGTGCTTTACCTTGACTCTTGGACAATGACACTGTTCTTGGACTAAACTGTGCCCCTTCTCTGGAGGGAGGGGGGGGGGGGGGTGTTTTTCTCTCTCTCTCTGCCATGCCCTGTATCAGTGTGTCTTTTTCGGCCGGTAGCACAGTTGTTAGCGCTGTTGCCTCACAGCGCCAGGATCACAGGTTTGATTCCTGTTTGGGTCACTGTCTGTGTGGCGTCTGCACGTTCTCCCCGTGTCTGCGTGTGTTTCCTCCGGGTGCTCCGGTTTCCTCCCACAAGTCCCGAAAGACGTGCTGTTCGGTGAATTGGGCATTCTGAATTCTCCCTCAGTGTACCCGAACAGGTGCCGGAATGTGGCAGCTAGGGGATTTTCACAGTAACTTCACTGCAGTGTTAATGTAAGCCTACTTGTGACAATAATAAAGATTACTATTGCTTGTTTTCACATGCTCATACTCTTACAGGTATGCACATACGCTCATCTACTCCTTCACACACACACACACACACACACGCACACACCGACATGCATGCACTGCTTTCTACATGCGTGCTTTCCTATATACACGTTGGGTACCTTTCCACTAATGTGGGGCTGCTGCTGGGGCAGGGAGAGGGAAGGATTTTGTATTGTCGGTTGTTTATGTTTGATGTCTGGAGGCAGTGTGTTTGTTAGCTGCAGCCCCTTTCATCAGCGAGGGTCCGGTGTGCCCGGAGGACCAGGGAGGCCCTCATCCTCACCGCTTCTCATAGAACGTGGCTTTGACCATTATCTCACCCCCTCCCCCTTCCCACCCAGCGTCTGCCTCCCCCCCCTCCCCCATTCCCTCCTCCCTCCCCCCCATCACCCTCTTCAACCCTCCCAGAGACTGTGTTACATCACTCCACGGCCTGTGTCGACACTGTCAGCGGGTCAATGTACAAGGGAGGGTGATAACCCGCCATGTGCTGAGCTCTGAGCCCCTCAATCTATGCCATAGTCTGACTCCTCTCTGTCTGCTGACTGCGCTCCACACCCATCACCCACACGTGGGACGAGGGGCCGGATACAGGACCACCGTGCCCGGGGTGAGGGGGGGGGGGCGGCCTGGAGCCGGGGAAGGCAGAGGGCAACTGGGGGTGGGGGGTGCAGGCTGGCCTGCAGTGTGGAACAACGTGACGGAGGCTTCACATGTCTCACTGTAACGTGTTTTACTGGTGAACAGTCCTAACCCTAACTGTCCCTAGCTTACCCATGGTGCCCCCCCCCCCCCCCATGCCCCCTCAGTGATCCTCTATCTGCTTAGCCCTCCATCATGCTCTGCTGCTGCGTTTAGGTGTGTCCCCAGGATGCATATCGGAGGTGGAGGCAGCCTGCTGCTCACCGCGTCCTGTGGTCTTTGATGCCCCTGCCAGCCGTCTTCTGGAGGTCCTGGGTCCAGAGATCCCTGGTCAGCTTGTCTCACCATGCCATCCTGTTCCGCCCGCTGACTCCAAGACATGCCATTTCTATGAGGGAGGAGGAACTCGGGATAGCTGGTGACCGCTATCTTCTCCCTTTAAAGAGGCTCTGGGTGGCCTTCAGCACTCCCTTCTCCTGTTCGGAGGATCCTGGGGGATCACCTGGGGATGGAGGGACAGGTGGATTTAGCTGCAGAGGCCCCTGTGTCACCTGGCAATTCCCCATTGTCTGCAGCATGATGTCAGCGCCCTCAGCAATGCTCCTCTGTGACAGGGCCACTCTCTGCAGTGCCTCACCTCTGGGACACTGTCCTGATTTGACTGGAACATGCTTTGTAACTCCTTGGCAATGCCCACCGGAGACTGGGATAAGCTCCGCAGCGTCTCTGCAAGTTCCACTTGAGACTGGGACACGGTCCTCAGTGGCTGGGAACGCCACGGCAAGGTCCACCTGCATCAGGGACACGTCCCCAGTGGTGGGGACATGCGGTTAACACCGTCACCCATGGCTGTCACTGACTGTGCAGCACCTTGGACACCACCACTCATGCCATTGTCGTCGTGCTTCAGGCTCTCCACTGCCGTCGATAACCTTAGCCGTGTTAGCCTCGGTGCACATTGCTGCCACATCTCCTGCACCCACAGCCTTTCGGACTCCTCCAATCGGCTGTGGACCCGCTGGATGGGTCGGCACCATCGGGATGGAGATCCTGCGGGAGAACGGACGTGGGTCACTGGGAGGGATGGATCATGATTCTGGGATGAACAACACACGTGCGACTGGTCATCTGGGTGGGGCTTGGCGCAGGCCAAGTACAACGTCAATGCCCGATCTGTCCACCCCGCAACCTCCAGGGCCCGATCCTCCGAGGGGGTGAGGACTTTGATGTCACACCGCCGCCCATCTGGGCCCTCCCATCTGTTAAAGGTCAACTTCTCCTGCGGGGACAAAGGAAGGGCATTGTGAGCCACATGCTTCATGCATCACCGGTGGGGGGCATGGTGGGGGACAGGTGTGGGCATCGCTGCTGGTGATGGGTGGGTGCCAGGGTGTGCTGGGGCGCAGGCATAGTATTGTGCTAGAGGGGGTGGTGGTGCAGTGTTAACCGCAGGGTCACTGGGGGGGGGGGGGGGGGGGGGCGGCAGGCAGAACGCGTGCCGGGCTGATGCCAACTAACCGGTGCAGCCTGGTGGAGGTCGTTTAGCTTCTTGCGGCACTGGGTGACAGTCCTCCTGGTGATACCCCCCCCACCCACCCCCCACGCTGACGCCCATTGTCACTGCCTCCCAGGTGCACGGGCTGCCCTGTGGCTGACCCTCCGACCATCTCGGGGGCCAGGGTATGCCATCTGGACTACACCGCGTCCAACATCTGGCCAGATCAGCATCTTTGAGCTGTGGAGTTGGGCTTCATGGTGACATGGCTGGGGTTTGCTCTGCAAGATCGATTTTAAGTGCTGCTCCCCCTCATTAACGGTCATACCTCTTCATTCACCTGAGGAAGGAGCAGTGCTCCGAAAGCTAGTGTTTGAAACAAACCTGTTGGACTTTAACCTGGTGTTGGAAGACTTCTTACTGTGCTCATACCAGTCCAACGCCGGCATCTCTACATCATGATAGCATGGTTGTTTTGTAATTCACTCACTGGCCACTAGGAGTCTCATTAATATATAAATGAATGTTAGTCAGGTGACCCCTCAAGCTGGAGCGAGGGTTGCTTGTGCATGATCGTACTGTTATTCATCTATTATTGTGTATAGAGTTTACGCACAGTTAATGTTAGTAGATTGTTTATAGCCCTGGGGAGGATGGACGGGGGGTTCCGAATATGGTGGGGATTGAGAGGATGGAGGACTTGTTTATCGAGGGGAGCTTTCCGAGTATGAGGGTGCTGGAGGAGAAGTTTGCATTGGCCGGGGAAAACAAATTTCAATATCTCCAGGTGCGGGACTTTCTGCGTAGACAGGTATCAACCTTTCCACTCCTGCCGCTAAGGGGGTTTCAGGACAGGGTAGTTTCTAGAGGATGGATAGGTGAGGGGAGCGTTTCTGACATTTATCGGGAACTTATGGGATCAGAGGAGATGCAGACGGAGGAGTTGAAGCGAAAGTGGGAGGAGGAGAGATAGAGGACGGTCTATGGGCAGACACGCTGAGTAGGGTCAACGCGACCGCAACGCGTGCCAGACTCAGCCCTGATTCAATTCAAGGTCGTTCACCAGGCTCACATGACTGGCCCGGATGAGCAGATTCTTTGGGTTGGAAGAGAGGTGTGCAAAATGTGCGGGTGGACCAGCGAACCATGTCCACAAGTTCTGGGCATGTCCAAAGCTGAGGGGATTTTGGCAGGGGTTTGCAGACATCCAGATGTCCAAGGTATTAAAAACATGGTTGGCATTGAGTCCAGAGGTGGCAATTTTCGGGGAGAAAGAGGCAGACGTTCTGGCCTTTGCTTCCCTGGTAGCCCAGAGGCGGATATTACTATCATGGAGGGACTCAAAGCCCCCGAAGTTGGAGACCTGGCTAACTGACATGGCTAGCTTTCTCTGTCTGGAGAAAATTAAGTTCGCCTTGAGAGGGTCACTTAGGGTTCGCCCGGAGGTGGCAACCGTTCATCGACTTCTTCACGGAAAATTAATCATCAGCAAAGGGGAGGGGGGCTTGGTTAGTGTAGATTAAGGGGTTAATTAATGGTGGGACCTGTTGAGGGAGGTAGTATTTGCACTATGTTTATATTTTCATGTACATTCTTTATATTGCTGCTGTTACAATGTCAAAAAATACCTCGATAAAATGTTTATTAAAAAAAAAGTTGTTTATAACTTTTTTTTAAATGTAGCTCTAGCTGCAAGTGTTCTTGTGATATAAATCAGGCCACCCGACAAGAACATTACAACAGGCAGCTGCCAGGCACGGTCCAGGCAAATCAGCTGGTGGGGCCGTCATTACTGATGTGAAGCCCGTGGGGCATCATCACCGGCCCTAATTGGTGTTAGCTACCGGTCGCAGTCTCGTCGGGTCGACTGTCGGGAAGCACCCGGGAATTCCTGCTTGCTACCACACTTAGAAACATTTACGGTAGATCGCATTCTTGATGTAAAAAAAGTAGAATACATTAAAACCCCGGTATTAGGAACTCAATATGAGATAAGGTGTCCCGAGATTAAGTCAGAGGTTGTGTGTTGGAATAACAATGAAATAAGTAGAGTGGAGTCAGCAAGGAGCACTGAGTAACTGTTCTCCAAGTTCCAATACCGGGATAATGGGTTAGGTTTAGAAGTTATTTAGTGGTGGAGTATCAATAGCTGCTCTAATGATTGATAGGTTCATGGGAATAAGGGTGCAAGAGGTGCCCAGAATGCATTGCAGGATCAGAAAGATGATGGCAAATAGAAGTCTTTCTTCTGGGCCAGCAAGTGACATCTCAGAAAAATGTAGCCTAAGACGGATGTGCGTGCCTCTGACGAGCAGTGCATTTTACATTCCATTATCTCCAATTTGAATACGTTCTCATAATTATTCCGTAAATCTGAAAGATGTCTGTAATTCTGTCACCTCCTCAGACGGACTGGTTCTCAACATACCGGCTAGCCCAGATTCAGCAAACGATGTGTGTGGCAGGCAGCTACTGATTGTTAAAATCAACATCCAAAACCCACTTCCTTTCTGCCTTCAGCTGAATGGTGCCAAATGATTTCTACCTGCTGAGTGCTTCCGGTGCTTTCTGTTTTCATTTCATATTTTGCTCTTTCTTTAAAAGTGCAAAGGACAAGATTGTGCAGCTGTTGAGAAGGATTGTTAGCCTGATTTTCTTTTTTTTTTAAATAGTAATTTCAATAGAACAGCCGGAGGCTTTTCACTCTCAGCATCCATTGCAGACCTGGAGAAAAAGAGTTTGTTTAAGTTTCTGAAGCTACCTTAATTCTTGTCCTCTGCCTCTTCCACATTATCCAATCTGAGGCTTAATCATAATGAATAACAGATTACAGCCATGTAGAATCATAAAATTTACAGTGCAGAAGGAGGCCATTCAGCCCATCGAGTCTGCACTCGTCCTTGGAAACAGCACCCGACTTAAGTCCACGCCTCACCCTATCCCTGTAACCCAGTAAACCCACCTAATCTTTTTGGACATGCTCCACCTAACCCGCACATCTTTGGACTGTGGGAGGAAACCAGAGCAACTGGAGGAAATCCACGCAGACATGGGGAGAACGTGCAGACTCCGCACAGACAGTGACCCAAGCTGGGAATCGAACTTGGGACCCTAGAGCTGTGAAGCAATAGCGCGAACCACTGTGCTACTCTCTCGAACTTGCTCTACAATTCAGTATCATGCTGCTCTACATCAACTCCATTTCCCCACACTATCCCATATCACTTGATTCCCGGAGAGGCCCACCAAAAATAGAATGTCCAAAAATAGATACAGTCCTAATATTTCTCTGGATATTTGTCTGGAATATAGTCAATGATGGATTATCTATGTACCTCCTGGAGCAGAGAACTTTAAAGAGTCAGCACCCTCTGAGTGAAGAGGTTTCTCATCCACTCAGCTTTCACCGGCTGATCTCATACTGGAAGGCTACCCTCTAGTTCGAGATTCCCCAGCCAGATGCAAAATGTTATACACTTCAATGAGATCACCTCTCACTCTTCTAAACTCAAATTAAGTTGGCTATTTCTATTCAATCAAATGCTTGATGGTTACTGTGAACTTCTCGATCTTCTGGGCCAAGATAAAAAAGGCTGGAGACCTGGCCCCATAGGTTTCGGCCTCCCTTTTTACTCATTTGCACTTGAAAGCTGGAAATACAAGAGAGAAATATTAGGACTGTATCTATTTTTGGACATTCTATTTTTGGTGGCACTTAATGTTCCCCCTTCAGTGGAGTGAAATCTATGATTCTTAATGATATTCACGAGAACATTGATGAAGTGACTCGGGGAATATACGATTTCCAGAGAAGTTCCTGCTTATTACTGCATTAACACAATTGTCTCTTTATCACAGTCAGTGATTGTATTTTCCACAGCATTGAGCATCCAGCCCAACAGTGGGCGGCACGGTAGCACTGTTGCTTCACAGCTCCAGGGTCCCAGGTTCGATTCCCGGCTTGGGTCACACACTCTGCGGAGTCTGCACGTTCTCCCCGTGTCTGAGTGGGTTTCCTCCGGGTGCTCAGATTTCCTCCCACAAGTCCCAAAAAACATGCTGTTAGGTGAATTGGACATTCTAAATTCTCCCTCTGTGTACCCGAACAGGCGCCGGAATGTGGCGACTAGGGGCTTTTCACAGTAACTTCATTGCAGTGTTAATGTAAGCCTACTTGTGACAATAAAAGATGATTATTAAACAGTTCACTGGTTTTGCCACAAGGGGGCAGTAACTCTCTCGGCCTCAGATGCTCCACTGAAAGGGCCAAAATGTGTCTCATTCTAGATCACAAGATTGAGAGGGACAAAGTTCACTGGACTTTTCTGATCCAAACGGTCACCAAATGCAAAGGAATTTTCCAAAAATGTGGTTGTCGATCCACTTTTGTGAAGAAACACTTTTAGTCACTTGCATAAAATAGTCCAACTGGGGAGGGTGGGCGTGCAACAAATCCCTCATTTTGGGCAACCTCAGAAACTGCTCCATGAGGGCCAACAACAGGAGTTCTGAAAAACATTGTTTGACCTCGTTCTTCCGTTCAGTGGGCTGCTGTGCTTTGCTGGCAGTTTTGATTGTGAATGATTAACTGCAAGTGCCTGCGCTTTACTGGCAGAACTGTTCATTTTACTTTTCAATCGTATCCTATTGGGGTTGCTAATAAATCTCAGCAGGAGCTCAACATTTGAAAGGTGGAGGCTGGGGTGGGGGAGGGGTGGGTGGGGGGTGTTGGCAATCTACCCCAGTACGAGAGGGAGGTGGAAGGGAAGAAATAGTAAAGCTTCGACAAAGAGTCATCAGACTCGAAACGTTAGCTCTTTTCTCTCCTTACAGACTTGCTGAGATTTTCCAGCATTTTCTCTTTTGTTACCCATCTTTCAATGCTCGAAGGTGCCCAAATAGAAAAATAAATAGGTTTTCAACAAGCTAATAAATAGGCCCCACTTTTCAGGTTTTAGAAGTCTATGATTATTCTTTTAATAGGGGCTGGTTAATGAGGGGCTGGTTTAGCACAGGGCCAAAGAGCTGGCTTTGAAAGCAGACCAAGGCAGGCCAGCAGCACGGTTCAATTCCTGTACCTGCCTCTCCGAACAGGCGCCGGAATGTGACAACTAGGGGCTTTTCACAGTAACCCCATTTGAAGCCTACTTGTGACAATAAGCGATTTTCACTTCATTTCATTTTATTTCATTCATTAATAGGATACAGCCAACTCAACTGGCAAGATTATTCGATTATTCAGCACCAATTTTAATAGGGCAGGTCATGGAATTGTGTTATTAGCGTTGGCAAAGTTTATAGCATAGTTCTGTGGGTAACACTGTGATCCAGACTAACGGAGGTAATTGTTGTCTTTGTGACATTTTCCCTAGCAGCCGGTTGACATTGGAGTATCCAATGCATTTTTAATATAAAATCAATTCTATATCTATGCATTCTATTGTATTCCAGAATAAATTATCTTGAGCTCTGAACATCACCAGGTCTGGGCAACATATGCCAGCCTTGCCAGTGGTGCCTTCACCCCATCACAGAATATTAGGGGGGGGGGGGGGAATCAATTATGCATTGCTCCTCAGATGATCAGGTTTTGTTAGACCATGTCAGCTTTTTAACACAGGTAATCAACTTTTCCAAACTTTATGTTTTGAGCTGTGCTCCGCCTCACTACAGGAGGGACATGAGATCTGTCTGATTCTGGTCAGGGGCTGATTTAGCTCACTGGGCTAAATCGCTGGCTTTTAAAGCAGACCAAGCAGGCCAGCAGCACGGTTCGATTCCCGTATCAGCCTCCCCGGACAGGCGCCGGAATGTGGCGACTAGGGGCTTTTCACAGTAACTTCATTGAAGCCTACTCGTGACAATAAGCGATTTTCATTTTTTCATTTCATTTCATTCGTTTGATTCAAGTGCAGAGGTAATTTCTCAATGAAACAATACACACCGGGCAGCACGGTGGCACAGTGGTTAGCACTGCTGCCGACAGCGCTGAGGACCCGGCTTCAAATCCCGGCCCTGGGTCATTGTCCATGAGGAGTTTGCACATTCTCCCCGTGTCTATGTGGGTTTCGCCCCCACAACCCAAAGATGTGCAGGTTAGGTGGATTGGCCACGCTAAATTGCCCCTTAATTAGAAAAAAAAAATAGGGTACTCTTAAAAAGAAATTTAAAACGATATGCACTATCAACATCCTGAGGGCTACTATTACTTAGAAACTCAACTGGACCAGTCATATAATGTAGCTACATGAGCAGGTCAGAGGCTTGGAATCCTGCGGCGAGTAACTCACGTCCTGACTACCAAACCCTGTCCACCATCTACAAGGCACAAATCAGGAGTGTAATGGAATAGTCCCCACTTGCCTGGATAAGTGAAGCTCCAGCAACACTCAAGAAGTTTGACATCATTCAGGACAAGGCAGCCCACTTGATTGACACCTCATCCATAAACATTCACTCCCCTCACCACCGCTCAGTGGCAGCTGTGTGTACCATCTTCAAGATGTACTGCAGAAACTGACCAAGCTTCCTTCGGAAGCACCTTCCAAACCCACGGCCATGGCCCTCTAGAAGAACAAGGGCAGCAGACAAGCAGGAACACCACCACCTGCCCCCACCCCCCACATCACTCATCATCCTGACTTGGAAATGTATCGCCGTTCCTTCACTGTCGCTGGGTCAAAACCCTGGAAGTCTCTTCCCCAACAGCACTGTGGGTGTACCTACACCACATGGACTGAAGGCAACTCACCACCACCTTCTCAGGGGAAATGGGGATGGGTAATAAATGCTGGCCTAACCAGCGAAGCCCATAACTGTGAAAGAATATAAAAAACTGACAGGTTTATAACGGGATTGTGATATTAGTGCAATTTGGTTACATTTTTCTATTTGGTATTGATTCATTCCAATAGTCCAGTCAATAAATCTGCGTCAACCATTAAAAATAAACACTGAAATTCTGTATAAAATCAATGAAAAGATGCAAATTCAAATGCAGGTGAATGCTTTATACTGAATGTGCTTTACATTTGGGAAATTAATACTGACAGATGGATCAACTGCAAAGTAATTAATGGTACCAGATGCTTCCTTGATAATCAATAATAGTTGATTTATTTAGGAATGCCTAAATTAACATGACTATAGCTTCCTCAATGGCCAAAAAGGGGAAGTAGCGGAGTGGAGAGGGGGCACAGCGGGGTGTAACAGGGGGTAGCGGGGTGGAGAGGGGGGTAGTGGGGGAGAGGGGGGGTGGATGAGGGGGTGGAGAGGGCGGGGCGGAGAGGGGGGTGGAGAGGGGGGGTAGGGGGTGGAGAGGGGGGGTAGGGGGTGGGAGAGGGGGGGTAGTGGGGTGGAAGGGGGTGGATGGAGGGGGGTGGATGAGGGGGGGGCGGAGAAGGGGGAGGGGGGCGGGGGGCGGAGAGGGGAGGGGGCGGGGGGGGCGGAGAGGGGAGGGCAGGATTGGCGGAGAGGGGAGGGGAGGGGGGGAGAGGGAGGGGAGGAGGGGGGGCGGAGAGGGGAGGGGGGGAGAGGGGGGGGCGGAGAGGGGGGGGTGGCGAGAGGGGGGCGGGGAGGGAGGGGGCGAGGGGGGGGCGGAGAGGGGGGGGCGGGAGGAGGGGGGGGGTGGGGGGGGGAGGGGGGGGGGAGAGGGGGGTGGGAGAGGGGGGGGGGGGCAGAGGGGGGTGCGGAGAGGGGGGGGCGGGAGGGTGAGGGGGGGCTGGGGGCGGAGGGGGGGGTCGGAGGGGAGGGGGGTGGAGGGGGGGGAGAGGGGGGGAGGGGTGGGGGAGGGGGTCGGGGAGAGGGGGGGGGGGAGGGGGGGGGGGGAGGAGGGGGGTGGGGGGGGGTGGTGGAGGGGGGGGGCGGAGGGGGGTGAGGGGGGTGAGAGGGGGGTGGAGGGGGGCGGAGAGGGGGTGGGGGTGGAGGGGGGGGGGGGTGTGGAGTGGGTTGAGGTTGCTATCTGGGTGGGGGGGGGGGTAGTGGGGTGGAGAGGGAGGGTGGAGAGGGAGGGTAGAGGTCCTTAGAGAGGTGGTGAGAGCGTTACCGTTATACCATTTACAGTTCTGATAAAAGTTGAGGAAAATGAATGAAAGATTAACTCTGCTTTTCTCTAAACTGATGCTCTCTGACCTGAACATTCCCAGCCTTTGCTGATTATATTTCACATTTCCACCATCCCCAGTATTTTATCTTCATTTATCTGGTGGAACGTGGAGCTTTGAGCGAAGTTCTGAACTGATGTCCATGATTAGAGATTTATCTCTGCGCACTACTGCCAGATGCTGTTGATGATGGTTCTATAGATGCAAGATTGATAAATCTTTATATTATGGCAGTGTGCAGTAGCAAAAACTATTATAAGGTGTTTTTTTTAACCCCACTCCTTCACAAGCTTAAGCCATCAATGGAAGACGGGGAAGGTAACTTCCTGAAAAGCTAAAAGAAAAATAGATTTATGGTCTATAAAATCTAACGATTCTTTCATTTCTTTTTTGGAAAATATTATGAAAACATCCTGCTATCTATTTCAGAGCCGGCATCATGAGTTGCTTCAACTTCTCCAGATCACATTTCACCATTATGAAAGCTCGATTCTGCTTTTTCTGGAGATTGAGCGTATCTAGGACCATCATCCCTCTGGTCAGTTCTCCCTGTAACTCCACACTCACTCCGCATTGCATGTATTCAGTAACAACACTCCCATCAATAGCAGCGGCCACTGCAAAAGAATCACAGGAGACAAACCCTTCACGACGATGCACCTCTTTATCGCTTTGCTTGATCTTAGCATATTTCCCGCTGTTTTCCGTTATCGCCTTCATGAAGCAAGCCTTCTCAGTGCCTTGATTTATCCACTCGTGGAAAAATTCCTGTTGTAATGGACACAACAGAATCATCAGTTACACACTTCCAGGAACCCCTCTCACTGACACTACTGTATGGCAAGGTTACCATTGTCAATATCAGAAAGAACATAACGGACTGTAGCAGAGCGGATCATAGACACTCTTCTTTTTAAAAAAATGTAGAGTGTCCAATTCATTTTTTCCAATTAAGGAGCAATGTAGCGTGGCTAATCCATCTACCCTGTACATCTTTGGGTTGTGGGGGTGAAACCCACGCAAACACGGGGAGAATGGGGCCTGGTTTAGCTCACTGCGCTAAATCGCTGGCTTTTAAAGCAGACCAAGCAGGCCAGCAGCACGGTTCGATTCCCGTACCAGCCTCCCCGGACAGGTGCCGGAATGTGGCAACTAGGGGCTTTTCACAGTAACTTCATTGAAGCCTACTCGTGACAATAAGCGATTTTCATTTTTTTTCATTTCATGTGCAAACTCCACATGGACAGTGATCCAGAGCCGGGATCGAACCCGGGTCCTCGGTGCCGTGAATGATAGAGACTTTTGACTGTGAACATTATCAGTGATGATATTCACCCACAATATCAGATCACTCATAACAGTGGGCAGACTGGTAGCATAGTTGCTTCACAGCTCCAGGGTCCCAGGTTCGATTCCCAGCTTGGATCACTGTCTGTGCAGAGTCTGCACGTTCTCCCCGTGTCTGCGTGGGTTTCCTCCGGGTGCTCCAGTTTCCTCCCACAGTTCAAAGATGTGCAGGTTAGGTGAATTGGCCATGATAAATTGCCCTTAAGTGTTCAAAAAAAAAATGTTAGATGGGGTTACTGAGGTACGAGGATAGGGTAGAGGCACGGACTTAAGTCGGGTAAGTCGGGTGCTCTTTCCAATAGCTGGTGCATGTCATGATATGCAAACATGCAACCAATTAACACTCAGAATAGGACACAACCAATGGGCAGTCAGGACACTCAGAGGTGGCATCGCCACAAGGGGGCATGGCATAAAGACTAGAAAATGGATGAGGCATTCACACCCTGTCTCTTTCCACAGACAGACATCTAGAGAGCTAGAAGGGTTGATCAGCAGCATCACACCCCAGCACGTGGCTTAGAGCAAGCTGGCACAGTTAGACTGAGTTACTACAGTTAGATTAGCAGAGAGTTGAACTCATTTGAGAACTGTGTTAATAGTCCAATAAACACGTTGAACTCATTTCAGAGTATGGAGCATCCTTTAGTTAAGATTGCATCAAGTGAACAGGTGTCAACCTTCCCACTCCTACCGCCAAGGGGGATTCAGGACAGGGTAGTTTCCAGAGGGTGGGTAGGAGAAGGGAGCGTCTCAGACATTTCTAAGGAGCTTATGGGGTCAGAGGAGATGCAGACCGAGGAGCTGGGAGGTGAGATAGAGGATGGTCTATGGGCGGACACGTTGAGTAGAGTCAACACGTCCGCAACATGCGCCAGGCTCAGCCTTTAAGGTTGTTCATTGGGCTCACATGACAGTGGCCCGGATGAGCAGATTCTTTGGGGTGGAGGACTGGTGTGCAAAATGTGCGGGAGGACCGGCAAACCATGTCCACATGTTTTGGACATGTCCAAAGCTTAGGAGATTTTGGCAGAGGTTTGCGGACGTCATGTCCACGGTGTTAAAAACAAGGGTGGCGCTGAGTCCAGAGGTGGCAATTTTCGGGGTGTCAGAAGACCCGGGAATCCAGGAGGAGAGAGGCAGACATTCTGGCCTTTGCTTCCCTGGTAGCCCAGAGACGGATACTATTAGCTTGGAGGGACTCAAAGCCCCCGAAGTCGGAGACCTGGCTAGCTGACATGGCTAGCTTTCTCTGTTTGGAGAAAATCAAGTTCGCCTTGAGAGGGTCACTGTTAGGGTTCACCCGGAGGTGGCAACCATTCGTCGGCTTCTTTGCAGGAAATTAATCGTCAGCGGATTGGGGGGGGGGGGGGGGGGGGGGGGGAGTAGTTTAGAGTAGGGGGTCAATAATGATGGGACCTGTACGAGAGGTAAATGGCTTTTGCACTTTGTTTATGATTTCATGTATATTGTTTATTTTGTTGTTGTTACTATACCAAAAATACCTCAATAAAATGTTTATTAAAAAAAGACTGCATCAAATAGCAGCCTGTGTTATCTGAAGCAGCATAACGCAACAGTGCAGACTCGATGAACCGAATGGCCTCCTTCTGCACTGTAAATTCAATTTACATTCTATAGTTTCACTCTTAAAATGTAAAACCTCCAGCTTGATTCCCTCACATTTTGACAGTATACAGTGACTGTTTAAAATTATTTTGATAAATTATTTAAACATGAAAGAACATAACATAATAAAAATCTGCCCTATTCATAATTGTTGCTTTCCCCTATTTGCAAAGAAATTCTAGTGTCATATATGCCTTACAAGGAGCATATTCTTGTCAAAGTCCACATTTGAAAACATATGACAAAGCAACAATTAATTGTAGCTATATAATTAGAGCAAGGCCAATTTCAAGGGTATTAGGCGGGAACCTTCAAAAGTTGATTGGGGTGCCTATTTGCAGACAAAGGGGCAGCTGGTAAGTGGCAGTCTTTCAAAAAAATGTTAACTGGGCTTCAGGGTGAGCACATGTCTCTTTGAGTGAAGGGTAAGGCTGGTAAAAGGAGGGAACCCTGGATAACTCGGGATATTATGGCGGTATGGTAGCACAGTGCTTAGCATTGTTGTTTCACAGCGCCAGGGTCTCGGGTTCAATTCCCGGCTTGGATCACTGTCTATGCGGAGTTTGCACATTCTCCCTGTGTCTGCGTGGGTTTCCTTCGGGTGCTCCGATTTCCTCCCACAAGTCCCGAAAGATGTGCTGTTAGGTGAATTGGATGTTCTAAATTGCCCCTCTGTGTATCCGAACAGGCACCGGAAGGTGGCAACTAGGGGCTTTTCACAGTAACCTCATCACAGTGTTAATGTAAGCCTACTTATGACAATAATAAAGATTATTATTGTTATATTATTGAGGCCATGGTCAAAAGGAAGAAGGAGGCATATGACATGCTTAGGCAGCTGGGATCAAGTGGATCCCTTGAAGAGTATAGGGCTTGTCGGAGTTGAGTTAAGAGAGAAATCAGGAGGGCAAAAAGGAGGACATGAGATTGTCTTGGCAGATAAGGCAAAGGAAAATCCAAAGAGCTTTTACAAATACATAAAGGGTAAAAGGGTGACTAGGGAGAGGGTAGGGCCTCTTAAGGATACACAAGGTCATCTATATGCAGATCCACAAGGGGTGGGAGAGGGGAGAGGTCCTAAATGAATATTTTTCATCAGTATTTACTGTTGCGGAAGGCACGAATGGGAAATAAAAAGTGATGGCTTGAGGAGTGTACATATTACAGAGAAGGAGGGGCTGGAGGTATTAAAGCCCATAAAGATAGTTAAATCCCCGGGACCTGATGAAATGTATCCCAGGATGTTGTGGGAGGCTAAGAAGGAAATTGCCGACCCCCTAGTTGAGATATTTGAACCATCGACAGCCACAGGCGAGGTGCCTGATGATTGGAGGGTAGCCCTTGTTGTGCCCTTGTTTAAGAAGGGCTGTAGGGATAAGCCTAGGAACTACAGACCGGTGAGCCTTACTTCTGTGGTCGGTAAATTGTTAGAAGGTGTTCTGAGGGACAGGATCTACAGGCATTTACATAGGCATGTGCTAATTAGGGAAAGTCAGCGTGGCTTTGTAAGGGGAAAGTCCCGAATTTGATTGAGTTTTTTGATGGGGTAACCAAGAAGGTAGATGAGGGCAGTGCAGTAGACGTTGTCTACATGGACTTGAGCAAGGCCTTTGACAAGGTACCGCATGATAGGTTGTTGCAAAAAGTTAAATCTCACGGAATCCAGGGTGAGGTAACCAATTGGATACAAAATTGGCTTGGCGACCGAAGCTAAAGGGTGATTGTGGAGGGTTGTTTTTCAAGCTGGGAGCCTGTGCCCAGCGGTGTGCCTCAGGGATTGGTGCTAGATCCACTGTTATTTGTTATATATATTAATGATTTGGATGAGAATGTAGGAGGCATGGTTAGCACGTTTTGAAGATGACACCAAGATTGGTGGCGTAGTGGATAGTGAAGAAGGTTATATAAGATTGCAATAGGATGTTGACCAATTGGGTCAGTTTAATTTGGATAAATGTGAGGTGATACAGGAAGATTACAATGAATTTTTTAAAAAACTTTCTCCTGCGTCAGCCCCCTTTTGCAGGAGGAGGCGGTTCTGCATGAGTGATTCTGCGCATGAGTACCAATGAGTGGGGGTGCATCTGCAGTGCGCCCGCATTCTATTATATAGTCGCGGCCATCATTTTCAAAGCCACTCGCAGCCAGCATTGTCGAATTTGTGCGATCGGGAATGCCGCGACCAACAGCTCCGCAACCCTCCCGACACCCGTCCACGACCCACCCGCGAGTCGCGAATCCCACTTTGAAAATGCCTGCCTTAGATGATACAGCAAGACATTGCCTGAGAGACATCAACAAGAATTGGACAACATTCAGCATTGGGCTCATAAGTGGGAAGTCACATTCATGCCGCACAATTACTAGGCAAGGGTTTTCTCCAACATGAGAGAGTCCAACCACCTCCGCTTGACGTTCAGAGAGATTACCATCGCCACGTTCCCCCATCGCTAACATCATGTAGTGTAGGAGGTGGGGCTACTACTGACCAGAACTCAATAGGTACACTGTAAATACTGGAACAAGTCAGAGCGGACTATTCCACAGCTATTGTTTTAGTTTCCCAAAACATTGCCACCAGCTACAAGACACAAATCAGGATTACACCCCATTTGGAAATACTCTCCATTTACCTGCAGGGGTGCAGATGCAACAACATTCAAGAAACACCATTCAGGACAGGGTCAACAACCTCTTTGAACCAAAGAGCCAATTCAAAAGAATTGCCCAAAGGAAAAAGTATTGTGAGTTGCAAGAGTAAAATAAACAATGGAGTAAAGGCATATAGCAAAAGAGGAAATAAAATATTTATTGAGAATCTAAGTTTTAGAACATAGAACAGTACAGCACAGAACAGGCCCTTCGGCCCTCGATGTTGTGCCGAGCAATGATCACCCTACTCAAACCCACGTATCCACCCTATACACGTAACCCAACAAGCCCCCCCCCCCTTAACCTTACATTTTAGGACACTATGGGCAATTTAGCATGGCCAATCCACCTAACCCGCACATCTTTGGACTGTGGGAGGAAACCGGAGCACCCGGAGGAAACCCATGCACACACGGGGAGGACGTGCAGACTCCGCACAGACAGTGACCCAGCCGGGAATCGAACCTGGGACCCTGGAGCTGTGAAGCATTTATGCTAACCACCATGCTACCGTGCTGACCCATATTCAGTTAGTGATGCTATAAAAAGTTATTTGCTTTAACTTCTCTCTGCCATTTATAAGATTGACTGCCGTCACTACTGAATTTCATGTAAATTCAATCTTGGATACAGGCAACAATCCAGTTTCTACATTCCAGGAATTGGTAAAGCCATTGTTTTTGTTTTCAAAATTGATTCTTGATGCTACCCAAATCTTCAGTGTGCAGTTCTGGTCAGGGGCCAGGTATCTCAGGGGCCACAGTGGAGATTCACCAGGTTGTTGGAGCATCGGAGTTATAAGGAGAGACTGGATAGGCTTGGGTTATCTTTTTTAGAGCAGAGAAGGCTGAGTAGGGATATTATCGAGGTTGTAAGGTTGTGAGGGGTTTGGACAGGATAAATAGGAAGCAGCTGTTCCTCTTGGTTGACGGGTCATCACAAAGGGATATCGTTTTAAGGTGAGGGGCAGGAGATTACAAGGGGATTTGAGAATTCTTTTTCACTCAGAGGGTGGTGAGAATATGGAATGTGCTGCCTGGAAAGGTAATGGAGGCTGGAAACCTCACAACCTTCAAAAAGCACTTGGATTAGCTCTTGAAATACCATCACATTCAAGGATATGGGAAGTGCTGGTAAGGGGGATTCGAGTGAGATTAGGGTAGTTATTGTTGGTGCAGACTTGATGGGCCAAAAGGCTTTTTCTGCCCTGCTATGACACCTGCTAGGCCTGCGAACAAATCTTCAATCAATAGTGGCGAGTATTGATCTATGCATAGAATTGGATTGATTGTTGTCTTGAAATCTAAGGGTTCTAAGACTCCTGTTTCTACAAGTCTCAATAGTTCCACTTCAACCTTTGGATGTATTGCATAGGATACAGTTCTAGTGTTGAGACATTACGGTTGGTTATTTTCCTTAATCTTCAGGAACACATGCGCGTCATTCATGGACCCCAGTGTGTCTTCAAAAACATTACTGGATTTTTCCATTATGGTCTGTAAGTCTGACTGTAAATCAACGAAGACGTTGACAGCTCTCCAATTCAGTTTAATCCTTTCCAGCCAAGAACAGCCAAAGAGAGCTGGAAAACTTCCTCGCACCACGTGGAATGTTTGTTCACTTATTTCAACCTGCACTGTGATGTAACCTCTTAGTGCTACTATCTCTTCAGCATAGGTCCTCAAGATCACATCTGCTTGTTTTAAGGCAGATGATTGAGTTTCTGTTCATCGATGGTCTCCAGAATTAGGGTGACGGGAGCCCCATATTGACCTCCATCATAATAGGGTGTCCATTCAACTATGGCACTACCCAAAAACTGTGCGACTCACCTTGGACTATAGCACGTTTAATTCTTCACAAGAATGAATTGTTTGAGTTTCATTGTGGTTGTTATTCTTTTCTTTCACATTATGAATTTTCTTAGTTGAATTCAGTTCGACTCTTCCTTTGAATGAGTTCTGTGAAGTGTTCTCTGGAGAAGTTATTTTACTCCAGCAAGCTCTTATTGTGTGGCCATTGCTGCCACAAATTTTACATTGGCTAGCTTTACATTGCTCCAGCAATCAGCCTGTGATTCGCCCGTTTTTGCACAGCGATGACACACATGTTGCTGGGTAGACTTCTTCTGATCAGCAGCCAGTTTATGGATTCTGCTGCTTGCTCCGAGCTCAGAAGGCTCCTTAACCGGGAGCTTCATTGAAACAGTGACATTGAATGCAGTCTTCAAACTTAGACCACATTCCGTTAACAACCTTCTTTGAATGGCCTCATTTTACAAACGCACACCAAACGATCTCTAATTGTGTCATCTAACAAATTGGCAAAATCACAAAATTCTGCAAGTCGCTTGAGGGTTGCAACGAACTCCGCAATATTTTCACCTTCTAATTCCTTCGATGGTAATGAAACATCTCCGCAATAGTCAACTGCTTTGGTGAATAATGACCTTCTAATATTTTCACCAGTTCTTGATACGTCTCATCTCTGGTTTCCTAACAAATTAAAATGTTTGCTTCCTATTGGACTTAAGGATACAAAGACGTTAATCTCTTCCGAGAGTGGTTTCAGATTTCCAGTGATGTTGGGGCCTGAAATGGATACATGTGAATGTTGCGCCACTTTACCATGTCTCCATGGTTTTATCTTCTTCTCCCTCATTCTCGAGTTTATCCACTTATTGTCTTTTCTGGTATAAATGGAGGCACCAAGATTAATGACTAAGCTGAGCTAACTGTGTTGCATTTCTCTTGTCTTTTTTCTATATTTATGTATGTTAAGTATTTATACTGTGCTGTACGTTTTGAGGATTTTGTTGCGTTATTTGTAAAAATAGAAAAACTCCAATGAAAATGTTAAAAAATAATTTGTTCTCTAAAATGCTGCTCGCTTTTCGCATCCAAAACACCACTGTAAAATAACCCTACAGGAGCAGAAATATGGATTATTAAATGTTATCTCACTGTTACAAATTGGTAATATAAACACCATTAAATTGGAACTCCGGATGAGATGTTACAGACCCACATACAGCTCCAGAGTCATAGGTTGCCAACGCCCGATTGGGGGTAAGGTAGTCTTCTTGATCAGTACCTCATCCAGCAGACTTCAAATTCACTCCCACCATCATCGGCACACTGTGACAGCAAAGTGTCCCATCTATGATGCTCTGCTAAAACTAGACAACACTCTGATGTTGCAGCTCCCAAACCCATGATCTTCTCATTGAAGGGTGATTTATCGCAAATCTACTGGGACATTGTAAACTCTAGATCAACCTCCAGGTCACACCATCCTGACTTGAACATCTATCGCTGTTGCTGAGAATCTTGGAACACCAAACATGCGGAGGGCGCCCTCACCACATGACCTCTAACTCCAGAAGAACCACCTACCAGGCCTCCCTCTGGGCAACTGAGCATGTGCAACAAATACCAGCCTTGCCAATGAAGCCTGCTTCCTGTGAAATAACTTTAAAAAAAATTAAATTCACCAGAAATAAAAGTGTAAAATAGTGCAAGTGCATCTACCATTTTTGACTTTGTGAAATGAAAATGAAAATAGCTTATTGTCACGAGTAGGCTTCAATGAAGTTACTGTGAAAAGCCCCTAGTCGCCACATTCCGGTGCCTGGAATATAATTACAGGATGTAATGATACATCCTGAATATCTTACCCAAGGCAGGAAATGACGTTTGGCGTACTCCCATGTGGCTATATAGATCGGACACGCGAACTGATTCAGAACAATGGACGCTGCTTCTGGGTCTGATACAAAGTTAAATTCCCCACAGATCGTTGTATTCCCTCGGCCTGAAAATAAAGGAAAATATTCATCAGCCCCATTCCAGTCAAAATCTTCAGACTTCTGAACAATCGACAGAAAATCCAAACCAAACAGCAGAACATTTACCAAGCGCAGCTGGACAAAGAGATTGCAAAAAATAAATTCCAATATTTGGCCCATGGTTTTGTTGTTGGTGCCTGCCAATCACCCTTTTGAAGTGACCTTGATGCAGTGAAAGTCCTGTTTACTCAACAATAACAAGAGGATTCACTGTTCGCCTCGACCACCCTGTCTCACGTTGCTTTGCACATCAGTTCATAGGGAGTGAGCCCAGGAGCGGACATTTTAGTATTAATGAAATACTAATTGTCAGAAGGATGTTGAGTCAAAAGAGCAGTAACACAATAAATGTTACGTTAATGAAAATATTTATCTTGCACCATATGTGCAATCTATCATTGGAATGAAAAAATACATTTTTCAGTAAATCCTGGTAGGACACAATTGTGTTTGACCATCTGCCCAGCATTTTTGAACAACAAAAACATGTTTAGATTGGCTCGGCAATGCTCATTGTTGAATAACAGGCTTGCTGAATAAAAAAACCACACGTACCTTCCATGTTTCCTCCCATGATATACAAATGCTTCAGTTTTGTAGAGAATGTAGGATCCATTTTAATTGCCAGAGCTACATTGGTCAGAGGACCAACTGCCACAAGAGAGATCTGCAAGATAATAGCAATGTTACTTTACATAGGAACAGAATGATTTTAAAATCTCACAGTGGACAAGTGAAGCTTAAACGTATGGCCTTGCAGATTATAATTGCAACAATCGCAATTCACAAAGGATCAATTTGTATTCAGAGTCATTTGTCACAAGCTTATCTCCAGCCCTGGAATCTGAACTTGCTTGACCTTGTTGATGAAGCTAAACTGGGTCTGTGCCATTAAGGTATTGGATTTTAAGAAGGGCACTTGACCAATTATGTTCAACTGTCCATAAACTCATGTCCGTTAGGTGGACCCATGCCCCTGTGCTGGCAGCAAATCGCTTTTTACTGGGCGTGAATGCCATCGCCTGAATCAATCTGTCCTCCCACATGGGCATGGCTGCAGAGGTCAGATATGACACTCCTGTGAAGCACCTTGGAATGATTTTACAACATTAAAAAGGTGTTATATAAATGCAAGCTTGCTGTCAAAAATGGGGCTAAAATTATTTTTAAAAGTTTGGTTCAGATAAATTTCACAAAGTTTTGCAATACACAAATTGATCAAATGTCAAAAGGTTGATCTGTTTTGGCAGTTCACATTGCGAACTATACATACCTCTATAAAGGACAATTAAAATGTCAAAATAAGCACACAAAATATAGATTTGACAGGAATTTATTTGGCTAAAGAATCTCCATAAATTGCCTGTCAAAAAGTTGGTAATGAGCCCTGTGCCACTCACTGATAAAATCTAACTACATTCATAGGCTCATATTTGGTCACAATCTGAAATGTTGAAAAGAGTGATTTGCCTGTGTCTTCATTGAGCAAACTACTCAATGAAGCGATAGCAACCCGAGTCACTTCAGTTTAATCACATTAATGCAGCTAAATTACTCACATTTCAAGATGGAGTGAGGAAGTCCACTGAGCCAGCTTCTATTGGATTAGTTACAGGATCAGAACGCACACTAAGATTCTCTTTGAGCATGAACTTTCTCTTTTACAATCGCGTGTGTAGCTCACCTGACCAGTGTGTTCAGTGACTATTCGGATCATGGCAGTCACAGCATGCTCAGTTTGTACGTGTTCCAATCCTGGGGCATTAGGGTCCGGAACATCTCCCAGCCCATCCTTTCCGTGGTAATCTGAAGCATTCAAAGTCTGTCCAAGGAGGGAGCGACAGGCACCCCGGAACACAGGGATCTGTGACAGGGAAACGTCTTTAAATAATTCCATATTTGATCTGACTGAACTTAGTGCATAAAAAGTTGCAAATTATAGTTTGAGCTTTTGTTCAGGTGAACTTTGAAAATCCCACAGAAGGGTAGTGAGTTGAGTGAATATTCGGCTCAACAACTTTCCCCCAATCGATATCACAAAAAATATAGGTCAGAAGTGGGGAAGTTTGCAGATGACTGCTCAATGTTCAGCACCATTCGCGACTCCTCAGATAAAGAAGCAGTCCATGTCCAAATGTAGCAAGACCTGACAATATCCAGACTTCAACTGACAAGTGGCAAGTTACATTCGCGCCACACAAATGCCAGGCAATGACCATCTCCTACAAGAGAGGATCTAACCATCGTTCCTTGAGATTCAATGGCACTACCATCACTGAATTCCCTACAATCAACATCCTGGAGGTTATCATTGACCAGAAACTGAACTAGACTAGCCATATCAACACTGTGGTTACCAGGGCAAGTCAAAGGCTAGGAATCCAATGGCAAGTACCTCACTTCCTGACCACCCAAAGCCTGTCCACAATCTACAAGGCACAAGTCAGGAGTATACTGGAACATTCTCTACTTGCCTGGATGAGTGCAGCTCCAACATCAAGATGCTCAACATCAACCAGGATGAGGCATCCCACTTGATTGCTCCTCCTTCCAGAAACATTCAAACCCTCCACTACTGACGAACAGTGGCAGCCGTGCGTACCATCTACAAAATGCACTGCAGTAGCTCACCAAGTTTCCTTAGACCTTCCAAACCCATGACCACTACCGTCTAGAAGGAGATATCTGGGCACCCCACCACCTGGAGGTTCCCCTCTAAGTCACTCACCACTTATATCCTTCACTGTGGCTGGGACAAAATCCTGGAATTATCTCGCTAACAGCAGAGTAGGTGTACCTACACCTCAAGGACTGCAGCGGTTCAAGGCAGCAATTCACCACCAGCTTCTGAAGGACAACTGGGGATGGGCAATAAATGCTGGCATGGCCAGCAACTCCCACATCCCGTAAAAAAATGTTTTTTAAATGATTGCACTAGACAGGGTACAGATGAGATTCACCAGGGTGTTCCCTGGGCTGGAGGGTTTCATCTAGGAAGAGGGGCTGGTTAGGCTGGGAGTGTCCTCCGAGGAGCAGAGAAGGCTGAGAGGGGAACTGATTAAGGTGGACAAAATTATGAGGGACATAGATATGAAGAAATCTTTCCCTTTAGTAGAGGGGCCAATAACCAGGGGCCTTAGATTAACGGTAATGGTAGGAGATTCATCAAGGCCCTGCCTTCACAACCGTGCCCCTCGCCTGAGGTGTGGTGATCCTCAGGTTAAATCACCACCAGTTAGCTCTCCCCCTCAAAGGGGAAAGCAGCCTATGGCCATCTGGGACTATTGCGACTTTACCGTTTACATTCTAAGCCCATTTTCCAGCACATGGCCTTTTATGCTATGGGGTTTCAAGTGCATTCTTCTCGCACTCAGCCACCACTTTGAACTTGGACCGCTAGCTCATCAGCCACTACTGCACTCTCCACAGTTCCCACCAGATTGTCCATTCACCACAGACCTTGCTACCCTTAATAAGATTGTGGATGGTTGCATCACCATCCTGTCTTGGTTGAAATCTGGTAAACGGACCTTTTCAGCCTTACCCCTTATTGAAGCCTCGCCTCCTTACTTGCCTTAACCAAACCCCTGCCTTGGCAATGTGCTCTTTTATAAAATCGCACCATGATTTCTCATTCTACCTCATCTAATACGTTTACTTCCTTTGATGACCTTACTTGCTCGCACTTTTCTGACCTTGTCTCCAGAATGCTTGTTGTGTATCATTGCAGAAACCCCACCTCAAAGTCCACTAAAAATACCCTGCTCACTTTCTCTGCATTTTGCATATGAATTCACTGACTCCCTGTCTTCCCTGAGTCTCTCCCTTCACGTAAACTCTCAGATCCATACTATGACTTAGCTCAGTTGGCTAGACAGCTGGTTCATGATGCAGAGCAAGGCCACCAGCGTGGGTTCAATTCCCGTACCGGCTGAGGTCATTCATGAAGGCCCCAACCTTCACAACCTTGACGCTCGCTTGAGGTGTGGTGATCCTCCCTCAGGTTAATAATCACCAGTCAGCTCTTCCCCCCTCAATGGGGGAAGTAGCCGATGGCCATCTGGGAAACATGTTTTCATGTTGTGAAAATCTGGGACTCACTGCCTGAAAGGGCGGTAGAGGAAGGGCAGGAACTCTCACAGCATTTAAGAAGCATTCAGATGAGCACTTGAAACGCATTAGCATACAAGGCATGTGCTGGAAAATGGGATTAGAATGTTAAAGGTAAGGTCACCATAGTCCCAGATGGCCGTAGGCTGTGGGAACTGTGGAGAGCACAGTAGTAGCTGATGAGCCAGCAGCCCAAGTTCAAAGTGGTGGCTGAGTGAGAGAAGAATGTTAGGCCATTGCCCACCGGATATTCTGCTGAACAACAGTGTGGGAGTGCCACCATTACAAAGTCTTCAGCAGTTCAGGAACAGAGGGAACCCACAGCCACCTTCACGGGTCATTTATTTATTTATTTATTTTTTTAAAATAATTTTTATTGAGAAATTTTGATTTTATACAACAATAACGCACCTTAGTAAAATACCGAAAATAACAATAATATTAACAATCATATACATTCGCCTCATCCCCATGAACAACCCAGCATTTAACAACAACGCAAATTAACACACTATAAAGTTACAGAATAAACACTACAATAAAGCACCCCCCCCCCCCCCCCCCCCCCCCCCGGTTGCTGCTGCTATTGACACAGGTCATTTATTGATGGGCAATAAATGCAGCGTTGCCAACATTGCCCACAGCCCAGGATATTTTAGTTGTTAAATAAAAAAAGTAATATCTTATTATTTCAATTTACAAGGGGTGTTTTTTTTTAAAGTAGTCGGCTTCCTTTTTCAGAATTGTCATCACCCACCTCGGTCCTCTGGCAAACCTTTAGCACGCGAAGCACATTTCTACACACATTGTCAATGGTTGTGTTTCCATGGCAACATGTTATACCCAGGATCTGCACATTAGGAGCTGCAAGAGCCATCATCATCGCCTGGGCATCATCCACCCCACAGTCAACATCTAAAAGCAGCAGCTTCTTATTTGCCATTTTAGAATCTATGAGCAAAAGAATGAGTAGGATTAAATTAAAAACAGCAAATATCGGTCTGAAGTCCTGCAGTTTACAGTTCTGGGAAGGTTGTACCCTGGTCAATTGGTAACTAGCTTTCTAGTAATTATTGGTCAAAGATTGCTATCAGGAGAAGATAAGGTTTCTTCAAAGTCTATCTGCCATGGACCATTCAATCATTCAACCAACTAGTAGCTGTTTAATCCCTCAACCAATAACCTGGGCTTGTGTCACTGTCTGTGCGGAGTCTGCATGTTTTCCCCGTGGCTGCGTGGGTTTCCTCCGGGTGCTCCGGTTTCCTCCCACAGGTCCCGAGAGACATGCTGTAAGGTGATTTGGACATTCTGAATTCTCCCTCTCTGTACCCAAACAGGCGCCGGAGTGTGGCGACTGGAGGATTTTCACAGTAACTTCATTGCAGTGTTAATGTTAGCCTACCTGTGACACTAATAAACACTGATTAACTTGTCATATCACACTGCTGAATTCTTGCGACAGGAATATGTGCTGTTGTGTTTACTACCCAACACAGTGACAACTCCATTGACTGTAAAATGCGTTTAGACATCCTGAGTTCACAAAGACACTGGATAAATGCTAATTCTTTCGTTTTCTTTCTGAACCAGAGGCCACTCACTGTGATTTCATAGAATTTACAGTGCAGAAGGAGGCCATTCGGCCCATCGAGTCTGCACCAGCTCTTGGAAAGAGGACACTACCCAACACCACACTATCCCCATAACCCAGTAACCCCACCCAACATTAAAGGCAATTTAGCACGGCCAATCCACCTAGCCTACACATCTTTGGACTGTGGGAGGAAACCGGAGCAGCCGGAGGAAACCCACGCACACACGGGGAGGATGTGCAGACTCCGCGCAGACAGTGACCCAAGCCGAGGATCGAACCTGCGACCCTGGAGCTGTGAAGCAATTGTGCTAACCACTATGCTACCGTGTTGCCCTAAAATGGAAGGGGGGCTTCCTTCGGGCCGAAACTGAACCAGCAACCTAAGGACCAGCACCCACATTTTAAAAGGAAATCAGTAGTTTCCCCATTTAGAAAAAGGTTTTGTTCTCATACACAAAACTCTCCAACCACATCCATGTAATCAGACTGCTTTTAGTGAGTCATTGCAGAACAGACGTATGAGCTATTCAGTTCATCAGGTTCATGTCAGCTCTTTCTGCTATCCAGTCAGTTCCACTTCCCAGCTTTATTCCCGTATCCCTACATGTGTAGTTCCCACAAGTGTTCAACCACTTTTTTCTGAAATCATTTGGTCCCTCTGGTTCCACAACCTTTGCGGGCAGAGAGTCCCAGGTCATCTGCAAAGATAGCATTTGACCTCATGTGGCATCAAGGAGGGTAAGCAAAATTCAAATCAATGGGAATCTCAGGGGGAAAACTCTCCACTGGCTGGAGTCATACCGAGCACAAAGGTTGTGGTTGTCGGATGTCAATCATCTCTGTCCCAGGACATCACTGCAGGGGTTCCTGTGTCCCCGGCCCAGCTACATCTTCAACGCTTCATCAATGACCATTCCTCCAACATAAGGTCAGAAGCGGGTATTTTGCGCAGGATTACACAATGTTCAGCATCATAAACTGTTAAATTTCATCTGCCACTTATCTGCCCACTGCACCAGCAAGTCCATGGGGCTGGATTTTCCCATTTTGGGGATATGTCCAGTGGATCCGTGGCGTTCTGCATGTGAAAAATCGGCACAGCCCCAGCACTGATCCTCTGACCGGTGAGGGGCTCGCAGCCACGCCACGTAAAAAGCCCGGCCTCCACAAAATAAACGGCCAGAGAATTGTCAGGGCCATGGCCGCACATGGGCACAGTGATGACCTGCAGCAGTCGCGCCGTACAACATGGCACCAGCTGTGCACGGACCTGACCTGACAGATAGTGCCCCCCTGTAACCCTCCTGGTCACCCCCCACCAGTCCCCCCAGCCCTCACCGAAGCCCGTGCCCCCCTGTAACCCTCCTGGTCACCCCCCACCAGTCCCCCCAGCCCTCACCGAAGCCCGTGCCCCCCTGTAACCCTCCTGGTCACCCCCCACCAGTCCCCCCAGCCCTCACCGAAGCCCGTGCCCCCCTGTGACCCTCCTGGTCACCCCCCCAACAGTCCCCCCAGCCCTCACCGAAGCCCGTGCCCCCCTGTAACCCTCCTGGTCACCCCCCACCTGTCCCCCCAGCCCTCACCGAAGCCCGTGCCCCTCTGTGACCCTCCTGGTCACCCCCCACCTGTCCCCCCAGCCCTCACCGAAGCCCGTGCCCCCCTGTAACCCTCCTGGTCACCCCCCACCAGTCCCCCCAGCCCTCACCGAAGCCCGTGCCCCCCTGTAACCCTCCTGGTCACCCCCCACCAGTCCCCCCAGCCCTCACCGAAGCCCGTGCCCCCCTGTGACCCTCCTGGTCAACCCCCACCTGTCCCCCCAGCCCTCACCGAAGCCCCACCCCGTCCAGCAGCACGGCTCCCACCCGGCTGTGGTGACACTAGACACAGTCCGTAGCCGCCACACCGGGTTCCCGACCGCTGAGACCACACGTCAACCGCGCGGTCAGGAACTCGGCCAATCGGGGGCGGAGCATTGGGGAAAGGCCTTCAGGTGACGTCCTGAGGCCATCCCAACGAGGTCTGGCACACGCCACGATGACGCCGCTTTGGGGGAGGGACTGAGCATGCGAAAACAGGCGCCCCCCCCGATTCCATGGTACTAGCCGCCCGATCAGCGATTGCGAAATCAGCTTCGCACAACAGAGAATCCCGCCAATGGGCTTTTGATGTTTAACACATTCTCCTCAAGGTTCTCAATATATCCAAGTTTTGTCTTTTCTGCAAATTTCAAAATTGTAGCCTCTACCCCCCCCCCCCCCCCCCCCCCAGTCTCGATAATGAACATACATCAGGAAAATCAATATTACTGAACCTCGGGGACTCCAGTTCCTCCAGCCTGAAAAACAATCGTTCACCACTATTCAGTTTGCTGTCACCCAGGCTTTAACTCTACTGACATGTCTGTTATGTGGCACTTTTTCAAAGTGTCTTTTGGAACTTTCAGGTACAAGAACAGCGATCTCAATACCCACATCAATCCTTCCTGTTACCTCAATAAAAACATAACGGTGTTAGCTCAGCACGACTCAAACAAATGCACGTTGGCTTCAACGATTTTGATGAAACCAAATTAAATAAACAGAGGGACAAATTAAAGGGACAGCCCCTTAAAGGGATACTACCTTGACGCTGGCTTCAGCCCTCCACATTTGTCCAAGTGTGTTAAATCAATTTACTGTCTTGGATTACTGTTTGGAAAACTTTCCGCTCGGCACCGAGACTAAACTGGTTGATCTTTGGCAAGCAAAATGCTCATGTAAAAAATAATGTGGCCACTTTACCCCGTTCTAATCGAAAGTTTGACCTGAAGCGTTAACTTTCTCCCTCCGTCGAATTTGCCAGCCTCGCTGAATGTTTCCTACCTTTGTCGTTTTTCTTTTACATATTTCAGGCCCGAGTTTCTGTGCTGCAAGCTCTTTGCAAGATTGGGTTGTTGAGGGATTACCTGTCATTGCAATGAACGGTGACAGGCGCTGATTTCCTGCCTGTCAACCCGCACCAGAGATTTTCACAGCCCCTTGGGCACCGCAGCCTGATCCTTCCACATTCACCACTCCACCTCCTGTCTGTCACTACAGCACTAGCGGAACACACCAGCTTCTCACCAGGAACACAAACACAAATATTCAATTACCGCTTCCTTATAACCCGGAATTTCTCACGCTCTGTAAACGGGAACCTGCTCACAGCAATAATCTCACAGACACATCTACAGAAAATCTCATTCTCAACTTCGCCCGAGCAACTTCCCAACAATTATCAAAGAACCGGCTCTGCATTAACCCGGAACATCCTCACACCCAGTGTCCACTCCACTGACCCTCACTCAGTGTCCACTCCTCACCCTCACACCCAGTGTCCACTCCACTGACCCTCATCCAGTGTCCACTCCACTGACCCTCACACCCAGTGTCGACTCCACTGACCCTCACACAGTGTACACTCCACTGACCCTCACTCAGTGTCCACTCCACTGTCCCTCACACCCAGTGTCCACTCCACTGTCCCTCACACCCAGTGCCCACTCCAATGACCCTCACTCAGTGTCCACTCCTCACCCTCACACCCAGTGTCCACTCCACGGACCCTCATCCAGTGTCCACTCCACTGACCCTCACACAGTGTACACTCCACTGACCCTCACTCAGTGTCCACTCCACTGACCCTCACACCCAGTGTCCACTCCACTGACCCTCACTCAGTGTCCACTCCACTGACCCTCACTCAGTGTCCACTCCACTGGCCCTCACTCAGTGTCCACTCCATTGACCCTCACTCAGTGTCCACTCCACTGACCCTCACACCCAGTGTCCACTCCACTGACCCTCACTCAGTGTCCACTCCACTGACCCTCACTCAGTGTCCACTCCACTGGCCCTCACTCAGTGTCCACTCCATTGACCCTCACTCAGTGTCCACTCCACTGACCCTCACACCCAGTGTCCACTCCACTGGCCCTCACTCAGTGTCCACTCCACTGACCCTCACACCCAGTGTCCACTCCACTGACCCTCACTCAGTGTCCACTCCACTGACCCTCATTCAGTGTCCACTCCACTGACCCTCACTCAGTGTCCACTCCACTGACCCCCACCCAGTGTCCATTCCACTGACCCTCACCCAGTGTACACTCCACTGACCCTCATACCCAGTGTCCACTCCATTGACCCTCACACTCAGTGTCCACTCCACTCACCCTCACACCCAAAGTCCACTCCACTGACCCTCATCCAGTGTCCACTCCACTGACCCTCACTACTAGTGTCCACTCCACTGCCCCTCATCCAGTGTCCACTCCACTGACCCTCACAACCAGTGTCCACTCCACTGACCCTCAGTGTCCACTCCACTGACCCTCCCACTCAGTGTCCACTCCACTGACCCTCACACCCAGTGTCCACTTCACCGACCCTCACACCCAGTTTCCACTCCACTGACCCTCACACCCAGTGTCCACTCCACTGACCCTCACACCCAGTGTCCATTCCACTGACCCTCACTCTGTCAACTCCACTGACCCTCACACCGTGTCCACTCCACTGACCCTCACACCGTGTCCACTCCACTGACCTTCACACCCAGTGTCCACTCCACTGACCCTCACACCCAGTGTCCACTCCACTGACCCTCACACTCAGTGTACACTCCACTGGCCCTCACTCAGTGTCCACTCCACTGACCCTCACACTCAGTGTACACTCCACTGACCCTCACCCAGTGTCCACTCCACCGACCCTCACACCCAGTGTACACTCCACTGACCCTCACTCAGTGTCCACACCACTGACCCTCACACCCAGTGTCCACTCCACTGACCCTCATACCCAGTGTCCACTCCACCGACCCTCACACCCAGTGTACACTCCACTGACCCTCACTCAGTGTCCACTCCACTGACCCTCACTCAGTGTCCACTCCACTGGCCCTCACTCAGTGTCCACTCCATTGACCCTCACTCAGTGCCCACTCCACTGACCCTCACACCCAGTGTCCACTCCACTAGCCCTCACTCAGTGTCCACTCCACTGACCCTCACACCCAGTGTCCACTCCACTGACCCTCACTCAGTGTCCACTTCACTGACTCTCATTCAGTGTCCACTCCACTGACCCTCACTCAGTGTCCACTCCACTGACCCTCACCCAGTGTCCACTCTGCTGACCCTCACTCAGTGTCCACTCCACTGACCCCCACCCAGTGTCCACTCCACTGACCCTCACCCAGTGTACACTCCACTGACCCTCACACCCAGTGTCCACTCCATTGACCCTCACACTCAGTGTCCACTGCATGATCCTCACACCCAGTGTCCACTCCACTGACCCTCACACCCAGTGTCCACTCCACTGACCCTCACACCCAGTGTCCACTCCACTGACCCTCATCCAGTGTCCACTCCACTGACCCTCACTACTAGTGTCCACTCCACTGACCCTCACAACCAGTGTCCACTCCACTGACCCTCAGTGTCCACTCCACTGACCCGCACACCCAGTGTCCACTTCCCTGACCCTCACACCCAGTTTCCACTCCACTGACCCTCACACCGTGTCCACTCCACTGACCTTCACACCCAGTGTCCACTCCACTGACCCTCACACCCAGTGTCCACTCCACTGACCCTCACACTCAGTGTACACTCCACTGGCCCTCACTCAGTGTCCACTCCACTGACCCTCACACTCAGTGTACACTCCACTGACCCTCACCCAGTGTCCACTCCACCGACCCTCACACCCAGTGTACACTCCACTGACCCTCACTCAGTGTCCACACCACTGACCCTCACACCCAGTGTCCACTCCACTGACCCTCATACCCAGTGTCCACTCCACCGACCCTCACACCCAGTGTACACTCCACTGACCCTCACTCAGTGTCCACTCCACTGACCCTCACTCAGTGTCCACTCCACTGGCCCTCACTCAGTGTCCACTCCATTGACCCTCACTCAGTGCCCACTCCACTGACCCTCACACCCAGTGTCCACTCCACTAGCCCCCACTCAGTGTCCACTCCACTGACCCTCACACCCAGTGTCCACTCCACTGACCCTCACTCAGTGTCCACTTCACTGACTCTCATTCAGTGTCCACTCCACTGACCCTCACTCAGTGTCCACTCCACTGACCCTCACCCAGTGTCCACTCTGCTGACCCTCACTCAGTGTCCACTCCACTGACCCCCACCCAGTGTCCACTCCACTGACCCTCACCCAGTGTACACTCCACTGACCCTCACACCCAGTGTCCACTCCATTGACCCTCACACTCAGTGTCCACTGCATGATCCTCACACCCAGTGTCCACTCCACTGACCCTCACACCCAGTGTCCACTCCACTGACCCTCACACCCAGTGTCCACTCCACTGACCCTCATCCAGTGTCCACTCCACTGACCCTCACTACTAGTGTCCACTCCACTGACCCTCACAACCAGTGTCCACTCCACTGACCCTCAGTGTCCACTCCACTGACCCGCACACCCAGTGTCCACTTCACTGACCCTCACACCCAGTTTCCACTCCACTGACCCTCACACCCAGTGTCCACTCCACTGACCCTCACACCCAGTGTCCACTCCACTGACCCTCACTCTGTGCACTCCACTGACCCTCACACCGTGTCCACTCCACTGACCCTCACACCGTGTCCACTCCACTGACCTTCACACCCCATGACCACTCCACTGACCCTCAATCAGTGTCCACTCCACCGACCCTCACACCCAGTGTCCACTCCACTGACCCTAATACCCAGTGTCCACTCCACCGACCCTCACACCCAGTGTCCACTCCACTGACCCTCACTCTGTCCACTCCACTGACCCTCACACCGTGTCCACTCCACTGACCCTCACACCTAGTATACACTCCACTGACCCCCACACTGTGTCCACTCCACTGACCCTCGCACCCAGTATCCACTCCACTGACCCTCACTCTGTCCACTCCACTGACCCTCACACCGTGTCCACTCCACTGACCCTCACAGCCAGTGTACACTCCACTGACCCTCACACCCAGTGTCCACTCCATTGACCCTCACACTCAGTGTCCACTGCACTGACCCTCACACCCAGTGTCCACTCCACTGACCCTCACACCTAGTGTCCACTCCACTGACCCTCACACCCAGTGTCCACTCCACTGACCCTCATCCAGTGTCCACTCCACTGACTCTCACTACTAGTGTCCACTCCACTGACCCTCACAACCAGTGTCCACTCCACTGACCCTCAGTGTCCACTCCACTGACCCTCACACCCAGTGTCCACTTCACCGACCCTCACACCCAGTTTCCACTCCACTGACCCTCACACCCAGTGTCCACTCCACTGACCCTCACACCCAGTGTCCACTCCACTGACCCTCACTCTGTCCACTCCACTGACCCTCACACCGTGTCCACTCCACTGACCTTCACACCCCGTGTCCACTCCACTGACCCTCACCCAGTGTACACTCCACTGACCCTCACTCAGTGTCCACTCCACCGACCCTCACACCCAGTGTCCACTCCACTGACCCTCATACCCAGTGTCCACTCCACCGACCCTCACACCCAGTGTCCACTCCACTGACCCTCACACCCAGTGTCCACTCCGCTGACCCTCACACCCAGTATCCACTCCACTGACCCTCACAGCCAGTGTCCACTCCACTGACCCTCACACCGTGTCCACTCCACTGACCCTCATACCCAGTGTCCACTCCATTGACCCTCACACCCAGTGTCCACTCCACTGACTCTCACACCCAGTGTCCACTCCACTGATCTTCAACCAGTGTCCACTCCACTGACCCTCAACCCAGTGTCCACTCCATTGACCCTCACATCCAGTGTCCACTCCACCGACCCTCACTCAGTGTCCACTCCACTGACCTTCACCCAGTGTCCACTCCACTGACCCTCACACCCAGTGTCCACTCCACTGACCCACACACCCAGTGTCCACTCCACTGGCCCTCACTCAGTGTACACTCCACTGACCCTCACACCGTGTCCACTCCACTGACCCTCACACCGTGTCCACTCCACTGACCTTCACACCCCGTGTCCACTCCACTGACCCTCACCCAGTGTACACTCCACTGACCCTCACTCAGTGTCCACTCCACCGACCCTCACACCCAGTGTCCACTCCACTGACCCTCATACCCAGTGCCCACTCCACCGACCCACACACCCAGTGTCCACTCCACTGACCCTCACTCTGTCCACTCCACTGATCCTCACACCGTGTCCACTCCACTGACCCTCACACCCAGTCTACACTCCACTGACCCTCACACTCAGTGTCCACTCCACTGACCCTCGCACCCAGTGTCCACTCCACTGACCCTCACTCTGTCCACTCCACTGACCCTCACACCGTGTCCACTCCACTGACCTTCACACCCCGTGTCCACTCCACTGACCCTCACCCAGTGTACACTCCACTGACCCTCACTCAGTGTCCACTCCACCGACCCTCACACCCAGTGTCCACTCCACTGACCCTCACTCTGTCCACTCCACTGACCCTCACACCGTGTCCACTCCACTGACCCTCACACCCAGAGTCCACTCCACTGACCCTCGCACCGAGTGTCCACTCCACTGACCCTCACACTCAGTGTCCACTTCACTGACCCTCACACCCAGTGTCCACTCTGCTGACCCTCACACCCAGTATCCACTCCACTGACCCTCACACCCAGTGTCCACTCCACTGACCCTCACACCCAGTGTCCACTCCACTGACCATCACACCCAGTGTCCACTCCACTGACCCTCACACCCAGTGTCCACTCCACTGACCCTCACACCCAGTGTCCACTCCACTGATCTTCACCCAGTGTCCACTCCACTTACCCTCACACCCAGTGTCCACTCCACTGACCCTCACACCCAGTGTCCACTCCACTGACCCACACTCAGTGTCCACTTCACTGACCCTCACGCCCAGTGTCCACTCCACTGACCCTCACACCCAGTGTCCACTCCACTGACCTTCACACCCAGTGTCCACTCCACTGACCCACACTCAGTGTGCACTTCACTGACCCTCACACCCAGTGTCCACTCCACTGACCCTCACACCCAGTGTCCACTCCACTGTCCCTCACACCCAGTGTCCACTCCACTGACCCTCACATCCAGTGTCCACTCCACCGCCCCTACTCAGTGTCCACTCCACTGACCTTCACCCAGTGTCCACTCCACTGACCCTCACACCCAGTGTCCACTCCACTGGCCCACACTCAGTGTACACTCCACTCACCCTCACACCGGGTGTCCACTCCACTGTCCCTAACACCCAGTGTCCACTCCATTGACCCTCACACCCAGTGTCCACTCCATTGACCCTCACATCCAGTGTCCACTCCACCGACCATCACACCCAGTGTCCACTCCACCGACCTTCACACCCAGTTTCCACTCCACTGACCCTCACACCCAGTGTCCACTCCACTGACCCTCACACCCAGTTTCCACTCCACTGACCCTCACTCAGTATCCACTCTACTGACCCTCACAGCCAGTGTCCACTCCACTGACCCTCACCCAGTGTCCACTCCACTGACCCTCACACCCAGTGTCCACTCCATTGACCCTCACACTAAGTGTCCACTCCACTGACCCTCACACCCAGTGTCCACTCCATTGACCCTCACACCCAGTGTCCACTCCACTGTCCCTCACACCCAGTGTCCACTCCACTGACCCTCACACCCAGTGTCCACTCCACCGACCTTCACACCGAGTGTCCACTCCACCGACCTTCACACCCAGTTTACACTCCACTGACCCTCACACCCAGTTTCCACTCCACTGACCCTCACACCTAGTGTCCACTCCACTAACCCTCACACCAAGAGCCCACTCCACTGACCCTCACACCTAGTGTCCACTCCACTGACCCTCACACCTAGTGTCCACTCCACTGACCCTCACACCAAGAACCCACTCCACTGACCCTCACGCCGAGAGCTAATTCCATTCAATCTAGAATGGAGTTGCTCTCTAGGCCACCGATGAGGGAAGTTATGAGTGACCTCTGTTCCTCTGAGCCTGAAGCTACTTGTGAACCTCACCTGAGCCAATGTCAGCCTGTCTGATTTGTGAAGACGACAGGATGGAAAGTGTTACAGGGGGCGCGGTTCAGCAACCCCATTGCACCCAGTGTGGATCCAGGCGCAAGGGGCTGAATCACACGCAAGGCCGGGCGCACGGTGAGCAACGTTGTGTGGGTCTCCCGACTGGCTCCAGCCGGCACCAGCTGGATCTCACCCTGCCTAATTATCTGCTTATTCAAATACCTGGAGATTGGATTCACCCGGCATCAGGTCACGCCTGGGAGACCTCACCAGTGTGCCATTTAATACCGGTCCACGGAAATGTAACAGCACCCGGGGGCTGCCAGGGTGCCCATATGGCACTGCCGAGGCACCACCATTGTGTCAAACTGGCAGCGCAGGGTGCCCAGTTACCACATTCTTCCTGCCAGTGGTCAGGCTCAGGGGTTGGGCCTTGCCAGGTACAGTAAAGGGAAGGCGAGTTTCCCGGAGGCTTCCCCGAGATTGAGAGGCAGGGAGCCTCAAATGGAAGGGGAAAGATCAGGGCTGCCGGCCAAAATGGCTTCCTGATCTGCACGGCGCCTATGCTTTTGGCGAGCTTCAGCTTCAGAGGAAATCCATCCGTGTGGCCTCCCCCCCCCCCCCCCCACACATCCCCAAATCCACTCTCCCCCCCCCCCCCCCCCCCCACCCCCCTCCCCCCACCCCCACTCATTCAAAATCCTGACTTGGAAATATATCGCCGTTCCCTCGGTCAAAATCTTGGAACACTTTCCCTAACAGCACTGTGGGTGTACTTACACCACATGGACTGAAGGCAACTCACCACCACCTTCTCAGGGGAATTGAGGATGGGCAATAAATGCTGGCCTAACCAGCGAAGCCCATAACCGTGAAAGAATGAAAAAAACTGACATTTATTAAAAAAATGTTTTTTATTGAGTTTTCATATTTTATATCCAACAAATTAAAAATTATTAGAAAAAAAAACACGCAAAAATTAACATGTATATTTACAGGTAAGCATCTTCATAATAACAACTGTGGCCGCCCCCTTTAACCGGCATACATATTTTACATTCCCCAGTATGGCCGAGGCACATGTTTATAGGCATTTATTTACAGTATGGTTTTGGGCCTTAGCTTGCCATCAAACCCCCATAACGAACCCGTAGGGCCCCCCCCCCCCCCCTCCCCACCGGCTACCTTCCCCCGATTCACATCCATTTTCCCCTGGTTCTTGGCCACCCGACTATTCTTCCTCCTGTACGTTGGCCACAAACAGGTCCCGGAACAATTGCATGAATGGCTCCCACGTTCTGTGGAAGCTGTCGTCTGACCCTCGGATGGCGAATTTGATTTTCTCCATTTGGGGAGATTCCGAGAGGTCGGCCAGCCAGTCTGCAGCTCTGGGCGGTGCTGCTGACCGCCAGCCAAACAGGATTCTACGGCGGGCGATCAGGGAGGCAAAGGCAAGGGCGTCCGCCCTCCTCCCCAGGAATAGATCTGGCTGGTCTGAAACCCCGAAGACCGCCACTATTGGGCATGGCTCCACCCTCACCCCCACCACTTTGGACATAGCCTCGAAGAAGGCTGTCCAGTACTCCACAAGTCTGGGGCAAGACCAGAACATGTGGGCGTGGTTGGCCGGGCCTCTTTGGCACCGTTCACATCTGTCCTCCACCTCCGGGTAGAACCTACTCATACGGTTTCTTGTTAAGTGGGCTCTATGTACCACTTTTAGTTGCGTCAGGCTGAGCCTTGCGCACGTGGAGGTGGAGTTGACCAGATGCAGTGCTTCGCTCCAGAGTCCCCACCCTATCTCAATCCCCAGGTCATCCTCCCATTTCTTTCTTGTTGCGTCCAGTACGGTGTCGTCCCTTTCTACCAGTCGGTCATACATGTCGCTACAGTTCCCTTTCTCTAGGATACTTGCGTCCAGTAGGTCTTCCAGTATTGTCTGTCGTGGCGGTTGTGGGTAAGTCCTTGTCTCCTTTCGTAAGAAGTTTTTGAGCTGCAGGTACCGTAGCTCGTTCCCCCTGGCTATCCGAAATTTCCCGCAGTTGGTTCCAGGATTGGAGGGTGGCTGTCACCACTGGGCTGCTGGAGTGTTTTTTGGGTGGGGATGGGAGTGCTGCCGTGGCGAGGGCCCGGAGGGAGGTCCCCATGCAGGAGGCCTCCTCCGCACGCACCCACTCGGCTTCTGGCTCCTGGGTCCATCCCCTTACTCGCTTGGCTGTTGCTGCCCAGTGGTAGAATTGTAGGTTCGGGAGGGCTAGCCCCCCCCTGGATTTTGATTTTTGCAGGACCTTCTTTGGGATCCTAGCATTTTTACCCCCCCCCCCCCCCCCCCCCCCCCCCATACGAACGCCATGATAAGTTTGTCCAGCGCTTTGAAAAGGGCCTTGGGGATGCAGATCGGAATTGATCTAAACAGGAAGAGGAACCTGGGCAGTACGTTCATTTTGATAGTCTGGACTCTCCCCGCGAGGGAGAGTGGGAGTGTGTTCCATCTTTGCAGGTCCGTTTTTACTTCCTCCGTCAGGCTGGTGAGGTTCCATTTGTGGATCCCTTTCCAGTCATGGGCTATTTGGATCCCCAAGTAGCGGAATTTGTGTCGGGCTTGTTTGAACGGCAACCCGTTTAGTGCTGCCCCCCCCCCCCTTGCGGGTGTACTGGGAAGATCTAACTGACACATTTCTAACGGGATTGTGATAGAAGTGGTATTTGATTTGATTTTTTATTTCGTATTCATTCATTCCAATAATCCAGTCAATAAATCTGCATAAACCATTATAAATAAACACTGAAGTTGTGTATAAAATCAATTAAAAGATGCAAATTCAAATGAAAGCAAATGCATTTGGGAAATAAATAATCAGAAATGTATCCACTGCAAAGTAATTAATGGTACCTGATGCTTCCTTGATAATCAATAATAATTGATTTATTTAGGAATGCCTAAACCCGCTTGAATAGAGCGTATTCGATGACCACAAAGGAGAAGTCGCGGGGTGGAGGGGGTAGCGGGTTGGAGAGGAGCATCACGGGGGGGGGGGGGGGGGGGAAGGGGCAGTGGGGGTGGAGAGGTGGGCGGTGGGGTGCAGTGGGGGCATAGTGGGGTGCAGAGGGGTATAGCGGGGCGGAGAGGGGCATAGAAATGAATGAAAATCGCTTATTGTCACAAGTAGGCTTCAAATGAAGTTACTGTGAAAAGCCCCGAGTCGCCACATTCCAGCACCTGTTCGGGGAGGCTGGTACAGGAATTGAACCGTGCTGCTGGCCTGCCTTGGTCTGCTTTCAAAGCCAGCGATTTAACCCTGTGCTAAACCAGCCCCTAAACTAGCGGGGCAGAGAGGGGCATAGCGGGGTGGACAGGGGCATAGCGGGGCAGAGAGGGGCATAGCGGGGTGGACAGGGGCATAGCGGGGCGGAGTGGGGCATAGCGGGGCGGAGAGGGCATAGTGGGGTGGATAGGGGTATAGTGGGGTGGATAGGAGCATAGCGGGGTGGAGTGGGGCATAGCGGGGTGGCAGGGGGCATAGTGGGGTGGAGAGGGGGCATAGTGGGGTGGATAGGGGCATAGCGGGGCAGAGTGGGGCATAGCGGGGTGGCAGGGGGCATAGTGGGGTGGAGAGGGCATAGCGGGGTGGCAGGGGGCATAGTGGGGTGGAGAGGGTGCATAGCGGGGTGGATAGGGGCATAGCGGCGTGCCAGGGGGCATAGTGGGGTGGAGAGGGCATAGCGGGGTGGATAGGGGCATAGCGGGGTGGAGAGGGCATAGCGGGGTGGCAGGGGGCATAGCGGGGTGGAGAGGGCATAGCGGGGTGGCAGGGGGCATAGCGGGGCGGAGAGGGGGTAGCAGGGCGGAGAGGGGGGTAGCAGGGCGGAGAGGGGGGTAGCAGGGCGGAGAGGGGGTAGCAGGGCGGAGAGGGGGTAGCAGGGCGGAGAGGGGGGTAGCAGGGCGGAGAGGGCATAGCGGGGCAGAGAGGGGGTAGCAGGGCGGAGAGGGGGTAGCAGGGCGGAGAGGGCATAGCGGGGTGGATAGGGGCATAGCGGGGCGTAGAGGGGGTAGCAGGGCGGAGAGGGGGTAGCAGGGCGGAGAGGGGGTGTAGAGGTGGTTAGAGATGTGGAGAGAGAGTGAGTTATAATTATACCATTTACAGTTCTGATAAGTTGAGGAAAATGAATGAAAGATTAACTCTGCTTTTCTCTAAACTGATGCTCTCTGACCTGAACATTCCCAGCCTTTGCTGATTGTATTTCACATTTCCACCATCCCCAGTATTTTATCTTCATTTATCTGACGGATCGTGGAGCTTTGACTGGGGTTTGATAGAATCTTTATACTATGGCAGTGTGAAGTCAATACTTTACGGCCATAGTAAATTTAAATTATTATGAGGCGTTTTTTTAAAATCCTCTCTTTCACAAGCTTAAGCCATCAATGGAAGACGGGGAAGGTAACTTCCTAAAAAGCTAAAAGAAAAATAGATTTATGGTCTATAAAATCTAATGATTCTTTTTCGGAAAATATTATGAAAACATCGTGCTATCTATTTCAGAGCAGCCATCATGAGTTGCTTCAACTTCTCCAGATCACATTTCACCATTATGAAAGCTCGATTCTGCTTTTTCTGGAGATTGAGCGTATCTAGGACCATCATCCCTCTGGTCAGTTCTCCCTGTAACTCCACACTCACTCCGCATTGCATGTATTCAGTAACAACACTCCCATCAATAGCAGCGGCCACTGCAAAAGAATCATGGGAGACAAACCCTTCACAACATTGCACCTCTTTATTGCTTTGCTTGATCTTCGTACGTTTTACGCTGTTTTCCATTATCGCCTTCATGAAGCAAGCCTTCTCGGTGCCTTGATTTATCCACTCGTGAAAAAATTCCTGTTGTAATGGACACAACAGAATCATCAGCTACACACTTCCAGGAACCCCTCTCACTGACACTACTGTATGGCAAGGTTACCATTGTCAATATCAGAAAGAACATAACGGACAGTAGCAGAGTGGATCATAGAGATTCTTGACTGTGAACATGATCAGTGATGATATTCATCCACAATATCAGATCACTCGTAACATTCCACTCTTAAAATGAATAACCTCCAGCTTGATTCCCTCACATTTTGACAGGATAAGGTGATTATTTAAAATTCTTTTAAAAACATTATTCAAACATGGAAGAACACAACATAATGAAAATCTGCCCCATTCATAAATTGTTGCTTTCCCCTATTTGCAAAGCAATTCTATTGTCATACATACCTTACAATGAGCATATTCTTGTCAAAGTCCACATTTGAAAACATAGGACAAAGCAACAATTAATAGTAGCTATATAATTAGGGCAAGGCCAATTTTGAGGGTATTAGGAGGCATATGACATGCATAGGCAGCTGGGATCAAGTGGATCCCTTGAAGAGTATAGGGCTTGTCGGAGTAGAGTTGAGAGAGAAATCAGGAGGGCAAAAAGGAGGACATGAGATTGTCTTGACAGATAAGGCAAAGGAAAATCCAAAGAGCTTTTACAAATACATAAAGGATAAAAGGGTGACTAGGGAGAGGATAGGGCCACTTAAGGACAAACAAGGTCATCTATATGCAGATCCACAAGGGATGGGAGAGGTCATGAATGAATATTTCTCATCAGCATTTACTGTTGAGAAAGGCACAAATTAAATGTATCCTAGGACGTTGTGGGAGGCTAGGGTGGAAATTGTTGGCCCACTAGTTGAGATATTTGAATCATCGACAGCCACAGGAGAGGTGCCAGAAATTTGGCAAATGTTGTGCCTTTGTTTAAGAAGGGGCTGTAGGGATGAGCCTGGGAAGTATGGACCGGTTAGCCTTACTCCTGTAGTGGGTAAATAAAGTGGTCTGAGGCACAGGATCTACAGGCATTTAGACAGGTAAGGGCTAATTAGGGGAAGTCAGCATGGCTTTGTAAGGGGAAAGTCATGTCTCACCAATTTGATTGAGTTTTCTGAAGGGGTAACCAAGAAGATAGATGAGGGCACTGCAGTCGATGTTGTCTACATGGACGTTAGCAAGGCCTTTGACAAGGTACTGTGTGGTAGGTTGCTGCAAAAGGTTAAATCTCACAGAACCCAGGGTGAGGCCACACATGGAATACTGTGTTGAGTTCCGGTCACCCTATTATACAAAGGATATTGTTAAATTAGAAAGAGTGCAGAAGAGATTTAAGAAGATGCTGCCAGGACTTGATGGTCGGAGTTCTACGAAGACGCTGGAACTTTATTTCCCTGGAGCGTAGGAGGCTTAGGGGTGACCTCATAGAGGTTTATAAAATAATGAGGAGTATAGATAAGGTAGATAGTCGACATTTCCCAAAGATAGAGGAGTCTAGAATTAGAGGGCATAGGTTTAAGGTGAGAGGGGAGAGATACAAAAGAGTCCAGAGGGGAAATTTATTCACACAGAGGGTGGTGGGCATCTGGAACGGGCTGCCAGACAGTGGCGTGCAGAGGTCTGGTGATGCCCGGGGCAAATCTTGATTGTATGCCCCAAAGACTCAAGTATAAGGCCTAATATACTGAGAAATATTATGAGAAAGGAAAACATTTTGAATATATAAACACAGATGAAACATGAAATAAACGCTTTATTCGATTTTAATATAAATCAATCAAATTTATTAAGTTCTTTTCCCCAAATGATACCTCCTGTCACAAAACACCTGAACTACTTCACTTTTTACATCAGCTGTGAGAAATTCTTTTTCAATGCTTATTAAAGCCAGGTTGGTCAGTCGCTCCTGTGACATAGAAGACCTCAGATATGTTTTTATTAATTTCAGTTTTGAAAATGACCTTTCACAGCTTGCGACTGAAAATGCGATTGTAAGCAGTAATCTGTATGAAACACACAGCGTCGGAAAGACATCCCTCCCATACTGCAGTAAAGACTCCAGAGCATCTTTAGGATCAGGGGGAACTTTATTCCCTCCAGCTCGAAGGAGCATCACAAAATCAATAATTTTGTCATATAACTGAATTGCAACCACATCATTGTCATAATAATTTGCAAAGTCTGAACATTCCTTTTTTAATTTCTCTCTTTCTTGTTCATCTTCAATCACTCCTGAATTCAAGTTCAGAAGAAAAGAAAATCGGTCACTGAGTCTTTGAAGACGGACACTGCGGTCTTCAATTTCAGTTTTTAATCTGTTCACAATCTCTACCATTACCCTATTCATTTCTTCTTGTGCCGTCAGTCCACTATCTCTTGCTGACTCTCCAGGCATTATTCTTCTTCTCCTTGTTCGTGCAATTGGTATTCCCCAATTTTGACAATATTCATTGGCTAAATCTATTGCATTGTGGATAATTTCATCATTCTTCAAATTCAAGATATGAATAAGTCCGCTCAGATCACAAGAAGCTTCATGGAACCCCATTTTCGGATCCTGCAAACGTTTTGAGACTTTATCCACTGATGATAAAACTGAGTACCAAAAATTTAATAAAGCTATAAACGTGAACTGTTGAATAGAGTTCAGTAGCAATCCTGCATCAGATTTAGTTTCCCTTGAAAATTCTCCTTCCAGCAGGTGTTGAAGGCTTGCAATAACGTTGTCACACTCTTCGTGGATTACTTGCACAGCATCATGGCTGGAACTCCATCTTGTGTCACACTGTCTTTTCACAGTCCGAGTGACAAATGATTTTAACACTTCCCAACGAGAAGTAGATGAAGAAAAAAAAAATAGAGTTTTTCTAGAATGCCAAAAAATGTAACAACAGGTTGCACCTCACTTGCATGGACACAGGACAAATTGAGGCTGTGGTTCTCGCAGTTCACAAACACATCTTTTGGGTTAACTTCAAGAATTTTTTGTTGAACACCTCTTCTCACTCCAGCCATAACTGCTGCGTTATCATATGCTTGACCACCACAGTCATTCATGGAAATTTTGTCTTCTTCCAATTTTTCCTGAATTTTATTTACCAGGCTGACTGCATCTTTCTTGTTGACTTGAAAAAATCCCAGAAATGTCTCCTTTATTTCTACTTTTCTGTTTTCATCAATATGAACGTAAAGCAGAATTTCAGAAACCTGATCTTCATGGGCAATATCTGGAGTTGAATCCAGCATTATGCTAAAATATTTTGCGTCCTTAATTTCGGAAATTATATTTTTCTTGACAGTTTCACCAAGAAGATTGATTATTTCGTTTTGAATTCTGTTGGACAAGTAGGTGACACTTTTTGGTTTCTCTTTCCCTCTCTGCAAGTGTTTTGCTAAGATGTCATCATATTTGGCCAAAAGTCTGATTGTTGCTAGAAAGTTTCCTGTATTTTCACTGACTGTCTCCCCTGGCTCTGATAACCCAGATATTCCTTCTCCTCGATGTCCACGATAGGCCAGATTCTGTTTTGCCAGAAAGGATATAACCTCGACAATCCGTTCAGTTATAGCTTTCCATCTTTTCTTTTCAGCAGACATTTGCTGTTGAAGTTCAGCATCTATCGTAGTTGAATGATGGAGTCGAACTACGAGGTTCAGGTATTCCCTCATGTGAGCTCTATGAGAAGGGCTTTTTTCATGGTCAGGTATTGTTGGATTTAATTTTCTCCAAGTGGAGAAACCGTCTTCCTTTCCAAAGTTTAACACAGACGACAAATGCTCCTTTGAAAACAAAAAGCAAACAAAACAGTAGCATGCTTTCCGATATGGAGAGTATAACAACCATTTTCTCTCCACAATTTCTCCGTTTGTGGAAACTTTATCAAACCACTGTTTGGAAAATGATCTCCCATCCTTCTCAGCAAATGGACCACTTTTATTCTGATATCTTTCAGGGCCATGTTGTAATATTGTCATCTTCAAATGATCTGGAATCGGTTTCTTCAAACAGCCAAAATCGCTTCTTTGCAAAAATATGCAAAAATCTTCTTTATTTTCTTCACATGGATCATCATCCTGACAACGAGACTGAGGAGAGAGTGTATTATGTTCTGACCGAGCTGAATCCGTATCAGAAAAATCCTTCTCTGCACCCACATCATCCTTTACTTCTCCAGGTTCTCCTACTTCTTTACTTCTTTTTATCCATGCATCTAATGCCCCTCTTTGATGGGACTCTTCTTCGACTCTGGCCCTTTTTTTTTTCCTGTTCTGTGCTCCACTCGGTTGTACACGAAATACTCGTAACATTTCATTTTCTATCTCAAAAACCGTAAGACGCATGAGAAAATGGGAAGAAAATGGTAAACAATCGGTCAGTTGCAGACGGATAAACCATATTTCATTTCTTTGTTCCTTCGTATCAAATTATTTCACACTGATTCTCCACTGATAATTTTGTGCAATTTATATCATAGACTTGCAAATTAGTGGTATCTGTATTCGAATATTAGCATGTTAAGGAATAAATGTCTCCTATTCCGAGATTAAATGCCATAGCAGTCCTCTGATCATCCAGGCTTCACTCTTACTACATCCCACGTAAATATTTCATTAAATATCGCCAAAAAACCTATAAAAACCGTAGTTACACCTGTTCTAGAGCTATTCACTGACATGAGTAGGTAAAAGAACTAATCTAGATGCACAAAAAGCTGAAGAAAAGACGAGTTATGACTCGAGGAAACGCAGGAACGAACAGCCATGTCTGCTTGTTGCTTTTGATGGTTGCACCACGTACATCATCCGCATGCGTGTGGGGGGATGGGGAGAAGGACCATTTTCTCTAGACAGAAAGGGTACACCATGTTAAAGGAATAAAGGGCTAACAACTGCCTCTGCAGTGTGGTGAGCCTCCAAAAATTGATTTATCACCGCTGAAATTTTAAAATTACTATCTTATTTCCTTCTCTGGGGCAGCACGGTGGCCTAGTGGTTAGCACAACCGCCTCACGGAACTGAGGTCCCAGGTTCGATCCCGGCTCTGGGTCAATGTCCGTGTGGAGTTTGCACATTCTCCCCGTGTCTGCGTTGGTTTCGCCCCCACAACCCAAAAAATGTGCAGAGTAGGTGGATTGGCCACGCTAAATTGCCCCTTAATTGAAAAAAATAATTGGGTAATCTAAATTTTTTTTTAAATTAAAAAAAAAAGAAAATTTAAAAAAAAAAAAATTTTTTTTTTCCTTCTCTGATTGGATGCCCCCATTCAATGGATGCCCGGGGCCAATGCACCGTCGCCCCCCCCCCCCCCCCCCTCTGCACGCCACTGCTGCCAGAGACAGTAATAAGAGGCGGGTACAATATTTTCCTTTAAAAAACAGTTAGACAGTTACATGGGCAGAGTGGGCATAGAGGGATATGGGTCAAATGCGGACAAGTGGGACGAGCTTAGTAATAGAAACTGGGCGGCATGGACAATCTGGGCTGAAGGGCCTGTTTCCATGCTGTAAACATTTCTGACTCGATGACTCTTAATTTGATCAATTTCAAATTATTGCAATCAAAAATCTTCAATACTGCAGAGGAATAGTCATTTTATTTTTTAACTTAACATTCCAGATCTCTGATTGAAAGTACATCAAAACTTTGCTGAACAGGAGTCCAGGGGGCAAGAGAGGCCGGCGTTTTGGCCTTTGCCTCCTTGGTAGCCCAGAGGTGGATATCATTAGTGTGAAGGGACTGTGCTGTACCAGTTTTGAGGATTTTGTTGCATTATTTGTAAAAATAGAAAAACTCCAATAAAAATATGTTTAAAAAATAATTATTCCTCGAAAATGCTGCTCGCTTTTCTCATTCAAAGCATAATTGTAAAATAATCCTAAAGGAGCAGAAACATAGATTATGAAATGCTGTCGCACTATTACAAATTGGTAATATAAACACCATTAAATTGGAACTCCAGATGAGATGTTACAGACCCACATACAGCTCCAGAATCATAGGTTGCCAACGCCCGATTTGGGGTAAGGTAGTCTTCTTGATCAGTACCTCATCCAGCAGACTTCACATTCAGTCCCTCCATCATCGGCACACTGTGACAGCAAAGTGTACCATCTATGATGCTCTGCTAAAACTAGACAACACTCTGACGTTGCAGCTCCCAAACCCATGATCTTCTCATTGAAGGCCGATTGTTGCAAATCTACTGGGACATTGTAAACTCTAGATCAACCTCCAGGTCACACCATCCTGATTTGAACATCTATCGCTGTTGCTGAGAATCTTGGAACACCAAACATGCGGAGGGCGCCCTCACCACATGACCTCTAACTCCAGAAGAACCACCTACCAGGCCTCCCTCTGGGCAACTGAGCATGTGCAACAAATACCAGCCTTGCCAATGAAGCCTGCTTCCTGTGAAATAACTTTAAAAAAAATAAAATCCCCAGAAATAAAAGTGTAAAATAGTGCAAGTGCATCCACCATTTGTGACTTTGTAATTATACATCCTGAATATCTTACCCAAGGCAGGAAATGACGTTTGGCGTACTCCAATGTGGCTATATAGATCGGACACGCGAACTGATTCAGAACAATGGACGCTGCTTCTGGGTCTGATACAAAGTTAAATTCCCCACAGATCGTTGTATTCCCTCGGCCTGAAAATAAAGGAAAATCTTCATCAGCCCCATTCCAGTCAAAATCTTCAGACTTCTGAACAATCGACAGAAAATCCAAACCAAACAGCAGAACATTTACCAAGCGCAGCTGGACAAAGAGATTGCAAAAAATAAATTCCAATATTTGGCCCATGGTTTTGTTGTTGGTGCCTGCCAATCACCTTTTGAAGTGACCTTGATGCAGTGTGTGGTGATATAACCACTGTAGTTATGTGTACTTGCAGTAGGGGGATGTATGCCTGTACCTGTAATACAGGTTCCTCCGGTAAGCCCCTGCCGGCTAGCTCCGCCCACAGGGAGCTTGTGTATAAATATGCGTGTGAGTCACTCAGACCTTAGTCTACAGTTGCAGATGGAGGAATAACATCGTACAGCAATAAAGCCTCTATTGTACTAGTCTCTCGTCTTTGAGTATAATTGTTAGCGCTACAATTTATTGCTGTGTGATTTTCCGTTCACCATGGACATCAGAATCAAGCCTGACCGTCTGCAGCTGGATCCGCAGTTGCCTCACGCCAGAAAATACTTTGTTCACTGGCTTGCAGTCTTTGAGGCCTACATCTCTTCAGCGGACCCTCCCCCGACAGAGGCTCAGAAAAAGCAACTCCTGTACTCCAGACTTAGCTCCAGTGTCTTTCCGCTAATTCGAGATGCGACTGACTACACCACAGCTATGGAACTGCTCAAGGAGAACTATGCACAGTCGGCGGACACCCTGTTTGCGAGGCATCAACTCTCTACTCGCGTCCAGCAGCCGGGTGAGTCGATTGAGGACTTCTGGAGGGCCCTTATACCTCTGGTACGAGACTGCGACTGCTGGGCCCTCACAGCCATGGAACACTCTGACTTACTCATGCGCGATGCCTTTGTTACAGGCATTGCATCGGACCCCATCCGGCAACGACTGCTGGAAGGGGCCGCCTCCGACCTCGCGGCCGCAAAGGCTCTGGCACTTTCCATGACGGCCGCCTCCCGTAGTGCGCGATCTTACTCCGCTAGCCACTCGGCCCACCCATCCTACCCCTCTTGGACCCCTCAAACGTCCCCCCCAGCAGCCGCACCCTCGCACTATGCCTGCGCTGCCCGCCGCACTGCGCTTCCTGGGGGTCCCCACTGTTATTTCTGCGGTCAGCAGAAGCACCCTCGCCAACGCTGCCCGGCCCGCACCGCGACCTGCAAAGCATGTTGCAAGAAAGGCCACTTTGCAGCGGTGTGTCAGTCCCGGACGGTTGCCGCTATCGCGCCCCCGGTTCCCTCGCCTCAGCCGCTCGCTCAATGGGCCCCGCTGTCCGCTTCCCCCGACCCCACGTGCGATCAGTGAGTGCCGCCATCTTTCGCCGCCCCCGCGACGTGCGCTCCATGGGCGCCACCATCTTCACCCCCCCACCGCCATGTGCGTTCCATGGGCGCCGCCATTTTGTCCCGACCCCACAATGTGCGGTGCTCCATGGGCGCCGCCATTTTACCCACAGGTACTCCAGATGCCGCCATTTTGTCCTCCCCGGGACGGGGCCACGGGACACGGGTCGCTACCGCTCCTCGTCAGACTCATCTGACTTGACCACCGATCACCCGCTACTCGCCTCCGTTATGCTCGACCAGTCCCGTCCTCGCAACCTGGCACCCTCTTCCACAACGGTGCTGGTCAACGGCCACGTGACCTCCTGCCTCATCGACTCCGGGAGCACCGAGAGCTTCGTCCACCCGGACACGGTAAGGCGCTATTCCCTTGTGGTCCATCCCGCCAACCGGCAGATCTCTCTCGCCTCTGGTTCCCACTCTGTCCCGATCCGGGGTTTCTGCCTGGTTAAACTTACTGTACAGGGCGTGGAATTCGACCGTTTCCGTCTGTACATTCTCCCCAACCTCTGCGCGTCACTCTTACTAGGCCTAGATTTCCAGTGCAATTTCCAGAGCCTCACCCTCAAATTCGGCGGACCCCTACCTCCCCTCACCGTTTGCGGACTCGCGACCCTCAAGGTCAAGTCTCCCTCACTCTTTGCCAATCTGACCGCAGATTGCAAGCCCGTCGCCACCAGGAGCAGATGGTACAGCACCCAGGACAAGGCCTTCATCGGGTCCGAAGTCCAGCGGCTGCTTCGGGAGGGTGTCATCGAGGCCAGCAACAGCCCTTGGAGAGCCCAGGTGGTAGTGGTTAAGACCAGGGAGAAGCACAGGATGGTCGTGGACTACAGCCAGATCATCAACCGGTACACGCAGCTCGAAGCGTACCCCCTCCCCCGCATTTCTGATATGGTCAATCAGATTGCACAGTACCGGGTCTTCTCTACTATTGACCTGAAATCCGCCTACCACCAGCTCCCCATCCGTAAATCGGACCGTCCCTACACTGCCTTCGAGACAGACAGTCGTCTATACCAATTTCTTAGGGTTCCCTTCGGCGTCACGAATGGAGTCTCGGTATTTCAACGAGAAATGGACCGAATGGTTGACCGGTACGGACTGCAGGTCACCTTCCCGTACCTCGACAATGTCACCATCTGCGGCCATGACCAGCAGGACCATGATGCCAACCTTTCTAAATTCCTCCACACCGCATCTCTCCTTAATCTCACGTACAACAAGGAGAAGTGCGTGTTCCGCACAGACCGCTTAGCCATCCTCGGCTACGTAGCCCAAAACGGACTACTGGGGCCCGACCCCGACCGCATGCGCCTCCTCATGGAGCTTCCACTCCCCCACTGACCCAAGGCCCTCAAACGCTGCCTTGGGTTCTTTTCTTATTACGCCCAGTGGGTCCCACAATATGCGGACAAGGCCCGCCCACTTATCCAGTCCACACATTTTCCCCTCTCGGCCGAGGCACAACAGGCCTTCGCCCGTATTCGATCTGACATAGCCAGGGCGGAGATGCATGCAGTAGATGAGACACTGTCTTTTCAAGTAGAAAGCGACGCTTCAGATGTCGCACTTGCTGCCACGCTGAATCAGGCAGGCAGACCCGTGGCATTCTTTTCCCGCACCCTCCATGCCTCCGAAATTCGGCATTCCTCTGTTGAAAAGGAGGCCCAGGCAATCGTTGAAGCGGTGCGGCCCTGGAGGCATTACCTGGCCGGCAGGAGATTCACTCTCCTCACTGACCAACGGTCGGTAGCCTTCATGTTCAACTACAAGCAGCTGGGCAAGATCAAGAATGACAAAATCTTGCGGTGGAGAATCGAGATCTCCACCTTTAACTACGAGATCTTGTATCGCCCCGGCAAGCTCAACGAGCCCCCAAACGCACTCTCCCAAGGTACATGTGCCAGCGCACAAGGGAACCATCTCCGTGCCTTGCACGAGAGCCTTTGCCATCCAGGGGTCATTCGCTTGTACCATCTACTCAAAGCCCTACTCCGTCGAGGAAGTATGGACAGTCACCAGAGACTGCCAGATCTGTGCCGAGTGTAAGCCACACTTCTACCGGCCAGCTCGCGCGCTCCTGGTGAAAGCGTCCCGCCCCTTTGAACGCCTCAGCGTGGACTTCAAAGGGCCCCTACCCTCCACCGACCGCAACACCTACACCCTTAGTGTGGTCGATGAATTTTCTAGGTTCCCCTTCGCCATCCCATGCCCGGATATGACGTCTGCCACCGTCATCAAGGCCCTGGATTCCATTTTCGCCCTGTTCGGTTTCCCCGACTACATCCACAGTGACAGGGGATCCTCGTTCATGAGCGATGAGCTGCGTCATTTCCTGCTCAGCAGAGGTTCGCCTCCAGCAGGACGACCAGCTACAACCCCCGGGGAAACGGGCAGGTAGAGAGGGAGAACGGGACGGTATGGAGGGCCGTCCAGCTGGCCCTACTGTACAGGAACCTCCCAGCCGCTTACTGGCAGCAGGTCCTCTCTGACGCGCTCCATTCCATTCGGTCGCTACTGTGCACCGCAACTAACAGTACACCCCATGAACGTGTTTTTGCCTTCCCTAGGAAGTCTACACCCGGGGTATCGCTCCTGACGTGGCTCACGACTCCGGGCCCAGTCCTTCTCCATAGGCATGTCCGGCACCACAAGGCAGAACCCCTGGTGGACAAAGTACGCCTTCTCCACGCCAACCCTCAGTATGCCTACATGGAGTTCCCCGACGGCCGCCAGGACACAGTCTCGCTCCGGGACCTGGCTCCTTCAGGTGCCGATCGCATGCCCACGCCCCTTTTTCCCCCACGCCAACCTCCTTTTCCCCGGCGCCCCCCCTATTCGTCCCCACCAGGTCCATCCCTCGTCCCCCAGCCCACACTGGAGGACACGGAAGATTTCGGCTTACTCTCGGAGTCATCCCGCCAGCAGCCAGCACCAACACCACCAACACCTGCACCATCGTTGCCATCACCGCCTGTGCCGACGTCACCACCACAGCTACGCCGATCACAGCGGAACGTTCGACCGCCGATTCGGCTCAACCTGTAACCTGCTAACCGGATGGACTCTTGGTTTTCTTTGTTTGGACCCTCTTGTAAATAGCTCATCCTTTGTCTTATAGTTACACGTCACCCCTGCCGGACTCATTTTTACAGGGGGTGAATGTGGTGATATAACCACTGTAGTGATGTGTACTTGCAGTAGGGGGATGTATGCCTGTACCTGTAATACAGATTCCTCTGGTAAGCCCCTGCCGGCTAGCTCCACCCACAGGGAGTTTGTATATAAATATGCGTGTGAGTCACTCAGACCTTAGTCTACAGTTGCAGATGGAGGAATAGCATCGCACAGCAATAAAGCCTCTATTGTACTAGTCTCTCGTCTTGGAGTATAATTGTTGGCGCTACACAGTGAAAGTCCTGTTTACTCAACAATGACAAGAGGATTCACTGTTCGCCTCGACCACCCTGTCTCACGTTGCTTTGCACATAGCACATAACGTTGCTTTGCTCATAGAGAGTGAGTGCAGGAGCGGACATTTTTGTATTAATGAAATACAAATCGTCAGAAGAATGTTGTGTCAATAGAGCAGTAGCACAATAAATGTGACGTGATTGAAAATATTTATTCTTACACCATATGTGTAAACTATCATTGGAATGCAAAGATCAATTTTTCAGTAAATCCTGGTAGACACAATTTTGTGTTTGACCATCTGCCCAGCGTTTTTGAACAACAAAAACATGTTTAGATTGGCTCGGCAATGCTCATTGTTGAATAACAGGCTTGCTGAATAAAAAAAACCACACGTACCTTCCATGTTTCCTCCCATGATATACAAATGCTTCAGTTTTGTAGAGAATGTAGGATCCATTTTAATTGCCAGAGCTACATTGGTCAGGGGACCAACTGCCACAAGAGAGATCTGCAAGATAATAGCAATGTTACTTTGCATAGGAACAGAATGATTTTAAAATCTCACAGTGGACAAGTGAAGCTTAAACGTATGGCCTTGCAGATTATAATTGCAACAATCGCAATTCACAAAGGATCGATTTTGTATTCAGAGTCATTTTGTCACAAGCTTATCTCCAGCCCTGGAATCTGAACTTGCTTGACCTTGTTGATGAAGCTAAACTGGGTCTGTGCCATTAAGGTATTGGATTTTAAGAAGGGCACTTGACCAATTATGTTCAACTGTCCATAAACTCATGTCCGTTAGGTGGACCCATGCCCCGTGCTGGCAGCAAATCGCTTTTTACTGGGCGTGAATGCCATCGCCTGAATCAATCTGTCCTCCCACATGGGCATGGCTGCAGAGGTCAGATATGACACTCCTGTGAAGCACCTTGGAATGATTTTACAACATTAAAAAGGTGTTATATAAATGCAAGCTTGCTGTCAAAAATGGGGCTGAAATTATTTTTAAAAGTTTGGTTCAGATAAATTTCACAAAGTTTTTCAATACACAAATTGATCAAATGTCAAAAGGTTGATCTGTTTTGGCAGTTCACATTGCAAACTATACATACCTCTATAAAGGACAATTAAAATGTCAAAATAAGCACACAAAATATAGATTTGACAGGAATTTATTTGGCTAAAGAATCTCCATAAATTGCCTGTCAAAAAGTTGGTAATGAGCCCTGTGCCACTCACTGATAAAATCTAACTACATTCATAGGCTCATATTTGGTCACAATCTGAAATGTTGAAAAGAGTGATTTGCCTGTGTCTTCATTGAGCAAACTACTCAATGAAGCGATAGCAACCCGAGTCACTTCAGTTTAATCACATTAATGCAGCTAAATTACTCACATTTCAAGATGGAGTGAGGAAGTCCACTGAGCCAGCTTCTATTGGATTAGTTACAGGATCAGAACGCACACTAAGATTCTCTTTGAGCATGAACTTTCTCTTTTACAATCGCGTGTGTAGCTCACCTGACCAGTGTGTTCAGTGACTGTTCGGATCATGGCAGTCACAGCATGCTCAGTTTGTACGTGTTCCAATCCTGGGGCATTAGGGTCCGGAACATCTCCCAGCCCATCCTTTCCGTGGTAATCTGAAGCATTCAAAGTCTGTCCAAGGAGGGAGCGACAGGCACCCCGGAACACAGGGATCTGTGACAGGGAAAAGTCTTTAAATAATTCCATATTTGATCTGACTGAACTTAGTGCGTAAAAAGTTGCAAATAATACTTTGAGTTTTTGTTCAGGTAAACTTTGAAGATCCCACAGAAGGGTAGTGAGTTAAGTGACAATTCGGCTCAACAACTTTCCCTCAATCGATAGCACAAAAAAAATATAGGTCAGAAATGGGGAAGTTTGTGGATGACTACACAATGTTCAGCAACATTCACGACTCCTCAGATAATGAAGCAATCCATGTCCAAATGCAGCAAGACCTGACAATATCCAGGCTTCGACTGACGAGTGGCAAGTTACATTCGTGTCACACAAATGCCAGGCAATGGCCATCTCCTACAAGAGAGGATCTGGGACACGTCTGGGAAACATGTTTTCACCCAGAGGATGGTGGAAATCTGGGACTCACTGCCTGAAAGGGCGGTAGAGGAAGGGCAGGAACTCTCACAGCATTTAAGAAGCATTTAGAGGAGCACTTGAAACGCCATAGCATACAAGGTGCTGGAAAATTGGCTTAGAATGTAAAAGGTAACGTCGCCATAGTCCCAGATGGCCATTGGCTACTTTCCCCTTTGAGGGGGGAGGAGCTGACTGGTAATGATTAACCTGAGGGAGGATCATCACACCTCAAGCGAGGGTCAAGGTTGTGAAGGTTGGGGCCTTCATGAATGACCTCAGTCGGTACAGGAATTGAACCCACGCTGGTGGCCTTGCTCTGCATCATGAACCAGCTGTCTAGCCAAGTGAGCTAAACTGAGGGACAGAGAAGTCATAGTATGGATATGAGAGTTTACGTGAAGAGAGAGACTCAGGGAAGACAGGAAGTCCGTGAATTCAGCAGCAAAAAGCAGACAAAGTGAACAGGTTATTTTTGGTCGACTTTGAGGTGGGGTTTCTGCAGTGATACACACAACAAGCCTTCTAGAGGGAAGGTCGAGAAAAGTGTGAGCAAGTGAGGTCATCAAAGGAAGTGAATGTATTTTTTTTTAGAAAATATTTTATTGAGGCATTTATAATTTTAACATTTTAACATTCTAAACAACAGAGTGGTCCAACACACACAAAAACCCCACAACACACCCAACTTTCCCTTCCCCCTAACTCCAACTACCCATATATTAGATTCCCTGTCCTTATTCTTCACTTCCATGCCCCACCTTCCCCCTCCGCATTCCCCCCCCCCCCCCACTCCTGCTGAGTGTCAGTTTTCCTTAAAGAAGTCGATGAACGGCTGCCACCTCCGTGCGAACCCCTGTAATGAACCCCTTAAGGTGAACTTAATCTTCTCCAGCCAAGAAACCCTGCCCTGTTACTGACCAACACCCTCGACTTTGGAGGCTCCGAGTCCCCCCATTCCAGCAAAATCCGTCTCCGGGCCACCAGGGAGGTAAAGGCCAAATCGTCGGCCTCTCTCCCCATCCCCCCACCGGGCTCCCAGATCTTCCGACACTCCAAATATTGCCACCTTTGGACGCGGAGTCACCCTCCCTTCCAGGATCTCTGACATGACTTCTGAGAATCCCCACCAAAGTCCCCTCAGCTTCGGGCAAGCCCAAAACATATGCACACAATTCACCGGACTTCCCCCGCACCACCCACATCTATCCTCCACGTCAAAAAATCTACTCATCAAGGCCACAGTCATGAGTCCTGCGGACCACCTTGAACTGGATCAGGCTGAGCCTGGCACATAATGAGGAGGCATTGACCCTCCTCAGGGCCTCCTCTCATAGCCCGACTTCCAACTCCCCTCCCCCTCTTCCTCCCACTTCCTCCTTCCCTCCCCGATTGGGGCCTCTTCCCACTCCATCAGTTCCTTATATATTTCTGAGACCTCCCCCTCCCCAAACCCTTGTTTTAGACATCAGCTTATCCTGTAGTCCACTTAGAGGGAGGCGAGGGAAACTTGGAACTTGCCTCCGGACAATATCCCGTACCTGCAGGTAACGGAATCAGTTCCCACCCAGTAACTCGAACTCCTTCTCTAGCTCCTCCAGGCTCGGGAAACCCTCCTCAATGAAGAGATCCCTGAATCTCTCAATCCCTGCCCGCTGCCACCTCCTAAAGCCCCCATCCAACCCCCCTCCCCCCTCCCTCCCCCCGGAGCAAACCTGTGATTATCACAAATCGGTGACCACACCGACACCCCCTCCAATCTCGTGCTGCCTCCATTGCCCCCACACCTTCAGGGCTGCCTCTACCACTGGGCTTGTGGAGTACCGAGCCGGCGAGAACAGCAGAGGTGCCGTTAACAGAGCCTTCAGACTCGTGCCCTTGCAAGATGCCGCCTCCACTTGCTCCCGCACCGATCTCTCCCCAACTACCCATTTCCTAATCATCAAAATATTGGCCGCCCAGTTATAGTTAATAAAGTTCGGAAGGGCCAAGCCCCCCCCTCACCGCGTCCCCACTCGAGAAGGACCTTCTTCACCCTCGGGGCTTTCCCACTCCATATAAAACCCAAGATTGCCGCGTTCACCTTCCTTAAAAATGCCTTTGGGGTGAAGATTGGGAGACACTGAAACACCAACAGCAATCTCGAGAGGACTGTCATCTTCACAGTCTGTACCCTTCCAATGACAGAGGGAGCATGCCCCGCCTACAGAGGTCCCCTTTCGTTTGCTCAATCACCCTGCTCAAATTTAGTTTATGAATCTGACCCCAGTTCCTTGTCACCTGAATCCCCAGATACCTTAAACTCCTTCCCACCACGGCATCTCCCTCAGTCTCCCCTACTGCCCCCTTGCCTAGATCGCAAAAACCTCACTCTTCCATGTTCAGTTTGAAACCTGAGAACCCCCAGGCCTAATTGGGCAGCACGGTAGCATAGTGGTTAGCATAAATGCTTCACAGCTCCAGGGTCCCAGGTTCGATTCCCAGCTGGGTCACTGTCTGTGCGGAATCTGCACATCCTCCCCGTGTGTGCGTGGGTTTCCTCCGGGTGCTCGGGTTTCCTCCCACAGTCCAAAGATGTGCGGGTTAGGTGGATTGGCCATGCTAAATTGCCCGTAGTGTCCTAAAAAGTAAGGTTAAGGGGGAGTTGTTGGGTTACGGGTATAGGGTGGATACGTGAGTTTGAGTAGGGTGATCATTGCTCGGCACAACATCGAGGGCCGAAGGGCCTGTTCTGTGCTGTACTGTTCTAAAAAACCAGCCAAATTCCTCCAGTATCCCCATAATTCCTGCAATTCCCCCCAACGGGTCTGTTATATAAAGGAGTAAATCATCCGTGTAGAGTGAGACCCTATGTTCTACCCCCTCTCACTATTCCCCCCCAAATGTTGGATGCCCTCAGTGCCATTGCCAAAAGCTCTATGGCCAGGGCAAACAGTAGTGGGGAGAGTGGGCACCCCTGCCTTGTCCGCCTGCACAGACTAAAATACTCTGATTGAACCCGGTTGGTCCTTATATTCGCCACCGGTCCCCGATATAGCAACCGGACCCAATCCACAAATCCCTGCCCGAACCCAAACCTTCCCAGGACATCCCACAGGTACTTACACTCCACCTGATCAAAGGCTTTTCTGCATCCATGGCCACCACCTCGCGCCCCTCCACAGGCATCATTATTACATTTAGCTGCCACCTAATGTTGGACATCAGATGTCATCCCGTCTGGTCCTGCCCTATTACCCCCGGAACACAATCTTCTATGCGCATGGCCAAGATCTTTGCCAGCAATTTTGCATCTACATTTAAGAGGGAGATTGGCCTTTATGAATCACAACTCTCCGGATCCTTATCCCACTTCAAAATAAGGGAGATCGATGCCTGAGATAACATTGGGGGGAGCACTCGTAGCTCCTTGGACTCATTAAAAGCCTTTACCAGGAGCGGCCCCAACAGCCCGGAAAATCTTTTATAAAATTCAACCGGGTATCCGTCAGGCCCCGAAGCCTTACCCGATTGCCCCGGGGCCTTACCCGATTGCATTGCCCCCAATCCATCTATAATCTCCCCAGGCCTAATTGGGGCTCCCAAACGCTCTACCAACTCCTCCTGTAACCTCGGAAACTCCAGCCCCCCCAGGAATCGCTTCATACCCTCCTCCCCGGCTGGGGGTTCCGATTTATACAATCCCCTGTAAAATTCCCGAAACACATTATTCACCCCCGCCGGATCCAGAACCACCTCCCCACTGTGTTTCTTATTTTCCCAATCTTTCTCGCCGCCTCCTGCTTCATCAGCTGATGCGCCAGCATCCTGCTGGCTTTTCCCCCATATTCATAGACTGCCTCCTTTACCCTCCTTAGCTGCCCCTCCGCCTTACCTGTGGACAGGATCCCAAATTCCAGCTGCAGTCTCTGAGGCTTCTTCAGAAGCCCGTCATCCGGAGACTCCGCATACCTCCTGTCCACCCGCTCAGCCTTCTCCTTATGGGCCCGGATTGAGACGAGTTCACCCCTAATAACCGCCTTCAGTGCCTCCCACACCACCCCAGCTGAAACCTCACAAATGTCATTTATATATCCCCGAATGGTCTCCCTCACCCGCTTGCTCACCTCCTCCTCCCCTAACAGCCTCACATTTAACCTCCACTGCGGACGCTGGGCCTTTCCTTTGTTAACTTGCAGGCCTACCCAGTTTGGGGCCTGGTGTGACACCACAATTGTTGAATATAAAAGGTCACAAAAAGACCACCATGAGCGGGAGCTGCCAAATGTGTGGCCGCTCACTCCATGGTTGCCCCCGGAAGTGAATGTATTAGATCAGGTGGAGGGAAAAACCATGGTGCGGTTTTCTGAAAGAGCATATTTCCAAGACAGGGGTTTGGTTAAGGCAAGTAAGGAGGCAAGGCTTCAATAAGGGGTAAGGCTGAATAAGACCGTTTGCCAGATTCCAGTCCAAGACAGGATGGTGATGCAACCATCCACAAACGTATTAAGGGTAGTGAATGGACAATCGGGTGGGATATGTGGAGAATGCAGTCATGGCTGATGAGCCAGCAGCCCAGGTTCAAAGTGGTGGTTGAGTGGGAGAAGAATGTTAGGCCACCACCCACCAGATACTTTGCTGAACAACAGTGTGGGAGTGCCACCATTACAAAGTCTTCAGTGGCTCAGGAAGAGCGGGAACCCACAGCCGCTTTCACAGGTCATTTATTGATGGGCAATAAATGCAGCGTTGCCAACATTGCCCACACCACAGGAAATTAAAAAAAAAAGTAATGTCTTATCATTAACATTTACAAGGGGCTGTTATTTCTAAAAGCAGGCGGCTTCTTTTTTCAGAATTGTCATCACCCACCTCGGTCCGCTGGCAAACCTTTAGCACTCGAAGCACATTTCTACACACATTGTCAACGGTTGTGTTTCCATGGCAACATGTTATACCCAGGATCTGCACATTAGGAGCTGCAAGAGCCATCATCGTCGCCTGGGCATCATCCAGCCCACAGTCAACATCTAAAAGCAGCAGCTTCTTATTTGCCATTTTAGAATCTATGAGCAAAAGAATGAGTAGGATTAAACAGCAAATATCGGTCTGAAGTCCTGCAGTTTACATTTCTGGGAAGGTTGTACCCTGGTCAATTGGTAACTAGCTTTCTAGTAATTATTGGTTTACCGTTTACTGCTTGTTGGTGGGTGTAAATTCTGAAGAAAAATGTGAAAATGGAGAATAAAAATATTTTACAAAAAAAAAGATCTTTATCAGGAGAAGGTGAGGGCCGGGATTCTCCCCTACCCGGCGGGGCGGGGAGTCCTGGCGGGACGGGGAGTCCCGGCGGGACGGAGTGGCGTGAACCACTCCGGCGTCGGGCCTCCCCAGAGGTGGGGAATTCACCGCACCTTTAGGGGCTAGCCCCGCGCCGGAGTGGCTCCCGCTCCGCCGGCCGGCGCGAACGGCCTTTGGCGCCCCGCCAGGCGGGGCCGAAAGGCCTTTGCCGGCCGGCGGAAGTCGGCGCATGCACCAGTGCGTCAGCGGATGCTGACATCATACCGGCGCATGTGCAGCGGAGGGGGTTCTCTTCCGCCTCCACCATGGTGATGGCCATGGCGGGGCGGAAGGAAAAGAGTGTCCCCATGGCGCAGGCCCGCCCGCCGATTGGTGGGCCCAATCATGGGCCAGGCCACCGTGGGGGCACCCGTCCAAGATTTCTTCAAAGTCTATCTGCTATGGACCATTCAATCATTCAACCAACTACTGGCTACTTAATAATCCCTCAAACAATAAACTGGTCTTATGTCACCTTCGGTGCGGATCTGCACGTTCTCCCCATGTCTTCGTGGGTTTCCTCCGGGTGCTCCGGTTTCCTCCCACAGGTCCCGAGAGACATGCTGTAAGGTGATTTGGACATTCTGAATTCTCCCTCTCTGTACCCAAACAGGCGCCGGAGTGTGGCGACTGGAGGATTTTCACAGTAACTTCATTGCAGTGTTAATGTTAGCCTACCTGTGACACTAATAAACACTGATTAACTTGTCATATCACACTGCTGAATTCTTGCGACAGGAATATGTGCTGTTGTGTTTACTACCCAACACAGTGACAACTCCATTGACTGTAAAATGCGTTTAGACATCCTGAGTTCACAAAGACACTGGATAAATGCTAATTCTTTCGTTTTCTTTCTGAATCAGAGGCCACTCACTGCACCCACATTTTAAAAGGAAATCAGTAGATTTCCCCTTTAGAAAAAAGTTTTGTTCTCATACACAAGACTCTACAAACACAAAACTCTCCAACCACATCCATGTTATCAGACTGCTTTTAGTGAGTCATTGCAGAACAGAAGGGTGTCATTCAGTTCATCAGGTTCATGTCAGCTCTTTCTGCTATCCAGTCAGTTCCACTTCCCAGCTTTATTCCCGTATCCCTACATGTGTAGTTCCCACAAGTGTCCAACCAATTTTCTTCTCAAATCATTTGGCTGCCCTGGTTCCACCACCATTGCGGGCAGAGAGTCCCAGGTCATCTGCAAAGATAATATTTGACCCCCATGTGGCATCAAGGAGCCCAGGCAAAATTCAAATCAATGGGAAACTCAAGGGGAAACTCGAGTCCTACCGAGCATAAAGGTTGTGGTTGTTGGAGGTCAATCATCTCTGTCCCAGGACATCACCACAAGAGTTCCTGTGTCCTCGGCCCAGCTACACCTTCAACGCTTCATCAATGACCATTCCTCCAACATAAGGTCAGAAGTGGGGATGTTTGTGGATGATTGCACAATGTTCAGCAGCATTAACTGTTAAATTTCATCTGCCACTTACCTGCCCACTGCACCAGCAAGTCCATGGGACTGGATTCCCTGATTTTCAGGCTTGCCTGGAGGATCCGTGGCGTGCTACATGGGATAAATCGGCGGCGCCCCAGCACCGATCCTCTGACCAGTGAGGGGCTCGCAGCCACGCCACGTAAAATGCCCGGCCTCCACAGAAAAAACGGCCAGAGAATTGTCAGGTCCATGGCCGCACATGGGCACAGCGATGACCTGTAGCGGTCGCGCCATACAACATGGCGCCGGCCGTGCGCAGACCCGACCTGACAGATCGTGCCCCCTGGACACACCCTGGCCACCCCCCACCGGTCACTCCAGCATTGCCGAAGCCCACCCGCCATCCCCGGCCAGCGGCACAATTCCCGCCGGACTGTGGCGGCGCTGGACACAGTCCACAGCCACCACGCCGGGTTCCCGACTGCTGAGGCCACACGTCAACCGCGCAGTCAGGAACTCGGGCCATTAGGGGCGGAGCATTGGGGGAGGGAGGTCGTCCCAATGGCGTGCGCGCGTGCCGCGATGAACGGAGAATCCTGCCCACGGCCTTTTGAAGTTTAACACATTCTCCTAAATATTCTCAATACTTCCAAGTTTTGCCTTATCTGCAAATTTCTAAATTGGAGCCTATACACCCAAGTCTCTGTCATTAATATAGATCAGGAAAAGCAATATTACTGAACCTTGGGGAACTCCAGTTCCTCCAGCCTGAAAACCAACGGTTCACCAATATTCACTTTCCGGCCACCCAGACAACTTCCTATCCATGTGGTTTCCTGTCATTTTACCCTATTCCGCTTTAACTCTACTGACATGTCTGTTATGTGGCACTTTATCAAAGTGTCTTTTGGAACTTTCAGGTACAAGAACAGCAAGCTCAATACCCACATCAATCCTTTCTGTTACCTCATTAAAAACACACGTCCTAACTTCCGGTGGCAGCTATGAGGGAGTAAGTCGCGCCTTTGGTGGCTCTCGCTCAGGTCAGGCTTTAAGACCTTTCCCCCCGACTTTTTTGAACTTTTGAGCGCTGGATTGAAAAACAATAGCACTCTAGATCTGAATCCAAACAGAGTTGTATGGACTTAAGGAGCAGAAGGGAGCGAAAACAGGCGAAGAAGGGGCTGAACAAAGGTGGTGTGGAAGCTCTTGTGGGAGGAAAGATGACCGATGAACGGACCACGGAACGGACGGTCCAGGCAGCACTGGACAACATGCTGAAGGTCATGAAAGAGAGCTTCGCAGCACTGAAGCGGGATAATTTGGAAGCGCTCCAGAAAGCAGTGGAGAGACTGGACCAGAGGCTGGACGCTCAGGATAAGAAGGTCCAGGCACTGGAGAAAACAGTGGAAGAGCAGACGGATTTCCAAACGGTAGCCAACGTGGAAATTAGAAAGTTGAAGGAGCAACAATCAAGGCTGATGGACAGGCTGGAGGATCTGGAAAACAGGGCACGCCGGCAGAATCTGAGAATCATTGGGCTCCCGGAGGGGGCCAAGGGAGTGGATGCCATGGCATATGTGGCAGACATGCTGCAGAAGCTGGTGAGAGATGATTTCTTCCCGCATCCGTTGGAGCTGGACAGGGCGCCCAGAGTGCAGGCGAGGCAGCCACGGGGGGGGGTGGTCAGGTTCCATAGGTTCGTGGACAAGGAGCGGGTTCTACTGTGGGCCAAGAGCACGAAGAGCTGCTCATGGAACAACAGTGTCCTGCATATCTACCAGGATCTGAGCCAGGAGGTGGCCAGAAGGAGGGCAGCCTATAGACAAATTAAAGAGATCCTGTTTAAAAAGGTCAAGTTTGGGCTACTTTTCCCGGCGCGGCTATGGGTCACATACTGGGAACAGCAACATTATTTTGACAACTCGGAGGAAGCGATGGACTTCGCTAAGGGGCATGGACTAGTGCCGAACTGAGGACCCATGGACTCAAGTTAGAGTGTATTAAGGGATGTTTGCATTTGTGCGCAGATTGCCCTTCGTGTTAGCGATGTCGTTCGGCATGCTCTCTTACTTAAAATTGGGGGTGTTCTTGTGTTTGTGTTTGCCTGTTTGAAAGTTTTAAAGTTAAAGCCAAAGTTATAGTTAAAGTTTAAGTTATTGGGTGCTGGGGGGCTGTTCGGGTTCTTTTTGCTATTTTTCTGGGAATGTTGGGAGGGGGGTAGGTGGCAGCGCCCACCTCATTACACAGTTTGAATTGCCCTATTGTGGGGGCGAGCTTTGTTCTTTGTTTGTTTCCTCTCTGTTTCTGTCCCAGAGCGATTGCTCGAACAGGGCTGGTCTGGGGAGGTGGTGTTAATGGGCGGGGGGGAGGGGAGTGGGGGAACAATAGGTGGGAGGCATGGTGGCGGCGGAGTTGAGAGCCACCAGGCGAGCTGCTTTGAGCTAGTCAACGGGAGCGAAGTGGGTGGTGTGTATACAGCCAGTATATGGCAGGGGTTAGGTTACAAGGGGTTGTTGCTGGGGGGTGGGGGGGAGGGGGGGGGGGGGAGATGATCTGCTGACGAGGGAGGGAACTGAACCAGGTAACAGGGAAGAGGTCGGGGGTGGGAGCTGCCAAGAGGCGGTCCAGGGGAGGCGTGGCACATGGGCAGGGGGTGGGCCCAAGAAGGGGGATGGCTGATCAGCGTAGGGAGGGGGGGGGCAGGGTGCCCTCCAACCAGGCTGATCACCTGGAATGTTAGAGGATTAAACGGGCCGGTCAAGAGGGCACGTGTGTTCGCGCACTTACGGGCTCTGAAGGCGGACTTAATGTTACTGCAGGAGACACATTTGAAAGTGATGGACCAGATTAGATTACGGAAGGGCTGGGTTAGCCACGTCTTCCATTCGGGGCTTGACGATAAGACCAGAGGGGTCGCGATCATGATTAACAAACGGGTTAAATTTGAGGCGGCAGCACAGTTGCGGATGGGGGGTGGTAGGTTTCTCATGGTCCGGGGCAAGCTTAAGGGGGTGAAGGTGGTCCTAGTGAATGTTTACGCTCCAAACTGGGAAGATATAGATTTTATCAAAAGGCTGCTGGGGAAAATCCCCGACTTGGATTCGCACAAGTTGATTATGGGTGGGGACTTTAATACAGTCCTTGACCCCGACCTGGACTGGTCGTGCTCCAGAACGGGCAGGGTCCCGGCAATGGCAAGAGAACTGAGAGGGTTCATGGAACAAATGGGGAGGGTAGACCCCTGGAGAATCCGCCGGCCGACGGGGAAGGAGTTCTCGTTCTATTCACATGTTCACAAGGTTTATTCTCGTATTGACTTTATTATGAGTAGGGACTTTTTGGAGGGGGTACAGAATACTTGACGATCACTATTTCGGACCATGCTCCACATTGGGTCGACCTGCAGGTCTGCAAAGAAAGTTACCAGCGCCCACAATGGAGGTTAGAGGTAGGATTGTTGGCAGATGAGAGAGTGTCTGAGAGGGTGGGGAAATGCATGCAGGACTACCTGCAGGTCAACGATACAGGAGAAGTCTCAGCAGCGGTGCTCTGGGAGGCGCTGAAGGCGGTGGTGAGAGGGGAACTGATCTCAATCCGAGCCCATAAGGACAGAACAGATAGGGCAGAGATGGACAGACTGGTGCAGGAGATGACATGGACGGATAGGGAATATGTAGAGTCCCCGAGGGCAGAGCTACTTAGGGAACGACAGAGACTGCAGGCGGAGCTGGGGACGCTATCCACTGGGAAGGCCGTAGAGGAGCTCAGAAAGGTCAGGGGCGCGGTGTATGAGTATGGGGAGAAAGCCAGCAGAATGCTTGCACAGCAACTTAGGAAGAGTGGCCAGGGAGATAGGGACGGTAGTGGACGGGGCAGGGAACCGGGTTGGAGACCCGGCAGGACTGGACAGGGTATTCAGGACTTCTACAGCAAGCTGTATACCTCGGAACCCCCCACGGGGCCGGAGGGGATGAGGCGCTTCTGAGATGGGCTGACCTTCCCAAAGGTGGGCAGGGGGATGGTAGAGGGGCTGGGGGCCCCAATTAGAGCTGAAGAAGTAATGGGGGGCATGAAGGCCATGCAGTCGGGTAAAGCCCCGGGGCCGGACGGGTATCCAGTGGAGTTCTACAAAAAGTTCTCAAGTATAGTGGGGCCAGTGCTGGTTAGGGTGTTTAATGAGGCGAGGGACAATGGGGTGCTACCTCCGACGATGTCACAAGCCACCATCTCGCTGATATTAAAACGGGATAATGATCCGGAAGCTTGTGGGTCCTATAGGCCAATCTCCCTGATTAATGTGGACGCTAAACTGCTGGCCAAGATCCTGGCATCCAGAATCGAAGACTGCGTACCGGATGTGATTGTGGAGGATCAAACGGGGTTTGTTAAGGGCAGGCAGCTGGTAGCCAATCTAAGAAGGCTACTCAATGTGATTATGATGCCCCCGGAGGGCAGAGAGGTGGAGGTAGTGGTGGCAATGGATGCTGGTGGAGTCGGACTATTTATGGGAGGTGCTGGGATGGTTTGGGTTTGGAGAAGGCTTTGTGGACTGGGTTGAACGGCTATATCAGGCCCCGGAGGCTAGTGTAAGGACAAACAGGACGACATCTGAGTATTTTAGACAACACCGTGGGACAAGACAGGGATGCCCCCTCTCTCCACTGCTGTTTGCGTTGGCCATAGAACCGCTGGCAATTGCTCTGAGAACGGCAAGGGGATTGGTCGGGGGACGGGCGGGGGGGGGGGATAGAACACAAGGTCTCGCTCTACGCTGCTGACCTGCTTTTGTACGTGTCGGATCCAGCGGCAGGGATGGACGGGATTATGGAAATCCTAGGGGAATTTGGCCGGTTTTCGGGCTACAAGTTGAACATGGCAAAAAGTGAGATGTTTGTGGTGCAGGTGAAGGGTCAGGAGAATAGGCTGAGTGAGCTACCGTTTAGGCTGGTTGGGGAAAGTTTTAGGTATTTAGGCAAGATGCATAAGTTGAACTTGTCTAGGCTGGTGGAGCAAATGAGGAGTGAGTTTCGGAGGTGGGATGCGCTCCCGCTGTCATTAGCAGGGAGAGTACAGACGGTGAAGATGACGATCCTCCCGAGATTCCTGTTTATTTTTCAGTGTCTCCCTATTTTCATTCCGCGGTCCTTCTTTAAAAGAATCAATAAAATCATCCTGGGATTTGTTTGTGCGGGGAAGTCCCCACGGGTAAAGAGGGGGATGCTGGAACGGAACCGTAGCGAGGGGGGACTGGCGTTGCCGAACCTCAGCACCTACCACTGGGCAGCTAACATAGCCATGATAAGGAAATGGATAGTGGGAGTGGGTGGAGGCTGCTTCGTGCAGGGGCACCAGCTTGGCAGCCCTGGTCACGGTTCCTTTGCCGCTCCCACTGGCCAGGTACTCCACCAGCCCTATAGTGGTGGCGGCTCTGTGGATTTGGGGCCAATGGAGGAAGCATGCGGGGGAAGTGGGTGCGTCAGTCTGGTCCCCAATATGTGACAACCATCGATTTGTCCCGGGGAAGATGGATGGCGGGTATCGAGCGTGGCGGAGGGCGAGGGTGGGAAGAATGGGCGACTTGTTCCTGGAAGGGAGCTTCGCAAACAGGAAGGCGCTGGAGGAGAAGTTCGGGCTGGCGAGGGGGAATGACTTTCGGTTCTTGCAGGTCCGGGATTTTGTACGTAGACAAGTCCCATCCTTTCCACGCCTTCCACCAAGGGGGATCCAAGAAAGGGTAGTGGTGAGGTAGGAGAGGGGAGAATCTCGGATATTTATAAGGAGCTTATGGGAGCGGAGGACATAGGGACCGAGGAACTGAAACTCAAGTGGGAAGAGGAGCTTGGTGGGGAGTTGGAGGGAGGCGTATGGGCAGACGCTCTGAGGAGGGTAAATACAACCGCAACATGTGCCAGGCTTGGCCTGATTCAGTTCAAGGTAGTTCACCGGGCCCACATGACGGTGGCCCGGATGAGCAAATTCTTTGGGTTGGAGGACAAGTGTGCTAGATGTGGGGGAGGACCAGCGAACCATGTCCACATGTTCTGGGCGTGTCCCAAACTCAGGGGACACTGGCAGGGATTTGCGGACGTCATATCCCGGGTACTGAAAACAAGGGTGGCGATGAGTCCAGAGGTGGCGATTTTTTGGGGTGTCGGGAGACCCGGGAGTCCAGGAGGGGATAGAGGCTGACGTTGTGGCCTTTGCTTCCCTGATAGCCCGGCGACGAATACTGTTGGCCTGGAGGTATTCAAAGCCCCCAAAGACCGCAGTATGGCTGTCGGACATGGCAAGCTTTCTTGGCTTGGAAAAAAAATCAAGTTCACCTTACGAGGATCACTATTGGGGTTCGCCCGGAGGTGGCAACCATTCATCGACTTCTTCGCGGGGAACTAATCGTCAGCAGGAGGGATGGGGGGTGGGTAGAATAGTGGAGAGTAGGGGGGAAGAATAGGCGGGTCTCTTTGCAAGAGAGGTACTGTTATTTGCACTATGTTTTTTGTAATTGGTATCTGCACACTAATGTATATTGTTACTGTTTCCAATGCCAAAAAAAATACCTAAATAAAATCGTCGGTTAAAATAAACCACACGTTTTGCCTCAAACAAATGCACGCTGGCTTCAACTATTTTGATTAAGCCAAATAAACGAAATTAAATAAAGTGAGGGACAAATTAAAGAGACAGCCCCTTAAAGGGATACTACCTTAACGCTGGCTTCAATCCTCCACATTTGGCCAAGTGTGTTAAATCAATTTACTGTCTTGGATTACTGTTTGGAAAACTTTTCGCACCGCACAGAGATTAAACAAGTTATCCTTTGGCAAGCAAAATGCTCATGTAAAAAATACCAGCACAGACCTGTAACCAGTTTCCCCTGTTCTAGTGGAAAGTTTGACCTGCCAACCACACTGATGATTTCCTAAATCTCTGTCGTTTTTTTTTTACATATTTCAGGCCCGAGTTTCTGTGCTGCAAGCTCTTTGCAAGATTGGGTTGTTGAGGGATTACCTGTCATTGCAATGAACGGTGACAGGCGCTGATTTCCTGCCTGTCAACCCGCACCAGAGATTTTCACAGCCCCTTGGGCACCGCAGCCTGATCCTTCCACATTCACCACTCCACCTCCTGTCTGTCACTACAGCACTGGCGGAACACACCAGCTTCTCACCAGGAACACAAACACAAATATTCAATTACCGCCTCCTTATAACCCGGAATTTCTCACGCTCTGTAAACCGGAACCTGCTCACAGCAATAATCTCACAGACACATCTACAGAAAATCTCATTCTCAACTTCGCCCGAGCAACTTCCCAACAATTATCAAAGAACCGGCACTGCATTAACCCGGAACATCCTCACACCCAGTGTCCACTCCACTGACCCTCACTCAGTGTCCACTCCACTGACCCTCACTCAGTGTCCACTCCACTGACCCTCACTCAGTGTCCACTCCACTGACCCTCACTCAGTGTACACTCCTCACCCTCACACCCAGTCTCCACTCCACTGACCCTCACTCAGTGTCCACTCCACTGACCCTCACCCAGTGTCCACTCCACTGACCCTCACTCAGTGTCCACTCCACTGACCCTCACTCAGTGTACACTCCTCACCCTCACACCCAGTGTCCACTCCACTGACCCTCACTCAGTGTCCACTCCACTGACCCTCACTCAGTGTACACTCCTCACCCTCACACCCAGTGTCCACTCCACTGACCCTCACTCAGTGTCCACTCCACTGACCCTCACCCAGTGTCCACTCCACTGACCCTCACTCAGTGTCCACTCCACTGACCCTCACTCAGTGTACACTCCTCACCCTCACACCCAGTGTCCACTCCACTGACCCTCACACCCAGTGTCCACTCCACTGACCCTCACACCCAGTGTCCACTCCACTGACCCTCACATCCAGTGTCCACTCCACTGACCCTCACTCAGTGTCCACTCTACTGACCCTCACACCCTGTGTCCACCACTGACCCTCACACCCAGTGTCCACCACTGACCCTCACACCCAGTGTCCACCACTGACCCTCACACCCAGTGTCCACTCCACTCACCCTCACACCCAGTGTACATTCCACTCACCCTTACACCCAGTGTCCACTCCACTGACCCTCATCCAGTGTCCACTCCACTGACCCTCACTACTAGTGTCCACTCCACTGACCCTCACAACCAGTGTCCACTCCACTGACCCTCACTCAGTGTCCACTCTACTGACCCTCACACCCAGTGTCCACTCCACCGACCCTCACACCCAGTGTCCACTCCACTGGCCCTCACTCAGTGTACACTCCACTGACCCTCACACTGGGTGTCCACTCCACTGTCCCTAACACCCAATGTCCACTTTACTGACCCTCACACTCAGTGTCGACTCCACTGAACCTCACACCCAGTGTCCACTCCACTGAACCTCACACCCAGTGTCCACTCCACTGACCCTAAAACCCAGTGCCGACTCCACTGACCCTCACACCCAGTGTCCACTCCACTGACCCTCACACCCAGTGTCTACTCCACTGTCCCTCACACCCAGTGCCCACTCCATTGACCCTCACAACCAGTGTCCACTCCACTGACCCTCACACTCTCCATTGACCCTCACACACAGTGTCCACTCCACTGACCCTCACTCAGTGTCCACTCTACTGACCCTCACACCCAGTATCCACTCCACTGACCCTCACACCCAGTGTCCACTCCACTGACCCACACACCCAGTGTCCACTCCACTGACCCTCACTCAGTGTCCACTCTACTGACCCTCACACCCAGTGTCCACTCCACCGACCCTCACACCCAGTGTCCACTCCACTGGCCCTCACTCAGTGTACACTCCACTGACCCTCACACCAGGTGTCCACTCCACTGTCTCTAACACCCAGTGTCCACTCCACTGAACCTCACACCCAGTGTCCACTCCACTGACCCTAAAACCCAGTGTCGACTCCACTGACCCTCACACCCAGTGTCCACTCCACTGACCCTCACACCCAGTGTCCACTCCACTATCCATCACACCCAGTGCCCACTCCACTGACCCTCACAACCAGTGTCCACTCCACTGACCCTCACTCAGTGTCCACTCTACTGACCCTCACACCCAGTATCCACTCCACTGACCCTCACACTCAGTGTACACTCCACTGACCCTCACACACAGTGTCCACTCCACTGACCCTCACACAGTGTCCACTCTACTGACCCTCACACCCAGTATCCACTCCACTGACCCTCACACCCAGTGTCCACTCCACTGACCCACACACCCAGTGTCCACTCCACTGGCCCTCACTCAGTGTACACTCCACTGACCCTCACACCGGGTGTCCACTCCACTGTCCCTAACACCCAGTGTCCACTTTACTGACCCTCACACCCAGTGCCCACTCCACTGGCCCTCACTCCCAGTGTTGACTCCACTGACACTCACCCAGTGTCCACTCCACTGACCCTCATCCAGTGTCCACTCCACTGACCCTCACTCAGTGTCCACTCCACTGACCCCCACACCCAGTGTCCACTCCACTGACCCTCACACCCAGTGTCCACTCCACTGAACTTCACACTCAGTGTCCACTCCACTGACCCTCACACCGAATGTCGACTCCACTGACCCTCACCCTGTGTCCACTCCACTGACCCTCACACCTAGTGTCCACTCCACTGACCCTCACACCCAGTGTCCACTCCACTGACCCTCACGCCGAGAGCTAATTCCATTCAATCTAGAATGGAGTTGCTCTCTAGGCCACCGATGAGGGCAGTTATGAGTGACCTCTGTTCCTCTGAGCCTAAAGCTACTTGTGAACCTCACCTGAGCCAATGTCAGCCTGTCTGATTTGTGAAGACGACAGGATGGAAAGTGTTACAGGGGGCGCGGTTCAGCAACCCCATTGCACCCAGTGTGGATCCAGGCGCAAGGGGCTGAATCACACGCAAGGCCGGGCGCCAGGCGAACAACATTGTGTGGGTCTCCCGACTGGCTCCAGCCGGCACCAGCTGGATCTCACCCAGCCTAATTATCTGCTTATTCAAATACCTGGAGATTGGATTCACCCGGCATCAGGTCACGCCTGGGAGACCTCACCAGTGTGCCATTTAATACCAGTCCACGGAAATGTAACAGCACCCGGGGGCTGCCAGGGTGCCCATATGGCACTGCCGAGGCACCACCATTTTGTTTCGAGTCAACTGAATCGCTGCCAAGATTATTAAATGTCAATGTTACAGCTGTAGGAGAATTTATGGCACTCCTTCTATCAGCTGTCATTATCATAAAGGGAGACTGTCAGTACACCATTGACTGACAGATCCAAAGATTACAGGATTAGCTCTCTTTGATGTGGCGTTGTGGATACAAATGTTTTCTTTTATAAAGCAAAGTATTTGAGGGATCCAAATGTATTTGATAGGCTTTTGTGTTTTTTTTAATAGTGAAGTCTATAATAGGTACTTAGAACTTTATTTAATTTAATATAATTTCAACATGTCTCCTGAAATCAGCCCATGCTGGATATTGGGTGAATTGGCATGGAGAGTGTAAGGGCAGAGGGTGGTCAGTGGGGGGCATGGGGTGCCATGTGAAGACACAAAGTAAGCAGAAAGGCTATAACTGGCCAGTGGAGTGGAGAGACCTGACTTGGCATGAAGGGCATGCCATTGGGGGTGGATAAGAGACATGGGTTGGCATTAGTTGGCATGAATGAGGCTCAGGGATCTGTGGCGGGTAGGGGTTTGTGACAGGGCCTAATACTTTTTAAAATAAGTATTTTTATTCAAATTTTAATATTTGTACATTTACATCTAACATTCAAAACAAAATAAACCCAACACCGACTCCTGTATCCACCTTCCCTAACACCACCCACCAGGTATGCAGTACATAGTCGTGCGACTCAGCGAACGCTGTCTACCTCATACGCTGCAGGAAAGGATGTCCGAAAGCGTGGTACATTGGCAAGACCAATCTATGAACGGACATTGTGCGACAATCACCAGGCAGGAATGTTCCCTTCCAGCCGGGGAACACTTCAACAATCAAGGGAATTCAGTCTCTGATCTCCAGGTAAGCTTTCTCCAAGGCGGCCTACTGGATGCGCGACAACGAAAATCACCGAACGAAAACTTATACTCGAGTTCTGCACACGAGTACGGCCTCAACCGGGACCTTGGATTCATGTCGCATTACATTCACCCCCCACCATCTGGCCTGGGCTTGCAAAATCCCACCAACTGTTCTGGCTTGAGACAATTCACACCTCTTTAACCTGGGATTACCCCTCTCTCTGGATCTGTAAAGACTTAATTGCCTGCAAATGCTCGCATTTATCTTGCATCTTTGACTTTGTTTATATATATGTTTCTGGAATCTACCTCTTCATTCACCTGAGGAAAGAGCAGTGCTCCGAAAGCTAGTGATTTGAAACAAACCTGTTGGACTTTACAAGTAAAGTTGTAAGACTTTTTACTTTCCTGTTTGCCCAGTGGTTCCATCCAAAGTGAAAAAATGAAATGAAAATCGCTTATTGTCACGAATAGGCTTCAATGAAGTCACTGTGAAAAGCCCCTAGTCGCCACATTCTGGCGCCTGTTCAGGGAGGCTGGTACGGGAATTGAACCGTGCTGCTGGCCTGCATTGGTCTGCTTTAAAAGCCAACGATTTAGCCCAGTGTGCTAAACCAGCCCCATGTGGATGAATTGTTCCTTCTGAGGAGATTCTAGAACCATGTGGCATAAACTCAGTATAACAATGGGCCAAGTTGAACTGAGATGAGAAGAAATTGATTATATTCAAAGTTTAGATGGACTTCTGGTCTCCAAGGGATTTGAGGAACAGGAGGAAGGTGGAGTTGAGGATCAGTCAGGATCACGGTAAACAATTCAGTTGACTCAGAGGGGCATTTCACTACTATATCTCTTATGCCCTTATATAGTTTCTTATTTTGTTCTGAGGATGTGAGCATCATTGGCAAGGCCTGCACTTGTTGCTTATCCGTAATTGCCCGTGAGAAGGTGGCAACAAACTGCTACCTTATACCACTGCAAACAGGGGAGACAGTAGTGTGGTGATCTTGTCACTGAACGAGTAATCCAGAGGCTAACGTCCTGGGGACAAGGGTTCAAATCCCACTATGGCACCTGGTGGAATTTACATTCAAGATAATCTAGAATCAAAAAGTTAGTTTCAGTAATGGAGACCATGAAACCAATGTTGATTGTCATAAATAGCCATCTGGTTCACTAATGCCTTTTAGGGAAATAAATCTGCCATCCTGCTCTGGTCTGGCCTGTATGTGACTCCAGATAGTCTGGCCTGTATGTGATCCCAAATGTGGTTGTCTCTTAGCTGCCCTCTTAAATGGTGTGCTCAAGTCAGTTCAAGAGCAGTTAGGGATGCCAACAAATGCTGGCCTTACCGTTAACACCCACATCCCATGAAAGAATAAAGAAAATTTAAAAATCCATGTGGTGTAGGTGTACCAACAACAGTGCTATTAGGGAACTCCAGTCTCTCGCCAATCCAGTCCCTCCGATTCACCAGGGTCCATTTTGCATTTAATTTTTGTTAACTCTTTCTTTTAGTTTTATGTCATCTCTTATCTCTTTAGTTATCCATGGCTTTTTTTTTGGCAAGTAAAATTCTTACTTCTCAGGGGACTAAATGGTTTTGAATCACATTAAATGTTTGCATGAAAATAATGCACATCACCATATGGATTCTTCATAAAGTCACAGCATAATTTTCAAGGTTAAAATCACTGTGACATCATTAAGTAGAGTTCAGTAGATAAAAATTGATGAATGCTAAAACAAGGCACGCAAAAAGTATTTCTTCTTCATCAGTATACCATAGTCCAGTACATGGGGGAATAAAACATTGGAAGAGAAAAAGTAAAATGAAGGTCTTTAAAAGGATTGTACCAAATAAAACAAAAATTACAAGAAAATAAGAGAAAAGCAAGAAAGGCCCTTGAAACAATAAGAAACAATGAAGTACAGATACTGGGAGACAAGATAGATCAGTCATTTATTGAATTGATAATTGCAAAAAAATAAGCAACAGACAATGAACCTTCCAGCAAGGAATAACAAAACGATGATGTTATATTGTAAGTTGATATGTAAATGCTGACCTTTTTGTGAACCAGATTTTCCAAACAATCAAAGCCTTTTACTGAATTCCAGTACTGAGTCAAATGTTCAATAATTATAGTTAACATTTAGGTCAAATGCAGCACTGCTCAGCTATTATTCTCAATGTAACGGGCTTAATATGCAGAAAATAATTCATACATTGTACTCAAATTCATAGGAAGAAATGGAAGCCCAGTCACATTGCCCCCCCCCCCCCCCCCCCCATGCCCCATTGCATTTCTTGTCATGCTCCATTGATCCTACAACGGTTTTAATCTACCCTTTAGAATTCTACTGTTTTAGCTCAGTTGGCTGGACAGCTGGTTTGTGATGCAGAGAAAGACGAACAGCGCGGGTTCAATTTCATTCCGACCAAGTTTATTCATGAAGGCCTGCCTTCTCAACCTTGCCCCTCGCAGGTGCCTAAGGGGTGGTGATCCTCAGGTTAAATTACCACCTATCAGCTCTCCCCCTCAAAGGGGAAAGTAGCCTATGGCCATCTGTGACAAAATAAATTCCACAATAAAATATGTGGTCTGCTGACCTGTTGAATCCCTTACTTTAGTTTCATCAGTAGGTTTCCACAACAGTAATAACTACTTGTGTTTATATATCACCTTTAACAAAGTAAACTATCCAGAGTTACTTCACAGGAATTATATTGAATATAATTTGAGACTGTGCAACATGAGGAGATATTAGTACATCTTAGTTTTATAGAGCAGCTTAAAAGAGGAGAGAGAGATAAAGAGGCGGAGAGGTTTATGAAATAAATTTCACAACCTGTGTCCGAGATAGATGAAGGCACAATCACCAATTGATGGAGTAACTCAACTCAAGGAAGGCTAACAGGTCAAAATTGGAGCAGTAAAGATATTTTGGATTGAAGGACTGAAGGAAGCTACAAAGATAGGGAGGGGTGCAGTCATGGAGGAATTTGAAAACAAGGATGAGAATTTCAAAATTGAGGCATTGCTGGACTAGTAGCCATATGAGTTGGCAAATATAGAAGATATAAGTAAACTGGACGCAGGTTTTTGGATGCTCTCATAGGATGGCAGATCAAAGGCTACCCAGGGGAGCATTGTAATAATCACGTCTAGAGATAACAAAGACAGGAGAGATGGTTCCAGCAGAAATTTGGGCAATTCTATGAAGGTGGAAGTAAGCATTCTTGGTGACGGAGCAGATATATTGTCAGAAGCTCAATTCAGTGTTAAGTTCAACACCAAGTTTACAAAATATCTGGTTCAGCCTCAGGGTAGTGGAGATGGGCTCTGTAACTAGGGAACAAAGTTTGTTGTGGGGATTGAAGACAATGACTTCAGCCTTCACAGTCTTTAGTTTGGAGTAAATTTCAGTTTTCTTGGCACTGGTTATCAGACCAGCAGTCTGACAAACCAGGGAGAGTAGAGAGATAAAGTTGGATGTTGTCATCATATATGCTGAACCTGATATTGCGTTTCCAGAAGATGTTGCTGAGGAGCAGCATGCAGATGAAAAATAGAAGTGGTCAATGACAGATCCTTGAGAGATTCCAGAGGCAACGGTGTGGGAGGGGGGATGAGAAGTCAATACGGGCAATTTTCTGGCAATAACTTAATTGGCCGATGCCCAATTAAGTCCAAAAGATACACCGAGAACAAAAGTGACCCAGCATTGGTTCCTGCTCAACTGCTCTCAATTCTAAGCAACCCTGTTTTCTGGTAGCAACCGACTTTCTATTCAAGCTGCTCTAGTTCCTCTTACACCAAATTCCTGATTTTTCTAAAAAGTCTCTTCTGAGCTATCTTATTAAAAACCCAAATATGACACATTACTGCACTATTTTCATTAGTTTGGACACATTTTTTAAAAACTCAAACTTTTCAACTTACTTTATTCACAATTTTTAAAAATCACATCCTTGTTGACCATCCATTTCTAAGTCTTCTGAATTTATTTTAAATTAGGGATTGTAAGAATCCCTCCCTCCAACTCTCCACGTCTCTCTTGTCTGCTTTAAGATACAATTTAAAATTGACCTTCTTGGCCAAGTTTCTTGTCATCTTTCAATGTATGTATGCTTCCTTGACCCAGTCTCAATTTCTTTTGTGGCATGTCATGGGATATTTAACTGCATTAAAGGTATATAAATGCAAATTTTGTTGTTGTTTTGCTGCAGTGTACCTTTACCCACTCAGTCATTAAGGTAAAGGTGGCATGCAACACTTGCATTCTGAGCTGAGTTTGTTGATCTTGCAGTAGAAACATTACAACTGTCCCTGGGAAAGAAAATAAATTCAAGCAACATTTCTGCTCCTACTGACTATGGAGTGGTCCTTGCATGTGTAGAAATTGGGCAAAGGTAGGATCAGATTTGGCCATGATACCAACATAAGCCATTGCCTGCTAATATTCAACACCTGCTCTTACATGTGAAAATAACAGCTTACAATAGGACATTGAGGGTCCAATGAGCCCCACCCTATTCATTCAGGAGAAATTGAGTGGGCATGGGGGCGGACAAAGGAACAAATCAAGTCAAAATTAGTAAAATAATAAGAAACCTGGAATGAAATTTGCCACCAAGAAGCAGAGCAACATTATGCAATCGAGAAAATCTACCGATGCTTTCTTTTTGCTAGCTCTATTAAATCTGCTATTTCAGAGCAGACATCATGAGCTGTTTAAACTTCTCAATATCACATTTTGTCATAATAAAAGCTTTATTTTGATTTTTCAGTAGACCAAGTGTATCCATGACCATCATCCCTCTGGTCAGTGATCCCTGTAACTCCACGCTTACTCCATGTTGTATATATTCAGTGACAACACTCTCATCAATAGCAGCCGACATTGCAAAACAATCACAGGACACAAAGCCGGGTCCAAAATACATCTCTTTGCTGCCTTCCTTGCCTTTGATAAATTTTTCAGTGTGTGCAGATATCTTCTTCATGAAGCAAGCTTTCCCAGTGCACTGATTTACCCACTCTGTAAAAAACTTCTGTAATGGACACAACAAAAGATCATCAACTTTAAACAACTTCCAAGTGATCTCATATTCATTTCATTTAAATTGGAACGGTAAAGTAAGCTACCAAGGTTAAAATCATGTCTTCACATGAAACTCCTCATTATAATATTTTGACATCTTTCCTTGTAGCTTCGAGGTGGCTTACATTTAAATTTAAAGCAGTTTATGAAAAGGCAATAAAAACACACTGCAAGGATTTAATAACTGCAGACATACAATATTATACTAGCAACTAGTTGGTTAATTTCACTCATTCAACACTTCATAATTATGATTAGTCATGGCAAAGCTGGAGTTGTTCTCCTTGGAGCAGAGAAGATTAAGATATTTGATAGGTGTTCAAAATGAGAAATGTTTTGTTAGAGAGTAGAGAAAAAATGAAATGAAAAATGAAATGAAATGAAAATGAAATGAATGAAATGAAATGAAAATCGCTTATTGTCACGAGTAGGCTTCAATGAAGTTACTGTGAAAAGCCCCTAGTCGCCACATTCCGGCGCCTGTCCAGGGAGGCTGGTACGGGAAACTGTTCATAGTGGCAGAATGGTTGCTGTCCAGATGATTTTAGGAGATTGGCAATAGGTGACCGGAGGCGACATGAGGAAACATTTTTTCTTACTCAGCCAGATCTGGTCTGGTATGTACTGACTGAAAAGGTGGTGGAAGCAGATTCAGTAGAAAGTGTGGTAGTATGGCTAGAGAGATCATATTACCAAAGAACCAAGCTGCCATTGGTACAGCTGCCTCGCTGCCCATTGGCCCAGGCAAGTCATGTGCCTCTCTGCCAATTGGTTGTGGCTGGTCATGTGACTCCCCGCCGATTGGCTGAGAGGTTGGTAGCTCCGCCTACAAGGCGGGGTATAAGGGCTTGTGCTGGCTGGCAGTCGGCCTTTCTCTGTACGATCACAGCCGGGCTCACATCTAGCGTATTAAAGCCTGTTGTTTGGAACTTCACTATGACTCGAGTCCAATTGATGGTGCATCAATTTAATACGCTAGACTTTGAAAATGGAACGATGGATTAAGCCAGAATGCCTCCGGATCAGCCCGCGTGCTGCAAACGCGTCAGCAACTTTTAAACATTGGCTGACGTGCTTCAACAGCTACCTCTCTACTACAGAAAATCAACCAACAAAGGAGCAGAAACTCCACATCCTCAACTCGTGCGTGGGCACCGCCATTTACTCAATGATAGAGGACAAACGGGACTATGATGTCGCCATGGATCTCCTAAAAGGGCACTTCATCAGGCCAGTAAACCAAGTCTACGCGCGGCACCTCCTGGCAACAAGGCAACAATTCCTCGGTGAGTCCCTCGATGAATTCTATCGGGCCCTCATTGTCCTAGGGAGAAACTGCGCCTGCCCGCAGGTCACTGCTGAGGAGCACACCGAGCTCTTGATTAGGGATGCCTTTGTGGCGGGCATGCAGTCACCCCAAATACGGCAGAGACTGTTAGAGAAGGACGTTCTCAGCCTCACTGAGGCACGGACCCTTGCATCTTCTTTGGAGGTCGCTGACCGCAACGCGCGTATGCCCCCGGCCGCGCTGCAGCCTTGTGGGCAGCGTGGCACAGCCCCCTCACCCACGCCAACTCAGATTCCCAGACCTGCGCTGCAGGACGCTCAGACAAGCCCATGGGCCCCCGCTGCTATTTCTGCGGGCAGGCCAAGCACCTCCGCCCGCGCTGCCCGGCCCGCACCGCAGTCTGCAAGAGCTGCGGCAAAAAGGGCCATTTCGCGGCCGTCTGCCTCTCCAAGTCGGTCGCTGTGGACCGTCTAGCCATCCTCGGCTACGTAGTGCGTAACTGAGTGATAGGCCCCGACCCCGAACGCATGCGCCCCCTTATGGAACTCCCCCCGCATCTGATAAAGGCTTCTCGCCCTTTCGAACGTCTTAGTATGGACTTCAAGGGTCCCCTACCCTCCAACAACTGCAACACATACTTCTTAAATGTGATTGATGAGTACTCCCGCTTCCCGTTCGCCATCCCCTGCCCCGACATGACCACTTCAACTATCATCAAGGCCCTCCACTCCATTTTCTTCCTGTTCGGTTACCCCGCGTACATCCACAGTGACCGGGGGTCCTCCTTTATGAGTGACGAACTGCGTCAATTCCTGCTCAGCAGGGGCATCACCTCTAGCAGGACGACCAGTTATAACCCCTGGGGTAACGGTCAGGTCGAGAGGGAGAACGGTACGGTCTGGAAGACCGTCCTACTGGCCCTACGGTCCAGGTGTCTCCCAGTCTCCCACTGGCAAGAGGTTCTCCCAGACACCCTCCACTCGATTCGGTCTCTCCTCTGTACTGCCACGAATCAAACACCTCATGAACGTCTTCTTGTTTTCCCCAGGAAGTCTTCCTCTGGGACCCCACTCCCGACCTGGCTGGCCACCCCCTGGCCCATCCTGCTCCGGAAGCATGTGCGGGTGCACAAGTCCGACCCGTTGGTTGAAAAATTCCAGTTACTCCACGCGAACCCGCGTACGCGGAGTATCCCGACGGATGACAGGACACGGTCTCCCTTCGGGACCTGGCACCCGCCGGCGTACGGCAACAACCCCCAACACCAACACCCTTCCCCCAGTCCCAACAACCCCCGGCGCCCCCAGAACCCAGCGCACAGGAACCCCTCCCCCCTGGCCTGGCTGCCACCAGCTCCGACCAGGGGTACGGACACAGGACCGTGACCACAGCTCCCGGAGTCACGGACGACCGCCGCTCCAACGCCGCTGCGCAGGTCTGGCAGGACACCGAAGGCACCCATCCAGCTGATCGAGTCAATGTGATGGACTTTATGGACTTTTTTCACGTTCTGCATATGTTCCTTGCCTGTGGTTTTTTTGTTTCTTTTGTTTTCATTATTATTACGATGGTTATTGTTGTTTTTCCCTTGTACACTGTATACAGCATGGTTTTCGTACACGTTCGTCGCGGGCCAGTGGGCATGAGTTACCTCGGTACTACCCGAATAGGTCTCTAGTCATACTATCAGTTTTACAGGCCCCCCCCCGTCTCTCCCGCCACTCCTTTCCACCCCACCCCCGCTTCATTCTCAACAAGGGGTGAATGTGGTAGTATGGCTAGAGAGATCATATTACCAAAGAACCAAGCTGCCATTGGTACAGCTGCCTCGCTGCCCATTGGCCCAGGCAAGTCATGTGCCTCTCTGCCAATTGGTTGTGGCTGGTCATGTGACTCCCCACCGATTGGCTGAGAAGTTGGTAGCTCCGCCTACAAGGCGGGGTATAAGAGCTCTTGCTGGCTGGCAGTCGGCCTTTCTCTGTACGACCACAGCCGGGCTCACATCTGGCGTATTAAAGCCTGTTGTTTGGAACTTCACTACAACTCGAGTCCAATTGATGGTGATCAGAAAGATAGCTCTTTCATTAAGCTGGCACAGGCAGAATGAGTTCAATAGCCTCTTTTCGTACGGCATCAATTCCACGATTTAAATCTCAATTTACAATTAATCCTGGCACTCCCTCCCGGACAGCACTGTGGATATAGCCACCTGTCAATTCAAGAAGAAAGCTCATCACCACCTTCTCAAGGGCAACTAGGGATGGGCCATAAATGCTGGCCTAGCCAGAAACGGCCACACCCCGTACTTTAATATTTAAAACAAAATCAGTCAAAACACAACAGCTGGCATTTATATAGTCCCTTTAATGTACAAAAAGTCCCAAGGCAGTTCATCGAGGCACTAAGAAAAATATAAACACGTAGCCAAAGGGAGAGTTCAGGGCAGCTGAGAGATTGGATTTAAGGAAGGTGTGATGAACAGTATTAATAACTGCTGTAAACGGTACCTGACCTTTAATACCTTGCCCCTTTAAGATGCTTGGAACCCTAGGGGACTCCGCCTCTGGCTACGCCCCCAGGAAACGGTATATAGGATAAGGCTCCATGTGGGGAGCACACTTCTCTCGAATGCTGTCCTGTTCTCTGTATATTAAAGCCTTTTGATTACCGACCTCGCTCTCGCGTCGTAATTGAGGGTGCCTCAATTTAATCTACACACACATCAAGATGGACAGCGCTCTAAAACCGGAGAAACTCAACCTGGACGCCAGGTCGCCGGAAGCCCCGGAAATGTTTAAATATTGGCTCCAGTGTTTCGAGGACTATCTGGACTCATCAACGACTGATGTCGACAGCACTCGCAAGCTGCGTTTACTACATGGCCGGGTGGGTCTCCGCGTCGTAATTGAGGGTGCCTCAGAAGGCAAAAGGAGGAGAGAGGAAGAGCGATGGATGCATTGGTGAAATCAGTGGAAGGGGATGGGATTGAGGGAGGAAAGGTGCAGGGTAACACGAGAGCTGGTCTCAAGAGAAGCCAAATTAAAGTTATCTGCTTATGTTTGGAGCAAGAGCCAAATGGTGCACACAAAATGACAGTAGGCATTTGTCGCACACACAGGCATAGCAGAGATTAGAAACATGGGGCACGGTTTAACAGAAATGGAACAGAGTTCCATGTTGAATGCTTTTAGCCGGGTGTTTCCAGGCGCCCGCAGTGTCAAGAAAGACCACGCTATCCAACGGGAATCTGTTTCCTTTCGGGGCCTCGGCAAGGAACGCCCTGCTGAGGCCACACTCAGCCGCACTTCCTGCAGAGTAGCTCCGCTCGCCAGTGTAGGAAGAGATCAGGGCACCATTTTTAAATGGCACCTCAATCTCTGGACTCCTCCATCGCAGATTCACCCCCTGAACCCCCATCTCATAAGGGCAGGGCACCCCTGACCCCGGTACGGGAAAAATGCCTCCCAGGCACCTTGGCATTGCCAGACCAACACAATGGAGTGCCCCTGCCAGCCTGGCAGTGCAATGGTGCCCAGATGGCATCTGGGAGACCAGTATACCATCTGGCCCAAGCACCTCGGGACCCGATCACCTGGAGAATCCTCGGGGGTTAGACCCCGCGCCTTGGTAACTCCAGCAAGTGCAAATTAAAGCAATGCTTACTGCAACACTTTAATATGCAAATTCACCTGATCTGGATCCTGCCCATTGTGGGCGTAATCCAAATCGTCATCATGTTTCGCAAGATTCCATTAGATATCGGGAGGTGTGGCAAGCAGGGGACATCTTGTGAGATTTACCAGTCATGTCGCGCCCAGAATTGGGCCCAATGCGGTCGTTGGATCGCACCCAGCCATGTTCTGGTTGTAAACAGGACTTTCTCTCCTTACTCTAGGTGCCTTGTATTGGATTGTTACATTTAATATTCTTGGAACCTTAATGTTAAAGATTAAATTAACCCCCATAAAACAAGGACCAGAAATATAAGTTGTTCATTTTTAAAAGTGAGTCTTTCTCTGCAGGTCATTGGGTAGAGGCACTCCTGCCCTCTTCTGATTGCCTGGCACTTCACTGTGTAATGGCATCTATCTCTAATTGGTCTAAAGGGTATCATGGTTTAATGACTGAACAGTCGTGGTTCATTGAAACATCTTTATTCCCCTCTTGTTGCAAATTTTACCATTTGCTTGAATTCTTAACTATCTCACAGCATACAAAAGATTGTAATTTACTCCTAAAATCTCAGGATCAGCCTTCCACAGTTGTTTGTTGTAATTACCATATGGCAGCTTTACTTTGCTTTTCCGCTTTATAGAAGGCAAGTAAATAAAAGCCAGCAGGGAACAATTTCCAAATTTGCAGATGATTGAAAGTTGGGTGGGAGGGTAACATAGAACATAGAACGATACAGCGCAGTACAGGCCCTTCGGCCCTCGATGTTGCACCGACATGGAAAAAAATCTAAAGGCCATCTAACCTACACTATGCCATTATCATCCATATGCTTATAAATTTTTAAATGCCCTCAATGTTGGCGTGTTCACTACTGTTGCAGGTAGGGCATTCCACGGCCTCACCACTCTTTGCGTAAAAAAACCCACCTCTGACCTCTGTCCTATATCTATTACCCCTCAATTTAAGGCTATGTCCCCTCGTGCTAGCCACCTCCATCCGCGGGAGAAGGCTCTCGCTGTCTACCCTATCTAACCCTCTGATCATTTTGTATGCCTCTATTAAGTCATCTCTTAACCTTCTTCACTCTAACGAAAACAACCTCAAGTCCATCAGCCTTTCCTCATAAGATTTTCCCTCCATACCAGGCAACATCCTGGTAAATCTCCTCTGCACCCGTTCCAAAGCTTCCACGTCCTTCCTATAATGAGGCGACCAGAACTGTACGCAATACTCCAAATGCGGCCGTACTAGAGTTTTGTACAACTGCAACATGACCTCATGGCTCCGGAACTCAATCCCTCTACCAATAAAGGCCAACACACCATAGGCCTTCTTCACAACCCATACCAACCTATGCGGAGGATGCAGAGATCCTTCAGCGTGATTTGGACAGGCTGAGTAAGTGGGCATATGTATGGCAGATGCAGTATGATGTGTGATGGAACCATCAATTCTACGGACACGTGCTTGTAGGATTAGAATAGCGGTTTTAATATACTTACAACAGAGCCAGCCTGTTAGCTGTTGAACTTTCGGTGAACTGGCTGGCTGACTCTGTGGCACGGATCTTTATACAGCAGCTTCAGGGGGAGAAGTTCTGGGCGGAGCCAAGGGGGGAGCCCAGTACAAACTCTAGAGTACTCCCAGAGCTACCCCCTGGTGGTCAGGTAGTGCAACTGCACTTACAATATCGGTACATATATATACTGGGAACAGAGTGACATTGGTAACTTATAATACCGTGTGAATCTCATTCACCACAATGTGTATAAATGTAAGGTTATCCAGCTCTGTAGCAACAATCGGAAGGCAGATTATTATTTGAATGAGTGTAAATTGAGAGCGGTATCCTCGTGCATCAATCGCTGAAAGTAAGTGTGCAGGTACAGCAGGCAAATGGTATATTGGCCTTCATAGTGGGAGGATTTGAGGATAGGAGTAGGGATGTTTTACTGCAATCGTATGGGGCGTTGGTGAGGCCACATCTGGAGTATTGTGTGCAGTTTTGGTGTCCTTATCTGAGGTAGGATGTTCTTGCAGCGTCGGGAGTGCAGCGACGGTTTACCAGGCTGATTGCTGGGACGGGGCTGTCATATGAGGAGAGACTAAATTGGTTAGGATTATATTCATTGGAGTTTAGATGAGTGAGAGGGGATCTTGTAGAAACTTATAAAATTCTAACAGGATTAGACAGGGTAGATTCAGAAAGAATGTTCTCAATGGTGGAGGAGTCCAGAATTAGGGGTCATAGTTTAAGGATAAGTGGTAAATGATTTTAGGACTGAAGGAAGGAGAAATGGTAAATCTGTGGAATTCACTACCACAGAAAGTAGTTGAGGCCAAAGCTTTGGGTGATTTCAAGAAGGAATTAGATACAGCTCTTGAGGCTAAAGGGATCAAGGGATATGGGGGGCAGGGGGCGGAGAGGTGGGATCAAGGTATGGAATTTGATAATCAGCCATGATCATGATCATAATGAACGGCGGAACAGGCTCGAAGGGCTGAATGGCCTAATCATGCTTCTATTTTCTATCCATGTTTCTAGGGGCTGATTTAGCACAGTGGGCTAAACATCTGGCTTGTAATGCATAACAAGGCCACCAGTGCGGGTTCAATTCCCGTACCGGCTTCCCCGAACAGGCGCCGCAATGTGGCGACTAGGGGCTTTTCACAGTAACTTCATTGAAGCCTACTTGTGACAATAAGCGATTATTATTATGTATGTCTATTTTCCTAACATCCATCTCCTGCTCAGGAGAAATATATTTTATTTGATAAATCAAAACGCATGTACATGCAGCCATTGGTTTTGATTTTATGTTTTTGTTAAGCTTTCCCAGCAGCTTACCCAAGGCAGAGGATAACGAAGACAATATTCCCAAGTGGCGATATAGGTGGGACACGCAAAATTATTCAGGACAATATAAGCTGCTTCAGGATCAACCGCAAAGTTAAACTCAGAACACACTGCCACATTCCCCCTGCCTGAAAAAGACAAAAACATTAAATTAAATTTATTCCATCACAACACTGTCATGACCACGTAAACGGCACTTCCCCAAAATGGTCCTTGAGCAAAGAATTTGGGTGTAGCCACATTTTTTTATTTGCTAGTGTTCAATTTAAAATTAACCCAGCAGTCAAAGTTCTGTTACAAAACTACTGCTGAAAATCATATAAGTAAAAGTGATAACATTATTAACGAAAATACAGATACAAAAATAATTAAAGGTGAGGGGTGCGATTCAACTAGAAAAATTCTATGTCGGTTTTGGACGTGCTTAGCTGGGTGATTCTCGGCAGTAGCAGCCTTCCTGAATACTTGCTGCACCTGTGTGCTAGCTTTCTGTGTTTCGTGCCTATGTACATCCAAGTCCCTTTGTGTTGCAGCTTTCTCCATTTAAATAACATTCTGTTCTTTTGTTCTTCCTTCCAAAATGAAAACTTCACATTTTTCCCACATTATACTCCATTTGCCAGCTTTTGCCCACTTACTTAATCTATCAATATTTCTTTCCAAACTGTTTGCTTCCCTCTCGCAACTTGCCTTTTTACCTATTGTTCAGTGTCTGCAAATTTGGCTACAGTACATTCACTCCCTTCCTCCAAGACATAAATATAGATTGTCAACAGTTGTGGTCCCAGCACTGATCCCTGTGGAACTCCACTGGTTTCAAGTACAAGTCGCCAACCTGAAAAATTACCCCTTATCCCCACTCACTGCTTCCTGTCCATTAGCTAATTCTCTATTCATCCCTCCAACACCATGGGCTCTTATTTTATGACAGAGTTTTTTGTGAGGTACCTTGTTGAATGCCTTCTGCAAGTCCAAAATACAACACACCTACTGGTTCCCCTCTATCCAATTGAGACTCCTCGAAAAACTCTAATAAAATAGACAGACACTATTTCCCTTTCATGAAGCTATGCTAACTTTGCTTGATTAGATTATGATTTATGAGGAGGCTCTTCCATGCTACCTGCCAATGAATGGATGAGGAATGGCCTTGGCTGGTCATTGACTTTCCAGACAATTATGCCCTCTCTTTCAAGGCCCCTCATTCACACCCGGTCCATTTTGTGTGAATGTGGCAGGTTTCTAGTGCAGTACCTTCTATTGTAGGCAGAGGCCTGCCATTGCCTGTAGGGCTGTTCTCAGTCCTGAATGTTTCAGTAGATCTGCCAATATAAGCTGATTCAATCCTGGGGTTAGTATCACCAGTGGCCTTGGGAGTTGGATGCGGCGCTTTCTGCCCATCAGGAGCTCAAACGGGGCTAATTCACAGTGCAGCTGGGTGGATCCATAAGTCAAAAGTGCCATAGAGAAGTTATCATTCTTTCTCAGAAGAGTTTTAATGGTGTGAATATCCCTTTCTGCCTCACTTTCCAATTGTGGATACCTTGAGGAGTTGATACAGTGTTCAAAGCCATAGCTGATGCCAAATTGGTGAACTATTCATTTGCGAATTGTGGGCCTTTAATGGACACTACCTCGTCCTGGATGCTATGGCTCTCAAACATTTCCTTCAAAGATCGCATGACCTCAGCAGCCATCGTGTGTAATTGCTGCATTTCGATCTATCGGGAGAAGTGCACAAATATGATATGGAAGGGATTATCACTAAAGACAAATAAATCGATTCCAATGGCCAGGTAGGGGATGAAGCGCTCTGTCTGGTTCGGCTTTGCAGTGCACTCATTTGGCAGTCCTTTTTTCAATATGTTATGAAAACCCAGACTTACGATGCTGAGTTCAGAGGGAACTCCACATTGCGACAGTCTTCAGACTTTCTGTATGCAGAACGGTAGCTCAGTGTTGCTTCACGGCTCCATGGTCCCAGGTTCGATTCCCGGCTTGGGTCACTGTCTGTGTGGAGTCTGCACGTTCTCCCTGTGACTGCGTGGTTTTCTTCCGGGTGCTCCGGTTTCCTCCCAGAAGTCCCAAAAGACGTGCTGTTAGGCAATTTGGACATTCTGAATTCTCCCTCTGTAGCATAAGTGGATAGTACTGTGGCTTCACAGCGCCAGGGTCCCAGGCTTGATTCCCCGCTGAGTCACTGTCTGCACGTTCTCCCCGTGTCTGCGTGGGTTTCCACCTCCAGTTTCCTCCCACAGTCTAAAGATGTGCAGGTTAGGCGGATTGACCATGATAAATTGCCCTTAGTGTCCAAAAAGGTGAGGCGGGGTTATTGGGTTACGGAGATAGGGTGGAAGTGAGGGCTTAAGAGGGCTTCAGTGTAGACTCGATGGGCTGAATGGCCTCCTTCTCCACTGTACGTTCCATGTTCTAATAGGCATCGGAATGTGGCAAATAGGGGCTTTTCACAGTAACTTCATTGCAGTGTTAATGTGAGCCTACTTGACAATAAAGATTACTATATGCGTAGGTCTGGGGTGGGCTGCACATGTGCCATTCTGCCTCTTTGTATTTTTCATGCCCAGGATAGGCCCCACACGCCTGCAAATATATAAGACAAAGAACTGCACAAAAACCTGGGTCACGTAACTGGGTGCAGAACTCTATGAGCAGTAAGTTTCCCAGAGAGGGGGACATGAAGTGGGGGAATACGGAATACTGCTAAAGTGAGTCAGGTTACTAGAGGTTTTCTCTTGAGGAGGAAGTGTTCCCATACTCCTCCAACAGAACAAGTAAACAAATTCATATTCCGAGACATACTGGGACAGATCAGTCATTGATGATGGCTGGAGATGCAATTTATAATTTAATGAAGAAAAAAGCATTAATTGGAGGCATTAATAGGATTTATTAACTATTGTGTAAAGTCAATTGCACGACCTTCAGCAGAAGTCGGTGAGACGATGCTGCACCCGGTACTGGCGGAATTGTCAGGCCCCAGACCTCTCCAAGCATACGTGCTCCACAAGTCGGCAACAAAAGCCCAGCCCAGCACTCTCCTTTCACATCAGCACAGGCTTTGAAAAATCACTACAGCAAAAACAATTTTCCAGGGAGGTGACACAGCTGATCAAGAAGCACGCTGACAGCACCAATTCACCATCGTAGCCAGTGTAATGAAGCGAGGAGAGTCCGATGAGTTTCTTAAAAGTATTTTTATTCGGCCAACAACATTACCTACACAAAGCTCGGTGCACCTCACCGGGCCCTCTCTCCTTGCTAATCGGGTCTAGCTGCCGAGCTTTTATGCTAGTGCTGGGTAAGCTACCCCGTCTACAGCAGAGAGCTCACAGTTCCAATGAGCACAGGAAAACGATCATCCCCAGCTGGATGAGACCTCGTACAGGTTATTACAACATGGTCAGACTTTGACAAAGAATGCAGCCCACCCCTCTCCCCATAGTTGAGAGAATTATGTAAATAAGCTATATGCCATACTTTCCGTGTTTCCTCCCATGATGTACAGTTGTTTTAACTTCGATGAAAAGGTGGGATCCATTTTAAATGCCAATGCAACATTCGTCAGGGGACCAGTAGCCACAAGAGAAACCTGTGGAGCAACAAACAAGTGTTTGAGAGTGGTGATATTGGGAATGGCATTAAACACAAAATTAGAGATGCATGTAATAAGGGAATATTAGTGATCATGGTTGATTTTAATCTGCACATAGATTGGGCAAATCAAATTAGCCACAATGCCTTAGAGGAGGAATTCCTGGAGTATATATGGGATGGTTTTCTTGACCAATATGTTGAGGAACCACCTAGAGAGCAGGCCATCATAGGCTGAGTATTGGGTAATGAGAAGGGAATAATTGCCAATCTGGCTGTGCGAGACCCCTTGGGCATGATAGTAATAATAATAATAATAATAATAATTGCTTATTGTCACAAGTAGGCTTCAATGACGTTACTGTGAAAAGCCCCAAGAGGCCGGTACGGGAATTGAATCCGCGCTGCTGGTCTTGTTCTTCATTTCAAGCCAGCTGTTTAGCCCACTGTGCTAAACTGGCCCCTGGCATGGGTGTCATAACATGATTGAATTTTTTATCAAGATGGAGAGTGAAGTAGTTGATTCGGAGACTCGGGTGTTGAATCTTAATAAAGGAAACTATGAGGATATGAGGCATGAGTTGGCCTTGATAGATTGGGGAGAGTTACTTAAAGGGATGACAGTGGATAGGCAATGGCAAACATTCAAGGAACGTATGGGGGAACAGCAGCAACTGTTCATTCCTGTCTGGCACAAAAGCAAAATGGTTAAGAGGGCCAATCCATGACTTACAAAGGAAATTAGAAATAGTGTCCGATCCAAGGAAGAAGTATACAGATTGGCCAAGAAAAATAATAGGTCTGAGGATTAGGAGCAATTTAGAATTCAGCAACGAATAACCAAGGGTTTGATTAAGAAGGGGAAAATACAGTACAAAAGTAAGCTTGCAGGGAACATAAAGAGTGACACGAGGAGTTTCTTATAGATATGTGAAGAGAAAGAGATTGGTAAAGACAAATGTAGGCCCCCTACAGACTGAAACAGAGGAATGTAGAAGAAGGGACAAAGAAATGGCTGAGTAATCAAATACATACTTTGGTTCTAACTTCACAAAAGAGGACACAAATCAGATACTAGAAATGTTGGAGAATGAAAGGTTTAGTGAGAGGGAAGAACTGAGGGAGATCATAATTGTAGAGAAATGGTGCTGGGAAAATTGATGGGATTGAAGGCGGATAAATCACCAGGGCCTGATAATCTGCATCCCAAAGTGCTTAAGGAGATGGCTCTGAAAATAACGGATGCCTTGGTGGTCATCAGGGAATCTTCCGGGATTCTATAGACTCTGCCACAGTCTCTGCTGATTGGAGCGTAGCGAAAGTCACTTCAATATTGAAAAAGGGAGCACGGTAGCACAAGTGGATAGCACTATGGCTTCACAGCGCCAGTGTCCCAGGTTTGATTCCCAGCTCGGGTCACTATCTGTGTGGGGTCCGCACGAGTCTGCACGTTATCCCCTTGTCTGCTTGGGTTTCCTCCGGGTGCTCCGATTTCCTCCCACAGTCCAATGATGTGCAGGTTAGGTGGATTGGCCATGATAAATTGCCCTTCGTGTCTAAAAGGTTAGGTGGGGGGGTTACTGGGATAGGGTGGGCGCGTGGGTTTGAGTAGGGTGCTCTTTCCAAGAGCAGGTGCAGACTCGATAGGCCGAATCGCCTCCTTCTGCACTGTAAATTCTATGATCTGTGATTATCAAGGACTTTATAGTGGAACATTTAGAAAGCAGTGGCAGGATCAGTCAGAGTCAGCGTGGATTTATGAAGGGGAATCATGCCTGATAAATCTGTTGGAATTCTTTGAAGATGTAATCAGTACAGTCGACAAGGGGGAGCCAATCGATGTGGTATATTTGGACTTTCAGAAGGCGTTTGACAAAGTCCCGCATAAGAGATTATTGTGCAAAATTAAAGCACATGGGATTGGGGGAAATGTATTATTGAGATGGATAGAAAACTGGTTGGCAGAGAGGAAACAAAGAGTAAGGATTAATGGTTCTTTTCAAATTGGCAGGCAGTAACTAGTGGGATACCACGGGGATCAGTGCTGGGACCTCAGCTATTCACAATATATATTAATGATTTGGATGAGGGAACAAAATGTAACATCTCAAAGTTTGCAGATGATACCAAGTTAGGTGGGAGGGTGAATTGTGACGAGGATGCAGAGATCCTACAGCATGATTTGGACAGGTTGGGCGAGTGGGCAAATCAATGGCAGATGCAGTATCATTTGGATAAGTGTGAGGTTATTCACTTTGGAAACAAAAACAGGAAATCAGATTACGATCTGAATGGTTGTCAATTGGGAGAGGGTAGTGTGCAGCGGGACCTGGGAGTTCTTGTGCACCAATCGCTGAAGGTAAGCATGCAGGTGCAGCAGGCGGTAAAGAAGGATAATGGTATGATGGCCTTCATTGCGAGAGGTTTCAATGACAGGAGCTGGGATATGTTGTTGCAATTATACAGGGCCTTGATGAGGCCGCACCTAGAATATTGTGTGCAGTTTTGGTCTCTTTTTCGGAGGAAGGATGTTCTTGCTCTCGAGGGAGTGCAGCGAAGGTTTACCAGACTGACTCCAGGGATGGTGGGACTGTAATATGAGGAGAGATAGATTAGGTTAGGATTGTTCTCGCTGGAGTTCAGAAGAATGAGGGAGGATCTCATAGAGATTTATAAAATTCTAACAGGACTAGACAGGGTAGATGCTTGGAAGATGTTCCCAATGGTGGGTGTGCCCAGAACCAGAGGTCACAGTCTGAGGATTTAGGGTAAACCATTTCGGACAGAGATGAGGAGATATTTCTTCACCCAAAGAGTGGTGAACCTGTGGAATTCATTACCACAGGAAGTAGTTGATGCTAAAGCATTGAATAGATATAGCACTTGGGGCGAATGGGATCAAAGGTTATGGGGAGGAAGCAGGATTAGGCTACTGAGTTGGATGATCAGCCATGATCATGATGAATGGCGGAGCAGGCTCAAAGGGCCAAAAGGCCTCCTCCTGCTCCTATCTTCTATGTATCTATGTTAAAGTTAAAGCTTGAACAACTGTAAATTATTATTTTCATTCTCTCTATATTACACGTTAAGGTTTCTTTCATCAGTAGTTTAAATTCCAGATTGATGTTCAAATATGCTTGTTGTTACTATGCAAACTGGAGCTGTCCTTGTTGCCTCAACAGATGCAACTCCGTGCAAAAACATGACATCACCCATAACAGCTGGATGTGAATGGCAATGTGGGTAATCTGGTCCTCCACTTGGCTGTGGGAGATGCTTGTTATGTCAGCATGGGTATCCATTTTAAACGTTACCACCCAAAGGGTAAATAGAGAGAAACAAATTCAGTATTTCCCAAAGTTTATTCTACCCCACCCCCCAACAGTGACTCCATTTTGAAAATTGCCATGACCCCCGAACGGAAGGGGTAGTAGAGCTGTGGGGTGTGGGTGTATTTGAGAGAGTGAAGATTTATCAGAGCAAAAGAGGGAAGGGATTTGTAGTGGTTGAGCGTGGTGGGGAAGTGTTTAAACTGCAGGTGTTTTTTAAAAAATAAAAGCATCCATCTTTTCAAGGCTTTTTAGCAGCAATTATCAAGCCTCAAAGATCTGTCCATTAGGCCACGCGCACAAAAAGAAAAAAACATGAGGATCTAAAGGGGCACTTATCTAAATTTAAAGGCAACAGTGTTGCCTCGGAGCTCACAACCCAAAACCCCATCTTGTGACTCCAAGCTGGGGGACACAATCCACCCTTTGGGAGGCCCGGTCTAGTTCCTCTGATAGGGCAGTCCAGAACATGAAGGGCATAACAAAAAACAGCTGGACGGTACAGTGGAGACGTCAGAAAGCATTTCTTCACAAAACGTGTAGCGGAAATCTGTAAGTTTCCCCCATAACAAGTTGAGTCTAGGTAAACGGAAAATTTCAAAACTGAAATGGATAGATTTTTGCGAGATAAGGGTTATAGAATGAGATAGGCAGTGTGAATATGCATCTCAGCCATGATCTAATTGAAAGACAGAACATGTTTGATGGGCTGGATGATCTACTCCTATGTTCCATTTTTTGGAGGACCGGTTTAGTTCAGTTGGCTGGACAGCTAGTTCACGATGCAGAGCGAGGCCAGCAGCGGGGGTTCAATTCCCGTACAGGCTGAGATTATTCATGAAGGCCCCGTCTTCTCAACCTTACCCGTTGCCTGAGGTGTGGTGATCCTCAGGTCAAATCATCACCAGTCAGCTCTCCCCCTCAAAGGGGAAAGCGGCCCATGGTTACCCGGGACTACGGCGACGTTAATTTTTACTGAAACCTTTTCCTGAAACTACTAAAAAAATACTTTACTTCCTGAAACTACTAAAACTTTACTTCCTGAAATTCATACATTTTACCTGACCAGCGTGTTCAGTGGCTATCCTTATCAAGGCATTCACTGCGTATTCAGCTTGTAGATGTTCCAACCCTGGAGCTTTAGGGTCTGGGGCATCACCTAGGCCATCCTCTCCATGATAATTGGCAGCAGTTAGCTGATTTCCAAGGAGAGAGGCACCAGAACCACGGAACACAGGAATCTGCAAAAGGAAAAGGAAACTTAACAGCATTTATATGTGCAATGAAATACACTGGTTCAAGTCACGATATTCTGGCCCAATGCTGACCTCATTCCAAACCCCAGGAATGAAGACATTTATGTAGAACCGGTGGATGCCCATATACTCTACTGTACTGTTTGGGAACTGCCCTTCAAGAGCCTTGCTGCTCTTCAGGGTGGGTGCAGGGAACTAAGAAATAAAATCACCATTGTTACATTCCTAAAGGCAATCATTTGCTCAGCAATTGACTGGCAGTGGTAAGACCTCAAATTCTTTTCTTGCAGGCATTGGCCATAGGAAGGATGGAACTAAGGGCAGAATGGTGGTGCAGTGGTTAGCACTGCTGCCTCATGGTACCGAGGTCCCAGGTTCGATCCAGGCTCTGGGTCACTGTCCACATTCTCCCAGTGTTTGTGTGGGTTTTACCCCTACACCCCAAAGATGTGTAGGGTAGATAGATTGGCCACACTAAATTGCCCCTTAAATGGAGAAAATGAATTGGGTACTCTGAATTTAATTTAAAAAAAGGAAGGATGGAACTAATTCTAATAGGGGAAGCTCCCCATCACTACTGCATTTTGGTGAAGTCAGGCTGGGAGTGGATGAGTACAGGTAGCTGTGGTGAACATATTGTGCCAACCATTCACCACTGTATCAGATTGTGTCTCACATTGTATCATGCTGTTGCCCATGTGGGCTCCACCTATGGACCATTGTACTGTACTACATGGAATGTATCATGTGGGTGCCCTTGAGGGCTCTGCCCTGGCTCCGCCCCCTTGAGGGGAGGTATAAAGAGCAGCTGCCCTGTAGGCGGCTCTCAGTAGCAGAGAAGTCGCAGGCAGGCACTGTTCTAGTCGATTAAAGCCACAGTTCACTTCCACTCACTGTCTCGCGTGAATTGATGGTCGCGTCAGTAGCACTCAACTCATTCATCAGAAATTTGACCGTTGGAATCTGGTTCCACACCAGGTCCTGACTAGTCATCTCCACCCACCCTCTCACGAGACGTCTGCCCTGCTTCTGCAGTCCAAAGTTCAAGAATGTTGGTGCCATTATACTTTGCGTGGATTTACATATTTACAATTGTGGACTATGACAAATTACTTATTTATAAAACAAGCAAGGCAATTCTTCATCCTTTGTATTGAACCTTTAATTCCTACAACTGAACAGGCAAATATGTACACATTCAAAGGAAAATGCTATTGTGCAGATCAAGCTGAATCAAGAATCGCTTTTAGGATAAAGCATGAAGGTATTCAAAAATTAAAAATAACTTGAAGGCTTAAAAATATTTAATGGTAAAATCTTCTTCTTAAGATGGATTTTGCATCCCTCAGATGGGTATGTTTTCGATGGGGGGTGGGGGGCACATAAAACACACGAGATGGAAAACCTTCCAATCCCCCTAGAGCTGTCCCCATTATAAAGTAGGTGGATGGGCCACCAGCCAGATTACTTGAATAATTAAATAAATAATTGGCTTAATAAGTTCAATTAACTCGTATAATATTCTGCTCCCACCATAATGCTTGGGCAGGTAGGTGGGAGTATTTTGTAAAGTTGGGAAGGAAGGTAGTTCAGACTGTTCCCTTATGCATCAGGGGCACCTCCCTTCCATATTTTACACCCCACGCGGTACAGGAGTTAGTACTGCTGCCTCACACGGGCCAGAGACCCAGGTTTGATTCCAACCTCGGGTGATTGTCTTTGTGGAGTTTACAACATTCTCCCAGTGTCTGCGTGGAATTCATCTGGGTGCAAACCGGTTTTCCTCCCACAGTCCCAAGATGTTGCAGTTTAGGTGGATTGGCCATTCTAAATTGCCTAAAAGGTTCAGTGGGGTTATAGGTTTATGGGGATGGGGTGCTCTTTCAGAGGGTCAGTGTAGACTCGATGGGCCAAATTGCCTCCTTGTGTACTGTAGGGATTCTATGATTTGTTCCCCAACCCACCTGACCTCCAAACTGCACCCTGCAATCCCCTGGGGGTTCAAAGATAAGTTACTCACCATATATTCCTAGCCTTTGACCTATTCTAGCTAGTCCAGTTCAGTTCCTATCAATAGTAATCTCCAGGTTGTCAATTGGTGGGGGATTCAGCGATGGTAATGCCATTGAATATCAAGGTAGATTGTTATGTTTGGCACTTGTGTGGTACAAACTCAACTTACCACTTGTCAGCCCAAGCATAAATATTGTCCAGGTGAGACGGCCAATCAATTCACTCGAGACAAGAGTAGAAGTAAATCCTTTCTTTAATCAACTTAGAACAGTGCCTGCCTGCGATTGCTCTTTATACCTCCTTTCAAGGGGAGGAGCCATGGGTGGAGCCCATACATGCCCCAACATGTTCCCTTATGGATAATGCCATACAATGGCCCATAGGAGAAGCCCACAAGGGCAACAGCATAACACAGATACAAATACAAGGGCAACAGCACAGATATAAATACAATGGTGGATTATTGGCATAATACATTCACCACAACCAGTGCTTGTTGCATTTAGAAATGGACTGCTTCGTTATCTGAGGATTTGCGAATGGTGCTGAACAGTGTGCAGTCATCTGTGAACATCCCCACTTCTGACATTAATGAGGAAGGGAGGTCATTGATGAAGCAGCTGAAAATGGTTGGGCCTCGGACACTACCCTGACAAACTCCTCCTGCCCTGGAGCCGAGATTATCGATCTCCAACTAACATAACCATCGTCCTTTGTGCCAGTATGCCTCCAACCAGTGAAGAGTTTATCCCCGATTCCCTTGACTCCAGTTTTGCTGGGCTCCTTGATGCTGTACTGGTCAAATACTGCCCTGATGTTAAGGGCAGTCACTCTCACCTCACCTCTGGCGTTCAGCTCTTTTGTCCATGTTTGAACCGAGGCTGTAAGGGGGTCAGGAGCTGAGTGACCCTGGCGGAACACAAACTGAGCAGTTGCGAGCAGTTCTTGCTGAGTAAGTACTGTTTGATAAATGTTTTTATTCAAACCATTTAACAAATATACACAGAATATCAGAAGAACAACACATCAACCCAGTAAACAACCACAACCCTCCAACTCCCTGACACCAACACTCCACCATGTCCCGCCACACCCATTTTAACCCCATTCCCACCCCCAAACCCATCCCCCCTCCCGCTTGCTGACCCCTCAATTCTCCTTGAAGAAATCAATGAACGGTTTCCACTCCCGGGCAAAACCCTCTACTGAACCCTGCAGAGCAAACCTAACCCTCTCCAACCTCAGGAATTCTACCACTCACCCACATCCCGCTTTCGGCAGCTCAGAGTCCTGTCAACCAACAAAATCAGTTTCCAGGCTATCAGGGAGGAAAGGCCAAAACACTGGCCTCTCTATCCCCGGACTTCCAGGTCTTCAGACACACCAAATATCGCCACCTCGGAACCACCCCCAAACCCAGCACCTCAGACATCATGTCCGAGAACGTCTGCCAGAACCCTCTCAATCTTGGACACACCCAGAACATGTCGATGTGATTCCCAGCACCTCCTCTGCACACCGCCCACACCTACCCTCCGCAAAGAACCTACTCATCCTTGCCACCGTCATGTGGGCCCAATGCACCACTTTAATCCCTCCTAGCTTCTCTTCCCATTTGCGCTCAATATCCCTCACTGGAGCGCCCTCCCTCTCCATCAATTCGTTATAAATATCCACAGTAAGAAGTCTTACAACACCAGGTTAAAGTCCAACAGGTTTGTTTCAAACACGAGCTTTCGGAGCACGGCTCCTTCTTCAGGTGAATGGAAAGGCTTGTTCCAGAAATGTTTATATAGACACAGTCAGAGATGCCCCGGAATGCGAGCACCTGCAGGCAATCAAATCATCAAAGATGCAGAGAGAGAGGTAACTCCAGGTTAAAGAGGTGTGAATTGTCCCAAGCCAGTTCAGTCGGTAGGCCTCTGCAAGTCCAGGCTTGTTGGTGGGGGCCGAATGTAATGCGACATGAATCCCAGATCCCGGTTGAGTCCGCATTCATGCGTGCGGAACTTAGCTATAAGTTTTTGCTCAGCAATTTTGCGTTGTCGCGTCTCCTGAAGGCCTCCTTGTAGAATGCTGACCCGGAGATCAGAGGCTGAATGTCCTTGACTGCTGAAGTGTTCCCCAACTGGAAGGGAACAGTCCTGCCTGTTGATAGTCGCACGATGCCCGTTTATTCGTTGTCGCAGTGTCTGCATGGTCTCGCCAATGTACCACGCTTCGGGACATCCTTTCCTGCAGCGTATGAGGTAGCGGAGAAACTACGACATCTTCTTCGCAGCCTCCAACACATCATCAGCGAGGATGGACATCTTGCCAAGGTCATCCCCACACCCCCACTACTGGCCTTCAAACAACCGCGCAACCTCAAACAAACCATTGTTTGCAGCAAATTACCCAGCCTTCAGAACAGCAACCACAACACCACAAAACCCTGCCAGGGTAATCTCTGCAAGACATGCCAGATCATTGACATGGACACCACCATTACACGTGGAAACACCACCCACCAGGTACGCGGCGCATACTCGTGCGACTCGACCAATGTAGTCTACCTCATACGCTGCAGGAAAGGATGTCCCGAAGCGTGGTACATTGGCGAGACCATGCAGACACTGCGACAACGAATAAACGGGCATCGTGCGACTATCAACAGGCAGGACTGTTCCCTTCCAGTTGGGGAACACTTCAGCAGTCAAGGACATTCAGCCTCTGATCTCCGGGTCAGCATTCTACAAGGAGGCCTTCAGGAGACGCGACAACGCAAAATTGCTGAGCAAAAACTTATAGCTAAGTTCCGCACGCATGAATGCGGACTCAACCGGGATCTGGGATTCATGTCGCATTACATTCGGCCCCCACCAACAAGCCTGGACTTGCAGAGGCCTACCGACTGAACTGGCTTGGGACAATTCACACCTCTTTAACCTGGAGTTACCTCTCTCTCTGCATCTTTGATGATTTGATTGCCTGCAGGTGCTCGCATTCCGGGGCATCTCTGACTGTGTCTATATAAACATTTCTGGAACAAGCCTTTCCATTCACCTGAAGAAGGAGCCGTGCTCCGAAAGCTCGTGTTTGAAACAAACCTGTTGGACTTTAACCTGGTGTTGTAAGACTTCTTACTGTGCTCACCCCAGTCCAACGCCGGCATCTCCACATTATAAATATCCAACACCCTCCTCTCCCCTATTTCGTCCTCAGACAACAGTTTGTCTTGCAACAGCCGAAGGTACGGCACCTCTGTCCTCAGGAAATCCCGAACCTGCAGGTACCCAAAACCATTTCCCTTGGGCAGCATCCAACACCACCACTGGGCTCATGGAGTACCTGGCCGGTGAGAATGACAAAGGCGCCAACAAAGCCCTCAAATTTGTTTCCCCTACACGACGCTGCCTCCACCCACCCCCAAACCAACCTCTCTTCCACAACCCACTTTCTCACCATTGCAATATTCGCCGTCCATTAATGATTTATCAAATTTGGCAGGGCCAGCCTCCCCCACCCGCTCCAGAAAAGTCCTCTGCATCCGCAGGGCACTGTCCACCAACACAAACCTCAGGTCAACACATTGACTTTCCTAAAAAGAGACTTGGGAACAAGGATAGAGAGGTTCTGATACACAAACAGAATCCTCGGCAGCACCGTCATTTTCACTGTCTGCAACCGCCCAGTCAGCGACAACGGCAAAACATCCTACGTCTTAACATCTGCCTTCAACCCCTCCAACAATCGAGTCAAGATCAATCTATGTAGTTAGGCCCAGCTCCGCGCCACATGAATACCTAGTTACCTGAAGCTTATCTCTACCACCTGAAACGCAACTCTCATTCATACCCCGTTTATATCAATTTATATCCTGAAAACCGACCAAATTCTTCCAAGATCTCCATAATCCCCCCCAATGCTGCCCCATTTTCCAAAATGTAAAATAGCAAGTCATTCGCAGACAGCGAAACCTTATGCTCGGCACCACCACCCCCCCCCCCCCCCCCCCAACCCCCAGATCAATATCTCAATAACCTCACCAAGGTGAAAAGCAATGGGGAGAGCGGGCAAACCTGTCTTGTCCCATTATGTAGCCCAAAGTATCCCAAACTCACTTGGTTTGTCCGCACACTCGCCACTGGCGCTGTATACAGCAGCCGGACCCAATCCACAAATCCCCGCCCAAATCCAAACCGCCCTAGCAACTCAAACAAATTTGCACAAAGACGAGAGTTGAATCCAATTTAGGCTTTATTACTATAAGATGTGTGGCCTCCCACAACAGCTGGCGAAATGGTTGCTGCATGGAGGACACACATATTTATACTCTGCCTACTGGGCGGAGACAGCAGGCAGGAACTACTGCTGTACCTATAGTACAGGGTCTTACCGTACATCACCTAATATAGGTAGAACAGTGGTTTACCACATTCACCCCCTGTTAAAAATGAGTCCGGCGGGGGTGGTGGAGAAGTATATACAGAAATTGAATTTATATGTACAATATCGACGACAGAAAAAATAGTTCTTTCAAAGTCCAGTGAACCCGTTATAGGTTTAACCGGTCCGGGGCCTTGATGTGCCGCTGAGAGCGATGCAGTGGCGGCGGTGATGCTGATGTTGGTCTGGTCTTCTGTGACTCCGGGAGCGTGCCGAAATCGTCTTCATCCGCGGGTGTGGGCAGAGGGAGGACGGATGGTCCTGGGGGGGGGGGGGGGTTGCTGCTCGGAGTGACGGGGGAGGAAGGGGGTGGGGTGGGGCTGGGCCAGAGGTGTGTGTGTGAGAGGAACCTGCTGGTGCCAGGTCACTGAGGGAGACAGTATCCTGGCGGCCGTCGGGGTACGCCACGTAGGCATACTGGGGGGTTGCATGGAGCAACTGCACCCTTTCCACCAACGGGTCCGCCTGGTGGATTCGGACATGCCTACATAGAAGAACAGGTCCTGGAGCTGTGAGCTAAGTTGGGAGCGACACCCCAGATGTGGACTTCCTGGGGAAGGCAAAGAATCGTTCATGGGGTGTATTGTTACTGGCGGTGCACAGTAGTGACCGAATGGTGTGCAGTGCATCAGGGAGGACCTCCTGCCAGCGGGAGGCCGGGAGATTCTTGGACCGTAGGGCCAGTTGGATGGCCCTCCAGACTGTCCCGTTCTCCCTCGCTACCTGCCCGTTTCCCCGGGGGTTATAGCTGGTCGTCCTGCTGGAGGCGATACCCCTGCTGAGCAGGAACTGACGCAGCTCATCACTCATGAATGAGGATCCCCTGTCACTGTGGATGTAGGCGGGGAAACCGAACAGAGCGAAGATTGTGTTGAGGGCTTTGATGACAGTGGCAGACGCATGGGATGGCAAAGGGGAATCTGGAGTACTCATCGACTACATTGAGAAAATATGTGTTACGGTCGGTGGAAGGGAGGGGCCCTTTGAAATCCAAGCTGAGGCGTTCAAAGGGGCGGGAGGCCTTCACCAGGCGTGCATGGTCTGGCTGGTAGGAGTGCAGTTTGCACTCCGCACAGACCTGGCAGTCCCTGGTGATTGTCCGTACTTCCTCGACGGAGTAGGGCAGATTGCGGGCCTTAGTGAAATGGTACAACCATGTGACACCCGGGTGACAAAGGCTGTCGTGCAGGGCCCGGAGTCGGTCTACTTGTGCGCTGGAAAATGTACCTCGGGATAGGGCATCTGGGGGCTCGCTGAGCTTGCCAGGGCGATACAAAATCTCGTAATTGTAGGTGGAGAGCGCGATCCTCCACCTCAAGATCTTATCATTCTTGATCTTGCCCCGCTGTGTGTATTATACATGAAGGCTACCGACCGTTGGTCAGTGAGGAGAGTGAATCTCCTGCCGGCCAGGTAATGCCTCCAATGCCGCACACCTTCAACAATAGCTTGGGCTTCTTTTTCGACAGATGAGTGCCGGATATCGGAGGCATGAAGGGAAAAGGATGCCACGGGCCTGCCTGCCTGATTGAGGGTGGGGTTGAGCCGAGGCTAGGGCAAAGTTTGATGCGTCGCTCTCCACTTGAAAGTGCAGTGCCTCGTCTACAGCGTGCATCGCGGCCTTGGCGATATCGGCTCTGATACGGGCGAAGGCCTGTTGAGCCGCGGCCGTCAGGGGAAAATGGGTGGACTGTATGAGTGGGCGGGCCTTGTCCGCATAGTTTGGGACCCACTGGGCGTAGTATGAAAAGAACTCCAAGCAGCTTTTGAGGGCCTTGGGGGAGTGGGGGAGGGGGAGCTCCATGAGGGGGCGCATGCGGTCGGGATCAGGCCCAGAGCTCCGTTCTGGACCACATAGCCGAGGATGGCTAAGCGGTTCATGCTAAACACGTACTTTTCCTTGTTATAGGTGAGATTTAGGAGAGTAGCGATGTGGAGAAATTTGGCAAGGTTGCATCGCGGTACTGCTGATTGTGGCCGCAGATGGCGACGTTGTCTAGGTACGGAAAGGTGGCCCGCAAACCGTGCCGGTTGACCATTCAGTCCATCTCCCTTTGGAAGACCGAGACCCCGTTGGTGATGCCGATGGGAACCCTGAGGAAGTGATAGAGGTGACTAACTGCCGCGAAGGCAGTGTCTGGATGGGAGCTGATGGTAGGCGGATTTGAGGTCTACCGTTGAGAAGACCCAGTACTGTGCAATCTGACTGACCATATCAGATATGCGTGGGAGGGGGTACGCGATGAGCTGCGTGTACCGATTGATGGTCTGGCTGTAGTCCACGACCATTCTGTGTTTCTCCCCAGTTTTACCTACTACCACTTGGGCTCTCTAGGGGCTGTTGCTGGCCTCGATGATGCCTTCCCGAAGCAGCCGCTGGACCTCGGACCTGATGAAGGTCCTGTCCTGGGTGCTGTACCGTCTGCTCCTGGTGGCGGCGGGTTTGCAATCCGGGGTTAGATTTGCAAAAAGGGAAGGCGGATCGATCTTTAGGGTCGCAAGGCCGCAGGACAGCGCAGAGGTTAGGGAGGACGTAGAGGCAGAAGCCGCTGAATGCTATGCCCTGGACCGTGAGTGTGACCATATAGTACCCCCGAATGGCCACGTAATGGGATTCGAGAGGCCAGGGAGATTCTTTGGTTGGTGGGGTGTACTGCGAGGGAGCAGTGCCTTACCCTATCAGGGTGGATGAAGCTTTCGGTGCTTCCGGAGTCCAGCAGGCAACAGGTGACATGTCCGTTGAGTTTAACGCTGGTCGATGCGGTGGCCAGGTTGTGCAGGCGAGACTGGTCGATGGTCACCGAGGTGAGTCGTGGTTGGTCATCGCTGGTGTCGGATGGTGGGGTGCCGGGGGGGGGGGGGGGGGGGCACGGGTCCTGGAACGCTGTTGGTGCCCATGTTCCATGGGGGTGACAAGATGGCGGCACCTGATCTTGGGGAGGACAAAATGGCGGCGCCCATGGGCCGCACGTGGTGGGGGTTGAAAAAATGGCGGCTCCCATGGGCCGCACATGTTGAGCGGAGGGGAAGATAGCGGCGCCCACTGGCCGCACGTGGTCCGGTGGGGTGAAGATGGCGGTGGCCATTGTGCATAAACGAGGGGGGTGGGGGCAATAGCGGTGACTGCGCGGGCCTGGCGCACCGCGGCGAAGTGCCCCTTCTTACCGCAAACCTTACAAAGGGCAGCGCGGGCCGGGCAGTGCTGGCGGGGGTGCAGCAAATATACATCGGGGACCCCCGGGGTTGGCTAGCTGGCACGGGGCACAGGAGTATTGGCTGGGTATGGCCCCTGCTGGGCGGGCCATCTGTGGGGTCATGATGCTAGGAGGGGTGGGCCGCATGGCTGGGGGTGTAGGCCTGAACATTGCGCGAGACGACTGTCATAGAGAGCGCTAGCTTCTATTGTCTCTGTTAGATCGAGCGTGGCCCCTTCTAGAGGTCGCTGGCGTATGAAGGTCCAACCCAATCCCTGTAACAAAAGCGTCCCGCATAAGGAGGTTTGATGTTCCGTGGCCGTAACGGCCTGACAGTCACAGTCCCAGAACGAGTGGGATTAGGGCCCGCCAGAAGTCTTCAAAAGGTCTCACCAGGGAGTTGAGAGCGAGTGGCGAGTACGTGTCTGGCGAATAGTGTGTTCGTCTGTCCCTACCAAGGTATCATAATCACATTAAGTAACCTCCGCACATCCGACAGCTGCCTTCCCTTCAGAAACCGTCTGACCTCCCTATCACGGCCCGGCGCTCTGGCCTCAATCCGCGATACAAGCCACTTTTGCCAATTGCTTAGCATCTATATTCAATAACGACATCACACTGCTGTGGGTGCTTATCCTTCTTTAAGATCAGGGAAATGGAAGCCTGCGACAATGCAGGAGTGAGTTCCCCCTCTCCTTGCCTCGCCTCATATGCGTTCTCATCAGCAGTGACACCAGCTCTGTCCAAACCTTTTATAAAATCTACTGGGAACCCACCTGGACCCGGGCCTTCCTGACTGCATCGCATCAATCACGTCCATCACCTCCCTCAACCCAATCGGGGCCCTCAGACACTGAACCCACCGCTACCACCCCCACCTTGGGGAAACTCCAAACTATCCAGGAACCGCCACATCCCCTCATCCCCTGTTGGGGGCTCCGATTCATACAGCCTCCAAGGAAAATACCTCAAATGCCCCATTCACCCCCTCCGGGTCCATTACCACCGTACCACTCTGATCCCTCACCCTACCAATTTCCTCCTCGCCCTCAGCCTACCAATCTCCCTCGCCACTACTTGCTTCCTCACTGATGGGCCAGCATCCTACTCGCCTTCTCACCATACTCGTAAACTGCCCCCCTGGTCCTCCACAACTGCCACACCGCCATCTCCGTAGACACTAACCCAAATTCCATTGGAGCCTCTGCCTCTCCTTCAGCAACCCCTCCTCCCGCGGCCACCGAGTATCTCCTGTCCCGCCTCAAAATTTCATCTATCAGCTTGCCCTCTCTCCCGCTCCACCCTCTCCCTCTGCGTCTAAATCAAAATAAATTCCCCTCTAACTACAACCTTGAGTGCCTCCCACAGCTCGGTGGCCTGTGTCATTCAACTACCACATAGCCTCGAATGGCAGCACGCACCCATTCAACATACCTCCTCATCCACCAACAGCTCCACATCTAACCTCCACAGCGGCCGTTGGGCCTTCCCCTGAACTACCAGCATCCCCTCCAACATCATATACCTACCCCCGGATTGGCCACAATGCTCCCCACCTCAAATATCACCCTCTTATTAACCAACACTGCTACCCTTCGTCTTCATATCCAACCCGTGGAAACCTGCCCACCCATCCCTTATTACCCTCGTCTGATCCCCCACTTCAGGTGTGTATCGACGTCCGCCTTCAGACTCCTCAAATGTGTGAACACACACGACCGTTTAACCAGGCCCATTCAGCCTGCCCCCTCCTCCTGGCATCCCCCCACTTCACTCCAATTAAAAAGCCAGCCCACCCTAACCCAAGGCCTATGGCTTCCCCTCACCCCCCAGTCCACCCCATCCTCCCCCATATCCTTCCACCACCAACAAACAAAGAGAACAAAAGGCACACCACATCATTGTCGTTCCCCTGTTGAAACCTATGGCAAACTACCCACCCCCATACTCTTTGCAGTGAACACAAAGCTCCTCTCCAAAGTTCAATGTCCTCACCTCCTCCAATCCATGTCCCTCATCTCCTCTGGTGAGTCAAACTAAAACTCATATTTATGATGCGTCACCCACAAGCAGGCAGGGTACAAACCCAAAACTTCATCCCCTTTTTAAAGAGGGCAGCCTTTATCTGGTTGAACCGAACTCCTCTTCGACAATTCCCACACCCAAGTCCTGGTAGGCCTGCAGCTTACTCCCTTCCCAGGTGCATTTCCTAGTCTGCCTCTGCCATTTCAAGTCTTTTCTTTATCCAAGAATCGATGCAAACGCACCATCATCGCTCTCGACGGCTTACCCTCCTGTGGCCTTCCTTCTCAGTGCCCTATGCGCCCAATCCACCTAGAGAGGAAGGTTGAACGCCCCCCCCCCACACAGCATGCTCAGCACATACCTGGTGGCCTCCGCATCCCTCAATGCCCTCAGGCATGCCTGACGATCCTCAGGGTTCTGTCTCCTGGAGTGGTTCTCCAGGTCGTTTAACTTCTCTCTCAGCCTCTTCTGGCTGTCCAGAAACCATTCCCAACTCCATCTCCAAGGAGACCATCGCTCCTCATGCTCCCACAGTGCCTCCTTGCCCTCCACCATCTTCACCTGTGACACCACATGAAAACTTTCCTGCTCCAGCTCCTCGCTCGTTCTCGTGGCACCTCTCAGCCACATAACAACCTCACCAGAGGAGTATTACCTTCCCTGGGCACTCACATACCTTTTGCCTCAAAACAAGAGGAAAAAACCCATACGGTTGGGGAAGGACCAACAAAATGCACCTTGAGCGGAGCCACCAAATGTACGACCACTCGCTCCATGGCTGCCACTGAAGTCACCGTTGATAGCGCTGTTGATGACTCCCTTACATCACTTTACTGATGATGGAGTAGACTGATAGGGCGTTAATAGGCTGGGTTGGATTTGTCCTGTTTCCTGTGTAAAGGACATACCTGGGCAATTTGTAACATTGTCAGGTGGATGCCAGTGTTGTAACTGTACTGCAACAGCTTGGCTAGAGGTTTGGAAAAGTTCTGGAGCATAAGTCTTCAGAGTCCATAGCCTTTGCAGTATCCAGTGCCTTCAGCCATTTCTTGATATTACATGGAGTGAATCATATTGGCTGAAGACTGACATTTGTAAGGAGACCAAGATAGATCATCCACTTGGCACTTCTGGTTGAAGATTCTTCCTTGACTTTTGCATAGATGTGCTGGGCTCCTCCATCATCAAAGATAGGAATATTTGGGGAGCCTCCTCCTTCAATGAGTTGTTTCATTGCCCACCACCATTCGTGGCTGAATGTGGCAGGACTGCAGAGCTTCAATCTCATCCTTTTTTGTGAAATCGCTTACCTGTACCTATTACTTGCTGCTTATGCTGTTTGGCACACTAGTCCTGTGTTGGAGCTTCACCAGGTTGACACCTCATTTTTAGGTATGCCTGAATTTGCTCCTGGCATGCTTTCCTGCACTCTTCATTGAACCAGGGTTGATCTCCTGGCTTGGTGGTGATGGTAGAGTGGGGAATATGCCATGTCCATGAGGCGGCAGATTGAGGTGGAGTATAATTGAGCTGCTGCTGTTGGCTCACAGCACCTCATGCCCAGTCTTAAGAGTTGCTAGACCTGTTTGAAGTCTATCCCATTTAGGTGGTAGTACCACACAACACAATGGGAGGGTATCCTCAATATGAAGATGAGACTTTGTCTCCATAAGGACTGTGCAAAGGGCACTTCTACCAATATTGTCATGGACAGATGCATCTGCAGCAGGCAGGTTGGTGAGGATGAGGTCAAATATGTCTTTCCCTCTTGTTGCTTCCCTCACCACATTCTGCAGTCCCAGCCTCACAGCTATGTCCTTTAGGCCCTGCCAGCTTGGTCTGTGGTGGTACTACTGAGCCACTCTTGGTGATGGACTTTGAAGTCCTCCCAGAATATATTTTGTGCACTTGCCATCCTCAGTGCTTCCTCCAATTGATGTTCAAATGGGGGAGTACGGATTAATCAGCTGATGGTGGATGGTACATGGTACTAGGTTTCCTTTCCCATGCTTAACCTGAATCTATGAGACTTCATGGAGTTCAAAGTCGATGTTGAGGACTCCCAGGGCAAACTCCCTCCCGACTGGTATACCAACTGTGCCGCCACCTCTGCTGGGTCTGTCCTGCTGGTGGGACAGAACATACTCAGCGATGGCGATAGTGGTTCTTGGACGTTGTCTATAAAGTATGCTTCCCGTGAGTATACTGTTGCTTGATTAGTTTGAGAGATATCCCAACTTTGACACAAGCCCCCAGATGTTAGTAAGGAGGACTGCAGGGTTGACAGGGCTGCGTTTGTCATTGTCGTTTCCGGTGCCTAGTTTCAATTAATCTGGTTTCATTCCTTTTTTGTGTTACCGTAGCAGTTGAATAACAACAGAGTGGCTTGCTAAGCCATTTAAGAGTCAACCGCATTGCTACAGTTCTGGAATCACATGTAGGCCAGGGCCAGGTAAGGATGACAGATTTCCTTCCCTAAAGGACATTAGTAAAGCAGATGGGGTTTTTACCGACAATTGACAATGGTTTTATGGTCCTCATTAGACTTTTAATTCCAGATATTTTATTGAGTTTTAATTCCACCATTTTCCCTGGTGTGATTTGAACTAGAGTCCCAGATCATTACCATCTTGTCTCTGGATTACTAGTCCAGCGACAATACTACTACGCCATCGCCATCCCAATAAGATGGTCCAATAAGGTGTTGGTATTTCCCTTGGTAATGCAATTACGTTTGGAGTGCTTGGGGGTAGAAATATTTCACCAACATCAGTTTTATATCAAAAACATGTTGGATAAATAGGATGCTGTGAACCCGATATTCCTTTCCTGCTCATTTGCTTGTCCACTGCCTATCTTGTCAAACATATCGCTGGTGCGTGTGGCGCCATCTATGGGAGCGCTGCTGATGGGTTGCTGGGGATGGGTGTCAGAATGGAGACAGGATCACTGATGCAGTCAAATGATTCAGATGAGGCAGGGCCCCAGGGTTCACCGAAGAAGCAACAGTGATATTCCAGACAAGCAGAGTACTCGTGATGTAATTGGGCTGCGAGCCCGAGCTTGTCATGTGATTTTGAAGAGAGAGCACAATTTGAAAGAAATTAATACACATCTTCTGGGCTTGCAAAAGACAGTTGCATGATTCTCGTTTTGAATATTAGCGGGTGGCACAGTGGTGAGCACTGTTGCGTCAGGGACCCGGGTTCAATTCCAGCCTTGGGTGACTGTCTGTGTGGAGTTTGCACTTTCACCCCATGTCTGTGTGGGTTTTCTCCAGGTGCTCCGGTTTCCTCCCACAGTCCAAAGATGTGCAGGTTAGGCAGACTGGCCATGCTAAATTGCTCCTTAAATGTCCAAAAGGTTAGGTGGGGTTACAAGGATGGGATGGGGAATTGGGGCTAGGTAGGGTGCTCTTTCAGTGGGTCGGTGTATACTAGAAGGGCCAAATGGTCTCTTTCTGCACTGTAGGAATTCTACGTGTCATCTTTCCCTATAGTTGGAGCACAATTTATGCAGCTCTTTGGTATTTCACCCTGATGATCCATCGTGTGGATGGCTATAAGGTTCTCTCGCCAATCTCAACTGACATTCACATCAGTATATCATTTCAATGTATGCCAATGAAGTGTCAGACAACCCGCAGAATTTACTTTCACAGCTCCTGCCCAAACTCAGGTTTTTTTCTTCAAGCTGTGTGAGCCTTAGAGAAGTAGAACTCTTAAATCACAACACACCATTTAACTTTTTGACAACTAAAGTCACTGTTAATGTAGAAAAAAAAATTAATAGTTACAAAAGGTTCATTATTTTATATAACACCATTCAGTATACCTTTGCACTGATTTATAAAATAATTAGCACTCTTACACACCTTAACAGCTTTTTTTGCCAAATGTCTGCACCTTGGAATAAAAACTCTCTTTTCATTACGTACCTTGGTCTTCTGGCAAACCTCTAACACCCGAAGTACATTTTTGCACACATTTTCAATTTTTGTGTTTCCATGAACACATGTTATAGCCAGGATTTGCACATTAGGAGCTGCAAGAGCCATCATCATCGCCTGGGCATCATCCACCCCACAGTCAACATCTAAAAGCAGCAGCTTCTTTCCCATCTTGGAACCTGTAGCCCAAAAACTTAGTAAGATGGAGTTTAAAACAGTACCAATTGCTCTTGCATTCTATAGTTAATTATTACACTAAACACTGGTGAATGTGTATGGGCAGCTGGAAGAATAATAAATAGCGTAATGCACAAGTGGGAGAGGAGGGGGGGGGGAAGTGGGAGAGGAGGGGGGGGGATGGCGGGGATTGGGAGCGGATGGGGGGGAGTGGGACAGGCAAGTGGGAGAGGAGGGGGGGAAGTGGGAGAGGAGGGGGGGGAAGTGGGAGAGGAGGGGGGGGAAGTGGGAGAGGAGGGGGGGGGAAGGGGGAGAGGAGGGGGGGGGAAGTGGGAGAGGAGGGGGGGAAGTGGATAGGAGGGGG